>NC_090928.1:423262056-424498049 GCF_040938575.1 Ambystoma mexicanum | reverse complement strand
ATTCCCTTTTCCTATATCATCTATAAACGTTCGATGTGCTGCACATTTCACAACAGCTAACTGAGTAGGGAGCGCAAGCGCTGAGAACAGTTGTACTATTAGGGAGCCATGTTGGATCTTTGTGCCATGCAAAGTTAAGAACCCTCTCTCTGACCAAAGTCTCCCAAAGTTGTGAACCACCCCAAAGGCATACTGACAATCAGTATATATGTTTACTGTAAGCCCTTCGGAAAGTTCACACGCTCTGGTGAATGCAATAATCTCTGCGGCCTGTGCTGAGTTATGCGTGATTCTCTTGGTTTCCACGATCGTGCTCAATGTGGTGATTGCATAAGCAGCTGTGGATGTACCATCCGGAAGTTTGAAGCAGGAGCCATCACAAAACAGCTCTCCTTGCGGATTTTTCAACAGAGTGTCTTTTAAATCAATTCTAACCTTTGTCTCTTGTTCGGTAGTATCAGACAGTCATGTGACTCTTCATCGCCGCAAGCAGTACTTTGCGGGAAAGGTAAGAGTTCACCCGGATTAAGAACAAAACACCTCTTAATTTGGATGTGAGGAGCAAACAAGATCAATTTGTATCTCGTCAACTGTGCGGAAGTGAGGTGTTGCGTTTGGGTTCTGTTCAGTAGGACATCTACAGAGTGAGGCACCATCAGGGTTAGATCATGGCCTAGGACCATTCCCTCACTCTGTTTTACAGAAGCAGCATTAGCAGCGACAGCTTGCAAACATCTTGGCAAAGCGCATGCTACAGGATCAAGGGCGGAAGAAAAGTAACCGCACGGCCGATTCTTCTCTTCATGTTCCTGCGTTAATACAGCCAAAGCACATCCATCACATTCATGCACAAACAACACAAAGGCCTATTCATAGTTTGGTGTGCCCAAAACCGGTGCCATGCATAATGAAGTCTTGAGCAGATCAAATGATTGCTGGTGGTCCGTGTAACACGGCAATGGCGAAGAAATGCCCTTCTTTGTCAAAGCCAACATCAGTTTAATCACTAGTGAGAAGTTTGGGATCCACAACCTACAGTAAGAAGCCATACCTATCAAGGCTCTAACTTCCTTCTGTGTATTTGGGACAGACATGACAGAAATGTGTTTTATTCTTTCAGGTGTCAATCTTCTTCCCTCCTTTGACAGGAGATAGCCTAAAAAGACGACCTCCTGGCAACAATATTGAAACTTTTAAGCAAAGCTTTGTGACCATGTTTAGCTAGATGAATAAGCAGCAATAGAGTGCCCTCCTTACAGGCGCTCTCTGAGTCTGCAGCTAAAAGCAAATCAACAACATACTGAAGCAATGTACAAGTAGAGGGCATTTCAAGGGTATCAAGCTGTTCTTTCAAAGCCCTACTGTAGATACTAGGACTCTTTGTGTAACCTTGAGGTGCACGGGTAAATGTGAACGAGCGTCCCCCTAAGGGGAATGCAAACAAGTATCTACTGTCCTTGTGTATAGGAATACTAAAGAAAGCATTCTTCAGATCCACAACACTAAAGTAAGTAGCTGTAGCTGGAATCATGGTTAATATTGTTGTCACATCATGCACAATTGGAAATTGTGGAGTGATGACTTTATTAATGGCACGTAGATCAATTATGAAATGGACTGGAATTGCATGTTCGCCTTTCTTGTACACAGGTAAAATTAGACTATTGCACAAACTTCCTGAAATGTCCTCAATCACCCCGCGATGCACAAAATCGGAAACAATGCATTTCAGAGCTTGCTCGCCCTCAACTGAAATCGTATATTGTGGAATGCGTGGCAGCTCAATTCCATGTTTCAAGACTATTTTAACAGGCTCAATCTGTAAAACACCGACATCATTATCATCAATTGCCCATAAACTCTCTGGTACATCACTGAATTCTGGCGGCAAAGGTCTAGTCAAGAATTGCGAGACAGAAAGTTGCTGTGGTGAAATCGTCAAACGCACTCCGTCAGAAGAACAATTAATTACCGCATTTAATTCTTTCAACAGATTCAACCCCAGCAAATTCTCTCCACAATTTGAAGTCAACATAAAAGGACAGTTGTCCGTAAAGGGACCCAAAGAAATGGGTACCGGCAAAGAAACTGGACAGACAACTAGTGTGCCAGAAAACCCTACAGAAACATTGGTTTGCCATGACAGTGGAATGTTTGGAACCCAAGAATGATCAATGGAACACTTCTGTGCTCCAGTGTCTATCAAAAACTGATGTTTCCTATTTCCCACTACTATTTCAACGTAGGGACCTTTCTGATTAACGGGAATAGGTGTAGGTTCCAAACCCTGATTCGGGCAATCCTAACGAAACAAAATGTCATCAAAAGGAAGCTCTTCAGATAGATATGCAGCAGAAGGATGATCAAATATGTTTCTAGTATCCACACTCGGAGTATGATTATCCTGCGAAAAAGGTTGCGGAGGATCCAGTGTAAACTGACTCTACCAGGGCCACCTACACCCGGGCGACCTCTGGATCATCTACCCATATTTCCAAATGTGTTATTCGACCTACGTCGAAGGACGGGCATTGTGCACGCCAATGACCCCCTTGTCGACAATAGGCACACTGGTTAATGTTCACAGGACCCAAGGGCACATTCCCTTGTGAAACATACTGACCTCTAATCTGTGAACTACCCCCTCTGTGGCCTCTAACAATTTGCTGTAATAATACTTTAGTCTTTAAATCACCTTTTCGCTTATCAACTCTATCTTTTTCATTATTGACACAATTCTCGTAGTACTGAGCCATGTGCAGTACTTCTGATTGGGACTTCACCTGCCAAGTGCTCTCAGAAGACATAATTTGTGTCTGGATGTCAGGCAGCAATCCACGCACAAATTTGTCCACAAATAATCTTTTCCCAGACTCTGTGCCTAAGTCTTGTCCGATGAAATCCGAAAATACGAGAATACCTGTTCGAACTGATTAAAGAACTCGGTAGCACCCTCAGACTTCCCTTGGACACAGGCCGTAAGCTTGTCCCAAATAATTCTCTTTTCGGGAATTATTGTTTTCAATTTTGCAATAATTCTATCAGGCAAAGTTAGTATCACCTGGGGCGGTCTCTCACCAGCTGGCCTTTCTTCATCGAGTCTAGTTATGTTGGCCCATGTATCTCCCAACCCTGGTACGTCGTCTATAGTCCTAACTTGTTTCCACAAATCTACGGGCAGGAGTACAGCAAATAACAAATCAATGTCACCCAGGATGAATACTGAGGACTACAAGACAGACTCTATTTCTTTGTAGAATCCCGTCGGATTTTTCCTAATGTCAGGAATAGATTGTCTAATAGTTTTCACTTCCTGTCTTGAAAACGGGACGTGAACAAACTGTGATACATAATGTGCAGGAATGTTCACAGCAACTATACCCGCCGCAACATCGGCCGCAATCTCAACCTTCGGGACAAATGCCGGAGGAACCTCTCTCATAGGCAACTGGGAAGTAGGCAACTCCGAACACTTACTAAGCAACAGAGCTAAGTCGAGCGCTAAAGCAGTCGAAGAAGTGTCAAGTGAAAAAGCTCTCTTATAAATACTCAATAACTCTATGGGACAACTAATCTTTCTCTTCACACAATCATCCTGTAGGTACTCTATCATTACCTGTATCCCTTTCCTCTGCATTTCCGGTGAATACTGACTGTATGTGTCATATACCTCAACTGGAGTTATCGACATATCTGAGATCCATCTAAGTGCGTCTTTCGTACAAATTCGTACTTCCTCAGATATCGATTTTCGACAAGGAAGGAACCGTTTCTGAACATACATACTTTCCTCGTCGTCATCCTCATTCTGTATCCTTTCCAACTCCTTTTCTATACTAAAATATCCTCTCAACATGCTCATTTACTTTCTCCACAGTGACTCTTGAAAACGCTAAAGTGTTTAGATCCCTTAACCCTTGTGGGAGATCTGTATTATTTAATTTGCCCCACATTACACATAAATGAACCCCTAAACCTTCAATGAAAACATTTTTCTCAGGAAAATTATCCATATTAGAAAGTGTGGCAAAAACATTAGTTTGATCATCTCTTTCCATACAATGCTTAGCCCATGCAATCAATTCATGTTTCTTTTCTGGAGATACGGTATTACGAGGGACAACCCTTGACCCCTCACCCTGAACTACTACAAGCGGTACAAGACCACTTGGAAGAGGGGGAGCAGGCAAATTCAATGGAGGTACTGTTACTGGTGCAATAGGAAGAGGTGGAGGAACAGGTGGAATAACAACAACTGGAGGAAGAGGAACATTTGGAGGAGCAGGAACAACAGGCAGAGCAGGAATAGTAGGAATAACAGCAGGAAGAGGTACAACAGCAGGAAGAGGAACATACGGAGTTGGCGCAGTGGCACCAGACCTTCGCTCATTTAACAATTTGTAAATGAATTCATCAGAAACATGGGAATCTTTAGAAGGATAGATTTTCTGAATGCCAAGTGAGAAAGCCCTATCCATATTCCTAGCTGACTCAGACTGTTTATCTTGGTCATACAACAATGCTTTTTCGGCGTTCGTCTTATGATGGCGCGCATGTTTTTCCCTACTCTTAAGTTGCTGCAACGCTTCTTTTTTCCAATTCTGCAAAACATCGAATGCTGCAGGTCTAGCCTTTGTCTTTAATAGAATTGACCCTAAATACTCAATACGAGGGATTTCAAAACTACCATTGATTGGCCACTGAAGTTCGGAGGCATGTCTGGTTTGTCTGTGCCAAATATCATTAAACACTATACTTCCAATGCCATGCTTACAGTACATAGTACATGCCGGCGACCCCTCCTGTGGTGCTGGATGGCTAAATTCCAAAGATTGTCTATCGCTGTGGAATACCGCCCTGAAGCAGGTCAACAATTTCCCAGGCATATCAAAATATTGGTGTTACCTGGTCAATAATTGTGTCTGCAGATACAATACGCCAAAATCAAATTATCAGGATAATTAAGAATCAGTTCACAACTCACCTGATCAATCCTAAGGAGGTCCGATCGGATTACAAAGAATCTTACCTAACTCATCTTACCTCGTGTTTGGTGATTTTGGTAAATCTGCCCGCCTCGATAAGTGGACCCTCATCAAGATGCTGTCTCGGGCCACACGCTCATCCTCCAGGGATCGGGTCATGCAGCGCTGCTGAGGTGTCGCATCTCTGGTCAAGGGCCCCCTTACCATCCGATCCGGGTCCGATAGCGTGTGTCAACCTTCGACAATCTGGCATCAATCTTGAGGGTCCCTATTCGGGCGGCAACTGTGAAAACCAAGTTAAAATATCGAGGCTGGTGGAGGCCACCAGGGGGCGCACAGGCAATGGCTGCCTGATTTCCGCGCTCCGCCACCGGCCGGGTCCGAATCGGGATTGAGCCCCCCCATAGATCCCCCCGAGGTGAAAGAACGGGTGGTAGAGCGGGGTGAACCCCTAGTGCCCCCGTGGAGCGAAACAGCGGGGTCAAAGGACCCAGGAAAAGCGGAGATTCAGGGCCGCGGATCCAAGGCCGCGGGATCAGCAGCGGAGGTGCGTCAGAGGTAGCCGAAAGTCGGAGCCGAGGACCATCGCACTGGAGACAGGCAAGGGAGAGCCGACCTCCGACGCCACGGTGACCGCCCATCCCCCGCGGCGCCAACGCAGAGTGAGAACCGGTGGGACCCACACGGGGGTGAGGACCGCCGACGGAGAAGGCGGGGACCGCGTGGGAGACGCGCCCGACCCAGGGAGTGGAGTAGGAGAGGAGCATCGGCCCGAACAGTCCACGAAGAGGTGAGAGTCCCGGGGCGGACTCAGGGACCCCCGGTGGGGGTAGCGGTCTGTCTACGGGGCGGACAGCAGCCTCCCCGCCCACCCACCCCCACAGTCAGCGGGGGGAAGCTCCCCCACGGCCAACAACACGAGCGCGCCGCCTCAACGGTCGGGCACCCCACTCGCGGTAAGGAAGACACAAGGGGCAAGGAAGGCCCGGAAGACGCCGGGTGTGAGGCCCCCGCCGGAGAACGGCGGGGCGAGTGCCCGCCCTGAGGGGTCCCCCAGGCACGGCAGAAGCAGGCGGGAGGAGAAAGAAGTGACGGATCCCCTCGGCCCCCCAGCCCCGCCACCGGAGAGGGCTCTGGGCCCAAGCAGCGCGACATAAGGGCGAGCAAGCCCCCCCAAGGAAGACACAGAGGGCACAGAAGGCCCGGCAGTCACCGGGTGTGAGGCCCCCGCCCGAGACAGGCGGGGCGTGTGCCCGCCCTTCCATGATCTCAGGTGGTCCCGCGAAGTGACCCTCCAGGAGCTCCCCCCCAGCCCAAGTACAACCAACGGAGCGTCCAGGGGGAGACTGAATGGACTGGCAAAAGAACCTACAGAAATACCGCTACCGAGACCCAAGCCCACACGGAAGAGACCCGGCCTGTGCCCGGGAGATGGCCCACTCAGAGGCCACTGCCCACGCAACGGAGGCAATGGAGAGGGGCTTTGCATCCATATTGCAAGAAATTAGAGACATGCGCTCCGACATAGCCCAGAAGCTTGAGAAGATGGACCGACGGGTTGACAAAGTGGAGGACAGACTCCTGCAGGTTGAATCCAACCAATCCTCCTCCCTGGAGATAGAGACTAACATGAGGTTGTCAGCTCTGGAGAAGAAGGAGGAGGAGAGGTCCAGACAAATGGATGATTTCGAGAATAGGGAACGTAGAAACAACCTCAGGTTTTTTGGAGTTCCGGAGGCAGAGGGGGAAACGGAGAGAGAGCTTACCAGAATGGTGCGGAGCATAATAGCCCTCCTCTTCGAAGAGGAGATGACCGCTGAACTCACATTTGACCGGGTGCACAGGGCGGGAGGACGAGCAGGGGGCCCTCGCTCGATCCTGGTCCGGTTCCACTACTACCTAGAGAAAACACGGGTACTGGAAGCAGCCAGGAAGACTCAAGAGATAACGTACAATAACTCGCAGGTCTCCATTTTTCAGGACCTCTCTGCATACACTCTTTCCAAACGCAGGATGTGCCGCCCCCTCACACAGCTGCTGAAGGATAAGGGAGTACGATATAGATGGGGCTTTCCCTTCTCCCTGACCTTCGAATATCAGGGCCAACGGACGACGCTGACCACTGAGGAGGACATTAAAGGAGCCATCCAGGACTATGTGGTGGACCCGCCCCCCCGAAGGGAGCCATCAGGACCGGCGACGGGCGGAGCAAGTGGCCCGGGCCCGGCGAGCGAAAGGAGAAAGAAATCTGGGGCACGGAAATTTAGAAAAATGAACACACCCTCACCAGCGAAAGAGGCAGAGCGAAATGACTCGGAGGGATGATTACCAAGGGGTCCCAGCCAGCACTGGCGCGAAAGACCGGTCTCCCGGAACGACCGGAGTTAGCAGACTAACTACAAGGCAGTAACCCGGGGACCGCCGAAAGGCAAGAACGGTTCCAGAATCAGGCTGAACAGCAAGTACAAAAGGGGGCAATTACGGGAAAGAAATCGGGGAGGGGGGCTCACACGAAAGAGATTCCACAATGATTGCCTGGCCGAAAGGGGCAGGCTGGTGGTCCGGCCAAAAAGCCAGTAGTGGCGGAACTATCTGGCTGGACGCGGGGGAGGGGGCGGGGGTTTATGACCAAGTTGGGGTTTGTTTGTTGGGGAGAGGGTTAGAGGGGCTGTTGGGGGTTCATTTCAATAGTGTCCAACCGCTGAATAAAGGGGAGCGAAAAGGGAGAACCGATGAGAAGTTGTTGACCAGTATGGCAGGAAACATTGACTATGGCTGACAGCCATCCGGCCCTGGGAGTGGGCACCCTGAAAGTGAGGGGGCTGAACACCCCCACAAAAAGATCTCTGATTTGTAGAGAGTTTAAGCGGGCGAAACTAGACTTACTGTTCGTCCAAGAGACACACTGGGCTAGGGGGAAGGAGCCCAGGCTGCAGGGGGGTGGAATTGAGGAGGTCTATCACGCTTCCCACAGGTCTAAGAAAAGGGGGGTGGCCATATTAATAGGAAGGAACGTAGGGTTCGAGAAGGAGGCGATCTTGAAAGATCCTGAAGGCCGTTATCTGCTGATACGGGGCACCCTACAGGGGGCCTCCATCACCCTGGCGGTGGTGTACGGCCCGAACGAAAACCAGGCCCAATTCTGGGAGGAAACCAGGGACAAGCTCAGGCTATTTATGCAGGGCCCACTAGTGGTGGGAGGTGATTTCAACATGGTCCTGGATCCCACCTTGGATAGGAAGCGGATGGGCCCCCTCGACCCCAGGCCCATAGAAGAGGCCATGGCACAGAGCTTCCGGAGAGTAAATGAGGACCTGGGCCTGATAGATACTATCCCGACCCCTAGGACAGGGATCCCCTCCTTCACTTACCACTCAGCTATACATAATTCATTCTCCAGGATAGATTACATCCTAACAGATGACAGTCTTTGCCCGTTTGTATCAGGCTTCAGGATAGACCCAGTCCCCTGGTCGGATCACGACATGGCCCGCATCAGCATCACAATAGGCTGGAATAAGGAAAGCAAAGGGCGCTGGAAATGTAATGACGCCCTGCTAAAGGATGAGGTCATTGCTCAGGAGGTCTTGGACTCCATAACGGAGTTCTTTGAGCTTAATGACAACGGGGAGGTGACCACGCACACGCTCTGGGACGCCTTCAAGGCAACCCTAAGAGGAGTCCTCATAAAGATAGGTGCCCTAAAGAAGAGGGAGAGATTGGCCCAGGAGAAAGCCCTGCGAGAAAAGATAGCCCGGCTCCAACCGGGGGGATCCCCGACCCAACCCCTAGACCGCGACCGGGTGGCAGCACTGGCGGACTATAGGCTCCAGCTTAAAAACCTCCTCCTACACAAAACGGAGAGGAGTCTTCAAATGGTTAAGCAAAAATATTATGAGAAAGGGGACAAGGCGGACAGGATCCTCGCCTAGAAGTTAAGGGAGGTACAGAAAAGCAGGAGGGTAAAGGAAGTGAGGGACACCCGGGGACTCAAGGGATGTGACTCTCCCCACATAGGAGAGGCTTTTCGGCAATACTACAGAACCCTCTATTCATCCGAATACGAAGGGGACGACTCCCAGATAGAAAACTTCCTGGACTCCATACGGATCCCGTCCCTCTCCGGGGAAATATCCGAGGGGTTGGAGGGCCCGATAACCGAGGATGAGGTGGACAAGGTGATTAGTGGGATGAAGGTGGGCACTACCCCGGGGGAGGACGGCTTTTCTGTCCTCTTTTACAAGAGATTTCACTCCACCCTGGCCCCTTACCTTGCAAGGGTCTTCAACGCGGTGCTGGAGGGGGACATCCTCCCAGAATCCATGATGGGAGCTATTATAGCAGTCTTGCCCAAAGAGGGAAGGGACCCAGCGGATTGCTCTTCCTATCGCCCCATATCACTATTAAACATTGACGTCAAGATCTTGGCCAAGGTGGTGGGGAGGAGGATGGAAGGTATCATGCCGAAATTAGTACACGGGGACCAGGTGGGCTTCATTAGAGGAAGGCAGGGGTCAGATAACATCCGCAAAACAATAGACCTCCTCCACTTCGCCCAATCATCGGACTTGGACGCCTGCGTCCTTTCCCTGGATTCCGAGAAGGCCTTTGATAGGGTGGAGTGGCGCTACATGGAGCTCCTCCTCCAGAGGATGGGTTTTGGTACTCACATTATGCTTTGGATAACCGCCCTCTATCGGGCCCCAACGGCAAGGGTACAGGTGAACGGGACATTGTCTGAATCATTCACCCTCTCCCGCGGGTCAAGGCAGGGATGCCCACTCTCTCCCCTGATATACGTCCTTACGATGGAGGCGTTGGCAATAGCGGTCAGAGCCAGCCCGGATATTAGAGGTATCAAAAGGGGCGAGGTGGAATTTAAGCTCTCCCTATTTGCGGACGATGTCCTGGCCTACCTGGTGGACCCGGTCTCCTCACTCCCCCCCTTCCTGGCCCTGATCTCTGCGTTTGGTCGCTTTTCAGGCCTAAAAATTAACACAGGGAAATCCGTCATGCTACCAATGAGAACAACAGACCCAGTGCTAGACCCCTTGGTTAGGTTTCACGGGATTAAGGTGTGTAAGGTTGCCATAAAATATCTGGGGGTACTTCTCACCAGGGATCTAGCGAATTTAGGAGCAGCCAACTATAACCCCATGATTGCGGTGATCACTTCAGATTTAAGGAGATGGGGGAAGATGATCCTCTCTTGGTACGGCCGAATGACCGCAATCAAAATGAACGTACTCCCTCGGCTCCTGTACCTCTACACTGCACTCCCGACCAGAGTCCCAGCACAGAGCTTCAGAGATTTGCAGAACGGGGTACCAGACTTTGTATGGCAAGGGAAAACCCCGAGAACCGGAAGGGCTACGCTGACCCTGCCAAGGGAGGAGGGGGGATTTGGGCTACCGGATTTCCACCTATACTTCTGCGCGGCCCAACTGCGCGTCCTCCTGGAGCACATGAAAGAGGGGCTGGGAACGTACTGGTCCTACCTGGAAGACATGGACGCTCACCCCCTAAAGGTCAGAGACCTCCTATGGGCCCCACGCAAAACGATCCCGAAACACTTAAAATCACACCCGACCCTGGGAGTCCTCTGGGACATCTGGAAAGAGGGCCCCAGCACCGCTCATCTTACTACATGGCCCTCCCCAATGTCCTCTCTTTGGGGTCACCCTATCAACTTAGGAGGGCAGTGGTTCAGGAACTCTCAGACTTGGTCAGATAGGGGCCTGGAGTGGGCAGGGCAGATGTTCAGAGAAGGCGAATTTCTGCCTTATGAGGACTTGAAAGCTGCCCTCGGACAGGGATCACTCTCCATCTTCGAGTACCTCCGCCTGAAGGGCATCCTTTGCGCCAAAGCATGGGGACCAAACCTGAGTAGGCAGTTGACCCCTTTCGAGAAACTGCTAGACTCTGCGACGTCCAGGAAGGGGGCAGTGTCCAGTGTGTATAAAGTACTGAATACCTACAACCTCAAAGGAAGAAGGAGCTTCCGCCGGTTCTGGAACGACCTGGCGGGCGAGGAGATCTCCGAGGACGCCTGGGCCAAAATATTTAAGATAGACTCCATGGAAACCTATTCACCTCGGACATGGAGCATAACTTTAAGATAATACAGGGGTGGCACAGAGACCCGGTAAAACTGTCCAAAATGTTCTCCGGGGTGTCCCCGAGGTGTCCGAGAGGTTGCGGTCAGACGGGATCTAGAAGCCACATGTGGTGGCACTGCCCGAAAGTACAGTCCTACTGGGAGTCGGTGAGGGGCTGGATAGAGGAAGTAACGGAGGATAGTCTGCCGCTAAACCCCTTAACGATGTTGCTGGGCCTCCCCCCGGAGGACACGGAGCTCCACCGATACCCAAGGATGTGGGAAACCATGCTGAGAGCAGGCAGGGTAGCCCTGGCCCAAAAATGGAAGAGTCCAGAACCCCCATCCAAGGAGGACTGGCTGAAAAAAGTAAAAAACATGTTTTTGATGGACAAATTAACCGCCAGGGTGAATAATGACTCCAGCTCATTCCTTACAGACTGGTACGGGGTGCAGCAGTCCTGGGGATGGGATGTCCACTGAACTTAAGGGAAGGTGCTTCTCCAGAAAGGAACGGGTCTAGCCCAGCAAGACAGAACAATACGGACTGGGTCCCCGCGTCCGGGGGTACGGAGGCATTAAGCCAACCAAAGACGCGGTCACAAATCCCATCGACCTCGAGGCTCAAGAGACGGAGCCACACGGAGTCTCCCAAAGACAAATAACCGGAATGGACACGGGGGGGGTGAGGGGATCGAGGGGGGCTACTAAGGGAGGGGGGGAGGGGTCATTCAGTTCTTTCTTTGTTGTTTGTCACATAAAAAATGCAAATAAAAACTAAAGTTTAAAAAAAAAAAAAATATCGAGGCTGAGTACCCCAAAAGGAAATACACCGAACACAGGTTACAAAGGAACATACAAAGATTTTTAATTTATACTGAAGGGTTACAAAGGACAGAAACAATCAGATAGCTATCGGCCCTCAGGACAACACAGCGAACTCCAGCATGGTTCGGTGTGCTCAGCGAGTGGGACTGTACATTAGAATTAGTTGTACTTTTATACCATTTGCGAACATGATGTCCAACCCTACTGCGGGTTAATATTCTGCTAACACATTACTGATCTAGGGTTCATGCCGAGTTCACACATCTATATGCATGGGGTTTGCCTTTAATGCATTCGCCAACAAGTCTACATGGTAACAGTGTATTTTAGGATATCTCATAAAGTCTTCTCAAACATTAATACAATGTAGTTAAACAAGTGTTCTCAGTTCAGTATTTGGATACATTGTTCTTAACATATGCTCACGGATTAGTTTCATTGGTGCGAGTAATCCTTTACACACATGTCAGCGAAGGACAGGGTCTCAGTTCACGACCCCAACAAGTGGCCTGCAGGCAAGTTACATATTAGTTGCACGCAGAGGTCAAGACGGCCATGTTGTACTTCGGAATGACATCATCCACCATTTTAACTCACAGGGTGACTTTACAGAGAGAACCTAAAATGGCAGATTGACCTAAAATGGCGGCTTACATTGATTCTAAGGTCAGGACCTTGCAACACGGATTTCTTCGCAAGTGGCTTTCAAGCAGCTTGGCGTAGGCCAGTATACATATATTCATTGCAATCAGAGGCACGATATAATTTCCCATATCTGGTTCTCTCTAGCTTGGACTATTGTAACAGCCTCCTTCTAAATCTACCTGCCTCTACTCTCTGCCCTCTGCAACTAATCCAGAGAAGGACTGCAAGACTTGTCCTTGGCCTCAAGCCCTGGGATCGTATCTCTCCAGCTCTGAAATCTCTTCACTGGCTCCCAGTGGATGCAAGGATTAAATTCAAAACCCTCTGCATTGTCCACAAGGCTTTCTGGGGCCTCGGTCCAAAATACCTTCAGCTATCCCTCCACAAATACCTCCCCTCTCGAGCTCTTCACTCCTCTACCTCCAACTCATTCAGGGTCAGTTGTTTTTCTAAGAAACGAGCTGGGGGTAGACCTCTGTCTTCGGCTGGGGCCTCCCTCTGGAACAGCCTCCCTGCCACTCTAAAACTTGAGGAGAACCATTTCCGGTTCCGGAAGCACCTCAAGACCTTCCTCTTTTCTTCTGCCTTCGCTCCTCCTCTCCCCTGCAGATCTGTTCTCTCTTGGCACCGTGCACCTGGCCACCCTCTGTCTTTTGGGCCCAGGTACCTGCTCATCCTGTCACCCTCCCGCACTGCCTCCGGGTCACCCCTTGCACTGGGGTCTGTATCTGTACCCATACAGCCCCCCCTTTTTCTTCCTGCACTTATCGGACCTACCCTGTTTGCTGCCTTAAACCTAGCACTTGCAAATTGCTGGCTGCATTACCACTGTTTGTTGCCTTTATTATTTATTTATTGTTATTTATCTGTTTCTCCTCTGCTTCGCACTTTGCACCTCTCCCCCCTTCCATGCACTTTTCCTCTCCCCCCTCTCCCATGCACTTGCGCGTTCTCAATGTCACTGGGCCTAGAAAGATCGCTGTTTTGTTCTCCCCTATTCCCCTCCCTTGCCTTGTCGCGCTCTGAAACACTTGTGTACGAGCGCGATAGAAATAAAATATCAATCTCAATCTCATTTGACACCCTTACAACTGCTGGAGTTACAGACAGCATGAGGTCATCAATTAAGACTCCAGAGGCTTCAAAACACTGAAAATTAAGTTTGCCACACACAATAAAATCTGGGTTGTGCCATTTTACCAATGCTTCATCAATCAGACCCAAAACTTGGGTCTCAAATGATAAAGACAAATGTGATGTACAGTTCCAATAGAGGTTCAACATCATGATGATTCTAGGTTGCTCCGCATGTAAATTATCCAGTTGTACAGTCAGGGCCTGGATTAGAGGCATCAGGTGGTTAATCTCCAGAACTTTAAATCCCCCCATATGTTTTATTGCAATGAGGAGACCCGCCATTGGCCTGCACTTGGGACCTTTGATGGCTGGGTTCTGGTACAGAGTAAAACCCTCCAATATTGGTGACTCCTGCAACCAGGTTTTCTGCAAAAAGACCAAATCTCATTGGGCAAAGTCCATATCACCCGTCCCAAAAAGATGCATAAATCCTCTAGTATTCCAGCATCCGAGTACAAAGGCCGGGGCATCAAGCGCCACAGCCTTTTTTTCGGCATTATGACCTAGAGGATTTAGGTGCCAGGGCCCCTGCAAGCCAACTCCAGTCTTCTCCCTGTGAAGCTTGCGCTCTTGGCTCCTTGGGACTCCTGCACACCCATGAAGAGGTTTGTATCCCTCCACCCTGCTGTTAATCCTGGGTTTTCTTCTTGGAACTAACAAATGACTTTTGACACTGGGTCTTTAGTTATTCTGTGGATCTCCTTTCCCGATGTCCTCGATTGACTTGAAATTACAACTTTCTCCATAAGGGGCCTTAGTCTTTTCACAGGTGATACCTTATCCTATACCGAGTCTCTCGGTTCATGGATTGGAGGAGCAAAGCCCATTGGAAGGAGCTTTGCAGCTTCTTTCAAAAGGAGATGTTTTACTTTATTTGAAGACAGGTAGATGATAACCTTGTACAAGCATTCTTCATCAGGAAATTCAATCAGAAACAAGTCCCCAGTCTCTATTGGTTTAAGCAAGTATTACAATGGAGGAGTCTCAAAACATTTGTCTGATTCATAAGAAGTGAAAAAATGTGTGGTTGCGCTTATTACTTCATGCGCCAAATTATAATATTGAAAAAGAAACTCCATTCAATTGGAATACAGTGATTCAGGTTTAATAATTGATTAAGATAAGTGCCCTTTGTTATAACACGTGTTTCGACGGACTCGCCGTCTTTCTCAAATCAGGGCTAATGGTATTGTATACAAATGTGGAACGCTGCTTTTCAGCAAAAGAATTGAAAATGAAAGTCTCGGGTTAAATCCCAACCCTTATCACTCAGGACAACTTGACACACGGAGGACTATTGTGTACAAGGTGGGATTCAACCCCATGAATCACTGCACTAATATGCATTATGCTGTTAATTGACCTGAAAAAAGATAAGTGTTGGGATTTAACCCGAGACTTTCATTTTCAATTCTTTTGCTGAAAAGCAGCGTTCCACATTTGTATACAATACCATTAGCCCTGATTTGAGAAAGACGGCGAGCCCGTCGAAACACGTGTTATCACAAAGGGCACTTATCTTAATCAATTATTAAACCTGAATCACTGTATTCCAATTGAGTGGAGTTTCTTTTTCAATATTATAATTTGGCGCATGAAGTAATAAGCGCAACCACACATTTTTTCATTTTTTCGCAAAAACGGAGTGGAGTAACCATTGTCTCTGTTGTTGCGCAACGCATGCGACAATTATATATAAAAAACCCTTCCCTCTTTTTAGTGCGCTGAGGTCCGCATTGCCAAGTGTCCACAAGGGTCTTCATTAAGTTGATTTTGCTGATTCATAATAAGGTCATCATTGATGAGTAGGACTCTCTGCAAAAGAAACCTGTATGTCTCCACATTGTTATCATCTCCACTGTGCTTGATATTAGAGCCCTGTTTCCTTTTACTGGCCTGAACTGAGTCAAAAAGGGGGCTTTCTCAGCACCCTTACCAGGTTGTTATTTATTAGCTTGAGCCATCATTCTTTCCTCTAAAGTTTTGAAATGTGAAGACGGGTTACTAGGAACACAAGGATGTGGTTGCCATTTCTTGGCTGGATAGAATGGACCACAAGACTGTGACTCAAGAGGCACACCTCTCCTTACATCAATAGCCCGTGTCTGAAAGCCAGCACGGTTTCTGTGTTTAAATGAGTCACCTTCATCCGAGAGATTTTCCACTTCATCATTACTGCCTGTGTGCTCATCGCCAGCTGATTCTCAGACAGGTTATTGTCGATATTTTTAGTGGACTGAGTGGTCAGGGGCGATGAATAAATTACTACCCTGTGCACTTCATCAAGATACTCCACATCTGTGAATGAGTATGTCAAAAGATTATTAGATCCACACTCTTGTCGTCGCCCGACCGGTAAAACTGCTGCAGGGAAATGTTCCTTTATGCGTTGGTCACTCACTAAGGGCTCTTCATTAGGAACCGGCAGGGCCAAGTTCCTAAGGTTGTATTTTTCTCTATCCCTAAGGAACATTGTGGCATGGTCAGCTTTAACGTCAAAGGCTTCAATTCCTGTTCTTTATTAACAGACATTTTTAGTTTTAATGCCTTTTTTTGCATTTGTGGAGAGAGGCCAGGGACTGATGGGGCCTCCTTCCCCTCTGATAACTTTGAGAAGACCCTGAGCAAGCCCCAGACCTTCCGTTAAGTCAGTTTGCGCCTCCCTGTGTGGCTCCCGAGTAACTCCATTGCCCTCACCAGGGGCGCTTCCACTATAGTGTCTGAGTCAGCTGTTAGTACATTACTAGTTACACAATTTCGAGTCCCCAGACACTGCTCCCCCGCCCTCAGCACATTTGGGGATTAAAAGGAATCCCCTTTCATGTGCAGCATTATCAAGATGTGACGTTGTCCTAGACAGGTGGCTTGGCAGACTGCCTCTGATCTTTCTCCCCATCAATGCTTCAGCTGTGTCCAACCCTGTCAATGAATGAGCTGTTGTGTGGTACTTCCACAAATAGTGCAATACAGTACTGGTCAGGCTCTTGTCTGGTTTCGTTTAATCCAGAAGCTTTATTTTAGAGTTCAAATGAACCTGTCTACATCTCCATTTGCTCTAGGGCACCATGATGTCATGCATGTGTGCATTATGCCTATTGACTTCAGAATGTCTCAAACCTTTTCCTTCGGAAAGGGGTCCATTATCTTGATTGTCAAATATCTTCTTGAGAGTCTGAATGACCATCACAGCTCTGATGGACGGGTATGATTTCCACACTTGTTCATCAGCACCATGAACATTCTGTCTTGGACAATTGTCCTGAAGCCCATTCTTAGGTAGGCCAATGGTGCTGAGCTTCTCTGTGGTTCCTAAGTAGGAGATTGTCAGTTTGGCCCATGCCTGACACCACACACATGCACAGGTGGCATCATCCGCTTTCACTTCCAGGTCGGAAAACCACAGCTTCTCCATGACCCTCTCCTTGGTTTTCACTAGACCCTGATGCCGTATATGTGCAAGCCCTATAAGCTTTTCCACTTGGGCTAACATTATTATGACCAGGAGTTTCTGAGCAATAGTGTTCAGAGGAACATAGAATTCCCTGTCATAATGTCCACAACACTCTAGTATTGCTTTAGCTTGTGTAGTCCCATGTGCCTCTGAACAGAGGAGTATCTTCCACTGACCAGAAAGAGCCACAACTGCCACTAATTGCAAACAATCATTAAAAGTATACATCATAAAAGTAAGCAAATCACATTTTGAATCTTATCAAAACCACAGAGAAAGATTTAGGGCCCACTGCTAAACCAGAAGAACTGACATACCAGTTAAAAAGTTTGATACAACGAGAGATTAACCAAAGATTATACGCTACAACACTGTCACAGTACTACACATCTCAAAGGATTCCTCTGGGTTTAAGAATTGACCTTGAACTGACCTTATGCAAAGAGAATCCAGAATTCATTAATAAGAGGCAGCGACTTATTCTAAATAAACACTCTCTGGATTTGATTATCCTCACCATTGAGGAATTGTCAAAATCCTTAACTTCCATTGAGACAGATATCGAAATCACCAAGAAAGCATGATCTACCCATATCAGTAAAGAAGACCTAACTCAACTTCTGGAGGAAGTTAATAATAAACTAGAAGAGTACAAGGCTGGTATCAAGACCAAGAAAATATGCAAATATAGAAGAGATACCTTGGATTACAAACTATATATTGTGGACTCTTGGAAGGAGTACTATCACCAACAAGACAAGTGGAGGGGGAATTAACAGCCATTTAATAAGAATAAACAAGCTCCAAACGCATCTCCTTCAACTTCAGAGGCCTCAAGTACAGAATTAGAACATCCACAGGAACAAACAGAACAACCTCATGAAACAGATAAGGATCTGAGAATAACAAGCCAAATTCCGAGTACCTCCAAAGTATGTCCATCGACAATATACTCTTTTTTAGATCGAGTTCGGTCTGAAGAGGCAAAAAGAAGAAATCCTCAAAGGAAAGTGAACGTGCGACCGAAGAAGATCTAGTGGTTAATATTTCCAAATACAAACTAAGCAAATTTGAACAACAGACACTTCAAAAGGGCTTTCTTTCGTACCCGATTATGCCAGCACTTTGTTAAAAGAAAAAATGTACTTTTTCAAACTAATGCGTAAAATGAAGCTAAAGGTTTTTTTTTATTCAATCGAAATATCTGAAAGTAGAAACCAATCCGATTTTTTGGGAAATGAAACCAAAATGCACCTTTTCACCTCCAGTACAAAATTGCATACTTGAAGCTTTTCAAAAATCAGTACTAAAAGATTTTAAAAAGTCAATTTCAAAAAGACACCACAAACCATTTTGACAATAAGAGAGAAACAAGTCCTTGACAAGCTATGGCAGAATCCAGAAAATACCATCAAACTAGCAGATAAGAGCTGTGCCCTAGTGATTATGGACACGACCAAATATAAAAATGAGGTTGAAAAACAACTAGCTGACAGAGATACTTATTTGGAGGTACCGGTTGACCCACAGAACAAGTGCGGGCTATCATCAAGAAAACCCTGGACGAAGCAGAAATCTAGGAGATCATTATCCACAAAACTAAAGTCTTCCTAATGAATTTACATCTGCTTATGCCAGTAATATAAATCCTACCCAAGATACATAAAAACCTTCAAGAAATACCGGGTGTCTTGATATGGGCAAAATCTTCCTCGGGGCCAGCCCTTTGAGAGCAAAAAATACCCAATTCAGCCCAAAATACAGGTTCTATTGTGCTGAGCAGTGATCTCATGCTAGTGACAAATGACACCTTCATTTGTTTTTAGTATTTATTCTAAACAGTGAATTTCATATACATTTGGTATTCAAGTTAGAGAAGATTACAAAGCACAAAACGTAGAGAAATGCAAAATATAGAGAAACATAGAACTTAGATAAACATAGAGAAACATAGAGAAACACAGTCTTACGCCCCTTCAATCAGCACTGGGAGACCCTGGCCCTCATAAGCTAGCTATAACAAGCCCCGCTCAGAGAACAGCGCTGCAGGATGCCGTCAAGAGCTCCAATTCCGGGCACTTGATCTGGCTCGAACCAAGTCCACAGGACGATCTCCCACCCGAGTCATGTGAGCATGTGTATTTTATAATCTCGTGCTGCCCGTCCGTGACGCACAGTTCCAGAACTTTCCCTGTGCAAAATATAGGCTGGCTCATGGAAAAAACCCAACTCTGTTAATTTCCACTGCTCCTTCTTCTGAGCCCCTCCCTGGCTCCCTGGAGCCCATCTGCCAAAGCTCAGGAATGTCTTATCAGTGCCTTCCCAGAGAAAAGGAGATTAGCTTGGGGCCATGCAGGGCTACCGTTAGTGAGGCAGAATATTCTAAGGGAAGCAGGGATGTATTAACCCCATCTGCAAGCTCTAAAAGGCATGCACTCATAGCTTAGTGTTTATAGCGCTTAAGACTGGCTATCTAAGCGCTATATAGGTGCCATAATGTTCCAAACACTCCAAAAATACCTATTAGCTACAGAGCTAGGGCCCTCTCCCTGCCTGTCTATCAACAATGCATAATGTGACCTATCACTCATACTAGGCCTGCATATTCCTTGTAGCTCACTACTGCATAATGGAAGTGCTACAACAGACTACTGTCAGCATTTTTAGCACATACTTTGAATACACTATTGGCTTTCAGCGGCTAATGCTATCATCTAAAGCCCTGATTGGCAAGGTTGCAATTTTGTGTATCACTACATCGGGGCACCCAATAATAGCAGTTTCAAACAGTTTACTGGAACCTTTAGCCCAATCATGGGTCTAATTATAGGAGGGAACAGGGGGTTTTGTCCCCCCCAACTTATGTGTCATGCCTTTTTGTCCCCCCATCTCTTGGCAGGAGGGCCGGGGGGCCGTATTGCATTGTGACTGCAGGGTGATGCGAGCTGAATTCAATTTTATTTTCTGCTTCTTCATGTCCTAAGAGCCACTTGCGCTGCAGACAGTTTTCGGTTTCCCCACTATGACTACTGTTGGTGTGTGCCTTCTTCTGCCTAAAAGTCTTGCCTTGTGGGCACCCAAAGAATCGAACAAAGGCACAACAGGTAAGATGCATGTCACCCCCTCCGACCAATTGAGGGGGCCCCCTATGGTTTGTGTCCCCCTCCTACACCCCGCTCCACTAGTTCTATGTGTGCCCCCTAGTTGCACCCCCATTATTGATCTGGTGTGCTGTTCCAGTGGAGGCAGCAGAGCCCTCAAGTTTGCACGCTGTCACCAGGAATGTGGCAAAAACCTGCCTATAAAATTCAACGCGAATGGCTGGCTGGTGCACAGGCTATGGTTTAATAAATGAATAGAAGCGCAGGGTGAATGTAGCAAAGTTCTGCCCTGTTGGAGGCCTCTTGGTTCATGGTTCTCAAATAAAAAGGGGGTGGGTGATTAAAGCTTAGAGGGGCAGAGGGAGAGAAACAGGTTGAAAGCTGTTTAGTGTTGACGGGTGCAGGCTGAGTCTTATGTGCCTGCAGGTAGTTTGTGGGGGTGACCCCTTGGTACATTTTTTATCTGGAGAGGAGAATGTGAGCTGCTCTGGTCCTTCTGGTCTTTATGTGGGTTTCATATATGTGGGGTGTCATGTGTTGTATGACGAGGAGTCGGGGAGACACACCCGGCTGAGTCTGGTGTACGGACTGCACCAGTGCCTGTGCACACGGATCAGAGCATGCTGCATTCCATGCTCTCACGAGCACTTAACTTACGAAATGCACATCCTGACCGGCTGAAAGGGACAGCACATACATATCTTGTTGGGAGTCAGGGGTAGAGCACTTCTCCTGGCCTCCTGCACTTCATCTTCCATTAAGCCTCCATTTTGGTAGGATATGAGAGTAGGCCTGAGGTTGTAAAAGATTCTACATACTCGCAGCTAGTTTCCTGCTTGTCTTTCCACCATGGCTGTTGTTGGAGACTGGTATTATCATAGGGCCAGCGGAGAACACGGGCCTTGGCCCTAGTTTCTTAGAGCAACTCAATTACATAGTGTTGAACACAATTTGTGAAGCCATGTTCTATTTCGTCTTAAAAAAGTGTCTGGCTATTGGTCAGTGAAAATGTGCCTGGTCACAGCTGTGCGGTGAAATGCCGGACGCCCGAGGTGCAGTGAGTGTTAATGTGCATAGAACTTGGCAGGAATGGAAAGCACCAAGTGTATCGTTGCGGTGTGTAAGTACATAGTGTATTGTGGTGTGTTACGTTTCAAAGGTACATAATTCTCCCTTACTTTCAGTACCTTCCTTGGTTGTCGCTTCAGAGGCACGAGGAACAAACTGTAACACGTGCTTGCCTTTGTGCGCCTGTTATAGCAGGTGGAAGCTGAATGTTTCAGTTGAGACACTTCCCATTTTCCTTGTTGCAGCAATATAGAAGAAAGGGCCTGCATTGGATGCTGGTGGTAAAGAACACTGTGTGCTACTGCCTTGGCGGAGAGGGAATGAGCTCCCGGATAATGTGGGCAATCTTGCCACCTTTGTGCTGTTATTAACGATGGGACTGGGCCAAGTAAAGCAGAGCTGAACTGTCGAAACATCTATTGAAGAGAACCTGCACTTTATGCACTCCCTGATGTGTATAGATGCTTTTTGAAAGATAGTCTTTCCTACACGTGGTTATTCCTGCCCCAGCCCTACCTGCCTCTCTGGGCCAGTGCGTGCCCCTCCACCCCCAGTTTAGGACTGGAGGATGGAGTGTCCTCTTTAAAAAAGTTGGTTGATGGATCCCACTCAACTCACATGTACAGTCGATTTGTATGCTGCGTGAGGGGGTAAACACATGTATACATGTCATTATACATTTATGCAGCCTCGGGAGGATAGCTACGGGGAACGACGACAAGGAGCAAGATAGGTTTGATCCCCGGGTCCGCGCTTAGAAACATCTGGGTATTTGAGTGTTATAAATGATCCATTATAATTAGTCGGACTGTAAAGAAAGTTCATAACACACTTTCCACCTAAACTATGTATGTGTGTCCTTGCACCTGTTCCTTGCACTTCCGCCCTGTGACCAGCAAGCACTAGCAATGGCATCTGTGTTGGTGTATTTAGGTATTAGAAAGGCATTTGCCAGTCACTAACATCATATGTTCAGGTCATCATCATACCATTTACCAGCTGTGGCCAGGTTGTACCACTATATCAGTGTCTGGAAAAGGCCAGCACCATGCCTTCACAAAAGCAAAAACTGTTGACGTTGCTTGTTTTGGTTACTGTCACCCCTGAAAAGATGTTACAAATTAAACAAAACGAGATGGTGATGTCTGCTTCCTTAAAGATGAAAGTAGCATTGTCAACGTGATTATTAATTTAAAAAAAGGCATGCACCTTTTATTATAGTAATACATTTCTTTTTTTTTTAAATAGCTTTCTAAATTATAAATGCACAACCATTTAATTCACAACAGGATACCAGCAACGTGTTTAATTAGGACACAATCAGCCAGGATTGGGGCAACAAACTACCTGCCGATCTTTGCATGGGAGATTTCCAAAACATAAACCATTGCCCCATAAATAATATTCATTACTTCTAGTCCTACTCTTCCTCGTCCCAGTACTTAGCTTTGAGTATGTTCCTACTCCCAGGAACTCTTTTTTCAGGCTGGCCTCCAGCAGCGTAGTTAGAAGCGCACAAGGGATGTGAGGTGCCACGTGGGAGGGGATACCAGGGGTAGGTGAGGTTGGTTTGTTTATTTATTTTTAATGCGCACCAGACCCGAAGGTAACAGGGATGCAGCAGTAAGAAGGTGCAAAGCTTACAAAGTTACACATTTGTACAAGTTACAAGATAATACATAAAAGCATGGAATAACAGAATAAATTACAAATGACATTACAGGGCAGTGTAGCATATGAGCAATTACAGTTCTAAGGATGCAGATGATATACAGTTAGGGTAGATGGGCT
This sequence comes from Ambystoma mexicanum, assembly GCF_040938575.1. Lineage (NCBI taxonomy): Eukaryota > Metazoa > Chordata > Amphibia > Caudata > Ambystomatidae > Ambystoma > Ambystoma mexicanum. The sequence continues at coordinate 424,474,946 of NC_090928.1, read as the reverse complement.
AGTGGGAACAAGCAGTGTAGCATATGAACAATTAAAGTTCTAAGGATGCGGATGATATGCAGTTAGGGTAGATAGGCTAGTGGGAACAGGCATTGTTGGTAACTAGGTGACTAGAAGTCATTAGAGTTGACGTGTTTAATAAAATTCATTCTGAGGTGTAGGTAGGGTTGGTCTACTCTCAAGTTAAGCGGCAGTGAGTTCCAAAGTTTGGCAGCCTTCACAGGGAAACTGTTACCACCGATCGTGGTAAGCCTAAATCTAGGTACCACAAGGCAATTAGCATTGCCGGCTCTGGTTGGTCTTAAGGATGTTCTTCTGTTTAGTTTCTCTGTAAGGTAGCTAGGGGCAGCGTTATTTAGGGCTTTGTGGGTCAGGGAGATCATTTTTAGCTGTATTTTGTGGTGGGTGGAGAGCCATTTATGTTGGCGGCTAATAGAGGAGATATGTGCTCTTTTGTTTATGCCAAGTGCCGCTCTTAAGGTATTGTTTTGTAAAGTTTCTAACCTCTGGATGGTGACTTTGTTAGCACCACTATAGAGGGCATTACAGTAGTCAAGTCTTGAGAGTATTAGAGCTCTTGCCAGAATCATGTAGCTGTCATTGGAAAGGAAGGGCTTACCAGCTCTTATCAGCTTGCATGTGTAGGCAGTGGTTGAAGCCAGGGATCAGAGCATGCTGCATTCCATGCTCTCACAAGCACTTAACTTACGAAATGCACATCCTGACCGGCTGAAAGGGACAGCACATATCTTGTTGGGAGTCAGGGGTTGAGTACTTCTCCTGGCCTCCTGCACTTCATCTTCCATTAAGCCTCCATTTTGGTAGGATATGAGAGTAGGCCTAAGGTTGTAAAAGATTCTACATACTCGCAGCTAGTTTCCTGCTTGTCTTTCCACCATGGCTGTTGCTGGAGACTGGTATTATCATAGGGCCAGCGGGGAACACGGGCCTTGGCCCTACTTTCTTAGAGCAACTCAATTACATAGTGTTGAACACAATTTGTGAAACCATGTTCTATTTCGTCTTAGAAAAGTGTTTGGCTATTGGTCAGTGAAAATGTGCCTGGTCACAGCTGTGCGGTGAAATGCCGGACGCCCGAGGTGCAGTGAGTGTTAATGTGCATAGAACTTGGCAGGAATGCATAGCACCAAGTGTATCGTTGCGGTGTGTAAGTACATAGTGTATTGTGGTGTGTTACGTTTCAAAGGTACATAATTCTCACTTACTTTCAGTACCTTCCTTGGTTGTCGCTTCAGAGGCACGAGGAACAAACTGTAACACGTGCTTGCCTTTGTGCGCCTGTTATAGCAGATGGAAGCTGAATGTTTCAGTTGAGACACTTCCCATTTTCCTTGTTGCAGCAATATAGAAGAAAGGGCCTGCATTGGATGCTGGTGGTAAAGAACACTGTGTGCTATTGCCTTGGCGGAGAGGGAATGAGCTCCCGGTTGATGTGGGCAATCTTGCCACCTTTGTGCTGTTATTAACGATGGGACTGGGCCGAGTAAAGCAGAGCTGAACTGTCGAAACATCTATTGAAGAAAACCTGCACTTTATGCACTCCCTGATGTGTATAGATGCTTTTTGAAGGATAGTCTTTCCTACACGTGGTTATTCCTGCCCCAGCCCTACCTGCCTCTCTGGGCCAGTGCGTGCCCCCCCCACTCCCAGTTTAGGACTGGAGGATGGAGTGTCCTCTTTAAAAAAGTTGGTTGATGGATCCCACTCAACTCACATGTACAGTCGATTTGTATCCTGCGTGAGGGGGTAAACACATGTATACATGTCATTATACATTTATGCAGCCTCGGGAGGATAGCTACAGGGAACGACGACAAGGAGCAAGATAGGTTTGATCCCCGGGTCCGCGCTTAGAAACATCTGGGTATTTGAGTGTTATAAATGATCCATTATAATTAGTCAGACTGTAAAGAAAGTTCATAACACAATTTCCACCTAAACTATGTATGTGTGTCCTTGCACCTGTTCCTTGCACTTCCGCCCTGTGACCAGCAAGCACTAGCAATGGCATCTGTGTTGGTGCATTTAGGTATTAGAAAGGCATTTGCCAGTCACTAACATCATATGTTCAGGTCATCATCATACCATTTACCAGCTGTGGCCAGGTTGTACCAATATATCAGTGTCTGGAAAAGGCCTGCACCATGCCTTCACAAAAGCAAAAACTGTTGACGTTGCTTGTTTTGGTTACTGTCACCCCTGAAAAGATGTTACAAATTAAACAAAACGAGATGGTGATGTCTGCTTCCTTAAAGATGAAAGTAGCATTGTCAACGTGATTATTAATTTAAAAAAAGGCATGCACCTTTTATTATAGTAATACATTTCTCTTTTTTTTAAATAGCTTTCTAAATTATAAATGCACAACCATTTAATTCACAACAGGATACCAGCAACGTGTTTAATTAGGACACAATCAGCCAGGATTGGGGCAACAAACTACCTGCCGATCTTTGCATGGAGATTTCCAAAACATAAACCATTGCCCCATAATTAATATTCATTACTTCTAGTCCTACTCTTCCTCATTCCAGTACTTAGCTTTGAGTATGTTCCTACTCCCAGGAACTCTTTTTTCAGGCTGGCCTCCAGCAGCTTAGTTAGAAGCGGACAAGGGATGTGAGGTGCCACGTGGGAGGGGATACCAGGGGTAGGTGAGGTTTGTTTGTTTATTTATTTTTAATGCGCACCAGACCCGAAGGTAACAGGGTGCAGCAGTAAGAAGGTGCAAAGCTTACAAAGTTACACATTTGTACAAGTTACAAGATAATACATAAAAGCATGGAATATCAGAATAAATTACAAATGACATTACAGGGCAGTGTAGCATATGAGCAATTACAGTTCTAAGGATGCAGATGATATACAGTTAGGGTAGATGGGCTAGTGGGAACAAGCAGTGTAGCATATGAACAATTAAAGTTCTAAGGATGCGGATGATATGCAGTTAGGGTAGATAGGCTAGTCGGAACAGGCATTTTTGGTAGCTAGGTGACTAGAAGTCATTAGAGTTGACGTGTTTAATAAAATTCATTCTGAGGTGTAGGTAGGGTTGGTCTACTCTCAAGTTAAGCGGCAGTGAGTTCCAAAGTTTGGCACCTTCACAGGGAAACTGTTACCCCCGATCGTGGTAAGCCTAAATCTAGGCACTACAAGGCAATTAGCATTGCCGGCTCTGGTTGGTCTTAAGGATGTTCTTCTGTTTAGTTTCTCTGTAAGGTAGCTAGGGGCAGCGTTATTTAGGGCTTTGTGGGTCAGGGAGATCATTTTTAGCTGTATTTTGTGGTGGGTGGAGAGCCATTTATGTTGGCGGCTAATAGAGGAGATATGTGCTCTTTTGTTTATGCCAAATGCCGCTCTTAAGACGTTGTTTTGTAAAGTTTGTAACCTCTGGATGGTAACTTTGTTAGCACCACTATAGAGGGCATTACAGTAGTCAAGTCTTGAGAGTATTAGAGCTCTTGCCAGAATCATGCAGCTGTCATTGGAAAGGAAGGGCTTGCCAGCTCTTATCAGCTTGCATGTGTAGGCAGTGGTTGAAGCCAGGGATTTTACCTGTTTGCTAAAGGACATGGTAGAATCAAGGTAAAAACCAAGGCAAACCTTGATGATTTTGCCGTCAATATTAAATGAGGAGTATTCCTGGCCTAGTTTATTAATGTTAGAGTTCATGCCTGGGATTAACAACTCTGTCTTATGATCGTTCAAGCATAGACCATGGGTGGCCATCCATGCCTGGATGATAAGATATACCCTATTCACCAACTCCAGGTCCTTACTATGATCCCCAGAAAGCGGGAGGAGAATCTGTGTATCATCTGCATAGTTAGTGTAGGTGATACCCAGAAGGTCCAGATCATCGAACAAAGGTTTGGTGAAAATATTGTATAGAGTCGGGGAGACACAAGAACCCTGAGGAATACCGCACAGGATAGGTGTAGGGTCCGCTGCTGCCGAGGGGGAGAATACTCTTGTGGTTCTCTCACTCAGAAATGATTCTATCCATCTGATAGCCTCGGTGAAAAGTGAGCTGCAGAGTCCAGGTGTCTGCAAAGGACCTTGTGGTCCACCAAATCAAATGCAGCTGGGAGATCAAGTAGGAGAAGAAGTGCTTTCGTTCCTTTATCTCTCAGCTCATCGATATGGGTTTTTAAATCAATTAGGGCAGTTTCCATCCCATGTAGTGGACGGAAGCCAGATTGTCTAGCTCCTAGGAGCTCATGTAGTTCAAGGTGTTTTTGAATCTGGCTGTATGCCACTTTATCTAGTATTTTAAGTAGAGTTAGAGGTGATGGGAGACAGGCAGCAGCACCGTGAGAAGGCTACAAGTGCTGTATGGAAGGGGTGAACAGGTGAATATGAGGTGATGGGAGACTTGCCAGGGGGATGTGAGGGGCGCCACGTGGGGCGGAAGACCAGGGGTAGATAGGTATGTGAGGTGATGGAAGAGAGTCTTCAGGGTGAGGAAGCGAGTCATGGCTAGGGAAGTGGGGGGTACTGAGAGATCGAGGTGCTGGGTGAAGTGCAAGTTCAAATTTGAAATGAAGGGGGATCAAGCTGCGATGGGGAGTGGGCACATGCATAGGAGAATCTGAGTTGGGCAGATAGGTACTTGAAAATTATGGACATTCTATGGTAAGAATATATAAAGGGCACCTGGCGCAGTCCTGATATGCCCAGGAGGGTACCTGTATGCAAAATGCGAGAAATCCGGGTGAAAAGATCTGTAGACAGCTGTCAAGTTTTGAAGCTATTTTATTTCGCCTCCAAAACGATTTTGCACAGATGAAGGGATTTAAACATTTACAAGACTTTCAATAAGCACAAAGTTTTTATTTGGACAGACAGTTGTTTTTACAAGGGAAATACAGGTGAATATCATCCTCTTTGATTGTTGAGAGACAATTTACACAGTGATGCACAAGTGTATAATACAGGTAAGTGGTGACATAGAATTTTTACAAGTTGCGACCCAGGATTGTGGTTGGTCCGGGGGTACTAAAAAAATATAGTGTACACAAAACTATGTATAAACACATATATACAAGGGTTGTGCCACAAAACATTGACACAGAAGTGTTTCGGCCAAACGGGCTGGGTAAGAGCCCTAGGTAGTGGCCTTCATCAGGATGAACGCTGGTGGTGGTGCTGTCCGTAAATGGTGATCTGTGGGGAAATAGAGAGCTGTCAGGATCTCGGGGAATCAATGATTGATTTAGATATTAATGAATAAAGGCTAATTGTTGCCAAAAATACACTGGTGGTGTATTACAAGAAATCAGCTTACCGTCTGCTGTGGTGCAGCAGGGCGCTGTGCTGGGAGTCCTGTTTAAGATTGGTGGACTCTGAGATCCATGTCTGTGGGTGGCATGGGGAGACTCGTACAAATCGGGTTTGTTTAGGCAAGTCAATGTAGCCTGATGCCCCTGGGAGCTGTGAGAGAGAAGGTAAATGCACCGTTATCTCTACACTCAAGGAAGCCAATGTCTATAAAAAAGTGTAGTTCCAGGCACCTCCTGCTTGTGGTAATTGTGGTGCAGTATTTGACTGGGGACACCGGTGAAGTGGGTGTCTATAATTTAGGGTGGAATGAGTATCATGTGAAAGGAGTGCCAGCTGTGAGGCCATAATTAAAATAATATATTAATAAAACAATGCGTTGTCATAGTTACAAAAGCTCCAAAGACAGGCATGGTGGAGAGTAGCTGGGGTCGACGGTGGTGTGTCAACTAGTGACTGAGCATGTCAGACCTCTTTGTGAGGTACGTGTCAGTAAGTTAAATGCAGCCAGCGCAATGTTCTGGGAATGCAGTGCTAGTAGATGACGAAAAGCACTGAAAACGTGCGTGGGAGCCCTAGATGCAGCAGTGAAATTAACACTCAAGGTAACATGCATGCAAAAAGATTGTGAAGTGAGCTCTATGCTAGGATGCTAGGAGGTGTCACTCGCTATGGTTGATTCGCAATAATGCGTGGCCATTAATAAAATTATCTATTGTTAAAATAAGTCACGGTTAAAGCGGCTTCAAAAAAAGCATGCTCCAAAAAAAAAACGCATGGTGGAGAGTAGCTGGGGTCAATGGTGGTGTGTCATCTAGTGACTGAGCACGTAAGACCTCTTTGCGAGGTTCGTGTCAGTATGTTCAATGGAGCCAGCATGATGGTCCGGGAATGACGAAAAAGCACTGTAAACGTGCGTGCGAGCCCGAAATGCGGCAGTGAAATTGACACTAGAGATAACATGCATGAAAAGAAATCGTGAGTGGCGGGCCATTAGGAGCGTTATTTTCCGTGCAGTTAAGAAAGCACAAGGAGCCAGGACCTCAAGCTAACCATTGTACATGGCATATAAAGCTGCACACAACACTTACCGGTGCAAAAAAAGGGCGACTGCACTCCTTGCGGCAATGGATTCTTCTGAAGAGTGTCACAGTGCTGTTAAAAACATGAGTCATGCTGCAGCACCAGCCAATAGGGTGCCGGCTGGGTGCAGGGTTGAGCCTGTGGCTCCAAGGTGAGCAACAGCCTCAGCCATAGGATGAAAGAGGCTAACCAATGACAAAAGGGCCTTCATCTGCGCAAAATCGTTATGGAGGCGAAATAAAATAGCTTCAAAACTTGACAGCTGTCAACGGATCTTTTCACCCTGATTTCTCGCATTTTGCATACAGGTACGCTCCTGGGCATATCAGGACTCCGCCAGGCGCCCTTTATGTATTCTTATTTTAGCACAACCCGTGGTTTTAGGGCTATTGAGAAATTTCACTGTGTTTTAGAAAACCTCAACACAGCTATATCGCATAGTATGGAAAAAGTAAACGTCATGTCCTACACAGACGAATACTTTAGAAAACTATTGGGCACCACATCCGCCTTAGGAGCCGAAGGTGGTGCCATTGCACAGGTGCCAACAAAGATGATCTTGACATCATCCAACAGAAGAAGAAAAAACGTATCCGGACAGAGATGGACGGTACCTTCATTCTCGAGTATCTAAAAGCGGGTATCATACCGGAAGGATTACAAGTGAAGAACATTCCCAGGGTATTTACGGACAACCCCAAATTCAAAATCAACTTCAGTGGGGTGGTAACAAGTGCAGTTGTGATTGGATCATCCTTATCATTGACACAGCGCAAGAGGAATGTAAAAAACAGGGCGAAGAACTTGCCATCCTCAAAGAAAAATTCATCAACGACAAAACCATCACAGAAGCCAAGAAGAAATTGGAGAAACTGGAGGAGGAGGTTGCCAAATTTAAACAAATAACTGTAGACAGAAAAGTACAGAAATTCAGAAAAGGCTTGGATAACTACGCAGAGGAGAAGACATACCCATACCTCAAGGAGACCTTCTACAGCGACTTACAGCAACAACAACAGCAGAACTATAATAGACGTAATCGCATTGTGAATTTCTCGGGAAGCTCTCGATCATCCAGTGGGAGCATCCCAAGTCCACCAGTGAGTAGTACGACCACTGGCCCTCCAGAACATCATTTTTTTCAGAGGGGAGGACAAAGGGGCCGTCCAAAGAGGCGCCCACAGCAATCAGGCCAGTACATGAGGATGAGGCAATGGTATTCCAATCAACCATGACAACGATACCCATCTTCAACCTCTCTTCTAGATTATTGACCAACTCAGAAGAGACACTGCTACAAAGAGGACTTTCATTCGTACCAGCTACAAAAGCAGATCCTTTCAAAACCGAAGCAGAACTAAGAAGATTCTTCCATACCCTGAGACTGAAATATTTCTTCGAAGTATACCTCCCTAACAAACGGAACTCGGAAGACACAAGTACCGAGAACACCAAAAGGAGCCAAGAGAACATGACAGGATTCAGACCGAAATCCAATTTTATACCTCCTCCACACACTATCCCCAGTGAATTTGACACATTTGAGAAATTGGTCACCACCACCATCACCGTAGGCCTAACCAACAAGAATTTTTACCAAGAATATCTCAGCAAAGAAGAAAGGAAATCCATGGGTGATCTCAACCTGGACCGATCCATCACGATCAAACCGGTGGACAAAGGGGGTGGCATTGTCTGTATGAACACCACAGACTACAACAAGGAATGCTTACGCCTTTTGGCAGATTTCTCATCATACAAGAAATTAAACAGAGACCACACCAAAAGACTACAAGAGGAGATCCTCAGCCTCACAAAACATGCAGAAGACCAGAGTTGGATCTGCGAGGATGAACGCCATTTTCTCAACAAGACTCACCCAAGAATACCAGCATTTTACATCCTCCCTAAGATCCACAAACACGCTACCCAACCACCTGGTCGCCCTATTGTTTCTGCCTGCGATTCACTTTTGGAGCCCTTGTCCCTGTACACGAACTTCTTTATGAAACCATTCATCGGCAAGATGAAGTCCTATATCAAAGACAGTACTGACACCATCAAAGTCCTCCAGAATCTTCACCTTTTCTCCACCTCCATCCTGGCAACCATGGACGTGGAGGCTCTCTACACCTCCATCCCTCAACAAGAAGTACTGGAGGCGTTAACTATCTGTCTCAACAGAAGAATTGACACCACGTCAACTCCCACCAACTTCATCTTAGAGTGCATTCGACTAGCAATGACCGATAATTTTTTCCTGTTTGAAAACCAGATCTATCAGCTGATAAAAGGCGTCAGCATGGGGGCTACTTTTTCCCCGGACGTAGCCAACTTATACATGGCGCAGTACGAGGATGACCATGTATACAATCGAGACAACCCCTACAAAGACCACATTCTACTATGGCGACAGTACATTGATGATGTTCTCCTAATCTGGGAAGGAAGCAAAGAGCTCCTGCTTGAGTTCCACGGATGGCTTAACCATAGAAACCCCCACATAAAGTTCACCATCGAATGGGAATGCCAAGCCGTAAATTTCCTGGATCTTCACATTTACCGGTCCGGAAACTCATTGAAAACAGAGTTATTCAGAAAACCGACTGATAGAAACAGCCTGCTCCATTTCTCCAGTTTCCATCCTCAAGGATTAAAGTACAACCTCCCATATGGACAATTTCTCCGCGTACGCAGGAACTGCATAGAAAAAGAAAAGTTCAAATATCATGCCAAACAACTCCAGACCCGCCTCAGTGAAATAGGTTACCCCAAAAAATCCATCAGAATGGCTCGCAAAAGGGCAGCCAACACGGATCGTACTATTTGCTTGACTACCAGCAGCAAGCACCCCATAGACCAAACTGACTGTGTGACCACTTACAATCCCATCATCAGCTTAGTTAAGACCACTATAAACAAACATTGGCAGTTGATAAGAAACAAAGGAACTTTGGACAAAAAACCTGTTTGCCTTTAAGAAAAATAGGAACCTGAGAGATAACCTTGTACATACATTTCTGGAACCAGAGAAACAGCAAACAACTTTATGGGATCTACCGCCCGTAGTTGGAAATTTCTCATGTGGCAAATGCGTTGCGTGTCGCTACTCCAAGAGCAGCAAGACCTTTACTCACAAAAACTTGATCTGGACAATGCAAAATCACACCAACTGCGAGAGCAAAAACGTCATATACGTGATGAAATGCCCATGCGACCTTATTTATATTGGGAAAACCATCAGACCCATAAAGCAAAGGATCAGCGAACATCGGTCTTGCATAAGAAACTCGATACAAGACAAACCTCTAGTGGAACATTTTAGCAAAAAAGGCCACACCAACGAGCAACTCACGTGGACCATCCTGCAACAATTACAACAGCAAAAAAGAGGAGGCGATATCAACTTAGCCCTCACCAGGCTCCTACAAAAATGGGTCCACAGATTGAACACAGTTAAAACTGGACTTAACATTATCGTAGAGTGGAAACACTTCTGGGATTGAGTCATAGCCCCATGGGGGTAGCATTCATCTCCCCATATGGACATCAGTTGCCCATCACCGGGCCCACTCGCCAGCAACAGGGCTCTAGTCAGGGCAATCGGGTACTTTAGTATCACTATCACAACATGGACCACTAATATGTATTGCCTTATGTGGCTTTTTCTGTCTCTTGTCGTACATACATCTTGACAAGATAAATTGCAACTCCGGTGTTAAGGCAGTCAGTCAACACTTTAACCACCTATTATAGAGTTTTTCTCGAGTCAGTGCCACAATGTTTACATGAACACAACCAAGTGACTACGCAATTCACCCTGAGTGCATTTTACATTTTGTATTTGCCGTTGAAAATCATGAACAGACACCATCATTGTCCACTGCACGATTTTTGGCATTTCTTACACATGTGCCCTGAAAGACATATTGTAAACCTTGTCGGGCAGCCACTCAGCCACTGCTGGCATGGTGTTTCGTATTTATATTCACCCCTGATACACCCATGATACATTTGAAAATGTTGTTGTAAATATCTACACCCTGACTGTTTATTTCTCTAGGACCTTTGTAGCCATAACCTTTAGCCTGCTACCATAAATGGGTCGCCATGTCACTCCTTTTAGCAGCTACTTTGGACAATTGTCATCCCAGCCCATTTACCTTTCCCTGTCATCCATCATCGGGGGTCTCTGTGTCACTTCTAGTGACCACACACATACAGGTTTTTCAACCATGACGTGCCCCTTTGTCATTGGTTAGCCTCTTTGATCCTATGGCTGGGGCTGTTGCTCACCTTGGAGCCACAGGCTCAACCCTGCATCCAGCCGGCACCCTATTGGCTGGTGCTGCAGCATGACTCATTTTTTTAACAGCACTGTGACACTCTTCAGCAGAATCCATTGTCGCGAGGAGAGCAGTCGCCATTTTTTGCACCGGTAAATGTTGTGTGCAGCTTTATATGCCATGTACAATGGTTAGCTTGAGGTCCTGGCTCCTTGTGCTTTCTTAACTGCACGGAAAATAATGCTCCTAATGGCCCGCCACTCACGATTTCTTTTCATGCATGTTATCTCTAGTGTCAATTTCACTGCCGCATTTCGGGCTTGCATGCACGTTTACAGTGCTTTTTCGTCATTCCCAGACCATCATGCTGGCTGCATTGAACATACTGACACGAACCTCGCAAAGAGGTCTTACTTGCTCAGTCACTAGATGACACACCACCATTGACCCCAGCTACTCTCCACCATGCGTTTTTTTTGGAGCATGCTTATTTTTGAGCCGCTTTAACCATGACTTATTTTAATAATATATGATTTTATTAATGGCCACGCATTATTGCGGATCAACCATAGCGAGTGACACCTCCTAGCACAGAGCTCACTTCACAATCTTTCTGCATTCATGTAACCTTGAGTGTTAATTTCACTGCCGCATTTAGGGCTCCCACGCACGTTTACAGTGCTTTTCGTCATCTACTAGCACTGCATTCCCAGAACATTGCGCTTGCTGCATTTAACTTACTGACACGTACCTCACAAAGAGGTCTGACATGCTCAGTCGCTAGTTGACACACCACCGTCGACCCCAGCTACTCTCCACCATGCTTGTCTTTGGAGCTTTTGTAACTATGGCAACGCATTGTTTTATTAATATATTATTTTAATTATGGCCTCACAGGTGGCACTCCTTTCACATGATACTCATTCCACCCTACATTATAGACACCCACTTCACCGGTGTCCCCAGTCAAATACTGCACCACAATTACCACACGCAGGAGGTGCCTGGACCTATGCTTTTTTATAGACATTGGCCTCCTTGAGTGTAGAGATAACAGTGCATTTACCTTCTCTCTCACAGCTCCCAGAGGCCTCAGGCTACATTGACTTGCCTAAACAGACCCGATTTGTACCCCCATGCCACCCACAGACATGGATCTCAGAGTCCAGCACTCTTAAACAGGACTCCCAGCACAGCGCCCCGCTGCACCACAGCAGAAGGTAAGCTGATTTCTTATAATACACCACCAGTGTATTCTTGGCAACAATTAGCCTTTATTCATTAATATCTAAATCAATCATTGATCCCCAGAGATCCTGACAGCTCTCTATTCCCCCACAGATCACCTTTTACAGACAGCACCACCACCAGCATTCATCCTGATGAAGGCCACTACCACCTAGGGCTCTTACCCAGCCCGTTTTGGCCGAAACACTTCCGTGTCAATGTTTTGTGGCACAACCCTTGTATATATGTGTTTATACATAGTGTTGTGTACACTATATTTTTTTAGTACCCCCGGACCAACCACAGTCCTGGGTCGCACCTTGTAAAAACTCTATGTCACCACTTACATGTATTATACACTCGTGCATCACTGTGTAAATTGTCTCTCAACAATCAAAGAGGACGATACTCACCTGTATTTCCCTTGTAAAAACAACTGTCTGTCCAAAAAAAACTTTTGTGCTTATCGAAAGTCTTGCAAATGTTTAAATCCCTTCATCTGTGCAAAATCGTTTTGGAGGCGAAATAAAATAGCTTCAAAACTTGACAGCTGTCTACGGATCTTTTCACCCTGATTTCTCGCATTTTGCATACTGGACATTCTATGGGGCATGTAAGGGGATAAGAGAAAGGCAGTGAAAAGCAGAACAGGAAAGCCCAGAGAAAACAAGTGGGTGAGGGTTTAGCAATGCCTCAGGGGTCATTCTGAAGGGGTGGGGGATGATAAGGCGAGTCTAAAGTTAGCAGAGGAGGCCTGTCCATGGTCTAGTGAGGTAGTGTGGCAGGGGTTGGGTGAGCAGGTGGCACAGGAAATGTGAGGTGGCACAGAAGAGTGAGCTGGTTGTGAGTCATGTACAGGGCAAGGCAATGTGTTCTGTGATAGACAGGGCAATCAGGAACATGCCAGTGTGTGGGATGGGGGGTGGTAAGGTCAGAGACAGCACATTAAGTGATGTAAGAGGTTGTGGGTTGACCAGAAAGGGCATGCTGGCTGATGTCGGAGGGTCTGGGTGAAAAGCAGGGAGTCTGTAAATGTATAAGTGTCGTGAATTTAATTACCCCGTCAAGAGACTGAGGGAGCTGTAATACTTGTTGTGTGTTCCTGTTTAAGTTGTTGGAGTTTCCATAAGTATATTACGCCTGTTGCAGCACTCTCCCCCTAAGCCCCCAACCCCAAAAAACACCCATCCCCGCTGGCCCGGCCAATGTCCCGAATTTGAGTGTTCTCATTTCTCGATTGGCATTTGGTATGTGGGGGCGTGGGGGCAGAGGGCGTATACATGTTATGGATAATAACTATAAAATGGTTGAGTGGGGTGGTGCGTGTGGGAGTGTAGGTAGGGCCGGTCCAATTAAAGCACTGCACTGGGTGAATGACCTAAGCAATGTTTTTGCAGGCATCCATTTTATGTTATGTCTATATGTCTATATGCTTGTTTGAGTCAGTGCCCTAGTGGCGATAATCAAACACCAGCTCCCTTCATCCTGCTTGAAGGCCCTCTTTAGGTAGAGGGGGAGCAGGCTTTTTTACTGTTGTCAATGCAGTGAATTCTAAAGACCAACTGTGGTCTTATAAGTTTCAGAAGACTGGCGTGTCTTTAGAATTGAATTTTAAAGATACCCATCAGTCTTATGAAAGTTATAACCAAGCGCATCGGCAATGGACCTTTGTCGTGTAGTAGTTTACTCTTATCTCTCATGTCCGCCCACTCCACCCCGCCCCTTTCTTTCAGTTGTCATGATGTTCCCCCCCAACATTTTCAGCAAAGTTACTCCTCTGAGACCAATACATCGACAAAATTATACAACCATTAGCGCAAAAGACCACTACTTACATCAAAGATACTAATCACTTTCTGACCAAATTAGAAACAATTCAATTTAACCCAGAAATAGACATCTTTTTCACAATGGATGTAACCAGTCTTTATACAAATATGACACATCAATCTGGTTTGGAAGCTATGGAATGGGCCCTTTGAACACAGAAGAGGAAGTAAAAAGTAACAGACTTTTTATCATCAAGCTGCTTACCATTGTCCTAAATAATAATTTCTTCATGTTTGAAGATCAACACTACATTCAAATTTTGGGCACATCAATGGGGTCCGCTGTGGCCCCAAGTTTTCTAATGTTTATATGTCATACCTGGAAGAAACAAAAGTATTGAATAACTCTATCTGGAAGGATCAGTTGAAATTCTTCGTGAGATACATCGACGATCTGTTTGGCGTGTGGTCAGGTACAGAAGCAGACTTCCAACAATTCTTTGAATTCATTAACTCTCTTGCACCAAGGATCAAGTTTACTTACAAGATGAGTAGGTCATCATTGGAATTTCTAGACGTTCTGGTCTATTTGAAAGATAACAAGCTGTTAATAACTGTCTACACAAAAAAAAAATGACAGGAACAGTTTACTCCTTGCGTCCAGCTTTCACCCCAGAAATAGTTTGAAAATATAGCTATAAGTCAATTTATGAGGTATAGAAGAATAGTATCTGAGGAGGATGAATATGACAAAAAAGCCAACAAACTTACAAAAAAGTTTCTCATGAGAGGATATGATTCCACTAGGATACAGCGAGACATTGAGAAAGCTAAAAATACAACGAGACTCGAAGCATTACAACCCAGCATCACAAAAGAGGCAAAGGACTTGGTATATGTCACAACTTATTCACAGCAAAGTGGACAAATCAAGAAGATTATTAAAAAGAACTGGGAAACACTGTCACTTGATCCGAAATTAGCTAACCTTTTTCCAACTCTGCCCCTTTTTGCTTATAGCAAAAGCATATCTTTTCGGGACCATCTGATTAAGTCGGATTTTTGTCACAAGAAAGCTCAATTTAAAACTTATAAAGGCACATTTCCTTGTAACAACTGTAATTGTTGTCATAATGTCATCAAAGGCAATTACATTCATCATCCATACAAAGGAAATAAGATCCCATTGAAACATAACTGCACATATGATACAAAGAACATTATCTATGGGATTATCTGCCCTTGCAGCCTTTACTATGTAGGACTAACAGGAAGAAAAGCAAAACAAAGCTGGGGTGAGCAAAAATCCAATATCTGTTGGGGAGCTATCAAATCACCAGTGGCACAACACTTTAAGGAATGCAAACACACAGTAGCCCAGATACAGTTTGTCATTTTAGAACATGTCCAATTACCAAGACGAGGGGGAAATCTCCCGAAGCTAATGCAACATAGGGAAACCTTCTGGATAGAGAGATTAGATTCAATACACCCTAGAGGGATGAACCTTGATTGGGATTTGTACTTCTACTTGTGAAAGAATTGGTTAAACTTACATAACTGCACATGTTTTGTTATTAATTTTCTGCATTTGCTATACTTAACTTTTAATGTGGACTACCCAGAATAGTACATTTGGTGGCACAATCAGCTTTAGATATCACCAACTATCGATCTGTACTTTGGCAAATTAGAAAATATTGATTATAAGAACAATCACAATTAGGTATAATCAAATTATTTCTCTTGAAATATATTGCCTGTTGTTGAAGAAAATATCATTAATGATGAGTGCAATATTAACAACGAAGAATATGTACCAGCATATCCCATTAATGAAAATAATGAGAATTAGCCCTTAGAGAAAGGAAGATTCCCTAATGACTTTATAGTTATTTTTTTTTTTGTACCTTCCTTATTCAGACTCAAATTATGGTCTATCGGACGGAATGCTAGAATCTTAAATTTACTTGTATTTCATCAATATGTGGATGTGTAATGCAGATCAAATTAAATCAGATCGTCAATCATGGCATTACACACAATATCAAAAATCTCACTCGTACATTCAGTGATTAAAATGCTATCTATTCAACCAAAACGTATGGCCATTTTCCATTTAAAGATGGCGGGTAACGTAAACCTTGAGAAGAGGTCTAGTCTTTATTATTCCGCTAGACAAAGATCGTCGCTATGTGACGAGTGTAAACACAGGAAGAATCGAGCACCTTTGAAAAAAAATGTCATGTTGAATTGTTTTGTAAATTTGATGAAAATCACGTTCCCATTGGTGAATTCAATTACTAGTAACGTATATTTTTTAATCGTATGTGAGTTCCTTTCAAATATTTCAAATATTGTTGACAGCTTAGTTAGCTGCTAATGTTGTGCCCATGTTTGTACCTCGAGGAATTCGAGGTCCCATTCTTCTTTCTCAAACAATCATTTGTAGCCAGGGTGACAACAATCTCTCCCAGGGACATGTACGCCTGTAATGCTGCTTCGACCAACATTCTCGCATGTTTCTATGCAATATGATGCTCTGCACACTTCATGTGAGAGGATCCTCTTGGGGTTGTGATATGGAGTGCCCTGGATTTTCTGTTCCTGAGCATCATACTCTTTTCTTCTAAGCAAAGTGTGGTGTCTGAAATGATGCGGAGGAGAAACATGTTTCCCATGACTATGTCCCGTCCATATATAAATATGCATGATAGCAATGACAACCCCAGAGCTCAGCTGGCATTTCAGGTTCAGCTTGGGGGTTCCTCTGTTCCATCACCATCAGTGCAAGATTTGCATATTCAACTGGATGAGTTGCACCACTCTGGAACCATCTTTGTCAAAACTACTTCCAATCCAAACAGACTTGAGTCAACCATGATTATCATGGGGTGGG
This sequence comes from Ambystoma mexicanum, assembly GCF_040938575.1. Classification (NCBI taxonomy): domain Eukaryota; kingdom Metazoa; phylum Chordata; class Amphibia; order Caudata; family Ambystomatidae; genus Ambystoma; species Ambystoma mexicanum. Next base: position 424,458,381 of record NC_090928.1, on the reverse strand, counting down.
TTGAAGAAAGCCATGGTGGTTTCAGGTGTCAGATCTGTCTTGGTTCAAAGACTGAACTGTCTTTCAGCAGAGTCCTTTGCTATGGTGAGTGTTTTGTCATTAGTTGAAGGAGCGGCTCCAAGATGGTGGACAGATTGTGAATGAAACAGCCACAGTAGGTGCCCATCCCCAAGAGACTCAGCACCTCAGACGGATTGAATGAGGTTGTTGCTGTCTGTATGCCCTATGACCTTTTTTCTGATCTGCAAAGAGACCTATAGCCTGGAAAAGGCAACCAACACATTCTCATTTGGATGTCAAGACTTTCCATAGGCTCTTTGCAAGGTTAGGTGTTGAGAATGTAACCTCACCTCACCAAACATTCAACATGTTCCCCCCTTGGATGTGGCATAAACCAACATATTGTTATTCAGGTTCAGCACAACTTGCAGGCAGACCAGGACACTTCTTATATTGTGAAAGGCTTCTGCAGCTGTGTACACTCTGAAGGCAATCCTCATATATTGTTAGTGGCCTCTATGTTAAGATAATGTTGTGGCAATGCATGAGAGGTTCCAAGAATTGAGGACTAGTCTGGAAAACATGGTATCCTGCTGTTGGCACGTCACAATATCAATAGTAGATGTTGGGCAATGCTCCTTTTTGTTCATCTTATTAAGAAGGCACATATCCACACAGATTCAAATTTAGTCAAAAGCATGGGTTTTTGTTCTGACCACAATTTGCGACAGCCAAAGGGTAGGCCCCAATACCTCCTTGAAAATGCCCACTCATTCCTACTTCTCCACTTCTAGCGCATCTCATTTCCAAATATGAAAAGTAACTCACTGGTGTTACAAAGCAACATGCTGAACTGCCTCATCAATGTGAAAGTACACCTGCTGTCATTTGAGACGCCCATTACCTCCAACAAAAATGTGTGCTGGCATAGAAGACCACACACAGCTTCCATTTATTACCTGTCCTGGACTTCCACTGTGAAGGATCATTTCAGTTGGTTCAGCGTTTACACTCCAAATATGAATATCCATACCATGATCAGTGTCACCGCAGGGTAAACAAAAGAAAAAAAAAGTGGGAGAAAAAAGTACGATGGTGTTCAGGGAGTCCTTTACTCGGACAAGAAAAAAAACTCACTTGAGGGACGAGCGAAAAGAAAAAAAGTAACCACTGGCCTCAGCTTAAAAATGGCTGCTACCCTGACAGGGAAAGTACCTCCTTTCCTCACTGTCACATTCTTTTACTGCGGCAGGATGGCTGCTTAATTACCGGTGCTTCCCGAGCAGGGAGCGCTTATTGTCACCGCCTTCTCCCGGGCTGTTGCATGTCACATGCAAAGCTCCCCATGAGAAGGAGGGGAGCGCCACATCAATTAAAAGAAGTGCCTGCCCCCTGGCAGGTGCACATGGACTACCCAGGTTGCTGCTGGAAGATGTGGCCCAGGTTGTGTGAGGACATTTGGGCCTCCCGCTGATGCAATTAACGTTAGCTTTCCTGTGGCATGCCAGCCCCTCCATCATCATTAAAGGGACTCCCCCCATGCCGCTGATGATTGCCGGGCTGCACCTGAGATACACAGCCCAGCCAAAAAAAGGGACTTGGGTCCCCCCCACTCATGCATTTGCTGCTGATCTGCCTGCCAGAACTACCTGCCAGAACTACCACCTTAAGATGGAGCAGAAAATAACTACTACTACTATGTCATTTCCACAAAATTTCATTTGCTTTGTGGAAATTACTTCAATAGTTTACTTCAAAATGTATTTGTTTATGGCGGGGATCTCCCTAAACCCCTTTCCCCTTCACTATAACCCTTACCTCAAACTCCTGCCCACCGCCCCTTTTTTCCCTTAGCCCACAGCAAAACACATTTCAAAGTAAACTGTCGATGTAATTTCCCCTAAGTAAATTACCATGTAGTAATTTACTTCATGGAAACAGCGTGAGACCTCAGAGAAGACCATGAGACAGCCCTGGCCAGGCTGGATCCCAAGTAAGGTTTTTATAAATAGTTTTACATTGCAAAGTATAGAGATCATTTTGTATATATATTTTAAGGACTTCATTTTTATTATTAAAGAACTATTATATTTTTATACGTTTTATATGTTTTTAGTAATGCAGCTGCTGAGGTAGGGCAAATCAGTGCTGTGTCATTTATCCCTTTTTCTAGGAAAACGTGTAAAACCATATTGGTGTCCTGGAAGAAATGTATAAGTAAGCGAGCGAATAATTAAAGATACTGTGCACCAGCATTCAGTTGTTTGCCTTTCCTTTTGTGTGCCAAGTTATTGTAACCCAATATTGCTTCCCTCTGGATTTTTGGGGGTGGAATCCCATCCTAATATGTGTCTTTCCAACCTACGTCAACTTCCCAGAAAGGTGCGCCAAGATGATCTTAAGCTCAAGCAAGCGGGGGCTGGAAACAGGTTAGAGGTTGGTCAAAAGTGAAGTGTAATAAAAGTATATTGCTGTGCCTGCCTACTCCGGTCTCCCAATCAGTGTAGTAAAACCACCTCCTCTACATCCGTGTGGCGCGCGAGTTGATAGTTTTGAAATGACGGTTGATCATGATGTAGTCATGTAGAATGATGTGTTAGTGTCATCTGCCGTTTTTTTTCTCCTTTTATAGTTACTGTACATCATAGTTGTGTGCACCGCCAAGACTGCGTTCCTATCATTGCTGATATACTGAAGACTTCTTCCTCCATTTCCTCACTGTCAGACTCCACTTCCGACGGAGAAGCCTCAACTTAGACTACCGTGTATCTCCAGGTGGTAGAACTTAGCCGAAACCCAGTATGCGGAGTTGGAATTTGTGATTTGCACAATCTTGATAAATGATTGAGCTTCTGCATTTGATGACAGGCTGAGGTACAACGTTGCCAGGGGAACAGAGGGCTGTTATGTGGCAGATGGATAAGCTATCACAGTGTGTTAGGCCGAGGAATTAAAGCCTGTCTCACCACACTATGAAGGGACTTTTGGACTTGTTCATATGCAACTTCCTTATATCCAACACTGCCAAGTTTAAGCAACTTTTGCAGGGTGATTCTCGGTTCTCACAGTATCTGACTTCTTTTCTTTACCAAGTGGCACTCTTGTATCAGCTGGACCATGACCCTGTCCTCTTCATTCGCAAGTGTGCATGTTAACACCAACTGCAGTAGACTCACACGTCACATGTTTAGTGACTCTGCCTCTCCATTGCAATCCTGCCTGATTTGGAATCATTCATTATCTGCATTTGCTAAGGGATTGAAATACAGTGACACCGCTTCATCTGTGTTCGTGTATGAATCTTCTGTTGGGTGCAATACCTTGAAAACTCAGTGTACAGCCTTGCCTGTCGCAGAAAGAAGTGTAGGTTTCTTGCTGCTCCATTATGGCCTCTGAATGCCACAAAGTACATCTCTAAGCCATAAAGCCCAGCAAGGACCTTGATTCGATGGTTTACGAATGACATCAAATACCTTCAATGGGAGATATGCCAGCTGGAACTGCGTTTGCTGGTCTCCCTTAACCTGGAGCCTTATTATTAGCATCGGGCTGGAAGTCCCCCTCATTTGTCATGAAGGTGACCACACTGGAGCTGCCCACTCACTCACCAATGCACAAAGGTCCTACGACAGCTGCTTGTGTGCTTGCACTGAAGCCCTTAAGAGTTCATGCAGAGCTTGACTTCGGCACCAATGTCTTGATGATAAGGAAGCACTTGGGCTAGAGATTGCTGGATGCACGAGCACCTCTGTGGGAGCCTCAACCATCACCAAGACCAGCACCTCCCATCAGTGAGACAAAGCGCAGAACTGCCTGAGTACCTGCCCCCTATTTCACAGAGCGCCAGAGGTTATCCCTGATCAAACAACCGATGGAAGCGGGCCACCGCAGCCGCACCCAAGGTGGCAGGCGCACCTTTGCGCCAAGCTAGAATGCCTGTGTAAACCCATGGAGCAGTAGCGGACCGCTGAACTTGAGTTTGGCGACAGAGGTCTGGGCTCATCTCTTCTCACTAGTGTTAGAGGGTGCTGGGCCTACGGCTCTCATTCCCAGTTTAAGGGGCAGCATGCCTTCTGCTAACAAAAGGCCACTGACTTAAAGTGGCATGCTAAACCTTCTGCCGCGCGCATGAGTGGGCTGGCATCTTAAAAGCTGGCCATAGCGTCAACACACACCACGTGACCACAACAATACTGTTCAAACAGGATAGTAAAATTCCAGTTAAAATGTACTTTTTTTTATAATGCATCATATGTATAAATGTGCATACATATGATAGTGTGTGTATATAATTATATTTGGGCATGGATGAGAAACGTGGCAGTCCTTTCGCGATCAGTATTGAGATACTTGTGAAGGAAAATAGTGAAGTGCACGAGCATATTACCGAAGACTGGGAGAGGGAAGGAGGCAGGAGGCTGGCACAACGTTCCCCTTGTTCTGCCTGTCAGCAACATTTTAAATTCGAGTTGTAGCAGAATGCTTATACATAAAAAATAATCATCATGTCTTTATGTGGTAACCAGTATTCCACGCGTCTCAACAATGAAGCTTTCGGTAAACATCCCCCTAGGACTCATCTAGAAAGATCGTGAAAAAGAACTGAAGGTCGAGCGAAGACCTTGCCACATCCCCAGCTTACGATGCAATAGTTAAACTTGGCAGATAAAGGCGCTTCAGACGTCTTTTGCGGTCTAGAAGAACAGGTCGCGTGAACATCAGAAGAGCAGTTAATTGAAGTACGTGGACATCTCTGTGTGAACCTAGACAAGCCTGTGCACGCGACTCACCCAATCACTGTAATGGCTGAAGGAGACGGCATTCGCCTGAGCAATAACACCTCTGACAAGTGTTTCTGCAGCTCCTCCGGAGTTATGAAATCAAAGTCTTCCCAGCATGCCTCCGCGCAGACTTCATTACAATGGGAGATCATAAAGAAAGGCCCGTGCCTGTTTTATGGGAGCCATTTTATGTGGCGCAAGTCACCGAGAAGCAAACGTGTTATATGACGCAAGTAGCATGCTTTTAAACATAATTATGTACACATCATTCCATGCAATGACTGGCTCCCGTTCGTGTCTATATCACCACAACGTAATCCTCGTTAGCAAGCCTGGACGTGCATTAATCCTCACATGGCTTCGACTGTTCTAGAACTGGTCACATTAGTGCATAGTTTAGTTTACATCCCAGTAGTACATCATGACATTTGCCAGCGTTGTATCCTCTCCCAGACACAGTAAATAATTAACCCCTTGGGGATAAATTAGGGCTCTTATTGCCACATGCAGCATTTCAATTACTTCGTGCCAGAAAATAACAGCTCATTATAGTTCATGATTGTGAATGCCAGGAACTTGCAGGCCCAAAGGACAACCTTTGACTAGATAGGTGTGTGGTATTTGCAACATGAGTGAATGAATGTGCGTGGTAAATACATGGGTGTAATTCCCAAAGAGCCCTTTGGTCAGTTGCACAATGTTTACAACATGCCTGATCCTATCCACACGCATGCTGTTTAGCTCGAATTTCAGGCAGATGCAAGCTTCTTCTCTCTGTTGCCCATCGCCTCTTTAAATGTCTGAGCTGGTTTAACATGTGAGAGGGGGGGGGGCGGGGAATTCCCCATTGCTTTTGTGGTCACACAGGGCACGCACAGACGGTGCCCAGTTTAGGAGGAGTGTGGGGTTCTTCTGCTGTCTTCTCTGACATTTCCGCAAGTCATCTTACCAACTTGTGCAAAAATTGTAAATATAAAAGCACAATTCAGTCAGCACCCAAAGTACTTCAGCCAGGCAGTCCCTCCCCTCCTTCCTGCTCTTCTGTGGTACAAATAGCTGTTAATGCGTGAGGCAGACCTTCCCTGGCTCCAGGAGACCGGTCTCTGTGGGGAACACCTCACACCTTGTCAAATGCTAATCCCTGACCGCCCTTGCTTACCCTTGGAAGGACAGCCCTTAGAAACTGGATAAATAAAGCATGGCTGTCCTTGCCATCAGGGGAGTTGCTAGGTCTGGAAAAGACCCGGGGCTACACTGATGTCGGAACTGTTGGGACTGGGGGCTAGCTAGTCTTTTGGCTGTAGCTCCTGAGATTCTATCCGGGGCTACAACCAAAAGATCAGGTGCTATAGCCCCCTTAGCCCCCCCTAGCAACGCCCCTGCTTGCCATGCTCGCACCATTTTAGCTGTGACAAACTTAAGGAAAATCCCCTGAACCCCTTAGCTAGAAAGGGGTCAGAGAGACTGCAAACTCAAGATGTCAGACTTATTGGAAAGAACAACATATGCCCCAGGCCGATAACCCTGGTCGGTCACTGCCATAACACTGCTATAACACTGCTCTTCACCATCCTGTGGCTGTCGCACATCCTGTCCCCATTTTTACATCAAGGTGCAGCACATTTCAGAGGAATCCCCACCTCCTCCATATTTTCTGCTCCACCTTTCCTCATGAAGAATCACCTGAAATGTTGCAGCATTGCTAATACCAAAGTTCTGCTGCTACGTCAAACACTGCTGAGCTTGTGCCTGTTGGTGGCAGTGTAGTGGGATTTTCCTGCGGATTTTGTGAGAAGAGTTTGGGGCTTTCGTAAGACAGCAAGGTAGCCCTCTGGTCGAAATGAACAGGGATTCTAGACCCTGCCCCAACCAATGCCTGATGAACGCCTGGCAAATGCTTCTATTGCCCTGCCGAAGTTGGACCCTGCCCTGATGGGCCGGATTTCCAGCAGGCCACTGAACACAGCACCCAAGCATGGTAGACTGACCTTTGCGGAACCTTTCAGTCTGCCAAGCAGCATGCTAAGCAAGGCAAAATGGGTGATTGTTGACCCGCATTTGCAGTAGCCCTTTCTCTGAACCAAAGGTTCTTGCCTCCCATAACCATTGTCTGTGGCTAATGGTAATTGACTGGAGTTTACAGACTGCCTAGTCCTTCCCCTTCATCTGCCAACTCACAGATGCTGGTTTTGTTGCACATGGGATACAATGTATCAAAGAGAGAGCGATAGAGAGGGAGAGAGAGAAAGAGAGAGAGAGAGAGAGAGAGAGAGAGAGAGACAGACAGACAGACAGACAGACAAACAGTGTGGGCCTGGGCACTGTGAGCTATTCAAAAGGGAAGTGTATGCAAGAAGTCAGTGGTGGGAGTGCAGGGTTGCAGGTTGTTTTACCTTGAGAACATATTATTCAATGTGCATATGTACTGAATGTAAAGTATAGCAGAGCCCTCAACTGTAGACTGCTGCCCAAGGAATTGAAAGACTATTTAAAATACCCATTCCTCTTCTTGCACTGCAAACCATAAAATGCAGCTGAGTCCCATGAAAAATGGGGTCACTGACATAGCAGTCATCTCTGTGCCTGAACACAATTCTCTGCATGATTTCTATGTTTTGAACTAGTAATCACTGCTAGTAATAGAATAGTCTTGTAAATCAAATTACTATTTGCATGCAATGTAATTCTCTTTCATTTCCAGGCTTGCACAGACTGCGGTCTTCCGAAGGGCCTTCCACCCCATACTGCTCCGAAGTCATAACAATGGTGTTAGGTGCTATTCAAATACCAAATATATGTACAGACAATAGGTGTGCCCCGGTGTGCAAGCGTGAGCAGGGGCAAGTAACACGTTTTAAACAACGAACCAAAAGAGGTACCCAAGCTGGTGACAGTCCTAATTTCTGTCAGTTATTTTAGTTCAATCTCCATATTAGTACAAGGTATATGCTTTCAAAGAAAGTCACAGGAACAAAAACCAAAGAATAAAGTCCTAACAGTACAAACAATACATTTATTATTCAAAACACATTTTGTTATTCAAATTACCTCTTAAACGAGTTAAGGAAAAATATCAGAAGAAGAAAAAGAGATAAAACATAGCATTCATCGTATATACATAAGTACACCAAGAGTGGTATATTCATCAAAGAGCAGTTTGGATAGTTCTCAAATAACTTAATTAGCTGAAAATATCCTCACAGGAAACACATTGTTCCTGTGGACTAGGTATTACCAGGGTGTGTAAAAAATTACCCTGGTAAGTAGAAGTGAAATCATTCAATCAACTTGGTTTATATGGTTATCTGCTATATTGTTATCTGCCAACGTGTAGGAGAGATGAAAAAACTTCCTGAAGTACTTCCAAACGAGAAGGGAACAAACCACATGGATAACACGTTTCGGCATGCCAAAACAGGCATCAGTAGTTGGGGCCTTCATCAGGGCAGGAATTATGTAGTATGGTAGTTTCTCCCTAAAGGGGGCAGAGAAGAATGGAACATAGTTGGTACAAACAGTACTCTAAAGGACACATTCAGTGGGATATCAAAATCTGTTGGCTGCTGTCCCACAGACACGGATCACTCACCCTGTATGAGCAGGGGGAATCCGTGAAGCTACTATCCCGGTGTATTAGGATTCTTACAGTACTTCTTGGTTAAGCCCAATGGGGTGGACCTGGGCCGGTGTTCCAGCTTGCTGTGCAAGGAGTTCAGCAACTGTGGGGACAAGCACAAGAGAAAGCAGGCCCCAGGTCTGAGGGGAAAAGTCACAGGTTTGGCTAATACACAATCCCTATAAACAAGCATCAGCAAGTAGTGTATTAATATATATAGTTGTGCACAAACCAAGCGTCAGGGTGTAAGGTGAGTGGGGGCACAGGAGTAGCCAAAGTCGGGAAAGAGAGAGATTAGTAGGAAAAGTGGGGTAAGGCTGGGAGTCGGCAGACACAAATGCCAAGGTGGATCCAACACCGCAAGCAAAAGACAGAAGAAGAGTGGATACTCGTGAGAATAAAAACTGGCGCGTGTGAAGCACACCGGTAGCGTGAATAGGAATGGGTGCACAAAATGGCAGGGGGGTTACCTGTAAGCACAGTACCAGATGGTGCTGGAATGAAAGAGGCATGAATGAAGATGGGGCAGTCCAGGGTGGACTGAAGGCATGGACCAAATCCGCCAGCACAGTTGATGCTGTGAAAAAAAACACATGGTCGCCCAAAGAGTAAAAATACAGAAAAGGGACGACGTGTACATATTAATAATGGTGGAGCAACCACCTACAGAAAAACAGCACAAAAGCACATAGTCGCCTAATGGAAAAGGTTGCAACAAGGATGACATGTACACATTTGTGGTGGTGGAAAAACCACCAAAAGGAAGGCAGCACCAGAGCGTGCCACGGGGACGGGGGCCCCTAAATAATGTGTTAAAAAAAGGGGGCGGAAGATCGGCCACCAGGGGGCGCACGGATGGGAATACTTTCTGTGTAGGCTCCGCACAAGGGTCCCGAAAAGTGGATTGAGCCCCCACCATGAGACCCCCCCCCGGCTACAACTTCGACGAAAATAGGCGTTGGAAGTGTTCAGGACATACTGGGAGAAAACCCGGACTGAAACAGAGTTTTTTTCGTGGAGAAACCCCCTTTGCAAGATTGGGCGTGCAAAGGAAGGGCAGGCCTGCGAGATCCCGCCACACCCTCCAGTGTCCGCAGTGCCATGATACACACGGAACCAGGGAGAATTCAGCGACGAACACCGCTCCCTGGGCCCACCGACAAGTACAGGCGCACGGGTAAGCACCCCCTCACCCCCATGTGCCAGGGACCCGGAGGGAGCCCAACTGAGCACCGGGAGCGCCCGTGGAAGGACTGCCGAGGAGCGGGCCCAGTTTACGCGGTCACCGCTGTCGCTTCATGTACGAGCGTGCGCCCAGGTCACACTAGAGGGAGACGACCGGCTCCATCTGCTCGAAGTGGACTCTCCTCCTGCACTGCGAACAAGGAAGGTGGCGGGCCCTCTCCCGAGTCGCAACTTGGCTGGGGGGCTGCGCAGGGCACCTGGACCCCGGAGGGAATAAGCAAGCCGATGCGCCTCGGGTCCTATCAAGGGCGCTAGAAGATTTTGAACAGGTCATGAGAGAGGGTTGGGCCCCTGACAATCAGGGCGTGTGCCCTCCTCGGAACCCACGCATTCTCCTGAACCAACAAGATCCGGGGATGGTAGCCGGCACCCCACCGGGGGCACGCTGAGCAGGCCTCGACTGAAATCGCTCTTTCTTGTGTACTCCCCCGGAGCCTCGTGCTGTCCTACACCACGGAGAGCTCCCCAGTTGGATAAAGCAAGGAGATCTGAAGGGCAATTAGTTACATAAGAGGGGCTAGCTGTTTTCGGAGCTTTTAATATCACCCCCCCATCACGCTTAGCCACTGGGGGACGAAGCCCGCAAACACAAGCGTATACCTCTCAATAGACCATTCTCGAAGGGGCTCTCTGTGTATTGCTGTGACCCACGCACCTCGCCATTGGGGTCCCGCCACCCCTGGACCATAAGGGCAAATTGGCGAAATATAGGTTTACACCAACCCACGACTCCCTGAGGCTACCCGCTGAGTCCAAGATGTCGACTGTAGGATCTGACACTGCTGCCACTAAGGCAGATGTTGCTGACCTGCTTTCCGAGATGAGAAGCATGAGAGTAGATATAGGCAGCAAAAACAAGTTGAGCACAACCAAACCTCTCTGAACACGTTGGAGGCTCAAATGGATCACTGCATTGCAGAAATAGAACACAGGGAAGAACAAATACGCCTAAAGATTGATGATCTCGAAAATAGGGAGCGCCGTAACAACATTCGTGTGTTCGGCGTGCCCGAAAAGGAAGGCGAAACCGATCTTGACCTAAAACAGACCCTACACAACATTCTTAAGCTCTTATTTGGGGATGAATTAGTGGATGAACCGAAAATTGACCGCATCCATAGGGCTGGAGGCAGACCAGGAGGCCCGAGATCAATACTGGCTCGTTTTCACAATTACGCGGACAGAGCTAGGATCCTAAAAAAGGCCAGACACGCACCACCGCTTCCATTGGGCGAAGCAAACATCTCCATCTACCAAGATCTATCATCGCTCATGTTGGCAATGAGGAAGAAATGCTCCCCAATTACACGAATGCTGAAGGACAAAGGTATCAGGTACCGGTGGGGTTATCCGTTCTCACTCACCTTTCACTGGGAGGCCTCGACAACGAAATTAGTTTCGGAAAAGGACATTGCGGACTGTATAGCGGACCTGTTGGATCCCCAGGGAGAAGGGCCCTCCCTTGCTGAATCGAAAGGAGGTGAGGGTGAGTGGCGTATTAAGGGCCCGCGGCACAAGAGGATTCAGGGATCCAGAAAATTCCGGAGAATGAACAGTTCACAAGACTTGAAACACTGACCCGGATTCCAGGCTGTCACGTTAAGCAGCACGTGGCAAAGATACAATGGGGTGATTGGTATGGTTGAAGCTGAGCGCTCGGGCGCTGCCCGCGAGAAAGTGGAGCGTTTTCGGTATGTTGGTGCGTGGAGCTCACGCGGAGCATGCGCCAGCAGTGCACCTGACCCCAGGGTCAGACTTTAGATTTGACTGTTTAATTTCTGTTACTCGTTTGACAAACGGGGGCCTGCATGTTTAGGGTGCCTGGGTGGAAATGTGGGGTAAAATGGACACTGGAACGATGCCTAAGAAGGGGGTCAGAATTGACATTTGGATGTTGCTTTTGCAGTGTTTAGATTGCACGGTTAGGGGCTAAATGTTAAATATGTTTATGTTAGGATAGGACCGCTTGTTTTGCGGTTTCCATTGGTGACCCGAGGCCGACCGGGTGATGTCAACCTGAACGGGTAGGACGCTGAATGTTGGGGGGGGTGGGAGGAAAGGGTGGGCTGGGAAGAAGACACACGATCCATGAGAAAACGGACCTGGGCGGCGGAAGTACACAAAGTGGGTCCATGAAGGGTCAGGGCGTGAATTCGAGGGGTCTCTCCTTGGCCTCGTCAGGACTCGCAGAGACCAGACATACGAGTAATGAGCCATGCAATGCATTACTGAGCACAACACGGACCATGATGCAGACGACATGGTTGCTTAAGTACTCACATGACGCTCAAGATGGCGCCTACACTCTCTAACGACACACTACGAATATGCACACTTAATGTGAAGGGATTAAATTCCCCCACGAAACGATCCATGGTGGCCAGAGAATTCAGGAGGTCAAACGTAGATGTCCTTTTTCTGCAGGAGACACGATACCAAAGGGGGGAGGAGAGGGTGATTCCATCGCATGAAGTGGGTCCTTCCTACTGGAGTTCTGAAATTTCAAAAAAGGCGGGAGTGGGGATTTTAATTTGCAGGGGCTTTAGGATGTCGACCCTTTAGACTTGGTCAGACAAGGAAGGAAGGGCGCTCATGGTTGTGGGAAACATTTGAGGCACAATTGTCACCCTAGCCACGCTCTACGCACCTAACCAAGGGCAGAATAGGTTTGTCCACAAAATTACCGAAAAGGTTTTTAGCATGGCCAAGGGACACATAGTACTAGGTGGAGACTTTAATACATGGATGGACAGCTCTATGGATAGACAGACTAGGTCCGACGCACACGATCCACCCACCTCCCGAGATGAGGCTGAAATCAAATTAACCCTGGACCTATATGGCCTCACTGACAGCTGGCGCCATTTGCATCCAGCGGATAGAGCTTCATCTTTCACTCCCTCCCTCATGACACACTCACACGCATTGATTACATTTTCCTGTCTGACGGCCTCCTGCGAATACTTTGCGCCGCGAATATACACCCCACTGCATGGTCAGACCACGACATGGTTATGGTCGACGTATGCTGGAACGATCTGGCCCCTCAGAATACTAAATGGAGATTTAATGACTCCTTATGGGCAGACTCGGTTTTCAAAGAAACTCTTGAAACTGAGATCGATCAATTCTTTGCCACAAATGACACGGGAGAGGTTGGGAAGACGTTTGCATGGGAAGCAGCCAAGGCCACTTGGAGGGGGGTGCTCATTAGGGAGGGGGCCCGAAAAAAAAGTGAACGTACACTGATAGAAAAGAACATTAGGGAGAAGCTCTCCACAGCCCAAAAGTTAGCACAGTCCTCCCCATGTGAGAGACCCAGGCATCTTGCCGAAGCTACGAAGCTCAGGGAGGAGCTGAAAATACTTATCGTGGGCAAGACAGCTCAAACCCTACAATACCTCAAACAAAAATATTATGAAAAAGGCAACAAGGTAGGCGCCCTCCCGGGGGCTCGTCTCCGTACACAGAAGGCAGAGAGGTGGGTCGATCTCATCGAGAGGACTGACGGCACCCTCACAGAGATGACAGCAACAGCCCCCGAAGGCATACAAGAAGCATTTGCCTTCTTTTATGAAGACCTATATACATGTGACCCTCCCCCTCCTCCTGAGAGTATCGACACATACCTCGGAGAAGTGCAGATCCCCACGCTCACATCCGTGGAGGCCGAATCCTTAGACACACCAGTCACAGAGGAGGAAGTCTCGGACGCCATAAAATGCCTGAAGACGGGAAAGGCCCCTGGGGATGATGGTTTCACGCCTGGGTTTTATAAGACATTCACCGCACTCATTGCCCCCTTTCTTGCATCCTTGTTTAACCACATCTTCGATACAGGCCAATCCCCCCGTCCTTCTCTCAGGCCCTGCTTGCTGTCATTCCAAAGGAGGGTAGGGACCCCAAACATTGTAGCTCCTATCGCCCCGTCTCTCTTCTCAATATTGATGCTAAGGTATATGCTAGAGTCATTGCGGCCCAGCTTGAATCACACTTACCTCGGCTAATACACTCAGATCAAGTTGGCTTCATTATTGGGAGACAGGGAGCGGATACCATGAGGAAAACACTTCACCTAATTCATGAAGCACAGGGAATGGGTGGGGATCCGTCTCTTCTGTCACTGGACGCCGAGAAGGCCTTTGATAGGGTGTAATGGGACTTTTTAGAAAGGGTTTTGATCTGGAATGGGCTCGGGCCGAAGCTTTGCCGTGCCATCAAAGCACTGTACACATCCCCCACAACGTCAGTAGCGGTGTGCGGGGGCTATTCATGCTGGTTTCCCTTGGAAAGTGGAACAAGGCAGGGCTGCCCACTGTCGGCAATACTATTTGTATTGTCCCTTGAGCCGCTGGCACAGAGGTTAAGGAACAATGGTAAGGTTAAGGGAATCATAGTGGATGATCGCGAGTATAAACTAGGCCTCTACGCTGACGACATATTACTACACCTAACTGACCCCCTGAATTCTGTCCCATCTGCGATCGATATAATCGAGGAATATGGCGAACTGGCCGGCCTGAAAATAAATACTGGAAAGTCAACCCTCCTCCCAATTGATAAAAGTAGAGACTCTGAGTCGGAGCGCTTTGCCCCTCTAGGTGTAAAAGTCAGCTTCTCCACACTCCGATATCTAGGTATCAATGTTACACGCGACTTGGATTCCCTATATGAGGCTAACTTCCCCCCTTTGTCACTTGTCCTTGAAAACGACATCCAAAGGTTGTCCAGACTTACCATCTCATGGCTGGGCCGTCTAAACGCAATTAAAATGGTGATTCTTCCCAAAATACTTTATCTGTTCCAAATGCTCCCATCAAAATGCCCCAGGAATACTTTACGGATACTAGAAAGTCCCTCTCAACCTTCCTTTGGCAAAATCAAAAGCCAAGAGTCACCAGATCTTTGCTCCAGCTGCGAAAAGTCAATGCAGGGGTGGGCCTCCCGGACTTAGAAACATACTATAGGGCAGCCAAACTGCGTGTGCTTGTCCCGCATGTCAGGCAGCGCAGTCCATAGCCTTGGACAATTACCATCTCCACCCTTTCATTCTGGGTGAATGGCTATGGGTTCCGGGTTCCCAGCTACGCAATAGTGTCAAAAATCACCCCATTATTGGAACGATATGGGCAATATGGAAGCCAGGCAAGAAAATGGTGGGAGTTACAACATGGCCCTCTCCGTTGTGACACCTCTGGTCGCCAGGGATCAAGGATGCAATCCCGGGCCCAGGGAGCTATGACACCTGGTATGACGCGGGACTGGAAAGGGCTGGTCAACTCTGGAGGAATGGCACCTTCATTACTATTCAGGAGCTCCAGGAGGCACTTGGCATAGGCTCGCTATCAGTTTTCCTCTACCTTAGACTCAAGGGGGTGATGACAAGGGCGATATGGAAAGATCAGCTACAAAGGGACCTCACCCCGTTTGAGAGAATTCTCGACACCTGTACGACCTCTAGAGGTTTAATTAGTGCAATGTACTCGGCGCTGATCGAGGTCGATATTACACCATCCCTCACACTCAAGAACAGATGGGAATCAGATATGGGTAGGCAGATTTCACAAAACTTATGGTTACAAATTTGTAGACGAACGGTAAAATCATCTATATCCTGCCAATACAAATTGCATGCCATCAAGTTGATGTATAGATGGCAGTATGATCCGACACATCTGGCCAAAATGTACCAAGGGGTAAGCCCACAATGCTGGAGGGGCTGTGGGAAGCGAGCAGACTATTGGCATATGTGGTGGGGATGTGAGGTGGTCCAAGCCTATTGGTCAGAAGTTCTCAGCTGGATCAAGGAATTGGACGAAGATGTATGGGAGAAACAACCACTCCTGATTCTGTTTGGCCTGGTTGAAATGGACAACTCGACCTTGAAAGCACCCAAAATGATACAAGGCCTTCTCATGGCCGTGAGAGGCCGTCTCACCATGGCTTGGAAGAGACCCAAGCTCCCTAGCAAAACAGAGTGGTTGGGGGTCGCACTGAACATATACAGAATGGACAATCTGACTGAGGCCCTGCAGGGGGACCGCACCACAATTGAGAATGCATGGTCTGAATTTCGTGCCAAGTATGTTACATAAACAGAATGTGTGCAGAGCGTTACTATAACCATAGATAATCTTTGAGATGGTTCAAGTCGTCTGCTATGTAGATTTCACAGGACATTTTGTGCTCATGTGTCCCATGTTGTGTAGATGAAAATGGTTCTAAGGTAACATCTGATGTCTTCTAGACCGTCAGTGGCGTCATGAGAATTGGGGGCAGGGGGGTGGGGTGTAAGCAATTGGTTTCTATATTGTTATTGGAAATGTATGTGTTCCGCAAAGACTTTATACGTTCTATACATGGCTACTGTTTTTTGCAATAATCCTTCGCTGTCTTGTTGGTGGAAAGTGCTTGTATATGATTATCAAACGGCTACCTTTTGAAAACTAATAAAACTGAAATTTGAAGAAAAAAAAAGGGGGGGGAGAAGGGGGAAGAGAGAGAGTGCATCAAGTCCGCTTACCTGTGCGTTCGCAGGGCAGCAACTGCTCAGCTAAAGAGATTAATCAAGCTAGAGCGTGCAGCAAGGAGAAAGTTGCTGCATCATGGTTGGACGAGTGCCGAAATGAAACATTCGTGAGACGGGCAGCTGAGGCTAATGAAAGCTGGATTGCAAGTCACAGGAAGGTTATCATGGCAACTAGCCTCCAGGTGGGCTGAGCGGGGGTGTGTCTGGTGCCAAACACGCAAAGCTCACCAGAGTGGAGCGTGTCAGGGGTGAGAGAGCCAATGGCGCGTGAGGCGGGGCACCTGCCTCAAAGAGTAAACAAAACCCGAGTGAATGAACGAGCCATGCTGGTGCTGTGAAAACCAGCAGAACAGCGTTACAAGGAAGAATACAAGGGGCAACAAAACCCTCAATAATGGGTAATAACAGGTCCCGGAGGGGGGGGGGACCGTAAGACAAAAAGGTGCCTCGTTAAGTAGCGGAGACCAGAGAGCCCATGCGGGACACAAAACTGATGAAAAACCAAGGTAGTGAGGTCACAGAGAGGTGGTCATGGACACCAATACTCAAATCAAAAAAGCAAAGAAATGCCAGCCACACACAGAACTTAGTGCTGGGGGCAGGTCAAAGAGCAGAGAGGAATAGCCTAATTAAGAAGACCGGCCATGCTGCTGCTGTAATACGCAGCGGGCCAGGGTACCAAAATCCAAAATCCACCAAGCAGGTCAGGTGGATGATGAAGGCAGACCTAGTGGACAGGGGGCAACATTGGAAAAGTGTGCATGCCAGCTGGACAGGGTCCCAGGGGAGTAATACTGGAGGTATGAATTCCTCATTAAGGCCATTACAAAAGGAGTCAAGACGGTGGATCCATCGGGCTTCTTTAGATAGAAGACTCGCAAGGGCATTTGATGAGTGGACAACTATGTCTACAATTCACCAAATGATGTCATCAACTGAATGGTGAAATTCTACATAGTGGCTTACAAGTGGGGCACTCATGATCTTACACCGAATTCTGGAGCGATGCTGGGCTGATTTGGTATTCAAATACCAAATAACATGCAGGGTGCCTGCAGCCACAAACTGTGTGCTGAACATTGATTCTCATTGTGAGTGGTTGACAAGTGTGACAGTCGCAACAACTGCATAATATGCATTCTTTACACACATACTGTGAGCGGCAGCATTTGCACCTTTTGTGAATGTCGGTGAAATGCAAATGCTGCTGTGTAGCGATGGGGAGGAGGTGGGGTGCTTGGGTCTGACGCTAATTTCTGTTGGGTTGCTGAGGGCCTATGAGTTCAGTGATGGCTGGAAGATGGGAGGAAGGAGCGCTCCTGTGTGATGGAGGTACTATGGCAAAATCAGAATGGCTGCCATGTGATAACTTGATTATTAATGAAGTACTCCCAGTCAGAATGAGAAATCTCATGATGTAATCTAAGGCTTGGTAGACCAGATTAATTTACCAATGAACATCCATGCACTAGAGAGAGAGACTTTCAGAACAGTCCAGAGGCTTTGGAGAAGACATGTACCCACCACATGATCACTGACACAAAGACCCTGCCCTCTTTTTTCCCACAACTGTAATGGGCATTGTCAATGGGCGGGGACAGAGGGTGTCATGACCTTCGATGGTTAGCTCAAATAGTGATGTGTCTTTGCCACACTGCAAATGCAACACAGATCTTTATTGTGCTTCACTTGCATCAAAGTAAAGTGTTGTGCAGCAGGGACAAGTGTGGGAGAGTGTACGTAAGGGGGGATGGGATGGGTATGGGACATTTAGGGGTGTGGGGCAGTTGATATCATGGATCATGTGGTGTCACTTACATTGCTGTGTGGGATGCATCCTCATCCCTGAAAACACAGAAAAGAGTGCTGGGAGGAGATGGGATTGAAACTCAGACACAGAGTTACAAATGGTTTGGCTAGAGACTTTTATTGATAAATACAAGGGGTTGGGAAAATGTCTCGCTGTTACTGCACTAGAGCTGTTTCCCAACCTAAACACAAACTAAGGATCTGACAGGGTCATAATGTCCAAAAAAAGTCCTGTGTCCAAAGTTCTATTCTGACCCTCACATTCTAAGGAAATTAATTTGAAAGTGAAAAAGGTAATGTCTTTCATCGTGTAAAATTGGATGAGGGGCAAAAGAGAGAAGCTGCAGTATTTAGCGTATATTATTCGCATTTGGCCCATTAAAGGGCTAAGTTTCGCGTTCAGCAATGATCGCCATCCATCAATTGAGTTCCCATTCGATAAGTGATAACCCAGGTAAGTGATCGCGTCCTTCCTAAAAATAGGCTGCTGGTTGATAGTGAAAGTAAATCTAGGCAGTTTTTTTTTTGCCGTAAAGATCATAATATGGGATTTCGCCGGGTTAACGTTCATGTTGTTCTGCAGGCAATATTCATAGAATGTATTTAATTTGTTCTGAAGACCGAATGGCACTCTGTCAAATAGGATAATGTCATCAGCAAAAGCCAACCAATGTAGTCGCATACAACCCAATATTACAGGAAATGAATTAATATCTTTCCAGAGATTGTCAATATCTGCAAGATATAAATTGAATAAGACCGCAGCTAGATTGCAGCCCTGTTTGACCCCTATCCTCGTAGGAATCTTAGCAGAGAGAAGCCCTTTAGCATTTATCCGAATCTGACATGAGGTGTTCGTATGAAGGGCAGCAATTAGGGCCACCAAAGTGGATGGAATGCCATAAGCCAACATCTTCTGCCAAAGACGAGCTCGAAGGACATTGTCGAAGGCACATGTGAGGTCCACGGCAGCCATATAAATGGAGCCCTTTGATTCTCCATGCACAGATCTCCTTAAATGTGCTAAAATTGAGGCATTTAATTGAGAACCCATAGCCCTGCGAAAACCTACCTGAGCTTTGGACAAAATATTAAGGGTCCTTATATGAGTTTCTAGGTCAACCAAAATAAGTCGTGTGAAGATTTTCGCCGCTGTGTCAATCAGAGCAATGGGTCTTTTATGATGATCAAATTTTTTGTAAAGGTGTAAAGTAAATTTACTACCAAAACAATAAAGAAAAAAAAAAAAAAAAAAAAAAAAGGTAATGTCTTTCACTTTCAGTGTTTTAGAAATGTTCAAATGGGCAAAGCAATACGTAACTCCAACAGAAAGTGTCCCAAGAATATTGTTCCTTGCTCCAGAGGGTGTCACCCTTCCCCTGAATCCTTCTTCACGTTTTCCTACAAATAACAGTTCTTGTCTTTCAGCTTGATTAATAACAAATAACAAAATCATACTTATGTATCTTTGGCCTTTGAGTTGTCAGGACACCTGGTATACTCTCCTGCCAGGGCATCTGGTGTCCACACACTTGTAATTGCCTGGCATACTCTCCTGCTGGGGTTTCTTGTATTCACACATTTGAATTATCCTGGTATGCTCTCCTGCCAGTGCCTCTTATATTCCAACATGTGTAATTGCCTGGTATACTCTCCTGCCAGGACTTCTCATGTGTGTGGTTCTGTCTGCGCTTCCAGTCTTAACAATTCACGACATTAGCCCTTCTGGCTACTGCATTCTGTACATGGCTACTGCATTCTGTACAAGCTTCAAAGATTCCCTTCTTTAGCAAATGCACCTTCACTTTCTCTCTTTCAGATTTAATAAACGTCTTTCTTCCTCCATCGTGTTTTCAGGTGTATCGACCCACGTTCAAGTTATTATGCTGCAACATTTGGTGCTGTGGGATTAGAAAAGCCACGATGGCGGAAAAGCCCATATTTGCACCGGAATCCAGGAAAACCGTGCAGTTTTTGCACACACCAAAATGGTCGCCTGACCCGCCACCCACCGGTGCGAGCGTGATGGGCCAGAAGCGCCATGAGTGAAACGTGGTGCCAAAGGAAAAACAGCAGTGCCTGTTAGCTCAAAAAACGCTTTGAAATCACCTTTGTTTCTCTGAATGCAAGCTCAAAATGCCTATTCAAACATTGCAAGATATTCAAAAATCTTACTGAACACCAGCAGACGTCTGGTAGAATGAAGTCTTGTGTGCATACCAAATCTGGAAAGATGAAGAGCCTAAAATAATGTTCATAACAAAACTGGCTGAGCTGTGGATGTCAGCTGCTTAAGTGAAATTGGACTTAAAGCCACTAAAATCGAAATGTTTGAAATAAATGAGTGATTTACTTTGGAGTGTCACATAGGTTTCAACTGTTTAAATGTCATAGTTGTGAGCTTAGAATCAGCATTCTAGCTGTATGTGTAAAAATTGTAAGTTTGATTTGAATGAAGAAAAACTGGAACAAAAGTGACTTTTGGCTGAAGCCTGGCTTAAAGAGATTGAATTTTGCCCAGCAACTACCCCCGACAGGAGTTCAAATTTGCCCAGAAACTGCATTCACAGGCCTGGCTGCATTCTGCTGCCCCCACCAAAAGGAGATCACACCTCTCTGATTGAATCAGGGGAGGAGTACCTGGGACTGCAGGAAACAGAACAATGAACTTTCCTTGGCTCAGGCAAATGTTAAATCAGGGGGTCGTAAATGGCTTCCTCACGGAAGGAAATGGGAGGGGCGCTGTCTCTGTGAGCCAGCTGAGCTTGGAGGCGGGGACGAACAAGGAATTCCCCATGTGCTTTGGGACCTAAACCACACCCATCTGGGCCAGAGCATAATTCTAGAAAGATGGATAATTCATAGTACATAATTGTCAAAATTATATCAATAATATCATCATTCCTGTGATTTTTCTGTGCACATTTTAAGAGGTGTTAGGACTCTGTGGTATGTTCTGGAGGGTAGTAGTGGAAAATAGGGTATTACTCCAAATGTCTGTATGTTAAAAATCTGACACTTCATCATCTGATGCCCATATTCCTTGTGCACATTTGTGTAAGTTCTGGAAAGGTTTAGAGATTGTGTTCTGGATGAAAAGGGCAGAATTCTGTCAGAAGTGAACACAACATCTTACAAAGACAGGGATCGGATGGTTTGGCGCTACAGAAAATATGTTAACTGGACATATAATATTAGAAAAATTGTACATAGATAAATATGCATTTAAGTCAAAAATAGATTTGTGTGCAAAGTGACAAGGGGAGTGTTCTTTCTGTATGCCATAAAATAGATGCCTGATGACATGGGATGACTCACAATTTAGATCCCCAGTCAGGGGACAGAGAATCCTATAGCCTATCAGGATCCTCAGAGGATTGGGCATAGAAAGTCAGCCTTCCCACCCACTTTCAAAAGACATAAAAAGAACCATTGAAACCCAGATAGGGACTGCTCTTTCCACTTTCTTGCGAAGCACTTTGCTGGACCAGACAATATGCAGAAGGACCATAGACTCCAGATAGACTCCAGAACTTTGAAGCAGAAGGCCCACTGCAAGCTAAAAGTATTCTCAGCTGGCCTTACAATTTTGCAAACTGATTTACCCCAGACTTCCAGGGGCACATCAGAATAAAACAGCTGGGCTGTGCTGTTTGAGTCTAGCCAAGAACTTTTGCAAGAACCAGAACCAGACCCAGAAAGCAGAGCTGTATCCAAACCACAGAACAGACCCAGACCAGACCGCTGTGCAGTGCCAAGAACTTTTGCCAGAACCAGAGATCCAGACCAGCAGAGCAGAGCTGACCCAGATAGCTGTGACTTCAGAACCACCCACTAGAAGTCCAGTCTAAACCTGTTGACCAGATCTTGACAGCCTAGTTCAAATGTATAGTGTGAGTATCCAGCGAGAACTGTGCAGAACCAATCTCTTAGTTTAAAATAATCTAATTCATACCAATTCAACCTGCCTAGAACTGCATTAGAAATCGTGTGTTCTTTCTGTGATTTCAAAGCTGTGAAAGTGTCATTTGTCATTCTGAGCTTCACTTTAATTTTGAGAATCTACCTCCACTAAATTGTCTGTATCTTTTGAACCATACGTGCTAGAAACAAGATTTAACTATCATCTTAAAGCTACGTTCTACTTTCTACTCCTTATAGTTTTTCCGTAATCGCGCTCGACGCACTCGGAAAAAATGCCGCGAATTGCAATTCGACTCAATTTCTCCACCTGTCAAAGTCGCTGTCTTTTGCTTGCAGCTGCTGAATTTCATTTTTAACCTGATAATCACTTGTGTATCCTTGCTAGTGTTGTCCTGAACTAATTCAAAGTAGCTGTCACCTACCCTGAATCTCCTATAGGAAATGCAAATCATTTTTAGCATATTTTTCACTTCTTTGCTAATCACATGTAAAAGTATTTTGCCTGTTTAAAAGCATACCGGTTGCTCCAAGCTTGCTAGGGGGGAACTAGAATTTGTATAGTATTTTATTGTATTCCTGAAAACTGTTTGCTCCCCTTCCATCTCCTTACATTGCATAGGGGGGGATTGAATTGTCAAAAGAAAAAGTGATCATATTATCTCTTGTGGAAACCATCTCAGTTATTTCTGTGCTGCATTCTTTCCATCATTGCTTTTCCTTGAAACCATACAAAGTATTCTCTGCTACCTTATCCTTTCTATACCAACTCCTAAGTAATTCAAGAAGTGTGCTAGTGTAGTATTATCCATTGTTGATCACTGTCATATTCATAAGTGTGCTATAAAATATTAATGTATTCATAAAAGTGTGATATATATATAGTTTAATTTTTCAAATAAATCTTTTAATTTGCAAAACAAACCTACTTCTTGGATCAGTGAGGTCAGGGGGATTCAAAGAGAGGGGCATTATACAAGGGTTTATCATCCAGATCTATGAGCTTGTCATAAAAATATATAAATAAGGGTTTCCCTTGGGCATCCCAGACTAGGCATTGACTTAGTTGGAGTGCTGAATTGAAGTCACTTAACAGTGTTTTGTTCAATTACTCACATGCAGCATGCTCACCAATATGCCCCAGTGTTCCCTTCTTCCCAGCGTGGCTCACCGGTTCTTCTTGGCATTCCTTGTCCTTCTTGCTGCCGGCCAATAACAGTCTTCAGGTGATTTCTTCCTTGCACAGATCGGCTTTCCGCATTACTGCTTCCCGAGATTCCAGTTGGGCTTCTCTGCTTCGCATGGGTCTCCAGTAATTGTCTCACTACTTACTTCTACTGGCGAACACTCAGGAGCCCTGCTCTGTCTTCTGGCTTTCCCCTGCATTTTGTTTTCCCTTTGCAGCTTTCCTCTTCTCAGCACCTGAGCTGGTTGGCTCCAACGTTTTCCTCTTGACCCATTGGTCACACAGAGAGGAGCAGCCCGCTCCCACCAGCAGTCTACCATGATTTCTGGTGATCTGTTTTAAATGACCCAGGCACAGGTGCATGCGCCCACTAACTAGAGCAAATCCTGTGCTCGGGGCTTCTCCTGCTCTGCATTCCTTCTTTCCTCTCCTTTGTGGCAGTGTTAAGGTGTTTCTGGGACCAGTAGTCCCTTTTAGCTAGCTTGCACAAAAACCTGGGAGGAATGTTTCTAAAAGGTTTGGATGGCAAGTCAGGTTGAAAGTAAATCTGTAGTTTGGAATGAGAGGCATTCAGCACTCTCCTTTGAGGGAGCAGGGGAAGAATCACAATAGGCCATTAATGTGTTGCAAATGGGAGATGCATCCTGTAAAGGCAGAGGGGGATACTATGGCTCATCCGCAGACATCAGCACTTGCCACCAGAGGTTGTCTCACCCTACTTGATCCTCCATCATGTAGCCGTCCCCAGGCCACATGGAGGGAAGTCACTGCCAGAAAGAGAGTAATGATATTATTGTATTCATTACAGTGCTTTTCTGAAGTGTAAAACACAGCAGTCTGCCTCGGAAATACTAAGAAAAGAGTTGTTTTTTTGTGTAAGCAGGCTGGAACCTACCAATGCATTTTGCATATCCTGATGTTAAAGTCATAGCAGGGATTCACAGGTCCTGGAACATTCCCCAAATCTGTTTCTTTGAAGTATTACCATTCATTATTGAGCTGGAAGAAACACAAGTGCAAAAAATGGAAAGTGCCAATTGCCCCTTTCTCTGACAAGTGACAACTCACTGGGAATGGGGCCATTAGCATTCCAAAGCCCCCAATTCTGTGTGTAATCCACAGTAAATGCCCGCATCACATAATCTCGATTTCTCTAGCTAGTCTATGATGTGTTTAATTTGTTGACATGAAAACAGTGTGGTAATAATGCATGAATGTTATATTTACAAGTTGATTGTGCATAACAATTATGTGATGTGAAGACAAGTAGGGCAATACACAGAGATGCCTGGTTGTCTTATGCAGGTAGGTCATTTGCAAGCATCCGGGTGTTGTAATTGTTTTACGGACTCCTTGATTTCAGGAATAAGGGGTGTTTAAATGAATACTGAAAACAAGGAAAGGGTGTGTTTTTAAAAAGTGGAGACGAGCATGGGTACCACTTTAGTCTGAAAAAAACACCACCAGTGGGGTGAGGAGGAAGCAGAGCCAAGATGGAGCTCTCAGGTATGTGCAGGGAGTGACCATTGGGATGGAAGATGAAGGGGTGGAACCCCGCTTCGTGGGTGCTTAATGCAGGAGCTGGGGGGGGGTGAAGGTGAAAGGAAGTACCCACCTTCAAAAAAGAGGGTCAGGGTGGGACCAGGCAGTGAGAAAAAGATCATAAAGACATAGAACCACTTACATTTCATTGCAATGTTTTGAGACAAAAAATAGTCCACTATGATTTTGCACATTAACGGTGGTGAGTTGAGCACCACACCACTGACTGAAAATGTGACTTAAGCATGACAAAAGTGCATTCCGCAATCCCTTAGGCAGACATGTGTGCAGCATTATACTTGTGCCCTTCTAGACGTTTGAGAAAACGTAAAAACATTACAAGAAACTGATCATGTGGGCATACACAATCACCTGCAGGGAATGGGAGGCATTGGTGTCTGGATTCATTTTACATTACACAGATTTATTTTTGGTTCGTACATTTTCATTTGTGTTTGTTTTATTGTGTGGGTGTAAAGCTACCAAGTGGCCACATGTATCCGTAGACTGGCAGAAGATGTGACTATCATGTTTTGAACAAAAGAAGTTGACATTCACATGCACAGTGATGCACATGGTATCAGGCATGACCTGACCATCAATGGACTGTGGAATACAAGTGTTCCTATTGAGGTGCTGGTGTTCAACCTAATGTGGTGGCATTAGTACAACATCAGCAATAGTCCTGGACCACAGCAACCTGGATGAAATGGCCATCAGCATAGCTGTATCACACATTGCCGAGCCTGCAGAGACTGCAGTTCACAGATTTAACATTGCATACTCATTGTGAGGTACCACAACATGGTTCCATGTTATTTTGCCAAAATGAATTACTTGGAGGTCATTTACTTCAAAGGCATAGCTTTAAAATTTGAATGTGATTTGTTTTTGTTTGTTATTTGATCGATCAGCCCCTAACTCCCCTTCCCCTTCACTATCACCCCTAACCTAAAGTGTATCGGAGCAGTCAGTGCATGAGGATAACTCTGTCTCCCACTTCCTCACTATATCCCAACATCTGATGGGAAATAAAAGCAGCCCAGCACAGCTTCATCAGACATCTTGAAAATGGTCGTCATCTGGCGGAAAAAAATGGTCCATCTACATGTCAACACACAGAATTAGCCAACAAATCAAACATAGGCAGCGATGGATCCCTGACAGGGAAACGGATAGGAAGGCAACGGATGGATGTAAAATATACAGCACCAATACCAGAGTGCAGGACAAAGCGTGCCTCAACCATGGTACACAAAGGTCCGAAATAGCACAGATGGAAACTTGCCATCCCATCACACCTAACAATTAGACGGATAGACTAAAATGCCAACTCCATCGGGCAATCAGATATGTGGAACAAGAAATACAAAGATTAAGAGACATAAAACCTACTAACCCAAAAGCTGAAATTTCTGCATACATATCTCACACACAAACCCACACAGGTACCTCTCTGCATAGAAAACCGCACGTACTTCACCACACGGCAACATCAAACCAACAACATATAACTTGCAGCAACAGCACAGGAGGACTCACATTGATCCGATATTCACACACAAGCTCAGTACAAGGTGAAAACCGAAGTGAATCTTCCAACAGGCCACCACCTTGCTCACTTTCCTACTCCCTCTTCACCCTACTAACCCCCACCCATCCTTCTTGTTTGCAGATCCGCCAGCGCGCATGGGGACCAATTCCATTGGTGGCGGTGCGTGGTACCAATACCTTTATCATTAATATCTCATCCTAGCATGATTTGCAGGTACAGAACAATATTCACCATGAAATAATGTGTATAAAATGTTACCATCAAACCAGTGGATGCCTCTATGGAGAAGACAAAGGTTTGAGTCTGGACTGTTGGTAGTTCTTCAAAAAGTTGATGATGTGGAGGCACTGTGTGTGAGATCCAAGAGCCACAGTGTAGACATCATGAGCAGTAGAAAAAATAAAGGACAAAAGATTTTAGTATGAATAGCTGTTCTTTTACAGAGGGTCCCTTCCAGAGTGAGCAGACATGGGACATGGTTCGTCATGTGTGTTCTATGGCAAGGTTCAGCAGGTATAGTCAGTTGCCAGGTCAAAAGTTGGTCATCAAACTCCATGGATCAAATCTGAGATGACGAGGTGCTTCTTGCCACACTCTGACACCTGACTGGTAACAGGAAGATGTTTTGGCAGAAGAGGATGTGTCCCAGTAAAAGGATTAAAAAATATGAAATCAAGTTGGAGTTTAACATGCGTGACGTACATCTTTGTGATTAATGTAAATAAGTAGAAATCCTGAAATTTTGAAATGTTGTTTATTGAATTAAATCAGTAAATCTTCAATGCCCGTAACACTAGTGGACATGTGTTTCATATACCTGTGCTTTTTCAAGGCAAATTTTGAACGCCAACATTGTGCCTGATATTGTGATTGTAAAAATGTATATCTGTTATGTTATGTTATTTTTCCCATAGGCATCCAGGCGGCGAGAGACAGAAGTCGGCGGCTACCAGTAAGAGAAATGTACTAATAGAAGAGGTGAGTCTTCAAAAGTTTCCGAAACACAAGCAAGTCCCCCGTTTTACGCAAAGTAGCTGGCAAGGCATTCCAGGCCTTGGCACCTTGGATATGAAATGCTCTGCAAAGTCCGCGGGCTCATGCGGTGGTGAGCTAATAAGAGATCTTCAGCTGATCTGAGTCTTCTTGTGGGTTGGTAGATATTTATAACATCTTTCAGGTAGCTAGGTGCAGACCCATAAATACATTTATGGCAGATGGTAAGTAGCTTAAACCAAATGCGGGCTTCTACAGGAAGCCAATGTAGTTTTATTCTGGCAGCAGTGACCGGTTCAGAGTTTTTCATCTGAAAGATGATGCGGATGGCTTTGTTTTGTACTTTCTGGAGTTCAAGGAGATCAGCTTTACTTGCCCCACATAGAAGTGCATTACAGTAATTCACACAAGTTAAAATGACAGCTCTCACAAGTTTAGTGCGGTTTTCGATAGAGACAAGTGGGGCAACCTGTCTGAGCACTTTGAGATGGTAATTGGTGCTCTTTGAGATAGCTGTAACGTGACCATCACAATCTAAGCTGCTCTCCATATAAGTACCTAGCGTTTTAACTTTCTGCACGACTTTTATGTCACTGCCATCAATCCTAAAGCCTGAGTACACCTGGTCCAGTTTAGTTAATGCCTGGCTAGGTCCAAAAAGCATAAGCTCAGTTTTTGATGCATTTAGGCAGAGCCAATTGGTAGACATCCACTTTTTTATTAATTGATACACCATGTCCACCAATTTTTGGTCAGTATCATGATAACCAGTGATGTCAAGGACCAATTGAAAATCATCTGCATAGTTACAGAAGAAATTTTGGAAAAGTTCTAAATCATAACAGAGGGGGAGGATATAGATATTAAACAATAAAGGGGAGAGACATGCCCCCTGTGGGACTCCACAGGTCAGTATTTGTGGTTCAGAGGCACAGTCCCCCCAGTATACCTGAGATCGTCGACCCTCTAAAAAAGATCTCAACCAAGCTATGGCATTTGCAGAGAGGCCCCCAACCGACTTGTAACGCTCACCTGATTCCCACAGAGGCGCCGGTCTTGACTGGGTGAATGCCGTATCTTCAAAGGTGATGTGTAACACACGGTTGGCTCTTTGGGCTGGACCTCTGTGCACTGTATGTCTGACTCGAAGAGTAAGATGTCTGCAGATAGAAAATATGGGATTAATGAACTGGGGTTATTGGGTGCCTCTCTCCTCTTCCCTTTCTCTTCTCCTGTAGAACCCCAAAGGTTAACACCCTCACCTTAGGTAAGTGAACGCCGAGCTCTCCATCTGCCTCGGGGCAGGGTGCCGTAACCAGTTTCTTCACTGGATAAGGGTGCAGGCCTCTTGACCTCAGAGGACTGCTGTCCGTCGTTAACTGCACGAACGGTAAGTTCTGGGCACTTCAAATGTCTTAAAAGTCTTTTGTAATGATATCTCTTGTTTTGCAGGGTTCCGGCGATGGCGGATGGCTGGCTGATGAGAGTTGAGGATCGAACCCGCGTGAGGAATAGAAGCGCCTGGAAGCACGTAAGTAAGCGCTTGTAGCTTGCTTCACGATGCACACTAACTGTCCCTTTTATCTTGCAGGTACAAGTTCGGAGCTTTAGAGAAGCTGAAGGGTGCTGGAATACCCACTGGATTCGGCGTGGGAAGGAGTAATGGCACGTGAGTAATAAAGTTGCCCAATGTCTTTAAACGCACCTTCTTTTGTCTTTCAGATGCGGGATGCAGCGCCGAAGGCCTCCGGAGCGTGCGAAGAGCTGGTAAGCTTTTGTCTTTCAGATGCCGGAATGCAGTGCGAAGACCTCCGGAGCATGCGAAGAGTAGGTAAGCCTTTGTCTTTCAGATGCCGGAATGCAGCGCGAGGCGTTGGTGACAGCCGATGGACCAGGTAAGAGATGCTCTGCCACTGAAGACCGTAGTGCTAACCTGTTCTTTCTTTGTCTTTAAAGGTGCTGCTGAAGACTGGAGTCCAGGATGGTAAGCCTTTGTTCCCTTAGGCCCAGGATCAGAAGCAGAAGATACGATGAGCGTTCTGCTGCAGAGAATGCAGAATAACGCAAAGCAAGATTCATCCATCGGGTGTGGTTTAAATAGCCTACTGTAGTGCTTAGGTGTCTCCTTCCACAGCCACGCCTAAGAAAAGAGTTCCTGCTTTCCAGAAGAGTTCCAGTGTTCTGAACCTAGGGAGTGGCTCCTGCCCCACCCAACAGGAAAAGTAGTCCCGAACAGAAGAGGATCAGGGGTTCAACTGGCAGGTAAGTAAGCAGCATGGTCTGTTGCAGGTAAGTCCACCCAAGCATTATGAGCCCGGCGCTTCCAGCGCTGGGACTGGGCATCTTTATGAGCCTGGTGCCACTGGCGCCAGGACAGGGTCCAAAAGGTCCCAATTGGGACTGGCTGGCACTCGGAACCGGGGTTATGGGTCTGCTTCCAAGGGAGTCGGGCAAGTCCTGATCTTTTGGAAGCACAGATCATGACACGACTGCATTCTGTCAAGAAGGATGTTGTGATCAAGCAGGTCGAAAGCTGCTGATAGGTCCAGTAGCATCAGCAGCCCGACCTACTTTCTTCCAGCTTAGAAAGCATAAAGGTCTGTAGGTCTAAAAGGGCACTCTCAGTGCCATGATAACTTCGAAAACCAGACTGCTTAGTATGAAGTATAACAGCCGTTTGTACATAGTCCTGCAGTTGAATGGTTGCTATCTTATCTATGAGTTTGAGTAGAAACAAAGTATTCGTGATTGGCCTGAGGTTTGCAGCATCAGAAGGATCTAATCCAACTTTTTTTAATAATGGTGAAACCACAACATTTTTCAGCGGCTGGGGAATTTTGCCCAACCGAAAAGAGGCATTGGCGAATCTACATGGAAAAGGCGCAAACTGCTCTTTGTGCTCCAAAATAATTTTAGGGCAACTGGTAGGATGCATAGACTTCAGTATATTTATCATTTCCTCAACAGTGGTTTCCTTAAAAATAAAACCAGAGGCGGATTCTGTTTTAGTGGCAGTGTTAGACATGAGGTCTTGTTTCGTATCAGTCAATTTTGTATCAGATTTCCCAAAAAATGTAGCCACAGAAGAGAGCAAGGTCTTCAACTCCCCTCCACATCCTAAAATCAAAGGGGAAAACAGACACTTATAAGTTAGTAAAAATGGTTTTGCAGGCTTCCCACTCCCTAGGAGTAATATTCCAGTACCGAATGTGGCCTGTTTGTAACATAAAACAGCACAATTAAATGCTAGTGGGGACTACCTGCATGAGACAGAGAAAAGAAATGACAGCTCCCACCCTGCAGTCAGCCTTCTTTCCAGATAATGTATTTAAAATGACAGCTTGTACATTTAAAGGTTTTCTCCAGAGGTGCAAAGATGTACTAATCAATGAGCATTCCAATACCAGTCATGTAGACCCCTTCAACCAATCAGAGGGAGGACCTTTAGACCAGCCATATATAAAAACGAGCTCCATTCACAGTCTGGAGAGTGAGTCTTGGAGAGAAGAGCTGGTGAAAAGCAGAATGGGAGTTTGGTGAAGGCTGAAAGAGTACAGAAGGGGCTGGATCGAGAAGAAAGAGGCTTAGTTGAGGTGTTCAGAGAGCATGAGAGGGGGGGAAGTGAAGACCCTCCAAACAGTGAAGTTAAAGTATTCTGTAAGATGTGGAATGAGAGACAGGGACTGAGCGAGGGGCAGAGAGACCCACAGAAGAGTGAAGTGGAAGTACTCTGGAAAACCTGGAAATGGAGACAGGCATGGAGGAGAGAAAGTGGAGAACCTCAGTCGAGAGAAGGAACAGTATTCTGGAAGACCTGGATAGGGACACCAGAATGGAGATAGGGAAGTAGAGACTCTCAGTGGAATGAACAAGCAGTATCCTGGAAAACCTCAAGAGGTAGAAAAGGACTGAGGAGGGGAAATGAAGATGCTCAGATGTGCAAAGAAGAGCTGGCACAGGTTGAGATGAAGAAAGAGGTAATACAAGGACTTATCAGACTTATCGGACTTATCGGAGAGTATAGCAAGTACAGGTGGAAACAAGGAAAAAATTGCTTGAGGCCAAGATGTGGGGGGGGTCTAAAAGAATGGAGACGATGAGTGACATGTTCAAATCCCTAGAAAAGGGTAGAGAAAACAAGGGTGGATACCCCAAACCAGGAAATGACAAAGAAGGTTAAGATTATTGGCCTGACAATGGGCAGGTTAGAGAATGGGAGGGCAAAGACATGACAGGGTAAGGACATTTGAAGGCCATCAACTGGGTGAAAGAGGGAATGTCCAAGGAGGGGCAAAGAAAGAAAATACAGAGGCCCTGATCCACAATAAAGAATTAAAACCAGGACTGGGCAGAAAAAGAAAGTACAGATGCCCTGAAACAGGAGAGAGAGAACCAACCTAAGTAGTGGCATTAGAAATAAAGGGAAGAAGCCCTGAACAAAGCTAGAGAGAAAGTGTCCAAGAAGGCAGAGGAAAAGTAGAAATAGGCCTGACCGCAGAGAAGGAGGGAGTTAGGCAACATGGTCAAGTGTGGATCAATTGTAAAGAAACAAACTCTATGTCTCATGCCCAACACAGTAGTCCTCTCTCCACTCCTTCTGGGCAGAGTGGCACACATAAAATACCAGCCCAGGTGGGTATTGCCCTTCACCTTCACCCCCAGCTCCTGCCTCAAGCACCCATGAAGTGGGGTTCAACCCCTTCTCATTCCATCCCAATGGTCACTCTCTACACTGATCTCAGAACTCCACGTCGGCTCTGCTTCCTCCTCGCTCCATGAGTGGTGGTTTTCTCAGACTAAAGTGGTACCCAAGCTCGTCTCCACTTTTTAAAAACACCCCGTTTCCTTGTTTCAGCATTCATTTTAAACACCCCTTATTACTGAAGTGAAGGAGTCCGTAAAACAATTATAACACCCTGATACTTACACATTTCTTACCTGCACAAGACAACCAGACTTCTCTGTGTATTGCCCTGCTTGTCTTCACATCACAGAATGGTCATACACAAGCAACTTGCGAATAAAATATTCATGCATTATTACCACACTATAACAGAAATGTTGGAAGGAACCAATACGCTACGCATACCTTCCCCCAAAGTTGAAAAAAGAACCCTATCACTCCACGCAATTTAACTTTACCTTTCAAGAACAACATTGAAATGACATGGATGTTGTTTTTGTAGTGTCTGAACTGATCGTTTCTCTGATCATTAATGCTTGCCACATCTAGGATGTTCATTTTGATTTTTACGTGTGCCACATATGTTTAGTTGCGGCTTCCTTCATAGTCTAGCTTGGCGATGTAAATGTCACTGTGCTCTGTTGGTGGTGGGGGAGGGGTTTAACTTATAGTGACTTGGTGATAGGTGTCAAGACTATGGATAAAAGGATGTGGATACCTATAGCGAGGCGTAGAGGATGGGATGTTGGTAAGGATTTACGGTTGGTCTGATTGTGATTGTCGGGCAAAAGGGGGGGATATGCTGTTCGTTTTACAATTGTAAATATGTGGGAAATTGTTATATTATGAGGAGTTCAGTAGTTCTAGGTTGCTTACCTGGGCTTTTATGACTCGGGCTGAGCCGGGAAACGGGACAGGGTTGATTATTGATGTTTTCTGTATTGTAACAATGGGCTCAGGCTTTTCCGAGAAGTAGGAATGTTTGTAAATTTTGAAACTCAGTATCACCATACGGCAGCGTTAGGTGTAATGTTAGATCTAATCTATGTGTTTGATAGTTGTATTTATTTGTTTATGTTTGTGTGTACGGTGTTCGTCCTTGTTGTCTTGTGGGCACAGATACAACCTTTACTGTCTAGATTCCCCTTAAGTGCCATGCAATGGATGATACTTCCTGGAGTGGGTTTTGTTGCACAAAAAGGAAATGCAGATGTCTGTATTGTGTTTTTTTTCTGGGTATACACATGGTCTCAGCGTCCTATATCGAAAACGGGTAGTGCTGGCCAGGCTGATGGGTTTTTCAGGAGAGATGTCATTTCTTGAATGTATTGAAATATCTTCTTCTATATAACTGTAAAATGATAGTTATGGACTGTATGATTTGGATGCGTACCGGGTGTGACTACCATTGGAAATGGATGAATTGTGGGTGTGTTCTTGGAATGTTAAGGGACTTAATATTCCAAGAAAGAGAAAGGAAGTACTGAATAGACTGAAGAGGGAAAGAATAGATATCACCCGTGTCCAGGAAACTCATTTAATGGATTATCCAAAACACCTTTTTAAAAATGCATGGTATACTAAATCTGTTATGAACTGTTATACTACCAAATCAAGGGGAGTAGGTATTCTATTGCGCAAAGGCCTATCTTTACAGATAGAAAAAGTTGGGATGGATGGGGAGGGGAGAATAGTTTTAATTGATGTTAAATGTGAGGAGAAGCTGTTTACGATAGGTTCAATCTATGGACCATGTGCCAGTGGTAACCCTTTCTTTAGGAAACTGTCATTGCTTTTACGGGAAATGAATGGGGAACACATAATTTTAGGGGGCGACTTTAATTGTGTGCTTGATGGTAAGATGGATCGTTCAGCACAATGTAGATACACTGCTGAAAGCACAAGTAGGGCATTCAATGATCTTTTAGAAAATTTACATTTGGTGGATGCGTGGAGGTTTTTTCATCCGAGGGAGAGGGAATTCTCCTTTTATTCACTGGTGCACGATTCTCACTCGCGGATTGATTACTTCCTGATTTCCGATAGGTTGGCTGACAAGGTTCAGGAAGTGACTATCAAGGAAAGAGGAATATTGGATCATTCACTAATGACGATGCAGATGGGTTTGGGTCAGGATAGCTTGGGGTTTTCTAAGTGGAGATTGAAATCCTATATATTACAGGAACAGGGAGTGGTTGAATCTTTGGAGGGATTCACAAGGGATTTATTTGGAATTAATCTGGGCTCAGCTTCTGAGGTTATGGTGTGGGACAGTTATACGGCGGCTATAAGAGGGGAACTAATGAATATTACATCCCGAGTCAGGAGGAAGGGAATGGCTGACCTTAAAAAATTGGAAGAGAAGTTGGATGCGGCTCAGAATAAATATGCATTATCGAAAAGTAATGGGGATAAGATTGTTGTGGGTAGATTGAGAGAGAGACTTAAGCAGGAAATGGATATTCAACATGAAAAAGGCGTGTTTTTTATGAGACAAACATTTTGGGAGCAGGGAGATAAGAATGGTAGACTATTAGCGAATAGATTACGTGGTCTCACAGAGAGGTCTCACATGAGAGAAGCATGTATTGTAGTTCTTCCAAAACCAGGGAAAGATTGTAAAAGGTGTGAGAATTACAGGCCGGTTTCACTCTTGAATGTAGACCTTAAACTATTCACAAGAATATTGACTAACAGATTGGATGTTTGTATTTGTAACCTGATTAGTAGCTCTCAAGTTGGTTTTATGAGAGGTACGCATGGATATGATCACATCTGAACGATGATTGACATAATGGGGCTACCGGAAGAGAAAACTAGGGATACCTTGTTGATTTATATGGATGCAGAAAAGGCCTTTGATAGGGTTAATTGGTCTTTTTTATATCATACCCTTAGGAAAATGGGGTTTGGAGACACATTCATAAACACCATTAGATCATTGAACTCTGACATCAATGCAAAGGTCTGGGTAAACGGAGTTATGTCCTCTTCATTTTTGCTGTTTAGGTGCACCAGACAGGGATGCCCTCTGTCACCATATCTGTTCAATTTGGCATTGGAAGCACTTATTAGGTACTTAGTGCAAGAACAGAGTCTCCATGGCCTATGATTTGGCGATAGTGAAGTAAAGGTTTTGTGTTATGCTGATGATATGACTATTGTTCTGTTTAATCCAGCGGAGGGTTGTGATAGACTTAAGCATATGTTTGATGAGGTGGGTCAGTTATCAGGTCACAAGCTAAATTGGGGTAAAACAGTGGTCTTCCCACTGGATGTTAGCCTGCCACAAAATGTTTTGGGTTCATGGGACTGTTGCTGGGAAGTGGGTGCAATGAAATATCTGGGTGTTTACATGGGCTGTGTTTTGAGAAGAATGGCTGAGTTCAATGTGCTGAGAATACTGGAGATTATTAAAAGGGACATATTGAAATGGGGCCAGCTGAAGTTGGGATTATGGGCAAAGGTTAACACCATTAAAATGGTACTTTGCCAAAGATACTCTATATTGTACAGTCCATCCCTTTGAAATTTACAAAAAAGGTGATCTTCTCTGTCGATAAGGTTTTCCAGGGATTCCTTTGGGGGGATGGTAATAGACCAAAAGTTCCCAGGTACATTTTGATGCGTCCGGTGAAAGAAGGAGGATTTGGATATCCGAACCTGTGGAATTACTGCACTGGATTTGTCCTGAAGAAATCGACTTCTTATTTCTCTGCATTTAATAATTATGTTCCTAATTGGCATATCATTGAGCATGCTCAATTTTCCCCTTATGCACTGAGTGAGGTATACTCAATGTCTAGGTTGCCCAATTTGAAAGTGAAATTGCCTGCTATTAGCACTATTAGGGAGGCATTACAAAGTTTTATGAAAAATAATGGGGACAATATCTGGTTGCACTATGATGCATCTTTGTGGCACAATATGGGGTTACAAAGGATGAATAAATCTTTATGCTGGAAAAGTTGGATCGATAAGGGCATACTTAGGATTTGGGATGTATGGCAGAATGGTAGTATGATTCTGTTTGACCAGTTGAGAGTGAACTTTGGGATTCTGGGTAGAGAACGGGA
Source organism: Ambystoma mexicanum (assembly GCF_040938575.1). Classification (NCBI taxonomy): domain Eukaryota; kingdom Metazoa; phylum Chordata; class Amphibia; order Caudata; family Ambystomatidae; genus Ambystoma; species Ambystoma mexicanum. The sequence goes on along the minus strand of NC_090928.1, from coordinate 424,422,444 downwards.
ACGTAATAGGACTTTGAAATCCCTTTTGATTGAAAGAACGGAGATGTTGGATGAAGCCATGGCGGAAAGACCGTCAATGGGTGAGATTGTTCGCTCTACCCCGTATACTGTATCTACATATACTAATTTGATGCCAGTGGATGGGTCGGTGGTGGAAGCTTGGGACAAGCTTCGCCAGGCTTGGATGGAAGACCTTGACATGGTTATTCCTGTGAAGGAATGGGAATACCTAATTCATGTGGGGGTACATGCGAAAATGGATTTGGGACTGCGATACATTAGGCAAAGGATCCTTTATAGAATGTATAGGACACCGTCTAGGATGACGAGATTGGGTCTTTTGGAAACTGATTCTTGTTGCGGGTGCGGATGTGGAGGAGGTACTTTGTTGCATATGCTGTGGGTATGCTCCAGAGTGTCTGAATGTTGGTCTAATGTATTGGATAGATTGGACATTGTGGTGGAGGAGCAACTTCCACGTACTTGCTCTTTGACAATTTTATTGGCAAGGCCAGAGAACGAACAGACTGGATCAATAGAGTTTTGGTAGTGGCGACTAAACAAATATTACGTGTTTGGAAGTCGAGAAAGAAACCAAAGGTGGAGGAATGGTTATTGGATGTTCAAACCCTGTCGCACTATGAAAAAGTTATGTTTTTGAAACAGGCTAGGGAGGCTTATAATTCCCGACTTTGGAGGACTTTTGATGATTTGTACGGTTGAAAGTCCAATACCATGTATTAATTAGTCTGGTACGTCAGTAAGGGGGTTGGTTATTGGTTATTTGGAGTTGTCTGTTGTGCATGTCGATGTTGTCTTGTCTTGTGTTGTTTGTGGCGTGTCAAATGTTGGAGAACTGGGTGTAAAATGGTACTTATTGATTGCAATTAGTTATTTTGTTTAATTCATTCAAATATGGTGCTGCATGTTTCCTGAAAATGTTATGAATTTTACTATCTGGATGTTTTGTTAGGTCTTTCAGATGACGTTGCTGTTTGTTCTTTTCATGTTATTCAAAACAAAAAATAAAGTGGATAAAAAAAAAGAAAAAAAGAACCGAATAAGGTTAGTGAACTAACAAAAACCATATAACCCTTGACAAAAGATGTAAGTATAGTCAGAAACCTTTGTGGAAGACAGGGGTCACCTCCCGAAAAGGAAAGAAAGAATCAGGTAGATGTGATCAGCTCAATGGTATTAGAAGTCAAAGGCTTATGGAAATCTAAAGATCCAACAAACGGATGGCACGAGGACACTCCAAGCCCATACAAGCAGAAACACCAAGTCCAAGAGAGGAGAGGGGGCTAGCGTGGCATTCAAAATTTGTCTGCAAGACAATACAAAGTTCTATTTAAAATAAGGAATTTAAGAAAGACGTCAAATCTGTTAGAGAGAGAATACACAGTTCTAGCACAGGCGAGGAAGAAAGCCAGAAACCAAATCTGAGAGGGGCGCATCTAAATAATGTCCATAGAAAAACTGAATTCCTGAACACGAATCAAGTCTCATGCAGGCAAGATATACATAAGGGAAGGGGTGCAGGAATAACGAGACACAGGCAGAACACAGCAGACCAAGGACGAGAGCAGACGCAGGTGACCAGAAGAAAGTGGGGTGAAGTGCAGGCCCAAGTGGGCAAAAGACGAACAAATGCACTTCTCAACTGAGGAATACAATATTGACTGAGGAGCAGTTGGCAATGCACTTCAGCTCAGTAGTTTGGGAGGAGCATGTACGCCAGGTACCCAGTTTGACGGGACAAGTACTCCCTTCTGGAATTGATACAATGACCTGCAGGCTCTGCACTGTTTCCACTCCAGATGGCCTTAGCAGTGGGGTGTTATATCATACGGGGTAATATGTGCTCACGCACGACGACCCTTAATTTTGACACTAATCCAAGGAAAAGACGGGGAGCAAGAAAGGTCACCTGAGAACTAACCAAGGAACAAGTTCAGATAGTGTACAGTGCTGGGTGCATCCCCAGCCCACCTGATAGTTCCAATAATAAATGTAAACTGCATTCCCTTATCGTTTGTTGCAACTTGTGAAAGGACATGAACTCAGTCAATTGTGAGTTGTACCTAACCATGGTTTAGAACAAATATGTAGAAAAAAGAATGGGTGAGGCGGGCACTCTAGTTCCCAGCTTTGAATACCTGCTGCAGTTCAGTTGCTCTTCTCCTCCAATGGCTTTCATGTCTCTTACAATCTTCAGGGCGGCAGTCTTTTCAGGTGTTACTGATTAGTCTCACTGTTGGTCTCAGGGAATTCTGGTAGATGTAGTCAATTCTGGTAACCAGGAACTAACTCCCCTCCAATAGCACAATTTAGTTCCCATTGTGGGGGGAGGGGATAAAACCCCGGGCTCCAGAGGCAGCAGCACCGGGCTCACCATGCCCTACCTAGGAGAGCCACATTGATGGTTTTTCCCCCTCCCCCCACCATGGAAAAAAAAATGAAGATTGTAAGAGACATGAAAGTGCTTGGAGGAGAAGAGCAACAGAACCACAGCAGGTATACAGAGCTGGGAACTAGAGTGCGCGCCTCACCCCCTCTTTTTTTTTCATAATGGTGTAGAACAAATCAAGAGAGGTGACAAACTGCAACATGTCCAAATCCCCCAAATTTTCCCGGGATGGAGTGGAGGTGGTATGCACTTACTGGGCATTTCCCTGACTCTCCCTCTCAGTCCAACTGCCAGCTTACTCCGATTGTGGACTCGCACTCTTAATCTCTTTTCAACAGCCTAACAAAATCCGTGCAAGAGCGTTCAGTAAGCTGCAGCATCTAGAGGGGAGGGACCTGAGTTCAAGGCTTCTGACTGGTTGATCAAACTTCTCCAGGAAGTCAGAGGTGTCTGACTGGCTCCACCAATCTGCCGAAAGGCTGGCTGGGATACCTATTGTTGTTGTTTATTCATTTATATGGTGGTCCCAACCCTGAGGTATCTGGGCACAGTAAATCTTAAAGGTTACAAACATTAGTCATTAAAACAAATTTACATTTCCAAATACAATATTAACACATTATATACAGCAGTAGTTCTATATACATAGGCAGATACATCACTTATGTCAGCTGGAAATCCGATAGAAACTATCAAGAGCCCACAAGTCAATTTTTTGCACTTCAATCAAACTAAAATAGGCTTAAGTATGTCATCTGAGGATTATTTAAGATTCTTTGATAATATCTCCGAAATGTACCCTAGTTGACGATTAAGACTAACAGTTAAAAACAAAGAAATATATTGTGTCTTCTGTTATCCCGTTAAAATATTTAAATGAAGCCTTTTTTTGAGTGCTGGGTGCCACTTGAGAACTGTAGCATATAAGTCATCACTGACAGTTTGTGTTTTAATTGTGCAAATTGTGATGCCATGTCAATAACATCCTGTAACATGCACATCAATGTATTACCTACTGTACAATGTGATACAATTGGAAGGGCCGTATTATTGCTTTTAATTTTGCATTATTTGTTATTCTTCTTTTGTAGAAGTCAATCAGTATGTGTCGTGCTTTAAGGAAAGGTGTTTTGTTTTGGAACAATCTCAAGTTGGTACATTTATCAAAGCGGGTACGGGCCAGCCAAATGTTGCAGCCATCTCCTGTAAACCTCCCATTCTGTCAGTAAGTCTTCCCAGACATCATAATTAGGAAACAATTATATAATACATGGCATCTGCACCATCCGTTTAAAAAACAAACAAAAAAAACTAAATATAGGCAAACCCACTGTGCTATTCGCCACCAGGGACTCTGTGGGGAAATGCAACAACAACAAGGCAAGGGAGCGCCAGCGAGGAAAACATGGTGGTGTGGGGGACCCGAGGATTGGTTCGTCAACACTGACGGGTTAGGTGAGTTGAAGCAATATCTACATACCATTGGCTAGACATGGATGTTTTCTAAACTAATGTGAATGTCCTTGGTTTTGCAAGCATAGGTTGTTTTTCTGCATTTTCACTCTATGAAATCACATTGCGTGGACCCACCGCAATGTGATTTCATTGGCTTTATGTTTTGTCACATGTTTTGACTACTGCAGTACATTGTTGCCCACAACATTGATGAAATTCTATACAACCATGGCAACCGGCGATGCCCTAAATGTTTGTCAGATCATGAACAGAATGATGAAACATGCAGTTATGCAATTAGTTGAGATGATATCTCTGCATTTCCATCAGAGCATCCATTGCCCAGCTACCTTTTGGGCCTCATTACGACCCTGGCGCTGACGGAATGAAGGGGGCCGGTACAGGACCGGCCCTCTTCATTCCGTCAGGGCCGATTATGAAGTTCCTTTTACGGGACCCGGATCAGACGTCTGGTAAAACCAGACGTCTTTTCCAGGTCCCGCGAGGGGAAGAGGGAGGTAACAACAGGACACTTGTAATGTGCCCGTTGTTACCTCCACCCCCATTCCCATTGAGCCCTAGAGGGGCTCAAATGGGAATGGGGAATGGTTCCTGCAAGGAGGAATTACCGGGTCCTCCTATGTCGGAATGACCCGGTTATTCCTCATTGCAGGAACACGGTAATGGAGCCCGGTTTGGAGGCAGACTACTTCCAAACTCGTAATGAGGCCCTTTGCCTCTTAATCTATTGGGCCACATGGTGGTGTAGGGGCTGAATCTTCTGCCACTAAGTCTTCCAGTTGGCTAATGGTGTTTGTTGGTAGTGTCAGTTATTGTGGGCAGGTCAGCAAGAGACGATGCAGATGTTTGTTTTATTTTGCTTTAGCATAATAATTCATATTTTCATCTAACACAAACTTCTTGGTGGTATTTATACATATAAAACCATTTTGAGTCTTATTCCTGCAGATTAATACCAAGCCCTGATGAAGGCATGTGTGACGTTGTTCATTTCTCACACATTTTGGTCGAATCTCGAGTTGGCATTAGTCCATGAGAAACAGAAACATGATGTTAGAATACCAATAACTGGTTTTTGATTTAGATAGATATGTAGGTGTTAACCAACTTATCTACCACGTCATAGAGAGTAGTGGCACAAGGTGATTATTAGGAATGCACTTGCTGTATTTGTTTTCCTGAGCAGTATTACAGTTTTCCATTCTTTGTATGTGGTATTTGTCTGTTAGTTCTGGATGAGTCAGTAGTATGGTTGTAGTTTGGATAGTTGTTGTATGTATGGTGGTTGTATTTTGGTGCTTGACGGGGTGATTCGCTCTGTCTTTTTGTACAGATATTAAAGATTTCTTATTGTCAAGATTTGGAAATCAATTTGTTTTTTTTTCCATGCATTTTAATCTTTTTAATGTACATGATTTTGTATTATCAATTTGAATAAAGGTTTATATTGGTTTTTGTATTTGACTGTCTATTGTTACTCGTTTGGGTTTTCTAACACCTTCTGAATTTATAGTTATCCTCGGTGGGGCTCCCATACCTAGTTGTTGTTGCACATTCGTATAAACACCTGGACCATCATTTTATTTCACTCTAGCTGTGATATCACAACTCACCTGCAATAAGAACATTATATCACAACCACTCTGTAATCAGTCATTAAGCTTCTGTTGATATTACAATGTCTGCTGCTTGAAGCAGCACAGAGCAGAACTCCAACTGCAACTGCTGTACTTAAAGCGTGGCAAGATTATCAAATTTGGTGCTTGTAAAACAGTTTAAGGTGACACTCTACAGACAGTAATTGACAAGGAACTGTTTATGGTAGATTGTTTAATGTCTGCACTTCTGGAATTTAACACATGTAAGCAAGAATCAGCACAACATGAAAACCTTTTTTTTTCAATTCCCTTTATTAAACTCCTCAAACTATTTTTCTGCAACACATTACACGTGAGCTTTTTTAAATTCAAACACATTCTACATTAATTATATGGAATAGCAAATGGGAGATCTCTTACATTAGATTAAGCATGAGGCCAGGTAGTAAAGGGGATGACAGTGGGTGGCAATGTATTATAAGGAATAAAATACCCCTACTGTACTCCTTGGAGATTCATGACCTTAAAGGAATTCACCCTTCAGCCGCAGTCCTCTAAGTGGTCATGGAACTACTCAGTTACTTGCAATATCCTTATAACGTACGCTAATGGGAACTTTATCCCATATATAATCGGCCAGTTATGACACAATGAGAGGGTTGTACTGTAATCTGACGGTTGCTATTAGCAACAGTAACCGTTTGTAAATGCCATAATCCACTACAGTGACATCACTGCAGGGGATTTTGGAGTACATAAGCAAATGCCATGCTATCACAGATGCAGAATATATAAATCCACAGATTCTCCCCAGATCGGAAGGAGGGAAAGTAGACCAAAGGCAATCACTAAAAGTTGGATCTGTTATTGGTAGCAGGTTGCTGGCGTTTAGAGACCAAATGCTTGGCAGAACTCTGCTTTATGAGATCAGGGAATCCTCGGTCTCCAGGACAAAGAGAACAGCACCTACGGTGCTCTCAGAGGCCTGAAGCCAAACACAGGCTTTCTCTGTGACAGTGCAGGTTTGCAGCTCCAGTGCTGCCAGCGAGAAATCAATCTCAGGATGCCCGGTGCATCAACATATGGGGGTGCTTGGGTAAGGTGGCAGGAAACCAGATATATTTATTCCTTTTTGATCTGGGGTGGGGCGAAGAAGTGACGTAAGTGAGGTAGGGGGAGGGTGTTAGAACAATAGGTATGTTATATCCCGTTGGGTACTAGGTAGGTGGAGGGAAGTAAACCCGGTAGGTAGCTGGGTGTCCGGATGCCAGTTATTTTTGACTTTTTGTGAGGTGCTGTGTGAGAAGGAGGAGAGGAATAAAGGTGTGCGGGAGGATGTCAGCAGGCCAAGTGTTCCATGTGTTGTTTATAGTTTTCTAATTCCTCCTCTCTCCTCCCCACTCCCGCAATGCTGGTCTGTATGGACACGTATGTACACATCCATGGGCTTCAAATTCATGGTACCGGTCGTGAAGCGGAATCACCACCCACCCTTGAAAGATGGGTAAGAACATCATCTCTTACAATGCCTTTTTGTATTGTCTTTATTTATTTTTATTTTAAAACAGAAAATAACATAGATGGAGAATATGGGATAATACCATATGAACATAATGAGCAGCAATTAGTCCCATTCGTCGGTACATGTGCGGCGCTGACTATATCCACAGGAGCTGTGCTGGTGGTCTGTTTTAAGATTCAGTGTGGGGCCCGTTCAAAACCTAGGCCCTCTTGCCACTTCTTCATTATTATAATAATATTGTGTTACTGTTTTTACCCATTTACACATGGAAGGAAAACATGTATACAATTAGTGTCCCAAAACACATTTTGTTTGAAGAACTGCATTTTCTACAGTATCTTACAAGCTTTGACTCCAAAGGTATTTCTACCTATTTGTTACACTTCTCAGTATCAAAATGGCGCCTCTTTATTGAACTGCATTATAATGTTTGGGTCGTCTTTTTAATTTTAAGTTATTTGGATTTTGTTTTGGGTTGCTGTGTGGTGAGGGCACACCACTGACATGGAGATAGTAACCTACTACAAAGTGCCAGATACTAGGATTCATGACAAGTTTGCTGGGCCGGAAATAAGGGTGCCGGTAAGCTGACCGGCACACTTATTTCAGGACCGGCAATCTACGGGTTGGCCTGCCGGAGCCACTGTGCCCGACAGGTCTCACCCTGCCGGGTGCAGCGATCACAGTAAGCAAACACATCACGGAAGCACCGCCACCGTTAAGAATGGTGCCGGTGATTCCGTGTCCCCACTCCCATAGAGTTTTCTACGACTCTATGGGAATGGGGATTAACAAAATTACCGGCACCTGACTTCCCTGCCAACGCACTTGTAATAGCCCAGTGGCACCGGGAAGTCAGGCACCAGTAAATTATTACATTTCCAGCAGCAACTCGCCGGTAGCACCGGCAGGGTTACCGCCGGACCCATAATGGGGCCCACTGTCTCTGGAGTTTTTCAAGGTGTTTTCACCTTTTCACATGAACAATTATGTCTACCTGGAATTAAACATATCAATAGGCCCTGCTTAAAATGCCAAGCATCGATGTGGGTATATAGGATGGTACTCAAAGAAACAATGAAATGTATAGCCCTCCACCTCTTCTTATTTTCTTTATGATTTAAAAGAACTGCTTTTGAAAACATCTATTCAGCTATTTATTGTGCATTGAAAGTCATGAGCAGCTTCATCTGCTGTGCTTGCTATATCTGCTGTGCAATCGACTTTCCTTGTACTGCACAATGCCCACAATTTACAACGAAATCATGAGTGCCAATCTGCCACTGGGTATCGGTTACAGAAAATCCAGCAAAGTCTCATCACTTTTGGGATTTCCCTCATGCATTCCATCATCTACGTCAACAGCAATGGGAAAAAATACGCACAGAAGAGACTTAAGCATGAGGGCAAGTACGTGTTATACTGTATACTGTAGCTGGTAGGGGTGCTGTGAGCGCGGTTGTTGGATGCTCTAAGAGGCAAGGGTGCCACCTACATACATACATGGAAAACATTGTATTTTGCATAGGTTGTTACTCTTTCCCACCTAAACGATCACTCAATTAATTCAAGTCAACATCATATTTGGTTCTCCCAGTTTCCCTACAAGGTCCAAAAAATGCATATGCATTGTTCAGAACACGAACATTCCTGTACATTACATTTTTGCTGTACTTTTATGGATGTTTATAAGGTCATTGACTTCCTGAATGAGCAAAATGGCGAGCAAACTGTGACACAGTCACATTTGCTGTGCTTGGCGAGCTCTGGGTTGGAAATGGAGACTTTGCAATGTGTGTCAGACTTTGCGTTTGCCCTGGGCTGTGGTTGGAGGGGCGGACGGGGTGGGGCGCATCTGTTGTGTTCATTACAAATTCAAAAAGCAGTACTACATCTCTTAGATTATAAAAAAAAAGGGTCTTACTGTCGCTTCACTGCTATAACTGGTTTACACATCATGAACTGAGTGGGGGTCAAAAAGTGTACTTCCTTACATTTTGTGGTAACATGCACGCGTTATCTATTTTACAGTAATGGTGTTTGTCAGAAGAAATAACTTCTTGGTGCACTGACGGGGGCGGGGAATTAATAAAGGTTGTCTACCATTTGTTGCTGGTTGCTATGGATTATGTGTGTTAATTGCAGTGATGGTGTGCTTCTGTTACTCATCTAGGTTGCCACTGATAATATGTGACGTTAATAAGGAAAAACAGAGTATTGCGTAAAACAGTGGCTTGACACAGGTGTGGACTTCAAAGACATGCTGGTCACGGATGAGAGATACGTCACACTTGAGCTCTCCAAATGGAAGTGTTTCAGCAGAGAGGATACCTGTGTAGTAAACAGTAGCTTAGGTTGCAGTCAAAGGCTATATTTTTCGGTTGTGGAAATGTCCCCTGCCTGTGCACCGGGGTAGTGGATGCAGTTTTTACAGGGGCCAGCTGTTGCCGCCCGCAGTGTGATAATTGTCCCAGAGCAGGATACCATGGCCCACCTCAATTTACCCAGGGCTATGGAAGAGAACTGTCACCGGCAACACACCCATATTTCTCCCACCCCTGTTAGGGTTCCCCATGTACTTAGATAGAGACAATGCATTAATGTACTGTTACTTGATGTGCCCCCTATGTGATGGCCTAGGCTGTGGAAAACCCCTGAAGGATTTATGGGAACTGATGAAACCAGCCGGCAGCATCTGATGCAGAGTAATTAAAAGCACTGTCACTTCGGGAGAGAGAGTGTAAGGGTGATGCTCTGAGCGGCATCTGGAAGATGTGCATGATATCCAAGATGGTGGGTGAGCCTGAAATTGACTTGGTCTACGTCACTAGACAACATGCAGTAGTTTCATTATGATCAGGTGAATTCCATGTAGAACTGCAGCTCTAATCTTGTCACAACTGCAATAAACATATAAAAGTGACCCTAATCCAGAGTAGACAACTCAATGAGGAACAGGCAGTTTGGCATGGATGTGTGTGCAAGAAAATGGAGAGTAACTTTCAGAGGTTGCAAGAAATTGAGAAATTATATAGTTGAGGTGCAGCAGAAAGATGTTTGGAAGGAAATTGGAGAGCAGTGGTGGTAGGGAAAAGAAAGAGGAAGAAGCAGAGAACATTACATGGGATGGTGGGAGGAAGTCAGTGAGTAGTTTGGACAGAGTCTGGGAGTGTTGGAGGATGGAGTGAAGAGAGAGGATATTGGTGGTGATATTTTACGAGAAAGAGAGGGAAACATCAACAAAGAGGAGCAAAGGTACAGGAAGGAGTTTGGAGGAGCCATAATTGAGAGGAGAAACTAGCATAAGGAGAAGAGGTTACATTCAAGAGGAAGGAAGGAGGCAGAGCGAGAACCTTCGGAGAGAAGACTAAGGTCAAAAGCAGGTAGGAGATCAGGGACGAAGTTGGGAAAATACCAAGGATAAAGTCTGTCATCAAGAGTATGGTTTGGAAGATAATTTTATAGGAGGAAAGACAGACTGGAGAGGAGAGGACAGGTGTTGTAGGACAAGGACTGCTTTAGGCATGGGATTGTAGTGGGCCATTGGGGATAAAAGTGAGGACCAGGCTTTGGGGAATTAAACCAGAGGTGGTGAGAAAGCTGAAGCAAAGCTGTTGGATGAACTCAAGTTGTCAATCTGGAAAAATGAATACCCTTCATTTGAATGATAGACGTAACTTGATGGCCATGGGCCAACCGTCCTATGCACCGAATTATAGAAATATAAACTGCTATGCTTGACCAATGAGCGGCCATTTTAAATGTAGCAAGAATCGTCATTTTGCTTGTTAACCATTGCTCATTGCTTTCTGTCTAAAAACTGCTTTGCAGCTTACAATTCTTGCGGATTCTGCTTACTCTGCTCAACTGTTAACATTGTTGTCTGAATATGAAAGGACAAGGTCGCGGGACTGAAGAGTTTGTTGAAACTCCTCATGAGTAGCCCAGAGAGGAATGCCCACGCTCCCTCTCTGTAGCCTTCGGAGGGAGCTGCAGGGCATGTAATCACTTCACAGCTGCCAGCCAATCTCGTACGATGGTAGAATATGTTAGAATAATACAGCTAAAGGCTTGAATTATGCTTTTCTTACGGCCCCCCTTCGCAAAACCCTTTAGAACGTGTCGGCTCCCAGGACACGAATAGTACCTCATAGATAGCAAACCTTGGAATGTGGCTCTTCTCCCGTGTGCAGCTTGCTTCCAAGAACAGAACCACTGTGTTCTGTTCAACAACTAAAAGATGCCTCCGCACTTTCTAATTGCACATTGTTACTAGAATAGACATTGAAAATGTTATAATCGTCATACTCGTCGGATATGTCCATCGTCATCCCGAGTTCAAAGGAACTTAATAAAGAGGGGTGTTGAACATGACTTTGCTGATTGTATGATATGCATTTTGTATATATGTAACTGATGTACGTAATTCTTTCTCTTGCGTCCCTCGAGGTCTAGGAAACTCACGTCGCGGGGCGTGAGATCAGAATTGGCCAATTGATACTATCTTTTGCTTGCAATAAACCCTAGCATTGGGAATTTGAACCTCGTGTCTGGCGCATCTTTTCGTGTATGGTTATTGCCTTGTTTCCAAAGCACGAGGGACCCCTAGGGGCCCCTTTCAAGATGTCACCCGAATAGAGACCCTCCCCCACTTGCCCTATTGTATACGTTGTAACGGAGTAAAGGCGGAAGAACGGCGAGGATGGGACTGTCGAGCCGGGATCAAGAAGTGTACGGGGCACCCTGTAGAAGAGAGGAGAGATTCCTTCCGCAGATCTGCACACATCTGATCCCTGATCGACGTACCGGGCCAGAGGGCAAAGGAGGTGAGGGTCCCGAGACGAGGCAGAAGCCAGAGAAGCGCAGACACGACGTTGGGAGAGGTTGCGTTAGAACAGGCGACTTGTTTTATCAGGTGAGTCATTCCCCGATTCAAAGAGAAACCTGATTTTTGGTAGAGTGTTGATTTTGCAAACTCAAACGTCGAGGTAAAAGTGGCTAACCAAAGGGGAAGGTTAAAGAAACATGCCTGGAGTACTGTCCACTTTAGCAGGGCTTTTCAGCTGCGGTAGACAGTCCTTGGAATATGGCCAAAGTGCACCGCCTGGGGGAACGCCGGCTTATGATATGTATGCAAAATATGTTGTGGGTGCGATAATATTTTGTGAAATTTGGCATAGGCAAACTAGAAAGCAACCCGACCATCAGTGGCCGATTAATGGTAGTTTTGAGATTGGGAGGATAGATAACCTAGAGAGGGTGCTGATTAGAAAGAAAGCGCGACCTGCAGCTTTTGAGACTGTCAAAGATTGGAGGAGGGAAGCAATGCTCTGACTTAGGAGTAGAGAGAAGCATGCGCGTAGGCACAAAACGAAGCTTGAGATAGCAGAAGAGAAGGAAGAGGAGGAGTGGACTGCGAGTCTAAGACGGGAAGGGAGACGTGACCAGATGAACATAGACAGAATATACCTACAGCGGGAACTACACATAGCAGACGAATTAATGGAACATTTGTTAACTAACACAGGTCGAGGCCCAAAACCAGAATCGAAACCAAACACGCCAGCAGTGACTGCGCAGGCCCAACCAGTAGCTCTCATACCCCCTCTCGCAGCCCAAGTACTTCCCCTCACGCAAGCGTTAACTCAAGCCCCGCCCACAGCGCGAGCACTCCCACAAGTGCAGACCGCGGACACACAATTTCCCAGCACCCAGCAAGGCCCTTCACAGATGCCACCTGTGTCACTTGTCCCATCCGCACCTCCCGCTCTAGAGACAGATTCAGCACCATCCGCCCCTACAGAAGTCGAAATTGAGACCGGGGAGGCGAGAGGCGGGGCTGAAGGAACAGGATTTGGATGGGTAACTCGAAGCGCGATCAGCAAAGAAAGAAAGATTGAATTGTGACAAGAGGCAGAAATGTACATAGAAGGAAATGATGAGACGGCAGCATTGGCCTCATTGGATGGGTACCGAAGAAGAGACAAGAGACAGGTAGTGTTGGAATGCATGGGGGAAATTTTGGTGGGAGAATGGAAAAAGATCTTGGAAATGTACCTCCACAGCGATTGTTAGATTTGAATAAATTAGCACACAGTGAGCAAAGAAATGAGGATGTAAGAAAATATGTGCACAAACTGATTGAAGTGAAAAATGAAATGGAAGACAGATATGCTGAAATGTTTGCTACACCTGAGTATAGTAGAGAGTTAATTAAGAAAGGTAGGAAGGAGGCATCAAGGTTGAATATGAAAAAATCATGGCCAAGAGTTTTTCCAGGTGGTACAAAGCATTTGCCGGTACCGGGACAAATAGGCGATAAACAAAGATTGCAGGTATGGGTAGGGGAAACAATGCTATGGATGTCGAACAAAAGAACGTCAGTAAAGGAAGTAAGTGAGATATGTAATGGGTACCCATTGGAGATGAGAAAAGAAGCGATGCAAACGATAGTAGGGGTGTTACTGCAGCAGGTCATTGGATACAATAGAGGTAGAGGAAACGCACAAGGCCGGGGAAATTTGAATAATATGCATGGGGTGTCATTGGGATTAAATCAATGTGCGTATTGTAAGGAGGAAGGACACTGGCGAGCGCAATGCCCGCACCTACAGAATAGGGGTTGGTTTGGTCAGAGAAGGCCTCATAGAGGACATCAGGGGTCAAACGGCCCAAGCAGAAATAACATGCAACAGCAGCAGGGATATACCAATGGAGGTACTCAAACCCAATCATATGGTCAAAACCAAGCTCAACAGAACCAGACACTGAACCAAAGTGTTTTGAACCAAAATCAGGGTGGGCAGGGCCAACAGAGAAATGATCAAAGTGGAGGACATCGAGGGGGCAATGGGAATATTTTTGATACACAACCAAACACGTATTATAGCAGTAGCAGTGACTACACATCGGACGATGTGTTATTTTTGCGATAGGACAGCCCACGACAGGGTTCGCAACCAGTGTCTATTCCCGTGAATCAGAGAGGACCCTACGTAGAAATGAGAGTCGGGAATAAGGAGCACCGTTTCCTTGTAGATACAGGGGCACAGAAGTGCTCGACAGACCACCACTTGGTTCCGGAGATACCACTGTCGGGGCAGAAGAATGTTTCTGTAGGGTTCGCAGGTACACCAGTAATTAACCCCATGTCCGAAGCTGTCCCGATTATAATAGGACCATTTACAGAACAGTGTCCATTTCTTTTGACAGAAAATTGTGGAGAGAACTTGCGAGGATTAAATTTGTTGAGAAAATTGGGGGCAGTCATACATTGTACGGCAGACGGGGTGTTCCTCACGATGTGGCGTCACGATGCACCAGTGACGGAATTTATGTCAAAAGAGTTGCCAGAAGAGCTAAGTAGAGTACCAACCTGTCTGTGGGCAATGAATGATAATGATGTAGGATGCTTGAAAATAGAGCCAGCAAAAATAACTTTGAAAGAAGGTGTCACACTACCACGAATTCCCCAGTATAAAATTTCTGTTGAAGGTGAGAAGGGATTGAAAAGCATTGTTACTGACCTGGTGAGATTGGGGGTGGTTGAGGAAATTGCAGGTAGCACGTGCAACAGCCCTATTCTTCCAGTTTACAAGAAAGGAGGCAATGAGGTACCCTATCGTTTCATAATTGATCTGCGTGCATTAAACAAAGTGGTAGACCCACAATTCCCTTTGGTCCCAGATGTCACAACAATACTGACAATGATACCGGCCACTGCAGAATACTTTAGTGTAGTTGATTTGAAGAACGCGTTCTTTAGCATTCCAGTGGATAAAAGCAGTAGATATCTGTTCGCGTTCACTCTAGGAGGTCGATCATTCACATTCACACGCATTCCACAAGGATACACAGAAAGCCCGAGCATTTACAGCAGAGCGCTAAAAGAGCAGCTAGACATGCTAGAATTACCCGAAGGTTGCGTACTCTTGCAGTACATATATGACTTATTACTAGCTGCTGACACAAAAGAGATCTGCAAAGAAAGTACTATATTACTATTGACACACTTAGCGACCCATGGTCACAAGGCAAGTTTGAAGAAATTCCAGTATAATCAGAAAGAGTTGTCTTATTTGGGTTACCTTCTTTCGAAAGAAGGGAGACGATTAACACCAGAACACATAGAAAGTATTTCTAGTATGCATATTCCAAAAACTCAAAAAGGAGTGAAAGCTGTAGTAGGCATGGCCTCTTATTGTCGGCAGTGGATCAGTAATTTTGCGTTGATTGTGAAGCCGATGATAAAGTTGACAAAAAAGGATGCAAAGATGCCTTTACAGTGGGATGAGGAATGTCAGAAAGCGTTTGAGCAATTGAAAGCTGCATTGTGTGTTGCGCCAGTTTTAGGCACTCCTAACTATAAAAAGATCTTTAGACTATTTGTGAGTGAGAGTGAAGGATGTGCATTGGCGGTTTTGACACAGGAACAAGGTGGAAGAAATAGGCCATGCGGCTATTTTTCTTGCGCGTTGGACCCTGTAGCGTGCGCACTACCACGATGTTTGCGATCCGTCGCAGCGGCTGCTGCGTCAGTGAAACAAATGGAAGGAATGGTATTGGGGCACACTTTAATTCTGATGGTGCCACATGCTATAGACGTTCTATTAAATAGGACGCTGACGCAACACCTCACCTCAGCTAGACTGACAAGATATGAGCTCATCTTGTTTGCACCCCACATCCAAATGATGAGGTGTAGCGCATTGAATCCTGCAGAATTAATGCCACTGCCCATAGCAGAAATTGGTGACAACGAATCACCACCCCATGATTGTTTAATGATCACTGAAGAAGAAACAAAGGGAAGGATTGATTTGAGCGATATCCCACAAAAAGAGCCATATGGGGAGTTATTTTGTGATGGCTCTTGTTTTAAATTACCTGATGACACATCAACAGTCGCATATGCAATTACTACCCTAAAGAGTGTTGTAGAAAGCAGAAGAATCCCCTACAATTTGGCGCAAGCCGCAGAAATAATAGCACTGACCCGAGCCTGTGAACTCTCTGAGAATTTGAACGTGAATATTTATACTGACAGCCAGTACGCCTTTGGCGTGGTTCACAACTTTGGCCGACTTTGGGCTGAGAGGGGTTTTTTGACATCACATGGAGCCAGGATTCAGCATGGCCCTATGATTGTGCGATTGTTGTCTGCACTCACGTTTCCAAAGCGCCTAGCTATTGTGAAGTGCGAGGCACATAAGAAAGTAACATGTAGAGTGGGAGAGGGAAACGCATTTGCAGACAGGATTGCGAAGCAAACAGCCACAGATTTGGGGAATAAAATGATGACAGTACAGACTGAGGAAGTACCTTGTATGATAGAGAATGGAGTTGCCACAGTCAAAGAAATGCAGGCTGAGGCCACGACCGAAGAGATTCAGGGGTGGGCTGAGGGCTCTGCTGAGTTAGATTTGGAAGGATGTTGGGTGGACAAGGAAACATAGAACTGGATGTTGCCAAATTGTTATGTAACTGCAATGGTTATAATGGCGCATAGCCCTACCCACATTTGCGCGAAGAAGATGGTACAGCATTTATCCACAGTATGGAAAAATGAGCACATAAAAAAGAATGCAGAAAGACTAGTGCAGAATTGTATTACGTGCCTGCAACACAATGTAGGGAAGGGAACCGCGACTCCAGCAGGTAGTTTCGGCCCACCCTCTATGCCATTTGAGGGGGTCCATTTTGATTTCATAGAAATGGAAAGGTGCCAGAACTACAAATATGTGTTAGTGGTAATTTGTGCATTCAGCAAGTGGGTGGAGGCATATCCTTTAAAAGACTGTACTGCCATGTCCACAGCAAAAGTAATGCTAAAGGAGTATTTCTCCCGGTTTGGGTTGCCCCGTGTCCTGTGGTCAGACAACGGCCCCCACTTTGTGGGTGCAGTAGTGCTACAGATCTGTGCAGGACTGCAAATAGAGAAGAGATTCCACAGTTCCAGGCATCCCAGTTCTGCCGGGCTTGTGGAGAGACATAACGGAATCTTGAAGTCAAAGATAGCAAAAATTTGCGCTGGGAACAAGTTGAGTTGGGTGTATTCATTACCCCTAGTGCTGTTGTGTATGCGCACGTCTGTGCAGGCTAAGACTGGGCTCTCCCCCTATGAGAATATAATGGGGAGACCAGCAAATGTATGGTGCGCACCGCAGCCCAAAAGATTATGTGAGGTTGAGCATCCTATGTTAAGCACTTATGTGGGCTTTTAATACAGAAGTTGCGTTTGATTCATCAGCAGGTGCAGGAGACGTTACCAGTGCGATATACCGGACCGGAGCACTCGCTGGAGCCTGGAAGCTGGGTGTTAATTAAAAACTTTGAACGGAAGACAGCATTAGCACCCAGGTGGCGCGGCCCCTATCAAGTACTTTTGGCAACGCAGACCGCCATCCGAGTAGACGGACGGAAGGCATGGATCCACGCGACACATGCCAAAAGATTCCCAGGACTGCTGACAACTTCCGATGACCAGAGAAAGGAAACGGTCTCGGAAACGAAAGAAACTGTTGCCAGTCCAGTGCCACAGCATCAGCCTGAGCGAGAAGTGAAAGTTGAAACAAAGCGCAAACGAGAAGTGAAACTCGATACAGAGCTTGAGGAGGCTGCCAGGAAGGGGAAAGGGCGAAAAGTGCCCCAACGTTGCTCAGCAGAAACAACATCACTGCCGAGCGACACAAACCCTGCATTGCAAACACGAGCAGAAACAATGCGTGTACCCCTTTGCACCCACCAGTTCCTGCGAATGCACCAAAGCCAAAGAAAGAAACTACATCATTGCCACGGCGCTCATCACTACCCATCATTGTGCCACAGGCTGACACTGAGCCTGATACTGGAAATGCAACGGCACTATTCACGGATCATACAATACCAGGAGTTAATCAGTATAATTTGCGGCCTCGACAGGCAAAGTGATCCACAGATATTTGGTGCTTTTCTTTTTGCCTTTGGTTCCACTCACGGACGGAGTAGGAACCAGGGGCGTAGAGGAGAGAAGTGTGAGAATTGTGCAAGTCGGACAATTCAAGACTCACGGCTCCTCGGTGCGCTAATAAAAGTACATGTGTCAGGAGCCAGAGCAGGACAAGCTGGACGCACATAAGTACTAAGGCTGATAGAGTACATGTGTCCTAAGCCAAAGCGGGACAAGCTGGATGCACATAGTACTCTATCAATAAAGAACTGTCCGGAAATCGTCTGAGCAGTGGGAGAAAGAACAACTAATCTTGCTCGGAGTGGATAGATGATCCAGGCTGTGAAAAGGCTGGCAGAATTGGACTGTGACATTTCTCGTTTAACTTTTCTGGCATCAAGAACGAGAGACATTCGTGACGAACTTTGCCAGCAAGAAGAAGGACGATGAAGAACAAGTCAAGACCGGTTTCAGATTCCTCCTGCACCCCTGCTGAAAAGATAATAGATTTAGAGACTGTAAATTTAGGGAAAAAGCATGGTAAAAAGAATAAGGTACTGATTTGGACATTGGTCCTATGTTTTTTAAGTATGATAGTACCAACAATAACAGCTATTACACTATGGTTCCTGGAGTACGTACACCCATTAGAAACACTTTTGCCAAAAGCAGCTACTGAAAGCCCGGTTCATGTAATCACTGGTACTTTGCCCCCAATGGAAGAGAGACATAGAGAAGGATACGGCAACAATACATTGTTGCTCATCATGAACATGACCCATGCGGTTTTAAAGAAAAAGATTGCTGGGTTTGCGTCCATTTACCACAGCACGGTGGGAAAGGGATAGGCTGGTATGTACAACCGTTGCCATTGATTTATTCATGTGAAGTAACATTAAGTGCAATGTTCTTTGGGAAATGGAACAAGAGTAATACGGGTCAGGTAGATGAGACCAATATGAATGAATTTGAGGAAGTGATCATGAGACCTGTGGGTTGTTCCATATTCCAAAAAGCTTGCGTGTTTGCACTAGAACCCATGAGAAAGAATACACGAAAAATAACAAGACTAGATAGATTACATAGGCAGAATAGACCAACCCCGCCAGCAGAAAGAACATCAGTAATGACATTTCGGATGAGGGATGAATGGAACAAAGATGCTGTGCCCCCTGCCTATGCAGTGGATCACAGCCCAAAAACTGCTCCCATATGTCTACAGAAAAAGAGTTCCTATAAAGTAGGAACGTTTAGCAACTGCCTGAACACAGTGGTTTTAAAACATGAAATAGAACCTGTGTACATAGGAGACCCTGTTTACTTTATATGTGGAGAAAAAGCATATCCATGGTTACCTAGAAACTGGGGAGGTACATGCTACCTAGGTCTACTGTTTCCAGGAGTGTTATTCTTGGAGACAGCAGAAGTAGCCAAATGAACAAAAGGTAGAACTCAAAGGAGTAGCGAGGATGGAATGATAGCAATGGATATAGCCAAATCATTTATACCGTTCTTGTCCCAAATAGAAAATTCTTACATTATAAGAAAACTGTCTGTACTATTACAAAAAACAATAGATTCCACAACGGATATTTTATTGAATATGACGTTAGAAGAAAAAGGAATAAGACTGATGGCACTTCAAAACAGGATGGCTCTCGATATAATATTAGTTGATCGTGGGGGAGTTTGCAAGCTCGTTAAAAACTGCATGCTGTGTGTATATAGATGACTACTCCCCTACGATATTTAAAGCAATCTGGAAATTACATGTCATAAGTTCCACACTGTCTACTAAAGAAGGGGGTTGGGGGATAGGATCCTGGTTTTAGGGATTATTGCAGTCTTGGGGATGGAGGTTAATTTCGATACTAATGATGGTACTCAGGATATTCATAACATGCTGCTGTTGCATACAATGCTTACCAATAGTGTGCACTGAAATAACTGATGGATGTACTAAGGGATGTATGCACATGGTGTCGAGAGGAAAACAAACGCATGGCCGGAATAACAGAGACACTGAGGAAACAAAAACAGTAAAGCAATTCATGGCGATAGACATTAATGATGAAGATGGTTCAGATGTAGATACCCCAGACGTATACTCATTAGAGGAGGATACAATGAATAAATAAGACGTTTGGCATACGGCCAAAAGGAGGGTTTGTCAATCTGGAAAAATGAATACCCTTCATTTGAATGATAGATGTAACTTTGATGGCCGTGGGCCAACCATCTTATGCACCGAATTATAGAAATATAAACTGCTATGCTTGACCAACGAGCAGCCATTTTAAATGTAGCAAGAATCGTCATTTTGCTTGTTAACCATTGCTCATTGCTTTCTGTCAAAAAACTGCTTTGCAGCTTACAATTCTTGCGGATTCTGCTTACTCTTCTCAACTGTTAACATTGTTGTCTGAATATGAAAGGACAAGGTCGCGGGACTGAAGAGTTTGTTGAAACTCCTCATGAGTAGCCCAGAGAGGAATGCCCACGCTCCCTTTCTGTAGCCTTGGGAGGGAGCTGCAGGGCATTTAATCACTTCACAGCTGCCAGCCTGTCTCGTACAATGGTGGAATATGTTAGAATAATACAGCTAAAGGCTTGAATTATGCTTTTCTTACGGCCCCCCCTTCGCAAAACCCTTTAGAACGTGTTGGCTCCCAGGACACGAATAGTACCTCATAGATAGCAAAGCTTGGAATGTGGCTCTTCCCCCGTGTGCAGCTTGCTTCCAAGAACAGAACCACCGTGTTCTGTTCAACAACTAAAAGATGCCTCCGCACTTTCTAATTTCACATTGTTACTAGAATAGACATTGAAAATGTTATAATCGTCATACTCGTTGGATATGTCCATCGTCATCCCGAGTTCAAAGGAACTTAATAAAGAGGGGTGTTGAACATGACTTTGCTGATTGTATGATATGCATTTTGTATATATGTAACTGATGTATGTAATTCGCTCTCTTGCTTCCCTCGAGGTCTAGGAAACTCACGTCGCAGGGCGTGAGATCAGAATTGGCCAATTGATACTATCTTTTGCTTGCAATAAACCCTAGCATTGGGAATTTGAACCTCGTGTCTGGCGCATCTTTTCTTGTATGGTTATTGCCTTCTTTCCATAGCACGAGGGACCCCTAGGGGCCCCTTTCAAAATTATCAACCTCTGGGTGGAATCTCCAGGATTTTGTCAACCAGTATCCTGCCCCAATTTGTACCCTTTTTCAGAGAACCAGATTCTACTAACTGAAGTTACAAGAAATAAATGGGAGGGTACTTAACTAACACTGGACTGAGAGTGATTCTGAATTAATCACATACACAAGCAAGAAGCCTCCGGATGAGATTTCCAAGAAATACTCAAACTGTTGAACCCAAGGAGAAGCCATATTTTTGCTTGTAATGTTTCGTATTTAATTGTGTTTGTTTGGTCCAAATCTGCACTAGCCCTAATAAAGCCTTGTTTACACATATATCTGTGTGTCTGCCTGTTATTTATCCTAACTGCCTAAGTGATAGTAGGCATCTCCTAGAATGGCACTGACCCAATATCATCTTTGAAGGTATATTGGACAAAGCCTCCTCCAGGGAACAAGGTTTATAGTGATATTTTCGAATTACATAATGTCGAATGCAAAAATGTGGGAAAGAAATGGCCGAAAAAAAACATTTTGAATGTCTTTTTATTTTTATTTTCTGTTCGAAATGGGGGGTTCCTCCCCACGCCCCCTTTTTTAATTTTCGTTTTAACTCTTTTTTTAACGCACAAAAGCAAAAAAAAATGTAAATAAAAAAATGACATATTCGTACAAATAATTTTCGCCCAATTTTTTTCGACATTTTTATCATTCCACATTATGGATTCGACATATTAACTGGACACCAGACTTCAATATGATTGAAATGGCATGGGCACACCTCAAGAGACGTTTGAAAATGGTTCATAAACCTATGAACAAGGCTATACTATTTAATGGCAACAACAGGTTCTGGTTTGAAGAATGTGTACAAGTAATTTGCTGCAGGTAAATTGATGAAATTAAAAATATAGTGTTAGTGGAATACGATTGTGACTAATATATTATCTGAGTATTTTGTGTTTTTGAATGCATGCTCTATGCATTTGATTATTGTTTTGGACTGCAAAATTGATGATATAAAACAGATATTTGATCATTTATAAGCATTGTGTATGTCATTCTGACGCTGTAGCTGTTTTTGTGGGGAGGGGTTGGGGGAGAGAATGAAAAAGGAGGGAGTTGTTGGGGTTTTACCCATGCTAAATATTCCTTGATCATCGTAGTGGCAAGAGGGAGGCGGAGGATGGGACAGAGGTCCGGTATCTCTAATGGTTGAGCTTACCCTAAAATATACCTGTGGAAGAACACAGATAGGAGAGTCAATCTTAGTTAAAACGTGCCCATTGTTTTCTAGGAATATTCAGAGTATGCTTCTAGCTGCTTAGTGCATTGACAAGGATCCTGGTGTATTGGAGACTGGGGTTGTCCGCAGTCTTTGTGCTCTTTAGCAGTAACTGAAACCTTACTGCAACAGAAAACAAATATGCTGCACCTTATTGCTGTCATGGTCTCTTGGAAATGTGAAGAATCAAGAACACAATGCACAGTGCAGTGCTGTGCCCCCATATCAAACCTTTGCATGGCCCAGAAAAAGGATGTGAAGTGTACAAGTTAACACTCTACTGTAATAGAGATAGAGCAAGATAAATAGAAAGAGAGAGAAAGAGGGGAAGAGAGAGGGGAGAGAGACTGAACAGCAGATAGGTAAACTGAGGGGCAGCTATTAGTATATATTACAATACCAGCAGCATTGATGAAATTGTGGAGAGGGATGGTAGTGGGACAGAGGAGAATTTACTTCACAAATTAGTCATTATGGAAAAACATTGACATAGAGACGGTTTCTGTTAAAAGGTGCACATTGTTTATGGCTGCACATTCCATTGAAAACAAGCCTGGTACATGGTTTGCAGGGCAGGTACAAGTTATCATTGATGGGTGGCATGGGTACTACTATTTAGGGAGAGAGGCTTAAGGTGTGCTCTCAGCTGTGGGGTTGGTGATTCACTGAGAAAGGCAATTTCCTTGCAAGGGGGGGTCGGTGGATAGGTCTGCCCTGTACTCTTGGGTGCTGTACTAAAAATTCAGTTTTTATAGACTCTTGGACTAAGCCAGATCACCCCGACTAACGATGTATTGCTAAACTCATGGTCCTGCTTGGTTGTACACATTCATAAGAATGGAGCACTGTGCTTCTATCTGTCTGAGAAAAATGTGTAAAAGACTTGTTTACTTTGTGTGATCCCCAAAATAATGATAACAGTGTCTGCCATGCATGCACTGTGAATTGAGCCTTGATGATTAAGGGTTCCCAGATGCACATTGTATCCACAAACCTGCAAGTGCAACAGAAACATTGTTTCATCTGCCTGCTGGCCTATGAGATCATTCACAGGGCCTCCTTACTTCTCCCCAGATGGGGGCCCTTCCATATGAGCATAGGGAGGTGA
This sequence comes from Ambystoma mexicanum, assembly GCF_040938575.1. Taxonomy (NCBI): domain Eukaryota; kingdom Metazoa; phylum Chordata; class Amphibia; order Caudata; family Ambystomatidae; genus Ambystoma; species Ambystoma mexicanum. Next base: position 424,398,973 of record NC_090928.1, on the reverse strand, counting down.
GATTGTTACCCAGTAATCCCCCTAAAGGTGGTAAAAAGCATGAGGACCTCATACGGAGAGACTCCGCTCATGGGGAAAAGGACTCCCTTCCGGTGAAAGACCTCCCTAAACTCTTGTTCCCAGAAGCTGCTGCCCTGTTGACTTTTTCTATATCCCTACCTGAAACTACTAATGTATGTTATTGTGAAGTCTCTCTTATTGTATTTACAAGACCAGCTAGTCCTGAGGTGAAGAAGAACCAAAGAAACATATCGAACAACTGTAGAAAGGATTACCCAAGAACTGTGCCGCGGAGGCTACTAGGAGGCATGAAGATAACTTCAAATGCTTTGACAGCAAACATTGAAAGTATGCTGGGGTGGGTTCAGCAGTATCAGGGAAAGACAGAGGAAGGACTAAGAGTGTTCAGGAGCATGAAGAGCCGCGAGGGAAGCTGGCATCCATCCTACAGAAGCAATGAAATTCAAGCTATTGCTGCCCAAAGCATCAAGAGGCAGAGGCCGAAAGGAATTATGTGAGTTGGAGGGATCCCGACTCACTTTAGAAGCAGGAAGAATCCAGTGGAGTGTTGGCATGGCCTATCCGAGGTGGACCGAATGGGCCAAAAAGCATGCCTAGACCGCTGCTTCAACAGCTCCAAAGGGCCACACAGACCATTGAGGGGGAAAGCAGGAAGATGCCCTAAGCGTGTGCAGAACAAACAGCAACCTGAGACCTTGTGAACAACCAGTGGCACTCCCCAGTGAAGATACGGGTAACGGGATTTGCAGGAAAGCCCAGTGGGTCCAGGGAGCCCAAAGAGTCAAGCATTCCTCAGGAGTGATCTCCCCCAACCCAGTAGTGATACCCAAAGAACCAAGAGTCATGTATTCCTCGGGAGTGATCTCCCTCATCACAGTAGTGATACACAGAGCTTCAAGAGTCAGTTATTCCTTGAGAGTAATCTCCCTCGTCGCAGTAATGATACTCAGAAATCCAAAAACCAAGTATTCCTTGAGAGTATTCTCCCTCATCACAGTGCTGACACAAGAAACCATAAATCTTAAGAGTGCCTTGGGAGTAAACTCCCTCATCACAATGTGGAACCCAACATATGTGAAAGATACCAAAAGGAACAAGAACTGTCAGGAAGTAATCTGCCCAATAGTCAAGGTATAATAAGTCCTAACAAAGGTCCAGCAATTATACAAAGAGTTCAGAAACCCTTGGGAGGAAGTAAAGAGACTTGTAAAGACTTTTTCAAAGGACTATCAAAGAACCGTCTCGTGAGCTCTTCCAGGAGAGGGAAGTCATTTGCCGGGTCCAAGCATATTTGGTAAATCAGACCCTATTACAAGACACTGTTTTTAAGCCAAGACTGGATTGTTTCACCAGGAGAAGGGAGACATTCTCCTGGTGGCTTTGGTCAGACGTTCATTGAACCCTTTTTATCTAGGTTTATTTGTTAGTGGTAGGGTTGGAGTACATGGTTTGGACAGAGGACTGTATATTGGTTTCTTTTGATTTACATCCTGATGAGCACTCTAGTTATTCTGTCTTGAGGTAGGGAAAACCCCTTTAGAAATAGGGAGAAAGTTTCTTTTCTTTACCTGAATAAAAATCTATAGCCAAAATAATACCATCTTGTCAGCCTCCTTAGTCCATTAAACTCACCTTGCACATTGTACTGGGAACTTCAACTGCGCTAGTTTGTATTCTTCTGGTAGTTCTGGCCCCTCTCACTTGCAGAGGCCTTTTCAGCGGCCTTCACGCTTGTGCATGGTGTGTCATGTTACCAGGTCATGTGACCTAGGATTCACCTACTTGAGAAACTGCTCTATCAGCTCCCTCATTTCACCTACCATTTGGCAGTGGGCATTGTATGGGGACTATCATCTGCACCAGCTCTATCCATGTCCACCTTCTGAGATCTTCTCTCAAGATACCCACACTCCCACATGGCATGCCACATGACTAGGTTACATGGTGTAGGACTCATCTGCATGAGAAAGCGCACCATCTGATCCTACATTTCATCTCCTTGCTTTCCAAATGCATTCTACTGTGGACTATCATCTCCTTAAGTGTGTTCTTCTGCCGGTCCTGGCCCAGCCTACCTGTTGAGAAAATCTCCACTGCTCTGCATGCTCTTGCACATTTGCATCACATGACTAGGTCATGAACTGGCCATTTATGTTGGGCACTTTTTAGGGCATTTTAGCACAGAGAATAGGTAATTTCCTGATTGCAGCTATTAGCACCAGTTACATACGGTAGGCTAATTATTGTTGGTGCTCCCTATTGTTATATTGTTCTGTATTGTTGTGTATTGTTCTGTATGTTCTATTGATTTATTGTTCTATTGTTCATGTAGGCCACGCTGTGATCAAAATATGGCATCCTTGCTGTGGTTCTTGGTTATGTTATTTGACTCTTTAACATCTATAAACAATCCACTATACATGACCATAGACCATATGGTCTAATACTAGGGCTAATTGTTCTAATCGTATGTACCCAGATGTTCTTTTTTAATCACTTGCATCTTCTTCACAATTTAATTTTGGATTATGGAATGCTAGCTCTAATGTCTCAAAGACTGATCTAGTTTCTACATATTTGTTCTCTCCTATTCTATTTTCTCTGTCTGACTTAGACTTGACTATGTCCTGATGACACTGCTACTATACGGCTAGGCCACCAGGAACTGCGGGTGGGGTTGCTTTATTATTCCAAACTCACTAGGTGACTGGTGTACAAAGGGTTCCTCTTCCTGCCGTCCTATTCCTACATTGCACTGCTGTCCTCCGGCAAGACCTACTTCCAATTGCACCCATTCATCTGGCATCAAGCTGGCACCACAATAACGTTCACTATCAATCCATACGTCTGGCACCACATTGATACACTTGCTTCCAATAAATACATCACCCACCAACTGGTACCACTGTAACTGTTACTACCAAATCTCCACATATTCAGCACAAAACTGTCACCACAATAACATTTTCTCTATGATACATTTGGCACAAGTATACCAGGTTGCACGAACATGATCAGCTATCCTATCCAACACCAAAAGCACATCAATTCACCAATTGACCTCTGCAATGTCCAATTCTACATGATACACTGTATGGCGCCGAAAAGCGCTTGCAACATCCAATTCATAATCTGAGGCACATTCACACACCCCTATGATCATATTTATTTATTTCCACAAATGGTACATGCATCTCGTATTAGTGCTCACAAATCTTGAACGCCACATGTGCATTGACATATCTAATATTTACAGGTCCCATGCTGAAAATATTACTTTGAATACCTGACATTTTATAAACATTTATCTTAAAAGTCCTTGCTGCTCTTGTAGCACTAAGACTGCCAATCCTACAAATTTGAATTCCTAACAACAAACATTGTGACGGCTACCCTACATCAACATGCTCACATCCTGTTAACGTGTTTGAATGACAGTATCACCATATTGCTCATACATATATATAATTCCATTACAGAACTTGAGATCCATGCACTTCACACAGACACACTTATGCGATTCCACATCCTGCCACCATGCAATTGGTTTCCTTCACTCTGTAAAACCTCCCAAAATGGCCACCGCCATGCACCTCATGAATGGCGTGCCCACTACTTTTCCCGATGATTTTCAGACACTGTTCGAGTCCTGTTTCCCCTATCTCCATTGCTACAATCATCCAACTCCACACCACGACATGAGGACGCTGTTGCAAGGTCCTTTCCACGTGAACCCCTGGCATAAAGCGTACAGGAAATGCAATTGGTAAAGGCGTCTGGGGAATACGGTAGCTCAGCATTTTGAGAATCTGGGAAATAAAAAATAAAGAACTGCCAACCTGGTTAGACCAAAATCCGATAAAATTGGAGAGGAAAACCAGACATAATTATGTATCACTAGGGGTGAATCCCCTGTCTACCCTGTGAAGATATGTTGCCTTCTCGACTGGGGTTTTGACAGGGACTCACCAAGATCTTACCTCACAAACCTCAGCACTCCCGCTCTAACACAATGTATCCTCTCACTGAGAATAAATACTCCCCCAGTATGGGAAAACACCGGGGCATGGGAGGAGATGCCCTGGGCTAAAAGGTGGTGTCGCCTGTGTGCCGGTCAAGTGAAATCCCAGAGGCACACACTCACGATCTGTCGAGCACTCACAAGGTAATATGAGAGGAGAAACGTCAAGTTTAAAATGCAGCTGACTGAGCAATTCTGGAACAGAACCTTCGGGCAGAATCACTTGTGTTCGGAGCAGCGGCATTCCATGTTTGGCAGAGGGCATGGGGAAGGATGGAAAGGGCAATTAGAGATGCTCCACAAGGACATACAAAAACTGGATAGTGGTCAGAATCATTCCAGCTGGGCAACTTGACATGGTTTTAAACACAAACTTGTATGTACAAAAGTAATTTTAATGTGTTTTTACCTATACGCTTATTGTTGTATCTGTATGAGATGTTTTATAAATTATGTGCAAGTTTATAAAGTGTAAAAGGTTGACCAGTTCGTCCAAAAAAGCACTAAATACATTTTAATTTTAAAAAAAAATGTTTGCACCCCTCAAACAATAGGAATCCGTTCCTCTAATACAGGGGGTCAGTATGAGTTGGGAGGTAACAGATAACGGGCACCGGTAAGGAGACCGGTGCCGGTAATCCCTTACCGCCCAATTCTGAGGTCCCTTAGCAGGAACCGTAAAGGATGTGTGGTCTGACCACACGTCCTTTCCGGGTCCCGCTAAGGGAGCAGGGCGCTAGTAACGAGCCTGCTATTCACGGGCCCGTTATTAGCGCCTTCCCCATTCCCTTTGAGCCCTATGGGGGCTCAAATGGGAATGGGGAATGGTTGGTTGAATGGGGACTTACCAGGTCTCCAGGGTCGGAATGACCCGGTAAGTCCCCATTCAACCAGACAGGTGCCGGACCCGGTATTGGAGGCAGCCATGGTGCAAATAGCGCCATGGCTACCTCCAATCCCGAAATGGGGGCCACAGTCTTATCTGACATCAACAATTCCATGCTCACAATCACCGGTGACGGAACCTTAGTGCTTCCAACGACTGTTACGGCATGCATCATCAGTGCCGGAGGAGAATTTGGCTACTTAGGGGGTAGTTGCAGTTGGTTGGGCACCTTGAACTGCATCAAGCGATGTCCAGCATTGAGTGATACCTCCTTGGTAATAATGGCAGTAAAACTCCCATGTATCCTTAGGTATTTCATGACCGATATCAACCTCCCACTGGAGGCGGGTTATATTCCCTGTTACCTGATGTGCCTTGCGGTATAGGTCAGATACCAACCTGTGCCAATGTATTGTCTGAGTGACTATATCGAGTATACGGTAGGGTTCAGGCTCTGTGGGGAACAATGGCCATTTCCTGCAGAAGGACACTCTCATATGGGCATATTGCAACAGTGCAGTCAAATTGATTCCCAGTTTATCCCTAAAATCCAACCTAAATACAAAACTTCTATCAAGGAACATATCTCCTTTCGTAATTGCACGGTCTCTATCCTTGCTTTTTCCTGCGTAGGCAGAATCTCTGGAAACCCTCATAGTGGTGCATTCCTGCAGTACGGGTCTTTCACACCCAAACGTTGGAATAGTTTATTCCACGCTCTGATTGTTATCCGTACTGGATCCAAGGAGTAGCCATCTGCATATTGTGTGCCAAATATGATAGAGCGTAGATTCAACAGTTTTGCACTCTTTGAGAAAATGCCCACATATTGGTAGATGGGATATGCAGCATACCAGTGCAGAACGAATTGCGCCTGGACAACCAAGTAATACAACTCAAAATTGGGTGCAGCCAATCCCCCAGCTCATATGGTTTTGCCATATCCACGCACGCAATCCAAGCAGTAACCGCTCCCCAAACGTCACCAATGTTTGAATCTCCCTAAAAGTTGTTTTGCCCGGCCATATAGGTATAATTGGATAGCAGCATTGGCTGGGTTGCAAGGAGTTTGGCATATATTTTAGCAACAGTGTTATTAAGGGATAAAGGACAATGTGATCCCAGATTCTCAGACGGTCTAATGTGTTTCAATTTGACCGTGATGATTGTTAGGAAATATTTCTCTTTACTGCACCTTTCCTTCCATTTCTATGGACCCCCAAACTTTTTGCTTTTATTTTTTTATCTAACTTGTTCTTTTTACAGTGCAGTGAAGCCGTAAGCTTCACTACACTGTCTTTTGCACATCTGCTATGGGGACACTGGCATGTCCTTCATGCTGTCAGTGTTGGTAAACAGTGTTTCCCTTAGTCTAGTTACTTTGTTACTTCTTTTAGTAACTTGTTATCACTTGTGGTAACTTTTTATCATTGTGCAATGCATCTTACAATGCAGTACAATGGGTTACACTTTTTGTTTTGCCCTAGATTAACACTCAGAGGAAGTTTGGTACTCTAGGTGTGCCAAATTGTCAAGCTGGTGGCAGCAGTGACGTCTTACCATTTTCTGGTGCATTTTGTTTTAGCCTTACCAAGTTTACCGCATTTGGCTACTAACTGACTAGTGGTCAAACATGGCCATGCCACAAGATTGTTTGCTTGTCCTTTGGCCATCTTGTCTTTTAGCCTTCTTCCTGGACCAGAAATATCTTAGAATAAACTTCCAGTGTCTGGAAAGCCGAGGCCCCGGGCAGGCTACTGGAAGGCTATATGTGTTTGCTGCCAGGAGGTGGGCTGAGACTGTCAGTCCTAATCCACATACTGGTGTCAGTGTGTCTGGGTAATGAATGAGTTTTGCTGCCAGTGCTCCTGATTGGACCACTGCTGAGGTGTGTGTGTGTGGGGCAGAACTGGCATTGGCTAGTGTGGGCTGCAGCCCTTACCTGGTTTTTTGGATACGAAGATGACCCCTCACCCACTCTAGAGAGATCCTGGAAGAAACTGAAGGATCCAAGGCTCCTGTCCCGTTACAAGATTTGCAAGAAGACCATGGACCCGTCAGAAGAAGGCTTGGTGACCAACTTCTGCTGCTTCCCTCATAGGTCCCTGTTCTTTAGAAGATCTCCAGCAGTCCTGTGAAGGAGCTGTGACCCTTGGAGTGGAGGGAACATCCATTCTCGACATCTGCTCACAGTCCCACAAAGAAGAGCCTTCCAAAGTGTCCCGGGAATGCTCTGTGATTGACCAGATCTGAATTTGGGCTACCATGCTGCTGATGTTGCCATTCCAAGTTGAGGTCTGGAACTTGGGGGATCCTCATCTTATCCTATAAGACATACCTCAGCGAGATGTTGTGGTCCTAGAATCAAGGCGACCCGAGATAGGAGGGAAAGTCTGACCGCAACAAGTGAGTCCCTTTTCGTCCCTGTGCATCAGTGGCCGTCGTCCACAATTGCTTACCTGAGTTCATTCTTGTCTTGAGAGGGGCCCTGCATCGAGTTTTTCTGCATTCTTCCACTGAGAGTCCTCGCACCAGTATCAGACACTGACGGGAGAGCTGCTCAAACCTGCAACCCCTGGTGATCAAGGGTAGAGGCTGACAGCAGGAAAAGTGACCGCAGACCTTTTTCAACTGACCTGCCAAGTCTGATGAGGAATCCGAGTACAGAGGGTGAGTTATAGTGATACTTACTTGCCCCCAAAACTACCTTTAAAAGTTTGCAAGCTTTTAAAAATAAATTGGCTTTGCCATAGCTTGTTCACACAAGCACTCCGAAAGTTGGGAACATGTTTTGTGGCTAGTTTCACTCATCCCCAGACACCTGGAACTGTTCACTGGACCCCAGAGACCGTACCTTCATTTTTTACAGTTTCACAAACTATGTGGACATTTTGCTGAACTATTGGGCACAAGGCGCAAGGCAATGTAGGATTGGAATTTTGATGTTAGGGGTGATTCTCTGTGGACTTGTAGTGCTAATACTAATCTTTACCTTTCTTTTCAGGGGTTGATATGTATTTTGCCCTAAACCAACAATTCAATATATGTATCTAATTTTTTGTATTAGTGATATTACCTGTTAGTAGTCAGTTTTCACTGTGTGGTTTGGCCATAAGTAAAGAACCATTTTTATACCTGATTTTCTATGTGTAATCCTTAAACACTGCACTGTGTGTGCTCATTGTGAACCCCTTACAAGCTCACTACCTCATGAGATTTAGCCTAGACCACTCGCCTAGCAACCTTGAACTGGTCTGGCTACAGCTCCCCAGAGTTGTCCCTGTCACAATATAGGTTGGCCTTCTATACATCTGTCCACCAGGCCAGAGTATAGAAAATCAGTCATAACAATGATAGCCTCCTGGAGCGTATGGGAATTATACCACGGTTCATTGCTTCTTACCACACCTGCAAAAGCACTGGCAACAGAATAGGCCAGTTTCTTTATAGAAATCTACCACTAGACCGTCTGATCCCAGAGACTTAACAGAAGGAAGGATCGAGATAGGAGCCATAATTTCCTCCAAGTTAAAAGGCACGTTCAAGGCTTCTGCAGAGTCCATAGAGAGGGTGGGGAGCGTGTTGTATGACAGATACGCCTTCATATCCACAAGAGACTTCCCATCATGATTCCAGTACACCGATTATAAATGTGGCAAAAGCTTCACATAGAGGAGTTGTCTATAAGGACTTCCCCACCTGTATCCCCTTTATAGTCTGAACAGTGTTATTCGACTGCACCACCCTGTCAAATGGGAAATTATAATGTACCTCCTATTGCAATGAATATATGTATATTGGCCTACGGCAAGCTGCTTATAAGCCACTTGTGAAGAAGTCCGTGTTACAAGGTCCTGACCTTAGACTCAATGTAAGCCGCCATTTTAGGTCAATCCGCCATTTTAGGTTCTCTCTGTAAAGTCACCCTGTGAGTGAAAATGGTGGACGATGTCATTCCGAAATACAACATGGCCGTCTTGACCTCTGTTTGCAATTAATATGTAACTTGCCTGCAGGGCACTTGTTGGGGTCGTGAACTGAGACCTTGTCCTTCAATGACCTGTGTGTAAAGGATTACTCGTACCAATGAATCTAATCCACAAGCATATGTTAAGAACAATGGCCCTCATTAGTACTCCGGTGCTAAACTATTAGCACCATGGTCCATGCCGGAGTTCGCCATGGAGAAAGGGGGAATTACCACCCCATTCCAAGCTTGGCTAGGCAGTAATTCCCCCTTTCTCCATGGCCCTTCCCCATTCCCATTTTTGCCCCATAGGGCTCAATGGGAATGGGGAAGGCGGCAATTACGGTACCGCAAATTGCGATACCGTAATTGCCATCACGGTCCCTTTGCGGGTCCCTACTTTAACGGCTGGTCCAGACCAACCGTTCAGGTCGAGTGCCGTAAAGGGACCGCATAGTAAGGCGTTAAGGGGTTATCGGCGCTGCAGCCTTTTACGGCGCCATTAACCCCTTAACACCGGGTTTGTAATGACCCCCAATGTATCCAAATACTGAACTGAGAACACTTGTTTAACTACATTGTATTAATGTTTGAGAAGACTCTATGAGAAATCCTAAAAAACACTGTTACCGTGTAGACTTGTTGGCGAATGTATTAAAGGCAAAACCCTATGCATATAGATGTGTGAACTCGGCATGAACCCTAGATCAGTAATGTATTAGAGGAATATTAACCCGCAGTAGGGTTGGACATCATGTTCGTAAACGTATATAAAGCGGGACTATCCTAATGTACAGCCCCACTCACTGAGCACACTGAACCACGCTGGAGTTCGTTGTGTTGTACTGAGGGCCGATAGCTATCCGTTACTTTTGTCCTTTGAAACTGTTCTGTATAAAATAAAAGATCTTTGTATGTTCCTTTGTAACCCGTGTTTGTTGTATTTCCTTTTGGGGTATTCAGCCTCTATATTTTCACTTTGTTTTCACAACCCGAGCCAGAGCTCTATCAGTCTGTCCGCCTCCCCATACCTCTGTGCCAATACTGGCTTATTAATGAAGTGGGCTTTCCTTAAGGCCATTTTATGCAATGCCACTAGCTCAGCATTGATCTCCCCTCTCATGTGTTCTGTATGGTCTCTACCATACTGGTTTTCAAGCACACATATTTTAATTTCCTGTGCCGGCAATTCCTTACTAATAGACTTCAGCATGCCAACATAAGTGGATAAGGCCACCCACATGACAACCACTTTAAACGTTTCCCACAAAGTTGGGTGCGAAGTGACAGAACCTGCATTAATTCCAAAGAAGATCTTGATGTTTTCATATAATGTTTGAGCAAGAGTGACACCACACAACGCTGAGGGGTCATTTTCCACAGTGGGTGCACTGGGTGTGTTACACCAAGTCTAAGCATGAGAATTATCAGGGAATTTTCAGAGTATGTGCGTGCCACCATACAACACTCCTCCAAGAGATGGAGTAGAGAGGAAGAGATTAGCCAGAAGTCTATCCGGGACATCATGTTGTGAGCAGTGGGTAGAATTAGAATTCCCTGGCCTGCGGATATTTGCACCTCCAAATGTCTATGAGCTGAAACTAGTCCATCAGTTGCTTAACAGCAATCGTTGCACCTGATAGCAATCTTTGGGTAACCGTAGAGCGATCAAGTGCCGTATCCAGAATTGCATTAAAATGTCCCCCCATATTATCAAGAGTTCTGCAAACAGTAAAGGATATGTGTCAGCTGCTTTTAAAAGGTACGGTAGTCCAAATGTGGTCCTGTGATGGGTTAGAAGAAGAACATGGACTCTTGTTTTCCATCTGACAGTTGTTCTTTATTAAAAGAAAAGAAAAATCTATTTGCTCTCTCTAGGCTACAGGTGTTTCCTACATAACCAAACTTACTAGGATGCTCATCAGTCATCAGTGAGAGTTCAAATCAATTCTGTCCTCAGTTCAAAACTCAACTGTCCTGACCCTGCCACTATTTAGAATAACTAAAGTATATGAGAATGACTCCCTTCACCAAGAGGGTGTTTCTTCTACCGAGTTGCTTTCAATAGTGTATCTTCATATACTTCTTAGTGGATGTTTGTATCAAACTATTCAGTTCAAATATTTGATTTTCAATATCACAACTTTCTCTTCCCTTTGCTTATTCCTCCTTCCTTTATGTTATTTTCTTCCTTACCTCTATTTGGGACAGTCCCTTTCCTTGCACAGGATAACTCTTTTTCTCTCACTTTGTTCCCTCTAAAGATGCCTGCTTTACTTAATGCACAACATTTATCTTGAGTTAGCTGAGTCAGAGGACCAAAATAATGCTTCTCTTGTCATTCAATTGATCCCAATATTATATCTCAACTGGGACGAGCATCATCGTTTGAGTAATGATTCTTACTCGTCTCATATATGCTTGACCCTCTGCCTTGATTGGGATAAGTATGAGTGTTCCAGTAATGATCCTCATTCTTTTCATATACACTTTGCACTTTGTCTTGACTGGGACGAGTATGAATGTCCTAGTAATGATTCTCTTCATTCTCCCTTCAGGGTCTCCCACTTTCTGTCACGTCACTCGGGGCTCCCGGTATCCCCAAAGTCCCTCCCCAAACATCCAGTCCCCATACCTCCACTCCTCCACGTCCTCTTGCCCGGATCTGGGACCCACGTGTGCTCTCCTCGACTCCCCATGTGCCGGGGCGGGTGTGTCAGCAGGCCGCCCGCTCACGAAGACGCCTGCTCCATTGGCGTATTCCATGGTGGTTGCGAGAGTTGCCTCGCTTCCCGCTTCCACGTCACGTGACCAACGCCTCCCGCTCACGTGTTACTAAGGCACGATCACGTGATGCGGGCGCGGATCACGTGACCGGAAGACGTTCGTAGCGCCAGTATTTAAACACCAGCATCATAGCACTCAGTGCTTCACAGCTGTTTTTCTTGGACACTGTTTGGCGCTTCATTCATGTATGTTTGGATCGTGTGGAAATTGACCTTTGATTGCATTACGGACTGTTATTGGATTTCCCTGACTTCTGGCTTTTGGATATTTGGAACTCTTGTTACGGATCACAGACTGCTTTTGGATTTCTACTTGCTACATACCTTAGTTCTACGTTTTTTGGATTTCATTGCCTGGATTCTAACTGCAGGTGGGCCTGGCACACGCACCTTCACCTATCCTCCTGAGCTCACTGTCCTGTGCCGGGAACGAGATACTGGTGGGTCCCGGAACCCCTTCCATAGGTTCAGATGAATCTCCGCTGTCACCCATTGGTAAGACCGTTCCTCTTTTTGTTGTTTGGTTTGTGGATGTTGTTTTGGCTTGATACTTAACCAGTGATTTTATTGCAGTGGTCCAGGGGTTCCCAGAAGTCCGTGGCTCCGGAAGAACATCTCCCACCTGTGGCCTCAAAGGTTGTATAGAGAGTGATTTGGATTATCTCTGTGCGGCACTTGTGGACAGAGGTCTTTTCTGCCTACACGACAGTCAAGACAAAACAGACTGTGAATCCATCCTGTCGTGTAGGCGATGGAGGGCACCGCGGAAGACCCCTTGGCTGCTATGGTCCAAACCATAACCGTGTTACGTGCAGACATGGCTGCAGCAAACATTGCCATTCACCAACGGTTATACTATATTCAAAGTACGAGACACCCTTTGCCACCTGATGCTGAATCCCGGGATGCCCCATCTGCCCCGCAGGTCGCCCCGCCTCCTGTTCCACCTCCACAGAACCCCATGCCCATGGTACTTCCTTCTCGTTTTCTATTGGCCTCTCCCGAGAGGTATCATGGGGACCCCAGCAAATTTAGGACCTTCATAAATCAATTTAAACTACACTTTTTGTGCAGACCACAGGCCTTTCCAGACTCAACCACAAAAGCTGCCTTTACCCTATCACATTTAGCAGGCATACCCGCCACCTGGGCTAACCCCCTCCTGGAAAACGACAACCCAGCCCTTTATGACTTTGATCTATTGATCACAGAAATGTCTCGAGTGTTCGACACTCGCCACAAGGTGCAGTCCCGGGATCTGGAACTTCTGGATTTGGGACAAGGGAGGTGGCCCTTGATTGAGTTTATCACCAGGTTCAATCAGCTTGCAGCGGAGACTTCTTGGCCCGAAAGTAAAAAGGCTGTTGTGTTCTATAGGGGTCTGAAAAACGTCAGGAAGGATGCACTTGCCGTTATCCTCTCTTTGCCAACAACGTACCAGGACCTAGTGGATCTGGCCCTACAGGTAGACACTAGGCGTTCTGAACGCAGGGCAGAGGCCAGTTTTGCTCACACTCCATTGTCATCTACCACCTCTGCAGCTCCCAACACCAGTCATGAACCCATGCAGATCAGGGGCATTCGTAGTCCAATTACACCCATAAAGAGAGAGTGCAGGATGGTGGACAATGCATGCTATTATTATGGTCTGACTGGCCATTATGTTAAGGAATGTCCCCGTCGAGCAAAACTCAAAACCCCGAGTTTTCGGAATGCTCGACCCTAGAACCGGGGGCTGGGTCGAGGGCTTCCTGTTACACCCCAAATCCGGTATCTGCTTTTGGCCGCATTAGGCCCGTACAAGTGCAAGCTGTTCTTCAACCCACACCTGATGTCACACACCCAGTCACGATCATCATTGACTCCGGGGCCACGGGCAATTACATCGACATCGCACTTGCCCATACCCTCAATCTACCTCTTCTGACTAAAGCCAGGCCAGAACCTGTTCAGCCGGTTGATGGTACGTCACTGATATCAGGACCCATTAAACAACAGACAGCTCCAATGCTCCTAACTATTCATGCTACACATAAAGAAACCCTGAGCTTCAACCCCCTTTTGATGCCCCAGTTTGGCTTAATATAGGGGATCCCCTGGCTCCAGGAGCATAACCCATTGATAGACTGGAAAACGGGCTCGGTGCACTTTGAGTCAGATCTATGCCAACACTTTTGTCTTCCTGCAACCACGAATGACAACACACCCACTCAGGCTCTGGGGGCTTTAGCTCATTTAACCATAGGGGACACCATGATCGCCATACAGTGGGACTGATTTCTACACGTATTCCCGCCCAATACCAGGACTATGCAGGGGTGTTTGACTGCGGTTCCTCCGAAGTGCTTCCCCCACACTGTCCCTACGACTGCCCGATAGACTTGATTCCAGGCAGTACCATTCCTACGGGGCCAGATATAGTCTCTTTCCCCCACTGAAAACCTGGCCCTAAAAGAATACATTCATAAGTCCCTCCGCTTAGGCCATATACACCCATCCACTTCCCCAGCGGCCAGTCCCATCTTCTTCGTCCCCAAAAAAGAGGGCGACCTGCGCCCATGCGTGGAATATCATCAACTCAATGCCATCACAGAAAAAAAACGTTATCCAATTCCTCTGATCACGCCCTTACTCGATCGCCTCACCCACACTTCTGTTTTCATGAAACTAGATCTTCGCAGTGCCTACAATCTGGTCCTTGTACGCCGTGGGGACGAATGGAAGACCCCATTTTGCACTCGCTATGGGCTATATGAATACACGGTCATGCCATTTGGCCTGTGCAATGCCCAGCCACATTCCAGAGGTTCATGAATGATGTTTTTTCCGATATCCTAGATGTGTTTGTTGTGGTCTACCTAGATGACATTCTGATCTTCTCCCGAACCCTGAAAGAACACATACACCATGTACGAGAGGTACTCTCACGTCTGCAAAAACACTCATTGTTCGCTAAACCGGAGAAATGCCAATTTCATACAGACACTGTGGAATTTCTCGGTTTTCATATCACGCCTGGGGGCTTGGCCATGAATTCTTCCAAGGTGCAGGCGGTGTTGGACTGGCCGGCTCCTAAATCCCTGAAAGCGCTTCAGTCGTTTCTTGGCTTTGCCAATTTCTATCGGCACTTTATCTCTGGCTTTTTGTCGCTAGTTGCTCCCCTCACTTCTTTGACAAGCCCTTGCGTTCCCTTCCTATGGACCGAGACACACCAACGGGCCTGCGAGTCTCTAAAGATGGCGTTCACTAACGCCCCTGTTCTACAACACCCGGACCCAGAATTACCATTTATTGTGGAAGCTGATGACTCCTCCTTTGCCTTGGGCGCGGTGTTATCACAAGTCTGTCCCACCACCGGTCGGCTTCACCCCATGGCTTTTCACTCCTGCAAATTTATTGATGCCGAATCCCATTATACAGTAACCGAAAAGGAATTACTGACAGTCATGGACGCCTTCCGTGTCTGGCGACACCACCTCTTGGGCGCTAAACACCAGGTCACGGTATATTCAGATCATCAAAACTTGCAGGATTTAGCACCTTTGAAGTGCATCAACAGCAGACAGGTCAGATGGCATTTATTCTTTGCAGCTTTCGATTTTGTTATCAAGCACCGCTCGGGTTCTGCCCACGGCAAAGCTGATGCCTTGTCTCGTTCCCCTGGGGGGATTGCATTACCGACATATCCTGACACCCTCCTAGACTACGGCAAGGTGGTTTGTTTATGTTCCCCGTCACCACATTTACGCGAAGCGGTTTGAAACTGGGTCTCCCTACACCCGGATCAATTGTCCGAATGGGATCCAACCTTTCATGACAGATTGCCATTCGTCGCTAATCGTCTATTCCTACCCACTACAGAAACCCGCAACATGGTCCTAGAATGGTCCCACAATGCCCCTATTCAGGGACACCCCGGCCAGGTTTGTACACTAGCATTGTTGAAACACTGGTGCTGGTGGCCCTCCATGAAGAGGGACATGGAATGCTATGTTAACACCTGTGCAGTTTGCGCACAATGTGAACATCGTAGGGGTCGTCCTGTAGGTCTTCTGCTTCCTTTGCCCGTTCCTCCCAGACCCTGGCACACTGTAACTATGGATTTCATCACCGATTTGCTCCGGATTCAAGGGTTTGACACCTTGTGGGTGGTCATTGATTCCTTCTCCAAGATGGCTTGTTTTATTCCCTGCAAGGGCAACCCCTTCTCTCCTGCGCTGGCTGAGTTGTTCTTTGAGAGCGTTTTTTGTCTCTTCGGACTGCCCTCGGTTCTCTTCTCGGATAGGGGTTCTCAATTTACATCATGCTTTTGGCGTGCGTTGACCAGATTACTTGGTATCGACGTTCGCTTCTCCTCAGCGTATCACCCCGAGATGGATGGTCAAACCGAGAGGCTCAATCAAACCTTAGAGCAGTACTTACGTTGCCTGACCCTGCAGCAGCATACATCCTGGTTGAGAGTGGTGCATTTCGCAGAATTCGCATATAACAATGCAGAACATTCCTCCACCGGGTTTTCACCTTTCTATGTATTGTATGGTCAACATCCCCGTGTCCTGCCCTTCCTTGACATGCCTTCTTCCGTCAACCCTGCTGCCACTGCTTGTGTTAGGGATCTGTCCTCCATTCATGCTCTGACCTCGACATATCTCCTCGAGGCTCAGGCGTCCATGAAGGCTCAGGCAGATAGGAAACGGGTGATGGCACCGTTGTTTTCAGTGGGGTCCCGTGTCTGGTTGTCTATTCGTCACTGCGGCTAGTGGGTTGTCGCAAACTCTTACCTCGCTTTGTGGGGCCTTATGTGGTCACCCAGGTCATCAACCCTGTGGCCTACCGACTTGCACTCCCGAGGTCCTGGCGGGTTCACCCGGTTTTTCATGTCTCCCTCCTCAAGTCCTGCCCCAGTCCTACACGGCTTCGTGTGCCTGTGGTACCGGTGTCTCTGTCCTCTCCCGATGTCTTCGAGGTCTCTGGTATCTTGGGTTCCCGTATTTGTAGAGGTCACCTTCAGTATCTGGTGGATTGGTCTGGGTTTGGGCCAGAGGAGAGGTCCTGGGTGCCTGCTGTTGACATTTGTGCCCCCCACCGGGTGGCACATTTCCACAGGGGCAATCCTTCGTGCCCACGGGGTCGTGGGCCTTTGGGTGGGGGCTCTGTCATGTCCCTTGGGTCTTCTGGTATCCCCAAAGACCCTCCCCAAACCTGCAGTCCCCATACCTCCACTCCTCCCCGTCCTCTTGCCCGGATCCAGGACCCACGTGTGTCACGGATGGCACTCTGTTAAGAGTTGCACAGGACAACCAGGAAGGGTTTGGGTGGTTGTGCCGAAGTAAGGTGGACAGATAAGTACACACACAGCTGAAAGTAAAGAGAACGAAGAGTAGGCAAGTGTAGCAAGGAAATAAGATACAACAGAATGGATTCCTTCTTGGTGTGTATGCAGATATAGGAAAAGAGTATTCCATGGACCTTAGGTAAAACTCTAGCCTTCTGCACAGTTTGCTATAACAGAGGCCCACGCTGTTTGCTCATGGCTTGGAACAACAGCTATGGGTGTCTGTAATGCAGACATGAGACAAGGGAAAGGGCAGAGGTTGCCTGACGGCCAACAGATAAGCTCTGTACAAGGGGTCTACAAACAGAACAAGAGAAGACACTAACAGACAAATCCAGGAAAAAGGAAGTTGATAGCAAACTAGCAGAAGGAAATGAAGGGAAAGTCGTATAACTGGATTGGATAGGGATAAAGAACAGAGGGTTGAAAACAAGGAAGAAAGCAAGGGAGCGGCAGTCAGGAAACAGGGGGACTGCAATATCTGAAAGCAAATAAAGTAGGTGAACTGTTGTGGATAGCAGAGGACTGTAGGGTACAAGGTTGAAAGCTCAGAGGAGCAGGAAAGCAATGAGCAAGCCCAAAGGAGCAGGGCTGTAAGGAAGGGAGCCCAGAAGGAAAGGGCTTAGGGCAGCGGAGTAAAGCAGACTGCATGGCAAGGAGCCCAGAAGGGCCGGGCAGCAAGGAGTGAGCCCAGGGGAGCAGGGCCGCTGACTGTAGAAGGCTGCAGAGGACTGTAGAGGGCTGCTAGGCTGAGAACCCAGGGGACAAAGAATGTAGGTAGCAAGCAGCGGAGCGTGATCGGCTGCAAGGTAGGAAGCCCCGAGGACAAGGGCTGTTGGCAGCGGAGAGAAGCAGGCTGCGCGGCAAGGAGCCAGAAGGACCGGGCAGCAAGGAGTAAGCCAAGAGGAGCAGGGCCGCTGACTGTAGAAGGCTGCAAAGGACTGTAGAGGGCTGCTAGGCTGGAAGCCCAGCGGACGAAGGCTGTAGATTGAAGGCAGCGGAGCGTGATCGGCTGCAAGGCAGGAGCCTGCAAGACAAGGGCGGAAGGTAGCAGCGGAGCATGATCGGCTGCAACGCAGAAGCCTGGAAGGACAAAGGTGGAGGCTGGGAAGCAGCAGAGCGTGATCAGCTGCAAAGCAGAGAGCCCGGCAGGGCACTGGATCCAAAGCAGGAGTAAGGAGGAACCGCATACAAAGATCCGTAGCTCGAAGCAAAAAGGTGCTAGAAGGACTCTTAATGCAAGAGACTGAGCCCCTGCAGGCAGCAGCTTTTATACCGCCCTGCCCAGCACAGAGGCAGGCTAATTGGTCGCACCTGGATCAGCACACCTGCATACAATCGGCCTCCTCCCTCTCTGTTCCTGAGCTGATGGAAGCAGAGCTGATCCCTAGGGCTTCTGGGGATTGTAGTTCTGATGATGACAAATAGGAATAGGCAGGAATAGATAGTTATAGCCAAGTGCATTGTGGTAAATGTAGTTTGTTGGGAAAAATAGAAAAGCACCAAAGTCTCGCAAATGGGAAATAAGGTCCAAGAAGTGAATAGCGGTTGATCCAAGAGTTTTCCGCAGATAAATGAATAACAATTAGTCCATATCGATCGCCAATGTAGGCGCCCATGGCGCAGGCATGACAACGTGTGCTCTTCTCGACTCCCCATGTGCCGGGGCAGGTGTGTCAGCAGGCCGCCCGCTCACGAAGACGCCCGCTCCATTGGCGTATTCCGTGGTGGTATTCCTTTGTGAGATTGGCCTCGCTTCCTGCTTCCGTGTCACGTAACCAATGCCTCCCGCTCACGTGTTACTAAAGCACGATCACGTGATGCAGGTGCGGGTCACGTGACCAGAAGACGGTCGTAGCGCCAGTATTTAAACACTCGCATCAAAGCACTCAGTGCTTCACAGCTGTTTTTCTTGGACACTGTTTGGCGCTTTGTTCGTTTATGTTTGGATCGCGTGGAAACTGCCCTCGGATTGCATTACGCACTGTTATTGGATTTCCCTGACTTCTGGCTTTTTGATATTTGGAACTCTTGTTACGGATCACAGACTGCTTTTGGATTTCTACTTGCTACATACCTTAGTTCTACGTTCTTTGGATTTCCTTGCCTGGATTCTAACTGCAGGTGGGCCTGGCACATGCACCTCCACCTATCCTCCTGAGCTCACTGTCCTGTGCCGGGAACGAGACACTGGTGGGTCCCGGAACCCCTTCCATAGGTTCAGACGATTCTCCGCTGTCACCCATTGGTAAGACCATTCCACTTTTTGTGTTTGGTTTGTGGATGTTGTTTTGGCTTGATACTTAACCAGTGATTTTACTGCAGTGGACCAGGGGTTCCCAGAAGTCCGCGGCTCCTGAAGAACATCTCCCACCTGTGGCCTCAAAGGTTGTACAGAGAGTGATTTGGATTATCTCTGTGCGGCACTTGTGGACAGAGGTCTCTTCTGTCTACACGACCGTCAAGACACAACACTTTCGCTGTGACCTGCATTACTCTGAGAGTTTGTGATCTTCTCCATCGAATGTCAGGTCATCCTCTTCCTGCTTCATTCCTCTGTCAGTCGGTTGGTCCATTGGGCATTAGATGCCTTTTGCCTGCTATTACCACTTCAACAGTACTCTGTAAATCAAAGCCAATTGATTCTGCTGTGGCAACCTTAGATGCATGAGCCTTAGGGCTTTGTTTTGTAAACTGTACGGTCCCCCAACTTTTATCACTTGGTCCTGATCCCAGGTCTGACACCATTTGTAAGGGGTCAGAAAAAGAACACAGTTTTCAATCTCATAGTTATTCTGTATTAATAGAAATGAGAAAGCTCCTAGCTCTCCTTAGGCTACAGTTGTTCCATACCTAACCAAACTAACAAGGGTATTTGTCAGTTGTCAGTGAGAGTTCAAACCATTTCCGTCCTCTGTCCATAACTAACCTGTCATTACCTTGCCAGTATTTAATAAAACTAAAGTATATGAGACTGGCTCCCTTCTCATAGGGGATGTTTCTTCTACCAAGTTCCCTTAAATAGTGCATCTTCAGTTAGTTCTTAGTGACTATTTTCATTAAAAAATTCAGTTCTAATATTGGATTTGTCAAGATCTCTTTCACTTATTCCTTCTTTCTTTCATGTTCTTTTCTTCTTTTCCTCTATTTGGGACTATCCCTTTCCATCTACTGGATAACTTTTTTTCTCTCTCACTTTGTTCCCTCTAAAGATGCTTGCTTAACTTAATGCACAACATTTATCTTGAGCTAGTCGAGTCTGAGGACTCAAATTCTGCTTCTCTTGTCTATCAATTGATCCCATTTTATCTTGACTGGGACGAGTTGGAGCATTCCAGTAATGATTCTTAGTTTAGTTATGTTTATATGTTTAAGTTATTTGCAATGCACCAGATAAGGTCTGTAGACATATATACGCAAACAAGGCAAGAGATTCAGACAAATAACCTAGGCGGCAAAAAAAGACTTCCCAATATAGACTACTCAACAGAAGACCAGAGTTTTAAGAGTTAGTTTAAAGATTTCTAAAGATGCTGTGTTCCTCAAGTCAGATGGCAGAGAGTTGCAAAGTATGGGAGCAGCAGAAAAGAATGCGCCTTTAGTAACCAAGGCTAGTTTGGTTCTTGTCACCATCAGGAGAATGATGTTATTTGAGTGTAATGCTCTTCGGTTTGGAAGTCTAGCAAGACTCCGAAGATGCACCGGGCTGGAGCCCTATAAATATGTATGTGTTAAGGTCATTATTTGAAAGTAGATCATATTGACCACAGGTAACCAATGAAGTTCTCTTCTGGCCTGGGTCGCATGATTTTGCTTACCCATCCCTACAACTGCGTGAACCATGCTATTATGTAAAACCTGTAACCTATTCAAGTCACCAGCACCAATACTCTATAAACAAAATACCACAGTAATCTAACAAGTAGTGTTGAATGATCCTGTTTGACCTTTCTGACTTAAGATGGCCATTACATATGCTACTTGAATCACCATCCTCCATGTCATAATTTTAAACAGCAAAAGATAACGAACGGAAAACTAATCAAAAGTCTCTTTTCTAAATATTCGACTGTGCTCAGTGGTGCCCCAGGTGCGAAATCTAATGGGAAATGTAGTTCCCAACAAGTTACAATTCACTACACACGTGCAGACAGATTTAAAAGATCACAACTGTTAAAATAATACAATCTGGAACAAATAAAACAATTCAAAATTGTTTCAGCAATAAGACATTAACCTAGCAGAAATGTAACAATTTAGCACATAGACTCAATATCAACAATTTAGGTACAGCAATGCTCTGTTAACACAAAGCTAAAAGATAGATTGCAGCTGCAGTGAGTCACCTTATGTAGACAGCGCAAACCCGGCCCGAATGCGCTGGTGCTAAAGTGCAACCAGTCAAAAAAGATAGGCGGGAGCAAAGCCTAATGAGACGTGTAGTTCCCAACAAATTAAAATTTACTACACACGTGCAGACATTTTTATACGATCACTAAATATTAAAATAATATAATTTGGAACAAATAAAACAATTTAAAAGCGTTTCAGCAATAAGACACTAATGTAGCAGCAATTTAACAATGTAGCACATAGATTTAATATCAGCAATTTAGGCACAGCAACACTCTGCTAAAACACAGCTAAAATACTCTTCTCATATATACTTGACCCTCTGCCTTGACTGGGATGGGTAGTGTTCCAGTAATGATTGTCACTCTCTTTCATATACACTTGGAATTATGTCTTGACTGGGACGTGTATGAGCCTTCCAGTAATGATTCTCACTCTTCTCATATACACTTGCACTTTGTCTTAACTGGGACGAGTATGAGCATCCCAGTAATGATTGTGTCGGTCTTCTATTCCAGTCTCCCGCTTTCCCTGTTAACTGGATTACTCAGGGATAATGTCTCAGGGATCTGTGACAGGTTTGGACCTACTCCTTTGAATGCCAGTTCAGCCTCTTTTTCCTTCGTCTCTCTGCCGGTCGGCTCGTTCCGTGACCCTTTTAGGAAAGTGGTATTGACGTTGTTTATAGACCTCCAGGTCCACTGGGATATGGTCATGCCACCACTCTTCTGCCGTTCAGGCTCAGGACACCTTGCCTCTTGCTCGGCTTATTGCATCTAGTCTCTCCTGTAATGCCCTGTGGCTGAGAGTGTACATGGGCTTCTCTCTCCCCTCAGACGCTGCCCGTCCAGGTTTCATTCAGAGTTCCTCTCCCAGCTGATTCCAAACTCACGGGATCTCTCCTCTATATGGTATCTGCCGCCTAACTTTATGACGCTGCCATGGAACTTCCACAATGTAGTGTCAAAATCTTTCTTCTTTGCATTACTGTCAGTATTGTTCCAGTGGTCTTCTCCGTCTCAGTACCATCCAGGTATTTCATCGTAGGTAGGAAAAGGGTTCACTTGACAATAACATATTCTAACATGCTCTTCATACTTTCTTTCATTGGTTGTTATTGATGCTGGGCTGGCATTTTAGGGTTTAGGGAGTTCCTCATAAGAACAGAAGTCCTTGCCCCCAGAGGGGGGGTCTCTAGTGTTGAGGTCCCGCTGGCCTGTACCACTACAGAGGGTATTGTGTAGTGGGCTCACTTCCCTAGACTCACAAAGGAAAACTTCCGCCTGGGGAGAAGTGACAGAATCCTTCAATATATCACAGTCCATAAGTATTTACAAGGAGGACACCCGAGATGGTTGTCGTCCCTTGCGTGACACAAAAAGCCTTTCCAAGTTATAGGGAGGCAAGCACCGGTCTGAAAGGTGACCCCTACTTTGTGGCACTATTTAGATTCAACCACAAAAAGGAATCAGGCCAGATGCACAACACCCTAACTAAAAATAGTCTAAAGCTACAATCAAGTCTCTAATGTTGTTTCGAAAATTCTGTTTTAATGGTTTGTTGCCAACACGCGTTTCAACCTCCTTCTGGGTCCTCTTCAGGGCGTTCACTGTAGTTACTCAAGTGAGGCTTCTTCATTATCCTTTTAGACACTGTAATCATTCCTGTTAGTCTTATGTGTCCTCTAATATTTTAAAAATTCACTCTGTCACTGCATCTAGCCGCAGCACATCGCAACAGTGTCTCCTCTCAATTGTGCCAATTCTTGGAGTTCCCAACGCAATAGTCCATCAACCTGTGGTTCATCCCAAACTTATCTCCTCTCAATTGTGCAAATGCTTGGCGTTCCCACCGCTACAGTCTCCTATTTACAATCCTCTATATGGTTATTTTCCTTTTTTGCCATCCACAATGGTCCGCACACTTCTTTCATATATTCCATTTATATCCAGATATTTCGAGATCTTACAGCGGCATTTCGCTAATAGAGGACTTTGAATAGGAGACTGTAGCAGTGGGAACGTCAAGCATTTGCACAATTGAGAAGGAATGCCTGTGACACAACATTCTATCACTCATACATACCATTCTAAGATTTCATCATTCACTCCAACAGCATACATCCCAAACCAGCCTACATCCATTCGTAAGCAAAGCACATCGCAAACCAGAATGTCACCTTATCACTTTCTCAGCTCCCTTTACTCTAGCTATTCCTACTTTCTCTCATCTTCACTTTAAAAGATATGTTCTTCCTTACATTTTAATCTAAAAGGGAAAACTCCCCAGGCATGGTTT
Source organism: Ambystoma mexicanum (assembly GCF_040938575.1). Taxonomy (NCBI): domain Eukaryota; kingdom Metazoa; phylum Chordata; class Amphibia; order Caudata; family Ambystomatidae; genus Ambystoma; species Ambystoma mexicanum. The sequence continues at coordinate 424,375,306 of NC_090928.1, read as the reverse complement.
TCTTTATATTTATGAAATCTCAGGGGGTCACTGTGAAAAGCTAAACATTGATTGAAAAAGAATAAGTCTCATTTAAATGTTTAATTCTTGTCAATAGCATTCATTTCTTACTCTGTTGCTCTTAGAAATGCTAACACCACTTGTTTAAAATCTTGCATTATTCCCCAGGATTATCTCCTCTACATTAACAAGGAGTCAGGTTTTGATCTTCGTTTAATAAAGGCATTGTTCTAGGTGCTGTGTCTAATTGTTCCTCACCTTCTTTAGTTATGCCAATCTAATCTAACCATGGCTCTGATCCTTGAACTGCTTCTTTAATTAAATCAGATCTGCTTCTCTTTCTTCCTATTCGGCTTGCCTTGTTAATGCTTCACTTTATTTTGGTAATTTCCTGATGCCTTATTTCACTGTCCAAAATGCCTAAGCTGTATTCCTTTGATCATTCCAATTATCGGCATATATCATTTCTGCCTTACTGTTCTAAATTACTATAAAGGTTTACTCGTGCACAACGTTCATCCTAATTCAAACAGCTTCTTTTCTCCTCTTTGGTCAGGTGTTTGTCCTTGTCACTCTACTGAGACAGCCATTTTGGATGTCTTGAATTCTATACTGCATGCTTGCCATCATAACTTCTTTTTTATTTTGGTTCTTTTAGATCGCACTGCTACTTTAGACAATGTTGATCATGCTCCCCCGTTACACCCTCTCTCTTCATTGAGGCTTTCTGGTTCTGTTCTTCGATGGTTTCTTCTTATCTTTATACTCTTTCTTTTATAGAGTCTTTGCATGGACAATTTTCATCTTCTCACTTATTATTGTTTGGGGTTTGCTAAGGCTCATTCTCAGGGCCCCTTCTTTTTAGACCATCCATACATGCTTCCCTTCTCTTGGATTTTGGATTTAATGCTCATTTTCAAGCAGACAATATTCAGATTATTTGTTTGTCTTTTCCTGATGTTATTGATGATCTTCATTAACAGGTGTCTGTTTGCATTTGTTATCAATTCATGGATGGCATCGCATTTTGTATGTTTAAACAAAAATAGAACGAGATGTTCTCTTTTTCTCAGCTTGTCTTTCCATGTCTTCTCAGGTTTAGATTTGAGTTTGAAAAGTTTATTCGCACAAAGCAATGTCCATTAAAACATATCAAAAGATTTCATAATAAAACATGACAAATACATTATTCACCACTAGTGGAGCATTGGGTATCCAGTTAATATGTCGAAATTAAAATGTCAAATGACAAAAAAGTCCCAAAAAAAATCCAGGAAAAAAAATCGAATTCATTATTTTTTTAAATTACATTTTTTTGGGGTTTCGCGAGTAAAAAAAAAGGTTTAAAAAAGGGAGGGTTGGAGGGAACCCCCCATTTCAAACTAAAAATAACAAAAAATAAACATTGGACATTTTTATTTTTTTCGGTATTATTTTTTTGACATTTTTGCATTCGAAATTATGAATTTCGAAATATTAACTATAAACCGGAGCATTGGTCCATAAAATACAATAATCTAAAGTATATTTCATAAGCAGCAATCAAATATCACAATAAGGCAATTCAGCAGTCTTCGAAAATGCAAAAATAATTATGCAACGCAAAACCGCACATTACAGAATAATTTAAGATACCAGAACACGTCTTCTTATGGCACCCCTTCTCAGAGACATTGCAACCTTCAAGTATGAGAGCAGGGCCCAAGCAATGAATTTCATTTCTGCCTTTAAAAGCAGCATCAGCGCCGGCCAATATAAACGCAAGCCAGTACATCTCAGTACTTGCAAAATGGTTCGCTCTCTAATAATTGAATAGCCAGGACAAAACAAAATAAAATAGGCCACATCTTCAAAGGCGGCACCACAGACAGGACAGCATGAACCGTCCGAGTAGCCTTTCCACTTTGCCATGTTCCCCCTCAAGCGCAGGCAAAGAGGGCCCTGGTGATAAGCCAGTTGTGGTGACCCACCCTAGTCCAAATAAGGTACGGCTGAATAGCGGGCAAACCACTAATCAACAGATGATGCGCACCAGCCTGCGAAGGCCGTACTGCACTAGTACAAATAGCCGCTTGTTCCCTGATTACCACCTTCTTAAAGGAGTTTACTTCTCTAGTTGGAAGCAAGATAGTTACAGGTGGCATAACCACCAAATTTACCCTGGTCATGTGCTTATATACAAATTTGAGCTAGGGTTTAGATTTATTTTCCATCTCTGTTTTAGCCTGTCTCAAAATCTGCGTGTAATCTTGTGTTTAATTTTAATGCAAAATTCTTGACAACAAGTTGTAACTTTCAAAATACATAGGACTAATTGCAAGTATGGTGGTGCGGGATAAAAAAAGTAGCAATAATAGAATTACTGCCACTTTTCCCGCTCCGCCATACAATGAGTTGGACAATGGAGTGCGAGACTGGCCCCCAGCATCATGCTGGCGGTAAATCCTCCTGCTTGCTGCTGAAAAATTGTCAAAATCGGCAGAATAACTGGGAACTAACATTGCCAACAACACTTATAATCCAGCAGTAAATCTGCAGTAATTTGCGTTGGGCGATGTTCTGGCGTATTTATCACCGGAACATCAGCCAACTTGTGATAAAATGATTAATCTTCTTAATTTTCCTGCAACTAAATTATTATTCCAAACATTAGTTCCTGCTAATCCTAATTATTTTTGGTCACTTCAAGGTGGTGCACTGCATTATCAACCTGCAATCTGTATGTTATGATTCTAGTTCACACTCTGCTGTTCATATTCTTTTATGTTTACGTTTTATCCGGTGAAGGGCGTTGAAAGGGCCGTCACCCAGGACTGTACCGGGAAGTCTGCCGCTGTAACTGGTTCTCCCCGCTACTTGGCTTCTACCCAGACTCCTGGAGATATATTTTATGGTGCTTTACCTTCTTCCACTTGTCTGTACTCCCGTGTATCAGAAAGCTACTTCAATGAACTACTGCATTACAGTTACCACATGAGTAGCACTGTTCTATTGCAGATTAAACATCTGTCATTGTGACGTTAGACGTTCTGTGCTGACAACCTCGTGCCCCAATAGCGTACTCCTTCCACCAGTATGGGCAAAAGAAAGGCATCCGCCAAGACAGTGCCATGATCTATAGCCAAAAGATCTGTGCAATGCATTGTCCCCATCCAAGAAGCAAATTCCCAAATATCTGAAGTTAAAACATCTGCGTGCCTCAGAACTTTAGAGAGTAAATGACACAAGCAATAAAGATACTGATACTGTTCTGAATGAGGAAATACCCTCACTCCAGGAAATAATGACTGACGCCTGCAACCGAAATAGTTCGGATAAGTAATGCAATCAAAAGTACAACGACACAAACGGAGAAGGGAATATCAAACTTCAAGGACCTCAAAGAACAACTTCACTCAAAATCAATTTTGAAGCGGAACCATCTGATGCAATGGGTGTACTGAAAGTCCACACCCAAAACTAAGGAAGTTGCCTAATGCCGTATTTGAACGGTACAGGTGGAGAACACTTTGCGGGGCAACTCTATTAATGTAGTAAATGCAGAAGGTTCATCAGTGACAAAGGCCACAAGGATACATCTTATGCTGCACACGATTTACACCTTTTTGGAAGCTCTAGAACCCTAGATAAACTTCGAGGGAAGATTTATACTATTCCTGTGTTGATCAATACTTCAAACTTGATCCACGAGCCTCTAGATCATGCAGCCCCATTTCAAAAATATCTGACGGATGTGTCAAAGAATCTCAAACACAATATTTACTAATGCCAGAAGAGAACCTCATTATTCTTGATGATGTAAATTAATTTCCATCTCAAGTAATGTAAGAGGGACTACCGCTTAGTCCGATTCAACTATTTTGAGAAGTCCAAGAGTTGCAATACAAAATCTGGCATTCAAGATAAATAATCAATTTACTATTTCCAACAGGTCCGAGATCTTATCCTCTTTGCCTTGGTATCATGTCATCACTGTGCATCCCATTACTGCGCAAACCAAAATGTCTAATATTGACACAACATTTCACTCCATTTATATTTGGGGGGTGGGTAAAGTTAATAATAAATATGGGTTGAGGATCAGGGGGATCCCCAGGGTCAAAACTGCCCCAGTAGGAATGTGTACTGCCCCAGCCACATTCACCCCGAGATAAAACCCATAGGCTGTGGAAGGCTGGACAACACTTGTCATTTTCTGCGCTTGCAACATGCAGCAGAAAGCATGAAGGAACACTCCAAGATGGCTACCACATTAAGGCCTTGTCAGTCATCCAACATGGCTGCCAAGGTTCCCCCTATTTACTGCTCCAAGAGTTGTTCCAGCTCATAAGAGCATGGACCCAGGGCTATTTAAACAACATCCTGGGCACTCACATTTTGCTTCACATTGCACCTGACAGTAAGGCAACAGGACACTTACCATGTTCCCCTGACCTGGGCTGCTGAATCCATTAACCTGCGCCTGAAATGGACCTACCCCGGATCGCTGGAGTTATCAACCCGCACCTGAAATGACCAAGGCATTAACATACTGGAAGAACCTGTAACACTAAAGAGCACAAGACAACTACTTACTGCATCTGCTCCTTCATCCAGGCAGCAATTAACGCAGTGCATCTCGCCCCAGAGGCCTCTGTTCCCTGCAATAAGGAAATAACAAGAACATTAGAAATCAGTCCAGCATCGTGCGATCATAGCACTGTAGAAGAGAAGAAAGTGACATTGGATAAGATATCACAGACAAAAAAGGAGAGAAAAAGGACACTATAGTACAACAGGAGAAGGTGATATAGATTAGTAATCATGGAGAAGAAGGGAGTGAAAAATGGGCACTAGCAATGACAAAAAACTTTTAAGTCGCAAAACACAAGGAAAGCCAAAGGACCTAGAATTTAGGAGTCTCTCAAGCACAACATTGCGCACTGAAGCAGGCCTGGCATGAGTCAACCCAGAAGCAACTGGTTGCCAGTGGTACTTGAGTCAATTCAGGACCACCAGCAGAGCACCTAAGGTGGGTCCACCCTCCCCTTGCCACTAGCTCACAAGACTTTGGAACTGGGGTGGGGAGCTGCAGCAATTGGCTGTATTTGGTGGGTGAATAGGCTTTCCCAAGAAAACACTGCACAACTATGTGCACGACTCACTCTACAACCCCAACCCCTTCCATACTAAACATGGCAGTACCCCATTGGTCTAACGCTGCACATGCTTGGGGTGGCGAGAGGTGTGGGACACTCAGGTGGGATTCCAGACGCTCCAGCAAGGCATCAGGTATGCATTACAGGTATCAGGGGGTGCAGGGGGTCTCCCCCCACTTGTATATGCAGTGAAATGCAGTAAAAAAGCCAAATAAAACTACATTTTTGGTTATGCAGTAAAGCATGCCCAGTGATCACACAGATCATTGTGCCACATGGTAAAAGAGATCAAACTGCTCAGGCAAGCAATACCAAGTTCATGGGCTCCAAGGAACAACCATCCAACAAAAGCATGTGGAAAGTCACCAAAGATATTGATACTAATGCTCCTTGCCTGATCTAGATGGGACATTGTGAAACATTGTCCAATCCAAATACTACATCATGGTTCAACTCTCTTGAACCAATAATGTATTTTTTGAAAGGATTTATGATTGACCTTGGTGGGATTAAAAATATATTCGATTGCCCAAATGCCCATGTTCTTGCTCTGCCAACCAACAAGTGATTCCAAATTCAAGTAGGGTGAGCAATGAAGTCATATCTCTTACATTTCTGTCCATTCTGCATTAGATAAGGAAGAAAGACTAAAGCATAAAACCCCAATGGTAAACTTGGAAGTTCCAATACACAATCAGGATGTGGCTTGTGGAATAGGAAAACAGATGTCCATGCAATTAGGAGGTAGGAGATACTGCACTACCGATGATAGGGCTCAGTCAACCGCTCAATTACACACCCTTTTGGCTAAAAAAATAGACATTATGCAAACTCCATTAAACAGACAACATCACAAGCCAATAACCTGTCCACCTCAGCCATTGCAGCCGAACCTTCACACAAACAGCCACTTAATTTATATGACTGGAGTTGAGCCTTTGAAGCCAGGTGTTTGGGAAAATGATTGCTCACGTATCAATAAAACCTGCCATTGGCTAAGAGAGGTTAAGGGCAGTAATTCCATCATTCCTGATGATATCTTGTAAGTAAAGAGACTATGAAGAGGGAATGACACCTGGCACGACACTACTGAACTAAGAATGGTGGATCGACGTTTTGTAAATGGCCTTCTGACCATTAACGCTTTTTTGTATCCTCTTTCTGGCTCAAATAATCAACTAAGACCATCCCTTTCTTTTGTTTCATTAAAATCTACTTGCAGGCTAAAAGAAGATCATTCATTGAAATAGACTGGCATTCTAACAAAGAAACAAATGTACCCCTAACTGTGATGGAAGAGGTTCGCCCTTTAACTTGAGAACAAAATGGTCTGCAAAACACTCTACTTGAGCTCATTATGTGGAATATTGCTGGTGTTAATGAAAGTTTCCTGGACAATTATAGTACCATCTGCCTCCAAATATCTATTGCTTTTAGACGCTGTCAATGAACAGGGCTACACTTCTCTCTCTATTTCAGCAATAAAAGGTACCAGGAGCCACCCAAGTGAAGGACTTATTAATTGGTTCAGAAATGACTTATCCGGAACAGCCGTGACAATCCTTGCCTCTTCTCCTAACATATTAACAGTTACATGGAACATCAATGAGGGCGCTGCTCTTTTTATAGTTAAAATATATTTAAAACACAAAGAGAATTCAGTAGATGAACTAATAACTCCTATACAAAAAATTGAATTATATGAAAAGAATCAAGAAAACAAGACAACACAAATTCTATTACTTGGTGATTTTAACATTCAACTAGAGGTAGTCCCACAATATATATTTCTTTGTAAAGATCATAATGAGTTTTTGCATGTCCCACACTCTCAATGCAGCCAATGTACACCACGCTGGTGATTTTAACATTCAACTAGAGGTAGTCCCACAATATACATTTCTTTGTAAAGATCATAATGAGTTTTTGCATGTCCCACACTCTCAATGCAGCCAATGTACACCACGCTCTACTTATGCACACAAATTGATTCAGGCCTTAACGGCAAGTAGCTATCGGGTATGCAACGGTAGATTTACGAAAGATATACCAGCCAAACCTGCCTTTCGTCTAAGAAACTGTAGCTCTCTTACTAATCATATATTAACCAGAGTCGATATTTGGAGAATTATTTACGACATGGAGGTGATCTAGCGAGTTGAATGTAAACAGGATGCCTTACATTTACCTATTCTAATCCTGTAAACTGTAAAGACTCGGTATTTAGATTATACAAATGCCATTATCCCTTCATCTAATTACAAAATAGTTCTCTGGCAGGGTTTAGTAAGTCAAAATAAAATCTCTGAAATGTATGAATCTCTAATGCCTTTGTTCGAAACTATAGTGGATGATCAGCTTGCAGTATCTACCAATAATTCGTGGGATTAAATTAGTAAAGCACTATTCCCATTTTTCACAAAAAGCTGTTCCCTAACTCAACGGAACAACACACAACACCAGGGATGGTAAGACTACGAGTGCAGAATTAAAAAAAAACAATCTTGTTATGGATTGATTATGAGGATCTAATCCAAAAGAAAAAGAAAAAAATCTTATGAACTTCAGAAATGGAATCAACTCAAGACAGTGATCAATGAGACATATTCTACAGCTTTTTGAGGGATAGTGTACTTCGGGTCTCCCACTACACATTCACAAATTGAAGTACACATTTTTTTTAGCTGCATGGAAACAACATTTTGTGATCTATAGGATTATGCTGCCAACGTCTTTATACCACAAACACTTTAAACAGAATACCTGATATCTATAGATTATATACTGGAGCTAAAGAAATAGAAACAGAAATGTCCTTGCAGAAAACAAATATAGCTCTAGTTTTAGACGCAATTCTTTCACATCTGTTTCTGTCCCATATAGACATATGGGTTCCTATTCTACTGAGACTTTTTAATGATATAATTTGCAGCGAAAACCAAAATGAGACCCAGATTCATCATCCAGTCTCTTTAATAGATGTCTGTGCTACAATCTACAGAACAATACTACTGAAGCGACTCAAAGATTGGATTTCTGAGGAATTCGTTTTCACTAATTTCCAAGCTGGCTTTAGAACAGGATCAGCCCGTTTGTCCAGGAATTCATACTTTTTCTTCTTTTTGGCAAATACACTAAATTACAGAATCAAAATGTTTCTGATGTTCGTAGATGTGTGTATATTGCGTATATCTAATGACATCAGGCCAAATTCAGCACATAAGTACTCTACTCGCTTTCATCTTATTGAGTCCCTCATATCTCAGATTCATATGTCTTAGTTGGTACCAGTTTTAACTTGTATATGTCAATTAAGGGCTTCAAAATAAACCCACGTCTAGTGGTAAATGCCCTGGTACCACCAGAAATTGATTTACTTTGCAATTGACATAATAGAAATGATGATTCCAGTTTAGTCTGTTGTCGATGAGGACTCTGAACAATGTGTACTTGGTGACTACATCAATTGCTGTTTGTTTAAGAGACCATCTGTATTTAAATGTCTTCTTTTAACCATTGAATAACATAATAGTTTTCTTAATGTTGATGAGTAAAGATTGGTCATCAGCATATTGTTGAGGGGCACTGAGCTGATTTTGCAAGCCGGCTGGTGTACAGTCTAGGAGGGCAATGCCATCGGCATAGCTCAGCCATTGGAGCCCCCATGTTGCCTATTTTTGGAGGGTGGACGGATGGCAGAGATACTGAATGACTAAGTTTCATCCTGTATATAATCAGCTAGATGTGAAATCAATACTAGATGATTACACTATTATCTGTTAATTCTTTAAACGTTCTCATCCCATGAGAGACATTGTTTCAATGCTCTCCCTGCTCTCCCCTGCCAGAACTAACCTCCCCTAGCATTCTACATGGGAATGTCTCTGCATCTTGCCTTGGATATTGTCCATTTTCAGTACAAACAATGTCCAGACAGGCCACTTTGGTTGCTCTGTGTCCTGTCAGGATTACTGCCTGTGTGTTTTTCTGTAATCGGGCAGAGCACGGTGGAGCAGAGAATGTCAAGGAGTGTGGGTGCAGAGGGATTTAACAAGGGGCCGGCATTGTAACAGGAGAGGAGCGGGATGGGTTGACGGGATGGAGATGGAGCAGAATCTCGCAGGACATCAGGGATTGTGGGAGTGCCCCCAGCACAACACAAAACAGAGGAGCAGTGGGGGTGATGATATTCTGATCGGTGGAGGCCACAGGTTATCCCCTGCATAACAGTAGAGTCCGATTGGGGAACAGAGGGCATGAGGAAATTACCTGCATTGCCAAAACTGGACGCGGGAAACTATGTCTCTGCTCTTCAAAACTGGCTTGCGGGCAACTTTCATTGAACACTTGCCCTGCGCTATTCCAGTTGCTCACCTAACACCCATCTCCACCTCGATGCCCATCCTTGAGCTAGACACATCCTTGCTTGGAACCACATCCTTGAACCAAGGTCTATCCCTGCTCCAATTACTCCTTTCGAAGCCCATACCTGCTGCAGGTCCCACGCTGGCTCAAGGCTTGTCCCTTCCCTGCAGCACATTCTCCCGCAAAGCCCAACCCTATTCGAGGACTAAACTCCCTCTGCTGCCCATCCGTTGCATAGGCTCGACCCCAAAACACGCCCCGCATTCCAGAACTACATGACTATGTAAACCTCTGGATCAACAAAGGTTTGTCTGCGAAATGTAAAGCCGGTATATTACTGTGTACGAATTCTGTGCTCGTACACAATGCAGGGCCTGCAGCCTCATGGTATGTATGTCAAAGAACTCCCTGGTGACCTTTACTATCCTTCTAATGTTTGCGTTCATTCTTCTGCATGTTATGCTTATGCGAAATGGGCAAGGTTGTTATTGTGTCATATTATTTATTACGATTATGAAGCTTAGTGGTCAGAATTAAAAGGTTAACAGTGTACAATATGTTGTTTGTAATGGCAATTTGAGCAAGAAGTGACTCTTTACAATTTTCAGGCAGATGTGTTAGCCTATTTCTTCTTTTCCCAGATGAGAAATAACTCCTGAATGAGACTCGGACAAAACATCCTATTTTATTAGTGCTGATTTTGCCAAAAGGGATTATACGCCGCAGTTAAAGCCTGGCTTCTCTTTGCAGCTTTAATTAAGAACTGGCACACCAAATAATTGGTGTTCAGTAGGCACAGGCTGTCCTTTCATTAATGCCATCACGTCCATGCATGAGTCTGCAGTGGCACATTTGAATATCTCTAATGCACTGCTAGGTGCCCACAGAACAAAACGGCATTGTTAAAATTCACGGAATGGAATCCCCAAATGTGGCAGGGTTTGTGCACCTCGTGCTTTAATCTAATGCACATCATCACATTGATAGTTTTTCCAGTCCGAATCCGATGACATTCCAAGGCAATGTTTCCATTTTACTAAAACATATTGTACATGCGCATGCGCTAAGGGTAGATTAGTGGTGGGTCAAAGAGAGACAGTGCACCCTGCGGCCAGGGTATCATCAAAGGGTCCATGTAGGGCAAGTGCCTTTTTTAGTTTGGGATAGTAGGTGTAGCCAGGGAGAAATGGCACATGAGGAGGAACAAAAAGCGTGTAGGTGTTATTTGGTTATCTACACACCCATTCTCCGGCCATGGCCATGCTATTACCTACGTCCCTTCGCACCCAGTGCCTGCCCCCTCCCCATCCAAAACACCTCCTCATGGGAAATCTTTTAGCTTGCTTTAATCAAGGCTTACCATCAAACATTGCACTTGAATTGCCTGCTACGGTTTTTTTCAAAGCGGTCTTCTAGGAGTTAATGGGCCGCATTACAGGCCTGGCGGTAACCGTGCTGGTGCTACCGGCAGGTTGCCACCAGACCCGTAATGATTTACCGGCACCTGACTTCCTGGTAACACTGGGGGATTACAACCCCGGCAGGCCAGGAAGTCAGGGGCTTCGGCAAATTGAAAGTCCCATGGTGACCACGGAAGCACTGGCACCGTTGTTAACAGTGCCAGTGCTCCCTTGATGGCTTGCATACCATGGGTGCTGTGCCTGGCAGGGTCATACCTGTCAGGCACAGCGTCTCCGGCAGGCAAACCCATAGTGTGCCAGTCCGGAAAATATGGTTGTTTTCAGACCGGCACCCTTATAATGAGGACCAATGACTTAATTGGAGCTATAAACCACTACTGGTGTAATAAAAATGTTTTAACCGGCTCTGCACTCAGCCACTCGATTTATAAGCACTATGCAAGTCAGTCACTGAAGTCTGCTAAAAACAAACATTGGCAAAGCCAGCTGTTTTGCTTGTGAATAAGTATTAGGCATTTGCCAGGTACAGCTGTTAGATGACCGGTGTTTGTACCATTTGGGTTTCTATGAAGTTTTGCTGACTATTGTTCATTGACCCACACTTTCGCAGAATAATGTTTTATCAACTGTTCAGGTTTTTTTTTACCGCAAAATGCTGGAGGTGACACCCACCCCATCCCCTACTACCCACACTCCCCGCTACCATAAATACTTTACCCCCACTTACCATCGGTATTTATGCAGCAAACAAAGTGAAAAGAAATGTTGGCAACAAGAATTCTGCAAAAGTGTAGGTCGACGAAATTGTGTTAGATCCCATTTCACCCCTGCTACCATCAAGGGCTAGTTGATACCACTACGGCTGTGCTTGGCAAGGGCCTTTGCCATGCCTACACAAAATCCCAAATTATTGGCATTGCAAATGCTTTTCTCAATGATTCCTCATGAGGAGAGAGGGGTCAAAGATCGATTAGGCCCTTGACACTATGTTGGGCTCTACTCGCTAAACGTGTGCTTTGTAAGTACCATACATGCAATGCCCCAAAATGCCATGTGCAATGCAAATGCTTATTCAAACGAGAGGACATTAAATATCCAATTCCCCATTTTACATCAGCTACTTCATTCCCTACTGGCTCTCCCACTGTGTCCATATACATCGCCATTATATATTGCTCCCCTTTCACTGCCTCTCTCGTTGTTGCCCACACAAACACCCCAGTGTTGGTTGCCAAGTGAAATCGGCAAAAGGTACTGGTTAAAGATTCTTTTAAAAAGTGGAAAATATAAGATGTCATTGCTAAGTAGAAGAAGCCTACATAACCCTGGTATATTTTCAGAGAAGGCCATTTAATGTGATCTTACTTTTTGGAGCACAAAACCAAATTGCTTAGTAGTGGTGCTACTCGTGCCTGCTGAATTGTTCCGGGCATTCGCGTGTAAATACTGTAACACTAGACTGCTCCCTTTTTAAAATCAAGTGCTCGAACCTCCAGGCAACCAATGCTTTGGATATGAGGGGTATACACGCATATCTAAACCTGCATAAACTATGCACATGAGTAAACATCTTTGCATATAGCGCCATCTGGTGGAGTGAGTGGAATTGTGCAGTTAGTTTACTTTAGGTGTGTCCACAATTGGAAAATGAAAATATGTATCAGGTGACTCGCAGAGATGCAAAGGGCATTTCTCTGATCACTCTATATTTCAAATGACCATGACAACTATTGTATCCGGATCACAGGAGGATTAAGACATTCTCTTACCAAAAAATCACAGCTTGATTGAAGTCCATATCCCTAATTCTCAGCAAAAATTGATTCTTTTCTGTTCGGTTTCATTCCTGTAGCACCAAAATGACTTCCTAGAAGCTGTCTTAAACACCTGCAGGAATGTCACCTTCTGCAGGTCATTCCTTATTGATCTGCTGGATACATGTCCTCCCCTTGGGTGTAATGACCTCAAACATAAACATGATATTCCATGTATGCATGTAAAGGTGGCCCCTATGTGAGTATACTAAGGACTTCTGTTCGCAGAAGTCAGATTCCTGGGAGGCAAGCTGCCGATTTCAAGAGGGACAACATACTCCCTATTCTCCTCGTTTCAAAAGACTATTCTATTAAGAGAGCCATTGGAAAAATAATCTAAGTTCACAGCCACCAGTGACAAATGCATTGATGCAAGTTTTGGGAGTACACATGGCTCATGGGACGACCTAAGGAACCTGCTCAGAGAGGAAGAAGTCCAATCAAATCTGCATGTCGTATTGCGGAGGTGTGCATCTAGATCCCAGAGCTTCCCTACAATCCCTGAGTTATGGTCCACCGTGGTACAGATGCACTATATAACCACAGTGCCTTACATCAACACACAAGGAGGAGTGGGAGCCTAGAGCCTCTTGGGGGAAGCTCATACAATATGGCAATGCTTCTGGGGAGAACCAGAAGAATACCCAATGCAACACCATAAGCCATCGTTCCTGAAGGATCAAGAGTGAGTAATGAATGCCAAAGTACTCCAAGACATGTTCACTTAATGGAGAAGATAAAACATGATTCTCTTTGCACTGCCGGAAAACACAAAATTCCAGACTTTGCATCCAAGCGTCCAGATTCAATGTCAATGGGCAATGCCCTTTTGATGAGCTAGTCAGGCAAGTAGCTCTCCATTTTGCATATGCTGCCAAATTTCCAAATGTGATTCTCAATTGAAATCAACCTAAAGTGGCAATGATCCTGATTCTCTGTGATCGTACTCGTTTTTGTAACCAGTCTTTGCATGTTGATAGACCCGCAATGGAGACTGTCCTGCAGACTGGAACACTATGTGTGACTAGACTGCTGCATCTACCATCATAACCTACCATCTAGCAAGCCACACCCGCCTGGTGCCTTCCTGCTTGCCGCTCTGTTTCCCTACTTAAGGAGCCCTCCAGCTTCTTTTCCTTTGCAGATGGGGAGCAGGTGCAAGTGGATCTAGGTCACCTGGCCTAAACCCCGCCCACCTGCTACCTTCCTGCCTGCTGCTCTTTTTCACCACTTAGCAAGCCCCACCCACCTGGTGCCTTCCTTCACCATCACTGTCTTGTGGCCAATGCTGGATTTGACGTTTATGGACTTCATTCATTCACGTTGTGTCACTCTTTCTCAACTCTCATGCTGGACTTCCTTTGCATCTTGTACTTATGGTGGCCCTGAATCATGCTGTTCCCATCTTCATCTTGTATCCCTGCTTGCAACATTATGTGTTACTAATGACTTCTGCAATTGTATTCCCTCTCCACTCTTGCTTCTCCACTCTTTTTGACTGCTTACTCTCTTTTCTCTCCTCCTTTGCCTTCTCCCTTTTCCTATCTCCTCCCCTTACTTTCTTCTATGCACTTACTCTATCAGAATTGTCCCTGGACCTAATATGATAGCAAACTCGTCTGTTTCCTCCACCCTCCCATTACTGTGTTTTTCCTCCCCACCACGCCTCCAGCACTATCTGAAATGTCATCAGGCCTAGTTTGATAGTCGCTTGTTTTGTTCCTCCCCTCCCTTTCTCACCCCTCTCCCCCACCTTTTGTTTTTCTCCGGCTCTACCAGAAATGTCAACAGGCCTAGTATGGTAGTCGCCTGTCTGTTTCCATTTCCTTCCCACTCTCCCCCTCCCTTCCTTATCTATGTCTTAGCTCTTGCACTATCTGAAATGTCGTCAGGCAGAGTACGATAGTTCATTTCAAATCCTTACTGTTCATGGCCTGTAAGAATGTGGTTGTATTTTCCCTTGTTCCCTCCCTTGCCATGAAGCGCTTTGAAACACATTGTGTATAGGCGCTATATAAATACATGATCATATCATAAACAATCATATCTCAGAGCTTGCCACTGGTGGCTGTTGAGTTTTATAAGTGGAGACATGTAAATATTTTCCTTGGGTGGATCTGAATCCTTATGGAAGTTTCAGGGGATTTCCCATTTGAGAATGTGTTTTTTAAGAAAAGGGGTAAAAAAGGAACATTTCACAGCACACATTTCTGAAAGATTGGCTAAAAAAACGAAACAATGTGCCATCTCCTCTGCAAGGGAACAATTGAAAAACCTGTGAACAACTTTGATAGATGGCCGTTCACCAACAATACTGATCATTTTTCAAAACATTTCCATGCTGTCAAAAATGAAATGTTGCCAGCAGTGCCCTGTTAAACACATGCTTATGCTTCCACTGTGCGACACTAATGTATATGTCATAATTGCCTTGTAAAACACGTGTTCATGTTTCCAGTGCCCAACAATATGCCAGTATCTCCCCTGTAAAATATGTTCATGTTGGTTGTGCCAGTTATATGCCAGCATTGCACTTTACATGTACACCTTCATAATGGTTGGGCCCAGCATATAATGGTAATGCCAATATAAAACATGTTAATACTTGCTGTGCAAAATATATGCCTGCATTGCAATGCAAAAACATGTGCATGCAGTCTGTTCACAATTTTCACAGGGAATCTGCCCAATGTATGTAGGTTTGGCTGTGTGACAACAAGTACATACTGTGAACACAATTATGCTGGTGATGCAGCCTTCCGCTGCCTCCTGCCTCACCAAAGACATGCATGTGTTACACACACATACAAACACACACACATACACACACTTACTCAGTCCGGCCAGGTTACTAAATCACTCAACCCACATTTACACCTCCTACACAAGATAAGATGCATTCTTCCACTGGACAACCCCTGCATCAAAGTCCAAACACTTGTTGTGCACAAACTGGAACACAGTAATGCTCTCCTCATTAGACTGCCCAACAGCACTCTTGCCCCCCAGCCAGCGACACAGAATGCATCAGCCAGACTCTTCCTCCTCCTACCCAAACCCTTGCGCATCACTCCAGCTGTCAAATAGATCCACTGGCTTCTCATACGCCGGAGAATTGCCTTGAAAGGTCTATGCTTTGTATTCAAAGCAATCAACCTCAAAAGCCCATCTCAAACTAAAACCCAGCACCCACACAGACACCAGGGGCCAGATTACAGAAGTTTTGCACCGGTGCAAGGGCAAGGTTGCATGGTATTAGCACTAGGGCAAAGTTTGCCCTATTTTTAAAAACACTATGACATATTAGAAAACGATTGCACCATGACAGGTGCAGCTTGGCATTGTGCAAGCACCTGGGCAAAAATTGCCATAATGCAAGAAAGATACATTTTGGATGCGTTTTTTCACCAGGGCAAAGTTTGCCCTAGTGCTTATACCATTCCGTATTAGCACTAGGGCAAACTTGGCCCTGTTGCAATAATGCTGTGACAATCTATCTTTTTCGCCCAAGAGCAATTTTTGCCCTGATGCCAATACCATGCCAAATTGCACGTGTCATGGTGCAATCGTTTTCTAATATGTCCCAGCGTTTTAAAAAATAGGGCAAACTTTGCCCTAGTGCTAATACGTGCAACTTTGCACATGCACCAGTGCAATGTTTCTGTATTCTGGCCCGATAGTCTAGCCAGCAGCATCTATATATTATACTCTGCAAACCTACACGCACACAAAACAAACAATTACCCAGTGGGCACCCAAAGCCTGGAACAATATTCCACTTGAAATTCGGACCATACCCTCCATCACAACTTTGCTAAAACGACATAATACGTACCCTTTTCCCCACACCTAATCCAGCCTCCCCACCTCCCTTGTCTTCACCTCTATCTTCTGTTTCACCTACCACCTTTTAAACCTTTGAACCTTGTAAAGTAGGATGAGATGGGCCAGCACAGAGCGAACATTCAAATATAACAAATTACATGATATTAACCTTTTCAATAATACTTCTCTTTGGTGCAATCGGACCAAGAGCCCTAATATCCCATTTTAGGAAGTTGGCCCAATCAACCTAGCGTCAGACAATTGCTTTAAAAGGTCCTGGCAGCTGAATTAAATTCTAAACTGGTAAACATATCTATGGCTTCTTTAACCATGAGCATCATGACACCCCTACTTTCTAGGACAGACTTCAGGATTTGGTGCACAATAGTCTTTCTTTCTTTCATTGGCCATACTTGGTTTTAGATATTGATACCCATCTGGTTAAACACCTCAAAACAGGGGGCCCAATGTCTCCAAGTACAGAGGGAAAAATACATCTTGTCACAATAGCATTTCCGTTCTGCACTTCACGGCCAAAACTCTTAGTAAAATGACTTGGCTAACAGGGCTTCAATAGAAGGTAAAGCATTAACCTAAATGTGAGAAGCACTAAAGACTTTCCCCCAGGCCTCGAATTAGGATTATTTCATTTGTGTTGTGTGGTTGGTGCTATCTCTCCAGCTCTGAAATCCCTTCATCGGCTCCCACTGGATGACAAGATTACATTCAAAACCCTCTGCATTGTCCGCAAGGCTTTCTGGGGCCTGGGTCCGAAATACCTTCAACTTTCCATCCGTAAATACCTCCCCTCTCAAGCCCTTTGCTCCTCTGCCTCTAACTCACTCAGGGTCAGTCGTTTTTCAAAGAAACAAGCTGGGGCAATATCTCTGTCTTCCGCTGGGGCCTCCCTTTGGAACATCCTCCCAGCCACCTTGAAACTTGCGGAGAACCATCTACGGTTCCGGAAACACCTCAAGACCTTCCTCTTCACTTCTGCTTTTGCCCCTCTTCTCCCCTGCTGAACTGTTTTCTCTCTGGCACCATGCACATGGCCACCCTCTGACATTCGGGCCCAGGTACCTTCTCACCCTGCCACCCTCCTGTACTGTCCCTGGGCCACCCCTTGCACTAGGGCATGGATCTGTACCCATACAGTCCCCCCTCCCACTTTTCTTCTGCACTTATCAGATATACCCTATCTGACTAATCTTGCATTTGCCACTCGCTGCCTGCAATGCCACTGTTTATTGCCTTGATTTGTTTATTTTTACTTTTTATTTATTCTGTGCTCTCCTCTGTTCTGCACTTTCCACTTCTCCGCCCTTCCATGCACTTTCCCCCTTCGCCCTTTTCCATGCACTTGCACGCTCTTAATGTCACCGAGCCTACTAATATCGTTGTTTTTGTTCTCCCTTGTTCCCCACCCTTTGCCTGGTCGCGCTCTGCAACATTTGTGTATAAGCGTGATATAAATAAAATATAATTTAATTTATGAAGTATGCAACAGAGGAATATCGTTAAAATAGAGTTTTTTATTCTCTTCTGAAATAGGCAAAGATCATTCCAATGTTTTGTAGCTAAAATAAAACAGGCTGTAACATAGGACGTGATTAGTTGGAAACGTGGAATGAGAACCATATGCCAGATATTTGTTCTCGGGGATTGTCTTGGGAGGATAGCTCAGGGGCAAGACGATAACAACACAGGTTTGGTCCCCGGGTCTGTGCTTAGAAACCTCTGGGTATTGAGTGTGTTATAAATAACCTAATATATATATATATATATATATATAGAGAGAGAGAGAGAGAGAGAGAGAGAGAGAGATATGAGAGGATGTGTGGCAGCTCTTTTTGCATGATTTGAGCAGCACAGAAACAACCCTGGATTTAACCCAGAGCCAGTGCAATTTCATGAGAACTAAGGAGACGGGTGCTTATCTGGAGGTGTTAATTACTTTTTGAGTTGAAATATTTTGTAATACCTATGGCTGAAGAACATTGCAATTGGCAGGCCCGGCATCCAGTAAGTTGTAATAATTGATGTTGGTACCAATAATAGCTCAGGCAATTGTGGTGCAAAGTGTTTCAAATAGCAGAGGCCTAGGTGGCTCTAGCAGCACTAGACAGTAGTTGGCAGAGCAAAGACCACTATTAGCTTGAACGGCCATAGATACGATGTAATCAAAAATGATCCCTAGTGTTTAAGCCTTTCACTGGACTTTGATGGAGAAACTGGATTAAGTATTTTTTAGATAGATGTCAATGGCTTTATTCACATAAAAAAGGCGGAAATCATCAGGATTTCTGTTTTCACCTGGTTCAGTTTGAGCCAGTTGTCCAACATTCATTTCTCGGCATGCGCAAAGATGGTAGTTATGCAGTGATGTAGCTTTCGTAGTCACCCTCTAGGCAGAAAATTATCTGGATGTGTTCAACATAGTTGTGGAGCATGGCACATAGGTCAACTAAGAGGTCATATGAATGTTGAAAAGGAGAGAGGAGAGAAAAAAAAGGGGATGGGGAAATGCCAGAGCCCTTGGGTATGCCACACTTTAATAATGTGTTGGGATTCAAAGTGCCCCGATTTGACTGTCGAAATCCTGTTTTCAAAGAAAGAGGTGATCCAATTGGAAGCGTTATTAGACATCCTTACAATGTCACTAGTACATTGAGGTAGAAGGGGGTGGTCAAGGGTAGCAAAAGCAGCAGAAAAGTTCAATAGCATGAGGACAGTGAGCTGTCCCAATCGATTGTCTGAAGAATACTGCCCTTCACATACCGTTGGGCGAGTTATGATATGATATGGCATTTATAACACACATGGACGCAAGTGTTTCTAGTCGCGAAAAGACAAGGAGGGGCAAACAGGGGGAGGACAAATACAATGATCTTACTAGGCCTTGTGTCATTCAGATCTCACAAGTGCAGGGAAGTGGGAGGTGAGAAGTCCTGAGGGGGGTAGAAGTGCAGGTAGTGGCAGCCAGCGGGTGGCTCATAAGTGCAGAGAGAAGGGACTGTAGGGTTGCAGATACAGACCAAAGTGCTGGGGGAGCCCGGAGGCAGTGCAAGGGCAACTGGACATGCAGGAGCTGGGCCCGAGTTCAGAGGGTAGTCAGGTGACCAGTGCATGGAGCAGTCGGGACATCCGCATGGGAGAGGAAGAGAGAAAGCAGAGGCGAAAAGGAAGGTCTTGAGTTGCTCCCGGAACCGGAGGTGGTTCTGCCCAAGTTTGAGAGAGGCAGGGAGGCTGTTCCAGAGGGAGGCCCCAGCCGAAGAGAAAGATATGCCCTCAACTCTCTGCTTGGAAAAGTGTCTGACCCTCAGAAAGTTGGAAGTGTATCTGCGGAGAATTCGAGAAGGGAGATGTTTAGGAAGAGAGAGTTGGAGGTAGTGCAGTCCCAGGCCCCAGAAAGTCTTGTGAATGATGCAAAAGGGTCTTGAACTTGATCCTTGCTGCCACAGGGAGCCAGGGCAGAGATTTCAGAGCTGGAGAGATATGATCTCTGGGCTTGAAGCCAAGGACAAGTCTTGCAGTCGTGTTCTAGATAAGATGTAGAGGTCAGAGAGTAGAGGCAGGCAGATTTGGAAAGAGGCTGTTGCAGTAGTCCAGCCTAGAGTAGAGCAGAGCTCTGGAGACAGTGAGCTTCTGCTGGAAAGTCAGGAAAGGAAGAATACTTCTGAGGAGGTGCAGCTGATAGTTTGACTTCTTAGAGACGTCAGAGATGTGAGGAGAGAAGGAGAGGGTGGAGTCGAAGATGACACCAAGGTTCTTAGCCTCACAGGTAAGAGCAGGAAGAGGGCCCAGAGTCTGTGGCCAGAGAGAGAGAGAGGAAAGGAGGGAGCTGTTGTTCCAATGAGGAGGATCTCAGTCTTACTGGCATTAAGGTAGAGATCACTGGTGGCACACCATTCCTGAATTGCGGCCAGACAGTTTGGTATGAGGGAAGGAGAATAGGCAGCTGAGGGGAGCATGAAAGAGAGTTGGGTGTTATCCACATAACACTGAAAGTTGGAGCCGAAAGTAGTGATGCGGTGGGTAAGAGGTGCCAGGTAGTGGTTGAAAGCCAGGGAGAATTGTTACACCCCTGGGGAACACCACAAGTAGAGAAAGATATAGAAGAGAGGAAAGACCCCATTTGGACCTGAGAGGGGCCATCAGTGAGAAAGGAGGTCAGCCAGGCCAGGGCCTGATCAGTGATACCCAGGATACCTGTTAGGGAGAATTCTCAAAATTTGTTAATTTCCCTTACCTTTTGAGACCCCCAGCAACTTTGCTGGATTTCTAGGATTTGATTTTTCTACCTGGGAAGAGTGAGAGCCTTTTCCCCACTCTTCCATCATATTTTTCTGTGTGTCACACAGCACCTTCAGTGCAGTGACACAGGGATCTCTTTCAGACTTCCCAAGGTTTAAATACCTTCTCTGGGACTGACTACTGTCTCCCAGAGCATGTAAAGGTACTAGTCTTTTTAAATTTACTGACCCAGCCCACACTATCTTCCCATAGAGTGCTGGAGGGGCTGCCTAGCTTCCCCAGAGTCAAAACACTCATGTAACAGTCAAATGTTACCTTTTCCTACTTAAAATGGCAGGTGCCAGGGGTTTAGATCAACTACTGTGATTTTTTACCAACCGCGAACAATGGTAGCTAAAAATCGGGTCAGCCATGTTTTTCAATATGGCGCCCAAGACCTATCTGTAAAAACAGACTCTGGTCATCTTTTTTTGCCATTTCTTTTCGGAAAATTCCTTCTTGTGTTGAACTCTGCGCGCCAAACGAGGTTTGGTCCCTTTGTTCGGTGGCCTTTGGCGAGCTTCATTGCTGAAGCCCTCCTCTGGCGCCTGAATGTCTGGGATGGACAGGATGTGAGGAAGGTGCCCGAAACTCCCTGTGCTTAGTCTCCTAGGAGACCTGAAAACAGTCTGGCGTGATTGGCCGGCTGTCTGTCCAGCAAGGACAGCCACCCTGCTTTGTGAGTGACAGCCAGGCTGGAATGAATGGAGGAAAACTGTTTAAAAACAGGTTTCTGGGACTGGAAAGCAGAGTGAGTCGACCAATGGAACAAAAGAACCGAAGACGAGCTGAAGGAAGAGGACTGCTGCAACTCCTGGACGACCGTTGAAACCCTGCTGCAGGTTCCGAATTGCCTGAAACTCCATCGACAGAGAAGCCCTTCAAGGTTAACTTCTTCCCTTGAGTTTGGTGGGAACAGCCAACTCGCAAGCCACCTGGACACCGTCCCCATCTGGTCGAATTTTCATCAGAGTGCTGTTGAAAACCGGATAACTAGAGGGAAGGAAACCAGCTTGTGGACTTTAAGGCACTCACACCTTAAACCGACGTCTTGCTACGATTTTAGCCTCATCCCTGGGCAGTGCAAGAACCTCCCGATGTCCTCCTTCTTGTCCCCACGACTGAAGCTCAGGAACAGCGAGATCTGCTCGAATTGCCAGGAACAACTGCCTCAGCTACAGCTCTTCTTCATTAACAAGGTGCGGGAATCTTTTCGGCCATGGAGAAAGTGCGTAAAACTTTCCTCAACTATGACGGCTTGTCCTTCCCTAAACATTCGTCAAACTTTTCGCCTAACCAAATTCTTCTAAACTCTGTGGCAAAGACTTAACCGTTATCTACCAGAACTGTGCTATCCTATACAAAGACTCTGAACCATTGACTTTGTCCCAGGCCTATTGAGAAGAATTGCTGGTTGTAGTTAACTGGAACTCTTTGCGCTGCCTTTGAATGTATTTGGGCTTTCTATTCTTATAACCTTGTCGTTTTGCCCCTTTATTAAGTATCTGAAGTGCCATGCGGCACCCACTTAAGGGGAGCTAAACTTTCTTCATTTACTTACCGGTTGTATTTTTGTGGTTTATTAGTGTTTGAATTTGAGCTGCTTATGCTAGTGTAATGTTTTCTAACTGACTGAGTAAATACATGTATATTCTTTTACCAAGAAGCCTTGGGTGAGTGTGTGTTTGAATCACTGTATTAGTTGGTCCTTTGTGTAACTTGTTCTACTGCTCACTTATATTCTTGAGATAAGTCTGGCTGCTCAGCCATCGCTACCACTTTACTGTGTAGTACAGGATTGTACCTAAGGTGAAATTGTGCTTAAAGTTGTAGTCCTAATTGCCTGTAGTGTTCCCAAAGGGTACTGGAGGTGATTCTTCCTAACAATACTTCAGAGTTAATTGAGCAGGATGGCATGGTTGACCGTATCAAAAGCAGAAGAAAGATAGAGGAGAATGAGGACAGAAGGAAGGTTAGAGCCAAGGTCAGCGAGCAGGTCTTCAAGGGTGTTCAGGAGAGCAGTTGCAGTGCTTCTGGAAGTGCTGAAGCCGGACTGGTGGTCGCGGAGACAACCAACAGATTGAGTGTGCAGATTAAGCTGGGAGTTGGCCAGTTTTCCAAGAGTTTGCTGAGGAAAGGAGTGATGGAGATCGGGCGATAGTTAGCCGGAGAGGAAGCATCGGCAGAGGGCTTCTTTAGCAGGGGGTGCACAAGGGAGTGTGTAAGGGGGAGGGGAGGGTTCCAGTGGCAAAGGAGTGATTGCAGAAATTAACCAAGGCTGGAGCCAGGGTGTCAATGTGGTCCTTGATGGTTCTGGATGAGTAGGGGAGAACCTCCTTTGACAAGACTTTCATAGATCGGACTTGTCCAGAAAAACATCATATGGGCTGAACAAGGCAAAGGAGGAGAAAGGGGGCGGAGAGAAGGACACAGGCATGCCAGGAGTGGAGGAGGAGGAGGAGGAGGCAGTAGAGGAAGAGAGGGTGGACAAGATGTCCTGAGTTTTAGTGATGAAATGAGAATCCATGGCCGTGCAGAGAGCCTGGGTGGGAACAGGAGAGGTAGAGACTGCAGTAGGATTGGCCAGCTCCTTGCAGATTTTGAAGAGTTCTGCAAAGTTTTTAGATGGCACAGAGACACAGGCTTCGATGTGGGGTCTCTTCTTAGTGAGGACAGAGAGTTTGTATCACCTTTGCAGCAGTTTGTCGGGGGGTGAGCCTGATGCTCTCCACTTCCTCTCAGCCACCCTACACTTGCATTTAAGGGTGACAAGATCAGAATCGTAACAAGAGTTGCACTTGGATTTGGGCTTCAAACGGATCCTCATGACAGGGGCAAGAACATCAAGAGTCTTAGAGATAGAGATATGAAGGTTAGATAGGGCTGTGTTAGAGAGTGAGTCAGCCAAAGGTGCAGAAGGAGTAGAGAAAGTAGCAGCAAAAGCCTCAACTGACACACGTTTCATGGGTCGGATGACTGAGAATGAAGGAGGCAATGCTGGAGTCGGCTTAGCCTGAGGGATAGAGAGAGAGAGAGGTGGGAGGAAAGAAGAAAGTGATCACTTCAGGGGAGAGGAGTGGTGAGAGAGTGATGAGCGGGTTAGAGAAGGGGAGGTCTGAAGAGATCAGAACATCCAGGGTGTGCCCTGCAGAGTAAGTCAGGCCAGAGGGAAGAATAGAGAGAGAGAGAGAGAGAGAGAGAGAGAGAGGCCGGGAAAGAGAGAGAGAGAGAGAGAGAGAGAGAGAGAGAGAGAGATAGAGAGTTGCAGAGGTTGTGAAAGAGTCCAGAAGAAGGGCAACTAACATCCAAGTGGATGTTCAGGTCTCCAAGGAGGAGAAGCTGAGAGGTAGAGGCAAGGAGGGTGGAGGAGAGGTCAGCCCGCTCAGAGAGGAAGAGGGCAACCTGGCCAGGCGGCCTGTAGATAGTGGCCACAGTCAGAGCAAGGCCAGGAGAGATAGAGAGCCTGCAGACCAGGCATTCAAAGGAGGAGTAGGCCTGCCTAGGAATGATAGAAGCAGGGATCCACTCCAGGAAGTTGTATGTCTCTGTCAAGACACAGGCTTAATTGCCAGTCTCCAAGTAGCTGTTACTCTTCCACAGAGATTTGAATATGTTGATGGGTGCCTTGTCTAAGATTTTTTAAATGAAATATTACATGTTACAGAGCAGTAATTGGCACAGTCGTCTAGATCCCGGCAGGATTTCTTAATAAATGGGGTATCACAAGCTTCTCAGAGAATATCAGGGCCGGTGGAGCCTCTGAAAAAGGTATTTATGAACGTATTAATGATAGGAATTCATGAATCTGCACTTTCTTGTTGATACTGGAAGGGTTGAGGTCAACTCTTGGCAATTGTTTGGATTATGCCTGGAAATAATATCATTGGGTTCTGAAACTCTAATGGTTTGAAATAGAGAGGGATTGCCCAACATGGAGAAAATGGGATCAGTGCTAGATTAAGCAGTTTCAGGGGTCCTACCACTATTCACCACTATTTACCTGTATAGGTTAGTTTTTTTCAAGTGAAGGAGGCTTACGTCTGTTCATAATTTCTTAACTATTTGACAAAAGAAGGACTGGTTTAAAATCAAGAGAACTGCTGCTTGATGTGGAGCCTGCCTCCATATCATTTTTGCTCCGTCTTTCTAAGAGTAGTGTTTCATCTCAATACCCTTGTTGACAGACGTTGGTAGATTTGACTTTTTTGGACTTAAGAGCTGCTACCTCTTTGACAATTTTGTTTATGAACAAGTTTTAAATGTGAACAATTTGATCACTAGAGGTGTCATTTGCTATGTACAATTAAGGTTATCAAAGTAAGTGTTAGTGTTGTAATCAGAACGTTTTTGTTCATCCCTGAAATAAGAATCTTATCTGATCCTTTGGGAAAAATCAGCAACCGGTGGTTGAGTATGCAAGAGAATAGCTGCATCACCTGACCAGCCCAGTGGGTTCATTGGGGCTAACATTCCATGTACTGATCCAATCAAGTGTCCGACCTTTATTGTGAGTGGGGCAGGTAGCCATGAAGTGAACGACAAATATTTAGTTTGCTACAAGGGTGCTCTAAAGATATTTCAGATATTTAAAGCATCACTTGAAATCGCACAGTTCAGCTTCATTATGAGTTGGCAGTTCCGGAAATAAGATGCTGGTAGCAATGTATACGGGCACATTTCCAGACTGGTCAACTCCAAGTCTGCCGGTAGGGTCTCTGATCTACCGGCAGGTCTGATATGCCAGTATATCAGGCCCCTACCGGCAGATAAATATCTGAATCACCAGCACCGTTACTAACAGTTCCAGTGATTGGGGCAACCACATCCCGTGGGGCGTAACCGGCGTCTCTGCCGCCCATAATATCTGGTCAATACCGGGGTATTGGGCAGTAGAGACGGTACTGTACTTCCCCGGTATCCCCCCGGTGTTACCGCCAGGATACCAGGGGAACTCATAATGTGCCCTAAATCTTCATTCAAGGTAGGATGGCATCCAAAAGATTCTGGTGAAAATTTGAAATGCATTGTGGGATTTGGTATATGATGAGTAACTAATAGGAATGAGAAAAATGAGCAACAAATTTGACACTTAATACATCTTGTAGTGGGATGAATATTCTGAGAGAATTTAAACATGAAAGCGGAACTCCCTCCCCATTCTCTTTGATGACTTAGCAGTGAGCATGGTTTATCCTTCTGGAAATGCAGCCGAAAAAGTGTGACCGAGAAGTCGTTCAACAAGTTGCAGTTGTGGCCAGAAAATCAATTGTTTAGAAATTAAAATGAGTAAATCAGTGACATGTCAAGGCAATTAGGAGGCATTCAGGTTTTGGTTAGACTGGTGATTCAGGTTAGTCTGCATCCTTGGCCAAGGCAAGAAAGCACCATGTGTCTTTAGGGTCAGGACATCTTAGAGACAGACGCAGCTCAAATGTCAGAGGCCATGGCATTTGGACAACCATTATGTTGAAGTTTATATCTATTAAGCAAACTTTTTGAGCATTGTCAATTCACCACCTCATATGAGAACTGCCAACCTCAAACAAAACAACCTTAAAGGAGAAATGAAACTAGTGTACACCTTTGGTCTCTATGGAGTGGCTCTTTGGAGAGACCAACACATCTTCTTTGGAACTAACAACTGCATTTAGCACAGACCTATCCCACAATGCTTTCAGGATGTGGTACCCCCAACCAGGCCCCCAGGTACATTTAGCTGGAAACTGTTCCCCCATAACCAAATGTTTTTCTTCCTTCCTGTTTCCTTTTTCTAAAGACAAGTGTCTTGGTTTTGTCAATGTTGACAGAGAGATAGTTACTGGCACACACTAATTGTAAGAATGTCTGTTTTTTATTGGAAATTACGATTTAAAATGTAACAGCCAAATTCGGGAAAATGCTAAGAGATCTTAATTCATGGTTATTTCAAGCATGGTCTTTTTGACATGTTTTTTTCTGTGTCGATCGAGTGAGTAATATACTATGGGTGTAAAGATGATACTGTTTCTTCCATTTCTGATAACTTCTCGAGGAAGCAGATAACACAGTATCCCTGTTTTACTGCTGCGTTCCAGGACCATTTAAACCTGGGGAATCTGATACTCAGAGTAAGACCAGTTTTGAACTATATTGGAAGGTGTGAATGATGTAAAAATGTCTTCATCGTTAACCAGGCCATACATTTTATTGACATCATACTTAATCGTAGACAGTGCCGGTGTCCCGAAGAAGCACGATTCACGCAAAACATGCAACTCACACAACAGGAGCTGAAGTAATCTGTAGAAGAAATCTATATGATATACCTATTTATCTTCGTGTAATTACTTTGAAAGGTTGCAATAAACATGAAAATCACGATTAAAGAATGTAAGTGTCTTTTGATTTCCACATACAATCCATACCACAAAGGTAAGCATTGTGTACCTTGTCTATCTTTTAAATCAGAAGCAGTGAAAGCTTTTGGGAATCACGTGGTTAATGATCTGAATGCATAACAAAATGGGATGGTCGTGTGGTAAGCGTATT
The DNA here is from genome assembly GCF_040938575.1 of Ambystoma mexicanum. NCBI lineage: Eukaryota > Metazoa > Chordata > Amphibia > Caudata > Ambystomatidae > Ambystoma > Ambystoma mexicanum. The sequence continues at coordinate 424,347,922 of NC_090928.1, read as the reverse complement.
GTGTTTGTTACTACTTATTGCCTGGTGCCTGGGGCGTGTCCTACGGATAGAGGCTTTGTTATCCAGTCCAGATTTTTTATGTCGGTTGGTGTCATGCCTGCTGGACATATCTCTGGACCAGGAACAACCTCTCCATACAGAATGAGTTACGCCCATAAAACCGCTAGACCGTTCTATTCCAAATGGAGGTTGTTTGATGCATTACCAGGAAAACGACGTCTGCATTTTTCACGTCGTTAAAGTCATGTGATTTAGTTCGGTCACGTGTGTTACGGCAGTACGTAGCGTGGAAACGTCGCTCGCTGCTTCTGATTAAATCATTTTTGGCGTTTTTGTAGCTGAACTCTGGACCTGCGTCCTCGCATTCCCTTCAGCTACTTCTTTGGCCTTTTGTAGCGTGTTTTCCTCCACACGCTAATTCCTGGAGCCATGTGTCCGGTTCGCGTTCTTATCCACACGCGAACGCTGTCTTCAAGCGCGACTGTCCTGGACTGCGTGTATCCTGTTCGCGTGTCAAATCTCCACGCGGATGCTGTCTTCAAGCGCAGCTGTCCTGGGCTGCGTGTATCCTGTTCGCATGCCAAATCTCCACGCGGACGCTGTCTTCAAGCGCGGCTTTCTTGGGCTGCGTGTATCCTGTTCGCGTGCCAAATCTCCACGCGGACGCTGTTTTCAAGCGCGGCTGTCCTGGCCTGCGTGTATCCTGTTTGCGTGCCAAATCTCCACGCGGACGCTGTCTTCAAGCGCAGCTGTCCTGGGCTGCGTGTATCCTGTTCGCGTGCCAAATCTCCACGCGGACACTGTCTTCAAGCGCGGCTGTCCTGGGCTGCGTGTATCCTGTTCGCGTGCCAATTCTCCACACGCAAACGCTGTCTCCAAGCGCGGCTGTCCTGGCTGCGTGTACGCTGTCGCGTGCAATCCTGCACGTGGTTTTCTGAACTACTTTGAACCTTTGGTACCTATGATAGTTAACAGGTGAACGTCTATTTTTTGTTCTTCGTGGGAAAGGAAGTATTTCATGAACTATTGGAAGGTGATTGTGCACAGTACTTTGGACGCTATCCTGTGGTGCACCAACCCGGTATCTAGCATGAGCCTTGTGCCGTTCGGGATAAGTCTCCCTTACTAATCTTCCCCTCCTTTGTCGTTGGTTCAACTCCTGGTTTTCTTAAAGAGACTTTTGTTGGATACTTCAGTTCTAGCCATAAGGTCAGTGTTTTGAATTAATTCTAATACTGTGCTATCATAGTGAGTTGAGTTGGGACAGTTTCTTATGATACTTTATCTATCCTAGGCTGACTTCTGATACAATACCCATGCCCTTTACAGTGATCCATCTCTCTGCCTGTTTCATCAGTCAGAGAGTTGTATCATTTGGAAGGTCTAATTTGACTTCCCTACAATCAAGTCGTGTGAACAAGGATCCGGAAGAGCCCTACCAATTGTATCCTTTTTTGGTTACTGTATCCTTTTCAATTGATACATTGGTGATTTATGACAGTTGGCACTTTTGTTGCATATTTATTTATTTATTTTATTTGGATTTATTAAGCACCCATCGGCCCGGGGGCATTGTGGCGCTGTTACAGAATATTCAACTTGGTGCATGATATTAACAGTGGTTACACGCAAAAACGTGTATTATTACAATTTTAAAAAAGGGGTGTTCCATGGTTACAGTGGAACAGTGTGGGAGGCAATAAACGATGGTACACAGTTGAGTTGAACAGCTTTGTTTTTAGCGCTTTTCTGAATGTGAGGAGGGATTCTTCTTTTCTAAGACTGGGCAGAAGTGAGTTCTAAGCTTTAGGGGCTAGGACTTCAAAGGTGGTCCCACCGGCTTTGGCTCTGTTGAAAGTTGGGAGTGAAAGTTGGTGTGAGTATTTGTTGCGTTTAGGTCTGTGGGTTGGTGCTTGGTGTATTCTCTCTAGAAGTAGGCTGGTGCTGTCTGCGCAAGGCATCTGTGTATGATTGTGTGGGCTTTGAAGGTTATGCGCTCATTGATCAGGAGCCAGTGGGCATCTTTTCTTGCCTGGGAGATATGTTCTCTCTTGGGGATGCTGAGGGCTGCTCTAAGGGCATTTTTTTGTGTAATTTGCAGTCTGCTGATGTTGTTCGCGGAAGTGCCAAGGAGTAGGATGTTGCAGTAATCCAGTTTTGCTCCAATTGTGGCTCTGGCAATGTTTAGGCAGTTCTTTGGCGATATGCAAGGTTTCACTGCATTTATGATTTTTGAGGTGAGCGCTGCTGAGGATGAAATGGCGCTGACTTGCCTATTCATGGATATAGTGTAATCCAGGTAGACGCCTAGGGTTTTTACTGCAGATGAGGTAGTGATAACTGTGTCTTCAATGATGAAGGAGTTATATGAATCATCTAGTCTTTTTAGGGCTTCTTTGGGGCCTACCAACAGTATTTCGTTTTTTATTCCCCCCATTTAGGCATAAGGCCATTGGCCACCATCCTGGCCTGGATGCGGGCATATATGTCTTGGGGGGTGGGGGTGAGGTCTTGCTCGTAGTTGCCTGTTAGTGGGACTAGAATTTGTGTGTCATCGGCATAGTTTGCAAAGGCTATGCCAAATTCTTCTAAGTCAATGAAGAGGGGGAGGGTGAAGAGATTGCAGAGTGTAGGGGAGGTACATGAGCCTTGTGGGACTCCACAATCAATGGGTGAAGGGATGGCAGATGCTTGTTCAGAGAAGACTCTCATCGTTCGGCCGTCCAAGAAGGAGGTAATCCAGGCAGTGGCTTCTTGGGAGAAGTGGGATGTGTCAGTCAGATGTTTGCAGAGGATCTTGTGATCAACCAGATCAAAGGCCGCTGAGAGGTCTAGGAGTAGGAGGAGTGATGTTTTGCCTTTGTCCATAGCCTTAAGTAGTTGGTTCTTGAGGTCAAGTAGATCTGGCTCTGTGCCATGGCGAGGGCAGAACCCCGATTGCCTTTTTCCGAGGATGTTGTGTGTTTCTAGGTAGGACTGAATTTGTAAGTATGCAGCTTTGTCTAGACTTTTCAACAGGAATGGCACAGTGATAATGGGGCGATAGTCGTTTGGGGAGTCAGGGTTGAGGGTAGGTTTTTTTTGTAAGGGCTGAACCCAGACTTCCTTAAGGGAGGGTGGGACGATGCTGTTGACGAAGGAGGCATTGATGAAGGTGGTGACAAAGGGGGCAAGATCTGTGGCGCAGTCTTTGATTAAGTTAGCTGGGCAGATGTCCCCTTTGCATATCAATGGTTTAGTGTGTTTCATGATATGAAGGACTTCTGGGATTGTTATTTTCCTAAATCTGAAGGGTTTGAGTGGGTTTTTGCTGTGATTAGCATTTCCCTCTGGCGTGTTGGTGGAGGGCTTAGGTGGTGATGAGCTGGTTTTAGGCAGTTTGTTGAATTGGGTTTTGATTTTGTTTTTAAGTGTTTTGATTTTGACTAACATGACGTGTTGGATGTTGTTACACCAGGTTGCGTTTTTCTTGGTGGGTTGTGCTGAGGTGGGAGGGATTGTAAGCTCATTGTATATGGCGAATAGCTCTATGGATTTTGAGTTAGCTTTCTCTATTCTGACGTTGTATGTGACCGCTTCGGCTGTGGCGATGGCTTTTTTGTATTGTTTGGCGACAGTGAGGTATGTCTCTCTTGTGAGAGAAGAGGGGATTGTTTGCCAGGACGTTAGTGCTGCTCATTTAGCGGTCCGTGCATCCTTGAGGTCTTGAGTGAACCAGGAGTTAACATGGAGTGTTTTCTTGGCTTTTTCTTTTCCAGTGGGGCTATGGCCTCCACTATCTCTTTAAGAGTGGTGTTGTAGATCTCAACTAATGTTGTTGGGTCGTTGGAGGTAGGGTGGCGAGTGCCGAGGTTTCCAAGAGTGGGAGTAACCTGTCTACAGTGAGCAGTTTTTTTGATCTGGCCATGGTTGCAGGTGGGTATGGGCTACCTCCTGTTTTTATAGGTATGAAGAAGTTCAGTAGGTGGTGGTCAGTCCAGGGGCGAGGGGTGTTACAGCTGATGTCAGCCGCACAATTATGTTCGGCGATCCAGTCTAGGATATGACCTTTGGTGTGGGTAGGTTTGTTCACTCGTTGGGTGAAACCTAAGTCTAGGAGGGCTTTCGTGAGGGTTTCACTTTTTTCATCTTTTGGGTCTTTGAACCCTAGGTTGAGATCCCCTATGAGTATGACTCTTGAGATTGTTTTCAGGTTGTCTCCTAGGGTTTGGGTGATGTTGGATTGGAAGTCTAGAGTTGGGCCTGGTGGGCGGTAGACAATGTGTATTGTGATGGTGTCATTAGGTGAGGGAGATATTTTAGCTGATAGTGCATCAAAGTTATCAGCTTCATTGGTCTTTAGCTGCCTAGCATTGAGGGTCTCCTTGAGGATTAGAGTGACCCCTCCTCCTTTACTGGAGGTTCTGTCTTGGCGTAGGATGATGTGCCCTGGTTGTAAGGTTTGCCAGATGGCTGGTCCGGAGGCTTCATGTAGCCAGGTCTCGGTGATAGCTAGTATGTCTAGGTCTAGGTCCTGAATAAGGTCATGGATCTCTGTTGCATGTGCTGGTAGGGAGCAAGCGTTAATGAGTGCACACTGGAACTGTGTTTTCTGGTTGTCCCTTTGCTTAGAATTTGTGTGGGAACTCAGGGGCGTTGGTTTTGCTTGTTATGGCTGGAGTGTGGGTGTTGGTTGGTGGTGGTGGGTGTTGGGAGTGCGTTGCAGGGAGGGTTTTAGTGTGGGATGCGAGGTGGGCGGAGCGGCAGCCTAATCTCTGGTTTCTCACATGGAGAGGCATGAGGCGAGTATTAGTTTGTGTGTTGATATGTGGTTTAGGGGGAGTGGTGCCGGTAAGAACGGTGTGGGTGGAATATTGTGGGAGCAAAGGAGAGAAGGTGCCATGTTTCAGTGAGGTGTACTTCTCGGGTGGTGAATGTAGTGGTTAAGAGTGGATATAGGCTAAGGTGATTACTAGTGGGTTAGTTGCTGGGTGCAAGAGAGTTGCAGGCTAGTCCAATGGGTAGTCGGTGGAGGTGGGCTGAGTGTGAGTTGCAGAACAGATGTGGGCTAGACCCCAGGGCAATGGTAAGCTGAGTAGTTACACAAATCACATGAGGGCTAGACCCAGGGACAATGGTGGGCTAAGCAGTTGCACAAATCACATGTGGGCTAGACCCAGGGACAGTGGTAGGCTAAGCAGTTGCACAAATCACATGTGGGCTAGACCCAGGGACAGTGGTAGGCTAAGCAGTTACACAGAACCCCTGTAGGCTAGACCCAGGGGCAGTGGGACAGTGGTGGGATACAAAGGTAGTTGGAGTAATTAATAATCTAACCAGATGTCTATGCACAGGGTTAACATCACAGTATATTGCGGTGGACAGCAGAGCATTACACAATAACATGTAGCGTAAACAATCAATCGCACATTCAATGATGGAATACGATATTGCTGCCAAGCCGGAGCATATAGGTAATAGATGGAGCTTGGTACATAGGTTGTAGCTCAGGTAGGTAAGGTGCCCAGTAGCATTAGAATGGGGAAACTGTGCAGAAATACACAGTCTGTGCAGCACCAGGTGCATAGTTATGCTTAAAATGTTTAATGACAGCAGTTAAGTTGGAAGCTATCCAGAGTTTTATAAAGCTCAAGGTGTGTTGCTTACCACACAGAGGGTCTAACAGCAGTGGGAGAAGATAGTATGTTAAGGTCACGAACGTGATGGATGAAAGCAGTTGAGAGAGAGCAAGTTAAATAATAACAGTGGGGCAAACCATATATGCAAAAGATTACTCTGTGGCTAGTAAGGATGCAAGCATTTATAAAATAGGGTCTGGGTTGGCTCTAGAATTAGAACCTGCCTATGCTGAGCTCCACTTTTGTTTGGATGGGTGTCCTGGTGTCACAAGATCACAGGAGTGGGTTGGGGTTTAGCCTGGATGCCAATTTGATAAGTAGGTAGAGTGGGTTTCCTCCTGGTTATCTTGCTTAAGATTTTGAAATGGTTTTTTCTAACACAATAGTTGATGCGATACAAATTTGCTTTTATTGTTGGTATTCTGTGCGGTTTTTCTCAATACAATGATAAGTGTTTTTTAAACACTTCATCGCATTTGTGCGCTTGGTTAGTCAGCCGGCACGTGTTTCGACCCGGAGGGTCTTTATCAAGGCTGAAGAATATTCAAAAAGAAACCATGTGATGTGTGATATATGACATAGAGTGACAAGGTAGTTTAAGTACATGTAGTTGAAGTGGTGTTAAGGTGAGGTGGGTTGGTTGTGACAGGTTAAAAATCAATTACATTATATACACATTCAATTGTAATGAGAATTGCATTCCAGTTGGAAAAAGAGTGGGGGAGGAGAGAAGAGAGAGGTTAGCAAGGGGATGTCGGAGGGGGTGGTCCATGCTTGGAAGTATGGATATGGAGGAGAAAGCCCTCTTACCATGTAGCAATTTCTTTGAGCCCCATGTGGGGTCCTGGTAACATTATGGTGGCTGTCCTTGAGGCAGGCTTGGCTCCTGTTGGGCCCTGAAAGGGAATGGGAGAAGTATTGAGTGGCCAGTACCCTATGGGGTGCTGGGGTCAGGGGCCCGGCTGGAGCCCATTACAATCTCCCGTACTGGAGTGGTGGAGAAGGAGTTGTTCAGCGAACCCGGAATTATACGGGGACATGCTGGTTCTTGTTGGGCTGGGCGTTACGTTCATAATTGTTGAAAGGGGGAGCGTTCCCCCGCGGTTGAGCTAAGGGGAGTGGGTGGCTTACCTGTGCGCGAGTCTGGATCTCGTCCTGTGCGGCTTGTCTGCGGCTTCTGTCTGTTAGCGGTGTGCCGCCATTGATTAAGTACTTGAGCATGTGCCGAGTCACGTAGTATGGCTTGCGGCGCATGCGCGAGTACACAGTGTCTCATTATGCGTCTAAGCGCATGTGTGGTGCAGTGACGCTTGGGCGCATGCGCTCCAGATCAGTATATCAGCCATTCTCGTGGGTGCTTGGCGCCTGTGCGGTGATTGTAGTGTCTGAATAGACAAGTGGCCCTAGGTTGTGGGCAATGTGGAGGGGGGGATCGGGGTCTGGGAATGGGCTAGACCTGACCTAGATTCAACAATATGCAGTGGACCACCACCCTTTCCACCATGGATACAACAGCCCTTATTACCCGCAGGGCAAGCCATCCCCAGCATCCACCATCAGGTATAGCCTATGACCTTCATTGATTAACGATAGCCTACTAATGCTACCTTGGCAACCGAGGACTAGCCCATTCTCAGACCCCGATCCCCTCCTCCACATTGCCCACAACCTAGGGCCACTTCTCTATTCAGACACTACAATCACTGCGCAGGCGCTAGGCACCCACGAGAACGGCCGATATACTGATCTGGAGCGCATGCGCGCATGTGCCCAAGCGTCACTGCACCACACATGCACTTAGATGCATACTGAGACACTGTGTACTCGTGCATGCACCGCAAGCCATACTACGTGACTCGGCACATGCTTAAGTACTTAATCAATGGCGGCACACCGCTAACAGACAGAAGCCGCACACAAGCCGCACAGGACGAGATCCAGACTCGCGCACAGGTAAGCCGCCCACTCCCCTTAGCTCAACCATGGGGGCACGCTCCCCCCTTTCAACAAATACGAACGTAACACCCAGCCCAACAAGAACCAGCATGTCCCCGTATAATTCCGGGTGCGCGGAACAACTCCTTCACCACCACTCCAGTACGGGAGATTGCAATGGGCTCCAACCGGGCCCCTGACCCCAGCACCCCATAGGGTACTGGCCACCCAATACTTCTCCCATTCCGTTTCAGGGCCCAACAGGAGCCAAGACTGCCTCAAGGACAGCCACCATAACGTTACCAGGGCCCCACATGGGGCTCAAAGAAATTGTTACATGGTAAGCGGGTTTTCTCCTCCATATCCATATTTCCAAGCATGGACCACCCCCTCCGACATCCCCTTGCTAACCTCTCTCTTCTCTCCCCCCCTTTTTCCAACTGGAATGCAATTCTCATTACAATTGAATGTGTACATTATGTAATTGATTTTTAACCTGTCACAACCAACCCACCTCACCTTAACACCACTTCAACTACATGTACTTAAACTACCTTGTCACTCTATGTCACATATCACACATCACATGGTTTCTTTTGAATATTCTTCAGCCTTGATAAAGACCCCCGGGTCGAAACACGTGTCGGCTGACTAACCAAGCTCACAAATTCGATCAAGTGTTTAAAAAACACTTATCATTGTATTGAGAAAAAACGCACAGAATACCAACAATAAAAGTGAATTTGTATCGCATCAACTATTGTGTTAGAAAAAAATCATTTCAAAATCTTAAGCAAGATAACCAGAAGGAATCCCACTCTACCCATTTATAAAATAGATTTGGCAATAGCAATGTTAGGGTGTGTAAACAGAGACCCATAATGCAATAGTTCCACCGAAAAGACTTTCTGTACGGAAGGCATAGTGTATGGGTTTTACGAGAATTATGACAGCGCATCCAGAAGTACGAGGAATATGACAAAGTCAAGGGTTTTTACGGGTACCTGGCAGTAGTGAGACTTGCGCCTCCGAGATGCTAGTGTTCCTTTACAGCTGCTGTGTACTGGTTGATGACGGGCACGCGCTTGGCGGTGTTGGGTGAAATGGAGAATGTGCATCATTTGTTAGATATAGGGTTTGGACGTTAATTACAGAACCAATCTTGGCATCAAGAGTCATCTTCAGGCCAACATCATTCTCATGTTTATTGCAAGCTTTGCCCTTGAAAAAGTGCAATGCGATGCATACTGTTAAAACAGTGAGATTCATATAAATAGAGAGGGAGAAACAAATATGAAATCACCAGTTCTAAAGACATGGGGCCTCATTACAAGTACTCCGGTCCGGAATTAACACTGCCGGTAAAACCATACCGGCACCGTTTGCATGTCCGCGCAATCATGACCCGCGGCCCCGGTAATAGCACCACCCTAAACCGCCACCGCGGAAATAGGGTTCCCCTTAATTCCGCCTGCACGGAAACCCCTCCGTTACCGGCAACACGAAACACCGTGAGCATCACAACTAGCGCGGACACGGAAATACCGGGGAAAAAATGGCGGAAATACCGTGATCACGGTGGCGGAACCGCCGCCACCGCGAACATGGCGTTATACACTGCCGGCTGAACTGAATCAGGGCACAGGTGCACCAAATCAGCCCAGCTGGACCTAGCAGGCCACTGGGAGCCTACAAAAGGGCCACACCCAGCCCAACACAACACAGAACCATGCAGGCAGCAGGGCTAGTAGCACTGGGACTGGGCCTACTCAACCAACAGGCAGTACTGCACATGGTGGCAGCAATGGCGCAGAGGAGGAGGCGTAGGCGGAGGAGGCGCAGGCGGCAACCAGCCAACCCTGCAGCTATGGCAAACCCCATTGCCCAGCCAGCCCGACCCCGCCGCCAGCCACCAATACCACGCATCAGGGCCTCACCCTGGAACCTCACCCCAGGACAGATCCACACCCTATACCGGCTGGACCGTGCAACAATCATGCACATCACCGCCATGATTGAGGACAACATCAGCAGCCTAATTGACACCCCCACCGCCATCCCCCCCCTCTTGAAGGTTGTCTCAGTTCTGCATTTCCTTGGCACTGGCACCTATCAACACACGGTTGGTGAGCTGCACGGCATATCACAACCGTGTTTCTCAAAAGTCCTGGTACAGGTACTGGATGCCATGTTGCGCCATGTGTCGGAACACATAGCCCTACCCCGCACCCTCCCCGGGGTCATTGCCACCAAGTTGGCCTTCCATGCCATAGCAGGCATGCCAAATTGCATAGGCGCAGTTGACTGCACCCACGTCGAGCTGACAGTACCACATGCAATTGAGGCGGTGTTCCGCAATAGGAAACAGTATCACTCTTTGAATGTCCAGATGGTTTGTGATGCCATGCAACTGATTACACACTGCTGCGCACGTTTCCCAGGCTCATCACATGACTCAATGGTACTGCGGAATTCCACGTTGCCACGGTACATGGAACGCTATGCCGGACAAAGCACGTGGCTATTGGGTGAGTACAGCTGACGATGCTACAACCCTGTCGGAGTGGTGTGTGTGTGTCCAGGCAATGAGCATTGTGAGTGTGCCGCTGTGACCGCACATGCATCACCCCCCTTCCATCTACCAAATACACAGCGGATGCCAAACATCATGAAGGAAGACATGACAGGGCACCACAATGTGCCCGTGCACACGCTGCCACAGCCAATCCCGTCACTGTCCCATGAACCCTGTGCCACTGCAGACACCCACCCTCAATTGAAACACTGCCCCAAAAAGCACGAGAGGCGTGTAAATGATACGACGAGTATTTACTACTTCCGTACAGTGGAGTCACTCTGCCATGTGTGGACAGCACTGCACCATGACATGCACACAATCAAATGTCACCGGCAGGGCACAGCAAACATGCAAGTTAATGTGTAGGCCCATATGCAGTCAGCGACATTCCTCGTGATGGCCAAAACATACCTCCAGACACTGCATGGTTCATATGCATGAATGAATGATGATACAAGAATGCACAGCAGCAGATGAGGACATGATGCCACAAACACTGACATGTTCCCCCATCTACATCCCATGTAGGTGATGCGGGATATGCACTCACGCCATGGTTGATGACACCTGTACGGAGACCAAGGAACAGGCATGAAGAGGCATACAATAGGGCACATATCCGCACACGTGGAATGATTGAGAGGACATTTGGACTGCTGAAGGCCCGTTTCCGCTGTCTGAGCAGATCTGGCGGATCACTGCTGTACAGCCCAGTGAAGACGGGCAAAATCACGCTGGTATGTGCCATGCTGCACAATATATGCCTGCGCAGGAACATCCCAATGCCACCAGACGCAGATGAGGAAGATGGGGATGGGGATGGAGATGGGGATGGGGATGGGGATGGGGATGGGGATGGAGATGGGGATGGAGATGGGGATGGAGATGGAGATGGGGATGGGATGGCACCGCCTCCCCCTGGGGGTGCACATGATGGCCAGAGAGCACGGGATGCCCTGATTCACATTTACTTTTGAGTCACAGCACATTCACAGTAATGCACAAACATGGTGACGACAATGAATTAATAGTTGCACTGCAAAATAAATGATCAATGTCCACACATGTATGTCTTGATTTGAAATGGTGATGTATTGATGTAATAACAACAGGGAAGAAGGTGCATTGGTTAGGGAAGCTGTACACCCGGGGCCACCCACCACCCAAACGTGCCCACCCCCACCCAGAGCCCATTGTCCAAACCCCCAGAACTACCTACCCCACCACCCAAACGTGACCACCCCTCTCACACCCTTGTAGTCCACATGTGTCCTGCACTGCCCCACACACATGCCATCACTTCCATGTGCGCTTCTGTGCAACCTTGCCCAAGGGACCCGTTAGCCTACTCGAGCGCCTCCTTGGACTGGCAGTAGTGGAGCTGGATGGGGTGGTAGTGTTTGATTGGCCAGAATCAGGGATTGAGGGCATCCGTGCCAGATTTGCCTGTTGGCCAACCAACATGGCCTCCACAAGCCTGGAGGTGTGGTCATTGCCCTCCCGCACATGGCGTGCAAGGGTCACTATGGTGCTCGCAAAGCGTCCAATGGACCTCGACAGGCGACGCACTGAGGCGCTGTAGCTTTCCCTCTGCAGCCTGGATTCCTCTAGCTGCCTCTCCACCAGCTGGGTGAGGGTAGCCTGCTGGTCCTCCATCCGCTGCATGCGGGAATTCAGTTCGGCCATGGATGGGCTGGGCGACCTCATGGGACTCCCCAGTGAAGTGGGGCTGAACCCCAGCTCATGGAAGGAGCCCAGGTCTTCCAATGTGGGCATCTCCCCCTGTGGCCCCGTTTCCGAGTGCTCTTGCGGGGCACTGTTATCACTGCAGGCCGCCCCCTCTGCAGTGCTGCTGCCTTCGGTGTTTTGTTGGGTGGCCATGATAGGTTCCTGTGGCACCTGTCGTGATATTGGTTGCCATACGGATCATAATGGGTCCTTTGGCCCACACATGCACTGCCTGGGGGGGGGGGGGTTGTTAATGGGTCCTTTGGCCCACACATGCACTGCCTGGGGGGGGGGGGGTTGTTAATGGGTCATTTGGCCCACACATGCACTGCCTGGGGGGGGGGGGTTGTTAATGGGTCCTTTGGCCCACACATGCACTGCCTGGGGGGGGGGGTTGTTAATGGGTCCTTTGGCCCACACATGCACTGCCTGGGGGGGGGGGGTTGTTAATGGGTCCTTTGGCCCACACATGCACTGCCTGGGGGGGGGGTTGTTAATGGGTCCTTTGGCCCACACATGCACTGCCTGGGGGGGGGGGGGGTTGTTAATGGGTCCTTTGGCCCACACATGCACTGCCTGGGGGGGGGGGGGTTGTTAATGGGTCCTTTGGCCCAGTACTCACAACTGCATATTTACATGTGGCATTCATGTTTGGTCACTTACCGGCATCTGCAGGTGGGCTCACTCCTGCCTCAGCCTGCCCAATCCCATGGATTCCCTCTAGGTGGAGGACGCTGCTGCAACGCTCCTCCCATGCTTGCAGCCTCAGTGGGGAAGGGGATCCTCCGCCTGTCCCACTGCTGCGTTGGCGGTGCGTGGAAATGAGGTTGCGTACCCTCAGCCTCAGGTCGTCCCAACGCTTGTGGCAGTCCTTCACGCTCCTCACTGCCACGCCCACAGCGGTGCACTTGCGTGCAGCTTCGGCCCACACCTCCTTCCTCCGCTGCTGTGTGGCACGCCGTTGGTCGGCGCTGAACAGCATCTCAGCATTGTCCACAATGTGCTCCACCAAGACGGTTAGCTCCGCCTCGCTGAAGCGCTGTTTGCGCTGCCTCTGAGCAGGAATCCTGGCAGACATGCTGGTGGTCCCTTTTGGCTTCTCAGAGTCAGGATTGTGCTTGTGCTGGCTCTGGATGGCAATGGATTGTGCTTTTATATGATGGCCGCCTCTCTGTTTCCTGTTTTGGCGATCATGGTATTTCCGGTTCCGTGTCCGTGGCGGCGGAGGCGGAAACGGGTTTTGCGCCACTTGTGGCTTCGTTATTTCCATTTCCGTGGGGTATTCCGTGACGGCGGTAACAACGTTTCCGAGTCCGTGTGGTGCGCGCGACCGACAGCGTGTAATCGTGCGGTTTTTCCGCACCCTTGCGGACACGGAAACGTTTTTACCGCCATCACGGATTTTGCACGGTCCCGGACTGGCAGGTTGTAATGAGGCCCATGGTCACAATTAACCAAAAGAGAAATCGGTGCTGTCCACATTATGCTGACAAGATTTATTGTAAAACCTTTAAAAAAACACATTTGACCACATCCCCAGCTATTGTCATGTAGATGCCCTCTGCTAATCATTCACCCCCTTATCTGTCTGCCCCATGATCTCTGGCAAACTCCATCATGCAAAACCTTGTCTGCTGTTGTATGCTTTGGTATGCATTCCTGGCTTACGGTTTGCACCTTTGGTTCCCTGACGGCAATATGGAGGCACCTTGCCCTAAGCTGTCCTAACATCAGGCAAATACATTTAAAATCATTGTTTCATAAGCCCTTGCATCACAGCCACAGTGGGGAAACCTCACTGCACCCGAGAAAGCAGACAATTGGATGTCACTGCCATTCACTGGAGACAGTCTAAGTTTTAAGTACAACGTTCTCCTCCTTCCAAGGGCAGTTTCATCCACGTTTGTATCTGCCCTCCACCAAGCATTGGTGGCAAGTTATAAGGCACCCAAGGTCGCACTTCTCAGCATATCCGAATGGAGAGCATTCGCAGACTCTGGAAACAAGGTATATGGCTCTCCTTGTAATTCTCTCTGGTGCATCCCATGGGTAGGCTCGCTGCAGGGTGCTAAGCTGATTGTCATCATAGGCATCAAAGCTCTCATCTCGTAGGATTTCTCATTCATGTCTTGATCACAGAACTGATTACTGAACTCACATGGAAATCTAGGGGACTTTTCATGTCAAAGATTACATGATATTTTGCTCTGTTGCTCGGTATTGGCTGATCTAGAATGAGATGCTCAGTTTCACTTTTTGTAAAGTCCCATGTAGGGTTCTGATTGTGCCTCCCCTCTCCTTGTCCCCACATACATTGATGAAGCATGCCGCTGTTGCAGAATATTTGCCCCCACTGATGTATTTTCCCAAGAAGTGAGAGACATTTGCTTGCTGTTTAAGGGTCCCTATTGATCATGTAAAGTGGCATTAACGGGCTGATATGCACACATGCTGTGTTGTGCATGATGACCCAAACACCTGTGCTACCTCTGTGATGTGATGTGCAAGATTTGCAATAAAGTGTGAAGTCGACCCTGGTGCCATAGAGTACTCTGCATGTCTTACATGGTGTTTGTTGCTCATGCTGCTGCTCTTGTGCACACATGGCTACTTGTTGCTTCTCTTAAGTGCATGGTGGGTGGCTATGCAGGGCTGGTGGTTGCATGTGGGGGCATGGGGAGAGGTGCCATTCCATGATGTCCATGCAGGGGTCCTATAACAATATAGTGATTGATCTGTCATGGAGCTTTACGACAGGTCATCTGGGGCAGTGTCCTATGACTGTTGAGGTAGGTGCACTGATGTTCACACTACTGATGTCTTGTTCATGGGCTGTCATGTTGGGTTGAGGGATATGAGAGGTGCACTCCTACGGAGTTGTGTCCTTTACAGTGCAGTATATTCTCATGTGGGTAAGATGGAGTTCACTGGTGTGTCAAGGTTGCTCTAGATGGTGCCCTTGCCCCTTGATCTATCATGCAAGGCGGTACTTGTATGCAGTGTGCATCAGCATTTTCAGTTCTCAGCTAGCTTTCACTATCAGTGCCCTTGAGGGTACTGTTTAGTGGCATCATGAGTAGTGTGCACTCTGTGATTGCAAAAGTTGATACTTACTGACAGGCATCTTTTTGTGGCCTGCGGTTACTGGGCCTCATGTCATCTATGCATTCCTTGGCTGTTCCTTAGTGATACGTTTCTGGAATCCACACTCACCCACCTGTTTGCCCCCTACCCTAACCCACTTTCAGGGAGGATGTGTCTGCCTCACAACTCTGTACATTGTGGGAATAGTGCATCTCATTGTGTGCTTGGTGTTACCTCACCAGGCTGTGTTCCATCATGTGTGCTTCGTAAGGTCCAGGCACACAGTGTTCGAGGCATCCATTCTGCACCTTTGGGTGGTGGATGTTCCACCCGAAAATGGCATATACACCACTTTACGCACAGCATGACAGGTTGGCCAATGTGTTCATGGTGGTCCTGCGGTATAGCGTATGGCTTACGGCTATGTGTAGTCATCTAACTCTGTGGGACTGTACTATACTTGTGTCATGATGTGTCAGGCACAATTTCTCATTGTTGTGTGTGCAGCATGCAGACGACTGGTAATATGTGCCATGTCATGTAGGACGGTGTGTGGTGGTGTGGGTGTACGTGTTGACCATGATGCTGGATCTGGTGGTGCTGAGTGTGACGTGGTGGTTTGTGTGCTGCTGTGTGCAGTTGAGTTGTTGTTGATCACTGTTCGCTACATGGCCTTCCATGATGGGACCTTTGGTGATGTGCATTACTGACACAGATGAATGGATGTATACATATGTCCATTTCTATGATGTGTACTCTGGGGCTGTGTGGCTGGAGGCATACATGTTTGCAAGGTGTTGGCATGACCAGATTTCTGTTTCCTTGGGTGTCCCATGCTTGTGAGTTTGTGCATGCCATGCCTGGCACTTGTCATCCTATCATCACAGTCCACGTCTTGTGCGTGGTCACTGTTTCTTTCAGGCTGCATGCATGCTCATGCAAAGAATCTGGTGAACAGCCGCCCCATCACTGACACTGCTGTCGCACTGGCCTCCCCCTGGGTTAGTGGCCTGGCTTTTGGTTCTGGCTTGAGGTCAGGTACTAGGTCTGCATGTACACCTTTGTTCACTGAGATGCTCTGCAGGATGCAACAGGCATGTATAATGTGGCACACACAGTGTGAGCTGTACAGGGGTACAACCCTTGAGCAGTCTAGGCATCCAAATCATGACTTCATGAGGCCTATGGACTGCTCAATCATAACCCCTGTGACCCTGTTTGCCGTATTGTACCTTTTCTGCTGTGCAATGGCAGGCTGCCTGTAGGATGTCATGAGGTAGGGCCACAATGGATATCTGGCGTCACCTGCGTTGAGAAAGGCATGAACGGTGTCAGTGAACATTGGGTGTTTCTTCGTGTGTAGTGGACCCAGTGTTGCATGCACATGTTGCCATGGTCATATGATATGATATGATATGATATGATATGGCATTTACAACACGCCTATACACAAGTATTTTAAGGCACCAGTGCACATGTGCGTGGTGGAAGGTGATGGGAGTTGCAGTACATACCTATTAGCGACATGTCCCGGTAGAGTCTGGCTTCTAACTACGCACACATGCTGGAGACACAGAATATGTTGCTGTCGTGGGCGGAGCATGGGAATTGGCATGCACATCCATGAACAGGCCACCAACATTGCAGACCAGTTAGACGTTGATGGAGTACCTGTGGTGCTGCTTCCGGTACATGTGCGCTCAGTCTTGGGGGAGCATAGTGCGACATGGATGAAGTTAGTTTAGTTTAGTTTAGTTTTAGTTTATTCATTTGTATTGCGCACCAGACCCGAGGGTATGAGGGCGCATGAGCAGCAAGGTTATTCAAAGCTTGGTTACAGGTTGCTTATACTTTACATTACATAATTATGGTGTGACAATGAAGGAACATGTGTACAGTTTGGCAGGAGATAATGCAGTAAATATATTTGAAGAATTACAAATATTTACAAATTTAATATTACAAATTTACAGATTTACTTAAAGCATGCAATACGGAGAGCAGCCGTGTGGTGTTAGAGGTGTTAATGGTTCGTGTTCTTTAACCAATGGATGTAATTGCGTCTAAAAAGGGAGTAAGATTGGGGAGTTCTGAGCGATGGTGGTGAGGAGTTCCAGTGGTGAGGTGCTTTCACCTGGAAGCTGTTGCCACCCATTTTGGTGCGTTTAAACCTGGGGACAGTGAGCAGATTAGCATTGGAGGTTCTGGTGGGTCTGATGGGGGTGTGTTTGCATATTCTGTCTGCCAGATAGCGTGGGGCAGCGTTATTCAGGCATTTGTGGGTGAGCGATGCTACTTTAAGCAGGATTTTGTCTGTTGTGCTGAACCAGTTATGGGATTTCCTAATATTGGAAATGTGTTCCCTCCTGGGAATATTGAGCGCTGCCCTAAGAGCGTTGTTTTGTAACATCTGAATTTTGTTGGTGATTTGCTTGGTGGCTCCTATGTAGAGGGCGTTACAATAGTCCAGTTTGGATAATACCAATGCTCTGGCTAGTGTAGTGCAGCTGTGGGTTGAGAGGAAGGGTTTGGCTGCTCTTATAAGCTTACATGTGTATGCTGTAGAGGATGCCATCGAGCTAACCTGTTTGTGGAAGGTTAGGGAGGAGTCAAGGTATATTCCTAGAGTTTTTACTTCTTTGGAAACCTTGATTAGGTTCCCGTCTATGATGATGTTACCGTAGTTGTGGTCGAGTTTGGTTAGGCTGGAAGTGGAACCAAGGATGATGAGTTCAGTTTTGTCATCATTCAGGCATAGACTGTGCGAAGCCATCCATGCCTGGATGATGAGATACACCTTGTTCACCAAGGCCAAATCCTGGTTGTAATCTCCCGTCAACGGGATGAGGATCTGTGTATCATCGGCGTAGTTAGTGTAGGTGATACCCAGGCCATCTAGATCATCAAACAGGGGCTTCGTGAACACGTTGTACAGAGTGGGGGAGACGCACGAGCCCTGTGGGACTCCACACGTAATGGGGATGGGTTCGGCGGCGGCAGAGGAGGAGAAGACTCTCATGGATCTGTTGTTGAGGAATGACCCAATCCAACTGATGGCTTCCTGTGAGAAGTGGGCAGCTGAATCTAAATGATTACATAGGATTTTATGGTCAACTAGGTCAAACGTCGCGGAGAGGTCTAACAAGAGTAGTAATGCAGTTTTCCCGTTATCTCTAAGGACGTCTATTTGGGCTTTCAGATCTATCAGGGCGGTTTCAGTTCCATGTTGGGGTCTGAAGCCGGATTATCTTATTCCTAGAAGGTGGTTTGTTTCAAGGTATTTTTGGATTTGTTGGTATGCTGTCTTGTCTAGTATCTTGAGCAGGAAGGGGACGGTGGTAATCGGTCTGTAGTTGGTTGGGATGGACGGGTCGAGGGAGGGTTTTTTGAGGAGAGGGAGGACCCAGGACTCTTTGAGGTTACTGGGGACTGTTTCTGAGGAAAAAGAGGCATTGATGAGTCTGCTGATGAATGGTGAGAGGTCTCTTGCCGCGTCTTTAATGATTTGTGGGGGGCAGAGGTCGCCTTTGCAATTGGAGGGTTTAAGGCCAAGAATTATTTTTTCTACTTCGAGAGAAGAGATTTTGTAAAAGCTGAAGCGAGCAGTGTTGGGTGTGTGGTGTGAGGGTGGAGGGCTCGAGTGGGCGTTGATGGGGTTGGTGAGATTGGTGAGGGAGTCTTTCTTGTTTTTAATTTTTGTTTGAAGGCCAGTGACTTTGTTGTTTAGTGCATTTTGGACACTGGTGCACCATTGTTTGTTTTTAACGCAAGTATCTGGGATTGTTACCGGGGTTTCCAATTCTTTCAGGATAGTAAATAATTCTCTGGAGCTAGAATTGGATTGTGAGATTCTCTGGTTATAGGATACTTGTTTGGCCGCTATGATTACTTTTTTATAGTTGGCCGTTATTTTGTTAAGCAGTAGTTTGTTATGGTCTGTCGGAGATTGTCTCTAGACTTGTTCCAGTTTACGCTTTTCCAATCTAAGGGTTTTAAGATGGTTGGAGAACCATTGGTTGAGGTGCTTTTTTGGTTTGGATTTTCTAAGTTTCAATGGTGCAATGGCGTCTAAGGCTGTGCGCATGGTGTTGTTATATCCTTCTACGAGGTCATAGGGATTAGAGTCTTGGAGTTGGCTAAGTGTAGGAAGAATGAGCGGGATCAGTTTTTCAATAGTAATATTTTTTTTGCTTCTCGTGGGGATGGCTGCGGCCAGTGCCATGTTGGTTGTAGGGCTTGAGGCCTCAAGTGAGAAGGAGAGGAGATGGTGGTCGGAGTGTTGTTAGTGATCGATACGGCACAGTTGTAGTCTGCTATCCAGTCCAGGGTTCTCCCTTTGTTATGGGTGGGGCTGGTTACTTTTTGTGTGAAGCCTAGTTCAGACAAGGTGTTAGTGATGAGAGTGGTTTGATTGTCTTTGGGGTCTTTGTAGCCTAAATTGAAGTCTCCTAGGAGGAGGCATTGTGAGGAGTTTTTTAGGTTGTCGGTAAGGATGCCATTGAGGTCTTCCTCGAAAGATCCCAGGGGTCGAGGCGGTCTGTATAGTAAGTGAATGGATATTGTTTGGGAGTTGGCAGTGGGTAGCTTGGCTGTGAGTGATTCGCATGATGGGAGGTGTGTAGTGGAGTTAAGTCTGAGGTTAAGGTGGGTCTTGGCAATGATGGCCAAACCTCTGCCTTTAGCTTCAGTTCTGTCCGCTCGGATGATGGTGTAATCAGTGGGGATGGCTAGCAATAGGGCTGGGCCTGCGGCTGCATGAAGCCAGGACTATGTTATGGCTAGGAGGTCTAGATCTTCAGCTAAGATGAGATCAGCGATGTCCGTGGCATGGGCAATCATGGAGCGTGCGTTGATGAGGGCACCTTTTATAGGTAGGGTATTGGCTTTGGCAGGGGTGGGGGTGGTTGCTGTGATGAGTGCTCTGTTGTTAGTTGTAGTGGAGTTGATGGGTTTAGGTTCAGGTTTTTTTAGCGTAAGGTTAGCGCAGGTGCTACTGGATGTTCGGTATGTGAGTATGGATTGTGTGGAGTCCCTGGCTCTAGGCTCGTGTATTTTGGGAAGTCCGGATCGTAATCTGGTCAGCCTGTCCGAAAGGCATGGGGGAGCGAGTAGGGTAAGCAAGATTGTGGTGCTGGGCTCTGTGAGGGTGGGTGATGTGGTGCCTAGGCTGGTCAAGTTAAGGGGTGAGCTGGGCAGGCATGCAGAATTGGTGATGTGGAGAATGATTCTCAGTAGTATAGAGTAAAGGCCCGGGAGGAACATTGTGTGAGGTGGGTAAGATGCAATGTGTGTCCTGTCTAGGGTCAAAATCTAGCAGTAGGCGCGTAAGTGTAGTCAGTGCAGCCTGCCTGGAGTAGCACCTAATCCAAGTAGCGCATGGTTGCAGATTGGCATCTGACTCAGATACAGGTGTGCAAAGTGGCCCTTAGATTAGAATAGCGCAGATGTGCAGATTAACAGAATCAAAAATAGCAAGCGTTTGTCAATTAGCACAGCATTAGGTTTAGAATGGCACCAGTGTACCAATTAACATCTTGGATCGGAGTAGCGCATGAGTTCAGAGTGGCACATATATTCAGAATAGTGCCTGGATTGGGAATAACACCTAGGTTCAGAGTAACACTTAGTTCAAGATAACACCTAGATTCAAAATAACCCATAAATTCAGAATAGCACTTAGATTAAACGTGACATGAGTTTGCAGATTAAGCACAACATTGAGTTTAGCGGCTATAAAAATATGTTGCGTGAGGACACATTGGGCTGCAGGTCAACAGATCTAGAGGCAATTGGTGAGCAGATCAGCAGAACAAAGCAGATGGTCACAATGCAGTAAAAAATGGCAACTAGATTTGCATTAGGGTAACAGAGCAGCAATGAGGCACAGTGCAGTTATATGTTACAAGGCTGACTAGCGACACAATAGTCTAAATACGACTGAGCACCTATGTGCTGGAAATGGCAGCAAGGGCATGGCTTGCTTAGAACCTTACAGGCAGACTAAATGCTAATGTGCATCTAGATATTAAATGAGGTTAACAGTAACATTGAATAAGTAAAGCAATGCAATGTAGAAGTGTGTAAGGCAAAACCGTGCGATATAGCATTGGGAGCGGCAGTACACAGAGTTGCTTAGTCAGTGTGATCCATCCGTACATAACGCCGGACACAAAAGGGTTACTGGAAGTAGGTAAGGCGGTGCAAGTATAGCACTACGCTGCATTGTTTATGAAACGATCTGCTGGAAGAATGGGAGGGGCTTCTGGTTGGCTGTTACAGATTTAACTTTAATATTGTTAGTGGGGTGTCTCACCGTATTGGCAGCCGTCCTGGGAAAGAAGATAAGGCAGAAGCACGACAGAGAGCTTGGACCTGGAGCAGCCCGCAGCGCGGCACGCTCGGTCAGCTCAGTCAGGTGCCTTATTTCCTGTGCCTTCGTTCCGTGGGCCGGCGCTCGCCTGCCGGCTAGGAGTGATTGGCTGGTTATACAGCTGGCAGTCAATCACGATGCTTCTCGGTCAGAGGCACTGGCTGGGGAAGATGCAGGTGGCCAGGGCAGCCATCATGGAATGGGTTGGCTCCTCGTGGTGCACAATGGCGATTGCACCCTATTTCGGCGCAAATGAAGAAAGATCCATGTTTTCTTTGCAAGAGCTGCAGGTGGATTTTAAAGCATTCAGGATATGAATATTATTTCCAAATAGGACGCGGGATGCAAAAACATCCGTGGTGATAGCTTGGGCTATGAAATGATGCCCCAAGCTTACCTTGCCACCCAGTAGGGTGGAGGTGCTGGAGGAGCTGCTCCTGCAGCTAGGGAGACTGGACAGAGCTCCTGCTCTGGTAAAGAAGGACTGAGGGCAAAGGCACAGTCAGGTGCCTTATTTCCTGTGCCTTCGTTCCGTGGGCCGGCGCTCGCCTGCCGGCGAGGAGTGATTGGCTGGTTATACAGCTGGCAGCCAATCACGATGCTTCTCGGTCAGGGGCACTGGCTGGGGAAGATGCAAGGGGCCAGGGCAGCCATCATGGAATGGGTCGGCTCCTCGTGGTGCACAATGGCGATTGCACCCGATTTTGGCGCAAATGAAGAAAGATCCATGTTTTCTTTGCAAGAGCTGCAGGTGGATTTTAAAGCATTCAGGATATGAATATTATTTCCAAATAGGACGCGGGATGCAAAAACATCCGTGGTGATATCTTGGGCTATGAAATGATGCCCCAAGCTTACCTTGCCACCCAGTAGGGTGGAGGTGCTGGAGGAGCTGCTCCTGCAGCTAGGGAGACAGGACGGAGCTCCTGCTCTGGTAAAGAAGGACTGAGGGCAAAGGCACAGTCAGGTGCCTTATTTCCTGTGCCTTCGTTCCGTGGGCCGGCGCTCGCCTGCCGGCGAGGAGTGATTGGCTGGTTATACAGCTGGCAGCCAATCACGATGCTTCTGGGTCAGAGGCACTGGCTGGGGAAGATGCAGGGGGCCAGGGCAGCCATCATGGAATGGGTCGGCTCCTCGTGGTGCACAATGGCGATTGCACCCGATTTTGGCGCAAATGAAGAAAGATCCACGTTTTCTTTGCAAGAGCTGCAGGTGGATTTTAAAGCATTCAGGATATGAATATTATTTCCAAATAGGACGCGGGATGCAAAAACATCCGTGGTGATAGCTTGGGCTATGAAATGATGCCCCAAGCTTACCTTGCCACCCAGTAGGGTGGAGGTGCTGGAGGAGCTGCTCCTGCAGCTAGGAAGACTGGACGGAGCTCCTGCTCTGGTAAAGAAGTTAATGGCACTGATGACCCGGGGAAATCGATGAGCAGTGAAAATTTCACAAGCCACCTGCCTTTGTTCGTCTTGGATTGAGCGCATGTTGACATGGCATTGGCTGCCTGATGTGCTGCATGCCATGACCAATTGCAGGGTGTGTGACTGTATGACCTGTGAGATGCCTGCAGTAATGCCACTGTTCCTCTGGAGGGAGCCAGTTGGGATGAATTGCAGGGCATCCAGGAGCTTCACAAGTCCCCCATGGCATGTGTCCACTCGGTGATGGGGTGCGAAGCACCCTCCCACTCCTACAACATGTCCATGATGATGTGCAGAGACGAAGTGATATCTTTCATAGACATCTGTGTTGGACATGCCAGAGAGGGTGACCCTGGTGCGGGAAACCAAATAAATAACACCAACAACATAGAACAATTAATATCAATGCAAAACAACTATCAGAAAATAAACAACACCCACAATCACCACTAAACCACCAGAGAAAAGACAGGACACAAAAAAAAACAGATTCTCCATAACACAGCACATAACACATCAAACACACATACTGCCACATCATTCGTGCAACCAATAAAAGCATCTTGAAAACAAACAAATACCCACACAATGCTAGCAAACAAGACACACCTGAAGCCCACACACACACACACACACACACACACAACTGCAAAACATTTAACGCAAACAAGAACAAACCAACCACCACAGCAATGATGAACATCAGCATGCGCATCATCATGCCAAACGTCCTGTTATAAAGGCACACAGCGCTACTCTATGGCTTCCATCCCAGGAAATGTATCCCTGCAACTTGGTGATAGCCCTGTATGCACAGGAAAGGCACAATTCTGCTGTAGCCGCTGCACTCCAGCGGAGGTGCAAAAGTAAGTAACAAGTTTTCCTTATCATGGCCATCCTCTTCAGCATGGCCCACACGGAGGTCTACAAAAGTTATCCCTTCCCTCGACATGTCATCATGGACATGTTGCGGGAGTGGGAGGCTGATTTGCACCCCATCACCAAGCATTGATATGCCATTGGAGCACATGTGAAGTTTCTGTCTGCCCTGCATTTTTTCACCACCGGCTCATTGCCGAGGACCAGTGGCATCACTGGAGGAATCTCCCAGTCCACCCAGTCATGGCAGGTACATGAATGTGACCTCACGTAAAAGTAAATGTTTAGGGACAAATATTCCACATCTTCTGCGAACAATAACAATGTTTCTAGGGACAAGGAGAGGGAAGGCACAGTCAGTTGACCGTATGGGGCATGAGACTACATCCCTTTCCACAGTTTTCAGTGAAACACGTACATGGGTCCATGCATGTCAAGAAGTGTCCTTACATCAGATGCAAAGGTCCCAAAGGATACTCTTGCCAACATGCTTCCCGTGATAACAAGTACAATGCTCTGCCTAAAAGACAAACAAGCAAATGCTCATGAAAAGGGTAATGTTGCACACAGCTCTTAACACACTTTCTCGTTGTGGGACACATGGCTACACGCATACTCACTACATTCTCAACTGCACCCCTATAGTACGCTAAAGAAGAGCAGCCAAATGTCCAAAGTACACCCCTTTCATATACGTCTGTCTACAACACTGGCAAAACGGTACATGGCGCTCATAGTCATAGCCATCTTCCAAAGGACTGCTGACCCCCAGACAAAATTACAATACAACCACAGTACAACTCCCGCTGCACTAATCAATTGAGGTTGGCCGCAAAAGCAGTGTGTCCTTCATTGTTGCAGACGAGCCGTTCAACCCCCAAACCACGAAGCTGCAGAAAATAAGGTTGCATTCACCTTCTCAAAAAAGTCCAAGGTCAGGGTGTTGTTTCCGGATGTGGGCAGGCCATGGCAGCTGCCTAGCAAAATGCATGGCACCTGACATCCTCCTAGCCCCAACCCTCCAGGAATCCCTTGTGCATAACCCATCCATGTGGAAATGTGTGGGTTCAGCACACACTGTCTCATCCTTGTTTGGATAAAATGCAAGGTGTAGTCTCCCGGCTCACTGATGTGGTGTGCGATCTTCACTCATGACTTGACCCGCGCTGCCACCTATGTTTGCAGCGAGCTGCGACTGGTGAGAAGCATGTACTTTCTGTGCATCTCTGTCCCTAGCACCTGCACCTACTGTTGGGTGAAGTTGGGTTTTTGCAAACCAGGAGGGGGAAGCAAGGGTCATCCCCAGAATGTGCAGAGTCAACCTGCAGTGTGGTGGGGGTCAGAGGATAGGTGCGAACAGCATGGTGGGAACAGTCATGGCTGGTGGTGAGACATGGGCACCCACCCCTTTGAGGGTCTCAACAGGTCCACGTTGGTTAAGGCCCCACTTCTCCCCCTCTTCCTTTTCCGGTGTCAGGGGAAGTTATGTGCAGGAGTGGCTTCAGAAGGCCAATGGGGATATTGTACTTGGCAGGGTACACCAGTGCCAATGGGCCTGGTGGTGTTCTGCTACCCCATGGTGAACTCTCCTCATGGACACCTCTGTTGGTTGAGGCACCGGCATCCTCAGTGGTGGCCTGCTCCCTGTGATCCTTCTGCACAGACCATAGGGTCCTCCTGTGGACCTGTGTCGTCCCAGCCTCCACAGCTTTTCCCACTCCCTTTCATGTTAGCTGTCAACCACTTGTACTGGCACAGTCGACATTTATATGGAGAGGGAGGATTTAGGTTGCTAGGCATGCTCATTGCTGATATGGCACCAGAATGAGCCAGAAGTTACGCCATGGGGTGGCAGGCAATATGTGTCGGCCTGGGTGCATACAATGCTACAACACATGTTCTGGGAGTGATGCATCCAGCGAGCTTGGACTGTACCATGCACAGATGGTTGCTTTCACACGCACACAAATGCAGATGCACAAGGGTGCAAAGCAGAATTGGAATATCTTTGTGCCACCTGTGCATGTCACTTCTACTTGGAATCAGTGCCCCTTAGGGTGCGACCTGTGAACATGCTAGGGACATCTTGACCCTGTCAGTTAGGAATGGTCTGCATTATACGTGCATGGGCACTTGTGTGATAAGCCATAACTTGCATATGGTTGTTGGCCACTAGCATGTATCTACCTGTGACATGTGTGCCTATGAGTTGTTACATCGACCATCACCTGTTCTTGATGGGTGGTGTGCAGAAGACATGGTCTCCTGTTGTGGATGCCTGCCACAATTGGCATTGCATCCGATCAGGGGGTTGACTGTCAGTCGTGGCTGTGTGTGTAGTGTCTGACTGTGTGAATGTCATGTACATGATTCCCATGAGACACAGACAGTATACTGATTATTTGAATGATGAAATTTCAATTGAGATACATAAGGCATTGAATTGTTTGCTGAGGACATGGACTGCTGGATGACTGTGAGTCCAGCCTGCACACCTTCTGGAACTGGCTTTGTGTGCCTGACACATGTTTGTGTGAGTTTGGCACTTAATGTGTTGCATGTGTATGTTTTTTACATGTTAGGATCTGCATCTTCATGTTTACAGATGTGCCATGGACCAGACACAAGTGAGTGGAACACATGTGGAATATGACTGTCAATTGTAAGTTGTGATACCTTGCAGTTGGCATTGCCGCCTGAGGCAAACGATCACCATTGTGGCATGACTACTGATTGTGGCACAGCACTTGTTCAGCCGATGTGCATGACCCGTGTTTTTGGGTGATCAGTAAAATGATGCTGCTACACACAGGGATTGGACTAAAATACTGCACAGCATTTAATGCATGTGTGTAGTGATATTAAGTAGAAAAAGAAGGTCAGGCGCGCACTCTGGTTCCAAGTCATT
Source organism: Ambystoma mexicanum (assembly GCF_040938575.1). Lineage (NCBI taxonomy): Eukaryota > Metazoa > Chordata > Amphibia > Caudata > Ambystomatidae > Ambystoma > Ambystoma mexicanum. Next base: position 424,321,395 of record NC_090928.1, on the reverse strand, counting down.
TAATCCTGATGTAAGTAATAACAGGGTTGAATCCCAACACAGTTCAAAAAATAATAACATGGCTGAATCCCAGATGCAAATAGTCCCAACAATGTTCAAAAATTACCAGGGTTAAATCCCAACTGCTACAGTTTCAAAGCACAATAGTTAGTTCTACTCCTCCAAGTACTTTCAAGTCTCAAACTCTCATCAGGGAGGCTGTGCTAGCTGTGTTCCTTTCCAGGTGTTGCTAATTACTTTTTTCAATTTCAGTCTCAAAGGATTCTGGTTATTGTAGTGATGGCACAAGTGTTTCATTCAGGAGACCAGGAACCAACTCCCCCCAAACACAAATCTTACCCACAATTGGGGGAGGGGGGAAAACCATGAATATGGCTCTCCAAAGTGGGGGCATAATAGCCCCGGTGCTGCTGCCTCTGGAGCCCGGGTCTCCTGTAACATTAAGTAGAAAGAGAAGGTCAGGCGCGCACTCTGGTTCCAAGTCATTTAATCCTGATGTAAGTAATAACAGGGTTGAATCCCAACACAGTTCAAAAAATAATAACAGGGCTGAATCCCAGATGCAAATAGTCCCAACAATGTTAAAAAATTACCAGGGTTAAATCCCAACTGCTACAGTTTCAAAGCACAATAGTTAGTTATACTCCTCCAAGTACTTTCAAGTCTCAAACTCTCATCAGCGAGGCTGTGTTAGCTGTGTTCCTTTTCAGGTGTTGCTAATTACTTTTTTCAATTTCAGTCTCAAAGGATTCTGGTTATTGTAGTGATGGCACCTGCACAGCCTTTCCACCATCACAGGTCTTCTCTTCAGTGTGCTCTGCCTCTACCTCAAAGCATCAAATCTGCCCGACACTCCCAGGTATTGTGAAAACAGAAATAAAATATTGAGGCTGAGTACCCCAAAAGGAAATACACTGAACACGGGTTAAAAAGGAACATACAAAGTACTTTATTCTCTACTGAGTCCAATTACAAAAACAGTGCAAAGTCAGATAGCTATCGGCCCTCAGTACAACACAACGAACTCCAGTGTGGTTCAGTGACAGACGCTGTACATTAGAATGCATTTGCCTTTTATACATTTTGTGGGCACTATGTCCAGCCCCAATTCGGGTTAATATTCTACTTTATACATCACCGATTCTAGGGTTCGTGCAGAGTCTCAAATAACCGCATTTAACTGGTTTGTCTTTAATCCATGTAACAACAAGCGTATGCATTAACTGTGTATTCTAAAGTTTCGCATGCAGGCCTTCTTAAACATAAATACAATGTAGTAAGACAGATGTTCTTCGTTCAGTATGCAAACACATTATCTCAATATATGCTCGTGGATTAGTTTCATCGCACGGGTGATCCCTTTACACATAGGTCAACGAAGGACGAGGTCTCAGTTCATGACCTCAACAAGTGGCCTGCAGGCAAATTACACATTAGCTATGTACAGAGGTCAAGACGGCCATGTTGTATTTTGCAATGGCATCGTCCACTATTTTAGCTCACAAGGTGACTTTTACACAACGAATCCTAAAATGGCGGCCTAGATAGATTAAAGGTCAGGACCTTGCAACACAGATTTCACTCGCAAGCGACTTTCGAGCAGATTGGTGTAGGCCAATATTAATATATTTATTACAGTAGGAGGCACGATATACTTTCTATTCCGACAGTATGGCTCTGTCGCGGTCTCCATGGTGGTGCCCAGTCCAAATGTTTCTCTCTGCATGTCCTTGGCACTGTTGTGTGAAGGCATCATGAAGCAGACACAGAAAACGGGTTCAAGTCTGGTTCTTAAAACTTCTATAAACTTAAAATGCAAGATGGAGTTAGGCCTAACTTGCCCTATGCTAAGTTGGGTTTTCCCTACCTTAAAAAAAAACTAAAGATAGTCTCTGTCAGTAAGTCCAAAGCACGTTTCTGTTTAGGTCCAAAACCAATACTTGTCCACACAACTAAATGTATACAATGTGTAGGGATGTCAGCAGCACAATGGGTAGTGTTCAAAATAAAGTTCAGAGCTTCTTCCAGTTCTTGGCTTGTAATCAGCTTCTGCTTCTGTAAATTCAAAATAGTTCATAAGGCACAGGGGCTCCCTTCCCCAAGCGTTTAAATCTTCAAGCTTTTCAAAGCAATGTCATGAATCAGTGATATCGACCCTTCTGGTCTGCCTAGTCTCTCAGTCAATAACCATTTACTCCGCTCCCTTTCAACATGGCCGACGCCAAGAAACGGTGCGGTCTAGTCTTTCTGTATTCATGTACATGTTTCCTTGAAAACAGACATGCCCCGCGCTTCCGTGCATCTCAACGCTCCGCTTGCCTGCACCTTCGTTCCGGCAAGTTTTGTTCTAAGTTCTGTATCCTTTACCTTCGTGATCCCTGGTGCCCGTCCTCTTATCCTTCCCGGCCTCCCTTCCTCTCCCCTTCTCGACCTCTGTATTTTGAGCCTCGTTACCTTTTTCCTTCCAGTCCTGGTTCTGTCCCGGATCCTCCCAGGAACATTGAACGCCTTCCAAGTCCCAGAGCTTCCGCGGCCGGGAGTCAGAAACCAGTGCGCTCTCCGTAGCCCAGCAGACTGGATTCAGAGGATTCTAGACCTTACCTCTGCAAGGCTCGCTCGTCCAGGAAAAAGAAACCCACGAACTCCAAGAAGAGACCCACAAGAAACAAACATGTGAGTCATGAATCAGAAGACTTGGTTTCTTACAAACAACACAGTTCCTGGGAACACTTTCCAGTTCTTATGATAGTGTTACTGCTACCAGTTCACATAGACAGTTCAGTTTCTTGACTTCAAAATCACACAAGAGATTGTTATAAAACACAGGCTTCTTAATGAGTGATTTCAGTGGCCTTTCCATACAGGGCTGCACTTGCTCTAGGCGCAGTTGTCAGACCACATGGTCCACCCATTACAGGTCACGTAACCGATATGCCTTTCTTAGCTGTTTCTTCATCAATCCTAGGCCACTGCTTCAACTTGCCAGTGATGCTTGATTTTTTCACTTGTGTCACCCTCTCTTGACACTGTATTGTGGTTTGGTTGGCCACATACTTTTTACACTTCCTAAGATTCTCCGGGCCCTTGCCAATGTGTATATACAGTTCCTTGAAATTTCTTTGCTATTGCAAAAGTTTGTATTCTCATGTAGTGCAGTTCTTTTGAAATTTCTTGGCTTAGGCAAATGCTCTGTCCCTTATTTTTTCTTTTTTTCCTTTTTAATACATATCCAGGCTTAGTACAAGTTTATCCACATCGTTTAACATTGCTGCCTAAACATTCTTTAAAGTAGATAGTTCCATTAAAAATTGTAGACCCCTGAAAATTAAGGATTTTTGTTCACCCAATAGCAAGGATATCCATCGGTCGCCAACAGTAAGAGATATCACTTCTGATGGAAAGACGTCTCGGAACTTAAGTCTAAGCTGAGAGAGAACATTGCAGTCCATTAAAATATAACGGAAACATTCTTGTTGGTTTGTGTCAAGACAGAATCGAAAGAAATCTGGTTGTCCATTTAATTGGTTCCAATGCGCCGATCATTTCCCTAGTCGGGAGGAGATTGAGTCACAATCATAAAAATAGGTCCCTGACCTGTGGGCAGGGAAATCTGAGCAGATATGGAGGGAGTTGGGTTTTTTTTGGCTCGAGAATCAGTCACACAGTTTTATGGAAGGTTTGTATCTAGTTTTGATCTCCTGTGTCTCTATCCAATCATTCCATTGGATTTTTCTTTTAATCAGTGTAGGATTGTTTTAGAACTTCTTCTGAAGAATGAAGAACTTCTAGACAGTTTGAGCATCTAGACTTCCAGAGGTTTAGAACTTCATTTTGATGTTTAGTAGGAATCAATCTCAAAATAGCTAGTGGGAGAACATCCTCTTCTGAGAGCGTTTTTCAGTAGAGATCAATCGACTTCCACAAAACTGTTGAGTGGATTGATTGAATAGCAAATTGATATCTTATCTGAGCAGTTGGGAGGGATTTTGGAAGTGAGATAACTTTCCTCCAGAATACTCCTTCTAAATAGTCCCAAATCTTCCATGTTAGAATCGGAACCACTTTCTGACGGTAGAAGGTCAGTACTGGAAGCATAGAGAACTTCCCATATTTTCTGTGCAGAACATAAGCTTGTTGAACCAGAGATAAAGCTTTTCTTCGTAGGGCATTTTCCCACTCGTGATCATTCATAGATGAGTTTATCCAAACTCCTAGGTAACTTATCATTTTGACTTGTACAAGCTTGGCTGATCCCAGGAACAATGGAAATGTCTCTTTCCTTTTGACCTTGAAGATTGCAAAAGGACATAGTTTGGGTCTTTGCAGAGTTAACAGTTAAGCTGTTTTCCTGGAAATAAAAGAGTAAGGCATTTGAACTCTGTTGCAAGCCAACAGTGTTTTAGCCAAAAGAACCAGGTCATCTGCATAGATCATCCAGGGTACATCAGTACCATTTAGAATTGGCAAATTTGTTCTTACATTTTCTTGGGAAACATTCAAGTCTGATATATAAAAATTGAACAGGATTGCCGCCAACAGGCATCCCTGCTTTATGCCGTTCCATGTTTCAATTTTCTTTGTTAAGGCGCCTCCGTTTGAGAACCTGACCTGGATCGATGTAGCTGTATATAGGGCCTGGATAGCCTCTACAAGGCCTGGTGGACAGTTCCACACCTGTAGTTTGTGCCTTAATTTTCAATGGTCAAAGCTATTGAATGTGTGCTTGAGGTCTATGAACACAGCATAGATTTTAGTTTTAGATCTCAGGGCTTCCATCTTTAGTAAATTGAGGACCATGAGATTGATGTTTGTTCCTGCTCCATTAATGAAGCCGGTCTGCCGGGGATATCTTCTGTTGTTCTGCTTCGACCAAAGGGATAGTTGACAGAGAAGAATTGTAGCGAAAAGTTTCCCGAACGGGTCCAGTAAAGCAATTGGATGATAGTTGGTTGGGGATGCTCTGTCTCCCCGTTTGAAGATTGGAATCAGGAGAGCATTTGTCCATGAAAGTGGGATCTGATTTGTTTCCATTTACATCATGAAAAGAGAGACACAAATGTCTGCCCAGGCTTCCAGATTTAGCTTCAGTGAGCTGTTAGATAAGCCACCCAGGCCAGGTGCCTTTGATGTATTAAGTTGTCTAATTAACGTCAGAATGTCATCTCTGTCCCATTCGATATTCCATTTCATGGTTGTGCTATTGTCCTGGGAGTCTTCCCAATTTGTTCTCTTTGCATAGAGTGCAGAGAAGTGTGCAACCCATTCAGCTTCAGGGACTGGCGAGGTAAGTGATGGGGATATACTATGTTGGCCATTGAGTAGAGCCCAAAGTTCACAAGTGTTTTGTTTGGCCAGAGTTTTAAGCATTATCTCTGCGTCTAATTGGAGGAGTTGCACCTTAGACATGAGGTGCCAGTTTTTGTATTTCTGATTTCTTTTCCAAATTAACATAGGCTGATCTTTCACAGGACAGGAATTCAGTTTTCTTAGATCTAAGCAATATTATTTCCTCTGGTCAACCAATTTGGCATTATAGGCATGGACTGTAATGGAAGTGGTTTTATATCTTTTAGAATCGGTAGCTTTATAGGGAATCAACATCCAATCATAGTTTGGTTTATCAGTGCCGCTTTTGGGGCAGTTTAGAGCCTACTTTTATCTATTGGTTAGATTTGATATATATCAGACGTTTGGTCAAAGGCAAGCCACCCTGATTGCCTTTCCAATAGATGAATGTTTAGATCTCCACATATAATTAATTGAAGATTCTTATATCGCAGTTGGGAGTCATCTATTATCGAGAGTACCATCTCGATGAACAAGGTGTTGTTGATGCCAGCAGGATTCCAGTAAAGATTACAGATAGCCAGATGATTGTACAGTTCATTGTTTTGTGCTGTTTTCAAAATGACCAGAATTTGAGTGAATAAGTTCGGATTCAGCTCTTCTAGTACTTCCAAGTTTCTGGCTGACTTTACCAAGGTCAGCAAGCCTGAGGATGGACGCCTGTTTTTTCCTCTGAGGGTATGATTTAAGTATGAGATATACCCATTGCAAGCTGGTAGTGTCTGAATCCATGTTTCTTGAAAGCAGATAATATCGAAAGTCTGCAGCTCTGCATTGCCTTCCGGAAGCAAATGGGTGAAACCTTGGGTATTCCAACAACACAATTTCAATGGCAAAACCACTCGAATTCTCAGTTGCCAATCTGCCTGGGTTGATGTTATTCTTTGTCCAGCATGAATATTAGTATAGTTCAGATTTCTACTGGGCAGGGTATTCTCCGACATCTTAACTGATCGACGGCTCTTATGATCTCCTGTATCGAATTTCACCGCTAGTTTGCAGAGTCGTTTAGCTTCATCAGGGCGACTCATGGGAGTTTCGTCATTTAGATGAATGGCAGAGTTTTGATGGTGGGGGGCTGCCCTCCACTGTCTGTGTTTCTTTAGAGGGTTGTGAATGAAGGCAGATGTTGCACCTGGACATAATTGCAAGCAGTAGCATTGTCACATTCCAAAGGAGGTAGGAGCGGTAACATGAATGAGCAACCGAATAAGAGGATGAATGCTGAGCAGCCCCAACACATGGAGGGAGGAAACCCGGGCTTACCAATGCCACTCTCTTGCTAGACTAGACTGGGAATGTTCTCTGGGCTAGACTGCAAGGGACCCACAAATGCCTGCCCGCCCCGCATACAAACAGGTGCCACGTAGGCAGCCAGTACACAACTTGGTCAAGGTTATGCATATGAACGGATGTCATATGGGAAAAGGAACACTAGTGTCGTACAGCCCTGATCTGGACGCAGACACAGTGACTCCCACACACCCCACCTAATTAGAAATACTGAAATGTAGCACCTCACTTCAAGACAGCAATGCCGATTAACCACACCACTAACAACTTCACCCTCTGCATACACCTCTCAAATTCTAACCAAACACAACCACAAACCTACAACACAACAATACGCACAAACTTCACTACAATGCAACAACAAAACAAAGCACACATGGACCTGCACAACAGAACACAATGTCTTCCGACAGTATAACACCCCAAGCCCAGCCAACGGAATTCCGGGTTGAAGCCGTCAACAGCACATCACTACTCTCTTGCACTTCTCCAGGTCATCCCACTAACGCCCCCCGCACCCCTCTCTTTTTTCAGAGCCGCCAGAGCGCCAGGAGACCACTCCGGTGGTGATTGTGCGCAGTACAAATATCCTTTAACATTAACATTAACAGTAGACATTGATGCCGACTTGCTCTTCTCAACTAATAACGTCTGACACAGCTCGAATCCCAAAGGTAGAAAGGCATCCCTCTGTTCGAGGATTGCTGTTTTAACGGCAGTAGAGAAGAAATATACAATCACCCAATCGTTTCTTTTTTCCTCGACGAACTGGACAATTTTAATGTCTCTAGATTACAGATGTTTCAGTTGTGGAATGAACTAAGGAAGCTTTAGCACGTTGGCACAATTTAGGATCAAACCATCTGACGATCTCAGAATACGTTCAATTACTAGTGTGCAAGGAAGCCGTGAAGATCTTGATAGATCAAACTTTGGTAGATGTGTAGTTGATTCATTCAATTCCCGTTTCTCTGGTTTCTTCTCTGTTCGTTCGCAATTTTTAACAGCTATCAGGCACTTTTGAACCAAAGTCAGAAACACTTTTCCTCTGGATACTGATAGTAAGTCAACAGCCATTGATTCTTTAGGAGGAAATTAGCCTAGTAAGACTGATGCTTCTAGGTCGTCATCTGAGATTTCTTTGACTGAGATTTGAGGATTAGGAGCGGGAGTAGAGTCTTCATCATCTTCTTCTGATGGATAAACAGAAAGGTACATAATAAAAGCTCTCTGTTCCAATTCTTCTTCAGTGATCTTGTTCTTATCTGATTTCTCTTCTCGTAGTTGAGGTATAGACTTCTCCTTCTCATTCGTTACTACTGATTTAGAGGGAATCAGTAGATTCTCTGCTGGGACTCTTAAATTGTGTAAACAGGTTCTTGACCCATTTGACCTAGGTTTGGGGATTCTAGGCTGATTTTTAATTTTCTTCGGTAAGGGTTCTGAACCTTTGGTAATAGAGGATCTTTTCCCAAAAATGGTAAAGTGCTGCTTAGCCAGTACAGCTGGTGTCTTGTCTTGGTTGCAGTGAGAGTTAAAGTTGGAGAGCTCGCTTTTACTCCATCTCTAGCAAACCATTGTGGGTCATGGTCCAGGAGGGAGTCTTGTAAGGGAGGCGCCACTATAGTGAGATATTCACAAGCCTCAACATTCTGTAATCTTCCAGCCAGCAGACACAAAGCCGGTCGAACATTAGTCTCTTTGTCCATCAGCTGGGAATAGCTTCCACATTGTTCTCAATTGAATTTGGTAGAAGCCTGGTTAGGTTCCTGTGTATACAGGATGTATGTGTTAGGGAGAAGTGAATTAATGTCTTCTATGAGTTGTTTGGAAGATAAAGTCTGCATTGGGGTACTGCTTCTTTCACGCCACAGAACATTCTTCATGTCTAGAATTGAAGTCATCATGGTTGTTTTCTCTGCATCTTCTCTCTTGCTAAATCAAAGAGCCTTGCTTGCCATTTTACCATCCATTCAGCCTCTCTATAAAAGCGGGATTACATTTTAGTTGTGAATGCCTCCAAGTATATGTGTTTCGAGTGAACCATGGCTAGGATGGTCGCCTGGTCCTTCATCGCATCGCTAAAGGTCTCATATAGCTTCAGAAATGGAGAAGGGGATATTGTCAAGGCAGCCATAGTGGTATTCTGCAGGTTCATCATAGTTGGTGGCATGGGTGTTATTTCACCTGCTTTTTTTGCATTTGGAACTCTCTGTATGGTTGAGCCCCTCCATGTGGACGTATCTTCAGCACGGGGGTCATTGAATGCAGCCAACAAACTGGTTTGTTGGAACAGGGCCAAATCCGTAGGTATAAAACTGTGTGCAATTGCCTCCATATCCTGAAAGCCTGATGGAATTACTTCAGTGCCTGAAGGGGGCTGGTGCAATAGAAGGTAAAAGCTGTCTTAGATAAACCAACCCCAACACCAAAAGAGATATTAGAGCTTTTCTCTGGTTAATAGGATTTAACAGTATGTTTATCCCAAACTTTTCGGACGAAACAGTCCGGTTGACGGATAAACTTAAGAATGCCAAACCCCAGAAACTTCATTGGAATGACGAGGATGATACATGTTATAACACCTTGAAACAGACTCTGTGCCAGAACCCAATCCTGAAGGTAGTTGACTTCTCTAAAGAGTTTGTGTTACAGGCAGAGGCCTCCCTTACAGGGTTAGGAGCAGTCCTGTCCCACGATGGACTGGAACACCCCATATTATTTACTGGACGCAAGCTGTTCCCATGTGAAAAATATGACTGTGTTGGAGCTACAGGCCCTGGCCACCAATTGGGCCATTATCCATCTTAGATACTATGTATTAGGAGGAAAGTTCACACTTGATACAGATCACTCACCCTTAGTTTGCATTAGCCAACTCAAAGACTCCAATCCTCGGGTCTTGCGATGGTTTCCAGACCTACAACCCTATTGTTTCACTGTGGAACTCCGAAAAGGAAAAAAAAGGGAAATCTAGGTTTTCTTTCACGGCTCCCCTGTGAAACAAATGTGGCTACATCGCATGGAGGAAGGGTATGTGAGAAACCTGAAGGTGTCTTGTCCCCGCGATCTGTCATCCAAGTGGACAGGACACAGCCATCGCTATTGGATCCAGTTCCTGAGGGTGGACCAGTGTGGGAGGATCACCTGGATGGGGGTACTTGGGGAGTGGAAGTGGGACAGCGACGGGTGAGATGCAGTATTCCCTTTCTTTTTTTTGTAAACAAATCTATTATTTTCTCAAACCATAATACAATACAACCAAAACAATGGTCATTTCAAATCATTTCACAACACATAAACAAAACCCAATAATATCCCCATACCCACCGACACCCCACACTCCACTTATCAAGAAATACTACAGAACAATTGAAAACACTCTAAAATATGAAAACAAGGGGGAATAAGCAAGGAGAGAAAAAGAGAAAAAGGAAAAGAAAAAACAAAACAAAAAAGAAATTGACTTAAAGCTATGCTTTTAGCATCCTTTAACACATCCTTTCAATACCATATAATAATGCCACAAAATACAAAGCCTATTTTATAATCCTCAAATCAATACCATACGATAATACAATAATTCCCAGAAATACCTATCTCTCTTGCAGTACCCAAATCAAAAGCCTTCTATGACATATTCAAATCCAAAAAAGCCCCCAGATCTTCTGGAATTTTGAAACCTTCTTCTGCAGCATGTAATTTACCCGTTCAATATTGCAAATTTTGTACATTACTTCCAATCCTTTGTGCCAGTTCATAAAGTCAGCTGACTTCCATGTACATAATATGAATCTGTTTGCCACTGCATCTCCTCTCATAATCCGGGTGATTTGGCTATCATTCAAGTCTTCCAGCAGTACAGTTTCACCCAAAATCAATGTTTCAAAATTGTATTCCATCCCTTCCCCCACAACAGCATTCATGACCTTCACAATCCCATTCCAGAAATCTTTAATTTAACACAATCCCACAACATATGCTCCAAATTGCCTTGCCCCAATGCACAACGCCAGCAAATGTCAGAGTTCAATAAACCATATTTGAAAAGACAAGCAGGAGTCAAAAATATTCTGTGGAGTATCTTAATCTGACGATCTTGATCCCCAATGTTCAGGGACACTCTTTTGATATTTGCACATATACTTGTCCATCTTTGAGAAGTCATTTCCGTTTCCAAAATCTCTGACCATGTCATCAGTATCCCTTGATCTGGCTATGAGAAGTCACTTAACAGAGTGTACATTTTACAGGCTAAATGTGCCTTTCTGGAAAAACTCTTGATACTGGAAGTCAATTGAAAAGCATTTGCAGATGGCAGGCTCACCACTTTCCTTAATTTCCTGTAGTCACCATATACATTGTGGGCCAGGTTGTACACCACCCTCAGCTCCTCGAATGTCTTCCATTTCTGATCTTTAAACAAATCCCCAATTTTCTTGACACCTGCTGTGAACCAACTTCTCCCAAAAAGATTTTTTTTCCCCAATGTTAATTTTGGGATTCAGCCATATCGATGAATCTGCATTTGTACCAGCATCTATTCCGGCTGCTTGCTCACATGCTCTCAATATTGATCTCAAGAAATCTGTCAGAGCTGATCTGTGGGCCCTCTTGTAAGTAACTGTTGATGGAATGGCCCACAAATCCAACGGCCCTGCCCTCTCTGCCTCTGCACATACCCACACATCATCTGAAGTCAAGAACGGAATGATGTGCCTCAAGGTGAATGCCTGGTGGTATCTCTCAAAATGTGTAATGTTCAAGCTCCCTTTCTCTTTTTTGAGCTGTAGTTTCCAGAGTTTTAAACTCGGAATTCTCCCATTCCTAACAAATGACTGAAGCATGCAAACTAATTTATTCCAATCCATTTTTCGTACTTGCATCCAGATCATTCCTAATATGTAAGTTATCTTTGGCATTAAAGTCATTTTTATTGCATTTACCCTGCCCCTTAAGGACAGCTGAAGTGCAGACCATCGATCAATCTCCTGTTTTCATCTACTGCATACAAAGGTCTATGTTAGTTTTCATAAGATCACTCAAATCCTTAGTTATCCAGATACCTAGATAGTTCATTTTACTATCACACCATCTGAACCCAAAACTTCTTACCACTTCACAATTTGTTTTGTTTGAGCATGGTAAGGACTCTGATTTCTGCCAATTGATCTTGTAGTTTGAGAGTGTGCCAAAATCATCCAGGACATTCATTAATTCTGCAAATGAGTTTGATGGATCTTGCACCACCACTAATGAATCATCCGCATACAACCAGAGCTTTTGACAAGTTGTTCCATAGCAAACTCCTTTGATTCTTGGAGCGGATCTGATTGCTTCTACCAAGGGTTCAATCGAAAGCACAAACAACAATGGAGACAGCTGGCATCCTTGTCGTGTCCCCCGCTGTAATTCAAATTCATTATATAATGCTTTCACCCAGTTCAAAAATTCCATACCAAAATTAATTATCTCCATTGTATATTGCAGGAACTTCCAGCTCACCATATCAAAAGCCTTTTCAGCATCAAGGGAAATAGCGACTGACTCAACTTGTGATTTTTGACATTCCTCCATTGTTAGCAATAACCTCCTCATGTAAGTAGCTGAAATTCTCCCTATAACAAAACCAGCTTGGTCATTATGGATAACCCTAGGGAGGAGTTTCTCGAGTCTGGCTGCCAGAAATGTAGACAAGACTTTACTATCCGTATTCATCAGGCTGATGGGTCTGTAACTCCCTGGGTCTAATTCAGGGTAATCAGGTTTGAGTAATAATGAAATCGATGCCTGGTGTAGAGTGGGATGCAGAATACCTTTAGCCTTGCTTCCAAGGAACATATCTCTCATTAACTCCAGGACCCCATCAGGAATCACACGATAAAATTCGGACGGCAACCCATCTGGCCCAGGACATTTCCCAACATTCACAGACCATACAGCTTTCTTAACTTCCTCAACGGATATCTCTGCATCCAAACACCATTTTTCTTCTTCAGTCACCTTTTTTAATGTAATACTTTCAAAAGAATGTTGAAGTCCTTTCCACATCCAATGCATGCTTTTCACTGTATAGCTCCATATAAAAGTTTTTAAATATTTTGTTTATTTCAACTGGATTTCTGGTCAGCCCACCGGGTTTCCCTATTGCTCCTATTGCCCTCTCAGAATCTCTCTTTCTTAATCTATGGGCCAATAGCCTGCCACATTCCCCATCGATAATACTTGCATTTCAATCTAAATAATGCAAATTCTGCTTTCTCACTAAGGATCTTATTCAGTTTATACTTCATGCTCATTAATTCAAAATGTTTCTCACTATCAAAATGTCTCATGAGCTCTTTTTCTAAAACTTCCAATGTGGAGTTCAATTCCTTCAGCTCTGCATCTCTTTTCTTTTTCTTGATCCCTGACACTTTCATAGCCATCCCCCGCATCACACACTTGAACGCTTCCCAGCTGGTCTCCACCCCAACTTCCCCTTTCAAATTGGTGTTTAAGCACTCTGATGCTGCATAAACTAACTCCAACTCACTCCTCATTCAATGTTCATGTGCTAAACCTCCACACTTTGTTCTTATCTGATGAATATTCCAATGAAACCACCATATTCACAGGAGCATGGTGAGATATTACTATACTCCCTATTGCACACCTTTTCACCCTTCTCTTGAGAAACCCAGATGTTAAAACATTGTCAATTCTAGAGTATGTATGATGTGCATTTGAATAGAATGTGTACTCCCTCCCAACGGGATTCTCCAGCCTCCATATATCAGACAGGGCAAAATCATCCATCAACAATCTCAAAGCTTCTTTATCCTTTTTCCTTTGTTTTCTGACATTCTGACTATTTCTTTCCATATGTGGTCCACCGTCAGGTTAAAATCACCACCCAACAAAATGTTCCTGCTTCCTAGATCCAAAAGTTGTCACCCTAAATCATTAAAAAAATACATCCCCGTTAACGTTTGGTGTGTAAATGTTACACAAAATAATTTCCATGTTCTGAATCTGAATCTTGACAAATAACCACCTTCCCATCTTACAGTCATCTGCTGGGCAGGATGTAGCCTCAAGTTCTTGTATTACTTTAAGTACCTCCTTTTCAGAGTAATGAGTGAAGGAGAATTGAGGAATTCTACTATCGGAGTTGTTGAGAGGGGTTGTTCTTTTTATAGGTGACCTAGGTGCCACGTTGCTAAAGGCATCTTTGATTTTTTCCTTGTGGGAATCCATTTTAGATAAAAATGGATCGTGGATGTCTTGGCACCATTTGGAATCTTTGGTCATATTATTGGATGGTGGTGGCTGTTCCTGAAATTCAGCCAGAATTTTAAACAGCTCACCAACATTAGATTGGGCGTTTATGTTCCTTTTGTTGTAGTGTGTGGCTTTGGCATTAATGATAAGTTTCTTGTATGCCAGTGTGGATTTTTTATAGGCAGCTAGAGTATCGTCATTGGGGTCCCTTCTACAGTATCTTTCTAGAGCTCTTTTGGTTTGTCTGGCAGTGACAATGTCTTCTGAGAACCATGTGTTCTTTGTGGCTTCAGACTTGATTACCTTCATTTTCATAGGAGCAAGGTCATTAACCACTTTTTTGATGATGGGAGTCAAGTGGTTAACTAAAGCAGAAGAGTCAACAAAGTTGGATAAGGGTTGTAGCTTAGATGATAGCAACGAAGATAGTTTGGAGGCTGTTATGTTTTTCAAATTACGAGTCATCTTTGGTAGACGTCGGTGGGTGTTAAGTTTGGGCGGAGAATTAGGTAAGGCAAACTTGGCCTAGATAAGGGAATGGTCAGACCATATACATGGTGTGACCATAATGTCTGAGATGTTAGTATTTTGCGATATGAGCCAATTGAGAGTGTGCCCACTTTTTTGTGTGGGAGATTTAATCCATTGTATGAGTCCGACTGAAGTAATGGAGTCCATAAGGCTGAGGTCCACTTCGTCAAGTTGGTCATTGGCCCATTGGTTAAGATCACCCATGATGACCAAAGGGCTTTTAGTAGTACAGATTTGAGCCAAAAGATCGATAAACTGCTCTTCAAAAAGGGGCATGTCCTTGGGTGGTCGGAAGATAGTAAGTACGTTAAGGTTTTGTTGGCCTTATAACTCAATACATTCCATTGACATTTTTTTTCAAACCGAAATGAGACACCTCTAGAACTTGAGGTGTAAGAGGAGTGGAAAGCCAAACCTGGCCAACTTTTTCCAAATGCAACTGCCTCAATCTCTGTACAATGAGTCTCTTGTAGGAAAATAACATCCGCCTTGTACTGTTTTATATGTGTCATAACCTTTTTCCTCTTAATATTATCCTTTAATCCATTTGCATTCCACGAGACCACTCACATCTCATCTCCAACAGGACCGCTCAAATTCATACTGTCCATTACCAAATCCATGATCAAATCTCCACCCACACTCACTCCTTTAAAAAAAAAACACAAATATTAAAAAAAAATAATAATCTAGAAACTTATAAATGAAACACATTTTTCTAAAAAGAAACCCCAAAAGAAACCATAACACCACTCGGAGCTGCACTAAGAGGAAGAGAGAAAGAGAGAGAGAGAGAGAGAGAGAGAGAGAGAGAGAGAGAAGAAAAACCTACCCCAAACGGAGCTTGCCCCCATATATCCGTTATAAAAATCCATGAAAACTCAATGAAAGAATCCCCCACCAATTTCTGGTGCCCTCAACCAATGGCTCAATAATTCCCCCAATGTACAATACCCAGATCAATATCTCTTTCAAAGAACTTTGCCTAATATAATCAATAAACGCCCCATAAGTAGAAACTGAATTGGACCTGGCCTATTTGTGTATCTTGTACAATATACAAAACTCGACCCTCCCAGACTATCAGTAGTGCATGAATTACCATTAGCTACATCTGCAATTGCTCAAATGAATAAACGTATTGTCAACTTCTATACCTTCCAATGTAAATGTTATACATATTTTCATGAGGAATGTTGGATATATTAGCTATATAACGTGCATATTGTAATTTATCATGAACAATATGGGCCTATAAGCCTCCTCAATCCCCCTTCCAACCCCGTTATCCTCTGATTTATCCCTCAACCACAGAACCCAATCCGCAAACACCGCCCACATCACTCCAAAACAGTGTGCGCAAACTTGCAAACCAATGAACCTTATCCTAGAATGAAACTCACCACCTTCACTACATGGAACATCTTATTTTCCCATGATCTCAACCACAATTCTTTTGAACATGTAGCCTTATTAAAGAGGTTTGGAAGGGTCAAGTAGCTGAAACCACTCATACAATATTCACATCAGTCCCAAACGCATCCCCCACTTCAAAGCAACATAAGAAACATCTCCAAAACAAGATGTTTCGAGTTTTAATAGCAATAATAATGTGCTGATGAGTCCATATGCTGTGGCGGAAGCCGTGTTAGTGCTCACCCCATAATACTCTCCCACTGTAGTGTGTACTATACAATTTGTGCAGCCCTCAATAGAGGCCAGTATATTGGATGTAATATAGAAACCAACACAGCTTTCATTTCTTTTGTGGGTTACCCTATCAGATGTGTCACCTGATGACATTGGCCGCACATGTCACTTCCCAAGTGCTGCATTACATATCCCAATTGCTACTTTACATGAAGACAAAAGCAGTGACATCCAAATACATGATTGCACAGCAGGCATCTCACAATTCTCATGCACCTGATTTCAAATATCTACTGCTGATAATGTTTCCTATCGGGATGCATGGGACATAGAGACAGATGTGGTCACTAGAAGATAATATCCATAACACCCACCAAACACGAGTGCAAGGGCAATTGCATGAGAACTCCCTGAAACATATACGTTTTTATTTGTTAATACAAGTCCTACCAGCCTGTAAACACCGTTTTCAACAATCGGAACCACAGAGAACCCCTGCAGAACTTAGTACGGCTTTACAATAACGAGTGGGCTGACTTGTCCATATACTTATTAGAGTGTGATGTTGGGCATGGGAAAGCTTATGGATGTTAATTATGGGTGTACGGTTTGGGCTAGGAGTGGAGAGCAGCTGCACAGAGAATACGAAAGAAGCAGTTTAAAGTCCACATGTTGAACAATTGATTCCCCAATGCACTCTGAGCCCCCATGCATCTCCCGGAGCTCACCGCCGATTTCCCAACCCATCAAGAGGTGGCAATCCCCCCCCCCCCCCCGCTCACTGGCTGGACTCCGATCCCTGATGCACCCTGAGCACATTGGCGCCCCCTGTTCCCGTTCCTTCCCCCCACCTCAACACATGTTTGATCCTGCCTTGTGTTAGAAATACATCCAGACCCAAACCTCCAGAAAAGCCCAGAAACCACACGCACAACGTGGCTGATGAGTTGCCAGAAACCCCACAGGATCATCCACCAAAACGCAATGACATGAAGGAAAGAAGAAGGCAGAGGGAAGAGGAAAGAAGGCAGGTGAGAGGAAGGGAAAGGACACAGCAACACGCCTCCAAACCAGACAGCAGGGAAATGAGTGCTCCAGAATTTGCATGTACCCATACGCAAAGAAAGGGTGCACTTTGAAGCTGCTTTGTTGGCCTTTAAAACGTTTCAATATGTTTTGTTCCTCCCTAGGAGTTTACAGGCTATATATTGATTAAATAGATTCTTCACTGCATTCCAAGCACCCACGTGTCCCCTGGAGCCCATTTGCCCGTCCCCCGACCCACCAAGAAGCGGCAACCCCCCCTAGTCCACAGACTGGACCCCGACTCTGAATGCATCCCGAGCACCCCGGCGAGCTCCACACCCGCTCCCTCCCCTCCGCCTCAACAGACGTCCGAACCCGCCATGTGTGTTTCCAACCACACGAAGTGTCAGAATTTCCAAAAAGCCCAGAAACCACATGCACGATGTGGCTGCAGGGCCGCCAGAAACCCCCCAGGACCAGTCACCAAACACAACAACATGAAGGAAGGAAGAAGCAGTGGGATAAGGAGAGAAGGCAGGTGCGCAGAAGGGAAAGGACACAGGAACACGCGTACAAGCCAGAGAGCAGGGAAGCGAAGGCCCGCAATGCGGCACGGCACAGTGAACAGCGACAGAAAGGAAGAACAACCCCGAGGAGGTGCAGCTGGCAATCAGCCCCCTCAAGAGAGGAGAACGCCAAAAGGGCCAGAGAGGTGAGGGCCCGAGGAGATCAGAAAACCCTGAGCACCCCCCACAGAGTGTGCAGGGCCAGCGGAAAGAACAGAAAGAGTTACAGATGCCACAAAGGAGTCTATTAGAGGCACAGGAAGCAAACAGGCAGACGCCCCCAATTCTCCATAACTAGTAACACATATGCTGCGTGCCCCTCTCTACGCAACATGCTGGAAACTCCCCATCAAGGGAAGCCGCACTCCACACATACAACATTATACGTCACTCGGTCCCCCATGGCAGAGCAGAGATACAACACTAACCATATTTGTAATCAGCCCCTCCTCCGCCATTACGTCTCCTTCCTTCTCATAAACAAACACACGCTCATGGAGACGTCATCCAACTGCGAGGCAACCCTAATATTAAAAAGGGCACCCAACAATCCCAGAAAGAATGAGAGCCCGCTCCATACAGTAAATTCAAACAATTGCATTTGAAGGCAAACGTTATAGACCGCCATTTTGTCCCAATTAAACTCAATGTAATAAAATAAAAGACTTGCAAATCGAATTAAAAAGGGAAAAACAGCATCCTAAAATTCAAACAACCATAAACCTTACAACATTCATACCTAATATAACTTTAATGTAACTAGGCTATATTTATATCTTGTAATTAAGGATCCAACTCTTTGCCTCATCCGGATCTTCAGTTGACCTAATACCACTAGGGAAGTATATTTAAAAAATGGCTGGGGTGACCAGAATTCCTTTATTCACTTTCTCCTTTGCCATCTTTTTCACTTCCCAGAAAAACTTTCTTTTCTCCATTAAGTCCTTTGGATAGTCCGGAAACACTGCTACTTTAGATTTGTTGTATGTTACTTGTCCTTTTTCCCTGGCTGCTTTAAGCACCCTCTCTTCTGCAGAAATATTATTAAACACCAGCAGAATCTGTCTTGGTTTCACACTATCCAGCCTTCTCACCCTATAGGCAAAATCCAAATAGTTTGGTAACATAATATTTTGACCATAAATTCCAGTAATTATCTTGATCACATTGCTATCCATCTGTCCATCAGCAGTCAGACCCTCTGGGATACCCACTAATCTGAGGTTATGACTTCTGGACTTAAAATCCAGCATCTGATTTTTAACTTTAAGATGCTCCATTTCTTTCTTCAAATCATTGTAAGCTCTGTAGCTTCCTGAGATCTTAGAAGCCAAACCAACTGAGTCCTTTTCCAACTTTTCCACCCTACCAGCCAAGTTAGTCACCTTACCAAAAAGGTCAGCAAAGGAGGTCTTCAACTCCCCCACATCCTAGCATACCTTCAATAAAATCCTAGACACTGGGGTTATCCTCCATATCCGCTTTAGTTTTCTTGGAGACTGGAGTTTCCAAAGTATCCCCTTTCTTATAATACTTTTTCCCCATCCTACCATGTAGGATACTCAGACACTCTGCCCCCAAACCCCTATTCCAACACACACACTTTTTTACACCACGAAAGACAACAAACTAACAACAGAGCCATTTACCTGACATGTCCCAACACAAGGGTCAGGCAGAGTCAGGCAATTAATAATAACTACATACACCTGACAGCCCTTTCCCTTCCCCACAGGGATAAAAGGCATCAGAGACACAGTTTTTTTTAGCAAATGCAGCTCTCCTCGCGGAGAGTGCCAAGCATCTAATAGCTTCCCGCATTAATAATTTTTGAAGATCAAAAATCCTGGACCACTACCACACTTCCTGGACCACTACCACACTCTTGGACTTCATCCATCCGGTCCCAGACACCAGGCATTGCCAGCTGTACAAACGACAGTCGGGTAACTAAAAACAACTCTATGCCATAACGCCTTCTCACTAATTTAGGTGCACTTCATATCTTGATTCAAATTTCCCATTAGAATCAATGTCCTGACGACAGTTTGGTGCCTCTAACAGTGCTGCCAATTTATACAGCCCCTGCTACAGTCCCATTCTCTCACCAAACCAGAAACACCAAAAATGTGTGTGTCAACAAACATTGCATATTGCTAATTGATGCAACATTACATGAATTGATTGTCACTTCTTTTTCTGCCTACTAACCAAAGGATATGCATATTTTTGTTGTGTTATGCATACCTTTTGTGCCACTTAAGTTTATATGTATTTTTAAATGTGTCTATGTAAAAGATTAAAATCTGTTTTAGACAATTCTACTCCTGGTGATTTCTATGAGCTAGTACATACGAGTCTAGCTTCACTGCAAATATAGGGTGTCCTCCTGGGTGTCAATGACAAGGGTGGCTTTTGACTCTGTTTCCCATTTCGCTGTTACTACCTAACCCTCTAGAGTCAGGCCCCCTTACAAAAAAGAGGTTTTCTGCCCCATATTTTTCTCATCACACTGGGGTTATCCTCCATATCTACTTTAGTTTTCTTGGAAACTGGAGTTTCCAAAGTATCCCCTTTCTTATAAGACTTGTTTCCCCATCATACCATGTAGGATACTCAGACACTCTGCCCCCAACCCCCTTTTCCGACACAAACACTTTTTTCCACAACGAAAGACAACAAACTAACACCAAAGCTGTTTACCTGATATGTCCCAACACAAGGATCAGGCAGAGTCAGGCAATTAATAATAACCACATACACCTGACAGCCCTTTCCCTTCCCCACAGGGATAAAAGGTGGTGTACGAGAGCACACTATGAGCAAGGCAGATCACACGACGAGAGAGATATTCCAGGACAGCAGTTCAAGAGGAGAAAAAAGGCGGTGTGAACCGAAGGGGCGACAAGGAGAGAAGTGGCCTTCCCCTTTTCGACCCAGACCCGCAAAGCCTCTGGAGAAGGAATCATAAAACCGTGTACAATAGCAGACGTTTGCTGTAGCAGATGTCAACGGTGCATGAGCCCTCCTATGCTGATAACCAAAGCAGGTAGAGACGCTTGCTACCATGGTAACGTCCTTGACTCCAGAGTCAAGAAAAGCCAAGCGGTTCATCACAGCCGGTGAGTCGAAGGGAGAACCGATAAGAAACCGAACTGTGTTGAGTGAAAGTTGCAAATGGCAGATTAAGTGAAAAATCAAAGAACTGTTAACACAGAAGGGGAGACCCAGCTACAGAAGGGTCCAGAGCCACATGGTGCTCACTCGAAAGACTCTGGCAGATCCCCCTTATTGTTGAAACTACTGATACCAGAAGGCCTTAGGAGAGCCACAAAGAAAAGGTCAAAGTGGTCATACAGGAGTCGAACAAAACCCCCTGTACAGTTGAAAGTCTTTGACCAACAAGTTAATTAAAATATCCCATATCGTGATAAAGTAGAAGGAACTGTGTGACTGGCAAACGTGAACCCGGCTGAGAGATACCTGCAGAAGGGGGAGAAGCCTGATGCCCCAATGTCACAAGAGTGACCCCGACGGAAGGATGTCCACAGTGGATTGTTTAAAAAGACATTGACCAGTGGTCGAAGTGTGCAGAAAGAAGAAGTGGAGCTATGTTCCCCCCTGGTCTGCCCTACTCTCCACAAACCCCATTGCTGCTCCTCCTCCCACACACAGTCCAAAACCCCAAACAAACACACCTATTATTTAAGGGAATGTTCAGTGCAGTGCACTGAAGTGCAAACTTCAACTTCATCCTACACTTTTATTTTAAAACTAAATCATTCCAGAACAGTTTCTTTTAAAAATAAAAGTATAGGAACAGTGAAACTGAAAAATAAAAAGTATAGGAGCACCGCTCCCGACCGCTCCCGCCCACTTCGACCTGAATGAGACTTATGAATGCAACAGAGGAAATCTCTTGAATACAAGCAGTAGTGAACCCAACGGAGGGAGGCTAACATTCGAGAAGGGTCTGCCCCCGGAAGAGGGGGACCGATGGGTGAAAGACATCACCCAATGTACATACGGAAGAGGAACCTGTGTTTTGTTATTTTGAACGCATCAAGTCCTCAAGAAGAGACTTCATTGTAGAAAAGAGGCTTAACCACTGAAGATCCTGATACCGGAGAACAGAACTGTAGCAAATCCCAAGAGTGTGCTTGCTCAGGAGTCCCGCCTTATCCCATGCTCAAAACGTGGTGAAGGGAGACCACTGACTATAACATCCTGACTAATCATTTTTGACAACGTCTTTCTTTCTTGTGAACCCTATCCCACACTCTTTGTTATATTTAGTTGTAAGGATTGGCAACACTTTGTTTTAGTCTAGGCCCTTTTTATTTGACAAGATGACAATAGGACTGCCTCATTATTATTTGATAATCCTAGGTTGCTACCATTTTAGATTTAGGATTAGGTTAGACATTTTTCCAACCTACCTGTACAGTTTCATAACCACCTTTGAACTGTGATCACTTGTGTCGGTCTTAACTGTTGCCACCATGAGTTCCTTACAAACCCCAGACTCCTGTTTCCGCCTGGTTGGACCTTGTCCGTGAGGTGGAGCTGTGCCTCTCTAAGAACAGTGAGCAAGGGTTCCATGTTTGGATTATCCTAGTAACTTTGGGTGAAAACCCAAAGCTACTTAATATGCACAAACAAAGGGCTTCCTGGTAGTGTCTCTCTAGCGTCCTGTATCCCGAGTTAGATTCTCAACCTGAGTCTTTAGCTCACCATCCTTTCACAGAAGAGACATTTCGACAACATATCAGTCTTTGTCCTGCACCGCAATGTCAGGCAATTCTCTTCTGAACAAGAGCACCAACAGCAGCCCCAGACACATGTTTCAGCATGGTTGGGCCTCATCAGTGAGGTGGAGCTGTGCCTCTCTAAGAACAGTGAGCAAGGTTTCCACGTATGGATGGTGAAAGCCCAAAGCTACTTAATATGCACAAACAAGGTGGGTCCTGGGGGTGTCTTTCTACCAGTCTATATCCTGGATTAGAGTCTTTAGCTCACCATCCTTTCACAGAAGATACATTTCCACAACATATGTATTTACCCTGCCCAAGGGCAGTCCAGCACTGAAACGCCAGGCAATTGTCTTCTGAACATAAGAACCAACAGCAAACCCAGACACAAATTAAGGGTACACCAATGCATTATTTTAAAAACCAAGTTCCATCATGAGATACTGAAAGTCACAGATGACATGCACCACAATAGTCCTGCTCCAAATCCAGGTGTCTCATGATGTTATTCATACGAATGGATTAAAACATGATTTTAGTTAGCTGCATGCTGTGAAACTCATAGCTGATTGGGCTACATACACAGTCATTCTCTGTATGCCCATAGAAAGACGAATGTTTAAACATACATTCTAAATCCAATCCATTGTTACTGGGCAACATGTCTGAAACAGTACCTCAGTCAAAATAAAACACTGCGAATAAACCTTAACAATACATTGAGGTCACAGAGGTCATGTTAGTCTTAAGGTGACACAACATGATTGACTGAATGCAAGCCTAGAAAGATGCCTTCGGATATTTCTATCATGAGTAAAATGAAAGGCACCTTCTATTCTTGTTTCGTACCCCATGTTCATGGAAGATCTGTTCATGCTCACCACCCCGGTTCCATATATCCTCCCCAGCAGAGGAGCCGGGTGGAGCCCCTCTGAGCTGGTGCCTCTTTTCACAGCACGCAGCCCCGGAAGGTTTCCAACGGTGTGATAAATCCTCGCTGTTTCTACCTTGGTAATAAACTGGTTTTGTGCTTTGGATGCAATCTATTTTCATCTGATTATGCTTGCTGTTGTTAGCAATTAGTGATAAGTCCTATCTTGGCACGAGGCACCAAGCAATCATTAATATTAAGTTCCATCACTTGAGGATCAATACATGTCTCCTCAGAGGCAAGCTCTAAAACTGAAAAAAAAGCCTGAAATTAATACAGGGTCCTCGGGAATCCAGATTTCCGTGGGTCAATTGTGAGGAAAGGAATGCTCGGTTATTGATGTGGGTCTCAGATATTGAGTTCTTGTCTCAAGTGCCAAGGACACCTTAGCACATGTAATGGCTGCCAGTTATTAAAAAAGAGAGGACCACGTGACTCGCCTTGGCAACCTCATCACCTTTCCAGCACCAGCATTACTTTTATTGTTGGGAGGTACTTTATTTGAATATACCCAGGGCCTAATATTTTACGTGATTTCTTTGCAAGAAAAACATGCCCGACCCGACATGTTGACTGGAACCAGCGCCCTAATGCCCTCTGCTCTGTGCGCTCCTATACATGCGGAATACCTTAAATACAATCATTTTTTTTCAATAATTTTTTTTTAAAAAAAACAGAAGCCTGGCGTCTTAAGCGTTCATCGATGGCAAGGTCTCTTTTTTTCTTACTACTTGCTTCCTGTCGCGATAACATGGACAAATGTAGCTCAAGTTGCGCTGATGGCAACCGCCCATGCATGGCCTTCTCGCAACTTGCAAGCACAGCACATCAAGTGGCTCTCTGCGGTGCGTTTCCACTGCTTTGCATATTAGCCTATGTATTTCGCATTGCCGTCATGTACTCATTCAAAATTAATACTGCCAAACTGCGAGGGCTTAATGTGGCGCATCGCGTCCAACCATGCGTAGGAAAGACATGTATCGCGCGCTCCGTAGATGACCCGAAGCACGATTGCATTCAAAATATCTATACATTCAGTTAAAAACCACGGTGATGTTTTGTCTCATTTATCAATGTCAGTAACGGATAATGTTATTGAGACCAAATTTAATTCCATGTAATTCTATTCGTCTTTATCATTATTATTAGTGTTATTATTAATATTATTATTATACTGCGTTCTTTACCCGTTTCGGGGGGTAAGAGCCAGCAGCCTGAGTTAACGGGCTGAGTGAAGCAAGGGCGGTTAACGATGGCACTGGGGCGTTATTCCCGGTATGGCCTGTGGAGCAGGTTAAGAAGCAAAGCAGTAACCCGGGCTGTTAAGAAAAAAATGCATTTTCTTTTATTGAACGTGACGCAGCACACTTCCTGTTTAATGAATGAAAATGATTTGCCAATATGGCCACCATGATATTAGAAGGCGGGACTTTGTATGGAGCCCTTCATCTATTACCATGGCCGAGGGAATAGGAAGAGAAGGGGAGCTGCTGTGGTGGTGGAGGGCGTTTTCCACCACCACAATTACGAAGTGGGGTTGGGGAGGTGTGTTGAGATCATAAAAAGAAAAAAAGGGAAGGGAGTGGGGGTTGGGGGAGACGGCAAGTTCCCGAGTTGGCCATCAGGCAGCTTGGAATGTGGGCTAGATTGGGAGTATCTGATTGCGTTTCCAGGTACCTGATTGGCCGGCTCCCACCAGCATGGTGCTCATTATTATTATTATTTGCATCATTATTCGGACTTACTATTAATATTAGTTTCATTTTTTTGTTCTTGCTGTTTATAATCTATACCATTCACCATAAAATGCGTCCCCTGCTACCCAGACCATCACAATGGAGATCTAGCATGCGCCAGTAATGGGTTATTGTTACTGAACGAGTCAGGCATGCAAAGCCTTATGAATGGCCAGGTGGTCCTGAAGGATAGAGATAGTTGGTGAAAGGAAATTCTAGAGTTTGACAGCACTCAGCTTCCACCAGAGGCAGATTTTCAGAGGCAAGGAGTTTAGAAGACGTTGGTCCTCATTATGAGTTTGGCAGCGTGGTACATTTTTGGTGGTAATTCAGTTACTTCCACTTTTTGGGTGGTAACTGAGGTAGTGGTAATTGTAATGCAGCGCCAAATTCCGAGATTAGAGGAGGAGTGAAGGATTTACCTCCAGCAGGTTGCTGAAGGTAATTCCTCCATTTTAACTATGCAAATATTAGCATTTACTGGTTCAAAATTACAGCTTGCAGTAAATCCAATGCAATTTCCACAGAGTCCTATTGACTCC
Source organism: Ambystoma mexicanum (assembly GCF_040938575.1). Lineage (NCBI taxonomy): Eukaryota > Metazoa > Chordata > Amphibia > Caudata > Ambystomatidae > Ambystoma > Ambystoma mexicanum. The sequence goes on along the minus strand of NC_090928.1, from coordinate 424,295,760 downwards.
AAAAATGAGGATAAGTGGCATCTTACCACCATTCATAATTCTACAGTAAAATCGCAGGACCGAGTGGCGGTAACAGTAAACATGTCCCAACTCATGAGGAGGACCATTATTGCCATAGGAATGAAGACACCTGATTAGGGCGCAGTGTTGGAGCTTTGAGGTGATGATGGAAAGGGACTTTGCTTGCTGATGCAGAGACATTTGAACTGAATTCATTTGGAAATGGGTGGCCTACAGATGGCAAAGAGGGATGAATTGATGTGACCTGATCTCTTTGTGGCCAGCAGAAGATCGACATCCACATTGTGAACTCTCTATAGCTGGCAGCCCTAACATGAGTGAAGGCTGTGAGTATGCTCTTCCAATCATGACGTCTTCAGGAAATGAGGGAACAGGCAACAGATCTCAGCAACCCAAAAAACACTGCGAGTGAATTTGAGACCTCCGCTCAGTCCTCACAGCAAACGTCTTCGACACATTCTACTATTTCTCTTGTTCTCTCCACACTGGTTTTGAAGACATGAGTCTGAACACGTGACTCACACCCCTGCCTTGTGTACATAAAACCCTCTGTTGTACCCCCTTCTCTGTGTACTACGCGAGACATGTTTTATGTGAGAATGTGTTTCTTTTAGCTGAGTCACGAGGCTAAAAATGAGAAAGAGAAAATGAGAAACAACTAGATAGATGTTGGACTAACATTCAACGGAGATTTGGAATCAGAGTCAAATATGAAAGGAGCCTAAGAATCAGCAGAGAGTTGATTGGGAATGAAGTAATGCCCTGGGGGTAGCAGGAAATTTAGTAGGTATCAAATGAAAATGCTGTAGTGGATGGAGAATGAGAGATATGTATTATTACCTGTGGGAAGGAGGTCATAGTTGTAGTCCGTGATGTTGTTGGGGCATAGGGAATGTTGGTTTAGATTAAGGGCTTTCAAAATGCAATATACACTATGCATACAGTGTAAACCGGCATCAGTGCTGAAATAATGAATGCCAGCATTAGTCCCCAGGGTGATACAAAACTCGCATTTTAAGCTGCAAGGACTCAGTTTGGCCTATTGTCTGACCACAATTCCTAGGTTAGGCATTGCATTATTTATATAATTAATTAATTTATTGCAGCAGCACTACAGCCCTTTTCCTGATTGTTGCTCCTCTTTCTCCTTCCTTTTCTACTTTTCCTTCATGTATCTTAAACAGTAGAGATTTTGAAGATTACAATTCCTGATTTAGGCTGAGGATATTAGGCACTCGTGGCAATAGTTGCCTCCTGACCCATTGTTACCCTAGATTAATGTTATCTCCCAGCTTGCTTTGGAGGCATGTACCATGAGAATGAGTAATGAAGTCCTGTAGATAAGCTCTGTTCATATGCGCATGGCAGGAACAGTTGGCTGTGGCCTGCATGGTCCTGAACTCTCTGACAAGAGTGTCCATAGGCAGGGCAGGCAAAGTATAGCTGCAATGGCTGGAGTTCTCAGTGAAAACTCATGCCCAGAGTCTGCCCAGTAAGGAGGCTGCACATGTTTATATGATGAAAATCATTAATTGGGATAGTGTCAACATCTTTGAATGAGTACAACCTCCTTATTACTGTCTGGGACCTTTACTCTAATGCCAACTTCCCCTGAACCCAAAGGGTATGTTCAAGTTACTTGTAGTTATTTGGAATAGGAAGCATTACCAAATATTGAGCGGGGAATTCTACAACAGAATCTCCAAGACCCTCCTGGTCACAAAGCTGTGTCTGGTGCATTGTCCAACAGCACCTCTTTGTAACAGAGTGAGACAGAGGACTGCTGCATGCCACTCTTGGCACAGAGGGACCAGCTGAAATGCACTCATCCATCATATTCCCTCGGAGTCTCACCATGCAAGCAGTGGCGTAACACAAAATGTGGGGGCACCCTCACCACCACTGCCCCCCATTACTCCAGTGCATGCAAGGCCAAGGGAGTAACCCTGTTGCTGGTAGAGAGGACTTGAGCATAAATATGGCTTTTAGCTGACAGAGCCAGAGGCTTGCAGCTACCAAGGTACTTCAAATCTGCTTACCTAATGCCTCCTCTCAGAGGTATTCACATTTTCGTGAGGTATTCCTTGCGTGCTCATCAGCACTGGGGCTAACCTCCACCTCATCCATTGCTACCATTTACAGGCAATGACAGCATTACTGTGGCCCCACTCCGAAAATGTCGACTTTTTTTTATTACTTTACACCGCATATATATGTTGGGGAGGTACGGGTATATAATGCAAATAGGGTGGGTTGCGGGGGTCTCCCTTTGCATATATATGTGGTGTTAAGGGAGACAAAATCAAAAAAAGTTGGCAATTTCGGGGTCGCAGTGATGGGGTTCGCAGTAATCGTATAGATCCACCTGCATGCACCGCACTATTACCAGATCAGAATGAGGTACTTGACAAGACATTCTGATCTGCCCTCAGATACCGCTCTAATGGATGACCGTAAGACATCTTTCCTGTGGTGCTGCCATGCCTCTGAACACACATCGTCCGAAAGGACAAGTCCTTGACAGCCCCTAGCTCTACCATACTGCAGTAAATGATGGTGCCATTGGGAAAGAGCCAAATACACCCAGTCGCCAGGTGCCAATATGGATATTTGGTAGTTCAGCCTGAAGAGGGCTGAGGTAGTGTCCACACCAGTGCTTCCAACCCAACCCTTTACTGAAAAACCTGAATTTGAGTTGCACACCTTCACAGGGAGAATATATAAGAATGAGACCCGGTTTTCCCAGTTCGGTGTGGAATGTGGGAATCACAGACACATGCTTAACCACAGAGCCCAACATTAACCAAAAACAGCACCAGGACCATCTTAATTTCGACCAATGAAGAAATGCTTGACTTCCTCCCTGAAAACTGTGGAAACCCAGCATTGTGGTTGAGCTAAAGCAGTTCAATGTCGACCATGTTTAGCCATCTACTACATATGAAACTTACAGAGCCCCTGAAGCGTCTGTGACCGTTCAGTCAACACTAACATTTACTGAAGACTGGATGCTGCCACCTAGAGAGTTATGGTTTTCTATAAATAACAGTCCTCGCTTCTAATATATGAAATCTGTCTGTATTTAAAACAGGTTATTTAAACCATCCATCTCAACCATCCCACTCCATGCACGAGAACGAGGGCTTTATTGCTGAAGCTCTGTAACTAATAGTTAACCCTAGAAAAGCTTAGCAACCACTGCCAGTCCATCTTTTAAACAGTACTGAGCCTCAACTGCAGAGCCAGGAAGATATTTCTGAAATATCATATCTGTTGACTGACCTCTGACAACACATCTCTGAAAATAAAAGAACACTGTCTCTGTGTACAGAAATGGTAGTGATAAGACAAATTGGTGGTGAGTTGGGATTCTAACCTGATGACAACAAAGGTAGACAAGCACTAGGAAAAATCGTGGAAGCTAAAGCGGCGCAACCTGGCAAAGATAATGCTCCTAAAACACTTATGATAGTACCAGAGGGTGCACATTCAAGTGCCCCTGAATAAAGCTTCAGGAGAATATGGCACAGAAGTCAAAGAGGAACATTTCTCCACTGCACATCATCCCTATAGAGCAGTAGCAAAGTTACCATTAGCAATGTGGCCGAAGGCGATCTGCATCACGAAACTGGAACCAGGGCGGCATTGTGGAGCTGCAGCAAAGGTGGCCACCTAGATAGTGAGCTACACTACTCCATTCCTTATAAATAATATAAAAAGGGAAGATAACACCCACATGGAACAGGTTTATTCTCTGGGCCAGTGCATCTACCTTCATTGGCAACATGCCAGTGGACGATCAGCAACCAGAAGCGTGAATCACACAGATCACCTACCATCCTCACTATAAGCTATCCCTATTCTACCAACCGCCCACCATAAAGTACTAACAGTCCTCTCTTGAAAGTTTCTAAAGTGCCTTGTAGAGAGTGCGTGGTGCTGGACGTTGCTAAGGTTAATAGATGAGGGAGTGAGTGCCCTCATGCTTGGTTGACAGCACACTACACATTAAATGCTAAATTGATGAGCAACACATTATAGGACAACAGGCTTGACTGGGCAATGACTTATTTTATCCCCACCTCATTTTTCCTTGTAAGGCAAGAGCTTTTACCTCACTTACATGAGAGTGTAATGCTAAGACAGGAGACACACACGACACTCTTTAAACGTGTGAACATATCCCCGGGTAACAGAAGGAGATTTTGCATCCTGGTTTCGAGTGCTCTGCTGGCTTACTACTGTTTTACCCGCTGTATGTAGATGATGTGGTCTCACGTTCTTTCTCCCTGGTGAATCTAAAATGTTGTTTATGCAAAAGGTTCTGTATCTACTTTGTTTGTTACAGCAATGTAATAAAACCATACACTTAAAAAAAAATACCTTTTTTAACTAACATTCTGGCCATAACCCTTCATCTGGCTACCCACTTCCTGTCTGGCTATCTTGAAGAGATATGGGAAACCACAAACAACGAGAAAAAAATCATGTGAGCTGCATCAATGACTTGTCTGATATGTCGAGAAGCTGGAGGTGTGAAACCACTCAGTCGCCATGTTTGCTCTATTACAGTTGATGTAACAGTCTATCCAAACCATCAAGCAAGACATGGAAGACACGAGGAAGAATCTGCCCGAGATTACTACCCTCAATGATGAAGTTAAACAGAAGGACTCAGACTTGCAAGTGGAAGACCATCCAAAATTAGATCATGGAAGGAATGGATGACATAGAATATAATGAGGGTAGGGTCAATCTCTACATTCTTGGAATTCCAGACAGTTCCAAAGGAAGCAATAGGAAGATGGTTGCTACTATATTGCTTGATGGCGCACTAAAATGTACAATAGAGAACCCTAGAGAAATTGATCAAGCTCACTACTCTCTTAGACCAAAATCGGAATCCAGCAAACCTCCATGACAGATCATGTGTCCTTTTCTGCATCACACAGTTCGAAAAAAGGTGTTCAGCTTGTTAGAAGTAAGTCACACATTTTGTGCGAAGGCCATGAAATATGGTGCTATCCGGACTTTGCAGCAGGGAACTTGGAAAAATGTAAGATATTTTTTGCCTGGCTAGAGCAAGGAATCTGATACACCTGGGTGTTTTCCCCAGTTTCCCTCAAGTTCAAGACTCAAAGAAACCTCTTTCAAAGTGATGGATCTGAAGGAAGTTGCTACAATATTGAAGAGATGTGAAATGGTACTAGAAGCAGATCCAGATCTGGGTGTTTTTGAACAGCACGTCTCCTCTCCATCACCGGGTAAAGAGTCCTTACGATGTGTGGTAGTAGAGGCAATCTTGTTGGCGGCAGATTTTCACTTTGCACCTCCTTTATTGGGAACATCCACCAACGCAGTTGACCAATGTCCGAAATCTTTTTTCCAGACGAGTAGACTTGACAAATGACTCGCTCTATCCATTGTTCATCTTCCTTCTTAAATTCCTCTAGACATCCAAGTATTCCCAAAGATTCAAGGATTTCTTTTTCTGAAGTTTTCAAAACTTTCCAGAAACATAGTTTCTTTTCTTCGTAAGGCACCTGGTAACAACACACCCTGAAAGAGCATAAAGGCTCAGTAAAGCCATCACTTTTGTAGGCCCTAAGCAGGCACACACATGTTTGAGATCTTCTATTCGTTACAACTCCTATGGCAAACATGCTGTCAGATGGGAAAAAGAGTGACCACCACAGTGAAAAGACAAACACATCGATATCAGGTGAAAAATGTCGAGGGTAGTAGCATGAATAAGTGGTAACTAAAGAGAGTGAAACATTATTTTTGTGTCTGCCTCCTCATGTGTTCTTTCAATGTCTCCAACATCATTTCCAGCAGATGACTTGGCTTCATTTGTCCAACTGGCTACCAGGCTTCTTTCCTCTGTGCATGCAGAATTGCTTTATTTGTGAGGTAAGATGTTAACACATCTTTAGTTTTAGAATGCAATAGGACGGTTCTAAATGAACATTTTTCAATATTTGTAGAATCTGTGATTTTGTACTCAACAGGTGTTGCTTTTCCTGCTATGTTCCTTCACATGGAGTTCTTGAGTCAATTTTCTAGGTAGGTATCAAATACTAAATGAGTTTCATCATTATTGAGCAGATAGAGTTCTATTTCCTTGTTGAATTCAATTGCAAAGTCAATGCATATCTTCACATATGATCGTTTTTGCAGTGCTTGCAATTCTGCCAGTCCGTCAAGAACAGCTGCTGAATATGTTTGCTCTCCTACAGATAATCTGCCCTTAGTGATAAATGAAGAGACCTCTGGCATTTTGTCAAACATCTCTGCATGTTTTTCATCTTACAGTATCTTCATCAGCGTGCTTTTATTTGCAGTTAAAATCGTTGGCCCTCATTACGACCCTGGCAGTAGGGGGTTAACGAGGCCGGTAGAGCTGCCGGTCCCATTAACCCCCTACCGCCTCATTACGAGGTCTCCTCGCAGGACCCGCTAAGGAAGCCTGCTAAAACCAGCCGTCCTTAGCGGGTCCCGCGAGCAGACCAGGATGCAAACAAGGGGTCCGTCATTAACGGGCCCGTTGTTTGCATACTCCCCATTCCCATTGAGCCCTATGGGGGCTCATATGGGAATGGGGATGTACTGGGTCCAGGTTCCCTGAATGGGGAAATACCGGGCCCTCCAAGGACGGAATGGCCCGGTATTTCCATGTTCAGGGAACCCGGACACGGTACCCGGTATGGGGGTAGCCGTGCTGCAAATAGTGGTATGGCAACCTCCATTGTCATAATGAGGCCCATTGTACCATGTACATCTAAGTTGAACACTGAAAGAGGTACTGAAGAGAATTCATAATTACTGAAGCATTCTTGCAGAACAGTGTCAGTTCAACTTCATGAAACAATGAGCAAACGTGTGAACAAAGAAGGGTCTGCCTTCAACTGTGCTATGGTGTCTGATACCTTTTTCTTAACTTTGTCTGCACTTTTACACAACTAAAGATTCTCTTTCTTCATTGGTGCCCAGAAGCTACAACTGTCTGATTCATTCTGGTCTTCTTTAAAGATGTTGCACATTCGGCAACCCTTTTTCTGTCATTCTTTTTAATTGTTTCCTCAAAAGCCGCCTTTGTCGAGATGTTGATGAGTTTGTTCCATCATAATTCACAGGATTAGTCAATGTAATGATCGAGTTGAACATCTTTTCTTTTGGCATGTTGCTTTGGATGCTGTTAGTTGGTGATGTTTTGACTGTTTGTAATCTGTGATTACTACTATTTATTGTGCTTCTGTAGACAGCATTGACAGCTCTAGAGAGGCTAAAAAGAATGGTGCTAGAATATGTTCCTTTTGAGTAATATTAACCACATCACCAAGTAGTTTCATTGGCCTGTATCCTTTTTCCAGAGCTTCATCTGAACCTAAAGCACAAAAGGGCACTTTTATCTTCCTTACTACTCCATTGTCTTTCTGAAACTCACTCCACAAGTCTGGATGATTGCTTTCAAGCTGTTTAATTTCTGCTAAGTAGCATGCTATCCTACTTGCAAAGTTAATGAAATTGAGGGTGAAAAAGTAGTTCACACACTTTTCAAGTGATGCAAGGTGTAAATCCCAGTTTGCAGTTCACACAGATCTGATAATTAAAGGCATTGTGTCCACCATATGAATGTACTGAAGAGTAACTCTGAGTGTGGTCTTTTCTTGAGATTCTTTAGCCACAAATGCTTCCATTTTGGCCATCACATTTACATTTGTCAGAACAGTCACAAAGCAATTATGAACTGATTGTATTTCTTAGGAATCATCCACTTGTAAACTTTTAAGTCTTAAGCTCAGGTTGCATCCTTTCCTTGATTTCATCATGTTCTTTTAGACTTCATCAATGATACATTTGCATGGTGAAGTGTGTGCTTCAACTGCCCTCCTTACGCAGTTAAGGTGGCCTCAATGCCTGTACCATCCAAGAAAGAACCAGCTCAAAGCATTGCCATGATTATATGTAGCTCACCTGGTCTTAGAATCCAGTTCTTTGACAAGTCTCTTTTAGCCATAGCTATTTATAAATCAGGCTTTTAAAGGCCAAGATCAAATGTTACCACTGTTTTTAATTCTGGGTTGATAATAGAAGTTATTTTCTCCAACTTCTTCATGAATGTGAGCTGTGTTTGTACTCTTGTTGATCTGGCAACTGTGAGTGGCAGTACACAGACTCTACTTTCTTTAGTTGGAGGATCACTTTTAATGGAATTGTAAGCTGACCAAGCCAGAACTGTAGTTAGTGGTTCTGACTCTGGGTCTCATTGTAAGTCCGGCAGTAACCCAGCCGGTGCTTCAGCGGGTTGCTGCCGGACTCGTAACAGTTTTCCGGCGCCTGACTTCCCAGTGACACTGGGACATTACAACTCCCAGGGATCGCAAAGTCAGGCCCTGTATAATGTTAGTCCCCATTCTCATTGAGCCCCATTGGACTCCATGGGAATGGGGACACCTACGCCCTGGCACCATTGCTAACGGTGCCAGTGCTTCTGTGAAAACCCTACAGGTGTGGGCCATTACACCCGGCAGGTCAAACCTGCCGGGCACATAGGGCCTCCGCCCGCAGAGTTGTAGTATGGCGGTCCAGAAATGGTTGCTTGTACGGTGCAAGCGGCACCCATGATTCTGGACCACCACACTTCTAATGAGGCCCTCTTTCTCACATTCATCATTCTCTGTTTCTTCAGCGAGGTTACAATGTGTATGCAGCAACCCTTCATCAAAACATTCTTGAAAATCACTCAACAGAAACAGTTCCACCATCATCCAAAGTAGGTCCAGAAGCCTGTTGAAATCTAAAATAACCTTATTCTGCTCTGCATAATCAGTGATTTGACTGCTTACAGGATTCTGTGGTGTACACCATTTGGAAATTTTGCAAAACATGACCTCTAACACAGACTTCGGAATCTTCTGCAGTGATCGAAGTGATGATGGTCCTGATATTTCAATTGGGCTTAGGACACCTGACTCCTCCTTCTCCTGATAGACCACTAAAACTGTACTGAAAGTTCCTTTATCACACAGTGTATCCTTGAGGAAGTCAGTGATGTCAGCAGAACAATAGACAAATCTGCCTCTGACGAACTCTGAGGGAATGTAAGAATACTTGTGTGGCTATCTGTGTCTCAAACCAAAGGACTCTGGAATAATCTATAGAAGCTCCCATGGTGTGCAGAAATTGAATGATGAATTTGCTGCAGCTAGATGTGTGCATTTTGAGCCCAACTGCCACTTGTAAGGGAATTTGACTGTTATGCCATGTGTTAGAAGTGTTTGCGTAGGAAGCTTGTTGTGGTGATAGTATTTCATACATAAACATCTGTGAAAATGTATGAGCCATGTTCTTTACAGTGGTATGCCGCTTTTCTGAATTACTTTTCATATCCTTCTGTCCTTGACAGCACCACTTGTAAAAAAAAAAAAAAGAACAACTTCCTTTGGAACAACATCTGCCAAATTCACATATTAAAAACTTCCTTTGAATTTCTATTTTTCACAAGTTAGTACGGCTCTCTGTAAAATCATGGCTGCATCAAGAAAGGTTCTCATATTTTGTTCAATATCCTCAAATTCTTCTTCTGCATGAGATACTATTGTTAGCTGCAATTTTCCTATAAAGCATTTCAATTTCGCCCATTGTTATACGTTGCCTTCAAGAAAGGAGAAAATCACTGATTGAAGATACAAATTCAACATTTGTTACTTTGTAATACAGTGAATTTTGCTGCATCTTTCTGCTAAGTGTTAGCTTGTGTTATAAGACATTCACTACATGTGTTTTTAAACATAGCTTGTGATATGCAATTTCCCTTGTGTGAGGGTCTCAAGGGTTTGTACAATTGCAAAGATGAATCTTCAATGTGTCAATGTTAGACAGTTCTACTGCTCTCTTCAAGTGGATGCATGCTGAAGCAGTTGCTATCAAACATAATTAATTTCTTCTTTTTGCTTCTTTATTGCAAAAGAAGCATTTATTTCAGTTGTACATAGGCAGTTTGGTTCTTCTAGTGTAGCTGTGTTCTATTTCTTCATCTTCTTCACGGCTGGAGAAAGACAGCTTTGGTTCACATAAATGCCATCCATGCAATCTTTTGCTTCGATCCATGTTTGCCTTATCAGTATATTGCTTGTAGCATTCCGAATGCCATGATGCTTTTTTCATTCTTCAGTTCTTCAGGTGTTAAGTTGCCTAATCATAGACTTATGTTGAAAAATTCATTATTCTTCCACTCTGCTCTCTTCTTAATACAATCTAAAACCATTTCATAATATTTTGGATTAACCAGGGTAGATGTATTTCTTTGTTAACATAAGATATACAAGGGAAGTCCGTTATCCATTTTCATTTTTTTGGCTGATGGTCGAAGTTCTACTTTTAAATGACTTTTGATATCTGGTGGCATCGATATTTAAAACATTTTTTTTTACTGGAAAATAGAAACAAATTTCACACTTCAACCGCTCTTAAATAATAAAAAAATGTTCTTGCCAATTACCAGAATCTCTAACAAAATAGAAGGAAAACAATGTTAGAAATCATGAAAATCGAACTGCGAACAGAAACTTCTAAACAATAAGAGATATCAAATTTATGTAAGGCCCTTCTTTATCCATTTTTATGGTGAACAAAAAAGGTCTTAAGCAAATATCTGATAGGATCACTCGCAAAGGAGTTATACATCAAATTCTGATTCAGAAATTGTAGCGGTGGCCATCTTGGATTAATTACATCACACAGGCCCTCTGCCACAAATTTAGACTAAGCACCTGGTAATACATGATTATTTGCTTCATTTGCAAACGAACACCAGTATTCATAGTTTCCCTTCATTCAGAATCTCACAGAACTACATATGGCCCTCACCTATTTGCCATCCACAACCTAAGCAGGGTGAGCCTTTTCACATGCCCATTCTGATGAAATGACTACTTCCCTGTAGTAGTAGTACTAGAGTGAGTAGTGGCTAAACCTCCTACCAGCAGTGATTGTGATATTAAAGGTCAAACAGTCACAGTGAAGAGCTATACCTCCTTTGCCTTTAGTAGTGACATGGGCAGAGGGCAGGCTATACTCTTAAGAGGGGTATGAATGTGATGAAAGTAGCAACCCAAACAGCAATAGAATAAAAATTCAAAGTAAAGGCATGTCCAACCAAGGTTCTATACAAATATATATATACTTTAAATTAACACACTGATATACAATATAACTGACTATCAAAAATCTACCAAAATCCAACCCTGTGGAACAAACACAGAAAATGCAGAATGTTTATGTTTCAAGCACTCTGGGCATTGTATCAGGGCAGAAAGACAAGACATTGCAACAAATGTCAATTCAAAAGGATATGTCCTGGTAGACAAAGGTGCAAATGGGCGGCTTAGCAGTCAATATTGTCCCAAAAGTGGACCAAAGGGACTAGACCTCAATCTGTTCTTGATCAGTTCGATAATGTTGAACCTGGCTTTGGGATGCTGCCTTTGAAGGTTGAACTGGGTTAGAAGGCAATGAGTTGTGCTGGTGCAGGTGGTGAATCAGAGTGAAGTTGGGGTTGAAGCCAAGCTCTGTGCTTTTGAAGGCGGTGTTCAAACGATGCAATTAAGTGAGCAGACTAGGGTTGGTTCCTAGGTTAGCCGTTTGTAGACGATGGTTACCAATGCTTCCAGTGGTTCAAAACAACTAACAAAGTGATTCAATGTGGAAATCCCAGTGATTCGATGCAATGTTCAAAGAGGCAGTGTTTCCAAGTGGTCTGCAGCAGCTAGCAGATGTTCAAGCCGAGCAGGTGATGTGCTCTGCTGGTTCGATGCAGCATCCCGCTGGTTCAATGAATGCAAAACAGCAGGTCAAAGAGGTTTAAAGAGAGTGCCAAAGCCAGCTCCCTGGGTCCTGTTGGTTTGAAGGCATTTGAATGCTTTGACTCATGTTCAAGGATGGTTAAAAGCTGCAGAATGCAGGAATCCTTCTGCTTTGGTTTCTTCTGATGATAAGAGTCCACATGCAGGGGAGCTATGTGACAATATGAGTCATTTTTCCTCTTCACCCCACTCCAGAGGCTAGATGGCACCTGCAGGATCCTTTACCTCCAGTGAGGAGCCTGCATACTGGCACAGCTGGCAGAGGGAGCAGGTTATCGTCCATCAGCAGTCAACCCCACTAAAAACTGTGGTGGTTAGGGGACAGTGGCTGCCTTTACCCTGGAACACCTGTCTTCACATCTGGCATATGACTTTGGAAAGAACTGCTCTCCCAAAAGGGTCCAGGCAAATTCTTTGTCCTTAAGAGTCCAAGATAAATCGAAGAAGGAGTGAGATACCCCTTCCTTGTAAAGGTGGGAGATCACAGGGGATTGGATACAATCAATCCTGCTTTAAAGGACCATATTCCCAAGGTGACAAGTGGCTTTTGCCTCCAGGTTCTCTGCTGTGTAGAAAGTGGGGGAGCTAAGAAGGAAAGAGAAGCTCACAGAAAGCCAAGATAGAATAACATTTCATACAGCCCCTTTTGTGCTGTCTGACTGTTTTAACTACACCGCCGTTTTAAGCTCGCATCTTCAAAGGCCTCTTGGTATGCAACACCATGGTGTGTGACTGTCCCTTTTGTTATGGATGTGCCTCTTTGAAGCATGGTTTCCAGAAGTCCTCCTGCTGAGGGTTTCCTGGGTTGGAGATAGGTGACACTCATCTTCCTAAAAGATCAAATAGAAACAGATTTCCTGGTGATTTTCCTGCTGGCTGAGGCAGGGACAGGCAGTCTGAATGTAAATCCATATAGACGTTCCAAAGCTGGCCTGAGATCACAGGGACGATTTGAGAATAATACAAATATGACATGGTTTTAATAATTGTTAGTGCTATCAGTGAGATTCAGTGTATGATACAAATCTGATGTTGCTTTAATAATTGTGTGTGTTATCAGCCAACACACCAACACCCTGGTATGGCTTATTCATGGAGATGACACTGTCACCAGATGGATAGCCTGCACATTAAGTAAGGTTTTGGATCAGAGGTTCAGATTTAAATGCAAGCTCTGTCTGCAGTGGCTTTGGTGTTCCAGCGGCTGTCAAACAAACAAACTTTGAATCTGCTAAGTTTAACTGAAGAGCAGAGGCTGCAGATCAGCCGACTGAAGCAGGATGGCACATGTGTTCACTACTCTTTCGGCACAGAGGTTACGGAAAGGGGTGCCTAATTAGCATATCACCAGTCTGAAAATCATCTGCAAAATTGTAATATTTAATAGAAATCAAATCACTAGGGCATTTACACCTTCACCAGATGGTAATTCATCAGACCCATATACTAATGAACGGAGCAACATATAACACAGAGAATCATCCTCGAGCGGTCTTGTTCCTTGAAACTCCAGGGATTATTACACTCCAACACTGTGTATGGTTGGAAGTGGGGAGAGCAGTTGTCTGCAGTCACATGCCAGTCTTTCTACACTGCCTTTTGTTGGAAAGCTCTCTAATCCAGCCATACAACCGCGGAGCGGTGAGCGGAGCAAGAGCAGAGGGAGAGCAGTCATCTGCAGTCGTCTGCAGTCCGCTGCAGGAGCGATGGAGCCGTTGGAGCCGTTGGAGCCGACCGGCATGCCTGAGACTCGGCTTCGGAGCTCACAAGCGCCATTACAATGGAATCCACCTCGGAGGCCTCCCTGCGAATATTACAGAGCTCCATGAAAACAGCTGACAATAAGAAAATGAAAGGTAAATCAGCACTGTGCCTTAAAAGCTGAAAGAGCAAAGGTTACCACCGAAGGCAACAATAGTCGTCCCCACAACGTTTACGAGTACAATGAACACGGCGAGCATGGTGCTTTTCCCAACCCAAACCACGGCTTCTACATGTAGTAAGGACCGGAACTTGGAAGTTTCCCATAGGGTCGAGGGGGAATTTCTAAGTGCCTCGATAAATCTTTCCAACACATCAAGTATATCAGCAAACACCACCCTTAACGTGTCGGACATTTCAGAATCAGAAGCGGTAAAAACAGTAATGCCCATCGAAATGGCCAAGTCAAACACGCGCACACTTCCTGTTTCTCAAGTGGATTGGATCCAGGGCTCGGTGTCCTCCGACGCCTCACGTTCAGCAGGGGGAGCACGACAGGCCTCTATGTCTACAGGGGCAGCCGCAGGACAGCCGGCTCGTTCCATTCCGTTTGGCAACCGATCCCCTGCCCGACAGGCTCTGCCTTCCCGTCTCGAAAACGAGATGAGGGGCGCTCTGGTCTTAGCCGTCAAAGGACGGCTGGCCTGGGCCCCTGTGCAGTCTGTTGTGGGTGGGGGGTGTGGGATGTGCCCCCTTGGAAGCGGGCCGGTTCAGGCAAGGGCAAAGGCGGATTCCTCCAGGGAGCGGGACTCCTCTCCGACACAAACCACGGAGAAGCTGAGCCCGACGAGCTTCAGCAGGGCGCAAGACCTTAGTGTAAAGCCCACCCAGAAAGTTGTTGCTTTTCTGTCCGAATCGGAGGGCCCCACAAAGGTCTTCACGATGGACAAAACTCTCACTGCAAATTCAATGACAATAACGGTGGAGGCCCAATATCATGCCTCCCAAGAAGTGTCAAGTAATACAGACTGTCATCCGGCCCCTCGGGCCCCCCACTAACAGATAGGGCTGAATTTCCCACACAGGGAAACGCTGAAACAGCAGTTGAAGTGCCCTGTGCGACCCTAAAGGGTCCGCTCGTCCACCCAAGGAATTTGAACGCACTTCCCCCTATGGATAAGCATCAAGATTTGTCTAGTCCCCATCTGGAATTAGCTCCTGTGCCTGTATTAGAAGCCAAAGACCTGCAAGAAGTTACTAAACAAAGTCATAAGAGAAAAAAAAGACTACAATAAATGCAAAATCAAAACTAAACAGATCAAAGAAAACAGGGAAGGCAATTCTACTGGCCCCCTTCTCTCTAGTGCACTGAAAGACTTCATAAATAAGCAATACAAAAGAAAATTGGACCAAACTAAAGAACTATCAGATGCAGAAATTTTGGAGGCCATTCAGGACCTCCCACCTGTGAGTAAAGCAAGGAAACTAACTTCTGGGCTGCCCAACCAGGCCCAGATTCAATCTGCCATCAAAAACCAATTAATGGGATCGGAAGAAGCCTTTGATGTGCGCAGAAAAGAAGAACTACCTGAAAGGGTTGTAGCAAACCTTAACAACAAGGTTCCTTTGAACAAAGAAATTAACAAAGATCCAGAATCACAGGGAGCGACCCGTAACACAGTGGGTGCAAACCGGTCTGGCTTCAACAACTCTCCTGTGTTAGCGGGCAATCCACATGATTTAAGCAAGCTGTCTAGTCCTAAAGACTCCACCCAATTACAGGGCAAACAAATCTCGTCCACGCCTAAACGTGGCCTGGAACCAAAAGCTGGCCCATCCTCGATGTCACCAGAAAAAGGCCTCTTCCTGACCATCGGGTCCCAGATGAGGGGTCATTTCAATATGATGACCATTTGCAAGCTTCCAACCTAGCGTCTCAACAAACACCACGTCCCAGATCCCCCCAAAAAATCGAAGACTCAGTGAAATCACAGCCTCAAGCAATAAAGACTCGCCTTCAAAAAAACAGATCTACTAATAATCATGTCAGCAATCACAATAGGCCTAGCTCCTTTTGGAAAGCTGTATAAAGCCATCAACGATTCACTGAAGGACAGTTCGGTCCTAACCGCAATGATGCATAGCAAATTAATATTTGTTGAAGGTTTCATTGCAGCGTTGGATCAAAAAAATAAAGATCAGAGAGATATCGGGGACGCAAAACTGAGCCGGCTAGAAGACCTACTGTCACGTCAGAAACCATTTCACCAGTTACTTTGGAAAAAGAATCTCAGACCGAAGTGCTGGCTACTCCGCAAGATCTGGCACCGGTCTTTAAAAAACAAATAGAAAAGCTTCCCCAAGCCAACCCAGTAGTGGCTAAACATCAGAAGACTAAGGAAAATCACCAAACGACAATATTGACGACTAAAAGTAAACCATTGCTGAAAATAGCAACTATCAACGAATCAAGGGGGAACGGAGAGCAAACCGTGTCGGCTTTGGATCCCCTGATGACAAAGAGAAACAAACAAAAAGAACCATCAAAAGAAACCCCGAAGCTACATCAGCCAACTCAAAGTATCAATAACTCAGTAATCTGCATTTCCACCTCCCCCAGGTCCATCGAATAATTTATAGTCCAGAGTTCGATGATGGACCTAACTCAACATTTGGATGTAGCAGAAGGTCAAACAACGATCCCAGCGACTACAAAAGAGATGCTCGGCCAAAACATTGAGCCTACTGAGGTAATTACTCCTTCGGCACAAACAATTCAACTCGAATCGAACCCTTCAAATCATCATAGGACTTGGGGGCTCGGAAGCACCAAAAACAACTTCCAGTGCCAGCCACTCAAACAAGCCGCAAAAACAGTCCATTGAGACGCTCAAGGGACGACTATGCCAAACAAAGAGGTCCGTCTCTAATGGAGACGCGTCTTTTCAAAATCGAACAAAAAACCTCAATCAACCATTATATGGTCTTAAATCGAAATACGGTTCTCAAGACTCTTAAGAAGGTAAAAATCCTACGAAACCTAAAGTCGGACGATTTTGTCCTGATTGAGCCATATCACAGAAAGAACCTAGCAAAGGTGTATTTGCACATCAAAAAACGTGCTTTGGAAGAACTCTCCCAAGATGTATACGGAGAACTAGCACACCTGGGGTTCAATTTATGCGAGATCCCTTCAGCGAACCCCACAGAATCCTCAAGACCTACCTACAGAACTTCCCCAAAAAAGAACTATAGATTCAAATCCAGAACTGAAGATCTATATAGATCAGTAAGAAGGGGAAGAAGTCCAATATCAGTACCAAACAAGACCCTGAGATCCGACGGCACTTCTTTGGACGGAGTGTCTGGAATTAACCGCCTGAGACATAAGACAAGCAGTGACGAAAGAATAGAATATAGAGAAGATCACAGACAAAAACATAAGTCTGATCGGTCTCTAAAACCTGCTACAACACCACGTTTTCGAAATCAAGAACGAAGATTCTCGCCGTTCAACGACAGGTCCCCAAGAAGAGCCTTAAAGCAACCCCCGACGGAGCTGGAAAAACCAACAAAGAATGACAAATGGAGTTGGTTTCGAAGTGTCCTAACTTCGGGGGCGAAAAGATAGCAACCATCTGGGGATGTTAAGTCGATGTCACCCACATCCCAATCGGCTTTGAAAACACCTGTTAGAGAAATCCTAAGCATAGCATCATGGAATACTAGGGGTCATGTTCATCTTACAGACCCAGAGAGCCACGACCTAAGCCCCTATGACATCATATGTCTGCAAGAAACGTGGCTGCGTGAAAAACAGGCACTCGAAGGCTATTGCATCGAAATATCTCCGGCCTCCAAGGGACTATTAGGCCGACCTTCGTCAGGTCTACTCACAGCTACCCGGATCGGTTCCGGTGTATCCATCATAAAGGTCATAAAGTGGACCTACGAAATTCTGGCAGTTCTAACTACATGGAACCCGGATACCTTCTCGACAAAGTCTGGAACACATGATGCTGTAGCAATTATATTATAACCCTCAAAAGACTTCAACAGTGAACATGTGCGAGGAAGTGACCAACACAATCGATGAAATCGCAAGTATCTACAAATCTTCTAATATTCTGATTTGCGGTGACCTCAACGCCAATTGCGCAACATCTAGCTCGACTTTAAGAAAACAATCCAGAAATTCAACTGCCTTAAATAGGGGCTTGGCGTGGAACGCAATTATGAAATCTCAAAATCTTCTTAATTCCGCCACGGTAACTGACTCAGATGCTCTGATCCCAACTTGGGAACGTGACATGTCATCAGCCACTCTTGACTACATCTTTGTCTCCAAATCTCTATATTTAAACATAGCCTCCTTCAGCGTCATCAAAACAAACCATAGCGATCACAACCTACTGAATCTCACATGCAGAAACAAAGGGCCCAATTTGCAACCCTACGATCCGAAAATCGAGACTAACCCACAACAAACTCGTTTGCGTATGATCGCATCAGACGTCTGTAAACTTACAGACCAGTTCACAACCATAATATCTGATCCTGCATTGCATAATGGTGTGGCTAGATCGAGGTATATCCCACTTCTTTTGGCATTCAAAAAGCCAAGAAAAAATCTCAATAATCAGACTAACCATCATACCCATGAATACAATGCAACTTTGGTTGCTAAACGCAGAGCTATAAGAAAACTAAGAAGAGAAGCAGTAACTTGGAATCTGCCACTTTATTGGGAAACTCTTAAGGTCGAAACAAGACATTACAAGCAATGGTTGAAAAACTCAAGAAGTCTCCTATATCAAGCGGACGCGGAACAGATGTTGAAGGCACTCGCCAACAAAAAATCGCGAGACTTTTGGTCACTGATAAATAAACCTAATAAGTTTTCAAATTCACATATGATTATCCCAGTCCCAAAAGAAAAGTGGTCTACACACTTTTCGAACTTGTTTCAACTGCCAGAAGGCAACAATGAGGAGATTATACGAGCAACCGACTCAGTGTGGGTGGATATGACTGACACAAGTGACATCAAATTCACAATAATGAAACTTAATTCATCAAGAGCAGCAGGGCCCGATGGGCTGGCGAACTGTGATTTAAAACAACACCCGGACGAGTGGTCAAATCTCATCAGCTCAATCTTCAAAATGTGCAGAGAAGGAAGAACTGTTCCAGACTCATGGTTAAAAGCAGTGATCGTTCCAATTTTCAAAAAAAGTGCTGGAGAAGATCCCTTCAACTATCGGCCAATAGCCCTTCTTGATGTTATCGGTAAGATTTTCGCCTCCATCCTCCTGTCACATTTTCGGAAATGGGCACTTACATCCATGTGTTTCGATCCTCTGCAAACAGGTTTTCAGAAAAATGCAAATACCAGTGCAAACATAATGTGTCTGTACATACTTAAAGAAAGAGTCCTGACAGGAGCCCCTTAAATCTTTCTTGCATTTGTCGATTTATCACAAGCTTTCGACAGAGTGGACAGACAGAAATTGTGGGCGAAACTTAGGACTTGGGGTTGTCCGGTCTCGATCTTGGACCCCATAATCAGTCTCCATAGCGACACCAGCATAAAAGTTCACCTAAACAACCAAGGCTTAATATCGAATTCTATCCCGACGTGTCGCGGAGTAAAGCAAGGTTGCCCCCTGGCTCCTGCTCTGTTTATATCCTTTCTGGGGGATTTCAAAGATAGCCAAAGTAAGATCAGGTCATTTCCACCAAAAATAGGTTCGGCAAGAATCTCAAGACTGCTGTATGCGGACGACCTAATATTACTTGATCTCACCCAGGTTGGTCTCCAACGTCAACTGGATAATCTGTCAACCTATATATATGAAAACAACCTTGAGATCAACAAATCTAAAACAAAAATAATGATCTTACAAAAACCGGCCAGCAAAAAGAAGGAGCGGTTTCAATGGCATCTCAACGAGACAAAAATTGAAGTGGTTGACTCATTTAAATACCTGGGAGTACAAATTGATAGCTCGAAGAAATCTTGCAGTATGCAAGCTATCTTATGGTCGAAAACAAAGAACTTAACAGCACAACTGAGAGTAGTAGACCGAAAATACGGCATGTTTTCACTCCAACCGGCGATAAACTATTACAAGGCAAAGAGCGTTCCCTCGCTGACTTATGCCATACCTTCAATCCCTCCACTACTTTGGCAAAAACTCAAAGGTTTCATATGGAGAGCGGTCCTGGGTCTACCAAACTCGACAGCGATAGCTCCTATAAGACGAGGACTTGGCCTCCTGTCCCTGAAAGCAGTGGTGGACCACAGTTCTCTTCAGCCATATAGAAAAATCATTCACCCAGAGAGTCTGGAAATCTCTCATATGATGGCAGAAGAAATTGAAAAAGGCTCCACTCACACTATGAACCTGTGGGCCATGGACCAAAAACAAAAACTGCAGGCATTAGTGTGCACCGAAGAAGAACTGAAGGCCAATCCAATGAGGATCAAAACAAAACCGGAATGCTGGGACTGGATAAACACGATCGAAAAAGCATCAGCAAACAAACTACTAGTCCACCTCCCTATGAACATTAAAACATTGAAAGAACCCATGGCATATTGCAAAAGATACCCTAACAAATCACTGATGAGAACTTTCTTAAATGCTCGCCTAAATGTCCTACCAACCCAAGAAATTCTAGCGATCAGAACAGGTTCAGAGGAAAAAACCTGTAAACTCTTTGCAAACCCCGAAGAGATCGAATCGATAAGACATCTAGTGATGCTTTTCCCTGCTCTCCATCAAGCCAGGATTGCCTACTTGAGTCCCTTGACAGTCACCTCTTTCGCGGGAAACGAACACATCTGGTGGAATCGTCTTATTACAGGAGAAAAGACTTGATGGCTTACAATGAAATTCACCCTTGTAAAAATCTTTTTTGTTTGATTAAATACAAGTAGATTAAAAAAAAAAGAATGAACTTCTGAATCCAACACACTTCAAACTGTAAAGGACAGTCACCTCTTCCATGTTCATTGAGACATACAGCTTGAAAGGGGCAACTAGTGTTGGCCTAAAGTGACAACACCAAACACCTTGCTCCAAAATAACTTCAGCCTGCAATGTGGTTGTGCCACTTTGCCTGGGAAAACAAACACCAGAACCTAAATGGTCAAAGAAGCAACTTAAAAATGTGAAAAGGATTTGGTCATGCAATACTTTTTCTGCCAACTGGATTTTCAGTGTATTTTAAATTTGATTAATAACACACAGGAAGGTATAAAACACAACACCCCTTCCTTCCTACAACATATCCCAAACATATATGCCTCACCACACATGCAGTAGGTACAAACCACAACACACCTTCATTCCTATATCGGAACCCAAACAACTACACCTCTTTTCACCATACAACCACCTTCACCATAGACAGAGATGCCCAACCAAGCATAACTAACCTGCCGCAGAAGACCACACTACAAAACTAAGCACACAAAACCACCAATGAAATCACAATTCACCTTCCATCCATCTCTGCCACTGACAGACCTCTAGACTGCCACTCTAGACTCTAGAGCAACAACCTGCTTAGGCATACAGCCTATCAACATACACCAAAAGGGAATGAACACCACCTCCCATCCACCACTGCCACTGGAGGACCTCTAGACTGCCACTCCAGAGCATGACCCTACCCCTCCTTGAGCTGGCACACTGAACCTCTGCACCACAAAACTCCTAACTAACACTAACATTCCAGTGGCAAACACAATCGCCACCAACATACACCATACAGGATCTAGTCTCCAAGGCTAACATTCACTCACACAGGCATGATACACTCTCAACCACCACTTACTCATAGTGAGAACCACCACAAATGGAAACACAACCAACTCAGAACCACTATACAATACATCTACTACCACTAACCAACCTAATTTGCTGGCAGCGCAAATCAAGAACCAACGCCAAGTTAGGCACATCACAACCTAAGGATCCAATTGACAGGGTGGACATGGGTCACCAGCTGCCCAATCTAAAATAACTCAAACCCAGCAAAATCATGCTTTGATTTAGTATTTATTGAGCACACAAACACCCTAAGGCAACTTGGTGCTATAACCCGCAAGTAGAAGAGCCAGAAATATTCATTAAAAAAGGAAGGTCTTTACGGCAGGCCAAAAGATGAGATGGTTCTCTGTAAGCCGAAACTCATGAGGGAGCGAGTTCCAGAGTTTGGCAGCCACCACAGACCACCAACATGGCAGAGCAGGATCCTTCGGGATCGCTATAACAGCATTATGCCGTGAACAAAGTGGCCAAATGCGAACATAGGGACAAAACATTTGTTGGATATATCTGTGTTCCAGTCCATAAAAAGCCTTTCAAACCAGGGATAGGGATTTGAACTGCACTCATTTCTCAATGGGAAACTAGTGCGCAAGACAGGGGTAATATGAGAGGAGAATGAAAACCGAGACACCACATGTTCCACAAAGTTTTGTAGTAACTGAAGCTGTGAAATGGATAAGAAGGTTGATCTAAATCAAGATGAATTACAGTCATCAGCTTCACTCAGAATGAGGGAAGCAGCCATTGGAGCATGCAGAAGAGGGGGGACGAAAGGGAGGACTTTCAGGTGTATCTTTAATTTGAAATGCCCAACTTGGCAAACAGCTGAAACCTGTGCTTCTAGGGAAAGTGAAGCAGAAGCTGTAACACTAAGGTCTCCCACCACTAGAAAAGGAAGAGCAAGGGAACCACGAAAAACAGGCCAGAAATTGGAAGCCCAGAGAGAGACAGCAGACAGGGGACCTACTACCAGGACCTCCATCTTGTCCCCATTCAGTCTAAGCCAATTAACACTCATCCAGCCCCCCACCCCCACCACCACCCTCAGGCACTCCTGCAACTGAGATGCATATAATGAAGATCAATACAAACAATTATCTGCACATCATCAGCATATGAGAAGCACCTGAGGCTGTGGGAATGGAGAAGCTTGACAAAAGACACATTAAATAGTGAAGGGGACAGAACAGAGAATTGTGGAACACCACAGCAGAGAAAGAGAGGGGCAGACTAAAAGGTAGAAAGAGAAAAGGATTAAGTGCATCCAGTAAGAAAAGATTTCAGCCAGGCAAGCACCAGGCTGGACACCCCGGCCTCCATTAAATGATCAAGCAGGATGGAGTGATCAACAGTGTTGAATGCAGCTGATAGATCTAAAAGTATCAGTGCACCCACCCCAACCTGTTTGGAGAGGTGGGAGAGATCATCGACAACAGAAACTAAAACACTTTTTGTGCCCCGGCCTGGATGGAAGGCCGACTGGAACAGAACAAAGAAACCTGTTCTTTCAAGAAAGGAACTGAGTAAAGGTAAGATAAGTAACTTGTGCAATTTCATACAAAAGGGAGCAAAGATATAGGCTGAAAATTAGAAAGCACAGAAGGGTCCAGAGAAGGTTTTTTATGAAGAGGGAACACCAAAATGTGCTTTAAGTGTGCAGAAATGGTTCCAGAACTGCAAGAATGGTTCACTGCCTCGGTAACCCGTAAAGCAGTCTGAGGAATTGTGTCCTTCATAATTTGTATAGGAATAGGGTCAAGAGGGGAAGCAGACTTAATTTTCAACGTAGCCCCCACTATATTGTCTGGGATAAAAGTGGGGCAGGAAGACCATGACTGTAATGAACCAATGGGGGCAGTCAGAGGATGCCTAATCACAGATCTCAAGCTAGAGAAAGCAATTTTATCTCTAATATGCACCATCTTCTGAAAAAAGAATTGAGGAAGGGAGTCACATAGAAGCTGTGAAGGAATAACCCCAGACTGAATATGAGGAGGTGATGAGAGTCTATGACCCAGATTAAAGAGTACCCTCAGCAGACTAATAGCAGTCTGAATCTGCAGTATAGAAGTGACGTTTAGCCTCACAAATGGCTTGATGGTAGCTATTAGTTTCTTGTCACAGGATCCGTCTATCAGCCTCACGATAAGATGTCCTCCACTTTCGTTCAGCCTGCCTACATCTACATCTGCCAGCCTAAGATAACTAGTAAACCTGGGCTCAGAAAGGGAAGAACGAACAGTGGAGAATCTAAAAGGAGCCAGATTGTCAGGAACAGTTATAACTGTCCATGTAAAAAAATTTAAATCAACGGATTGGGTCTACAGACACCAATTGTTCATTTGAGCATTGATGTCAGAATCAGAAACAGGGCCCCAATGGTGTCTGAGAGTCTTAACACAAAGAATCAAGCAGCAGTGCATCTCAATATTGATATGGAAGGGCACAATAAAATGATCAGTCCAGTGGACAGGGAAAACCGTTAATACCGAAACAAGATCACAGATGTGAACATTTGATCAAGTATATTACAATATTGGTGGGTAGACTGGTCCACCAGCTGCTAAAAGCCCGAAG
Source organism: Ambystoma mexicanum (assembly GCF_040938575.1). Taxonomy (NCBI): domain Eukaryota; kingdom Metazoa; phylum Chordata; class Amphibia; order Caudata; family Ambystomatidae; genus Ambystoma; species Ambystoma mexicanum. Next base: position 424,271,753 of record NC_090928.1, on the reverse strand, counting down.
TCAAGCATTGCTGCCACAAACCGACTTAATATAATTGATTTATAAATTCTAATCAGCAACTATAATAACATTAGAGTATAGCAGTTGTAATTCTGCTGCTATTTCAACAAAAGCATCACAAAAAGTGGCATTGATTAATTAACGCAACCCCCACAACTGGGTGGGATGAGTCCCGGTCTAGATGCAGAATGTTATAGTCAACAGGACGAAAGAGCCTAAGGATTCACTGAGCCAAATTTCGTAACACAGGCAATAACAGGCTTAAGTCCCTGCAGAAGTTCATAGATTGCCATTGCATGTGCCGACAAAGAGCGGGCATTGTACAAAAGGCAGATAAGACGCTTCTCAACAGGTACAGGGGGTATCATAACCTTTTCCCTGGAATGCATAAAACCCACTGGGAACAATGTATCCAAAGGAGCTAACTTTATCAAATTCATGCAGGAATTAATCAGATGATCATTAGAGAGTGCAGCAGGCCATTACCCATCCAAGGCACTGACGAGCACAGACAGTCTTGCACGCCTTCAGTGAGCATTAGATGCACCCACTGCGCTGACACACTACACTGCCTGACATGCCGTCAAATAAAAGCAGTGTCAGGAAATCATGTGACTGCTAGCAAGCGGCAAGTGAAAAAAGACTGAGTAACCCAAATCACGCATAACTCAGCGTGTCAAATAAAAGCCCTAAGTATAAATTGGAGCAGCAGCAAGGATGTTTGGGGAGTGCTAAGAACACAATTTTAACAATTTAGCAACCCACATACAAAGTAGATAAAACGGCAAAGCCAGGCTGCAACTGCCTTACCGGAATCAGATCACCAATTTGCTCGACCACCGGAAGCTTCGGGTGGCCTTAGACAAATCAGGAAATTGCTCCCAAGAAGCCATCGACTGGGTAACCTCTTACTTAGAGGAGAGGTATTCTGTGATCAAATGGGGCGACCACTCCATCACTCCCCAATGGGTTGACTGTGGTGTACCCCAGGGGGCTAGTTTTTTGACCCTCCTCTTTAATCTCTACTTGCATTGCCAATGCACCCTGCTCATTAATCTAGGAGTATTCTTCACTAATGTTGCTGACGACACACAGCTGGTCATCGAATTAAGCGGCTGTCACAACACAGATAACAACAAGCTCACTTGCATTTACAACTCCATTGAGGCCTGGATGAAGACAAACTGGATGTGCCTCAATGGAAGCAAGACTGGGCTCATGATTTTTGGTTCTCCCAAGCCAGGGCAAAGCTGGATCCAGCCTATTCATACTTCGAAATGAAAGACTCAAAGGTTAAGGTTTCCGACAAAGACACTTGGTGTCTACTTACAAGCATCAATGGGAGCTGATCCTCATGTGGCGTATTTGAAACGCAACTGTCAATACCACCAGAGATTACTCAATCGGATTAGACCCCTGTTAAGCTAACAAAACAGCTCCACCATTGCCAGAGCCACGATCTTGTCAAGTCTGGATTACGGGAACGGGTTGATGCTGGGGCTAGTAGCAAATGCATTAAACAATGCCAAGTTATCGAGAATATTGTGGTCAGGACTATCTCAGGGAAATCAACAAGAGGACATATTACTGGAGACAGAAGGGCCCTCCACTGGTTATCCCTAGAAGACCGTATTATCTTTAAATCACTATCCATTGCGCACCATGGCATTTTTGGCTCAGCTCCTTCTTACCTTAAAAGTCAAATCACCTCTAATGACCAAGCCACACCTTATGGTCAAAGACCCAAGGCTTAGTGAAAGTCAGCCATTCTAAAAAAATCAATGGACTTGGTAGGGCCTTCCCCTCCAAAGCAGCCACCATATGGAACGACCTCCCAAGTCATCTAAGACTGGAATCCAACTATCTACAGTTTCGAAAAAAAACGGAAAACAACGGAAAACCTCACTGTTCAAATAATCATCTCAAAATGAACCAATCACCACCACTACAATTGCCCTGATTATGATGTCCTGTCTCCTTCTGTTTTGTCTCTGTCTATTTGTAATGTGCCCTAATGCCTGGGGGTTACGTCGCTATAAAAATAAATCAATAAAATAAAACAAAAATAAGATGGGTTTGTGATGTCAACTTTGATGTCTTGGGTGTTTTAGGTTATTACAGTGCACTGTGGTGATGCGAGTTATGGTTGCTTAGCTTACCATAACTGGTAAATGTATGGGGTTTGTCGGTTTTACTTGTAACCATAACGTCCCTTTAACAATGTTTTTAACTGAATATATATTAGAATGTTTACTGTTACATTGTTGCTTTTAATACGTTTTTTTAAAATGTCTCCCCCTCCGTTTTCCAAATGTATTAAACCCTTGGGATAATAGACCCTCCAGGATATTGTGGCATGAAATTAATCATTTCACAGCATAAACAAGCAACTTTTGCGGCACGACAATGTTTGCATTGCAGCACTTTTGTAGCACATGTGGAGGGTACAAGAAAGCCAAAGTGTAAGAGAGCAAGGCTGCTAGAAAGAGGCAGTGTGTGTGTGAGGCTGTAAGCGAGCCAGGTGGCCATTAATTGCACCTTCTGTAAGTGTTCTCTGCTGTGAACATACTAGAAACAGATGTGCCCAGCTTGATAGAACAGTATTAGTTGTGGTATATTCTTTTGGCTTAAATGTGCATGCTTGTTTTATAGTATTAACATTATTGATAGTTCTTAGCTGTTCAAATGAACATATTACACTTCTATGTTCTCTAATCCAGCTCAAACCCCCAAACCCCCACGTACCAATACTCCTCATGTGCCAGTCATGTGCATACTCACTTGCTCTACCACACTGCCATATCACAACTCACACTCCGCAGTCCATGCCACACTCCCAAACATGCTCCCAACTCATATCCTGTGCTCTCCAGTTCCACCTGCGGTCTGCAGTCCTTCATTCATTCTTGCTTCTGCATTTAGCATTATTTCCGGCCCACCGCTCCCTCTCTTCTTTATCACCCATGCCCCCCTATACCATTGCTCCCTCTTTGCTTTCACGCCCATATCGGCCAACCTGTCCCACTGCTTCCCCCTCTCTCTCTTTACCCCTCATATTGACATTTTTTTAAAATGCAGATTGTGTTGGTTGTTTTAAAAAGAAAACAGCAGTTTATGTAAAAACAACAATTTCCAATAGCGGTTTTGTAAAAACGACTTAAATCATTCATTTTTTTCCCCTTCAAAATAGACAATTTTGCAGTATTTGTAGTGATTGTAAAATTTCAATAAGATGGGGGGCTGGTGTATTTGTAGGTGCTACATACAATGCAAACAAAAAAACCATACAGTACTTGTGTCTCGATTAAACTCCCAAACCACCACCTTCTTTGAACACAGTATTGTCTCTGATAAGAAACTGTGTTTGCGTGCGGTAAAACCCATGGAGAAATAAAGGTGAGTTGTTCAACCTCAATAAGACAAGTTTCCTTAGGTTGAATTGTACCAAGCTAGTGTGTTTATTACTTTATAGCAATACTTGAAAAATGGGTGACACGTGTTTTGACCTTCTCGGTCTTTGTGAAGGATTTATGTGATTTAATCGAGAAAATCACATCGAATACGATTTCATCTATTTATTTTTTTAGAAGATTTCACTGCATATATATGTGGGGGAGACCCCAGCAATTCCCCCCAAACACCTCTAATATTAATGATAACTGTAACCCACCCCTACATACAGTTGTAGTGAAAATCGGCCACAAACATTCAATGGATTCGTCTTCGGTGTAATTCCGTGCGCAGTAAACTACCTATCTCTTTGTCAAGGCTAAGGTATAATTCTTTAAAATGAGATAGCATAATGATAACTCCAGGGAATGCGGTACAATAAGCAGAAATTAAGTGTGATTAATTTACAATGATCCAAAAATGTTTTGCATGCATGAATGTTGTAAGAACATATTAATTGCATACTATTCAATGAAGCAGAACCCACGTTCAAAACACAAATGTTCCCAAAAGTAATAAGTTAGGAATGCAAAGTGCGTATGCACATGGTCAATATCTGTCATATACGCAGCTATTTCCAGAGGTGTGCTTAAGTGTGTAGTGGAAGGGTGTCCCTCCCCCCATCTCCACCACAACATCATCACTCTTTCCAGCCACAGCCGCCATCCTATCCAAACTAGTTCGCTCTGCAAGGTGTAGCATAACACGGATCAGCCATCCCCCAACAATGATAATGGAAAACTCCTCAGGGACATGGCCTGACACCCCAGGCAATGCCACCCATTGACACGGCGGCCCCTCTCACAAAATGGCAACCCCAGGCAGCACTGTGCATTATCGCAGCGATCTGCCTCTCAAATTGGCAAGTACAAACCGCTATCCACACAACTCAATCTTCCACCAACTCCGGACACCCCAAGCAGTCTCTAATATTTAACTGCTATGTGTATGAAATGTGTCAGTTGGATTGCATGAAGGTAAAGGTACGAAATGTATAGCACTTATATGGGCTGTGACGGATACGAAATGTATTAGACTTAGATGGACTGTTGGGGATAGGACATGCGTCACATTCTGATGGGTAGTTGGGGTAGGAAGTGTACTGCACCCAGATGGTTTGTGAGCAATAGAAATTATGTTATGGTAGGAAATGTGTCACAAACAGATGGACTGTTGGTGGTAGGAAATAAATTACATCGAGGTGGTTTGGGGATGGATAGGAAATATGTTAAAATTAGATGGACTTTTGGGGGTAGGAAATGTGTTACACTTGGATTGTTGGGGTAAGAAATGTCTCACCCTCAACTGTATTTTGGGGGTGGGAAATGTGTTACACTTAGATGGATTGCTGGGAGTTGGAAATGTACTACACTTAGAAAGTTTTGTGAGGGATAAGAAATGTGTTGCACCTAGATGGATCCTTGGGGGATGGGAATTGTATTGCACTTGTATGGATCTTGCGGTGGGAAACATCATTGCACTTGGATGGTTTGGGGGTAGGGGAACACATTGCACTTAGAAGACTGCACATGTAGATCAACACGTGTGTTGCACCTCAAGCAAACAGTCTAAGTTACAACATGAACTCCACTTGAATATCTGAAGACTAGCACATGCTTGGCACTTAGAAGAGATTGGTAAAACAGTAAATAATGTTAGCCCACCTTTACACTCAACCTGGTAAGCTTAATTTGCACTTACAGATTGTAACTCAGCATTGGTATAGTGACACCACAGTTAGTAGATGGCTGCTAGTAAGATCTTCAAGGTAGCCTGTCTATGACACTTTTAGAATTCTATATCCTTGATCCCATGGTAGCCTGCCTGTCACACCTACAAAGGGTACTACGATAGACTGTCTATTGCACTTTGAAGACTTGCAGGTAGCGTCTCCATACTGCCTTGAAGAGTCTACAAAGGTAGATGGCTTTTTATCCCCACAGAAGATCTGATGACTCAATGACATCAAAGATAAGCTCCATCGGAGCTCCAGGTACGCATAAACAGGTCACTTCGGTGGACATCTGCCGCAGGCACGGCTATCCATCCACACACAGTAGACTGGAACTACGACCTACAAGAACATTTGGTGTAGCAGGACACTTAAAGTTTTAAAGCCTAGTCACTCCATACATGCCTCAACACCTCTGCCATTGAAATACAGCGACAACCTACAACAAAATTCTGGTTTAGCTGGACACATAACGAGTCTCTTGCACTCACACACAGGCGTGGACCCCCTCAACACTACCAACATGTCTGAGCTCTTGGGTGGTTTACCGGAGCCTAGTCAGCCCATCTAATCCCTAATCTTGCCCATATGCACACATGCATTCTAAATCTCTATTAGAATTTCCCCTACTATTGACTGCGGCCCCTGGGGGCGTTCCCACCACAAGCGCGCTGAGACTTTAGTAATGCTAAATGGAGCTATTTAACTGACAATTACAATTACAATTACATGTTTTTATACCACAAGGAACAGCAGAGAGAAAAAGAGAAGAAATACAAAATGTTTCTTTAATGTCTATCTAAGTAATGGCGATAACATGTTTTGAGATGTTCATAGCTTATTGCATACCGATTCTGGGCTGATGTCCACGAAGCCTTTAATATGAACTGTTTGTGAATGGATTAATTCAAACAACCGTACTGAGGTCTCATCTGTAGTTTGGACCTATAATGTTAAAGTATACAGATTTTGAGTTGCTTACTCCATTGGCGTAAATCAAGCAAGGGGTAAGGCTGTGAGGTAGCTTGAAAATATATTTTGATGTCGCTTCTACATAATGAGAATTAGTGGTCTGTGTTCATATTTCTGAAAATAAAATGGATGCGGTTCAGAAATGGAGTCAATCATCTGTGTGGTCTATTAAAGTGATTATAGGTGCCATGTTACCAAATTAGTGCACTGCTCAATGCTGCTGCTTATTTTACTGGTTTAAAAGCCAAGTACCTAAATGGATGTGTAGTGATCTCAATACGTCCTGTATTTATGCTGATTAGTTTCTCAGAAGATACAAATGGTATGACATTCGGTGCCCAACATATATATGTATGGGCGTTTAAAACATCATTAGAGAGAACTCTGTGAATAATAATGATTGTGGGTCTTGAAGGAAGACTCTGTACAGTTCTAGGAGATACCGGAATATTATCTAGTTCCTTCGGTTACCTTAAGAACAATATTGAGACTGCAGTGTTCGGCCTCTCCTCGCCGCGTTATTCTGCTGCAGCAGCCATTTAAAAACTTTATTTATATAGGGAGATGGTAACATCACGCCTTTTGCGTGTGACGTCATGATTGTTGACATTCGTTTTTTTCTTCCGAGGGTTTGATTTACTGTGATGAAAGATTTCTAGGGATTAATGCAAATAGGTTTCTAGAGAATAATACACCATTTATAGTTATGTATTGGACTGCCATAATAAGCAACTATTTAAACAGTACATTCAAATGTATATATTTTGAGTGGTACGCATCTTTCCTAATGTATCCAAAACGGTGTTGTGGATAAAGAGGATATCCTTACTGGTGTCAAAGGATGGCTCACTTGTTAAACCTATTAGGTGATAGTGTACCAAAAGTATCTACACTGTAGAGCACCATTCTATAGATGGCCAGATAAATATTCCTAATGCAATCTAGACCATGTTAAGTTTCTCAATCATACATTTATCTCACAAGCGTTACAAAGAAGAAAAAGGGAATACATAGTTATGCATAAAACTGAATTCTTGTTTTGAGCTGGTATACCATGTGCTATAGTCCTATTGACTTAAATGTTTATCAAGATAATGTTGTCATGTAAATACAACTGTCATCACTGTATGAGAGAATGCTGGTGTTATGTATGCAGAATGAGAAAGATTGTGTTTGCTGTTCGGCTTAGTTGGCAAAAGGACCATATTGTTAAATTGATATATAATTCCAATGCAGCAATTATTGTGCGTCATGTAGTGCAAAAAACAAATATCACAAAAATTCATCCATTTTGAGTCCATCACAGTTCTGAATCTACAGATGAGTTTTGCTTCCATTCGTCCCAGTTTGAGCTCTTCATCTCTGCCTCCTTTTCCATCAATTAATTGCTGTATTCCTATGAAGCAGGCTTGTTTTTTGTCCTCCAGTTGGATGAAAGCAGCATTCACTTCACCTCCACTATCTCTCCTCCTCTTTTGGCAGCACTTCACAAATGACAGCAAATTGATCCCTTGAGAAAAAGTGCCAGGATCAGATACCTTGCTTGCAACTACTTTGCCAAAGGTTAAAATTGCAATATGCTAGACACCAAAACCCACAATCCTAATTGACTCTAAGAATGTAAGCAATGAAAAACGTTGTCCTAAACCTTAGCACTGATTTCAATAAATATACCACGATAAAGAGAGAGTGTTGTGATTATTATTGTTTTAGAAGCCATGCTCCTCGTCCTCCCCTCACTCCCAGCCCCAGAAAGACTGCGTCCCATTGACCTTTTTGACTCCTGGCTCCACAATGCACTTCTTCCTCTCACCCCCAACAGCTCCGTTCCAGCCGGCCAATGACCGACCCCCAAGTGTTTCACCCCACACCTCAAGGCATTCAAAAGCCAAAACCACTCCCTAGAATGAAATGGCAAGCCACCCAAACCCCACACAACAAATCAGCCTATGCCCACCATCACCATAACTACAAACCCAGACCCCCAAGGCCAAACAATCCTGTTACAATAACTGAATCTCAAACTGCCACAGCAGCAGCAAAGAGCTCCAAAGGATCTTCTCTGAATTCCTGAACCCAACATGCACAGCCAACCCCAACACCTCCTCCCAATCTCTGCAAGTCCCTCTCTGACCACTTCCACAAAACAGCCCTAGACAGGATGAACACCATCAACCCCAAACTAACCAACCTCACTGCCAATCCAATGCACAATGTCCAAGAACCTACCCATGTGCCCTCTGAAACCTCATCATGCTGCGCTTTCAGCCCCATCTTGAGTCTGGAGTTTAGCAAACTGCTGTCTGTCAGCCGACCATCCAGCTCCCCCCCCGAACCCCTGTCCCATCTCACTCCTCCCAGAAATCTTCACCTCAACATGTGCAGGAGAACTTGCCTAGTCCATCTTTAATGACTCCCTCACCTCCAGCTTTTTTCCAGAACCCTTCAAAGTCTCACACATCAAACCCCTTCTAAAGAAAGCATTCCTTGGCCCACTGTAATAAACTTACTACAAACCCATCTCCAACACCCGATTGATGGTGAAGCCCATCAAACACACTCCACATTCCCAGCTAAACTTCCTCGTAGAAACCAACTACCTTCCGGACCCCGCGCAATCAGGTTTCCATCCTCTTCACAGAACTGAATCCACTCTAGTAGCTATCTGGTATCACCTTAAAGTCACTGCAGATTCAGAATGCTCTGCTGCACTCGTTCTTCCTGACCTCTCAGCGGCCTTTGACACTGTCACTCACACCATCCTCCTTGACAGACTACATTCCCTCAGAATCCGAGACTCAGCGCTCAAATTGATTGCATTGTTTCTCACGAACAGACACCAAATCATCTATGTCCTACCTTTTTCATCCACTGCACGGCCTGTGATCAATGGAGTCCTCCCAGGCGCCTGCCTATCACCCCTTCTTTTCAACCACTACATGACCCATCTGCCTGCGCTCATCCGCTCCAACAATCTCACTTGCAATAACTATGCAGATGACACAAAAATCATCCTGCGAAATCCCATATCGACTTCTGCCTCTTTCCCTGACCTGGCAGCATGCCTGACAGACATTGATCTTGGGTTAACGAGCAACCATCTCATTCCCAACCCGGGGGAAAACAGGGATCATGGTGATCTGGCAAAACAGCCCTATTCCCACAACCGTCACCCGGTCAGTCAAAAATCTTGGCTGCACAATAGACTCTAATCTAACCCTGTTCCACCACATTAACAATGTATCCAAATCCTGCCACTTCCACCTCAAGCTACTGAGACACTTTTTCCCTTATCTTACCTACCCTCATAGACTGACAGCAATTGTGTCCATTGTCATATCTAGACTTGACTATATGAACTCCCTATACCTGGGTGAAACTGCTTACCAACTAAACAAACTCCAACAAATCCAGAACTCAGTCGCTAGGCTCCTCCTTGCCCTCTGCCAAAGGGATCACATTACACCTGCACTCTGCACACTACAGTGGCTCCCGATTGGGTGACAAGCCAATTCAGAATCTTGTGCATTACCCACCGAGCCGTACACAAAACCGGCCCTAAATACATACAAAAGAAGATTATGCCCTTTCTTCCAACCCGCAACCTTAGGTCAAGCACTGCCATCCTCTTAGTGGTCCCCCCTCCAAATCAGCCTAGATTGGTGGGTCCACCTTCTTAACTCTGGTGCCTACAATCTGGAACTCTCTGCCTCCCCTCATTCGACACACGCAAGGTTACATGTGTTTGCCCTAAATCAAGACCTGGCCCTTGCCCTAAATCATGCTATAGACCCATGTGGCTTTTGACCATGGGAAAAACCATGCCTCCAACCAAATATCCATGGTTAGGGAAAGGCCAAGAACCCTCTACAATGGACAACTGACCTGGACACTTAACCCTGGGCCTAGTACCACTTATGTTCTAACATTAATATTGTGTTGGCTCTTTGTTTCTTTGGCAATGTACTACACTCTGTAGATTGGTAGGATTCTGGCAAGTTAAGCTCTTGTAAGGGACGGTGATGCATTGCCCTTAGCAACCTCTAGCTATGCACTGCACCTATGAAACTCTCGCCATCAGCTGCACCTGAAAGTTTCAGACATGGACAGCATTTAAGAGGATGGCCACCAGGTTTCAAATCTTGAGTCTCTGGGTTCTTGGAGGATCCAGTCATGTATTGCAGGAAGTATTCAAAATTTTCATTGTGCTGGACGTATCTGCCTACACAGAAGCTTATAATCAATGAGCAATACCCAATCAGGTTGACACAGGGATGATAGACAGAAGATCCATACAGCCTTGGTACTGTGCTGCACTAACATGACCTTAGCATTGTTACCACAATACCACACCAAGCAACCCTAGTTATGCCTGACCTAGGTTATTCAACATTCCTTGCACCTGGACGTAACTAGCCTCGCACAGCAGGTGGGAGGTGGCCCAACACAGCATTGCTTGAAGTGCTAGGCTGGGAAGGTACGGCCATGTTTTGCAGATAGAGCAGAGTTTCATACTAGACATAGAGGTTCCGGTAGGCACAGGAAGGCAATCAGGGACAGACAGGCCTCTTCCAACTCCATGGATACTCGCACATTCCTCCACTACGCTTACTCTCCACTCAGCACTTACAACATTAGAATACAACTATCCCCCATGATTAATTCACCCTAGCTGCACACATAATTATACACCACTTTGCACACTGCAATGAACTTTAGAGCACCGCTATCCCTGACGATAAATTCGGCCTAGCTGAACACATAATCTCACATACTAGCACAACCTCCACTAGAATGCTGCTACCCCCATGACAATTCGGCCTAGCTAAACATATATTACCTGTCTCTGACATCCTGCACACTACTCCCAGCATTAGAATGTAGCTATCCAACACAAAACATTTGCTCTAGCTGCACACATACAATGTGCAAACATGCACGGTTGACATCTCTGCCTATCTCTACTTACCTGGACTCCATTCCCAGAGGGCGTTCAACCTACAGCGCGTTGAGGCCATACCAATGATGAAAGGCACTATACAAATGTCCATTACTATAACATGACAAATGCCAAAAATGAAGTTGTCAATCAGTTCTGAACCTGTGCTTGTTGATCCCTGGATGGGCATCTTGATGCGTGCAGCTCTATCTCTCAGAGGCACGTGTAATGGAATTAAAGATAAAACAATATATGTATGACAATAAAAAACATTACATTAAATATGTTACCTTTTTCCGGGGCGGCTTTGCTGAGCAGCCAACATGATGGTTGCACTAATGTGAAGCTCTGTCACCACCGCCATGAATGGAGGACTTTAGCCTAGAAAACAAATCTTGAACCAGACTTGCTAGTGCTTTGGTGGTCCCTCTGTGTTTTGTATGGCAGCGGAAGGCATCAAGACCCTCCTAAGGGCGGATGAGGCGCTGTTGCCGGGGAAGGTGTTGCTACTCCATGACAGCTGAGGAGTCGGCAGGAAGAAGAGCCGAGGGGAGCTTGGTGTGCTGGTGGCCTCTGTTAGGTTCTCCAAATGGCTGCCCTGGCCACTGTGACTGGAGAGGGTGCTGGGACTTGCCTGCTGGCAGGGACCCAGGGCCAGATTGTACGGGGCACCTGTGGCTCTCCAGGGGATGCCCGAGAATGTGCTTGGAGCAAGCAGCTGTAAGCTGAGGCCAGGGTCACAGTCCACTTCAGAGAGTCCTAATATGTGGTATACTGTCAGAGCCTGGGGCTACCTGGTGACTCAGGGCTCATTAGGATCTGTTGGTGCATGTGCCACAGAGGTCCACTGTATTATTAATCTCCCTAAGTCATCTTTCTAAAACCTGGAGGCCTCTTGTACTTTAAACACACAGACTTCATGATGATGAAAGGAGCAGGGGGCACCAAAAAAACCAAGGGGAAATGGATGCCTTTACACGGCATGCCCACAAACCTGAACCACAAGAAGATAGGACCTCAGGGATGGCAGAACAAAGGGTGGCCCAAGATAGCCTGAATAGACGACTGTTGCTAGACAACCTGCAGTGTGGTTTTGCTTCAGTGACCACGAAGCTCGATTATATCATGGCAATCACATTAACTTGCCATGAAGATTTGATTTGAATGTGCCCTTTCAAAATGGCTACCGAATTGAGCAGCACCATACCCACTTACTGAAGCAGCCTGAAGCTGCACTGATTGGTCTGAAGCACCTTCATTTGAACCAATTGAACAGCCGGCAGATGAAAGCCAGCCCCCAACCCAAAGGCCCCACTCCCAAGGCTCCTGTCTGAGCCTGTCAGAGCGTGGGGAGCAAAACTCAACCGCTCTAGACTTCCCCTCGCCTGCTTCACTGATGAAACCCTACGGGTATCCCTCCTGCAAACATTGGAAAGCTCCTCTTAAGTGTGAAACTGTGCCTCGCTTCGCAAGTAAGCTAACCCACTAATCAGTATCGATATGTAATGCCACCACTTCTCACGCCCGATTCCAGTGTCTTCCCACAGCCACCACTGGTGCATGATCTTGCACAACTTGTCCCCTACCATCTATTGTCAGAATCTAAGGCACAAGCTCCGACTGAACATACTGAGCGCTATTGACTATAATGTCGGCTGCTGAGTTCTGCTCATATCCTACAACCTACCTGACTACATAAAGTAACTACTATGTGCTACTCAGCACTATACATTTAATTACTTAAATTGTCGATCAACCTCTATCCCTAACGGATCCTGTGTCTTAATATTAGACGCTCAGCTAACCTAGCCAGTCCATGCTCCCGCTAACGTACAGCTACGTGTACCGGCTCAACAAGCTTATTGACACTCATGTATATTCAGATATGCCTTTACATGTTTTGCAAACCTACTGACTATCTGATATTTCCAGATATTCTTTGCTATCTACTACAGGTCCCTGGCAATCAATCAAATCTAGGTGTGCCTTTCTATGTGCTTAGACTCTTTCGCTGCCAGACAAATATATGTTATTTTTATGTGTGCTTCAGGCCCTTTTAGCCTTTAGTCAAATCTAGGTGTGCTTTATTATGTGCTTAGACCCTTCTGGCTACCAGCCAAATATATGTGTGATTTTTTATATGTGCTTCAGGCCCTTTTGTCCTCCAGTCAAATCTAGGGATGCTTTTATATGTGCTTTAGACCCTTTCGAATAGCAATCAAATCTAGAACTATGCCCTGTTTAACGCCTAGAAGTCAACACTCATTTATCCAAACTAGCCCACCCACATCCTTGTCACCCACACTAGTCACCATGCTGCAATCAAACCCATCTCAGAACCACGTAAGTCTACAAAAAGTAACTCAAGTCCAGCCATTAATCTTACACCTGATAACAGAAAACCCCTAAAACTCAATTCCCTGAAAATCACCACCTTGGAAAACTGGAAAACAGACATTACAACCTACATTAAGGGAGCCCTTATGAATGCCATGTCCCTCCTGGCACACGCTCTGAACACTGCAGACCTCATCACCATCAACGATTTAGACCTCCTTGCAATCACCGAAACCTGGCTGCAACCAGCAGCCAGCCCACCCTCTCCCTTGCCATCCCAAAAGGATATAATATCCTTAGGAAAGACAGAATGACTTCCAAAGGAGGCAGAGTTGCGATCATTGCTAAAAATAACCTTAGTCTGAGAGAAATTCCCAAACAAATCTTCCCCTCGGGAGACCTCATCTCCATCAAGCTCTCCTTATCTGCCACTTCCACCATCTCAATCCACCTTATCTACTGACCCCCGGCCCCCCTAACATAATTTGAGGAAGACATAGCACTACTCCTTGCTACCAATACCAAACCTCTCTCAAAAACTTCCATTCTGGGAGACTTTAATCTAGGTCTCAATGACCTCTCAGGCTCACAGCCACTCACCCTCGCCAACACTATTGAAGCACAAGGCTTCTCCGATCGGATTTCCAACCCTACTCATGACAAAGGACATACTCTGGACTGGCTAGCCAACCATAATTGCCCTACTAACATACTAGCCAACAACACTTGCCCCTGGCCAGACCACAATGACATAATATTCTCTGCCAGCAACATAACTCAAGCAAACACTCCACCCCAACTCACTCCAGCGGCACTATCCAGAAACCAGTGGAACATCACCTAAAACCACATGCTTCCCATGCCTTTACCACTAACTATGTACCCTAACACCATCTCTAACACCACCTCCATGGTGACACTCTACAACCAAACCTTCCAGGTTGCCATTAATAAAGTTACTCCAGTAGGCAATGGTAAAGCCAAACCTACAGCCCACATAAACTCCTGGTACACCTCTAGTCTCAAAGATCATCATACTGCAAAAAGAACGGCAGAGAGCATTTGGAAAAAAAACACCTACACATGCAAATGAACTAAACTTCAATACTGCAGCCGCAGAATACAAGCAAGCCACTATCCTAGCGAAAAGCAATTCTTACAACAAGAGAATAGAACATGCCAACTCAGGCACGAGAGAGCTTTTCACCATACGTGAACTCGAATCACCAGCCCCACCACCTGACTGCTGTATCTGCTTGGTGTCTAAACATACAAAACACCCTCATATGCAAAATTTCCCTACTCCAAAACAAAATCAAAGACAAAAAAGCTAAACTCGCCCCAGCAATCCAATACCCAGACCCCGTCACAACCCTCCATTCCTAGCTTCAAATTATTCTCCCCCTTTCTATCTCAGAAACTACAAAAATAATCACAGGGATGAAGCCCTCAAGATGCCAAGGAGATATCAGCCCAGCTTCTTTCATCAAAGACTGCGCTGAAGAGCTTGCTCTGTTTATTAATGATCTGAACAACAACTCCTTCTCCAGCAATGTTCCTGATAACCTGAAAGAAGCCTGGGTACTCCCATTGCTTAACAAACCTACTTTAGACCCTAATGTCCATACCAACTACCAACCAATCACTACGGTCCCCTTCCTCCTAGAAGTACTTGTCAGAGTAGCATACACGCAAATTGAAAATAAATGCCTGGAAACTCACAATCTCCTAGTCCTCTGCCAACCAGGTATCTACCCTGGTCACAGTACAGAAACCGCCCTCTTGGACCTCAACATACAAATGGACCAATTTAAAGACAAGGGAGCTCTGGGCATTCTCCTCCTACTTAACCTCTCAGCAGCCTTCAACTTAGTGAACCATAAAGTACTCTGTCAACACCTTGCCCTGGCTGCCCACTTCTCATCCAATGCCATTAAATGGATTGAATCCTATCCCTCCAACCATACCATGAGAGTCTTCTCTACCAGTGCGGCAGCACCTCATGCCCCAGTCACCTGCGGAGTTCTACAAGGCTCCTGTGTCTCGCCAACACTGTACAACTGGTTCACCACCCACTATTAGACCTCCTAGACAAGTTGGGAGTCACGTATACCAACTATGCGGACGACACCCAAATACTACTACCGATCTCAGGAAACAATGACACTGACTCCAATTTGCTGAACAAAATCTACCTTACCATTCAGGTCTGGATCCCGCAACATGAGCTTTGACTTAATGATGAGGAAACAGAACTTCTCATTATTGGTAACCAATCTCGGCTTAATAACCTACCTCAACTCTACAAATCCTTCACTATTGATGGCAACCTCATCAGGGTAGCAAAAGAGGTAAAAACACTAGGAGTCTACTTGGACTCATCACTCACCTTGACTAGGCAAGTTAACGCCATCTCCACACCAGCGGCTACCACCTCCAAACTGATAATCGCCAGTAGACCCTTCCTATTCACCGACAAATGCATCACCCTATCCAGAGCCCTCACTCTGTCAAGGATTGGTTACTGCAACTCCCTATTTGTAGGCACCAACCTCTGAAACATCAACCAACTCCAAATAGCCCAGAATAATGCAGTAAGCCCTGCCCTCAACATCCCTAGCCAGCACGGGATAGCATCAAATTCTAAATCTTATCATTAACTCACAAATGCCTCACCAATAATGCCCCAATCTTTCTAGCTAGATACATTTTCAAATCACAGTCCAACAGACCTACCCAGTCAGCCTACTCTTATCATCTTGTCACCCGAAGATTTAGAAGGCAAAAAGCTGGAGGATGTAGTTTCCCAGTGATCTCTTCCAAACACTGGAATTCTATGCCTTTGGCCCTGAGATCAGACCCTTTGCTCTGGTCCTTTGGTAAAAGCCTCAAAACCTGGCTTTTCTCCCAAGACACCTAGCAGAACCTTGACATCTCCCCAACCCGTACTGTGCTCCTATGACCTGCCCCTGATGAAACTTGTCCCTAGCCTGCCTGCACTTGACTTAGAACCATATGCAAAATATGAATACAATAGGTAATGCGTAAGTACTCTAACGATGTAATCAATGTAACTATCCATCTTAACCTACGTAAGTACCATCTAGATCTAACATCCTTGCAAGCTACCACTGTAAAGTACCTACCAAAGCAAATATATCTAAATGTACCTAACGCCTATGTAATTTAGGAACTTACTTTTCTAATGTTATCTCTGTAATGACCGTCCTCTACCTATGAAAGTACAGCTATTACTGTAACCAACCTGCTTAAGCAACAAGCGATTAGACGCCACTGGGTTTGGCATGCTATACAAATGTCTAAATAAATAAACATTACCACTTTGTGGCCAACACTGGATAAAGAAACAGTGCGGATAACGGAGGCGAAATGCAGGATCAGAATGGTAGAAGATGCTCTGTCCACTATGAAATTATGAAGCTGACCTGAAACGCACAATGGTCAAATGTGAAGATCTGTAGTCTTGATCCCAACATAATAATGTCTGCATAGTTGGCGTCCCAGAAGGTGCTGGCGGTGGGCCACTGGAAGACTTTCTGGAAAGCTTGTTGCTGGACCTACTGGAGCCACTGCCGCAGTCCCCGCACTTCACAGTACAGAGGGCACACTGCAGTTGTGTCACAATGACAAAACTGGGTGACCCACCATGGCCTTTTATAACCAGGATCTTCAACTACAGGGATTGAGACAGAATTATGGACATTGCTAGAGAAAACAGTGACATGTGCTACTACTCTAGCAAGATCTTCATATATCCTGATTTCTCAGCAACAGTTCAGGCTGAACGCAAGACGTTAGCAGGTGTAAAGAAGATATTATGTGAGTGGTCCATTGCTTATGCAATACTGTTTACCTCCAAGTAACGATTACAGGTCAATGGCAGCACACACTTCTTCACAATCCCTTAGGATGCAGTTGCCTTCATAGAGTCCAATGTACTGGAGCAACGAGTGGGACACAGCAACGGTACCGCTGTTAGCAGGTCTGTCACTGGTCCCAGTTGACCTACTCCCTCCTTCGCCATTTCATATCCTTCCAGAAGCAATCTGTTCTCTTAGCTACTGTTCTCATCTTGTTCTGCTTGCCCATCCATTCTGGGCGACTAGTGGATTTCTCTATGAACATCCTTATGCTGGTGTGCTGGATTGTGCGTGGCTGTCCCCCATACATGATTGCTGGTTATTCAGGATTTTGGTTTTGTTGTTGCAATTTTTGGGGTCTGATGCTGCTATCGGTGGGATGGTAGCTAGGGTGGGGGCAGGGAGAAGAGTTGGGGCGAGTAAAGTTTAAATGTCTTGGTCATTCACAGTTCTATTAAATACCGACATAAGGGATGCAGTAATCAATGTTCTAGGGGTTGGAACGATGGTACTGGCACGTATTATAGTGTATAATGCCACAAGCTGATGTAGTTGTGATGAGCTGGAATGTTAGGGGGTTGTGGAACCCAGTGAAAGTCAGTAAACTTCTGCGCCTTATGAATAGACACAGAGCAAATGTGTTGTTCTTGCAGGAAATGCATGAGATGTCCACTGTTGATTGTGCATTCGCCCACACCCGAGGGAAGGCATGTTTCAATACATCGTATTCCACGTAATAGAGGGTGGTCCTAACGATAATCAACAAGTCAATATAATTCACGCTTATACATACAAGGATAGGGAGATATGTCAACTACTTTTGGTTTAAACATATTGCCCCAATATAAATAATCTGAAATTCTATGACACAGTCATGGAAATGTGCAGGGTATATCCTTCTGTCCCAGTGATTTGGGGAGGGGACATTTTGATCTCCAGCTGGACCGCACTGGCATTTCCCACAAACCACTACCAAATGCGGCTGCTGCAATATTGTCTGGTTAGCGACACCTGGAATTGGTTGTGGTGTTGCAGGTCTTACACCCTACAGTGCAAGCCTTTACGTATTATTCATCAGTACATGACATGTTTTCTAGAATCAGTCTGTACCTGATCTCGCCCTCATTTCTGCACATATTGCACCCAGCATATATTCTCCCTCACACATTTTGGGTTCACTCATCAGTACTCCTTAGCGCAAACCTTGCTCCCCGGAGGGCGCCACAACGCTACTGGAACAAATACAGCTATTCTTCCATTAAAAAAGCAGGGTCTGTCATCACTGTGGCCATAGTGTGGATTAGGTTCAAGGTATGCACCAGGGGTATAGGCATGACAGAGGAACTAGGGGGGTTTAATGCAATTAGGTAAGATATGAAAGACGGCATACTAGAACTTAAAAGGTTGGAATCATTGCACTCGTCAAACCCCACAATGGAACCATCATTTGGAATCAAATAGGCTTTGGACACATGTCATGCCGAAGCGGACCGGGAACAGAATTATGGGGCCAGGCTGGCGGCGGCTAGATGCTATGGCGTGGGAGATTGCCCTGGCAGGCACCTGGCGTGACTTCTCAGCGAAAATGGTGACACAGGCACGCCAGTGATGCATGATCGGACAGGTGGGGTAGTACACAGGCTAGAAGAGATAAACACTGTATTTCATGATTTTTACTGTGTGCAATTTGCATGTCAGTATGAGCAAGTTGTTGCGACATTTACACATATCTAGGAGAGCTCCCTATTACTGAGTTGTCGAAGCTACTATAAACCTGTGGGAACGTCCTATCATTACGGATGAGATAGCTAAAGTTCTTACAGACTTGCTGACTGGGAAATCCCCAGGACCGTAGCATCAGCAATCCATGTGGGAAGATTCTATGGACTTGGGTGTGCTCCCACTGATAATTAGAAGATACTATAGTAGTTCTGCTAAAACCTGATTTAACTCCTAAGGACTGTGGCTCGTATCAGCTGTTATCTTTAATCAATACGGAAGCTAAAATATTTGCGAATGTCCTGGCAACGCACCTGCTCCCATTCATGCCTGGATCCCTAACCACTCGACTTCATTAAATACTCAAAGCATCTTCAACATTATGGACCAGATAGACCCAATGGGGCCAGCAATAGCAGTGTCCCCTGATGCACAGGAAGCCTTCGACACAGTCGCCTGGCATTTCCTATACGCTGTACTGCATAAGTGTAGGTTTGGCACTCAATTTGTTCTATATGTGTGATTACTTTTCATACAACACGTGTCCAGGGTCTGTATGAATTCCTTCTTGTAAGCAAGCACACCAGTGGGCAGGGGGTACCTGACAGTGCTGCCCATTGCCACCTCTCCTTTTCGCTTTAGTCATGGAACCGTTGGCAGACTTGAACTGGGTGAAGCATGCTGGTAAGGACATACGCTTGGTGAGGGTGCCCAAGATCATCTCCCTGTATGCAAACAATGTCTTATTATATATCCAACACCCAGATATTAAGCTCACCCTGATCCTTGAAGACATAGGCAGATATGGAACATTCTCCGGCCTTCATATTAACCAATCAGAGATGTTTCAACTTACAGAAATTACAACTCCTACTCAAGACGGGCATGGTTAAAATAGTCATCGGAGAGAATAAAATACTTAGGAGTCCAAATCAACAGGACCCTCCAATCCTTATTTGACAACAACAACAATGGGGTCTATTATATGCAGATGGTGTCTACATTATGTCGATGACAGCAGATACCATTATTGGTGGAGGGCAGATTGCGCTAATCAAAATGATAATATTACCAAAACTGCTGTATATATTTCAAAATGTGCCCATCTGGCCAGGCAAAGATTATTACAATACTTTACACACACAACTGACTGTTTCTTTGGCACTTGGTTGAAGTGAGGAAAGAATTGTAGCACCCGACCACCCCATATGACAACAGTGGATTCAAAGCCACAGATTTGTATCTTTACTGGATAGCATCTCAAGCACAGTACGCATCCCACTGGTTTGCCTCTGTGCATTGTGAAGAATCCTAGTAATCGCTCACTAAAACCCTGTCTAAAATCTCCTCCCAGGTGGCCATGGAGAGGCAGATGCTTCCTGATCCTGCCCTTGGGGGTGGTGTACTGTGGGAGGATCACCTGGGAGGATAAAGGGTCAAGGGTTTTGAGGAGACCCCATGGGAACGCGAAATGTGTCCTCTGAAAGGAAGTGCCTTTCTGGGTTGCCAATACAGGTAATGGCAGATTGCCATTATAGTGTACCTGACCAACATATAAGATCTGTGACCTGGGGTACAAGCTTTGTTAAATGTGAGGAAACCTTGTCAATAGAAAATCCTTTTAATAATAAATACACTCCTTACTCCTTTAGGTATAATATAAAAGGAACTATAGAAAATACCTTAAATCCATTGTACTCCTCTGTAACAGCCAATCCTAAAAGTCCATCTTTTAATGCATTTAAGGGAAATAAATCTACCCTTAAGAAGAGCTCAATTGATGAAAAAACTAACTTTAATGAAGGGGACAACAAGTCCCAGAATCCCAGAAGTACTGGGAAGAGGAAGAGGGCTGAAGAGGCACGCTGCAGTAGAAGTCAGGCAATTAAGCCTAGCAGCCCACACCTGAAGGAACCTGGGAATCATAAAAGGCCCCCTCAGGTGCAAGCAATTAGAAGGAGAAGACAGAGCTGGGACTGTGACTGGGATGCAAGCTGGAGTAGTAGTGGAAGAAAGAAGAAGGCACAAGGCTGACAAACCAAGCAGAGGTGGGAGCACAAGAGGGATGTCAGAATGTGGAGACAGCAGATTTCACCTGCATGTTCTGAGAGGGTTCTGATCTCCTAATCTCTGAAGTGCAGAGACTGCACAGCAGAAGACATGCAGGAGAGCTGTCTTTCTCCATGTGAGCCTGATTGCTGTGGTTGCCGAGCTGCGGAACTGCAGAAGACTGAGGTAAGAAGCAATGTTTGTTTGTTTGTTTGTTTATTATTTGTATTGCGCATCAGACGTGGAGGTATCCGGGCGCAGAGGTTACAAGGAAATTCACAGCTTGAGATACATGCAAAAATACAGGCTACAGGGAGAAGTTCTTAGGTTACAGGCATAAATACAGGCATAAATACACAAAGCAGTATATGGGAAGGTTTGTGCAGAAAAGGCAATTTGCAGGTATACAAACAGGCATAAATACACAAAGCATTTTGCAGGACGGAAACAAGCAGGTTCGCACCTGACTTAAAGGATAAATACATGAAACAGTTGTGGAGCAAGTTTGTGCAGACGTAGCATATACGTGTTGGGCAAAAAGATAGAGAGGGACAGGCAAGAGTGTTGTTTCTAAAGACTGAGACGGGCTCTGAAGAAGAGTCTATGTGCAGTGACTTGAAGGTGGCAGGCCTTAGTAATCAGATATCTTAAAGCCAGTTTATACAATTATGTCTAATGTTCGGGTAAGATTTATCAGCTCGGAGTGGGGGTGGCATGGAGTTCCAAAGCTGGGCAACTTTAACAGGGAAGCTGCTGCCCCCAACCATAGATAGTTTAAACCTGGGAATAATGAGACAGTTAGTGTTGATTATTCTAGAGGGTCTATAAGAGGTTCTTCTGTGGAATCTCTCAGAGAGATAAATAGGTGCAGCATTATTCATGAACTTGTGAGCGAGGCAATTTTCAACTGGATGTTGTCATTGGTAGAGAGCCAGTTGTTTTGTCGCCTGATCTCAGATACGTGTTCTCTCCTGGCTATGCTGAGGGCTGCTCTGAGGGTGTTATTTTGGAGTGTTTGAATTCTCCTAATGATGTGTTTGTTAGCTCCAATGTAAAGGGGGTTGCAATAGTCCAGCCTGGACAGGATGAGGGCTCTGGCCAGGATGATGCAGCTGTTGTTAGAGAGAAATGGTTTCCCTGTTTTAATGAGTTTACAAGTGTAAGCAGTGGTCGAAGCCAAGGCATTAACTTGTTTTTTTTTTTTTTTTTTACATTTATAAAGCGCTCACACAGCCCGCAGGCATCGAGGCGCTGTTACAAGAATTGTTTGTTTGTTTTTCTTAGTTGCTAATTGTGTTTTTTTTGTCTTAGTTACGTATTTATAACGCGCTTAAACACCCAGAGGTTTCTAAGCGCGGACCCGGGGATCGAACCTGTGTCGCTTCGTGTCATCTTGCTTCCAAGATGCGCACGCTGCCGCTGAGCTATCCTCCCGGGACAAGGTAAGGGTTGAGTCGAGGTAAAAGCCTAAGGTTTTTACCTTGGTGGCGACTTTGATAAGGTTCCCATCAATAAGGAAGGAGGTATAATCAAGGGCCAGGTTTTTTAAAGTTATTTGGGGTGCCTAGAACAATGAGCACTGTTTTATCACCATTCAGGCATAGATCGTGCGTTGCCAACCATGCCTGGATGATGAGGTAAACTCTATTCAAGAAGGCCAAATCCTGTCCATAATTTCCAGAAAGTGGAAGGAGAATCTGAGTATGATCTGCATAGTTCGTGTAGGTGATACCAAGATGGTCAAGATCATCGAAGAGGGACTTGGTGAAAATGTTATACAAAGTGGGAGAGACACAAGAGCCCTGGGGCACTCCACATGTAATAGGGATGGGGTCTGCTGCAGCTGAAGGGGAGAAGACCCTCATAGTTCTGTCACTTAGGAAAGATTCAATCCAGACTATGGCTTCCTTGGAGAAGTGTGCCGCTCAGTCTAGATGGCTACATAAAACCTTACGGTCCACAAGGTCAAATGCAGGCGAGAGGTCGAGGAGGAGGAGGAGAGCTGATTTCCCCTTGTCTCTGAGCTCATTGACTTGGGCTTTCAAGTCGATGTGGGCAGTTTCTGTTCCGTGTTAGGGACGTAAACCTGATTGACGAGCTCCTACAAGGTGATGTGATTCCAGGTATTTTTGAATTTGTGTATAAGCGACCTTATCTAGAATTTTTAACAGAAAGGGAACTGTCGTGATAGGTTGGTAATTAGTAGGCATCAGTGGGTCTAGAGTTTGTTTTTTTAGTAGTGGGAGCACCCATGATTCTTTGAGGTTATTAGGAATGGTGCCAGTTGTGAATGGGGCATTGATAAGCTTGGATATGAAGGGAGCTAGATCTCTAGCTGCGTCCTTGATAAGCTCGGCTGGACAGGGGTAGCCCAGGCAGTTAGATGGTTTGAGTGATAGCATAACTTTTTCCACCTCCAGAATGTAGATATTGGAGAAATTGAAGTGAGCGGGTGGATTGTTAGAGGTTAGAGAGGTTTTGTTTGGGGGTGTTGAGGTAGATAAGGTGGTGTGGGAAACATTTTTTTCAGCAATTTTGTTTTGGAGGGTGATCACTTTATTGTTTAGCGCTTGCTGGATGTCAGAGCACCAGATTTTGTCTTTGGTACAGGTATCTGGTGTAGCGGTGGGGGTCTCTAATTCTTTTAGAATAGTAAATAATTCCTTCATATTAGAATTAGCTTGAGAGATGCGACTGTTATAGGATTCGTGTTTGGCCAGGCAAATTTCTCTTTTGTAGCCAGAGGAGATCTTGGTAAGTTTAGATCTGTTTTCTTCAGATGGAAGTACTTTCCAGGAAGCTTCACAGCTTCTTTTCTTTTGCTGCAGGTCTTTTAAGTTTGGGGTAAACCATTAATTCAAGTGGGCTTTAGGCTTGCTTTGTCTCAATTTGTTTGGGGCAATGGTGTCTAATGCAGTTGTGATAATCTTGTTGTACTCATCGACGAGTGAGCGGGGGTCTGCGCTGTCTGGTAGGGCATTGAGAGTGGGGAGGATGAGAGGGATAAGTCTTTCCGCTGTGATTTCTTTTTGTGTTTTGTTCCTAGTTATGGTAGGGCGAGTGGTAGGAGAGGGTATAGGAAGGAGTATGGTGGTGATCAGTGTAAAAGACACAAGGAAGTGGTCAGTCCATGTTTGTGGGGAGATGGATGTAATGTTAGCATTAACAATTATAGTTTGACACCCAATCAAGTATTCTCCCTTTGTTGTGGGTGGCTGCGTTGTTATTTTTGGAGAGGCCTAGTTCGGACAGGATGTTGGCAGTAGCAGTGTCATGGTTATCAAGTGGTTCATTGAAGCCCAGGTTGAGGTCGCCTAAAAGGAGTATTTACGAGGAATTTTTGTCCCTCTCGAAGGTCCCAATGGTACCAGGGGGTCTATAAATAAGATGAACGGTAAGAGTCTGGGAGTTGGCTAGTGGTAGTTTGGCTGAGAGAACTTCACAAGATTGGGTGTCAAGGGAAGGGGCTAGTCTAGATTTGAAGATGATGGCAGTGCCTCCACCACGTGCCTCAAGTCTATGCTGTTTTAGTATTCAGTACCCGTCTTGGACTGCTAGCATGAGCATAGCGCCTGCTGCAGCGTGCAACCATGACTCAGTAATGGCCAGAAGGTCGAGATTTTCTGTTACGATAAGGTCAGTGATCTCTGTTGTATGTGCAACCAGAGATCTAGTATTTATTAATGCTCCTTTGAGCGGAAGGATGGGGTGGTCTAAGGTGGGAGGGGTTTTGGTGGCTACTTTCTTGGATTGTTTGGTAGTACGAAGCTTAGAAGTAGCGGACGAAGGGACCGAATTGGCGGGGGGATTGATGCTTATGGTATTTTGGCTAGAGAGGGAATAACTTCTTTTGAGGTCAGGTAGTATGGTGGATCTAGCAAGCGGTTAGAATATTTTGGTTAGTCTAGATCTAAGTCTAGTATTTCTAGTGTCTGCTGTGCAGGGATTGCTTAGGAGTAGCGCTTTGTTCATGTTACTAGGTTCAGGAGAGCACAATTAAGCGTCTGTAAGCATAGTAGAGCTGTTCAGGTGCAGCACAGCATGGTGGTAGGGGGTGGCCGGTGTGGCAGGGTGCATAAGTCAATTTAGTGAGAATATTGTGCCTAAGACAATGAGAGTGAGGCTAGTAGTAAACATACTGCAGTGAGACTATCAGTACCATAACATGAAACGCTGTGTGGTGCGCAGGTGGTGGGTGGGCTCCTTTAAATGACAACAGCGAGTAAGGTCACTAGACAGGTATCACTGGGCAGCTGTAGTGCTAGAGTGTGTTGACCAGAGGAGTATATAGTGGTGCTTGAGTGGAGACAATGAGGCAGTGAGTGAAGGTTGAGTAAGAATAGTGATGGGCTGCGTGTAAAGAGTTTAAGCAAAATTGAATACAATGCAGTAAGACTAATTAAAATACAGTGCAGTATAAAATCAGGTCAAGGTGCATTTGAAACAGTACTTGGTAATTGCAGTTTGTCCGCAGGACTGGACACTGTAGATTAGACAATATTGGCTATAGTACATTAGCGAATGTAGAGACATTAGGTGCAGGCCTGGACAGCTAGATGAGGGATAGTGCCACGCAGAAAAGTGGGGTGTGCTCGCATAGCATCCCAAGAATAGGTACATAGGTGACAGAACGTTGCTATTGCTATGGGCAGAACTATGCAGTATAGAAGTGTGGCCAATAATCAATTTCAGGCTAGCACCACTAGGATCAGTAGGCATGCGCCAAGTAGACAGGTCCTGACTGCTGCAGTAAGGATTGTAAGGCTAAGTCAGTTAAGTTGCAGTGCAGTGCACAAAGGTCAATGGGCAATTTCTGGTTAACACAAAGCTAGCACGTTCCCAGTTAACACACAGGTAAGTGTGCTAGTCTTGACTACCGTAATTAAGATCTGAAAGCATGTACAGCAATGTCTACTGCAGTGGTTAAAATGCTAGAAAGCACTTTAGCATGACAAGGTGGTTAATGATAGAACAATTCTGTTAGGCACGCAGAGAGTACAAAGCAGATAAAGTGTAGTGGGTGGATATTATAATCACGTTGATATGCAGTGCGGGTAAACATTTGCGGATTGCAGTACAGTGTGAGCATATCAAACATACAAATAGCTGAGTTGTACATTAACTACACTCCGGCGTTGTGGTTATTTGGAGCATGCCACTAGGGTCATGTCAAAGGAGGCATATTGTTGGACAAAGCGGATCGCTACATGGATAGCGGGGTAGGCGCAATGCTGGCTGGGGTGTAGGGGGGGTCTTTGATGAAAGTGCAGGTTTGAATCGTCTCACCCAAGTTAGGGGTATTGTACAATGAGATAAATGGTATTGGGCTTCCAAGCAGGCAGGGGTGGGATTAGAGTTGCAGGTTGTAGTGTACTCACAGTTGTTGTTTCTGTGATGTACTGTGTCCCTGCGGCCTGTCCAGCCATGGACAGACGCAGAAAGACCTGTGCCTTCAAGTGTGTGCCTTAAATAGGCATGCCGGCTCTTGTCTTGCAGTGGCGGTGAGGCCAGTGAAATACAAACAAGGAGCCAATGATGGCGGTGATCCTTCAATGTGGTTGCTAGGCAACCTGAATGCTTAACACAGGAGCGGCCATTTTCTGCGTGTCGCGTAGGTAATGGCAAGTTTGCATGGCGGCTCAAAGGCAGAGTGCCTTGCTTCTGGGGTTGTAGGAAAGCAGTGCAGCGGGTCTGCTCAGGGCTGTTATCAAGCCATGGGTATCAGGAGTGAGAGGGGCTCCCAAAAGGTGTGGCAGGGTCAGACACACATTTACTGGAGCAGGGTGTGGTTCCCCAGCAAGCCAAAAACAGTAAATGCGGTGGTAGAAGTTGGAAAAGCAGTGTGACCCAAGTACAAGTGTTTAAGAAGCCGGTGAGTGAAGCATAGTGTTCTAACACATTGCACAAGTATTACCGTCAACAGTATCCAGTTCACTGTTAAATTCCATAAGACCTTAAGTGAGTAGAAGTTGTTTGTTGCAGTTAAAAGTCCCTGAACAATGGAAATGTAGCACTCGCATATAACATTGACTGAACCCATTGGTGCATTATTAAAAGACAGTTTTTTACTTGAAGGAGTGGTTGTGTGTCCCTAATTAAGGAGAGGGAACGTTGCTAAAACCATTACCGAATACCTAACCTTGACAATACAAGAATTACAATCTTAAACTTGTGAAAACAACATCAATCAATGGTTGCATGTGCCTAATTGTGATTCCCAAATAAGGCCTGAACTCTATTCTGTACTTTCACACAGGAATACAATTATAAATTGATCTGTAAACCTTGAAAACTATATCAAGAATTGGTGTGTGTGCCTTATTTTGATTTCTAAAGAAAGATTGAATTCTATTATTTATCTTAACATGGCATACCTTTCATTTAAAGAAGTTAAAGTTTATAAACTGTTAAAGAAGAGAACAAGTGTTGCCCAAGCCAAGAGTTTCCCCACATTAACACTGAAACCACCCTTTTTCACAGTTAAGAAGCAATCTAACTGTGATGTGAAGTTGATAACAGTTTATTGGCATAAAATACAAGTTTGTGCTCATTACCTGAAGCTAAGAGAGTGGCACCAAGGCTTCTGGGTAATTAATTGGGCTGATTACTGGCAGAAAGGTACAGGTACAGTTGGGGAAGGGAAACTGGCTGCTTGTAAAGAATGTTTTGAAGTTGATGCAATCTGCTGTGCTAGAGACTGTAGAAAACAGAGAGAAATCTTCTGAAAGGCAAACCCAGGTTTTTATTGTGGCAGTCAGACAAGGGGGGTAAAGAGGCTGCCTCTTTTGAAGAGAGTTATTCAGAGGAAGAGTGCCTTGTCTACATAACGTTGTTGAAATAGTTTGAAGTACATCTTGTCGAAGCTAGTCTACAAATACAAATCACTGAAGATGTGCTAGTAGTCCAAAGTACTGAAGCTGTGGTGGTACATTTGGTTGTCAGTTTATGCAACATGTTAGTAGTTCAAACAAAGAGGAGTACTGTGAGACAAAGGTGACTGTTCTCATAGGTAATGAAGTAATAGTGCAGTTGTTAAAGTTGAAGCAGCAGCACTAAAGAAGTTGTCCTGACAGTTACCATTGTGAAGCCTAAACTTGTAACCAAGAGAATACGAACTGTTAACCAAGGACTGTGTTTCACTGGTGATTGTGAATAGAGCATTTCTTTTGCACTATGGCAGTCTTCATGAGGAGGTGACAAAGCATTGTGGCTGGGATTGCCATTGGTGCTATTTGGAGGAAGTGGAAAGTTGACATTTCACAAAGAAGATGAGATTTTCTAGTAGTACTTTGGTTAACAAACTTTTACATTAACATTGAAATATCAGGAACTGATTTGAGACATTTCTTTCTTCAAACAATAACAGAACTTTCTTTGAATCCTGGTGAAGCAAAATACCCCAGGATGTTAGGTTATTCAGAGACTGTGAATTAATCTATTTTAATTAATTGGTTATTTAGAACCCGCTTAATCCCCCCAAAGGCTTCTAAGCATGGACCTGGGGATCAAATCTTTGTTACTCCATATCGGCTTGCTTACAAGACAAGTGCGTTGCCCTTGAGCTATCCTCCAGAGAATGCTGCTCATGTCATGTTGTATTGCCATTTATTTTCTTTGGGTATTTGTTGCTTAGTGGCCAGTTATCCCACATTAAAGTGTTTCCCCTTAGTGTTGTTTAGGCTGGGAAATCCTCAGCAGAGCAGGGATAGTGAGGGATTTTTGAAGATATTTTTGTTAAAAATAAAATGGCATATGATAACAAATCATCAAGCAGAGATCCGCCTCACATTACGGATCCTACACAGCAGCCAACTCCCATGTGAGAATTGAGCAGCTGGCAGAGGGAAAAGCCGATATCTGCACATTACTTATAAATGAAACATACATAGACTCCTGCAATTTCGACCCACTCAAGGTCAAACTCTTGGCGGGGCACAAAGTGTTTCAAAATAAATAATACTGAATCACCCTATAGTAAATAATTACCCCTCTGACATTCACCCAGTATATCACCTATGATGGGTGGTTCGACCCGCAACAGCTGACAGCGGCATGTTCCAATCTGCTGCAAGACATGTACACAAATGGACAGTTTCTTACACTGGAAGATATTGGGAACATGCACGCACTGACTTCCCTATACTTCCAGCACTACGGCAGGATAACAGCAGCATTTAAGGCAAACTGGCCCATGTTTCTGGCCGAGCCAGATGAGGACTGCCTCCTCGCCTGAATGTTAGGCTCCTCTGGATGCCGCAATTTGGTTACAACACTCTATACATTAAATGCAGAATGCCATAGTGGTACCACTCACCAAACTGCGCAATAGTTGGTCTGTTGCTATGGGGATTGATATATCAGAGAAAGATTGGTGCAACATGTGCAAATTCAAGATTCCAGATATCGCAATAAAAGATATTCCACAGATTACACTACACACCGTCTAAATTCAAGCTCTTCTATGGGAAGACTAGTGGGAAATGTCCCTGAAATGTCCCTGATGCGATGCAGAAATGCTGAGCACTTGCACATGCTATAGAGTTGCCCTAGGCTGCACTCTTGTTGAGATAACATATATAAAACACTTGCGGATATGGTGAGAATTCCAGTGGAGCTGATTTTGATGGGTTTTGTTTGCGGGGACGTCTGAGCTATCAGAGTTGGAGCACAGGTTTGCGAATTTGGGACTCTCTTCTGACGAAGCACTGCAAATTCATGTCCTGGACGCGCAGGTCACCTCCTACAAGGGAGGAATGACTGAGAGACCTTACCTGGACCAACAACACTGAAAAACTATATGTGACCCTGATGCCAAAGACATCAAAACCTAAGGACATTTGGGTGTACTACTGTAATTATATGATCCAAAAGCCTGCTTGATTGACACAGTTGACATTACATCCAGACGATATAAAATGCATATTTGCGTGTAACAATGACGATTTCAGCGAAAGACCACATTGTACACTATCTATATTGCAGTCTATTAATCTGACTTATACACTAACCCTTCAATGTAATTTATATTTCACTCCTTGCTTGTTGTCAACATTGTATAGTGATACTGTATCCTTAGTACTGTATTATGTAGGCAAGCATGCAAGAATAACATATATATTTTTTTTACCTATTTCCTAACAACAGCTCAACCTACCAAACTGCCCATTTGCACACCAGCACAGGGACTTGGAGCTGCACACTGAACATTGGTAAACCCATGCTTGAACCTCTGAGCTGCTGGGTCTCCCTTCGGAAAGCATAGCTTTTTGAATTCTGAAATGTCAAAGGTGCACTGGATGAAGATGCATCTGGGTATAAGCAATGCCAGTTGGGATAAACAAAGGTGCTGCTCTCTTTCTCTGAGCCATTTGTAATGGAAATAAAGATAAAACAGTAATTTTGAAACAGTAGAAAAACAGTAAAAAATTGCACCTATTTCCTGGCACAGCAAAGCTCAACCTACCCATTCACAGGGTAATTCATAGAATTCAGCGCACAAGTAGCGCACGCGGCTGGCGCACAGCGTGCGCGTGCGATAGTCTGCGCCAGCCGCGTGCGCCAAAACCGAATCCGGCGCACAGCGTATTCATGGATTTTAGCTTCCCCAGGCAGCCGTGGCGCACAGTGGCGCAGCGACTCGCTGCAGCGCCAGTTACGCCCCCAGTAACGCCCCTTGCGCTGGGAAATCTCATAAAAATCACAAACCAGCGCAAGGGGCTGCGCTAACCCTGGACCATCACGGCAAGCGGCCCATGCGATTTTCAAGGGTGCGCGGGAAGTTTCACACGTCAAATCCCAGGCTACGTCCATTTCAGGGGTGCGCGGGAAGTTTCACACGCGAAAAGCCAGGGTACGTCCATTACAGGGGTGCGCGGGAAGTTTCACACGCGAAAAGCTAGGCTATGGGAATTCCAGGGGTGCGCGGGAAGTCCCACACGCGAAAAGCCAGGGTACGTCCATTACAGGGGTGCGCGTGAAGTTTCACACGTGAAAAGCTAGGCTACGGGAATTGCAGGGGTGCGCGGGAAGTCCCACACGCGAAAAGCCAGGGTACGTCCATTACAGGGGTGCGCGGGAAGTTTCACACGCGAAAAGCTAGGCTACGGGAATTCCAGGGGTGCGCGGGAAGTCCCACACGCGAAAAGCCAGGGTACGTCCATTACAGGGGTGCGCGGGAAGTTTCACACGCGAAAAGCTAGGCTACGGGAATTGCAGGGGTGCGCGGGAAGTCCCACACGCGAAAAGCCAGGGTACGTCCATTACAGGGGTGCGCGTGAAGTTTCACACGCGAAAAGCTAGGCTACGGGAATTGCAGGGGTGCGCGGGAAGTCCCACACGCGAAAAGCCAGGGTACGTCCATTACAGGGGTGCGCGTGAAGTTTCACACGCGAAAAGCTAGGCTACGGGAATTGCAGGGGTGCGCGGGAAGTCCCACACGCGAAAAGCCAGGGTACGTCCATTACAGGGGTGCGCGGGGAAGTTTCACACGCGAAATCCCAGGCTACTTCCATTTCAGGGGTGCGCGGGAACGTTTCACACGCGAAATCCCAGGCTACGTCCATTTCAGGCGTGCGCGGGAAGTTTCACACGCGAAAAGCCAGGGTACGTCCATTACAGGGGTGCGCGGGAAGTTTCACACGCAAAAAGCTAGGCTACGGGAATTGCAGGGGTGCGCGGGAAGTCCCACACGCGAAAAGCCAGGGTACGTCCATTACAGGGGTGCGCGGGGAAGTTTCACACGCGAAATCCCAGGCTACGTCCATTTCAGGGGGGCGTGGATAGTTGAACACGCTACTCCGATCGTTGGGTCTTCACAGGTCTTCCCTGTACAGCCTCCACGTCCCCTGCATGCAGTCCACACCACAGGGGATTACCCTGCACACCTGCTCATGACTCCCACCCCCCAGCAGTCATGGGGCACCCTCCACCAGGCCCCCACCCATGTCTCCCACCACCCCCACCCCCAGCAGTCATGGGGCACCCTCCACCAGGCCCCCACCCATGTCCCACTCATGCCTCCCACCACCCCCACCCCCCAGCACTGTGGGGCACCTGCCAGCAGGCCCCCACTTATGTCCCACTCATGCCTCCCACCACACCCACCCCCCAGCACTGTGGGGCACCTGCCAGCAGGCCCCCACTTATGTCCCACTCATGCCTCCCACCACCCCCACCCCCCAGCACTGTGGGGCACCTGCCAGCAGGCCCCCACTTATGTCCCACTCATGTCTCCCACCACACCCACCCCCCAGCACTGTGGGGCACCTGCCAGCAGGCCCCCACTTATGTCCCACTTATGCCTCCCACCACACCCACCCCCCAGCACTGTGGGGCACCTGCCAGCAGGCCCCCACTTATGTCCCACTCATGTCTCCCACCACACCCACCCCCCAGCACTGTGGGGCACCTGCCAGCAGGCCCCCACTTATGTCCCACTCATGTCTCCCACCACACCCACCCCCCAGCACTGTGGGGCACCTGCCAGCAGGCCCCCCCTTATGTCCCACTCATGCCTCCCACCACACCCACCCCCCAGCACTGTGGGGCACCTGCCAGCAGGCCCCCACTTATGTCCCACTCATGCCTCCCACCACACCCACCCCCCAGCACTGTGGGGCACCTGCCAGCAGGCCCCCACTTATGTCCCACTCATGCCTCCCACCACACCCACCCCCCAGCACTGTGGGGCACCTGCCAGCAGGCCCCCACTTATGTCCCACTCATGCCTCCCACCACACCCACCCCCCAGCACTGTGGGGCACCTGCCAGCAGGCCCCCACTTATGTCCCACTCATGCCTCCCACCACCCCCACCCCCCAGCACTGTGGGGCACCTGCCAGCAGGCCCCCACTTATGTCCCACTCATGTCTCCCACCACACCCACCCCCCAGCACTGTGGGGCACCTGCCAGCAGGCCCCCACTTATGTCCCACTCATGCCTCCCACCACACCCACCCCCCAGCACTGTGGGGCACCTGCCAGCAGGCCCCCACTTATGTCCCACTCATGTCTCCCACCACACCCACCCCCCAGCACTGTGGGGCACCTGCCAGCAGGCCCCCACTTATGTCCCACTCATGTCTCCCACCACACCCACCCCCCAGCACTGTGGGGCACCTGCCAGCAGGCCCCCACTTATGTCCCACTCATGCCTCCCACCACACCCACCCCCCAGCACTGTGGGGCACCTGCCAGCAGGCCCCCACTTATGTCCCACTCATGCCTCCCACCACACCCACCCCCCAGCACTGTGGGGCACCCTCCACCAGGCCCACACAGATGTTCCCCTGCCAATAGGAAATCACAATACAGATCCCAGGATCCCATGGGCAACCACATCCCACCCCATGTCACCCCAGTCCATACACACATCCAAGGTACACATCCATTCAAAAATCAAATACCCATTACATGATACATAACCAATGAGCAGTATGCGCATGAGTCCAAGTCCGTCAGACTCACACAATGGCAACACATGACTGTGAAAACCCAGATTGTGACAGTCAACAAACCAATGAGAGAATTCCACACAATAGAATCAAAAGAACAATGTATTAAAATGTAAGAAGGAAAAAAAAAGAAACACCTAAATGAATACACAAAGTAACAGGTAAAAAACAAAAAAATCTAATGAAAGGTGAAATCCAAAAGAACGGGTGCAAAGTCAATCAAAATGGAAATCAAAAACAAACACATTGCCCCATGGTCCAAATAATAAAATCGAAAATATCCACAAACTATGTACAAAGATGATTGTCCGGGTCCAATATCCCTAAAAACCATAAAATGAAACCTACCCAAAACCTAACTAATGCTAACTATATACAAAAAACGTGGGCCATTGTCCAATCAACCCATATAATAAATAAAAATAAAGGAAACCTACTATCTACATAACTATATACAAAGGCGGCGGGCCAGTCCTGCGGCTCACTGAGAGATGTTATGGGCCAGGGCATCATCGAACTCCCTTTCTATCTCCCCGAGGCGTTCATCCTCAATGGCCCCGAGGGCCCGCAGGGCTGACGCAGTGTCCACCTCCAAGCCCCTGCGGATCTCCTCGAGGCACTCGGCACGCCTCAGGGCCCTCTGCATGGAGTCCACCGCCCTGACCATAGCGAGCCGCCCCTCTTCTGCCCGCCGCCTCTCCGCATCTATTGCGTGGCCTAACCGCTGCCACACGGAAGACACATTCTGTCCAGGGTCCTCCTGCCCTCCAGCCGATGGCTGCCCCTCCGATGTTGATGGCCCCGAGCCATGACGCCTCCCACGTTGCTGCCGCTGCCTCTGCAGCCACTGCCTCTGCCAGCACGACGGCATCCAGGCTGATGGTATCCACCGACGCCGTCGTGCACGTGCCCTGCCTGATGATGCCGGCACATCCTCCACCTGCAGGGGTCCAGTTGCCATGGTGTCCACACCAGCTGGACCACCGACTCCCGACTGTGGCAGGGATGGGATCCCCACTGAGCCGGCTGCATTGGTCGGGGCAGGTCCACAGGGGGCCCTGGTGTCAACTGGGCCGGAAGACGGCAAGGAGAACGACCGGCGCATACTTTCCACAGAGGAGGAGATGCCCGACACATTGGCCATCACCTGCAGAAAACCCGCGCCAATGGCAGATCCCAACTGGGCCACGTCGGCACGGTGCTCTTCGTGATGATGTGCGTGCTCCTCCCGGGAAGCACGCACGTCATCACGAATGACCCCCGTGCGCAACGCGACCCCAATCAGGACCTTTTCCATGCGCCCACGGGTCCCCTCGTCCGCAGGTGGAGGGGAGTCAGATGACATAGACACCCCCTCCACCTGCGGACGGGCCTGGGACGGGGCATCCATGCTGGTGCATGGTGGTGCACTGACAGGGTCAGGGACAGCGACATGCACAGGCACCTCCACGGCGACCTGTGCTGCCTCCTGCCCCTGGCCCTGGACTGCACCACTTGCACCAGCAGGGATGCCCCCACCAGGCCTCAGGTGTGCCTCAGTCTCGGCCGCCTCCTCCTCTGTAGAAACCACCAACCTGGATGGCTCCTTGCCCTCTTCCACTGTAGCTGGCCCCTGTGGGGGCTCACCCACCCCTTCCGCCGCAGCCGTGGGGGCATCCCCGCCGTCTACCTCCACAGCGCCGTCTCCGCCCTCTCCAGCACTAGCCGCTGCATAGAGGGAGACATAGAACACAAGCATCAGGGCACTGTACAATGGTCCCCTACACAGGAAGCAATATCAGATGACTGGCAATGGTAAAGTACACTTCTATCATGTCCCTCCACAACACATGGGTCAGGCAATACACACACGCAACACCCATGGTCCATGGCATGCACATCAACATACATGTCCACTGCACTCTTCTAAAGTACGATGTCATGGAACTCACATGCATCATTGGTCATGCAAATCACACGCACACACTTCACCTCTGTCACATCCATGTGGCCTCGTACATCACAAACACAGTGGATACAAGGATGATTAGGCAGCATCAGTGAATCTGTACAGTGTCACAGACATGTGTCATGCATCCATGCCATTCAAAAGTCACAGACATGCAGGTCAAGCACACCGACCTCGACACCATACATGTACCTGGCATCAGCATCCATCCCTCACCCACACCCATGTCCACGAACATACACTTGCATGCTCACATGTGTCCAATCTGCATAGGCCTCCTCAGGTTGCATAGCAACACATACAACAACCATGTGATCCACAAATTACTGGTCGCACATGCATCGCCATGACAACACTGCACACATACATGCCTACAAGGCCCATTCCACACATACAGCATCACACAACCAGCACACTGCAACATGCACTGTCTCACACAGCAATGCCTGCACACTTACCGCTCAACTCCAGACGGGTCTCCCTCTCAAGGACCTGGGAGTGGAGCGCTGGGTGTATGCGTGCCAGGACCCTCATTTGGATCGAACTCATGTGGCCCCGACCCCCCTCCACGAGGCGCCGGGCCTTTGAGAGGGTCCTGGACCTGCAGTCCTCCCAACGCTTCCTGACATGTGGGTTGTCGCGGACTGCCACCCCCTCCGCGTTGATGGCAGTCACGATGTCGTCCCAGATCCGAGTCCGTCCTTCATAGTTGGCGCGGCTACTTCCGAAGAGGGCATCATACTGCCCCAGGACTCGCTCCACCAGGACCCCAACCTCGGTGACACTGAAGCTGGGGCCCCTCTGCCTCTCTGGCTGGGGGTTGCCAGTGGTGCCAGATGTTTCAGTGCCCGACATGGCAACCCCAGAGGCAGGAGTGGGTGGGCAACTTGGTCCTGGGGCTGGGCTGTGGAGTGGTGTTCTTCCAGTCGGGAGTCTTCAGTTCCAGCAGGGGTGGACACAGCAACTGTACGCCTGCAGATGGCTGATGTGCAGGCACCAAATGGCAGGGCACGGTGGCAGCAGGCAGGCAGGCAGGCAGCAGCAGATGGCACGTGGGAGGCTGCTCGGGGCACTGGGGGGCAGTAACTCGGCCTTCTGGGCAGGAGCGTGGTCTTCCGTGTGTGAACGCGTGGCCAGCTTGATACGGAGTGAATTGGCACGTGAAAATCATGCACGTCTGCGTGGAATCCGAGGAAAGGCCCTCAGCGCGTAAGCATGTCAGCACGCGTACGCGATTTCATTGGTCCAAAGGGCCAGGCGCGTAAGCGCGTCTATAACGCACGGCCGTTTCCCAACCCGCGTGATTGGTCCAAAGGGCCAGGCGCGTAAGCGCGTCTATAACGCACGGCCGTTTCCCAACCCGCGTGAAAAAATAAACCTCCCGCGCGAGCGCGTCAGCACGCGTACGCGATCTCATTGGTCCAAAGGGCCAGGCGCGTAAGCGCGTCTATAACGCACGGCCGTTTCCCAACCCGCGTGAAAAAATAAACCTCCCGCGCGAGCGCGTCAGCACGCGTACGCGATCTCATTGGTCCAAAGGGCCAGGCGCATAAGCGCGCCTATGACGCACGGGTGTTTCCCAACCCACGTGAAAGAAACACAAGCCAGTGTCAATGCGTGTGATTGGAGGCTGGCCCTTCAGCGCCTACACGCGGAAGTGACGCAGGACCTGTGGGCCTGCATAAAAGGTACATGTAGAACGCCATTTCCTTGTACGTGCTTTTCGTGGAGAGCGAGTTGGTGTATTCTGTACTTCTTGTCAGTTGACACGCGATTTACTTCACAGCGTTCAAAGGTCGTACTCCCTGTTACCTCTGACAGCTTTTTCTCTATTGCTCTTTTTCCTGGGCCTGTTTCCTCACACAGCGTTCCCTTCTACTGTTGTCCTGTCTCCTCAGACAGCGTCCCATTCTTCTTTTGGCGGGGGTGTTGCCAACGCGCACACGCGCGTCTTTTTGACGCATTTCTCCCTGGCAGACGGTGAGTTGCGCACGCATCTATCATCTGTGCTTGCCCCGTGTGTCACGTACCTCTTCAGAGGTCAATCTAGGCTGCGTGTGACACGCATACGTTCATTCTTGTGTTACTGGATGCCACAGCGTAGTGCAGGGTTTTTTATACGCACACGTGGTCTAGGAGGGGTATCGTGCATGTTCCTTAACTTTTTTGGGGTGCCTGTGCGTTGCGTGACCCGTCATCTTTCCCCAGGGGTGTCATATAGCCTTGCCACTGCACTAGGGTACGAATACCATCTGGTACCCAACCCCTTTGACACCCAATTGCCCAGGACAATTGTGCACACCCACTCCCATACGCACAATAACATCAGTGCCATGGTTGGGAGGCGTGCAAGCCGTAAGGGTGGCAAAGGTGGCCGAGCCACACGTGGTGGCCGTGGAGGATCCACTAGGGGACGTGGTTGTGACTTGCAGGGTGCCCCTGTCCCCCCCAGTCTGGAGGACCAGTCAGGGACACCCATGCCCCCCCTCTCCCTCCCCCCAGGTTGAGGGTCATGTGGCTGATACCAACCCTGATCAGCCCTTGTTGGACCAGCCCATTGTGGCACCAGACCTGTCCGAGGGTGACTCCATCGCTGACATCCAGGTCAGCAGGTCCACTGCACGTGCACCGGTGCACATTGGTGTCATCAGGACACGCGCATCTATGCCAGATAGGTCATCTGCTGCCCCCCGTGGGCAGGGTGTGGCTCCATCCACCCCACCTCTCATACACCCTGCCAAGACTGTGTCGGTCCTAGTTCATGCACCTCAGATCAGGCCTGACCCTATCCCTCTACCCCCAATGCCTGCACCTACTCCCATGCTGAGTGTGCAATCCCACACACCCAGTACTGAGTCCACCACGGCTCCTGCCCCTAGTGTCCACAGCGGCGTAGGACACTCTGGATCCCCACCCCCTTCCAAGCGGAAGAGGAAGAGTGCACGTCCGGCACAGGCTGATGCCCCAGGCACGGCTGCACAGTCCGGCCCATCAAGGAAGCCCAGCTTCACAGACGCCGAACTGAATGCACTTGTTCAGTATGTGTCAGACCATGATAGGGAAATGGTCATCGTTGCAGGGTCCAAGACCACACATGCCAGACGCCAGGCACACTGGCAGACCATTGCTGACAAAATAAGTGCCCTTGGAGTAGTGAGGCGCACAGCTAGTGATTGCCAGAAGCGCTGGAATGACCTTAAGCGCAGGGCAAAGGATAAGCTGGCCTCAAGTCATGCCGCAACCTTGGTGACTGGAGGTGGGTCCCCAGCACAGGAAATAGAACTCACACCACACGAGTCCGTAGCTGGATCCTACGTCACCGAGGGACAACTCCAAGGTGTGGGAGATCTCCCTGATTACGAGGCATCATCCGGTGAGTGCACATGCATGTGTGTTATATCCATGTGCATGGTGTGTGTGCGAAGCCTTCATGTTGGGTGCCTGTCAAGGGGGTGTGTGGCAGAGTTGATAGTGTCACCCATGTGCCTCATCCAGTATGTTCAGTGCAACACCATGTGCCCACACCACTATCCCTACTGGCAACAGTGCACATATGGCCCTACACCATGGAAGTTCCCCTTGAATTGTCATTTTGTCACGACATTGTTGCTCATTCTCCCCTGTCTATTCATCTTATGTCTTACATACCATTCCTACACTTTCCCCCAGCCATTCAAGTTCCATCGTCACATGCCTGACATGCAATGATACCACATGCTAATGCGTCCTCTGTATATACATGGCACTCAACATGCTGTCATACTCTGGAATTTGCCTTGACACCCACCTCCTACCTGTGTGCTCTTGTTCCGTCTGGTTTCAAGCCCCAACCCTCACACTCCATGCTGCTCTTCATGGTCTATCTTCCCTGACTTCTACTGTTCAGACCATCGTGCCCTACTCACGACACCTGCTTGCAAACAGTCAAATGAGGGCACCCTGCCCTCCAATGCGACCCACCCTATTGCTGACAAGTACATCTGAGCCTACTCAAGGTTAACTCTCACTGACATCTGCTCATACATGCCTTTGCCTGTCCCATGGACCCTTCACATGGTCCCAGTCCTCTCTCCTTGCTCCTCTTCCACCATCAATGGTGTGACCCGTTGGGGTGTACTCTTGGCCTCCTTCCAATCCTCAGAGGCCACAATTGATGTGTATGGTAATGGGAGCATCTCAGTCCAAGGCCCTCAGGCCAACCTTATTCTCCTTGACAAATGCTACCCACATCTCATCAACTTCCTTTCCTCTCCTGCTGTCCCCCCTCCTCTCTCCTCATCTATCCTGCACTGCCTCCCTGCACCCTCCCATGATCCTTCTCCGCCTCCCACTCCAACTCCTACACATGCTGCACCTCTGATCTGTAGCACTCCCCGTAAGTCCTACAAGGCTGTCAACCTCCTCCACATTTACACTCCTTACTCTGCCGCTGCATCAGGCATTCCTCCAATATATGTCACTTACATGAGGTAATGCACCTTGACATCCTTGGTCTCATGGAAACATGTCTGACGGCCAGCTCTGTCTGCATCTTTGACACACTCCTACCTGACGTTCAGGAGATCCTCTCCTTGGCCCGGCACTACTGTGCAGGGGGGGGTGTGCCCTTGCCTTCCCTGAGGGTATTCCTGCCACTGTCACTCCTACGTAGACCTACTCCCCTCTGGAATGGCTTGTGTGACGTCTCTCTCCATCTCACCTCGACATTCACAAACTGTGCGTACTGTGTATCGGAAAACTGGTCAAATGTACTACTTCCTTTCTGAGTGGCCTCACCTCTCCTCCTCACTCATGTCCCCAGACACTGAAATCCTCTTCCTTGGTGATGTACGCATCCACCTGCATGCTTGTTGTCCCCCCCCACGTGACTTTTCCATGACCTCAGCAACTCCCTATCACCCTCTAAACTCCCGTCTGTCCCTACTCATTCTGCAGGGCACACTCTTGATGCTCTGATCTCATCTGACCTTCCCCTCTCCATCCCTCTCTGCACTCCTCTCTCCTGGAGTGATCACTTTCTCCTCTCCTCCCACCTCACCCTCACCACCCCACAGGCAAAGCCACCCTCACCACAGTCACACACCTTCTTGGTATTCCAACCCATGAAGTGTGTGTCAGTCGAGGCTTATGCTGCCAAAATCTCCCCCCCATCCAGCTCCCCCTTAGGCTCACTCCCATCCTGACAGGGCCCACTCCATGCTCCACTCTATGTCAGGTACACTGGATGTCTTTGCCACGGTCTTGACAATCCGCCTGAAGCCCCATGCCAATGCTGACTCCTGGCATGACTCGGATCTTGTGAACCCAAAACACAGGTGCCGGGTGGCAGAGAGGAAATGGCCTGCATCATGCTCATCCTCTGGCAAACTGGCCTGCCGCCTGCTCCAAAGGCAATAGCGTCTCACCCTTCTCACCAAGATGAGAGCCCCAATCCAAGGGCACATATCTGCGGCATCTGACAACTCTGCAGGACACATTGAAATCTGCAAGGACCTTGCCGAGCCAGATGCAGTGTGTACCTCCCCTGTCTCCTCCGAGCCCACAGCACTGCATGACTGTCTCTGTACCCCTATAGGCCACCCCCCCAGCACTTGTCTGCGCCTACCACCATCTGCCCTCGACGTTAAGTCCTACTTACCTTGTACAGCACTTCCAGCCGCAACTTCCCCTTGCACTTCATTGTGCCACCCACCTCTGCACTTGCGTTACATGAATGACACCAGCACCAGTAGGATTGTTGAATGGCATCCCCTTCTGCCCCACCACCCCTCAGTGCTCCGCTGTACCTTCATACATTTCTGTACAGGTGCTTCACGAATGCTATATGAATCCATTACAGGTGATGGGGAGGTGGAATCTCATTGTTTACTGCATTTTGTTAATGTTGACAAGGCACTGTGCATCGTGGCCAATTGGGACTAGCAGATCCATGTCCAACATGTTAACTTCTTGATGTGATGAAGCAATGTCAGGACCAGAGTGGCCAAAATCCAAATTAGTTGCCCTCCTCTCCCTCTTCACTTGGTGGCTATGTCACATGCCATGTGTGTGATGGCATGTGCATTTGACATGGCAATCACCGGCCAATGTGTGATGCCAGTGCTAGGCAGCATGGGGAGCAGGCGTTGCTCTCCATTCTCTGTGTCATCATTGTGTGCCCTGAGCCTTCCCTCCAGACCCAGTGATGGTGAATGCATAGGAGGTTTCCCAGTCATGTGGGACATGTGTCATTGAACTACTGGCTCTGTTGTTCATCAGCCCTTGTTGTATGCCATGGTGCTAATGCCTGTTTCCATTTCTCTCTTTCATGTCTTTGCAGGGGACGACGCACTTGTTGATGCTGGGGATGTGGTGGTGGAGCCGTCCCAGGAGGGCAACCCGGGCCGACCTTCCACAAGTGAGGGACGTGGTGTGTTTGTGGGTGAAAACCCACAAGTGCTGCAGGTCGTGCTGTCGAGGGGTGTCTCTGGGGGTTCCTCCCCCGAGCAGTATTCAGGTGTAGACTCGGAGGATGACACCTATGTGCAGTCGCAGGTGAGTGTTCTTGGGAGAGAATCTCCTCTGTCCGACCCACCTGCAGCCGGGTTATTGCCCTCAATGGGGATGTCAGTGTCGGCAGCTCAGCCTCCGGTGGTTACGGATGCAGGGCCACACCACACAATCTCTGATCCTGTTCCTGGGGCTGCAGATCAGAGAGGGAATGCAGTCCTGCAGCCTGAGGCTTTGCCGGCACAGCAAGGCGCAGTCCGCCTTGCCCCAGGCAGGTGTGGTGCCCGCCAACGTGGTGGCCGTATGCCACCTGGCAATACCGCTTGGGAGCAATCCATCTACGGTATGGCCACCCAACAGGCAGCATCATCCGAGATGATTGCACAGGCCATGGATAGGGTGGCCACTTCCATTGTCCCCCCAGAAAGGCTGATGGAGCGACTGGAGCAGGCTACAGAGTCCATCTGCCAGGCACACAGGGAGGACATGTTGGCGTCCAACATGGACAGGCGGGCAGGACTGGCGACTCTGCGGGAATCACTTTCCATGGAGTCCCAGCGCCACAGGGAAGGCCTGAGGGAAGAATTCCATCACCTCAGGTCGACCCTGTCAGAGCTTGAGGCTTCATCCCATAGAAGGACAGAGGAGCAGCTGGAGCGTCTGACACGGACGCTCTCGGCCGAGATGCAGGCAACTCGTGCGGAGGTCAGGTCATCCCGGAAGTTACTGCATGGGGACCTCCGCATGATTATAATCCAGAACCAGACCTTCCAGACCCGCCTGCTTGCAGCCATGGAGGAGCAAACTCGGGCTTTGCGTGGGCTGCCTCCCATTGTCACACCATCTTCTGAGGCAGCTCCCCCACCTCCTGAGTCAGCTGCAGGGTCTGGCCAGAGCGATAGCGACTCATCTCCCACAACAGAGTAGCCGTGTGGGCCACGAGCCTATGGGGTGTTTTTACTTCCCATGATCCACACAGGTGGATTGTGGCGTGCATCCTGTCCTCGGACCTCATAGGTGGCCCCCCCCTCCCCGCCGGCCCTTTCATGGCCATTTTTTCTTATCATATTTTTCTTTTTCAAGTGTGTTGCCTTGTGTGGGTACCTGGGCATACACTGTATTGTGGCTGGGCACATGCAGGCTTGTCCTGAGTTTGGTTTCGATGCTTGGGTACCTGGCATCCACACCCCTCCTGCTTCCGTTTCCATGGGCTTGCAAAGGGTGTGCCCAAGTGACAGCAAATTACACGGTGACATTGGACTCCCATGAGCTGTTGGGCAGTCCATAGTCAATACTGTGTAGACATTCATAGTGTACATTGTTGTTGCACCTAACTATGCATGATGGTTTGATATGTGCCTCAACTTACATATGTTACTCATGTTTTTCTGGTATTTCACACAGTTCTTCACACGGGCATACTCTCTGGAGTCAGACTACATGTCGGTAGATGTGCAGTGACACTTTTGCGTGGCGCCATCACTGTACATCTGGACGGTGAGGACATACCAGCACAATCAGGTATTGAGACTACCATTGATTACATGCATTGTGTCTTGTTTTGGTGGGCTTCAGGGTGGGTTTGTGTGTAATTTGATTGAAATGACTCTTACACAGGTGTGTAGTAGTGCCTCCATCACGGTTAGCTGTTCAAGTGCGGCTATGTTCCATTTGGGGCACTGCAATTTGTGACACCGGTGTCATGTTGTGAGGGTCAGTTTGTTTGCTCTCACATACCATGGCATGGTGTCCTCTGTGGCGGGACTGTGAAGGGATTGGGTGACATGGCAATGTTGTCATGTA
Source organism: Ambystoma mexicanum (assembly GCF_040938575.1). NCBI lineage: Eukaryota > Metazoa > Chordata > Amphibia > Caudata > Ambystomatidae > Ambystoma > Ambystoma mexicanum. The sequence goes on along the minus strand of NC_090928.1, from coordinate 424,227,982 downwards.
GCAATTCGCCTGTGCCAATGCATATTTGATGAATGGAGTTGTGTCTTTTCATAGTTATGCATTGCTGGTGTATGTGTAGGTAGGGGTGCACACATAGTGACACTTCCATGTTAACAATCTCAGGCTGATGTGTTTCTGACAGTTTATTGTCAAGAAATTTTGTGACATTGTCAGGTAGTGTCATCATTGATCGTCAGATGGTATGTGCCAGAGCAGTGTGCACTAGCCAGCACTGTGATTCCTAGGTGAAGAAGTTGGCCACCAGTTGCGTACGGGCTGCCTCCCCCCGTGCCCTTTCCCCTCCCATGCGCAGCGGGCGTGCATGTGGTTGTGGATGTGGGGGCACCACCATGTCCACGGGCAGGCCCCGGCGTGTTGCAACGTTGTGCAGGACACATGCTGCCACTATGATCCTGCACACTAGTGGGGGAGCATATAACAGCTGCCCGCCAGAACGGTCAAGGGAGCGAAAGCGTGACTTCAGCACTCCGAATGTGCGCTCCACTATGCCCCGTGTTGCAATGTGGGCTGTGTTGTACCTTACCTCGGGTGGCGTGGTGGGGTTCCGGATTGGGGTCATCATGTGGGGGCTGATAGGGTAGGCACTGTCCCCTGCGGAGGTGGTGATGGGTATCATTAGTGGTGTTGTGACATGACCCTGTATCTGACATGCATGCATGTGCAGTGGCATTCATGCTCACCAAGCAGCCATGTATCTCCATGCCGGCCAGCCTCTAGGTCCCGGCTTAGGGTAGACATTCTGTAGATGAAGCTGTCGTGGGTGGACCCGGGATAGTTGGCATATACTGATGTGATGATTCCCTTGGCATTGCATACAATTTGCACGTTGATGGAATGCCAGTGCTTGCGGTTTCTATAGATGTGCTCTGTTGCCCTGGGGGGACGTAGAGCCACATGGGTGCAGTCAATTGCACCAAGCACTTTGGGGAATTGAGCCACACCATAGAATTCCTGGATGAACGCCCGCCTTTCTGCAGGAGTCCTGGGGAGATATATGTGCCTGCGGACTGATGGCCGTGCAGTGATGATGTTCAAGACCTGGTGTAGACAGCGTGACTGCGTGGCCTGTGACACACCACCCACTATGGCACTTGTCCGCTGAAAAGATCCAGTGCCCAAGAAGTGCAGTACATTGAGGACCTTCTGCAGGGGGCTGAGTGCTTGGGAGCACAGGGTGGGTGATGTGAGGTCATCCTCCCACTCACTGACCAGGTCCAGTATGATGTGTGCTGGAAACCTGTACCTCCCATACACCTGGTCATCAGGCATCCCGAATAGGCTGGTTCTGGGTGAGAAAATTCTGGCCCTGACTCTCCTCCTCCTCCTCCTTTGGTAACCCACAGCCACTGCTGCTAGGAATGGTATGTTCATCTTTGCACTGAGCTTGTAGGATGTTTTCACGTGAATATTTAGACGTGCCGGGTCACGTACGCCTGCTTCCTGCAGGCGTACGTCTTTCCGTATTGCCTGTTGTAATTTTGCACGTGTCGTGGCCGAGCGTGTGTGACTACATGCTCGAGGTTTACCAGGTTAAATGTACGTTATTAATATTGTAATTGTATTCAGATGTAAATGGTAACCGGGCGTTTTTCACGCGCGCTGTTGAATATGCGATTACTCGCTGTGTGCCTTTGGACCAATGAAATCGGGTACGCGTGCTGACGCGCTCGCGCGGCACGTGTATTTTTTTCACGTGGGTTGGGAAACACCCGTGCGTCATAGGCGCGCTTACGCGCCTGGCCCTTTGGACCAATGAGATCGCGTACGCGTGCTGACGCGCTCGCGCAGGAGGTTTATTTTTTCACGCGGGTTGGGAAACGGCCGTGCGTTATAGACGTGCTTACGCGCCTGGCCCTTTGGACCAATGAAATCGCGTACGCGTGCTGACGTGCTTACGCGGCCTTTCCTCGGATTCCACGCAGACGTGCATGATTTTCACGTGCCAATTCACTCCGTATCAAGCTGGCCACGCGTTCACACACGGAAGACCACCCTCCTGCCCCGAAGGCCGGAATCCTGCCCCCCAGAGCCCCGAGCACGCTCCCACCTGCCATCTGCTGCTGCCTGACTGCCTGCTGCCCACGTGCCCTGCTGTTTGCTGCCTGCACATCAGCCAGGGGTGCAGTTGCTGTGACCACCCCTGCTGGAACCAAAGACTCCCGACAGCCGTACCATCGCTCCACAGCCCAGCCCCAGGACCCAGTTGCCCACCCACTCCTGCCTCTGGGGTTGCCATGTCAGGGAGCACAACATCTGGCACGACTGGCAACCCCCGGCCAGGGAGGCAGAGGGGCACCAGCTTCAGTGCCACCGAAGTTGGTGTCCTGGTGGAGCGAGTCCTGGGGCAGTATGATGCCCTCTACGGACGGATGCGCCTCGACAAGGAAGGACGGACCAGGATCTGGACGGACATTGTGACTGCCATCAACGCAGAGGGGGTGGCAGTCCGAGAATTCCATCAAGTCAAGAAGCGCTGGGAGGACTACAGGTCCAGGACCCTGAACAAGGCCCGGCACCTCGTGAAGGCAGTGGATGCCAAGGGGCGGCGGGGCCACTTGTCGCAAGATGAACTTCAGGTCCTGGAACGCATACCCCCAGCGCTCCATGTCCAGGTCCTTGGGAGGCAGACCCGTCTGGAGTCGAGCGGTGAGTGTACATGCATACTGATTGTAAGCTGTGTGTGTGGTGGTGTGCCAGGAGTGTGCATGTTGCACATGTCTTTGTGTGGCCATGTATAAATGTGTGTGTGCAGGGCTGTGAGACAAGCACATGTGTGCCTGTGATGTGTGAGACAAGGATGGTGCATGTGTGTGTGTGTGTGCTTGCAGTGCAAATGCTTGTGTGTGGGCACATGTGTTTGACTGTGCATGTGAGTTGGCATGCTTGTGGTGTGACACATGGATGTTGATTCCAGGTGCATTAGTCTGCAGCGTGTGCGTGTGTGTAGTTGTGAAGGTTGCAACAGTGTTGCTACATGGATGCAGGTGACACTGTCATGTTGGAGAGTGAATTGCAAATGTGACATGGATGTTCATCTCATGACTGACAGTTTGCGGAGTGGTACACATGCTTGGATGTTTGCTTTGCATGTGTGCATGTGTATTTGAGTCCGTGTGTATCATGTGATGTGTGGCTCACCTTTGTCTGCTCATGCTGCTGTATGTGAATGTATGTAGCGGGCTGTAGCAATATGGCTGTTGAATGACTCATGTGTGTGCGTTGAGGAGACAAGTGTGTTGGGGATTGTGATGCCAGGTCTGGAGTATGACAATGCCACTCTTGTACAACTGTTATGTGTGTGAGTCAATTGTACAGTGTCCTGATGCCTGTCTCCTGTCTCTCCCTGCCTGCAGCGTCATCTGATGTGGAGGGCGGAGAAGGTGCTGTGGAGCACAGCGGCAGGGATGCCACCGCCAGCCGGAGACGCAAGGCCCGGCTCCCCTCCCCTGTTGTCATCTCGTCGGGGAGTGAGGAGTCCGGTGCTGTGTCCCAAGTCGCAGCTGCCGAGGGGAGGTCCAGGAGGCGCAGGAGGAAGTTGGACTCCTCGGCAGCAGAAGGGGCAGCTGAGACCCCACAGGGTTCCGCGGCGGAAGATGGCAGGGAGTCATCCAGGTTGGTGGTGGGTTTGGTGGAGGAGGAGGCCGTGCAAGGGACTGAGATGGGGTCTGTAGGTGGGCATTCCACTGGTGCTAGTGGTGCCGCACAGGGGCAGGGACAGGAGGCAGCACAGGCCGCCGCGGAGGTGCCTGTGTGTAATCCTGTCCCCGGTCCTGTGTCTGCATCATCTTGCACCAGCAGGGTTGCCCACGTCCGGACCCATTCTCAGGGAGACCAGGCTGTGTTCCTCCATACACTGGGCCTTGTTCTGACCCCCTCCTCACCTGAACCCCCTATGCGCCAGTCGTCCTCCGTGCCATCTTCCTATCCACCTGTCACCTGGGTGCCCTGTGGAGCTGCCTCTGACGATGGGGCCAGGCTGGTGGAGGACACATCCCTGCCCCAGTCGGGAGTCGTGAGTCCAGCAGGGGTGGCCACCGCAACAACAGCACCCCAAACAATGGAGGATGTGCAGGCAGCAGGTGTCAGGGCACCGGCACCAGCACGTCAGCAGCAGGAGGAAGAAGGTGGGAGCCTTGATGGCTCGGGGCCATCACCATCAGAGGGGCAGGCATCAGCCGGAGGGCAGGAGGACCCTGGACGTCAAGTGGCTTCCGTGTGGCAGCGGTTGGGCCATGCCATAGATGCGGAGCGGCGGCGGGCGGAAGAGGCGCGGCTCGCTATGGTCAGGGCGGAGAACTCCATGCGGAGGGCCCTGAGGCGGGCCGAGTGCCTCGAGGCCATCCGCAGGGAGTTGGAGGTGGGTACATCGGCGTCCCTGCGGACCCTCGGGGCTGTGGAACGGGGCCGCCTCCGGGACATCGAGCGGGAGTTCGATGATGCCCTGGCCCGGAACAACAATCAGTGAGCCGCAGGACTTGCCCGCCGCCTTTGTATATAGTTCTGTAGTTTACTTGTAGTTAGGTTTCCTTTGTTTTAATGTTATTATTTGGTTGCCAAAGGACAATGCACCACATTTTTGTATATAGACATTTTCTTACTTAGTGTAAATAGTTAGGTTTCATTTATTAGGGCTCATGGACCCGGATCATCATGTTGATAGTTTGAGGGATGTTAACATTTATTTTAATTTTTCACATGAGGCAATGTGTTTCTTCTTTCATTTGTACTTGGATTTAATTTTGGACTTTGACTTTGGACCCCTATTTTACTTTATTTTTGTTAATTAGTGTTCCTGATTTTTTTGGTTGTACTTTTTTATTATTTAGTTTGCATTGCTTGTTTATTGTTATTTTTTATTTTTACCATCCTTGTTTATTTTTAATACATTTTCATTTGATCCTTCAATGTGTTGTATCATCTCATTGCTTTCATGCATGACATGTGGGGTGTTTGGACATTCACTTGCAACATCTGTGTGTGACAGACATGTGTTCATTCATATGATTTACATTGGGTGTGTCACATGTCATTGTGTTTGATATGTGGGTGGATGGGATAGTTGTTTGGGAATTCTTGCAGGGCAGACTGTCCATTACGGTCATGATTGTGTGGGGTTGCGACCTAGGTGAAGGTGGACATGGATGGTACATGGGTGGGGGCCTTCTGGCAGGTGCCCCTGACTCCGGGGGGGGGTGTGGGTGGTGGTAGACATGAGTGGGGGCCTGGTGGAGGCTGCCCCTGGTGGCGGGGGGGTGGGGGTGGTGGGGGGCATGGGTGGGGGCCTGGTGGAGGGTGCCCCTGCACTGCTGGGGGGTGGGGGTGATAGGGGACATGGGTGGGGGCCTGGTGGAGGCTGCCCCTGCACTGCTGGGGGGTGGGGGTGATGGGTGGGGGCCTGGTGGAGGCTGCCCCTGCACTGCTGGGGGTGGGGGTGGTGGGAGACATGAGTGGGGGCCTGGTGGAGGCTGCCCCTGGTGGCGGGGGGGTGGGGGTGGTGGGAGACATGAGTGGGGGCCTGGTGGAGGGTGCCCCTGGTGGCGGGGGGGTGGGGGTGATAGGGGACATGAGTGGGGGCCTGGTGGAGGCTGCCCCTGCACTGCTGGGGGGTGGGGGTGATAGGGGACATGGGTGGGGGCCTGGTGGAGGCTGCCCCTGGTGGCGGGGGGGTGGGGGTGGTGGGAGACATGAGTGGGGGCCTGGTGGAGGGTGCCCCTGGTGGCGGGGGGGTGGGGGTGATAGGGGACATGAGTGGGGGCCTGGTGGAGGCTGCCCCTGCACTGCTGGGGGGTGGGGGTGATAGGGGACATGGGTGGGGGCCTGGTGGAGGCTGCCCCTGCACTGCTGGGGGGTGGGGGTGGTGGGCGACATGAGTGGGGGCCTGGTGGAGGGTGCCCCTGCACTGCTGGGGGGTGGGGGTGGTGGGAGACATGGGTGGGGGCCTGGTGGAGGCTGCCCCTGGTGGCGGGGGGGTGGGGGTGGTGGGAGACATGAGTGGGGGCCTGGTGGAGGGTGCCCCTGGTGGCGGGGGGGTGGGGGTGGTGGGAGACATGAGTGGGGGCCTGGTGGAGGGTGCCCCTGCACTGCTGGGGGGTGGGGGTGGTGGGTGACATGAGTGGGGGCCTGGTGGAGGGTGCCCCTGGATGGTGGGGGGTGGGGGTGGTGGGAGACATGAGTGGGGGCCTGGTGGAGGCTGCCCCTGGATGGTGGGGGGTGGGGGTGGTGGGAGACATGAGCAGGTGTGCAGGGTAGTCCCCTGTTTTGTGGGCTGCCTGCAGGGGCCGTCGAGGGTGACAGGACCCACCCAGCCTAATCGCGTGTGTAACTTCGCACGCACCCCTGTAATACACGTACCAAGCCAAATCGCATGTGATAATTCCCGTGCACCCCTGAAATACACGCGCCCAGGCTATTCGCGTGTGGAAATTCCCGCGCACCCCTGCAATTCCCGTAGCCTAGCTTTTTGCGTGTGAAACTTCCCGCGCACCCCTGTAATGGACGTACCCTGGCTTTTCGCGTGTGGGACTTCCCGCGCACCCCTGCAATTCCCGTAGCCTAGCTTTTCGCATGTGAAACTTCCCGCGCACCCCTGTAATGGACGTACCCTGGCTTTTCGCGTGTGGGACTTCCCGCGCACCCCTGCAATTCCCGTAGCCTAGCTTTTCGCGTGTGAAACTTCCCGCGCACCCCTGTAATGGACGTACCCTGGCTTTTCGCGTGTGGGACTTCCCGCGCACCCCTGCAATTCCTGTAGCCTAGCTTTTCGCGTGTGAAACTTCCCGTGCACCCCTGTAATGGACGTACCCTGGCTTTTCGCGTGTGGGACTTCCCGCGCACCCCTGCAATTCCCGTAGCCTAGCTTTTCGCGTGTGAAACTTCCCGCGCACCCCTGTAATGGACGTACCCTGGCTTTTCGCGTGTGGGACTTCCCGCGCACCCCTGCAATTCCCGTAGCCTAGCTTTTCGAGTGTGAAACTTCACGCGCACCCCTGTAATGGACGTACCCTGGCTTTTCGCGTGTGGGACTTCCCGTGCACCCCTGAAATACACGCGCCCAGCCTATTCGCGTGTGGAAATTCCCACGCACCCCTGAAATACACGTACCCTGCTGTAATCGCGTGTGGGACTTCCCGCGCACCCCTGTAATACACGCGCCCAGCCTATTCGCGTGTGAAACTTCCCACGCACCCCTGTAAATGACGTACCCTAGTTTTTCGCGTGTAGGATTTCACGCGCACCCCTGGAATTCCCGTAGCCTAGCTTTTCGCGTGTGAAACTTCCCGCGCACCCCTGTAATTGACGTACCCTGGCTTTTCGCGTGTGGAACTTCACACGCACCCCTGATATCGACGTGGCCAGGGCAATCGCGTGTGGGACTTCCCCGCACCCCGGGATACACGTACCCAGGGCAATCGCGCGAGTGACTTCTCGCGCAACCCGTTGTACACACACGCGCGAATTGTTGAACAGTGGGTGTCCGTGTTAATGGCGTACACCTTTGCACCTCATTTGTCCTTTGGGGTCACGGTATGGCCCATTGCTGTATGTGGGTGGTATTTGTTGGCGCAGGTTTTGGCGCACTTTTGTTAAGTGCGTCGGGACGCTACCGCCTGCTTACTTGTGGCGTACGTTTTTGGGCCTGTGCGCTGGTTTGATCGAGCGCTGTTTTGCCCTGTTCGAATCCATGAATACGTGTTGCCGGAGAGCGTGTGGGCGTTCCGCGCACTTGCCTCCTGTACTTCCCCGTGCCGCCCACATTCTTCCCCATTCCGAGTGTTGTGCCCCATTTTATTCCCCATTCCGAGTGTCCCGCCCTGTGTTCCGCCTACTTTAGAGCTGTGCGCTGCGCTCGGAGTGATAGCGCAGTGGCCGTGGCGCACGCCGTTGGTTGACCTGTGCGCCGGCGTGCGCCGCGCACTTTTTCAGCGCACGTCCTATGCTTTTCTTACGCACGGACTTCCATGAATCGACGTGCGCTGGTTTCCCTGCGCTTTTCGCTATTTTTCGGCGCAGCGCACGTATAGGCCCCTCTGCGCCGGAATTTTCGGCGCACATTTATTCCATGAATCGGCCTAACTATTTTCCTGCCAGCGAATGGACTTGAACCTGCAACGTTGCCAGTGGTAAAATTCACGCTAGAAACTCTGAGCTAGCGGTGTTCCCCGTTAGAAAAGGTAGCCTTTAGCGATATAAGATAGCTTTCAAAACTGTAACGGAAGGAGCTGCGCATGGAAATCCACCAGGGTTGGACTAGGGCGTAAAAGCGAGCCAGGCACCAATGGAAAAGTGTCCCACAATCAAAAAGTGCAATTCAATTAGTTACAGAACAGACTGTTGAGTACTACCCAATGGGGTGTTTTTACAAAAACATTTTGCAAATCATGCATTTACTTAGTAGCATTGGTTAAAACTAGTGTACTAACTGATGAAACCGTTCCACTCTGAACAAAAAAGTGGTCCAGTCTGGCCAAAGAAATCGGACCCATACAAGAATCATGGATTGGGCTTTCGGCATTTCCCTATTGTCCTATAGCCCAGCTCGAGCCAGGATCTACCAATGTTGGTTGGGACATACATAGGTGCTTCTTTATCTCTCTCTCTGAGTAACTTGCTATGGACATTAAGATAAAACAATATTTTTATAACAGCAAAAACGACACATAATACTTCTTTCCTCAAAATGCACAGCTCAACCTACAAATTTGAGTATTTTCATGCCAATGAGTGGAGTCGAACCTGCAACCTTGCCACTAGTGAGCACAACCTCTAATCTCTGACTTGCTGGGTCTCCCTATAAAGAGCATAGCTTGTTGAATAATAAAATAGCTGTCAAAGGTGTAATGGTTAAAGATGCTTCTGGGAACTAGCAATGCCAGTTGGGAGGAATGTAGGTGCTTTTCGCTCGCCCTACCCACTGTGCTACTGGGACCTCCTTCAGAAAGCATATCTTTTTTGCATTATGATTTAGCTGGCAAAGGTGTAATGGATGCAGATGCATCTGGGAACTAGCAATGCTGGTCTGGATAAACATAAGTGTAAGATAGAACAATATTTTTATAACAGTAAAAAATGTACAATTAAAATTGTTACCTATTGCCGAGCAAAACATAGCTTGAACTACTAGTCTGAAAATGTTTATGCAGTGGAGGGAACTGATCCTGCAACCTTGCCATGCTCTAACATCTGAGCGACTAGACCTCCCTGTGTAAAGCAAAGCTTTTTTCATAATGAAATGGTGGTGAAATGTGTAATGGACGAAGATGGATATGGTAACGAATGATAACGCTTAGGATAAACAAAGGTCTGCTCTCTTTCTCTGAGACATTTGTAAGGTAAATAAAGCTGAAACAATATGTTTGTTATAGTAAAATAAAACGTTTAATTGCAATGAACAGTTCAACCTACCAGTTTGAGTACTTTATGCCAATGAAAGTAATTGAATCAGCAACCTCGCCATCAGTAAACCCATGCCCCAACGAATGAGCTACTGGTCCTCCCATCAGAAATCAAAGCCTTTTGCATTATGACATGGCAGTCAAAGGTGTAATGGATGAAGATGCAGGTGGGAACTGGCAATGGCAGTTGGGATAAACAAAGGTGCTGCTCTCTTCCTCTGAGCCATGTCTAAGGAAAATAAAGATACAATATTTTCACAACAGTAACAAAGTCATTAAAAATTATCTGCATTCTTAACTTAACAGTGTGAGCATGTTCATGCCAATGAGAGGACTTGAACCTGCATCCTGGCTGCTGGTAAATCCATGCTCTGAACCACTGGATCTCCTCGTCTGTAAATATGGCCACTTGCATAATGATATAGCTGTTGAAGATGTAATGGAGGACAAGGCATCTGGGAAATAGCAATGCTGGCTGGGATAAACATAGCTGATTCACTTGCTCTCGTTCTCTGAGCCATTTCTAATGGCAATAACGATGAAAGAATAATTTTATAATAGGAAAAAACATTAAAACCTAAAAACATATTTTTCCTCCCAATGCACAGCTTAATCTACCAGTTTTTCTTTTTTCAATTCAAATTGTACTGATTTTACGTGTTTTAAATGAATGCCAATGTTCAGTATACAAGCCAAGTGCAGCAATTAAACAGCACCATGGTATTTTACATGGGTGAATTTACATGGAATTTCATAGTAATTTACTAGATTTCGCATATCTATAATGAAACAACAGATGGAACCAAAATAAAATGACATTAGAATAAAAAACAAGGCAAATAACAGAGTTTAGATTTATAACCAAGGTGATAAAAACTCTATAGTGAGAATATTTCTCATCTTCATCAATAGTGTTGACCCCTTACAAAGTAAATGTTCGGAGGTCTGTGGTTTATGATGTGTTGCTGGGAAGTCGTTCTTTTATACAAATTGAAAGATGGGTTCCAGACTTCAAAGTATTTTGGCATTTCATTTCCAATGGAGGCAACAATTTTATCTGTAGCAGCAGTGAACCAGATCCATGAACACCATTCTTGGATGTCAGTGTTTTGTTTTCTTTCTAATTGCGGGCTTTCGTGAACCTGGGCACAGCCAGGAGGTGTGTACGTGATTTAGGCTTTTACTGAATAGTCTATAATGACCACCTGGGTCCACATTTCCCAGTAGAATAGTCAAAGGGTCCGTTTTTAGGTTTATATCAATTATTTTTTCAATACGAGATGGCTCTTCTTTCCAGAATGACCGGATTAAATTGCATGCCCACCAAATATGTAGTAGTGTTCGCTGGTCCAGTGTACATCGTTAGGAATTGAGGGATGCTGCCAGAATCAGCCTAGGAAGCCATCAAGGGGTGAGATATCATTGGCAAAGCGGTTTATAACTATTCTCCTTGAGCTGGACACAATGAGGTAAATTGGTCCCTGTAAGGCAAATGATATACCAAGATAGTTCATCAACTGAGGAACATCCTCTTCCCATTTAGCCATATAGATATGAGGAGTTTCGAAACAGCTCGTATTAAGAGTTGTGTGTAAGGAGGATATCTTATGAGAAGGTGGGAGTCCCCTATGAATAGGTATTCATTGTTTCCCTTCCTCCAACCCATTTTAATTTAGGGGTGTTAGTGTAATGCCTCAGCTCTATGTATATTTTGCAGAGTCCAGGAGGAAAAAGATTGTTTGGATTTATTAAAGGATACTACCTTTCTCTCCCCACTGATGGCAATCCTGGAAAATCCAGATAGGCCTTGAGAATCTGCGCCAAATGTATAAAGAGGTAGCTTGTCTTTATACATTTGGCCCAGTCTCTCAAGGCCAATTTGGATTTTCCAGGATTGGTATCGGTGGTGAGAGAAAGGTAGTATACAGTATTTTCTCGCTGCCTGATCCCAACTAAGACAGTAATGTTTTTGTGATAGGTAGTATAGCCTTTTGAGGTCATTTGGCCATTGTAGAAAACCAACACCATGTATGTATAGGAACCCACAGCCTAGCCTGCTCAAGTTCTATCCAGTGTTTACTATTTGAGCAATAATTCAAATCTAAGATTGGGCTATGTGGGTTGTGAATAAGAAACATTCTAGATCCGGAACTACTAGTACCCCATTATCTGTAGTTGACAGCATTGTGCAAAGGAGAACCCTGAGTATTCGTTTGGCCAATGTGCATTTATATATGTATCTTTGTAAGCTTTGGGAGGTCTTTCTCAGAATCAGTATTGGGATGGCTTGTAAACCATACAGGAGTTTTGCAAGAAAAGGCATCTTTAACACTGTAATTCTCCCGTACGAGGCGTTTCCGATTTTGACCAGCACAATAAATCATCTTCAGTGCCTTTAATTGTTTCAGGAATATTGTGTTGGTAAAATAAATGATGGGCTGTTGTCAGGTTCATACCTAAAATGTTTGGATGTCCTGATTGCAGGCAAAACCATACTTTGACTTTAAGGTATTTACAACTAACGCTGGTTCAGTAACATTTAGTATATGTGACTTGGTGTAATTTATTTTAAAGACTGAGCCCGGTGCAAGTACTCTAGGGCAGTCGCTATTGTAGTTGGGGTAGAGATCAAATTGTGCATAAAAAAGAGTTCATTATCTGCATTCAGAGCTATTTTTTAGCAGGGAGTGAGCCATTTCTGTCACTAGCAGAGATCATAGTAGACCGGACCTGCTGAGCTAATGGCTCCATAGAAAGCACAAACTACAAGAAGGACACCCAGTCACAGCGATATTGGGTTGGATAAATGACTGTTCATGTCAATGCCGATGGAGTGGTGAACCTAATTAGCCAGCACAGATGTGATGAAGTTGGTGCAAAGCCCAAAATAGATACAGTGAAATGCCTTTTTGGCGTGGATGGATCTCAGAACTAGGGAAGTGCTTTGGTGGTTTGCCCAGTCAATGATATCAATTGCTCTACATATAAAATCATGAGCTTGTTGGTCTGGGATAAACACGGTTTGATCTATATGGATGACGCCTGGGAGAAGTGTTTATAAATGATACTGTGGATACTGTGGAATACATTTGGTTTTCATAGTTGAGCACTTCTATGGGTCTATATGATTTGCATTTTGGAGCATCCTTCCCCGGTTTCACAAACAGGGATAAAGTTAATTTTCCCATTGATGGAGTAGATGCCCCAGTTATCCAAAAGCTATTGAAGAAAGCGACTAAGTGTGAAAATGAAAGAGAATTGCTTATAAAAGAGGGCCAAGGAACTTTATTAATTGCTAGGTTTGTTATCAACTTAGAGATCTCTTGTGTGGAAATTGGGTTCTCCAAGGATTCCATGTATTGTAGGGATAATTTTGGGAGATTACCTGCTTGAATAAATGACTCCTGCAATGTCTCATCTAATTAGTCAGTTAAGAACATGTTGGAGTAATAATGTGAGAGTATCTGTGAGAGTATCTGCAGTACAGCAGGTTCTTCATTGTTTAGGTGACCTTCTATATCTTGAAGTTTATCAATCATATTTATTGTTCGTTGGGCTCTTGGTTTCAAAGCCAGATGTTGTGAGGTCTTATTTGATGTGATGAAATAGTACAGCTTAATAATTTAAATGAAATTTCGGTGCCCAATATTTCCCTCGTCTCTGCTGTGGTGGTTTACAACTGTCTATACATTTTCAGAGAACAATTAACTCTATATTGGGATTCTAGAGGCTATACACACTTCTTGATATCTACACACTTGGCTGTGAGTGTTTTTCCCTAGCAGATGCAAAGCTAATAACTTGACCTCTAACAGTAGTTTAAAGGCCTTCCATTTAGTTTTATTGAAGTGTCAGTGTCCACATTATCGAGGAAGTATTGGGATAATTATTTAGTGGATATAGAGAACTGTATGGATGGATCCTTAAAGAGGGAATTGCTCATTCACCACTGAGAATATCTGTGAGTTTGCAGGTTATCTAGATTAAGAAGCATAGTAATTGGTGAGTGATTGTAGACTGTGCTTAGTTCAATTGTGGGTGCCGAGATTAATGCAAGAAGCACATGTGTAATTATAAATTAATCTTGTCTTGAGTAACTGTGGGACAACCTGAAAAATGTAGGTATAGTCTCTCGCCTGTGGGTGAAAATGTCTCCAAACATCAATCAAGTGTAAATCTATGATGGCTTGCTAATGGGAGCCTGGGCGTTGTGTTTATTGGGGGTAGAGCAAAATGTATATGATTTTGCCTTCAGGACTACATTGAGGTCCCCCCAATGATTAGTTCTCCATTCTGAAATTGGGTTATACTTGGGAAGATCCTGGTAAGGAAGCTGTTGTGTTGTAGATTTGGACCATATATATCGAACAAGTAGAAAGATCAGTCTCTCCACAACGTATGATAATTCTTAGAATCTTCCCTGATCATCTTTCAATTCAGCGAGTTTCTTAAAATTGATTGTGTGGTTGATTGGAGTCACTACACCTTTTTTATCAGGCGATGAAGCCAATAAATGGAAACGAGATGGATATCAGTCTGGGCTAATCTGGTTTCAATAGGTGGGTCTCCTGAAGTAGAGCTATATCTGCTCCTGGTTCTACCAATTTATCAAGGATACTGCTCCACTCCATGGGGGAGTTTAGGCCTTGGATATTTAGGGAGACAATCTTAAGACCTGTGATCTATACGTCGGTGTATACTTTAAATGATTAGACAACAAAGATTGTGGAAGGCATGGGAGAGAAGATTTGTTTTAACAAATAAGGTTGTATGTATAGAACTATGGCCCATTGATTTATTATAGTGTCTATTTCTAGTATCTAGATATGGCATTGGAACCCTTTCACTGTTTCTGATCAAACTCCAAATGTGTATCACTCATTGAGGTCCAGCCTTGCTTATATCCAGATCTAGTAGAAGTTGAGTTTGAAACTCATAAATAATCTCAATATCACATGGAAGATCATAGTAAGAGTTAAATTTTCCTGTAGAGTAGTATAAAATGTATAACAAAAAATTGTTTGGTATGAGTGAAGACTCACGGGCCGCGTAATGGGGAAACATTAGGAAATATTCCTAGTAGGGACGTGAACTCCTGATGCAACTGCATGCCTTCTAAAAGATATAACAACACATGTAATAAGAAACCCGTGCTAAATTGATAACTGTGGTTTAACCTTGAAAATATTAACAAAATTCAAAGAGTGAGGAAACATTTGGGGTCCAACTAGCTACTCTTACTTTAAAAAAAAAGTCAAATTGTAGCTGTGGAGTCTGTGCTTCACTCCGTCCTGTCCATTGGAGGTCTTCAATGATTGTTACACTTCACCTGCCTGGACATCCCCTGGGTGTACTCTGTCTGTGAGGAAGTCGGGTTCCTCGTATCCGGCAGTTGTATTTCCGAGTCAGGGATTTTGTCTGTGTCCACGGCTGCTCAGAGTGATGAAAATTGATGTTGGATGCCTTAATATGCAAATACTATCTAGAAAGAGGTATCCCCATTGATAGGTATTGCATTTCGGCTCTAACCAAAAGATGAGAGGCTTCATTAATCGCGAACGCATGATGGTGGCTAGGGCTAGATCCTGAAACAATTTGATTGTGGCCCTGTAAAGGAGATTGAACTCTGTGATCTTGCTTTCTGGAGGATGAAATCCTTCATTTTATGGTAGTGCAACCTGGTCAACACGTCCGGTATGTATTAGGCCTTTTTGTTGTTGAACATTGTCTACACATGATGATTCACCAAATATTGTTGTGAACAAGGCTTGGATGAAGTTGGATTTGTACTTCTTGACCGGTTCTCATGGTCTTCCAGTTTATCATCAATGTGGTGGTAATGATATTCTGCTTCAAGGACTGTCTATTTCAGAGTAGTCTGATTGTAGGTACTTTCACAGAAAGTCATTTCTAGCTCTCTGACTCACTGCTCCACAATCTCAACATTTTGATTGAGTTTCTGTAATGATACCTTCACCTCCTGCATGGATGAAGCTATATTCTGCTTCAGGGACTGCAAAAGCTGTGCAATATCTCCCTGGGTTGCGGGATGGGAGTCCTCTTTACGACCAGAGGAAGGATTTGTGGAAGGCACATTGAGCTTTGAGGCTTTTCTTTTGAGGATTGCAACATATCCTTAGCAGAAGATAGCGCCCTGCCTTCCTTTGGTTTTGTTGTGCTCATTGCTGATTACATAAACCTGCTTTCCCTCTAGAAATGCATTCCCCGCATATTATATTTAGCTTTGATGAAATGTCTAACCAGTTGAAATAAATGTATAATGAAGTGCCCCCACCTTTAAACACCACAGAGAGGCTTATCAGCGGGGATCCCACTGGCAGAGCCCCCTGAGGGGAAGGGGTTGTGCTGATAATATGGGGTTTTTGATCTACAATAGGTGCTCTCCGGACCTGACCATTGTTGGGGTTTCACTCAGTACTCCCTTAAATCTGAGTGTTTCAGATGTTCTAGATCACATAAGCCCAATACTCATGTGGACAGCATTACTGTGACTTGGGTTCAAGAGACATGCTCTATCCTTGGTTGTCAATCCGCAAAAAGTTCTCTTCATTCCACTTAGGTAGTATACGCTCCCTCACTGGGCAAGAGAGTGAGCTGGCTACCACAGTGGCTCTTGCTTTAAAGTGCTGTGGTGTGTGTAGTGCTAGTGTCTGCTGGTTGGATATTGAGCACTGGTTTCAATGGGTGGTGGATTGTTGTTATCCACTGCTGCTAGCTTGAAGGGAGTCACACGGTATACCCACGGTGTGTGGTGCATCACCCAACCCCACTCCGGGATCAGGAGCACCTGGGGGCGGGTGCATGTGCTGCAGACCCTCCAGTTGTGGTGTGATGATTTGATGACTAAGTTGACCCGCCAGCCTCACCCTCAGCACTGACTAGAGTGCAGATCAGTTTCTCTGCATCTGTGCCCTTCTCACTAGTGCAACCATGGCATGAGGAGAGAGGCTCCTAGTATCGTCTTTTTCTAACACCTCCAGGGGATCAGTACACTGTCTACTGTTTTTCATCCCCGGATCGTGAGGGCACAATATTCCTGATGTTCACCCTTCCTTTTACTGCGTAGGCTGGTCTTTAAAACTCACAGGTCTTCCAGCTGCGCTGGTGGGTATCCTGGCATGTGAACAGTTCTTTTGTTTAATGACTTGCAGATGGCATCTGGGGCCTGTGCCTTTGATAATTGAACTCAGTCGCTGCCATGACGGTCTCTCCACCTTTCACTATGAAGCCTGACACTGCATACTCACGGTTTTTCCTCCTCCATCTTGTTCATCCTCGGTCATGAATGCTAATTGAGCACTCTGATTCAGCCTGCTGTCTCAGACTAATGGCACGTGGATGACACGTGGATGGCAACCAAAGCCTCACTTCACCCCTCAATTCCTGGCTGCAGCTGTATCTTACAGTGAACATGTATCTTAAATTCTGCAGTACTGCGTAGCTCCACAGAGCCACACCTTCATCAAGCTCCAGCCAGGCCACGCCTCCCACTCTACCAGTTTGTGTATTCACAAACAGATGAGTGGACTTGAACCTGAAACCTTCCCACTGGTAAACACACTCTAACCTCTGTGCTACAGGGTCTTCTTTCAGAAAACATTGTTTTCAACATTGTTTATAGCTCTCAAATGGGTAATGGATGAAGATGCATGTGAAAGTTAGCACGAGTCAGTTCAAACTGGGGCATAAAATCAGTCCATGAAAAAGTGGCCCAAACTCACACATTGCAATTCATGACTATCCGGAAAAGACTATTTGAGTACTAACCAAGTGGGTGTTTTGGGTAAAATATGTTGCAAAGAATGCATTTGAAAAACTCATCAGTTTATTAATATAGGGTAAAACTAGTGTAGTAACTTACACTACATGATTACCTTTATGGCCTACTCATACCAAAAAAGCGGTCCATTCTGGTCATAAATATAACGGGCACATGCTAGAATCATAGGCTGGGACTTAGAGCATTGCCGTATTGACCTATAGGCCACTCTGGACCTCTATCTATCAATCACTGTTGATATTAACAAAGGCACTGCTCTCTTTCTCTAGGCCATTTGTAAGGGAAAAAAGAAGAAAACCTACTTTTATAACAGTAAATAAAAAAATTAAACATGTTATTTATTTCCTTGCAATGAACTGTTAAAGAATTTTCATGACACTGGTCAGTCCTGAACTTGGAGCTGTCGCTGCTGCTGGGTCTCACTTCAGAAAGCAAATTGTTTTGCATTATGACATGACGGTCAAAGTTGTAATGAATGTCAAAGCATCTGGGTACTATTTATGTATTTATTGGACATGTGTTGGACATGTGTTGGTGCCTATACACAAGTGTTTGCAGGTGCACACAAGACAAGTTTGGGAGATGGGGGTGGGGCATGGGAAAGAAGTAGAGAACTACTGGTGTAATGGCCTTGTGACAATCCTACCATGGAAGTGCAAGACAAGGTGGTAAGTGGAGGAGGGGGACGAGAGAGAAGTGCAAGAGTGGGGTGCCCAAGGGAGGGTGTGGCCAAGTGCTGGGGGGCCAAGCTGGCAAGCGCTAGGGGGAGGAGAAGGGGAAGGGAGGATGAGTGCAGTTGACATGGAGGACCAGGTTAGGCCTAGTCCAGGGAGGGGAGCCCACAGGCCAGTGCTGGCAAAGGATGCTGGAGGCACTGGTAGGGGGTGGTAATTGGTAATACATATAAAGGTAAAACAATATTTTTATAATGGTAAAAATCATTAGGAATCCCAACAAGGGGACATAAAACTCCATCTTTGCAATTGGGAAACCCCTGCTCTGAACTCTGTGTTCTTAGTCTCACTTCAAACAGCACAGCTTTTTGTATTATCGCATGGCCTTCAAAGAGTAATGGATGATTATGCAGCTGGGAACTAGCAATTCTGGTTGGGGTAAACATTGGTGCTGCTCCCTCGCTCGAATGTCTAAGTTACTGGATTCTCCTTCAGTAGGCAAAGCTTTTTGCAATATGACATAGCTGTCGAAGGTGTAATGTATGAAGATGCATCTGGGAACTAGCAACGCCGATTGGGATCAACAAAAGAGCTCCTCTCCTTCTCTGAGCCATTTGTAAGGGAAATAAGATAAAACAATGTTTTATAACAGTAAAAAAACATTGTTTTAAAGTAATTTCTATCAATGACAAACACCGAGCAACTGCATCCTGTTTCTAAATGCATTGCTTTTTGTATTATTTTTTTTTAATTTTATTTATTTGCATTTTTTAAGCGCTCACACAGCCCGCAGGCATTGAGGTGCTGTTACAGGAATTGTTTGTTTTTTAGTTGCGTAATTGGTTTTTTTTCTTAGTTGCGTATTTATGATGAGCTTAAAGGTTTCTAAGTGCAGACCCGGGATCGAACCTGTGTTGTTTTGTGTCGTCTTGCTTCCAAGGCGAACACGTTGCTGCTGAGCTATCCTCCTGGGACCATGGAGGACCATTATGAAATGGGGGCAAAGTGTGATGGATGAAGACCCATCAGGGAACTAGCAACACAGGTTGGGATAAACAATGGTGTTGCTCTCTTTCTCTGAAATACATTTCTAAGGGAAATAAAGATAAAAAAAAATATTTTTAGAACTGTGAAAAAACATTTTCATTTCTAGATTCCAAAGCATAGCTGACGCTACCTGTGTGAGCATCTTCTTGCCAATGGGAGGTCTTGAAGCTTTAATCTTATCATTGGTAAACCCAAGCTCGAACCCCTCAGCTACTGGGTCTCGATTCATGAAGCATCGCGTTTTACATTATGACATGAGGATCAAAGATGTAATGGATGAAGATGCATCTGGGAACTAGCAATGCTGGTGAATATAAACACAGGTGCTGCTCTCTCTCAGAGTCCTTTGTAATGGAAATAAAGATAAAACAATATTATAACAACAATACAAAAAGTAAAAACTAAACGTGCAATTTATGTCCCCCAATACACAGCTCAATCTACCAGGATGAGTAAAGGAATAAAATATGAAACAATATTTTTGTAACAGTAAATATCCATTACAAATTTAACATTTTACTTATTTCCTAGCAACTAACAGCTCAACCTACCAGATTGAGAATTGTCATGCTAATGCAACCTTGCCGTCGTCAAACAAATGTTCCAATTTCTATGATAAAAGGTTCTGTCTTGAGAATGTATAGCTTTCTTGCATTATGACATGGCAGGGAATTAACACCATTAACGCGCCCCATCACTGCGACCTCTGAAAATGTTGACTTTTGTTTATTTCGATCACCTTTACACCACATATATATGTGTGGGGGTAATGGTATATAATGCAAGTAGGGGGGTTGCAGGGGTCGCTGTCCAGTTAAAGCATCGAATGAAAAATGGTCGAATGCAAAAGGATTGACACAATAGGGCCGAAAACAAAAGGATTTAATTTTTTTTTTAATATATATTTTTTGCTTTTCGTATAGGTAAAAAAATGGTTTCTACCAAAAAAACAGGGGTTGGGTCCCCCCCCCAAAAAAAAGATGTTAAAAAAAATGTTAAAAAAATGTTTTTATCCTTTTGTTTTCAGTACTTTTGAGTCGATCATTTGACCATTCGACCCTTTTTTTTCGATCCTTTAACTTATAACCGCAGGGGTCTCCCCCCGCATATATATGTGGTGTAAAGGGGGTTGAAATAAAAAAAAGTCTGCACTTTCGGGGTCGCAGTGATATGGGTCGCAGTAATCGTAGACATCCACATGGCAGTCAAATCAGATGAAGATGCAGAATCGAACTAAGAATGGCAGTTGGGATGAAGAAAGGTGCTGCTTTCTTTCTCTGAGCCATTTGTAACAAGATGTAATATCTATCAGAATATGTGTGTGTGTGTATGTAGATATATATATTCAATTAAAAACTTTGTTAAAGGGATGCTGTGGTTACAAGTAAAATCGAAAAACCTCAGAAATTCACCAGTTATGGTCAGCTAGGCAACCATAACTCGCACCACCACTGTGTGCTGCACATTCTATTTGAGAGTGCATTTTCATACCAAAGCTGTACAATTTGTGTGACAGTGTTCTGTCAGATGATATGTCATCCCTGATTTTTTTAGCTCTGTCTTCTCTGCTTTGGTAAGGTAGGCTGTGACATATCTTGCAACTGCAGTGGAATTGTCTGCAATGTATTGCCTATACTTGCATTCCACAAGAGGGCAATGATTGCATGGCAATCATTGATGTACTCGGATGCTTTGTTCCTTTTAATGTTGTATGTGTTTTAGGGGATTTCCCTTTTACACTGTGTCTAACAGAAGACATCAAGCTATTTACTCGTCCATTTGTGAAAACGGGTAATTGTTTCGATATCGACTCTGGCAGTATTTGCCACAATGTTGTTTTTTGGAAGTGTAAGATTTGTGTACGTAGGCCACTATGTGTGGTTTCTGAAGGGATGTCACAGGTAATGCATTTTTCAATAAATTGTAAAATAGTGGCATCACTGTGATAGCCAAATTTTGGAGCATCTTTTATTCACAAAATCATGTGGCTGTCTCATGCTCCCCGGGATTAATGTTCTTTTCTCCAAAAGAAGTGTCCCAATTCTCTGAGTGGAGGGGTAGTTTTATTGCAGTTGAAGTGCAACATGGCAATGAAGCAATGGTGAAAGTACCTTGATACATTGACAGGCTCATATCTATTCCCTCTCTACTTTGGTTTGCAGTGTGTAAGAAGTCATGCAAGTCATCCCATGCATATTCTGTACAACTTAAAGTAACAAACCATGTGGGTGAGCCTACTTAGCATGCAACGTACATCAGAATGACATTAGAACCAGTATTCTTTTGTACCTCACATGTTTGCCAAGAGATTTGTGATACTTGACTGCAACAATTGATCTTTGTCTTTCATCTTTTGAAGCAGTTGTGTAGAGGACATGTTTAAGAAATAACAGCCTGTTATTAATGTTTGCGCAGCTCCATAACATAGATTTGCTACTTTGCTTTTAAGAGTAGGTGGAAAATTGTCTGAATATTGGGTCTTCAGAATACATTCATAAAGAGCGATATTCTGATGCACTAATTGGATCTTTCATCATGTCTTCCTTCTTTTCCTGTAGGAAAGAGTAGAGGAAAAGTACATACTTCTACACTTTTCTCCTATATGCTCATTGGGGGTTCTTTGGCTTGCTGCATTTGATATGTTTCAAATGAATCTTCTATGGCGCCTTTGGAATGTTGGCTGCAGTGACAGGATCTACACATTTAAATTGGCCAGTTTGTGGAGAATCTTCAATTAGTTGGGTGGTTTCTGTTATGTTTTCCTCTATGTTTATATCTCAGTAGTACGTATTGCTTTCTATGAGATATTGTAGGGCTTGTCTAACCTTGTTTAAGTTTACTAGTTGTTACCAAATATGTGTATCTTCTGTTGTTGGTACACCATTAACTAGTACAATCAAAGATTGATCTATTGGCCATCATACTAGAGTTTCTACATTTTATTTAAGATCTAATTGCAAATATACTACTTTGCTATACATGCCTTTTAGCAACTCAGATTGGAGGCAATTTAGCAATGTTCAGTTGAAGGTGTATAATATCTTGAAATGGATGTGCTGTTTGGATTATAATGCGCTCATACAAGCAAAGTTGTTGGAGAGCTTTTGGAAGTGGGAAGATTTCTAAGTTATTATTGATAGTCTGTGATAGCATTTGGTTATTGTCAAGCTTTGTATTGCAGTATGTGTAAACTATTGAGGGTTGAGTTATTAATTGGAACCATTGGGATTCCTCATTCTCCTCTATTTTGTAGACCATTTTGCAGTGCTTTTTTATAAAAAAGTTCTGTGACAGCAGTCTGTTATTTCAGCAGATGTGTTTTGAAACTTTGATATTTCTTTTTTATATGTGTTTGGAAGGAGGTTGGTGTTTGTGAGGTTTTTGCTAATGTTTTCTAAAGTTACTGTATTTTCTAAGTCAACTTCAGTTTCAAAATATTTACTTTGGATGTGCTCAAATGATCGAATGAATTCTTTAGCTGTTCCATGTAGGATCATGTTATTTAAATTCTGAAGATCTGGAGCAGGACTTTTTGCATAGTACAGTCTATGCACAAGGTTTTGTATAGCGGAATGGTGCATTGCTAACATTTATATGTGGTTCAAGGTGCTTTTACAAGCAGTTCCTGAAATGCAGGCTAATGAATGTCATCACAGTCCAGTGTTGATGTGGAGTCCATGGTTTGTAGAGTTTTCATTCTACTTCTGTCTTTTAGTTCCACGTAGTGATTGAGGAATTGTCATAAAGATTTGAAGGATTGTTGGCATACGTTAAATATTGAGCTGCACATCCATTTGTAGACTGGACATTTTGTTTGGGGAAAAGAAACATTTGGTTGCAAGTTTGTTCGGGCTGTTTTTTCAATAAGGGTTTCTTTTGCGATAATGGTGTCTCCCACCACTTCATACCCTCGCCCATTATTGTCTATGGCAATAGCTTTTTGTTTGTTCTTGTTTATAAGCCTCTTCATTGAAATACAGTTCTATGCTGCTTGTGTGAATCCATTCACCTGCACAGAAGTTTGAAAAGGTATCTATATTGACATTGGGCATGTTTAGAAGTACTTTTTGCAATTTATTGATTAATTTAGTGGTTTAATTCTGTTTAAAATGAATATAAACAACTTTTTCTTTAGATGAAATGTGCTGTCAACTAGAGCTTTGAGGATTCATTTTCTTCAGTAGTTTTTAAGAGTCGATCGTGACTTTTTAGCTTTCTTTACAAGATTGTTAAGAACTCTACGGTTGAAAACTATTTGTAAAATCGATTTTTTTATGTTTTACTGTGGCTCTTTAACATTGGTAGATATAGAGTTAGATTCATTTGTAGGTCTACTTTTGTTTGTACATCTTTTTTTAATTTTAATTTTTGCAAGAGGGGCCTTACTTTTTTAATGGTGACTGGTTAAGTTTTGTTGAGTGAGGTTACCAGCTGTTCTGGTTTAATGTGTTCTATACATTGTTTTAGAGCCGGATGACTATATGACTTGTTGTTATTTTTATCTGCTCTATATTTTCTTTGTTTTCTACAGAGTTGGTTTTTAGTACGCATTCTGTTCTGTCTGTTGGGAAAAAATAAAGTTTGTGTTGCATGGGTGTTTGGGTGTTATTGCACAGATGAATAGAGTGCTGTGCAATTGTGTATTTGGATGATAGGTGTGGTTGGTAAGGTTGTAAGAGTAAGAGGCTGCATAGGTGTGATGGGCCTGGGTGAATATGAGATTGAAATTGGGAGGTGTTGAATACAATAAGTATATTTATGTGATGGGAAATGGGTAATAAACTATTGATAGTAGAATGTGTTGAGCAGTATTGGTGTTAGTGAGTAAGGGAGTGCTGATGTGATTGGATAAATCAGAATATTATGATGTGTTGAGGAAAACAGTGGTTTCTGTAATGGTGTTTGATTGTTTGTTTATGAATTTGTAATGCGCACCAGATCCAGAGGTATCAGGGTGTGATTTAGTGTACATGTATGAGGGTTGAGTGGGAGTAATTGAAAAGGGGTGAGGACGAGTGTGTATGTGTGCTAATGCGTGTTACTGATTTAGAATTGAATGAACATTCATTCCAACCCACAGTTGTTGTTCGGTGGAATCAAGAATCTCACATGGCTAGGGCTACGGAAGATTAAGGAAATTACATTGTTTTATAGAAGTTGATGAGAGATGGATGTGCTGTTAGGTAGTAAGGAATTGGCGGTGTATTCAATAAAGAACAATGTTTAGATAAGAAAATAAAGAGTGTGAATGTTGCAATAAAATGAGTAAGTGAAATACAATATTGTTGAGTAGAAAAGAATACTCTAGGTTAATATAAAGTGAAAGTACATTGTTACAATTAGAGAGATATACATAGAGTATAAATATCTGGGCCTAAATGTAAACAACGTTATTTCTGATGCCCCGTACTACAGTGAAATCAGGACCAAAATGAATACAGCCACATCACAGGCAAGAATATTAAACCACAAATATGGCAATTTTTCCATGAAGCCAGCTTTAATTTTTTATTGCCAGAAAGCCATACCGACAGTGCTAAATGGCTCTGACACAAGAGCATGGCGTGATTTTTCCTTCTGGACAACCATAGAAGGCTCGTTTTGGAAAAACTTATTGCGTTTACCCAAATCTGTACCAATGTGTTTGATCCGATATGAACTAGGACTAACGTCCCTGTATGCTATGTACATGTGGAAAGTCTGCAGTCTCTATCGAAAATGCATTATAGCCTCAAAGGGAGGCTCGCTACTCAACATTTTGTCAAAGTATAAGAAAGAAACCACTCACAGAAACATGAAACAATGGCAATTAGAAACTAAAAAGTATCCTCTTGAATCAAATGTCACTGAGGAGTTGCTGATTAACAACCCAGAAAAAGCTAAGGAAAAAACAATGCTTTCAGATTGGATCCAAACAAGATCTCAATGTCTTGCAACAAAGCACTCAGAATTTTTTTGTTCTTTAATTAAGAAAGTCAGAACACCAGAATCGTATCTGTTGCAATTTCCAAATGCGAGATTTCGAGATCTTTTCATCAGATTTAGATTGGATGTCTGGCATACAAGGGCAACTCTGGCTAAATGGAAATTAATTCCATTACTGCAAAACATCTGTCGCTTTTGTAAAGATCCAAGTGAAGCAGAGACATTACCTCATTTAGTAACAAAGTGCCCTATGCTGCTAAATCATCGCATAAAATACTTTAAACATCACTTTGAGGGTTTGCTTATTACAACTGCTGAACAATTATGGCTTACTTTGTATAACACGTCTCTTAACAAAAATAGAATTGCAATTGTAAATTATTTAATAACACTTGATTTAGAGACATATAGTACTGAAGATTCAAAGAATGTGTGAAACAATGTCAATAATACTGACAGATTGTTTAGTAAAAATATGTTAGCCACGTTGTCATTCCACTGGGCTTGTGAAAATCGAGTACAGTTCAGCATATCAATTGTTCTTTCTCTACTTTTGTTATATCTATTTTTTCTATTTTTTCTTTAATTAATCAAATAGTGATCATGGTGATGTTTTCCTAAATTGTATGTGATGTGCATTTTTTATTACTATATATCATGCCTATTCGTGATATATGAATTGTTTTATTTTTAATGTTATGAATGAAATTCTGATATATTTTTGTATTTGATAAACTAGAAATATTGAAAAGTTGTATTCCAACTATATCAATAAAAAATAAAAAAAATATATACATTCTCTATATGAGAAACCAAAGGGTGTCTCACCTGCTAGGCCCTGGGAATCACTCTCTCAGGTGGCCAGGGCACTGTCATCGCCTTTGGCTCCAGGCGCTGGGGGTGGAGCAGTGCGGGAGGATCACCTGGGTAAGGGGGTCTTCGGGGAGTGGTTGTGAGGCAGCCGGTGGCGGGATGCAGTATTCCTCCCTTTTTCTTACCAATGGCCCCTCCTATTTCACAGGATACTACGATGTTCCAACTCCCCCCTCTCATTTTCACACAAATACTGGGTGGGGGAAGAGGGTGACTGAGAGTAATAATGCTAATATGTACACATTGCATTGGACATTTCCTGCTAATTGGGTCAGGCAAAGTCGGGCACTTGATTCTAAGTACATACATCTAATACCAATTAGCTATCCTCACAAGGATAAAAGGCGGAGCGTAGAGACACACTTTGAGCAAGGTGGGACTCGAGTAAGAGCAGAATGCCCAGGGCGAAGGCAAACCTACTGGAGCAGACCAATGGACCGAGGGACGAGAGCCATGGGAGGAGAACCCCAGGAGTTCCCTGCAGGAGGTCATTGCCTGCAAAAGGCAGCGAAAGACATGTGAATAAGACCAAATCCCAAACAAGAAGGCTGCATTGTGTTTCAAGGATGCCAGCAACTCTCCCGTGTGAACAGCAGAATTGGGGAGGCAAGGCCAAGCCTGTGGTACTGATCTTGACTCATAAACTGGACGACAGTAAAGACAAGAAAGAAACGCACACAACGTGAGTTGGCAAGAGACGTGAGAGACTGGTGTGTGCTAAAGAAAGATTGAAGTAGCAACATTATATAACACAATTGAACGCTGCATGTTTGTGGATGAGATGCAAAGAAAGGCAGACATGCAAATGAACCTTGAAGTAACGATAGCTGTAAAGTCAACAATACTGAATAATGGAGTGGTCCAGTGAAAGGAAGTAGCCCACTCGAAAGTCTCAGTGAAAGGTGAAATGGTTGTAACAATAAAGTGAATAAACTGTAAAAGTGAGGTGATTGAAACTGACCCCCAAAAAAAGGGAGAGTAAAATAAAAAGGTGAACGTTGAACTTTGGTGCATAATACAGTGAACTACCCAGACCAGGAAGCACCTGGGCAGATAAAATAAGAGTGTGAATTGAAAGCTGGAAAGTGGAAGTAGTCCTGTGGATGTCTGTAAAAAAAAACATGCACATTTGAAAGTCTTTGACAACAGGAAACGGTTCGATCCCGACTGAGAGAGACCGAAGGTGTAATAAGTTAGGGGAAGAGAACCCCTAAAGTAGGTTTAATAAGCTTTGGGAAAGGCAAGCCTGCAAGTGTGTTGTTCTGCTGTGAAAGATCTGAGCCAGACAGAAGGAGACCGACATGAACTTTTGCTTTAAGAGGTTTGAGCCCGACAGATGGGGAACGATATGAACATTTTGGTGAACTGTGTTTTGAAAATTTGAAAGTAAGATTTTAACGTGGAAGGCCAGGTGGGCCTCGATCCATGTCTTAAACTGCCTTTGTGTTAAGAGCCTGAGCCAGAGTGTCTCATCTTGCCTACATGGACTACATTACTCTGTGCTGTCCAACATGGGGAGGAGAGCTGACTCAGCCTCATGTATTCTTTATATTTGAACACTAACTTTCCTTTGCATACAAATTCTTCTTTTCACACGTTCTGTACAAGATAGGCATTTTGATTTGAAAGACTCAAATAGGACTGTTTTATTTAACATTTGATGGTGGTTGAGACTACTCCCATCTTAGCTGTAGGCAAAGCAGGCGTTTCTCCAACTCCACTGAAACTTCCATAAAGGTATAACAAATGTTACCTTCTCTCTCACTGTCATACTTGTGATACCATTCCTCACTTATATATATTAATCTACTTACTTTGTAGGATGTGAAGATTGTTCTTTCTTCAGTAGCTGTCTTTGTCAATCTTCTTTTTTCATGTAATTGTAAAAGAAAGTTAGTTGATATATGTAGTAATGCTAAAGTAGTTTCACTAAAAGTGCTTGTTATTTATTAAGGTAGGGGGAGATCTTGGGGAAAAGAGTGAATACAGTTGTGTTATGTGTGCAGTAGTAAGGAATGTTAACTATGTTGTTAGAACAATTGGACTATGAGTAGTGCTGTGTGGGATATTATAAGGAACAGGGTAAAAATCAGTGATATCTAGGTTATTTTTGCAACACAGGGAAGTTTTTCTAGGGCTAATATGTAATGGTTTTAGCTGTACAGCAAAGTTTGGCGTCATGTAAAAATGCACAAAAAATGTATGATTTTGCAGATGGGCAATTATTATGCTGGTGATTTTAAAAAGAAAAGTGCTGTGTCTGTGGTGCAATGTATTTGTAATGTGTTGTTGCGTGTTTTTAAAGACTAGGAAAGCTGTGGCATAAGGTAATGCAGTGACAGTTTGTAGTTGGAGCAGTGTATGGTATCTTATAGTAGTGGTTGAAAAAAAGTAGTATTTGGCATGTAAGGAGAAGTGTTGCATATAGATACTTAGGCAGTATACACATAGGTGTGACCAGGTGGAGAGTGTTGGCACTATAAGGAATGTAATGAGAAAAATTGGAAAGTATGACATGCTGTTTGTTTCAAAATGTTTCTTTTTAGGAGCATTTTATGTGCATTTACAACAGCACTGTTTGTAACTTTTTTCCACTAGTAAGGGAAATGCAGGTGCAAAAGATTTGTAGAACACTGTTGATTGGCAGTTGGTGTGTGGATGTTTAATATGTTGACAGTACATGTAGGTAAATGCCACTTGATATGATCAGGTGCTGAATTTTGCAATACATGGCATTTGATAGCAGTGGTAAAAAAGAGAATATGCTTATTGAGATGCTTACTACAGAGTTAGCGGCAGCAACCCTGTATATATATTTATAGAGGTGTTTACAAAAATTACTTACAAAAATATAAGCATACCTAATCTATGTTTTGTTAAATGTAGATATTGTTGAACACACAAACAGATTTCTTGGAGAGTTTCACAATATTTCTGAGTTGAAATGTACATCTGAAGTGTTGAAATGATGAAGTGATGTGACAGGGTTACATGTAGAGTTTTTGGATGTGATTGGTGGATGGATGTGTGACTATTTGAAAGTATCCAATGAGGGAGTGTTAGAAACATAAAAGTAAAAAGCGTAGAAGGGCTTCCCTGTGCTATGATATCCGTGGACACCGCGATAGTCCGAGGACCGGCACATGCCATCCGGGTCTCTTAAGGATGTCTGGCATGGAAAGAGGACTGCCGAGACATCAGCGTAGTAGCCAATCAGGTTTCCTGGTTGTTGTGTACAGGAACACAGGGTAGCAAGTGTGTTCTTTGTTCTGTGGAGTGGAGATTGCTATGGCTATGAAGAAGCAGAGTGTGTGGATGTGGGAGATTTTGGATCCATTCATTGAAGGTTTATACTGAATATCTTAGCATCTCTGTTACTGTTGGATTTGTAAGGAAGGCATGGTATCAAACAGTAAAATAGACACAAGAGATCACAGTTCAAGGGTGTTTATTGAACTTCAACTGGATTTAAAAAATGCCTATCTAATTCTAAATTATAATTCTAAATCTAAAGATCAGAGCAAGCTACGACCATCAAATAATAATAATAAAGTCCTAGTGGTGTCTTGTCAAAATAAAAAGGCCTATGCTAATAAACGTATTGCAAATCCTTACTTCTAAATACAAATAGTGTGGGAAACAATGTTATGAAAAAGAAAAGTTTTCATGAAATGATATCTCAGGATATTCAAGCCGTTGACTTCCCTTTCCCAGGTTTCCAGCACGGGACAAGGTGGTACACTCGAGTTTAGCACACTCTCTGGCTTCTCTAGCATGAAGGTGCAGTTCAAAACCTCAACATCATGGCCATCTGAGCCAAAGTCTCTTTGCCATTTAAAGTCCCTTTTTCAGAGGGCCTGATGCAACACGACAAACATCAAAGATCCTTTCTTTCTAGGATTACACATGCACAAATTGTCAGATAATTTTCTGTTCACCCCGGGTCTCCCTCTGCCGGGCTCAGACCCACTTTAACACAAAACCTTCTCAGGTGATTTTCGATTCACCCCGGGTCACCCTCCGTCGGGCTCAGACACACTTTAAGGAAAAGCTTTCAAATGATCTCCATCTGCCGGGCTCAGAACAACTTTATCTACGTTGCCACAAACTTTCTTTATTGTATCAACATTGAAGACTTTTGACTGTGCACAGGATTTAGCTTGACCTGTCGCAGGACCTCTTTGATTCACAATTATCTACAACACTTTTTAGCTGGATACCTTGCAGAGACCTTCAATTGAGCACACATGCGATGCCGGACCACTCTGTCAATGGTATTGTATCTTGTTTTCAAAGTTCAATAACTCATCAGCAGTTCATATTTACTTGCATCTTTCATCACACATATCTCAAACAATGTTCATCCCAGCGCTCGCCATGCAATGTGTCTGCTTGCACCCTTGGCTTCAGCACAGCCCGGTCTTGTATTGGTCTCCCAAACTCACCGGCTGTGTTGATTTCACTGACGCTGCTTTGTTCTTGGAGCCAAAGACAGTACCACGGCGGCTGGTGATTCTCTCTGCCTTTATTATTGATGCAGGAGGGCCCCGGGTATCTCCGACACACAATGCAGGATTCTTAAGCCTGTTTTCCTGGTCATATGCTTTCCAGTCTCGAGGGCTCATGCAAGCAACAGTTCCTTGTAAAAAAGGTTTAAGGAACTTCCCTCCTTGCAATCCCCTTCTATTTTGCTGTCTTTCTTCTCTCATTAAACTGCAATCTTCGAAAGCTGTTTCCTCGTGTATTTTGCCTTGCTCAGAGTGTGCTCTCATGCTCTGCTTTTTATCCGTGAGGGGAAGCTTAATAAGTCAGGTGTGTGTAATGGTCAGTAATTGTCTGACCCTGCCTGACCATTGTATTGAGGCATGTTAGGTATATGGTTCGAGAGTTAGTCTGTTTTCTCTCATACTGGGCTGTCCATTAGAAAGTGTTTGTTTTGGACAGGGGGGGTATAGTTCCTAAGTATCCTACTTGGTAGGATGGGATAAAGGTGTTATAGGGACGGGGATACCACTTCTCACCATCCGGTGCCCCACTCCACTCCCCAAAGACCCCTCATCCAGGTGATCTTCCCTTACTGGTCTACCCCCAGGATCTGGATCCAAAAGGGATGGCCATGTCCTGACCACCTGGATAACATATCCCTGGGGACAAGTGGATGAGACACCTTCTGGTTTCTCACAGATTGGAAGAAGTTGGCGTTTCATGCTATGCAGTTGGTGAGTTAAACTAGGCGACCTTGCAAATGTGGAAACGTTCAAACTTGATTTTTCAACAAATGGAAAATTCTAGTATGCATGTCAATAAAGCTGAACATGCTTTATTTATATGTTGTAGGAATGGCATCTTTTGAAAATGAGAACATAAAGTTTGATGTTGTGAATATTTTTTCTGGAGATGGATTTGATGTGACAGATGTTGGAAATTTGATTTTTCTTTCCATTATTCAGAATGCATTGAAACAATGTCTGTGAGCGTATACTAAAGCATGTGTTAGTAGGTGTAGGACATACAAATGAAAAAACTAAAAAAAAAGGTTTGAAGCAGTTTGTGTAGAAGTTATAAAAAAAATAGGTACAGTACAGCATGTTTTAGAATAGTAAATAAATCCAAAAAGCAAGAACAGGGTATTTTTAAACTAACCCAAAAAAACATAAAAAAAGGTTAAGGGCCACCATTCTAGAATACATTATTTTAATTGAGTTTAAACATCCACACTCCATTGAAATGGCTATGCAGTCTACGGACAAGGTGGGAGTCCACAGACCCGCACATGCCATCCAGGTCTTTTAAGGATGCCTGACATGGAAATATGACTGCAATATGACTGCAGAGACTGCGGATGTCCGCGGACATTTGGGGGGATTAGCCAATCCGTTTTCATGGTTATGGTGTACAGGAAGACAGGGTAGCAAGTGTTTTCTTTGTTGTGTGCAGTGAAGATGGCTATGGCTATGAAGAAGCAGAGTGTCTGGATGGTGAGAGATTCTTGGATCCATTGGTTTAAGGTGTACTCCGAGCAGTGTGGATTATCTGTGAATCTTAAGCATTTGAAGTTTCTTGGTATGGAGTTCAAGGATTGAAGTGGGTGGAATTGTTACTGTTTGGTGAGAATATGGTTGATTTGAAACATCCAGACAATATTATAGTTCACTGTGGAGGCAATAGTTTGGACTATTTGACTGGAACATCCTTACAGTTTGCCATGAAGGATACATTTACAAAGTTAATAGAACTGTTTCCAGGTTGAATATTATTTTTTCTCGGTTAGCTGAAAGGCAAATGTGGAAATGTTCTAACTTGTTTTGCCCACAAATTGAGAAAGCCAAGCGGAATGTAAATAAAGCTGCATGTTGTGAGAAACCTGAAGGTGTCTCCCTGACTAGTCCCCAGGATCTGTCATCCAGGTGGCCAGAACACGGGCATTTCTATTGGATCCAGTTCCTGGGGGAGGATCACCTGGATTGGGGGTCCTCAGGGAGTGGAAGTGGTATCCCCCTTCTTATAACACCTTTTCCCCATCCTACCAGGTATTATACTCAAACACTCTACCCCTCCCCCTTTTCCAACATGAGCACTTTCGCACACCACGAAAGACAACAGACTAACACCAGAGCCGTTTACCTAACATGTCCAAATACAAGGGTCAGGCAAAGTCAGGCAATTGACCAGAATCACACACACCTGACAGCCCTTTTCCTTCCCCACAGGGCTAAAAGGTGGAGCACTTAAGCACACAATGAGCAAGGCAGACCGCACAACGAGACAGCTATCCAAACACGGCAATTCAAGAGGAGGCGAAAGGCGGTGAGAATTGAGAGGGTAACATGGAGAGAAGTGACCTTGCGCTTTATGACCAGGACCCACGAAGCCACTGTAGAAGGAATCGTAACGAACAATAGCCAACATGTGTTGCAGCAGATGTCAACGGTACACGGAGCATGCCTACACTGATAAGCAGGACAGTGAGAGATGTCCTGCTACCGTGGTACCCTCCTTGACTCCGGATACAAGGATAGCCAAGCGGTTCATCACAGCCGGTGAGTTGAGGGAAGAGCTGATAAGAAAACAAACTTGTGTTGAGGGAAAGCCACAAAGTGGCAAAGTTGGGGAAGTTCAAAAAACTATTAACATTAATTAAGGGAAGACCAGCTGCAGAGGCATCTGGCACCACATCGGTGCTCACCCAAGAGACTCTAGTTGATCCCACGTTTGTTGAAACCACTGATACCAGAAGGCCTTAGGTGAGACGCAAGGAAATGGTGAAAGTGGTCATACAGGGGCATAGCAAAATCCTCTGTAAAGTCGAAAGTCTTTGACCGATAAGCCATTGGAAAGCTTATGAATCCCAAAAAGTGAGAAAGCAAAAGGAACATTGAGTTGACAGGAGTGAACCTGACAGAGGGAGTTCCACTGTGAATTTTTTAAGACAACATTAAAACATGTGAATGTAACAGTTGAGATTGTTTGGAAAAAGCTGCAGTGAACCTGACAGAGGGAGGCTAACATTCGAGAGGGGTCTGAGCCCGGAAAAGGGGAATCCAGGGGTGAAAAGCCATCACCAACCTCAAGTGAATGCTGCTGTGAACCCGACAGAGGGAGGCAAACATATGAGAAGAGTCTGATCCTGGAAGAGGGGGACCCAGGGGTGATGTCATCACCCAACGTACATTGGAAAGGAAATTTTTGTTTGTTATTTTTTAACACATCAGGTCCTCGGAGGCAAGAGACTTTTTGTAGAAAAGAGACTCAACCACCAAAGGTCCTGATACCTGAGAACAGAACTGTTGTCTCGTGCTGGGAAAGCTCGAGCGTGAGGTATGCTCAGTAGTCCCGCCATGTCCTGTGCTCAAAATGTGGTAAAGGCAGTCCCCCGTCTACTACACCCGTGCCACAACGAGGCCGCACTTTCCTTTTTTTGATCCGGCATCCGCCGGCAGGCGGAAACACCGGCCACAACGAAGGCCATACAAAGGCCTGTTCTTCGCCTGTTCTGAGTGTCCTGAGCCTGGGCCAGAGATGCTGCCCCTCACCAGTGCCATCCGGAAAACCATCTGAACAATCTTACCACAACCATATAAACTGCCCAGGGCATCCGTTACATCCTGCATCTACCGATGAGGCGCCATTGATGATCCATCAGAACCATGCACCTGTATATCCATTTGGCCATGTGAGTAAACTGTCAAACCTAGGCGTCACCTAATGCACGATGCACTATTCTGGACCTAGATGGTGCCACACTGCATCATGTGCTGCACTTGATCTGTGCTGTGCCTTATGGTCGCTAATAGACCTCATTTGATCTGTGTTGTGCCTCATGGTCGCTAATAGACCTAATTTGATCTGTGTTATGCCTTATGGTCGCTAATAGACCTCACTTGATCTGTGTTGTGCCTCATGATCGCTAATAGATCTCATTTGATCTGTGTTATGCCTTATGGTCGCTAATAGACCTCACTTGATCTGTGTTGTGACTTACCTGTAGTCACTACTGCACTCTTGCTAAAAACCCATGAACTTCACTGCCCCCATCATCAGAGCCAAGCCACTTACAATGGCCACACTTAGAGGCGCCACTCTAACTATGGCTACCCTCCTCCCGTTGCTCCACGCGCACACAACCACACCTCTTTACCCAGACCTACTATCTCCAATAGAATGGATAAACAGATTCGCCCACCCACCTTCACCATGCATACCCTCTACCACAACCCTTAGAAATACAAGACTAGGTTCTCGCCTTGTTGTACCCACTACCACATGGCTGAACGCAGCCCCACTGACCATGATTAGAAACAATAGACTCAGCTATCGTACTAATCTTGTCACTAAATTCACTAGAATGCTCACCAATCAGACTATGAACCCCGAGCAGCCTATCTTACTTTCTGAACTCCCACCCAGTCATAACCCTACTATACCGCACTCGCCACCACACACGAAAGCTAACCCTCCACAGACTTCTATCAAGGGAGCCCTCATCAACGCTCGCTCATTGGTTGCCCACGCGACTATGTCGCCGACATTATCTCCACTAACCACCTAGACTTTATCGCCATCGCGGAGACATGGCTCCACCCAGCAGCCGGTCCCACAATAGCTCTAGCCACTCCTGACAACTACAACATCATCCGAGCTGATAGGAAAAGTGGAATAGGCGGAGGAATAGCAATTATTGCAAAATCCACCCTTAACATCAGAGAAGTAACTAGCACAACCCTACCTTCAGCCGAACTTCTATCTGTCAAACTCCCATTATCTGACACACAAACCATGCTGCTCCATATTATATACAGACCCCCAGGATGCCCCTCTACCTTTGAAGAGGATATCTCTCTCCTACTCACTACCAATTTGAAACCGAAATCCCAAATCATCATTCTGGGAGATTTCAACCTGGGACTCAATGACCCCAATGACAACCAAGCCACTTCTCTAAATGACACGATTACTCATCTAGGCTTCAACCAACACATTAATCAACCTACACACACAAAAGGAAGATCCTTGGATTGGCTTGCAGATGCCAATTGCAACCTTTCACTGACTGACATCACTCCCTGTGCTTGGACTGACCATCATCTCATTACCTTCTCCTTAACCAGATCCCTACCATCTACCACACGACTCACAAAGTTACCTCAAATAATCTCCAGAAACAACCGCAACATCACTATAGAGAACCTCAAACCTCTTCTCGCGCCTATCAGTATAGCTAATCTACCCACCCAAAAAAACAACCCAGCAGCGATAGTAGACCTATATAACAATACTTTAGAACTAGCCCTCAACCAGATAGCTCCTCTCAAACAACGAAAAGCCAAACCTATTGCCCATTCCAACAAATGGTTCTCAGCAGAATTAAAAGCTCTCCGCAATATTAAAAGAACTGCAGAAACCAGCTGGAGAAAAGCCCTTTCTCTCTCCACTAAAGACAATATTGCTTCAGCTGCCTCAACCTACAAATCCGCCATCTTAAATGCTAAGAAAGAGACCTATAATTTGAGAATACAAAATGCCAAATCTGGCACCAAAGAACTCTTCTCTATACTAAGAGAACTTGAATCACCACTACCCCCTACCGAGGACTGCATCAAAGACAAGGCCTGGTGTAACAATATCCAGCTTGCCCTCGCTAACAAAATTGCCCTCCTACAAACCAAGATAGAAGCAAAAAAGCTAGCCTTGCCTCTAAGCAGAACCCCAGCAGCAAAATTAACCAAACTACCCCTATCTGCCCATCTTTCCACTTCTCACCAGTCACAGAAGAGGAAGTAATCAAGATAATCGCCAGCCTCAAACCATCCAACTGCAAAGGTGACATTTGCCCAGCATCCGTCATCAAAGATGGTGCTAATGAGTTAGCCCCTCTCATCACCTCTCTGATCAACTCCTCCTTCAAAAACTCAGTGGTCCCCAACAACCTTAAAGAAGCGTGGGTCCTACCCCTGCTCAAAAAACCTAACCTAGATCCCAACACCCCCACAAATTACAGGCCCATCACCACAGTCCCATTTCTTCTCAAAATCTTGGACAGGGTAGCCTATCTCCAAATACAACAACATTTGGAAGAAAACAACCTCCTAGGCCTGCGACAATCCGGCTTCAGACCAAGGCACGGGACTGAAACTGCCCTCTTGGATCTAAAAATCCAAATGGATGATGCCAAAGACAAGGGCAAACTGGCCATCTTGCTCTTGTTGGTTCTCTCTGCTGCCTTTGATCTGGTTGACCACCAGATCCTCACTCAACACCTCTCCTCAGCGGCTGCATTCTCTCAGAATGCCACTAAGTGGATCCAGTCATTTCTGTCTGACAGGACGACTAGAGTCTTCGCCCCCCACTGCGGCTGCGGACCCTATCCCAATCACATGTGGAGTGCCACAAGGTTCCTGCATTTCCCCCACCCTCTACATCTTCACGAAGCTCCTATTTGACCGTCTTGACGATCTGGGGGTCAGCTACACTAATTATGCTGACGACACCCAGGTCCTCATCACGCTCACTGGTAGATATGAGGAAGATTCTGCAAAGCTTAATGATATCTACTTAGAAATCCAAGCCTGGATGGCCACACACAGTCTTTGCCTTAACAACGATAAGACAGAATTGCTTATCGTAGGCTCCCAGGCTCGCCTCAACAAACTGGACCAAAGGTACCATTCCTTTACCATTGATGGTAACATCATAAAAGTCTCCAAAGAGGTTAAAACACTAGGTGTATACCTCGACTCTACCCTATCACTAAAGAAACAAATAAACTCTACCATCTCAGCTACCTCATACACCAATAAATTGATCAATGCCTGTAGGCCTTATCTCTCCACCTCTAGCTGCCTCACCCTATCTAGAACGCTGATATTGTCTAAAGTAGACTATTGCAACACACTCTACTTAGGCACCACCACTAAAAATGTGAATAGACTCCAGATCCTGCAAAATAATGCACTAAGATGTGCCCTCAACCTCCCACGCAAGGCACACATATCCACGGCTAGAAAAGAAGTCCACTGGCTCCCGATCCGTGACAGAATCAAGCTAAGAACACTGGTCATCACCCACAAGTGCCTATCACACACTGCCCCACAGTACCTTTCTGACAAATTCTCTAGACACTGCCCCTTTAGACCCACCAGAACACCTTACCTACACCAACTAAAGATCCCTAATTATAACCTAAAAACAGG
Source organism: Ambystoma mexicanum (assembly GCF_040938575.1). NCBI lineage: Eukaryota > Metazoa > Chordata > Amphibia > Caudata > Ambystomatidae > Ambystoma > Ambystoma mexicanum. The sequence continues at coordinate 424,190,559 of NC_090928.1, read as the reverse complement.
AGGGGGCTCCAGTTTTCCAGTGCTCGCAGCACAATGTTGGAACACCATCCCCACTACAATTAGATCGGAAGCCGCATTCTGGCCATTCAGAGCCATGGTAAAATAATGGCTTCTAGCAGCCTAAACATCCACACTCTCACTGTCATGACCTGCTAGCCGCCGCTCTCCACCTGTAGTAATGCTCACTCTACCTACAGCATAGTCAGGACCAACCTGTAACCCGGTCCGCATTAGCCACTGTAACTTCTTTTTTCTCTTTGCATATTCTCTGTACATACTGTTCTCGGTATATTTTACTCTTGTATGTAAATATTCAGAGCTTGGACCAATGTACGCTCTGTCTGTTGTACTATGATGTGCGTGCAACGATATGTAACCCTGCTGTACACATGATTATGCGCCCAGTTACCTGAGGGTTCGGATGCGCTTTATAAATAAACAAACTAAACTAAACTAAACTAAACTACATCCTGATGTATCATTTGTTAACACTTCTTTCTTTCTTGTGAACACCATCCCACGCCTTTTTTGGGGGGATTTAGTTGTAAGGATTGGCAATAGATTTTTAGTATAGGCTCTTTTATTTGACAAGACGTCACTACTCTTGCCTTATTATGATTTATTGGTCGTAGCTTTCTCCCATCTCAGATTTAGGTTTAGATTAGGCGTTTTTCAAACCTGCATACACAGTTTAATAAACACCCTTGAACTGTGATCACTTTTGTCTGTCTTTAATTTTACCACCATAGGTTCTTTACAATGTGCTTTTTTACAGGATGTTGGAACAACATTTTTCCACAATGAAAATATAAGGTTTGATGGAGGGAATATTTTTCGAAGAGATGGGGCCTCATTACACGGTAGGCGGTAATATACCGCCTTTACTGGCATGGCGCTAACAACGTGTCCGCGTAGGCAAGAGGCCACTAATTGCATGCTATCACGAGTACGTGGGCACAAGCTTAGTGCCATGCCGGTAATGACCCTACCGCCATGCCGGTAAAGACCCCGAAAAGACCCTTTGTGCCACAGATGAAAGCGCTGATAGCACTTCCGACCTGCTGCAACATGTAAATAAGCGGAACCGGAAGTAGCGTCATCGCACAGGAATGGGAAAGAGCACGGCGGCCATCTTTAAAAACACAATCCATTGCCATCCTCTGCCCCCAGGACCTGCATCCACACCAGTGCCATACAAAACCATCCAAGACCCCCTGACATTGCCCAAGGCAATCAAAAAAGGAGCGGATCGGCAGCGGAAGGAGAAATTCACCAATGAGGAGCTCATCATGCTCACGGACATGCTTGCCACCAACACGGATGTGGTGTTCGCAAATGACATGCGGCGTGAGACCCTAACAAAAAAAAAAAAAGGCCATCTGGGCAGAGTTGGCCCAGAAAGTCAGTGCAGTGGGCACCACCACCCTCACTGTGAAACATTGCAGGAAGCGGTGGGACGATCTCCGCCTCCGTGTCCGCAGCATACTGGCTGCCAATCGGAACCTGGCCATGGCCACAGGAGGTGGTAGAGATTCACCCATCAAACTGAGGGAGTGGGAGGAGACCTGCGTGAGCACCATAGTTGTTGAATCCATAGAGGGAATCAGCGAAATGAAGCGTGGTGCGCCCACAACGTCAGATGGAGGTGAGTGTCCACATAAAACACCTATGCCCATCTTGCGACACGAACTGGGCCTAGTGCCCTTAGTAGTATATGTAACATGGAAGAAATGTGCCCTTTTGCGTAAGTGTTTATTGAGTTTACAACTAAATAACATCCTGGGGGTTGTAGCACTTTATTTGACTACTTCAAAACATGGTTTTCCGCAACAGTGGTGATTAGAGATTTTTCAAAGTATGTCAGATGCAAGTATCAGTCTCCAACTTTTATTAGAAAACCCAACCATGGCTAAAAAGAAACTATACGAGTGTCACTGGATTATCAATAGAGAAGAGTGTACTTCATACAAGGGGCCTCATTATGACCCTGGCGGAAGACCATGGTGCTTTTAGCACCATGGTCCATGCCGGTAAATTACCGACTCCGGCATGGAGAAAGGGGGAATTACCACCCCATTACAAGGTTGGTGGGGCGGTAATTCCCCCTTCCTCCATGGCCCTTCCCCATTCCCATTTTTGCCCCATAGGGCTCAATGGGAATGGGGAAGGCGCTAAGTACGGTGCCGCAAATTGCGGCACCGTAATTAGCACCAAGGTCCCTTTGCGGGTCCCTACTTTAACGGCTGGTCTACACCAGCCGTTAAGGTCGGGTCCCGCAAAGGGACCTCGTAATTAGACGCTAATAGGTTAACGGCGCCGCAGCCTTTTACGGCGCCATTAACCCATTAGCGCCTGGGTCGTAATGAGGCCGAAGGACTTTTCAACTGAATTGTTTGGTCATAAGAGACTCTGCCAAATGTCAGATTATTTGGTTAAATGTCCATCTGCATATATAAGAAACAAATATCTAAGATTCAGATTACATTTATGGCCTACCAATGACATCTTGGCCAGGAGAAACCAGATCCCGAAGAGTTTAAATTTCTGTCGGTTCTGTAAGAACACTATGCAGAAAGAGACTTTGGAACACATTATAATCTCTTGTCCTAACTTAGAAATGCAGCGAAATCTATTTTTTTCCAAGATATTATGTATTTTCATGCCAACTGATTATGAAGACATTTGGCGGCGTGTCTTTTGTAGCACAAAATTTGCCATGAGGAAAGCAATTGTCCATTTTTTAAATCAGTTATTTCCAGATCAGTCGTAAGTTTTCTTAAAAGTATTTGTTGAGTAAATAATAAATTGCTTTGTAATTTTATTCTTAACAAGTTTTAAAATGCAAATGTAACTAAAGCATGTGTAACTAGGAGTATATTAAATAGATACATTTGTATGTAATTTTTGTAATGATGAATTGAAAATGTGAAAGGTTGATGAATTTCAGCCAAAAAAAAAAAAAAAGAAAGGTGAGGTACCCCCCAAATGTGAGCCCTAAATCAGCTCATAGATGTGGCCACAAACATACATGCACACAACCCTCCCCATGTGAGGGTCACATCCCAATACACACAAATGCACGCATCACCACAGACACATGCCACCCAGACCCATGCATGAATGACCCACCCAACAGTCCTATGACCTGAATGCCCACAAATGAAGTCCCAGAGCATAGAACAACATGATGAACAACATCTGCATGAAGCACGTTGACCCATCACCAATGCCATCCCCCTCTTTGTCCCCCACAGACTCACAGACTGACAGCGATGAACACAGGCTCCCCCTGCCAAGAAACATGCCAGGGAAAAGGAGTCAGGGAACATCGCCAGCACATCGAGGGGCACAGGGAGGAGTGCACTCCTGCAGAGGGCCAAACACAGCAAGCCACCCATGTCACCAAGACGTGAACCTACGGCAGAAACAATTGCTGCACCCACTCCAGTGATCCCCCCAACGCACAAACCACCCACGAAAGGGCCACTGTCTGCTGCCAACAGTTCCATTGGCGAGGCAGCAGCCACCGCACCGCTGTCCGATGTAGAGGACACCTGTGATTTGGCCATGCAAGAGCACACCCCTAGCCCCCACCAATCAAAAGAACCAAGCCCACGGCCAACATCACAATCCAGCAGCCATGCCCAGTCTGGCAATGAAATCGTGGCAGGGTGCTGGAGCCCACCGGTGTCCCCACCTGATGCTCTACCCATAGAACAAGGTGCGCCACCCACCCCAAGAGCAAGACACAGTGGCCATGACATGGCCATCATCAGACAGCGGCAGGAGGACATAACAGCGCTGGTTGGCCAGCATGTTGATGAGGCAGCACATTTGAGGGAGGAGTGCAGGGAGAATGCAAGGGAGATAAGACAGGGCATGGAAGCCTGCACCAACAGGCTCTGTGAGGAGATGGCACTAGTGAGGCAGGTCCTCACCCGCATAGCTGACGCTATGGACCAGACAGTACCCCCCACCGCCACAAGAACAACCATGCACCTCCTCCTCTGCCAGCTCAAGGCAGACGAGCCCCCGGCGCTGGTCCTTGCAATCTATGTGGCGCACACCCTTCCAAACCCCTAATGGTGGTGGTGGGGATGGGAACTAGGGCCAGCCCGATGTAGCTGACACATGTACAGCAAGACAGCAACTTTGTACCAGCCATACATGGGATTGTTGTGGGGGGTGGGGGGAAAGGGTGTTTTGGGAGTGTTGTGGGGGGTAGGGGGAATGGTGTTTTGGGAGTGTTGTGGGGGGTGGGGGAAAAGGGTGTTTTGGGAGTGTTGTGGGGGAGAGGGAAAGGGTGTTTTGTGAGTGTTGTGGAGGGTGGGGGGAAAGGGTGTTTTGGGAGTGTTGTGGGGTAAGGGGGGAAAGGGTGTTTGCGTAGTTGGGTCCATGCACTTCTTTACCTCATAATATATTAAACATACTGGTGACAAGTTAAAACATAGGCTTGGACCTCATCATTGAGTATGTGAGCTTTATTGGGGGACAGGGCCCAGTGTGTGCTTCACCACAGAACCCAGTGGACAAATACCCACATCCATTCAACAGAGTAGGACCATGTGATTCAGAATATTTGGTTGATCAGATGCTGACGCACATCGCGTCCCTCCTGGGCATCGCCTCCTGCATGACCTGCAGCCCCATCTCCTCCCTCCTCATCCCCATCATCATCCTCATCAGGTGGTTGCATTTCAATGTCAGGGGGCATTGGCACATTCCGTCTGATACACATATTGTGCAGCATGACACATGCCATGGTAATCTTGGCCACCTTCTCATGGCCGTACATGAGTGCCCCACCCGACCTGCTGAGGCACCGGAACCATGCCTTTAAAAGGCCAAATGTCTGCTCAATTACCACGCGGGTATGGGTATGTGCACGATTGTATTCCTCTTCGTGCCTGTTCTGTGGGTTCCGTACAGGGGTAAGGAGCCACCTCCTCAGGGGATAGCCAGCATCACCTGCAACAATGGGGACATGTTACTGTTCACATCAAGTGCAACCTGTACATATCACACAAATCAGCTTTACATTGTGATTGGCATCCACGAATCCCAGCATGCATGGAGACGATCTGTGTAACTGCAATGTGAGAAGGTGAGCTAGTCCTTGCAAGTGGATATGCACCATGCATGCCTCTGGCAGTTATTGCCATGTCCTGGGTGAGGTCAGGTCTTAAGTGTTCCTGGGCCCAGGCAACCTTTGTACCACACTTCTAGTGTAATGCCATTCTGAAATCGATGTCGCCATGCTGTGAAGCGGCACTACAGTAGTGGTGTACGGGTGTGGTTCAGTACAATGGCTACAGGTGATCCCTTTGCATGCACTCAAGGGCGCATATCTGTTGTGATGTTGTTCAGCGCACATTTTCATTTGGCATATTGGCTCCATGTTGCTGATTTGTGTCATATGGGGTATGGTATGATGTGCAATATGCATGTGGATAGATGTGTCATGTTTGGCATATTGGATTAATTTAAATGTTGTGCAGCTTCAAAATTGCATGTGGTTTTGTTTCTGGTCCATTGTGGCCTGCCTTGGTGGACATTGGCGTACTTCTGTATGTCCATTTATTCTACGGACGACAGTCCACACCCAGTTGGAGTATGCATCTCCACCCCCCCAATCACACCCAGTTGGAGTATGCATCTCTCCCCCCCAATCACACCCAGTTGAAGTATGCATCTCTTCCCCCCCAATCACACCCAGTTGGAGTATGCATCTCCCCCCACCCTCCAATCACACCCAGTTGGAGTATGCATCTCTTCCCCCCCAATCACACCCAGTTGGAGTATGCATCTCTCCCCCCAATCACACCCAGTTGGAGTATGCATCTCTTCCCCCCCAATCACACCCCACATCACACTGCCATGTGCTTGCCCTGCTACTCACCAAGTAGCCACAAACGTTGTCCAGCATGTCGCTCCATGTAGCGTGGTATTGTTGAGTTCCGCAGGACCATTGAATCATGGGTTGATCCGGGATATCGGGCACAACAATGTGTGATTATCTTGTTTGAGTCACATACCATTTTGACATTGATGGAGTGGTATTGCTTTCTGTTTCGGTAGACTGCTTCATTGTGATGTGGGACCACCAATCCCACACGGGTACAGTCGATGGCCCCGATGCAACTTGGGATGCCTGCCAGTGAATAGAAGCCAACCTTGGTGTTGGAGATCTCCTGGGTAGTCCATGGCAGGGATATGTGTTCACTTGTGTGCTTCAGGAGGGCATCGAGCACCTGGGTCAGCGTGCTTGAGAATACTGGTTGTGATATGCCATGCATCTGCCCTACCGTATGCTGGTAGGTGCCTGTGGCCAGGAAGTGGAGCACAGTTACCACCTTCAGTAGAGGGGGGATGGAAGTACGGATGTCTATGAGGCTCATAACGTCGTCCTGTATCATGTCCATGATGCTGGTGATGGTATCCCGGTCCAGACGGTACAGGGTGTGTATCTGCTCAGGGATTAGGTTGAATGGACTGGCTCGAATCCTGGGGATTGGTGGCTGCCTCGGTGGTATGACTAGGTGCACTGGTGGGGCTTGCTGGGCCTGCCTCACCCTCCTCCTCCTCCTACGTCTCCTCTGTGCTGCCTGTTGTTGTTGGTGCTGCAATGCAATCATGTCCTCCAGCCCATGTAATGCTGCTAGTATTGGAACCATCTTGGTGTGGGAAGGGGTGTGGTGTGCTCCTTTTGTGCTGCCCCAGTCTCCATTGCCTCCCCCTGTGCTGATTGTGGCTACCTGTGGCAGGTGGGAACACTGCTCATGTCTCTCAACGGGTGGTATTTCCGCCATGCCGGTATGGGCTTTTTGGGCCAAATCCATGCCGCTATTAGCATGTCTGCATGGCTTTTGATGGTCTGCTACTAGCGCCATGCTGCTATTTCCGACATGAGGAGTCGTGCGCCCGTGGACTCGCCGCTATTAGCGGCACCGTTCTTAGTGGTGCCGTTAATAGCGGTGATTGGCAAGGGAATTTAGCAATGCCGGTTATCCCTTACCGGTATCGTTATTCCCTTACCGCCATCCGTGTAATGAGGCCCATGGATTTCATTTGACAGATATTGGAAATTAGATTTTTCTTTCCAGTGTTCAGAATGCATTGAACATGTAAAGTATATAGTGAAGTATTTGTTAGTAGCTGTAGTAGATCAAGAGTAAAAACGGAAAAATAAGTTAGAAGCCATTTTTGTGAAAGTTACAAAAACAATTAAGTACAGTAGAACATTTGTTAATTCAGTATATAAAACCCCCCAACAATTCCACACAAAAAAGGTACTTTTAAGAGCCACCATTTTTTAACAACAAAACAAGTTAATTGATTTTAACCCCCCGTCCCTGTAATTTCACAGGGATCCGCAGACTATTATATTGTCCGTGGATTATGCAGCATTCAAAAGGTGCTTAGGAAGTAACACCCAGGCGGAATGAGCAGTTGTGGCGGCGCATGTAGGTGGTACCAAAAGAGTACTGCCTGTGTTGTCCGCTACTGAATATTTAACACTGGCAGTCCAAGCCTTTGTTACCCCTCCAACGGTTGTAAAAAACCACCACACCCATGATTCTTTCCGTTTGGTGGAGGTAGGTATTTCCTCTGCCTCATCTTCCTATTCCTCTTTCCTCTGGTTTTTTCCGAGAACTGCATTACAATTGCTAGAGCACTCATTCTATCCAGTATAGACTACTGCAACACCCTCTTCGCAGGCACAACCGCTAGCATCGTAAAAAACTTCAGATCATCCAAAATGACGTGCTCAGAGCAGCACTGAACATTTGGAAAAAAGAGCACATTTCTGCTGCCAGACGGAATGCACACTGGCTGCCAGTTTGGGAGTGCTTTTTGTTCAAAACCCTTTCACTTACACTGCTCCCAAATACTTATCTAACAAAATCTCAAAAGACCTACTCAGTCTGCCTGCATGCACCTACTCTCCATCCCAAGATTCAAATGATAAAAGTCTGGGAGAAGCAGCTTCACTGTGGTGGCAGCGCAACAATGGAACGCACTCCTGGTATCGCTAAGGTCTAACCCATCCCTCTGGTCTTTCTGTAAAACATCAAAACTCAGTTGTTCATATATGATACTCAATCCTACAATCATACCACACTACACCAGTATTTCAATCGCTGATTCATTCCAATCATAACGCCATTCAGCTGTGGCATGCTTCTCTGTAACGAGCAATGAGCCCCACTTGTAAGCAATTGAACTGTTTATCTTGCAACCTGTGTTCTTACAACCAGCGCCAAAATGCCTGTGTGTTAGGTGCGCTCTACAAGTGCAAAATAAATATTGTAAGCTAGAGAAAAGTATTTGCATCCTAGAATTGTTTCTGTCCTTTTTTCTTTATCTGTATATAGAATTGACCTTTATTTCCATTAGCATAGAACAAAATGCTAATGGAAATGTTGGAGAATCGTATTGAGTCTAACTAATTTACTGAAAAATGTAAAATAGGTGGAGTCTATGAGATTATTTTCTGAGTTTGATTTTTTAACTGTGAAAGGTGGCTGCAAATGAAACCTTTTTTTGGTATTTTTTTATTTTGTATTTTTTTTCTCCAGTTTTTCCAGGAGACTCAAGGAGGTAAGGTGGGGGAATGAAGGGAGGGTAGACACACCCAACACAGATACGGAGGGGAAGGTGGACAGGGGAACATGTTCGGCCAGCCTTAACCGCAGACTCAAAACTGCCCCACGATGCAGAGGGGTGTGTCGCAGTACACACAGAGTACTGTTGTCCTAGAAAGGCAAGGATTAACAGCCTGTTGTATGGCCTGCGAGGCAGCGGGTGGAATCCTCTTCTATCCCACTGGAGTAGACTGAGCGGTGGCAGGAGTGGTTGAGGAAGATGGGGTAGTGGAGGAAAGCCTACTCCCTGATAAAGGAACAGCCTTTCTGGGTGCTGGATGTAGGTACTTCCACTACCTCATTTCCTCTTCCTCTTGTTCCTCCTCTAGATCAGTGTTCCTGTTCCCATGTCCAGGCTCTCCTGATGGTGGTGGTGGTGGTGTCCCTTGGGGGAGGAGGGATGGCCATGACTGATGCCATTTTCAGTCAAATAGCAGATCTGCAAATAGTCTGCAAGAAGGTGTGCTCTCCTGGACTGCGAGATTGAGAATGACTAAAAGTAATGGGTTGGTCCCTTTAGTAGAACCATCCACAGACTTCTGTACTGTCCGTGGACTTGCTAATTTAAAATAGGCTTTGGAACATTGTGAAAAGTTGAGAGATGAATTGAGCATGGCAGTAGGAGCTCTGGAAGGGTAAACTTTCAACTTGGAACTTCCTAGATTTGCCGAAAATGCAGTTTCAAAATGTCTGCGAAGCACGGACACCGATAGAAGACACATCATCCCACCACAGGGATGCAGTCACATGATGCTGTCTAGAGACATCTGTGATGCCGTCAGACGTTCACGGACATCGGTGACCAAAAAACAGCATTAAAAGTTAGAAAGTAGCTAGAAGTGTTAATAATGTTACTAGGAGGTGAGGAATGGATACGTTTTCACTTGAAACTTCCTAGATTAGCCGAAAATGCAGTTTCAAAATGTCAGCGAAGCCCCGACACTGACCGTGGACATGTCATTATGCCGCATGGGCGCATTCACATAATGACGTCCAGGGGGTGATGCCTATGCCACAGTGATGCCCGCAGACCACGGCAGTGGGAGCAGGGTGCATGCGCAGTGACACCCGTGATCGGGCAGGCATGTTCACAGCCTAATTAAAAGTGCATCATGCAAGACCAGACATGTCCGAACTAGGCGCCTCTTCCGCAAACGTCGCTCATTGCGTATGCGTACACGAACATTTGAATAGTCTGCGGACTATCAATTGGAGTTTTTCTTTTATTGATTCAACTGTATACGAGATATTTATAGTACAAACAATAACTTAACGTATGAAAGTATTGGGGTATCAGAATGGGAAACATAAATGGGAGTATTTTGTGTTTCTATAAAGTCATCATCAGGCGAAAGATGGAGAGTAATTTCATCAAACTGTCTGTGATTTATGATTTCTGGACTTGATTGGGGTGATTGCTGGGGACAAGTGGAGGAGGAACAACTGGGGCAGTAATAATCAACATTTCTAATGACATGATTGTTCACATAAATTACAAGTTCTTTAAAGTTATTGATGAGTTAATCCATTTTCAAATACAAGTTCCATTTCTGGTTTTCTGATTACTCAGTGGAGTGGTTTGTACTATAGAAAAGTATACATTATTATTTCAATAAGCTCAGTATAAGTTATGTTATTTGGTTGTATTAAAGATTAATTTACCATTAATAATTTCATCATCACTCATTTCTTCTTTGAGAAAGTTTTCTTCTGTTTTCTTCTGTTTTCTTCTGTTTGCCATTTCTATCAAAATAAAAAATTGTAATATTTGCTTATGAGAAATGTCTATACAATGAATGGTAATAATAGAAAAATACATAATGTGTACTTACTGTTTGGAAAGAGATTATTTTCCAATGTGCTGCCAGTGAATGTTAGTGTGTCTGAAGAGTTGTACTAAACTGATAATATGAGGTGTAAAGTTATACTTTGTTTTTGATACATTCCATAACATTGTGTGCTAAATGAAAAGTGAATTTGTACAGTTGTAAATGTTCAATTGTGTACAGATGTATATTTGGGTGTGGTTAATATTAGTGATGTTGGTTTATGTACATGCTTTTGTTGTTAGAAGGATACAAAATACTCTGTTGTCCCCTCTGCGTCTGGGTTTTGTTGCTGCTACCTGCTTTGCACATACCTTTATACTGTCCACAGACTCTAGAGCTGCTACATAGGGGGTGAGTATAGTATTAAGATGTTGTAGCAATTAGGGTTCACTGGTAAAAATCTATGAAATTCAGTGAAAAAACGTTGTTAAAGAGACATTATGGTTAATTTGCACCAATAAAAACCTATGAAATTCAGAGATAAAATGTTGTGAAAAGGGACGTTATGGTTACAAGCAAAAGCGAAAAACCCCAGAAATGTGCCAGTTATGTTAATCTAAGCAACCAAACCTCGTGCCACCACTGTGCACTGCTAAGGTAAACACCCAGGACCTCAAAGATGACATCCCAAATATACATAGACACATATTAAACTCGCCGCCCTATGGTTAAGGTGAGTATCAAGTTCCATGGGAAACCCGAAAATTGAGCTGCTTATAGGTTTTGACTTGCATGACGGATTTGCTGATATTGTGCAAACAAAAGGTTTGTCATAGCCCCCCGCACCCCAGACCAGATATGTTGGGAAACATTCGTTAAAACATTCTTTATTAGGTTATTAAGAAAGCAACAAAAATGCTTTTTTTTCGGCCTACTCCCATTCATGTCCACATAGAGAAGAAGTTCACATTTCTGTGCAGCGCACAGCAAAAACCGCTGTACAGAATTGGACAAGGTATGAAAGAACTTGAACATGAAGCGTTGACTCAATTTCCGGCAGGGATCTGGGGTTATTCCATCCAGTAGTTGTTCAAATATTTGACATAGAAATAGGTGCCCCCATCTCCCAAAATGATAGCTATAGCACCCCTGGTGCATTGCAGCAGAGTCTGAGAAGCTTTTCAGAAATGAAAAAGCAGCAATGTTTGCCAAAATTCTATTGCTGATTACTTTTGACTTCCTGGGTGAAATTGGATGACATTTTCATAACTATATGTTTGTCAACGGCCCTCCCAAATTGTAAATCTTGGGAAGAATATGTTATAAAATGTAAAAATTATTAAGAAAACAAAACAACACAGTTTTAAGCCTATTCATTTTCCTATAGAGAAAAAGTACAGTTTTTGAACAGCTATAGCACGAAAACCACGGGGCAGATTTGGACCAAATGTGAAACAAGTTGGGTATAAAGCTTTGACTGAATTTACAAGTGCATACTTGAAGCTCAAACCGTCTAAGACTGAATTTCTACTCCTTTCCAACAACACCAAACACCCAGAAATACCGACCTGACTATCAACCAGGAACCCTTAGCGCTTCTCACCCGAGCTCACCTCCTGTGCCAACCCCTTAAGGTTCCACACTGACAAACACCTCTCCTTCAAGACACACATAGCTGACAAAACTCAGACAGCTAGGTATCAGCTCTCCCTCCTGCGGAAGGTCAAGCCCTTCCTCCCTCCTTAAATATGTATTGAAAGAGGTCAACAAAAATATTTTAACTTATTTAATCAGTAATGTAACAGTTGATGTAATTATTGATCTCATGTCATGTGTGATGTCATTAGTGACGTCACCAGTGATATCATCAGTGATGTCATCATTGTGGTCATACACTGCGCAACAGGAGGTGCATCGTTAAGATCGACTTGCTCAAAATGCAATTGGTGAATTTCAGGGGTTTTGTTGCTGAAAATATTAGTAGTATCAATCTTGCATATTGTAGCATGAAATTAAAGTTTTTAAAAAAGGCTTTTCTACAGTTTTCCTCCCCTTTTGGGCATGGAAAAAAGCAACACCTTTTGGGAAAGCAACACCTCTGTCAGAGGCATTGGGTGGAGCCATAAAGATATATACTTCCATGCACACAGGACATGAGATTTGTTTTTTTAAAAAAAAAGGAGTAAGGAGGATTATGGAATATTGAGAGATGGACATGAGGAACAAACTGGAGATAGGCAGCTGATACAATTGGAAGGACTGACCCATGCAGACTGGAGACCAGTGCATTGAGAGAAGAATAACAAAATAGCCACCTGAAATAAGGGTTTGCTGAAAGGATGAATCCAGGCTGACTGAGTCTGTTGCTCGCCTCCAAAATCAGATGCTAAGGTAAACCCCTTTCAACTCCAAATTGTCCAGATAGATTTACATGGGTTAAATCTGGGATTGGAAAGGAAAGGAACTTGTTGGCAATGGAATTTAAAAACAGGAGTATGGGTACTTATCTTGCAATGCCCTGTGTTCCCCTCATATACATTGACTACAAAGTGAGATGCGGTTTCTTTAAGGCCCACATTTCTTTGTATAGAAAATGAGATAATGAGATTTGAAACTGAATGCATTTTGGTCCCTTTTTAATGCAGACTAGCCTATGGAAAATTAGATTCATTTAAAGTATACGTAGTGACTTAAACCAGTACTGAGTAATTGTGGGTCATATTATCCTTGGAAAATGCTATCACCTATGATGATATTGTGCAGCGGGTGGACGCCATAGTCAGAGATTAGGTGGTTGTGTAATAGAAATGAATAAGGGGAATTAGTTCTACTCATTGAAAATTGTTGGACATGCAAACCCCTGCAGTCCCTTGTCTTTAAATACACAGGCAGACTAATGTGTAAGATGGAAGGTGACGGAGTTCTTAAACATTGGTGATGTTACTGGAATCGTATATCTTCAGCCCGAAAATACATGCAGGTTGAAACCAAACATTGATGCATTAAAGTTGAGCAGACATACACAGATTGGAAGTTGCGCATTCAAATAGATTGAAAACAGTGCACACGTACAAGTGAATTTACAGCTGCATATATAGCTGTATTCAAAGTCACTCATACACACACTTGCATGTATAGATGGCAAGCAACACTCTCATGTTTAGTGAAAGTATCCCAAGCATGTTTAGAGAAAGATAAAGCCACATATTTTGTGTATACAGCATGCATGTGAGTTCAAAATAGAATAATCACACTCCAGAGATTACTAGTTTGAATTAAAACTCAAAGGATACTAAATTAAGTAGGCCATTGTCTATAGTTTAGTGGACTAAACATATTTACTACCTCAAACCTATATAGGGAAGTACACCTATTATAAATCTATTTGAAAGGTCAATGGCTCAAATATCTTCCTCTAATACCATACTTGTCTTGCTACTGCAGAACATTTAATGGTTGAAAGACGTGTTCATCATGTTGAAATGTAATCATTGAGAATCTGCTGTTTAGACAGAAGTCAGAAGAGTAGAAATGTTTGAAATGTCTCATATCTTTACAATACAATATATGTATATGGACTGTTTAAATTAAGAGTGAATGTGCGTATGGACAGGTAATATTGGGATTCATATAGGCAGGTAATTCAGATTTTTTGTAAAGATTTTATTGGATTTGCTATGCACAGTCTTGTACTGATCCCCATGGTGTGAAACTGGAGTCCAAGTTGGTTGAAGTTAAAGCACACTTATAAATACATTTTGATTTTTGACTACCTCACTGTCTTTTCCATGCCCAGAATTGCAGGGTAGGATTGTACAAATGGGAATGCTATAAGAGATGGCACATACCATAAGCATGTCTGAACTGCAAAATGGCCACAGCTGCAAGTGATTCCAAACACACCATGACACACGTAATATGCATGTACACATGCATCACTAAACTATCATCACCAATATAGCTTCATCCATCTGCAGCTCGGCCCGTACCGGGCGTCATGGGCCATGTAGACATAGTGAATGACCCGAGCAAAGCGAGGGCCTGCAACCAGGCATCAGGGACCATAAGGCCCAGTACGGTCAGAGCTGTTGGCCATGAAGCCTCCAGAACACCCCTCAAGGCCTGATAGAGCACATTGTGCATTGATTGTGCCCTAAAACATTATCCAGTGTGTCAAATCATCACGGTCAGGCCGCACCAGATTAGCTAAGTGGGTCTGGGCGTACACATACTGCACCACAGTGCACCTTCAGGATTGTGCCAGTTGAACACAATGGGCGGAATGCTGAAATCGCAGCAGCATTAACGTTAATCAACTACATTTTAGTCATTCAACAAAAAAGCTTCAGAGAACACATGTGTAAATGAACACCTTCACACACACACATAAATGAGTAGCTGCAATGTTGCACTACACAACGTTGAAGCTGCTTGAATATGTACATGTGAAAGTGTTCAAGAACACCCGTGTTCATATACACCAGTATGGTGATTATGAACAGCAACCTATAGAGCAAAGCAAGAAGCTACAACACTGCTTGCTTCAATGTATGTGAAAGTGTACACATACACACGTGAAGGCAGCTCCACAGTCATTACAACCCAATTGGCAGGCTATTATCAATCTGCTGCCTATACCAGCTGGTATAGGCCTCAGATTGACCAATCAACTTTGCTAAACACCCACTAGGGTGTTCCAATACTGAGTACATCTGTCACAGGATGCACCTGTGCCCGTGCCTTTCATGACAGTGAAGGGGTGACAATCTGACCATACATGCCAGGTCACTTTGACATTGCAGCAGTGAGTAGGCATGTAAAACGGTGTAACATGGCTCAGAAGTGGGTTGGTGCAGTGCAGAACATGTGTACGTTACCGACTATCTACATCAACAAGTACATTATGATATCAATCAGTAAACATGAAGGCAGTGTAAGGGCAAGTTCAGGCATCACGTGTAATGTGCAGGCAATGGGTTGCATGGCTACAGGCAACTCCCCCCATCCCCCTTAGTGAAAAAGCAGGGAGGCATTGCATGGCAGTGAAAGGTTGACCAGAGAACTGTGTATTGGCAGACAGTGTTGACTAGCGTCAATTGCATCATTTGAGTCAACTGACAAAACAGCAAATGAGAATGGGACAGTAGCAGGACACATGATGAACCCTCAGTAGTACACCCATTTGTGCAGAAGGCACTACACCAGTTGAACCGAGTCAGGGGGCCTGAAACAGGGGGGGGCCTGTGCCCCACACAGACTATGACACCCTAAACATGTGCGTGATGCAGGACTGAGCCAGAGTGGGCATGGAATGGATGATCAAATGCCATTAAATATATGTCATCCTGGACACGTACTATAATGATCATCCTGCCAAGGACACATGCAAGGAATGCATATGGAGCATGAATGGGCACTCACGTCCCTGCGGAGCATCTGCCATCTACACAGTCCGAGTGAGACACCCTGCATCAAGGACAAAGAATGTACCCCACAGTATGTGTCTGGCAGGTTGGCAGGGGGAAGCTTGCATGTACACAGGAGCGTTGAACAGGTCATTGCAGTAGTCCAACATGATACCCACCAGTGCCATGGTGAAATTGGGGTGCAGGGGGGTGGAGCTGCAAGGGAGCATGCCTACGTGGAGTACCCGCATGCAGGTAGAACACACATGCACGTCAGTCATGCGATGACATAGTCCGAGTGCTGAGTGGAAAGACACCCTAGGCTACATGCAGAAGGGCCAGTGAGCTGGAACATGGAACATGGACCGGAGGGGCAGCCGGGTGACTAGCATGTGAGTAGGGTGCAAGTGTGGTGATGAGGACAGTCCCCATCTGCTCTACATGTCCACAGCAGGCACGCATCAGTGAAGCATTGCATGACTTGCACAAGAGAACCATGTACACATAGCATGTAGCGGCAGTCAAGCACAACACAGCACACAAGCAAACTACAAATGGGCTGGACAAACGCGCAACAACACTCACTGGACGTGGCATCAAAATCCAGCATTTCTCCCACTCCTTCGTACTATTCAGCCGGTATGAACTCTGCAGTGATCAACTTGTGTGAAGTGAAATCTTCCTCCTCAGGTGGTGGCCCACTGCCAGTCACCCGAGTCATGGCATAATTGGAGGCATGCTTTAGCTTAGCACAGCGTCGGAGGTCATCCCAACACTTTTTGCACTCCTGAGCTGTGCGCACCTCATGTCCGAATGCACTGACACACTCTGCAACATGCTTCCAGTGGTACAAATGCTGGGCAGCCGTAGTGTGACAATTTGGAACCACTAGCATCTCACGGTCGAGTCCCTACATGTAGCCCACAAGGAAGTCCAGTTCCTGCTTGCCGAAAGGCTTCTTCCTCGATGTGGCAGAGGCCGGAGCCGTGTCTGGGGTCCCAGCCTCTTGTGCAGGAGCAGCCTTCCTCCTCTTGGGCAGTGATCTGGACCATGACTGGCAAATGCCGCCCTGATCAGTTGGGGCAGTGGCACTGGTGGATTAAACTGAGGAGTGGCAGGTGGAACTATGACAGAAGCCCTGACTTGCGTCAGTGGCTGCTGGGTGCCCTTGACTGGACCCTGCGCAGCAACATCCACTGTACCAAGGTCATTGGGACCGAGACTGTCCTGGATGGTAGACCCACAGCCGGGCTGGTGTCGGCTGCATCTGCCCATGCAGTTGCCAACACCCAGCTGCTCGGGGCAGCAGATGACAATACTGCCCCAGGGACATGTGACTTGGTCAGGGCAGCCCTGTGTGCACTTACCATGTGCCTCCTGACCACCTGGAAATCATCCTGGGACTCTTGAGGTGCCAAAGCAGCATGTGGTATCCGACCCTGAGCCTGGGTGGTGGTGGCTACAGCTGCACCTGCAGCTACCACTACCCTTGGGCCCGTGGCAGTTGATGAAACGAAGAGCTGCATCTCCCAGAACCACAGGGGGAGGTGGCATGACTGCACCAACACGTGGCAGAACATCCTGCCGAAGTGGCGCACCACTGCTTCTTCCCCCTCTGCATCCACCCTGGTCACCCTGGAGTCCTCCTACTCCCTGGTCACCCCGGCCACGTCCCTGACCATGCCCATCACGTGAAGGACGGCCAGCTGAGGCACCCCTCACCTTTCGTGGCCTCCCAACAATGGCACAGATGTAGTAGTGCCAATGGGAGGTCTACACAACAATTGTCCTGGGCAATTGGGGCGGAGGTGGTGGGGTACTAGCTGTTAATAGCACACCTATGCACCTGCAAGGCTGTATGTGACCCCGTTGAGAAAATGACGGGTAACGTAACGCTCAGGCACCCCAAAACTGCAGTAAAACCGTGCACGCAACCCCCGGTAGCCCACATGTGTGGAATTAACCTCCCGCAGTATGCAGTGGCACCCAGGGACATAAAAAAAAAGTATGCGTGGGACACACAGGCTACTATGACCTCAAAATTGGGTAAGCGATACACAGGGGGACCCACAGTGGGAAAAATAGCATGCGCGACTCACCGTTTGTCTAGCGTGGTAATGAAAAACACGCGTAGGCAAGACCCCCGCCAAAAGAAGAGATACGTCCTTGATCCGCTGTGAAGTAGTAATGGCGCGTGAAACAACCAGAAGTAGCAACACACACGCCGGTCTCCACGTAAAGCACATACAGCAAACTGCTGGGCCTCGCTCACCTTTAACCCGTGTTGAGAGAAATGCCTGCCCGTGTCACGTCACTTACGCGCTTAGGCCCTTTCCGCGAATTAAACGCATTAACACGCGGACATGCTGTTTTTTCACAAGCTGAATCACTATGCACCCGTGCCGGGGGAAACACCTGCGCATGTTCTGTCACATGCACACTTACGCTCTAAGGGCCTTTCCTCAAATTACATGCTGACATGCTGTTTTTTCACATGCCAAATCACTCCGTATCAAGCTGGCCATGCGACAACACATGGAAGACCACGCTCCTGCCCAGAAGGCCATTTTCCTGCCCCCCTGAGCCCCGAGCCGACTCCCACCAGCCATCTGCTGCTGCCTGCCTGCCTGCCTGCTGGCCACGTGCCCTGCTATTTGGTGCCTGCACGTCAGCCATTTGCTGTGACCACCCCTGCTGGAACAGAAGACTCCCGACTGCAGTTCCATTGTTCCACAACCCAGCACCAGGACCGAGTTGCCCACCCACACCTGCCTCGGGGGTTGCCATGTCGGCCCAAAATCCATCTGGGACCAGTGGCGACCCCCCCGGCAGAGAGGCAGAGGGCTGCCAGCTTCACTGCAGGAGACGTTGGTATCCTGGTGGAGCAAGACCTGGTGCATTATAATGTCCTCTTCGGGAAGAACATGTACCGACAAGGATGGATGGAAGAGGATCTGGAAGGACATCGTAGTTGCCATCAACGCGGAGGGGGTGGCAACCCCCAACCTACCACACGTCCGTAAGCGCTGGGAGGACTTCAGGTCCAGGACCCTCAGGAAGGTCTGGTGCCTCTTGGAAGCAGCAGATGCAGTGAGGTGCCGGGTCCACCTTACCACCGACGACATGAGGGTCCTGGAACACATTAACCCAGCGCTTCACTGCCAGGTCCTTCAGAGGGAGACCCGTCTGGAGTTGAGGGGTAAGTGTCCATGCATACTTATTGGACACAGTGCATGTTGAGGTGTGCCAGGAGTGTGCAGCTTGGACATATGTCTGAAAAGGGCCATGCATGGATGTGTATGTGCAGGGACAGCAGGGACATGACCCTGCTGCATGTGATTCCAGTCATGTGTGATGCACATCAATGGTGTATGTGTTCCAAAGAATGATGCACAACTGCATGAGGAGACGCACACATGTTAGCATTTCTGTGTATGTACTATGCCATGGTTGGGGTGTGACACATGGATGCTTGTTCCACCTTCATGTACATGCACGGTGTACATGAGCATGTGTGTGTGTTTGACATGTGTGCAACTGTGATATGCCAAGGATGCATGTGACACAGACATGTAGGAACCCGATTGGCAGATGTGACATAGTTGCCGATGAATGCACTGTGACAGGTGGTGGAGATGTATAGATGCATGTCTGACTGGTGGCGTGTGTGCATGTGTTGGGCACTCCCCATGTTACTTGTGACATCATGCCAGCCTTCGGATGTTCATGCTGGTGTGTGTGTATGGATGCTGCTGCCTGCTGCATGATTCATGTTAATTTGTGCATGCGTGAGGGTTCTAATGATATGAGTGTTGGGGAGTGTGATGCCATCTGTGAAGTTTGACACTGCCACTCATGTGCAACTGTCATGTGTGTATCAGACCATTGTACAGTGCCCTGATGCCTGTGTTCTGTCTCTCCCTGTCTGCAGTGTTGACTGATGAAGAGGGTGGAGACAGTGCTGTGGAGCACAGCGGCAGGGATCCCACCGCCAGCTGGAGACGCAAGGCCCAGCTCTCCTCCGAGGTAGTCATCTCTTCGGGGAGTGAGGAGTCTGGTGCCGTGTCCATGGCCACAGCTGCCGAGGGAAGGTCCAAGAGTCGGAGTTTGGAGGTGGACTTCTCGGCAGCAGTAGGGGCAGCTGTGCCCCCACAGGGGCCTATGGAGGAAGATGGCACAGAGTCATCGAGGTTGGTGGAGGGTTCAGTTGAGGAGGAGGCCGTGGAAGGCCCACGCACGGGGCCTGGAGAGGGGGATTCCACTGGTGCTAGTGTTGCAGTCCAGGGGCAGCGACAAGAGGCAGCACAGGCTGCTGCAGAGGTGCCTGTGTGTAATCCTGTCGCCGATCCTGTGGCTGCATCATCTGGCACCAGCAGGGATGCCTCCGTCCAGACCCGTTTTCAGGTTGGGGATGTGCATACAACAACTGGCCTTCCTCTCCCTGCGGACGTTGAAATACGTGACTGTATTGAGCCTTTCCTAGTTGGGATGGCTTTGTGCCAACGTGGTATTCGGGATGATGGTGCAGGGTTCTCGTCTGGACAATGCACGTTATTTCGGATACCTCATTGGCCGCATCGACCTACTAGGACATGTCGTTGACACTGGGCTCATCCGTGTGCTGGATCTTCTTGCGACCCCCTCCTCAACTGCACCCCCTAGGTGCCAGTCATCCTCCGTGCCATCTTCCTGCCCAAGTATAACCTGGGCCCCCTGTGGAGCGGCCCCTGAGTCAGCGGCCAGGCTGGTAGAGGAGACATCCCTGCCACACTCGGGAGTCGGAGTTCCAGTAGGGGTGGCCACCCCAGCAACTGGACACCAGCAGATGGAGGACGTGCAGGCATCATCAAGAAGGGCACATGCACGGCGGCACCAGAGGATTCCATCAGCCTGGAGGCCGTCGTGGTGCCAGAGGCAGTGGAGGCAGCAGGATCAGCGTGGGAGCGATCATGGCTCAGGGCCTTCAATATCCCAGGGGCAGGCATCGGCTGGCAGGCAGGAGGACCCTGGATTGGGAGTGTCTTCCGTGTGGCAGCGGTTGTGCCAGCAGATAGATGCGGAGCGGCGGCGGGCGGAGGAGGCACGGCTCACAATGGTCAGGGCAGAGAACTCCATGCGCCGGGCATTGAGGCGGGCTGAGTGCCTCGAGGCAACTCGCAGGGAGTTGGAGGAGGCCATGGCTGCATCCCTGCAAGACCTTGGGGCCAGGGAAGAGGCCCGCCTCTGGGACATTGAAGTGGAGTTCGATGAGGCCCTGGCCCGGCACATCAATGAGTGAGCCATCACACTAGCCCACCACCTTTGTATATAGTTATTTAGATTTAGTTTTAATTTGTTTTTTATTTTTATTTGGAGTCCACGGACTTTGCTCCACCTTTAGTATATAGTTGTATTTTAGATAGGGTTTTAGGTAGGTTTCCTTTTGTTTTGGGATCATAAGTCGGGGCCTGCTGGCAGGTTACTGTCACTGGTGGTTGGGAGGGGGACATGAGTCAGAGCCTGCTGGCAGGTGCCCGTCACTGGTGGTGGGGTGGGGACATGAGTCGGGGCCTGCTGGCAGGTACCTATCACTGGTGGTGGGGTGGGGCACATGAGTCGGGGCCTGCTGGCAGGTTGCCGTCACTGGTGGTGGGGTGGGGCACATGAGTCAGGGCCTGCTGGCAGGTGCTTGTCACTGGTGGTGGGGTGGGGTGGGGGCCATGAGTCGCGGCCTGCAGGCAGGTTGCCGCCACTTGGGGTGGGGTGGGGGAGATGAGTGGGGGCCTGCTGGCAGGTTGCCGTCACTGGGGGTGGGATGGGGGACATGAGTCAGGGCCTGCTGGCATGTGCCCGTCACTGAGGGTGGGGTGGGGGTACATGTGTCAGGGCTCCCAAGTGCATGGTGCCATGTGGTCTGCCTGTGGGTCATGGTAAGGGGTGTTGGGCTGCCTGCGGGTCATGGCAGGGGTGATGGGCTGCCTGCCGGTCATGGCCAGGGGTGATGGGCTGCCTGCAGGGCATGCCCAGGGGTGATGGGCTACCTGCGGGGCATGCCCAGGGGTGTAGCCTGGTTCACTGTGGTGTGGGCTGCCTGCTGGGCATGGGGAGGTGAGGAGGAGCACACCCGGGAGGGCCCACACTGCCAAATTGCGTGTGCAACTCCCCATGCACCCCCGGGATATACGTTCCCCGCTCACGCCAGGCCAATCATGTGTAAAACTCCCTGCGCACCGCTCAGAATACGCGTACCCTGCTCGCGCCAGGCCAATCGCGTGTAAAACTCCCCGCGCACCCCTTGGAATACGCATACCCCACTCGCGGCAGGCCAATCATGTGTACAACTCCACTCGCACCGCTCGGAATACGTGTACCCTGCTCGCGGCAGGCCAATCGCATGTAAAACTCCCAGCGCACCCCTGGAGATAAGTGTACCCCACTCGCGCCAGGCCAATCATGTGTAAAACTCCACTTGCACGCCTCGGAATATGTGTACCCCACTCGTACCAGGCCAATCACATGTAAAACTCCAAGCGCAGCCCTCGGAATACAAGCACCCCGCTTGCGCCAGGCCAATCGCGTTTAAAGATCCACGTGCACCTCCGGAATACGCGCAGGCAGGTCATTCACCCTCCCCATGCCCCACAGGCAGCCCATCCACCCTTATCATGCCCTGCAGGCAGCCCATCACCCCTGTCCATGACCCGCAGGCAGCCCATCACCCCTGGCCATGACCCGCAGGCAGCCCATCCTCCCTGGCCATGCCCCGCGGGCAGCCCATCACCCCTGGCCATGACCCGCAGGCAGCCCATCACACTTGGGCATGCCCCGCAGGCAGCCCATCACCCCTGACCATGACCCGCAGGCAGCCCATCACCCGTGGGCATGCCCCGCAGGCAGCCCATCACCCCTGGCCATGACCCGCAGGCAGCCCATCACCCCTGGCCATGACCCACAGGCAGCCCATCACCCCTGCACATGCCCCACAGCCAGCACACAACACAGGGGGGACTTTTTCCACGCGAATGGCCTGGCGTGAGCAGGGTACGTGTATTCCGAGGGGTGCACAGTGAGTTTTACACGCGATTGGCCTGCCGCGAGCGGGGTACATGTATTCCGAGGGGTCCGTGTGGAGTTTTCCATGCGATTGGCCTGCCGCGAGCAGGGTACACGTATTCTGAGGGGTACGCAGGGAGTTTTACACGCGATTGGCCTGGTGCGAGTGGGGTACGCGTATTCCGAGGGGTGCGTGTGGAGTTTTACACGCGATTGGCCTGCCGCAAGCAGGGTACGCGTATTCCGAGGGGTGTGCGGGGAGTTTTCCACGCGATTGGCCTGGCCCGAGCGGGGAACGCATATTCCGAGGGGTGCGTGGGGAGTTTTCCATGCGATTGGCCTGGCGCAAGCAGGGTATGCGTATTCTGAGGGGTGCGCGGGAAGTTTTCCATGTGATTGGCCTGGCGCGAGCGGGGTACACATATTCCGAGGGGTGTGCAGGGAGTTTCCCACGCGATTGGGCTGTCGCAAGCGGGGTACGCTTATTCCGAGGGGTGCGCAGGGAGTTTTCCACACGATTGGCCTGGCGCGAGCAGGGTACGTGTATTCCGAGGGGTGCGCGGGGAGTTTTGCACACGATTGGGTTCTCGCGTGTGGGCTATGTGGTGTATTTAGCGCGTTTTCATTGTTGGGGGCTGTATGCTAGTCCACTGGCCTTTGCGCCATGTAGGAGATTTGTGCGGGTGTTTTTGGCGCATAGGGCAGGGTTGGAGGCGTAACTGGTGCTGCTGCAGGGTTGCTGCGCCATGCTGCGCCACGTTGGTTATGGATGTAAGTATCCATGAATACGCTGTGCGTCAAAATGGGTTTTGGCACACGCAGCTGGCGCACGCGCACTCTGTGCGCCAGCCGCGTGTGCCACTTCTGTGCTTGATTCCATGAATTACCCGCTTGATCTTTTTTATTGTTTTGATACCCTATTAATGAGCATTGAAATTAATTATACTCTGGAATTAGGTGTAGCTTTGATTTTATTGATTGTTGAATAAGTAGGGTTGGAAAATGAAATTCATCAGTTTTATGAAATAATTTGTAATACATTCAATGTTTTACAAGATAGGAAGAAGGGTAGGAAATTAAATACGTGGTTACCTTGCTACTGTTAAACTGTTGTGATTTTACTGTTGTGTTTTAAATGATGTATTGAACATTTTTTGTATTAAAGGTTGAGTTTTCTCAACCGAAGAATAAAAAACATTTTTTTAAAACGCTTCTTTAACTACACGGGTGATGGGGGGTGTAAATGTGACCTAATCAGACCAGAAAGATGTCACAGTATGCATTGCCTCAGCTTTAAAGCCTATAGAAAATTCAAATTCAAGTTGTGACTCTCTTTATAGTGGGATCATGGACCCCATTTTGTGCAAGATACAGATGCAGTCTTATGCCGGTTTTCTTGTTGGGTCCTCCATCCAAAGGTTAAAACCTCATAGAATAAGGATTTTGCCAATCTTATTTCAAGTTGTCATTACACATGTTGGCCATTCATTCTTGGATGCTGGGGACTGGCCTTACAATGGACTGGACTCTTCCGCATGCTATTGGTAGGTTAATGGAAAGCTTTGCATTGATGTGATTTTGCCCAATAGATGCACAAAGAATTAGTAAGCATCTGTGTGGGGTAGCTCACAGCTGACGTTTTCTTTGAATGTGATAGCAACATCACCCCACAAGCCCCCCCGCTTTCTTTTATCTATTTCTACATAGGATTCTGTATCTGGATGAGATCATCACGTACAGTGAAATGGTGAGATTGGTTGTGAAACACCATTCCGTGATGGCTAGCAGCGAGATGTCAAAATCTTATGGTTCCAAGGTGTTCACTGTGTTCATTCTAGTCTGTACATATGGGTGGCCTCTAGCTCATGGCATTGCACGGTTGCATTCAATTATCTACAGGTGTGTAGGCCTCCTGCCCACAGGTTGCTTTTGGGGGTAGCTATCAAATCAGGAGTGGGGGCTGGGTGTCAAGTGAAAGACACCACCGAAATTCACAAAACAAATATGTAAAACAGATGAGCTAGGTCTACTTTCCTTCTCCCGTGGTCAGAAGTTACACAGTGTGCTTCAAAGTTACTTTCATCACTGCCACCCGGGGTGGGAAGAGGTGCAGAAATGTCACGTCAAAGAGGACAATTTTGAAGGAGGTTCAATTGTAGAGCATTACTCACTGTGCCCTGCTTCTCCCCCGCCATCATGCTGTGGCCACTGTGTCGCACATGGTGGCATTCAGCTATGCGTGCTTTGTGAACATGCCACTCCTGTCATACCAGCTTTCAGCTTTTGATCTCACATTCATATGCGTACCACAATGTACATAGTTTTCAGTAGATATATTATGTAGATGCCATTTTATTCAGATGATGCTCTTGACCTACCAGCACCCATACTCCTCTTACTTCCTCCAAACAGTCAATCACAGTTTGCTCCTGGAATTTATTCTCTTCAGTCATCAGAAACAGGTATGGGGATGCCAGTGGCAGAATACTGTTGCCAGTAGTCAACAAGATTCCCACCTACTCATCTTGTAATGTTATGCCACCACTTTCTCAAAACATTGTGTTAAATCCACAGAATGTATCTGGCTCTCCATGATAGCCAAGTGTTATGCTATCTTTTGTTTTGCTAATGGTAAGGGGAAGCAGAAAATATCTATTAGATCCTTCCCTAATAACCTTTTATACTAACACCTTCAGCTTCCTTTACCTTCCCGTATTTGTCTTCTCTGAGCTTTCATTGGTCCTGTCAACCACAACACGTGGCTCGGAGCCATTTTGTGCTTCCTTTTACCTATAAACAAAGGAGGCAGGGAGACGGCTAAGCAAGCCGTTTCAACTGTCCTTTAGTTGAAGCTCACAAATGGATTCAACTGACCCAATCAAAGACTAAGATCAGACTTTTTGAATCCCCTATAATTCTTCAAATCCCTCTCTCTCCCTTGGGCCCCTACCTTCTTTCATTCACACTCCAGCACCGTTATCTCAGACATTAGAAAACCAGGATATTTGGACAGACCCTGTGATGGCTCTTCATCCGTATGTAACTAAAAAAAGGATGGCCTCTTGCAGAAACTATTTCATGACCTCATCTCTTACTTTGCAGTGCACACATACAACTGCAAATATCATGAGGCATACTTGCACAAATCACATTTTCAACGCTGCACTGCAACATCTTCTTTTGAGTTGTGTATGTCTTCCTTTACAGCATTTAAAAACACTTTTCAAAAAATAGATTTCACAAAATAGTGATAGTAGCCCACATTACACAAACTCTCAGGCAAGCTTAGACTACTAAAATGTGATTCAGCGCAGCATGAAACAATATTAGTAAAACATAACATGGATTTGTCTGTTTGAAATTATGGCTCAAAATCATATTGTGTTGCCATAGTTACGCTAACAATGTGCGTGAAAAACACAGTCAATAGTCAGCAGGCTTAGTGTACTGTGTTTCCTAAACAGTATCAAACATATGCTGATGTGTTATTGCCGACATGCCTGGGCAATTATTGCAGCCGTAATAATGTTTTTTCAGGAATAAAAAAGAACAAAAAACGATCAATGCATAAATAAACTTGCCAAGATCGCTAAGGTGCTTTTTATCAAGTAAATCTTTGCTTACAAAAATACTACACAAATATGCCACAAAGATTTTGTTTCAGTGTCTTCCTCCTTTGCAGTTTCCTTATGATATATTCGTCCTTGGTGGGGGTGGGTGAACTCTCAAACAGATGGGGTGTCAATATCCAACCTGAAAAGGAGCGAACTAGGGGAATACATGATGTATTCAAATGCTTCAGATAAAAGACATTCTGTAGTAAGCGAGAGCATTTCCTTATAGTAGATCATGCTGTGCCCATCCTACTAAAGACTGCATATGCGCAATAAGACAATATTGTGCCACGTCATTGTGAAACTGTTGAAGAAAACATAATTATAACTGCTTTAAATACCGTGCTAGTATTAATCATTTACATACATGTTCCTGATCTCGAAAATAAAATTTAAATAAACATTTCTTGAAAACATTATGCAATCAAATGTGCTAATACGTGCAATGCTGGTACCATATTCTTTTTTTTTTCCCCAACTTTATTTAATACAAATATACAATACAATTAAATAACCTCAAAAATATCAGAGTGAGAACAAGCAAAAGATCACACCATATGCAGCAATTAATTGAAATGTAAATTACACACTAATTACTAGAATATGGTACTGGCATTGCACGCATGGTTTCTCAAACCAGTCATGGGGCTGGTAATAATTCATGAGGGGTGTTGCATAAATACACCATGCGACCTTCACGTATGATTGAGGTCAGCTCAATGTGCCACCTTCACAAAACAGATTCCTCATGCTTTAGTTAATCACAAGCTGTCATGTCAGTTTCAACAGTCCCTCCAAAAATGATCATGCCAGATACAACGATGTCCGGCAAGTTTGGCTTTGTCTTTCAAGTGTCTTCCTCGCCCATGACAATTGTCATGTCAGTTCTGCGTTTACTTCCACCGTGAAAATACATATTACATTTTCAGATTACCCCCTTAAATGACCATGACAGTTTTAACATTGCCATCACATTGGTGTCCTATGTACGCACATCCTTCCTCTAGTCTGCACATTGTCATCATAAAAATGAACGTAGCACTTTTGCATTGTCCCCAGATAAATGTCCTGTCAGTTTCAAAGTCTCTTGCCCATTTCAAGAACTTTGTCATGCTTGTTCTTATATTGCCCTAGAACACTGACACAACAGTTTCACATTGTCCCAGAAAATGACCATGTCAGTTTCAGCAGCACCAGTTAATTTTAGCCACAGTTAACCACATTGTCATGCTAGTGTTTTCAGTGGTCCACCAAATAGAGCAAAATTAAAACCACATGCTCAAAAAGTAGAGCAAACATCCATCCAGAAGCAATGCTGTTTATTACAGCTGGGTTATCATAAGTCAAAAAGAACAGTGGATAGGCTCTGATCGAAAGGCTGACATCTGAAAGGAATACGAACAGTAGTTGTATACAATGAAATACAATGGTCGGAAATCCATCGAAACACTTGCAAGTGGGAGAATTCACTCTTTCTGTGTTCCCAGAGATTTCATTGGTTCGTAGACATCACCCCCTCAAACATTTCCATTGATTAGCGAAGCATAATTGAAGCAAACAGTTTACAGTTTCCCAATACAATGCCTCACCATGTTGTACCACATTTATTCACACCCCACACCGGAACAACTTATTATTTCTAAAATAACATTTTTGCTGACTGCTGGAACTTTAATACACTTCCATTGGCCAGCACCATTGAGAACGGAACATGAGACACCCTGCAGCTGGTGGGAAAGGGACATTCACACAATACCTGTTGGATCATGATCTTTGCAAACTCTGTTGTAGGTACTTCATAAACTGGCCACCTCCCCAGAGTTCATGAACTTACAGTCTTATTGGTTCTCCCAGGAACGCCACCCCGTATAGGGTTCCTTTCCCACAGCCGCCTGCCGATGGCATGTTACCGGCACACTGGTACAGAGCCCTTGTTCCCTGCTGCCATACTGGGTGGCTGGTTTGGCTGACCGCCCTGTAATTACATCACCTTGCTCTAGTTGTGAGGAATTCGACCATCCGCACAAGTAGAGTATGCTCGCCCTGGCTATTTGATTTTTTGTTTATTTAAAAGAATGAATGATGTGAGATCAACCTCTGTAAAATATGTGGGGCCATTCCTGCACATATTTCCATGCTCACTGCAGAGCAGAAAAATAGTCATGTACTCTGGAAGAACACAGCTTACCAGCTCAGCCCTCCCCTCTCATGTGTAGCTGACACCTGACAGATGTTGCTACATCAAAAGCCTCTGGCCGTGGGCAGCCTGATTAGCATTACTAGGCCCCCATGGATTTGCATCTCCATTGTTACACCTTGCTGGTGGTGCCAAATACTGAAGTATGTTAATTAGCAGGCCTCAGGGAGGGCCTGGGTGCAGGAAGTGACATTGGAGACTAGAGACCAACAACTCTTTCTAATGCAATGTGTCAACTTGGTACTAATACCCCTCCTTGGTATGAAAGGGGAGTGATTGTCCTGTCTGGAAACACTCCTTTCAGAGCAGAGAAGTATGTGAATTGTAGGAAACAAAAGACTGCCTGCAACACCCTACTTCAAAGGAGGCCCATGTTTTGACCATGCGCTGCATATGGCTCAGGTAATAACGGAGACACTTTGATGTACAGCAGACAGGAAGATGGGTATAAGTATATGCTGTCATCCTTCCCTTGTCTGTTGCCAAGTGCTCTGATTCTGATCTGAAGCATCACTGAAGATTGTTGGTGGGGACCCTGGAATGGTTCATTAAGGTGGGCCTAGCCTGCACCAATCTCTGGGGCCCGTTTGGCATTAAAAAAGGACTGAACCCCTCACTGATCAGTTCATCTGAAGACTTTGAAAGGAGTAAGAAGAAGGACTCATTTGGACCTGAGCTGAAGGTACAGTCTACCTTAGATCTTCTGCCAGTGAAGGAAGGCCAGGAGTTCCAAGAGGGAAGCAAGATCCCTCCCCTAAACATCTCCCAGGGGCTAGAGGGAGGACCATTCCAGCACCTCCAGAACTGGTACCCAGACAGCACAAGCGTGCCCTGCTACGTTATGACAGCAATCATCCTAGGTGGGAAGTACCAGAGAGTCTCTGGACAAAGGACCAGACTGTTGCCTAACACCCTCCTGAGCTTTGGACCGTCTGCCTTGAAAGGACACGAGCCCCGCGAAGAAGCTAGGAGGAGTGCCACACA
Organism: Ambystoma mexicanum; assembly: GCF_040938575.1. Classification (NCBI taxonomy): domain Eukaryota; kingdom Metazoa; phylum Chordata; class Amphibia; order Caudata; family Ambystomatidae; genus Ambystoma; species Ambystoma mexicanum. The sequence continues at coordinate 424,160,913 of NC_090928.1, read as the reverse complement.
TGCATCATCCAGCGTCCATCTTTTTAAGGACATTTTCGAGACAGTCGAGTCCTCGAACCGCATCCGGCTGCACTGCTGACTATTGGATGCCTCGACCAGTATTTCAGATCTGCCAAACAGCTAAGAGAGAACTTGGCCCTGAACAGCTGCACCAGACTGACTGCAGACATCTGTCCTGCTTCGCTTGCCAAACTGCCTGTTGCCTGGTATCCGCAGCTGTCTCCCACCACTATCTCTGTCTCAGGGGCTGCAAAGCACCCTCGAACCGCCTCGAAGCTGTTGAGCAGCAAGAACTTCTTCAGCACCAGGTCCATTATTCTGCCCCCCAAGTCCTTCTCTGGCAGTACCTAGAGACAATTAAGATCCTTTGACTCTTTGGTTTTGAAACCAAATAACTTTCAACTGTAAGACTTATTACTTTACCAGCTACCCTCCTGTCAGTATCCAGAGTGCATCCCTTTCCTTCATGTAACTGTCTGTCCTCTGTGTTCCTTTACAGTGTGGGTTGTAATTGTAGTGTGCTAGAAGTGTCTTTTGTAGTAATAATAAAGTAGATATTTTTTTATAAAACCTTGACTGGACAGCCCCTTTTATCATTGGGTAATAATTGTATTTTTTCTGTGTTGCAACTAACCAACGATCCACGGCCTTGCAGAGATAAGCCTGCCGACTGAACACAGAGGTCTTATAATTTACTTGTATTCCAATCTGTTTTGATCCCTTCTGGTGTACTAGAGTTGTGGGGTTGAATGAGGGTTTAGAAACCGATATTCATCCCTGGGCCACTGGTGCCCCGGAAGTTGATTCGTCACACACCCCTTTTGCATATCCCTGTCGTACTGGTCACATGTTTCAGATCGAGGTTTCCCAGGTCCAGCTGCCCTGAGGGATTTCCCCTTACTCGTGTTTATGATGGCACAATTTGTACCTGTCCCCTTGTTTAGCTAATCATAGGGCAGTGTCTTTGGACTGTGTGCACAACCAATGGATAATTGCACCCTACCATTCCTGGTGAAGTCCTTTGGACAGGGCGTCTGTGGCTTAGAATAACTGGGTCATTTCCCATGTAGCTACATACACCGCCCCCCTTCTTTACTCTCACATTTGGTAAGTGCGTCCCACTCTCTGGTGCTGAATTAGCACCTTTAATACACCAGTATCCAGGTTGTTCATACAATGGCAGATTCACACTGCCACCAGACAATTACCATGTTACTTTCTAATTGCCCCCATAGTTCCAAACCTTTCAGGACCTGGTATGCATATTTCCGTAGCTTCTACATTGGCCCCAGAAAGGAAATGCTAGTTCTAACAGCAGCAGATCTGTAATGGCCCATTTAAGCACATTCCCACGGTAGTTTTTACATCACCCTCCAAAACATGACCATGATAGTTTCACACTGTCCCAGAAAATTACAATCCTAGTTTCAATAGTGCTGAGCCAGACTTGCACCACTGAGCATATTATCATTCCAGTATCTACAATTGTCCTCTGCTGCTTTAACATTGCCTCCAGAAACTGTTTTGAATCCCCTTTTTACACAGCCCAGAGACATTCAGCACTTACAAATTCAAATGTACTCTTCAAATTTCTGCAAATGTAGCCAACTAGCAACACAGGGTCAGGGTATCTCTCTCTCTCTTTCTTGCTCTCTCGCTCTCTCCCTCTCTTTCTACCTCTCTCAGTCTCTTCCTGCCTCTGACTCTCAAGCATACCCACACATGCTCTCTATCTCTTTTTCTCTCATGTTATCTCACTGTCTCACATTCTATTGTCTCTCTCTCTCTCTCTGATATTTATGAGATATATATATATCTTTGCACTGGGTATTGGCCAACATCTACCCCACTCTCACCTACTGCAATCCCAACCATTTAACCAAGGAACTGTCTGGAGTCGTCTGGAATTGGCAAGGACCCAACAGTTTGGTAAACCCTGCCATGGTTAGGAATGTAGCCATTGTCCATTATTTTGCTATGTTACCTTGGGGATGCACCACTAGGATGGCACTAAAGAGTCGCTCTATTTCTCTCTCTCTCTCTCTCTCTCTCTCTCTCTCTCTCTCTCTCTCTCTTTCTCTCTCTCTCTCTCTCTCTCTCTCTCTGTCTGTCTCTCTGTCTCTCTCTCATTCTTTCTTTCTCTCTCGCACTCCACACTCCCTCTCCCCTTCTTTCTTCCCATCCACACACACACCAACACACACACGCTCTCTATCATTTTCACTTTTCTGCTCAAGCTCACAAAGTCTACTCCCTCAAACTCTAGTCTCTCTCTTGTCCTTGAGCTTACTCTCTTCCTTGCATTTATATCCCTTGTTTTATCCTTTGAGCTTTTCTAATGATACATCAATTCATGGGCAATACAAATTACGCTGACATGCAGCTTTTAGTTCAAATTGAATTAAGGATTTTGTTGCCATAAAACTATTAAATCTTAGGTTAGGTGCATGTGTGCAATTAGAGAAATGTTGGTTGACACAACAAACACACCAAGAAGAAAATACACTGAAAACGTAGCAACATGAAAACAATATACTGTATAATGTGGTTGAGTAGTTGAGTAACTTCCCTCCCAATAGGAATCACCTAGACGCACAGAACCATGGATATTGGACCATAAGGGTAAATGACAGCATGTACGCTTCTACAACCAAGCACTGGGACACAAGGCGAAATACTGCACCGCACGCTGGGCAGACGGGCAATATGGTGTCACAGCAACACCATCAAACAAAGCACGCACCACTATAGTAAGATCATTCGCAGCTGTGAAATGTAAACATGTACACCTCAACAGGAGTATCTAGCACACCTAATCATTGGAAGTCACATTTCCAGAGGGCATTCAGTAACTACAATATATGCCCTGTTTCCAATTTTTTTTTGGGGGGGGGGTCCAGTGCTTCTGATCGCAAGGTTGCAGAACAAACTCTGAGGCTCTCTGTTACAGTTTGCTCAGGGTAGCACCCTATTTCCATGTGCGCTCATTGTCTACCTCTATCCTCCCTCCACCTATCTCTCTCTCTCTCTTTCTCCTCCCTCCACACCTCCCTCTGCATCACTCTCTCCTCCCTCTCTCCACCAATCTCTATCTTTCTCCTCTCTGGGCCTCTCTGCCTGCCAAACTCTCTCTCTCCTCCATCACTCCATCTTTTTCTCCTCCCTCCACCTAGCTCTCTCTATCTCTCTATCTCCTCCCGCTCTGCCCCTCTCGTTCTTTATCCCCCCCTCTCACCGCCTCTCTGTCACTCTCTCTGCCTCTGCTGTCCTATTTAATTTATTTTCGAACCACCAAGGAAGTCTTCATAGTTATACGTTAGATTTATCATTCAAGATATATTTCTGCATTCACTGTACCCGGCTTCCATCTGCCGAATGTGATATTTCAGATCTTTTGAGGGTATTATAAATCATACTGTAAATGTGATTTATGGAGGAAAAGGGCAGCTTTGAAATGCATCTGCACTTTCCAGTAAATACAAGAAAGAACATTCGAGAAAAAGCGCCTCCTTTATACAGTAAAATAACGGCTATCATTCAGAGGGTGGTCGGCTCCCAGACACCAGCGAAACGTAATGAAAGTCGATATATCATATAAGGAAACCTCTATGACATGAAGTCTTCAAATACTGCCAGCATAAAGGATGTCAACGTATGGGAAGCAACCTCTCTTGATCAATTATTAATTGTTGACTTTTACCAGGATCGACCTGCCTACCAGTTTGGCCTTTAAATGTTGCAAATAAAATCCCGAATGATATTGCCCAACACGTTGAAGATGTTTATTCATTTACGTTCAAAATATACTATGAAATGCAATGTAGAATGTTCCTAACAGCATTTTAAATTATGTCTGGAGATAATGGACTCATTATAAGTTTTCCGGTCTGGGAACTACAGTAGCGGTAAGCTTGCCGGTACCTTAGTTCCCGGACCGACAAACTACGAGTTGTGCTCGCGGGTGCCTTTCTGCCCGCCAGGTCGGACCTGGGGAGCTTCTTTTATCGGGTGCTCGCGAATGGGCAATTACCGGGTCCGGCGGGACCGGAATGCCCCGGTAATTTCCCATTCAATGGGCACCGGAAAATATTGCAAGTTTGGCGGCAGCCTGCCGGTTTTACCGGGAAGGCTACGGCCAAGCTTGTTATGGGGCCCAAAATCTTTGTTTTTTCTCCCAAATAGAACATTTTCTCATGAGGTGCTCGTCGCTAATATGATATATTAGTTTTGACACGGGTATGGACTGTTGTTCCGTTTTTTTGACCCTGGGCAAGTGAGCAACCTTCGATACATGATCGTTGTGGTTTGCTGAGGTATGGAGAAATAGCACTGGTGGGTGAACATATAAATCCCACGACCATTTGCGGTTTCAATAGAAGAAGTTTTTCATGAGCTTAATCCGGGGGCTCTGGCAAAGCATTTCTGAAAGTTCAGCCCAAAACAGTATAAATAGGGCACTTGGCTGCAACTAAGTGTGCAATTATTTGGTGATGATGCAATAATGCTTGTTGCAGGCATAGAAGAAGTCTAAGAATTCTTTTGTGGCAGGACAGTGCATTAAGTGTCAGCACCTTAGTGTGACATATTTTTGTGACAAGAGAAAAGAGTTGCAGAGAAACAATCTTTACAGGCAGGTGTAGATTACATTCAATGTAAATGAGTGGGTGTGACAAAATACTTGTTGCGTCTGTAGCAAAAGTGTTAGGGCCTAATTCATGGAACATTTAGCGCGGTGCAAAGTGACCTTGTACGGCCAACAAACACGTTGAACCGGGCATAATTCACAGAAAGGTGTAAAGTGTCTTTTTGCAGAGCGAAGTCACTCTGCACTGCAAGAAGTCTGCGGGTGCCAAATTGCGCCATAAGCTCCCCAGAGACGTGGTGCCATGGCCAAGCTGTGCGGGGTGACTTCACAGAGCACCGCATCGCCTCAGGTTCACGTGAGTGCACATTTGGGGTGTAAAGCAAGGGGGAAATAGGGATAAAACAGGGGTTGTTTCTTTGATTTAAGGGGTTTTGCTAAGGATAGACTTGGAGTTGTGAGTGTGAAATTAATTGAGGTTGTGGGGATTGGAAAGTGGATGTTTGTTGAAAGAGTGACTGAACTGTTCTGTGTTGTAAGTCCCCAGTATATCTTGTTTACCTAGTTTGTTATTTTAGAGATGTGAGTTGGCATCTTACCCCACACACCCAGTGTGAGGCTTGTCTTGATACCCTTTAGTTTGCTTGTCTTGTTAACTGCAGCCCTCACCTGAAGGTGGGGTGGTATCTTAGGGTAAATCCAACCTTTCTGAAGTAGACCCTTGACATTCTCTTGTCTTAGCTGTCTGGATGGAGCACTCAGCCCGATTTTCTTGGTTAGTCGAAGTGGTGAAGGGGAAACTTCCTGTAGTCAGGAAAATACGGTTTTGTAGTAAAGAAGGCTGTAAATATGGTTTTGTAGTAAAGAAGGCTGTACTAGTGATAAAGAGAGCGAGAGCAGCCGTGCTGTAGCAGAAAGCCTTGCGCCCCTCCTATGCTCGGGTGGTGGGGATATCCTGGAAATATTGGCTGGCAGAGTGTTTTTTGATAAGATGCTGTCTTTTGTCTAAGAATGAGAATTCAAATTGAAGTAAAACAGTGAAGTGAGGTAATTGCGGTATGAACAAGTGTGAGTGAGGGTAGAGAACAACTAACGAATTTAGTAAGGGTAAATGGGGGTTCTTTGGGAGAAAATGTTTTGTGCCACAGGATCGGCTCAACATTTATTCTGTGAAATTATTTTGGACAACTTGGGGAGGAGTATGGAACTTCATTGAATCATTTGTGCCAGATGTTGCTCGACTCTAAGGTGAACATTTTAAAATACCACAGGGATTGGTTGCAGGAAAGTAATGGGAAAATGATCAATTCTTGGCCTAATGAGGGAACCTACGATACAGGGATGTTGGAGAACCTGCATACCTTTTTGACTACAAAGCACAAGGCCTCGAAGTTAGAGAAGCAGTAAAACATCTTGGAACTATGGAGGATGTATGAAAAGGTGGAAAGGGCCATAATATTATTGAAATCATGGAGGGAGAGCCGAAAGGAGGGTGCAGGAATTCCATCTACACCACCCCCTATATTGTTGATATTTTGTATTGCCCAAAGAGGGGTAAACAGACCCTGAGTTTGTACCACTTTTTTCCACAGCGGCTACTCCAGTAGTTGAGAGATTGACACAGCCACGCCTCCATCAGTTATGATTTCTAAGGACTGGGATTTTGATGTAAGTGGAAGGATAACTCCGTCAATGGTTAGAGCTGTAGGGAGGTTGAAAATGGAGAGCGGGAAGGGGATAACTCCCCTGATTGCTAGGTTAGCAGATTGATTAAAGGTGGAGGAGCGAGAAAGAGTGAGACAGGCTGTCAGAAGAGCGGATGAAGGTTTGAAAATGAGAGAGAAAGAAGAGGTTAGGGCTTTTCCTCCTAGGATAGTTGATAGGCTGTGAAGAATTGTAGAGACAGAAGAATGGGAAAAAATTAAGGAAGCACTAAGATTAGCAGAGGAACAGGTAGTGCTGCTACAGAGGCACCGAGGTGAAGAGTGGGACGAAGTGAGAAGACAGATAAGGGATTTAGAAGAAGGAGTGGAAATATGGGCAGGGTCTTGTTACATTGGACAACTTAGTTATTAGAATGGTTGATATGGAGAGCAGGTATGCTGTCACAGGTACAGGGGCTGATTTGGGAGGATGGAAGACAGCACCCTACGGTAGTGCTGATTGTGCTTCCATGCCTGTAGGGTCAGGGGATGCAGTAGACAGAGTAGACAATGAAGAAGGAGAGGAATGGGATGTTAACCAGGGAGAGCAGACCATAGTTGCCCTACCTCCCGCTCTAGTAGCAGTGATAGAAAGCACACCATAGAGACATAGGAGGCACCAGGATACTCGCATGGCTGTAGCAAGTAGTAGGGGAGAGATGGGGGAAGCCCAAGTAAAAACATGTATAACTCAATTTCTGTTGCTCCAAATTTGACTGGGAAAGGTGTATTATGTCTGACATGTATGATGACGACACTCCCTTCACTCACTGCAGTGGTGGGGAAGTTGATTTATATACTAGAGAAACATAATGCTGGTATCATGTTGGCAATAGGGGACATGAAGAGCGCATTCAGGGCCCTAAAGGGGGAGCAGTCACATGAGCTTTGGAGGAGATCGGGGTATCCGGGAGTTCAGTTGGATACAAATACCCAAATGGAGCACCTTTTAACAATCTCAGGGCACAGGTATCGGGGCCTTGCAGATTACGTAGCCCGATATGCGTGATATAAATTTGATTCTAGATAAAATGATGAAACTGGATGATGATCCTGCCAAACACATCCAGTTAATTCAGGAGATGTGGAGGGCAGGAACGGGATAAGCATTGTACAAGAATGTGGCAATTTTGTACCATATGATTAAAAAGGGTCTCCCTAAGGAAGTCCAGCATGATTTAAATAAGGTGGTATAGGGATAGAGGCCAAGAGTTGGCCGGAGATTCAAGCACACATTGTGCAGTTTTGCAAATGAAGACAAGAAAAAGAAAGGGAGAGAGTATAGGAGGCTCAAAAGAGCAGAGGCTAAGCTTGTTCAAAAGAAATTGGCAAAGATGTGTCTAGAAGAGGCAGTAATCACAATTTCTATGGAGGGACAGCAGGGGCAATTGGACAACAGCGGCACAGTGAATTGGGTATGACACAGGGGTGGATGGATGGGTATGTTCCAGGGGTGGATGGATGGGTATGTTCCTGTTCCAAGGCCGATGAGAGGGTTTCCGAGAGGCAGGGGAGGATTTCCACGGGGAAGTGGGTCATTTGGAGGGTTTGTAGGAACCGGTCCATGGTTTAGTGGGCAAACTGGAAATAATTATGGAGGGTTTTATGGGATTCAGAGTTAATTATGTGGGAGGTTGGGACACATGGCATGATAGTGTTATGGCCGACCACAGTATTTCAACATGGGAGCACAGCAGATGCAATCCCGACCCTGCCATATGCTCCAGGCTCTGGGCAGTTGCAGCAGGCACGGGTTGAACAGAACCCAGCGACTGGTACTGCACAGACCTATGGGATCCCACCAACCATGCCAGCACAAGCATCGGTGCAGACATGGGATAAAAATCCTTTACCTCAAGGAACGGTTACTCACTACAATGTAGCAAGTGTTTTTGAAGGGTGTCCTTTTTTGCTCCCTGGTGCTAATATGTACCAGGAGTAGAACAGCCCACAGGGGTCTTTGATGTGTCCAGTCCTGTCTGTTACCATCAATCCAGAAGAGGAACCCGGATAGGTGTGCAGGTAGGTGACCAAGTGCTTGCATTCATAGTCAACACAGGGGCTAGGGAATCTTGCATTAAGGAAGGTCAGTTCTCCTTGTCAGGCAAAACAGTGGATACACAGGGATCACTGGGCTATCCTTGTGGTTCCTTATACAGAAGATCTTCGTATTAAGGTATGTACTCAAAATGTATCTGCCCCTTTGTTGTATTATGCGGACACCCCTGCAAATCTTTTGGGAACAGACATCTTGAGTAAACTGTAGATGTTGATTGCTTTCACGGAGGAAGGTATAGTATGCTCGACCCCGCGGTTGTATCTGGTGAGCGAAGCAGTGCATTTACAGGCCTATTGTAGCAACAGCACAATTAGAGGGGTTCCCATACATATAGCATTATTTCTTTATGGGGCAATTGTTTTGTTGCATTGTATCCCAGGGATCAGTAATCAAACTTGGAGGGTACCGATTTAGTTTTTATTTCAGCCTGATGTGCTGCAGGAGGTAACACCAGGCACCATTGGTACAATTCTCTTAGAGGCTGTAGTGATTAAGAAGGACAGGGTGGTTCGCCCAGGAACAGATGAGGAAGACGGAGAGTGGTGCACAGTTCTGTGCATCGATCCAACCTTATCCCTAAGAGATGCGTCTGACAAGCAATTGTTCAAAGACACTGAAGACAAGGGAGGGATGGTCTTTGAAATTGGAGTGCCTTGCCAGATTGCGATAGATTAAAGGGAAGTATCGCAGTCCATGCTCATCATTAAATGTACATCGCGATATTGGAAGAAGGATTTGGGAAAAGTGCTGAACCATTTGTGGACCACCAATCTTCATGATGTAGGGCTGCTATAGAGTGTTGGAGCAGTGAGGATACAATTGAAACCCAGTGCGATATTGCCACAGGTTAAGCAGAACACCATGTCTAGGGAAGCGGACAAAGGAATTTATGAGACAATTATTGTGCTGTTGAAGCAAAGCATAACACTACCTTCTGTGTCCCCGGGCAATACATATATCTACCCTGTGAAGAAAGCAAAGGGGTCCTGTTGGAGGATGTTGCAGGATTTGTGCACCCTCAATAATATTGTTGAGGCAGAATTCTTGGTGGTACTGAATCCTGCCAACATTCTCTGTAACATCCCTACTGGGTCGACAACTTCACGGTAATAGATATAAAAAATGCCTTTTTCTCTCTTCCCTTACACTACGATTTTCAGTACCACATGGCGGTTATGTATCATTGTCAGAGATTTGGAGTACACAAGGTTGCCCCAGGGGTACTGTGCATCTCAGACTGTCTTTAACAGGGTGATTCAGATAGATTTGGAGAACTTAAATGAGTCAAGTACAGTAATCTAGTATGTGGACGATCTTTTAGTCTACAGCACTTCGGAGAATCAGTGTCGAGGAGACTCAATAAAGCTCCTCACCCTGCTCTTGTAGAAGGGGTACAAAGTGAACAAAGAAAAATTGCAGTACAGCCAGACAAAGTTAGTATATCTGGGGCAAGTAATATCACCTGCAGGATGAAACATAATGCTGCAGAGAACCACCGCAGCTCAGAATATGCCTCAGCCAGACATAGTGAAACAGATGCAGCAGTTTTTGGGGCTCTTTAACCACTGCAGATCGTGGATTTTCAATTACTATAGATATGTGAGGCCCTTACTGCAGGGACTAAAGGAAGCAAAGAGGGTGTATGGTCTGATAGAGTGGTCTGAGAAAATGGGGACTTACTTTCGGGAACTCAAAGCTGCAATCAGCAATGCTCCAGTCCTTGCGACTCGAAATTACAAAAAGCCAATCTTTCTGTTTTCCCATTCAAATGGGCAGGTGATGACAGCAGTCCTGACCCAGCAAACATTGTTGGGCTACAAACATTTACTGTATTACCATGTATTACCGCAGACTCCTAGACCCAGTGATGCACGGACAGTTCCCTTGGGAGCAGGCTCTAGCGGCATCGGCTTTTGCAATTCTAAAGTCTTTGACAATTACTATGGGTTGCATGGTGACATTGTATGTGGAGCATGCAGACCTTGTGATTCCTTGAAGGTCATACCCTGAGAACAAAATCCCTCTGAAGGGCAACAATTTTGAAAGGTTTTGGGAGTGGTCATTCTGACAAGTTAGGCAATACAAGATTTGAGATGCCCAGGATCACACATTGGTAAAGAGGTAACCCTGTTATGTGCACCCACTCTGTAATTCCTGCACTTTACTACTTTCTTTTGCAGTTCTTGCCATGAACTAAAATAATGAGATTTTAGAGAACTGACTTGGAAAGTACACAAATAAAATAACCCAAGATGGCAATTTTTAAGAGCAAAATTTTATAGCAGCGTATTATGCAAAGGTAGAGTGATTCTAGCTTCCATTATCAAGGGAAGTATTTAAGTACCAGCATACTAATTGACGTGATCTTGAAATATTTTATCTGTTTTTCCCTTTTGTGTAATAAAGCTTTATAAAAAGAAAAACAGGGTTGTAAAATTGTTATTTATAAATGTGCAGAAAGAAATATGAATTGCACAAAAAAGCAAAGCGCTTTTTGTGTCAAATGTACAGACCTTAAAATATGCTTGCATGAAGTCTGTGTAATCTGGTCCACTTTTGTCTGTCTAGAATCCCTTCCACTCAAATGCCCTACATTAAAAAAAAAATCAGGTAATCAGCTAAACAATGCCACCAGCATGTGAGAAGGCAAACATTTTCACACATGACAGCACAGTAATATCAGTGATATGATGATTTGTCCAGGATCACTGTAGTGTCTGCTGGCAAACCCAGGATACAAGCATAAACAGGTTGGTTCCTCTATCTTTAATTTGGATACCTGATCACCTCTACTGACTAATACTTCATGCTCATAGTTGGAGGTGGCTGTCTTAGGTATTACAACTCACTATCTGAACAAACCAATGTGTAGACCTTCAGCACACTGATGCTGTTTTACTTTTATTTTTTATAGCAACTGCTATCTGGTGCAGGTACATTGCTGATAATAGCACCTGTTGTGCTACAAAATAAGGTACATGCAGGTGTATCAATTTCAGACATAGGAAAGGTTAAGTCAGCCTTGCTGAATTTGGTATTGTAATTTTACATATCAACACTGATCTCTGCAATGAGTGCTTAATACACTGAGCTATCTTCTGAAGGATTGTGGCACTAAATTTAATCAATATGCATTTGAACTTTGGCTATTGCATCTGATCAATACAATCCCCACAGAAAAGTGAGTGTTATACAGGTGTTTTAAAAACGGTAGCAGACACTCCTCTCCAGAAAGAACATGGCATGATAACCTGTTCTGAGATGAGAGTTTGCAGCACACACTTTTTGCTCACTGTACCTTTCACAGATGGGAAATATCCATTTGCATATCAGTCTTTGTCCCGCCCACATGGGCAGTCCAGCACCGAAATGCTATGGCAATTCCTCTCTGAACAAGGGTACCACCAGCAACCCCATACAAGTTTTTCAGCCTTGTTAGGCCTCATCACTGAGGTGAAGCTGTCCCTCTCTGAGCACAGTGAGCAGGGAGTCCACGTCTGGTTGCCCCCAGGTAACTCAGGGTGACCAACCCCAAGTTCCTTGCAAATATTTTAAAAACGGTAGCAGGTGCTCCTCTCCAGAAAGAACATGGCATGATAACCTGTTCTGAGATGAGAGTTTGCAGCACACGCCTTTTGCTCACTGTACCTTTCACAGATGGGAAATATCCATTTGCATATCAGTCTTTGTCTCGCCCACATGGGCAGTCCAAATACCGAAATGCTATGGCAAATCCTCTCTGAACAAGAGTACCACCAGCAACCTCATACAAGTGTTTCAGCCTTGTTGGGCCTCATCAGTGAGGGGAAGCTGTGCCTCTCTGAGCACAGTGAGCAGGGAGTCCAAATCTGGTTGCCCCCAGATAACTCAGGGTGACCAACCCCAAGTTCCTTGCAAATATTCTCAAAAAGGTAGCAGGCGCTCCTCTCCAGAAAGAACATGGCATGATAACCTGTTCTGAGATGAGAATTTGCAGCACACGCGTTTTGCTCACTGTACCTTTCACAGATGGGAAATATCCATTTGCATATCAGTCTTTGTCCCGCCCACATGGCCAGTCCAGCACCAAAATGCTATGGCAATTCCTCTCTGAACAAGGGTACCACCAGCAACCGCATACAAGTTTTTCAGCCTTGTTAGGCCTCATCAGTGAGGTGAAGCTGTCCCTCTCTGAGCACAGTGAGCAGGGAGTCCACGTCTGGTTGCCCCCTGGTAACTCAGGGTGACCAACCCCAAGTTCCTTGCAAATATTTTAAAAAAGGTTGCAGGCGTTCCTCTCCAGAAAGAACATGGCATGATAACCTGTTCTGAGTTGAGAGTTTGCAGCACACGCTTTTTGCTCACTGTACCTTTCACAGATGGGAGATATCCATTTGCATATCAGTCTTTGTCCCGCCCACATGGGCAGTCCAGCACCGAACAGGTGTTGCACAATACTGAACGCACAAACTATCTATACCACAGCCAACACAGAAAGCAATAAAGGATGAATTGATCATAGCAGAATGTACTTGTTATCAACAGACAGGCAATGGGTTTAAAGATTCAGAGCACCCCATCGAATATCCTGACGTGTACTATTTAAGTATGGTTAACAATGAGACCTGACTTTTTTAGCTTCGGTTGCCTTGTGGGGCTCCCTCCAAGGCAGGGATCCGAGGCAAGTGTGCCGTTTGCCCTCCAATAAAGATGTCTATGCTAAGGAGTACACCCACATCTTGTTGGGAAGTATTTCCCTTCTCTGACTGCAGGCTTTTAGATGTTCATGTACAATACACACGTGAGCACATAAGCTGCTCCTCTACTGTAAAGAAAAGCACTGAAAACCACCATAGAAATACCCGGATGCTAAAGCAAACACAAAGCCCAGTAATATCTATGATGGGGCCATCTTTGGCCCACATAGAAGGCTTTGACTAGCCATCTGCTTCAAAGGACTTAAAACATTTAATTGTAACTTCATAAATATTATCCTTATTATACATAGTATCAATATACTTGCATGCTTCAAACAAGGACTAGCAGTTGGTGACTATAAAACAGGCTCTTGCGGAGTGTAATTTATGTTATGGTATGTTGAATTATACCACACACTGCTCCCACCCACGGTCAGTCTCCAGGCGCTCATGTGGCTCTGCATGAGAGAGGGATTAGAGGTGTTAGTGGGGATAGGATGAAAGGATAATTTCAGAACCTTGAGGAACTGGTGTCTGGGAGCGTTGTTTGAATTTGTGGGATTTGGTTCAGGAGGCTCTGTGTGTTGTAACTGTATGGGTATGACTCAGTGCCTTGGAAGTGTGGTAGTGTTTGTGTTGGTGTGTGTGTCGTGTGATGTTGGGTGGACTGTGGTTGTACGCCCCGGTTAGTTGTATCCATAAGGGTCCAGAGTCGCGGGTGGCTGTTGGTGTATGATTATCTATTGTGTTGGAGTGCAATTTGGTTATTGACAGATTTAAGGACTATGTATTGGGAGATTCCTTCCAGGTGTGAACATTACGTTGATTCTTGGTGTATTTATGTGTAGTGTGGTTTTCCCATAGTCTTTTGTGGTGGATTGGTTATGTTGGAGGAGCAGGAAGGGGAGAAGGGTAAGTGAGTTGGTCAGTTTGGTGCACCCTCTGGTGTGACTCTTTGGATTGCTGCTTAGTGGTATCTCTCAACGTTCTTGGCTGTGGTTCGTCAGCCCACCTCGCCTAGTCTGTAGGACTGGGATGACTCCCCATGCGGTTATGGTCGCAGGTGGCTGATCGAACCTGGTATGTTCCTTGTTCAACCCTGTTAGTTGTGGCCATTGGGTGCGGACCTAATGTCTGGTCGGTTCGTAAAGGTGTGCACAGCAGTGTTTCCTAGTATATTGGGGGAGGTGCTCTGTCGGGCGGCCCTGGTTGTGGGTGGGCAGTTACAGTGTGAAAGAAGTACAGCCACAAGCAATAGTTTGCAGAGATCTTAAGCTGTACTATGACTAGTATGATATAAACCAGTTCACGTTCAGTTCAAACTGCATTTAGTGTACAGGTATGCAAACTGCCATGAAATACGAATTTCAGGACTTACATAACATGATTTGAGAATTTGTTTTGGCATCATTTTAAGAAGCATGAGTATGCATGAAGGAGTGGTGCTTGGCGAGATAAGGGGATCATGCTTTTGGTAGCATTGATACCTTTAGCAGGCTTATGAATAGTCAGTTACTTTGCTTGTATTTTACTGTTCTGCACTAGAAGAGAAAACACGCATGTACTTGAATTCTGCTAGGACCATCTCTTTGCATGTTGAATAAAATGAAAAGTAATGTTGGTTGATATTGGCAAGTATTAGTAAAAATGTTGTGAAGCTACATGTACACGCTGTGATACGGTGAATTCCACTCCTTTGCCTGTGACAATTCTTGCTGTTAAAAGTGTTAACAGTTGAGTCAATCACAGTGTAACAGATGCATCTGGTCTCAAAGCCCCCACAAAACACATTTAAAAATAAAGAAAACCCCTCGACCATCAGTGTCTTTATGATATCACATAGCACAGCAAACTTTATGCACTATTCAATAAACTTTTAGAAGCAGGGACCCTTATCACACAGTTTCATTTGTTGCATGTCATGAAAGTGCAGTTGCAAAACTCAAACACGAATATTGTATGAGCTCCCAATACGTTATGTTTCAGGACAATGGGGCATTTGGTTGAATTGTGTCTTCACAATTTAAAAAGTATTTAATGACCTTCAAAAGTTCAAATTTAGGCATGGTCCGGGTGATCATGCCAAAGAAAGCACCACAAAAAAATACGCATATCTCCTTTAGTTGCAGGGACCAGTTGCCTGGGCCTGTCTGTATGATGTGTATGCTCTCCCTGGAAATACATCCTGCTTTTACTACTGTTGCTGACAACTCTCCCTCCAGAGAAGAGTTAGTGCCTATTCGACGCAAATATGGCTTATTGGAGGCAGTGCAAACATCAGACAAAGCTCCTTTACTAGGGGCCAGGGGCGCACTGGTGTTTATTCCAAACAGTATCTACGTGACAGCAGTACTTTTTCTTTTAGATTTGAGTGTGTCCTTGAACCCGTTTTGAAGGGCGTGGTACAACCTATCACGGGCTGAGGGTACATGAGGCCACAGTCTGGCTGATGGCCTGGTAGAGTGAGTTCCATCCCACAGCCAATGAAAGGCGGAGCAAGACAAGATAAAGGGTTTTTAGCAAAGACTAAGTTGAACGTGGCTGATGCTGTCTACTTGTATAATCTTAACCATGGATCATATGAATACTCACAAAATGTATAAACCTCCCTGGGCCTGGGCTGGGCGCACGCCTCATTTGTAACACCATGTTACCCGCCCAGCACTCGCTTTGAAATAGAACAATAGAAAGGAAACCTCCATCAGTGAGGCTTGGTACATGAAGTGCAAACCGATTTAACAACCTTTGAATTTCTATTTACGAAATGTTCCATGATTTAAAGCAAGCACACGCATATTGGCTTGGGCATGTCCCCCTTATACCACTTATTGCCTTGCACACCAGGCACAATGATCCAATACTAGTTTCAGAATCAAGTGTCACAATAGCATGCCAAGGGCAGTCTCATATGTCTGGGTGCTGCTGTTACATGATTTGCAAAGTGGCATATGCCTGGGTTCTAAAATATTTTGCCACATGCTATATCATACACCACGAAACAGTATTCTTAAGTGGGGTAAATCCTTAAATGGCAGGAGCAACAGTGATAGGACAGATATCTCCAGGCATGCTACATATGCCTGAGTTGTGAAATGTTTTGCCATGTGCAGCCAGGTGGAGTAGTCATATCTTATGGTACTGCCATTATATGGGTGTGTAGTCTTCATATACTCAGGATCTGCCACCTTATCACCAGATTGAGCCGTGTTATGTGTGACCCTCCTATGTGTATTGCCCTTTGAAGATGTGGGCCTCTCTCAAAGTGTAATGCCCTTTTAAGGAAGGCCATGACTGTGTCATTGCCCAAGCTAATTAAAGGAGCAACTGCAGGCACGGGCATCAGAACGGGTGCAGACTCCAACCATGAAACATCTGTTTTATCCGTCTCTCATTCTGGGGCTGCAGGCCTACACCGTGGGATCACAGTCCTGCAGCCCTGGCCTGCAGGCCCACACTGGGTGATCACGTCCATGCAGGTCCCTGCTGGTCTGCCCATCCAAGGTGCTCCAGCACCCAGACTGTGCCACAACAGCCTCCTAGGGCTCTGCCCTGCAACACCAATAAGTCTGTCAGGGAGAACTGAACTGCTCATCCAAGATGGAAACCCAGCAGAGGGTTGCAGCTCGTAGAAGTGCATGTGCGCCCTTCTGCTGGCAGTATCATGCCAACAACCTCTGACTGGGGGGAGAAATTGT
Organism: Ambystoma mexicanum; assembly: GCF_040938575.1. Taxonomy (NCBI): domain Eukaryota; kingdom Metazoa; phylum Chordata; class Amphibia; order Caudata; family Ambystomatidae; genus Ambystoma; species Ambystoma mexicanum. The sequence goes on along the minus strand of NC_090928.1, from coordinate 424,144,198 downwards.
GGGGTTTTCAGATAACCTGCCACCGGAATACGTCTGCTACTTGCCCCCGCCAGCAATCACAACTGCCTGCACCTGCCACGTATCTGCTACCCCTACACCCCGGGCCATGGAATGTGATTCCTGACACCCTGCCACTAGTGTCACCCTGCTTGCACAGTAAGTGGCCCTTAGACCCTGCCCCCAGCGACACCCTGCACCTAGTGTCACCCTGCTACAAGGGGTACGGAAAAAGTAAAGAAAGAGCAGCACTCCTGCCTGGGGAAGCAGGGTAAGAAGTGGCCTAGACACCCTGTCACCTGTGTCTGGCCAACCAACATCATGTGGCCCTGACACCCGCCACCAAGAAGCGGTGCAATGGGCAAGTGAAGGTTGCTGCTCTGCACAAGTGCTTGTGCGCCCTCCTGTGCCACTGCAGTCAAGTAATACTCCTGCCTGGGGCAGCGTAGACAAGGAAAAGGGGAGTGAGTAACATGCTGCCACCTCTGCCCTGTCAACATCATGTGGTGCAGCCTGGACGCTCTGCTGCCCCCGTCTCACTGCCTGATCCAACATCAAGGGACTGACTGAGTCTGAATTTGGCACAGCCCAGATACACTGCTACCCGCGTCTCTTGCCTGCCCCAACATTAATGGACTTACTCAGGCCTGAATGTGGTGCAGCCTAGATGCCATGCTACCAATGTCTTGCTGCCTGCCCCAACATCAAGGGACTAAGCCGATGTGGCCCCTGACGCCCCCAGGTTCAGCTTTGCCAGCTTTTGAACTGTACCATCAACCGACCTGGATCCATAGTAATGGCTATCCTGAACGGACACTGATGCAAGGTGAACTGGTCTCCTGCAGTCCTGCAAGTGCTCGGAGAAGACTCAGCAGACGTGCTAAAATGCTGGGAGCCTGATGTAGATTGCATGGTTAAAGTGGTCCCGGTTAAATGGATGTGATGCTGTGCTTCTATAGTTTGTAGGCATGCTCTTAATGGTTCCAGCAGCTGTCAATGGCATCATTCAGTGGTTGAAGTTTCACTGACCGCAGGTTAATAATAAAAGGCCTTGTGAAATGTGGTAGAACTTCCAGCATTCCACTGGCGGTTCACCAACCACGACTGGCCCATGCTGTGTGATCCCGGCCCTGCAGGTCCCTGCTGGTCAGGCCCCCCAAGACCACCCTGTTGCCCTGGGTCCTCCCCAGGCACCCACCATCCAGGATGCTGCCGGCATCAGAGGTGCTTCAGCGCGCAGGCTGTGTCCTCACATCCTCACAGGGCCCTGCGCTGCAGCACCAATAAGTTCCGGTAACCCCGGCACACTAACAGCACCAGTGAGGCTGGCTATGCGACTGCCACTTGCCCCACAATAAGCCTCTTACACTATAACAGGCACGGTGATCATATGTTAGATAAAGTGTCACAAGCACATGCTGGAGCGTCTTATGTTCAATGCAGTTTCAAATTATCTGGTAATAGCCAGCGAGTTACGTCTCTGATGTGAAGCACAGATGGGTATCATGTGCTATAAACAAACACAGAAGGATTTTACAGTGCACTTCTGAAAAACTAAGAGTTGCTTAAGGGTCATGGGCTCCCCTCTGCCAGAGGTAACAACCTACTACCAAGTGAAATATTTGAATCCATCTAAAAATAACTGCTAACTACATCTGTCATACAAAGCATAACCCACTAAATCCATGGTACGCTCTCGAAATCCCAATGCATTGAAGATGTTCAGCTAGTGATCTGTTTGGGATAAAGTACATCTGACCTGCAATGTATTCAGGTTCTAACCCACTGCATGAAACTGATAGTTTCTCGTAAATTCAGACACACGCCATTACATCTGTAATTTCCCAACAGCAATGTCAAATCTACCAAGTGTCCTTTCATCCTGCTACTAACTTTAGGAGGTAGTCATCACTATGCAACTCTGAGTATTGTCCTCACTCTGGTGGTCCTGCTTGAGGTGATCCTGACCAACAGATCACAGCCCAGTGCCTTGACCGGTGTTGCAGATGTGCACAGCTGGTGAGGGACCTGCTTTCAACCTTGCTTCGTTATCCACAAATAGCTGAATTTAAAAGTATAATTGAGTACTTGCTGTCTTCATTTATGGACCTACTTTTTAAAGTAAAAGTGGGCTCTAACCATCCAGATGTCTCTTGGGAGGAGGACACACAACAAGCAACATAAGGTAGAGACACTGTGGAAATGTGCAAGGATGATTTTCTGCTGTGTTTGAGACATCTGTTGGAGAAAGAATAAAGGCAGCAGGAAGTACACTGACCAACCCAATGTTTGCATCAATGGGCACTGCATCACTGACAACTGATGAAAGCTTTGTGAGCAGCGACTGAAGCCTATGGTGACGAGCATCTGTGGGACACCCTCCTCTGTCACTCTATCATCTTAAATTCAGATGGGTCATCAACAGGAACAGACAGCTGACCATCTGCCACACATGTAAGTTATACCTATCTTCTGAACTGTCCACCCATTGAAAGGGAGGATGACCCATTATGGCACAGGTACAGGAAACGACCCATATGACCAGCAGCAGTTGTGAGATTTGCTGTTGAATTGCTAAGATAGTTTATAGTCGAGCTGGAGCTACATCTCTAACAGTCACTTCATTGTGGAATGATGACCATCCAGAGTCGACACACAAGCTCAGATGATGACGATGGTTTGCGACCTAATGCACGTCAGATACTAAAAAGTGGAGCAGGGTTGCTTTCTGTATTGCGCATGGTTTTGGAAACAGATAAATTAATACGTGATTGCAAGGCCCTGATTACTTGCTGTCTGACATATGCAACTGCCTATGGTGCAAGTAATGTGTTTTAAAACTTTTAATGACTTATGGCGATAACACCACTTGGCAAATGTTATCATGTTCTTCCGGTGAGTGCAGCCACTGACTAAGGTTCTCCCAGAGGGTGCAGCTACCCATTTGAAGTTCTCAGGTTCTTCCACATGCAGCGTCCTCACTCAAGTTCCTTGGGTTTCTTCACAGGGCTTAACTGCCCACTTAAGATCTTTGTTCACAGGGTGCAGACACCCACTACGAATATCCGTTTATTTCATGGGGCAGATCCACACTATGGTTCCCATGTTATCCAAAAACTGTGGGTGGAGCACCGTTTTTGGAGACAGGGGAGTTGGTTCCTGGTTTCCTGAATGAAACACTTGTGCCATCACTACAATAACCAGAATCCCTTGAGGCTGAAATTGAAAAAGTAATTAGCAACACCTGAAAAGGAACACAGCCAACACAGCCTCCCTGAAGAGAGTTTGAGATTTGAAAGTACTTGGAGGAGTAGAACTATTGTGCATTTGAACTGCAGCAGTTAGGATTTAAGCCTTGTAATTTGTGAACATTGTTGGGACTATTTGCAACTGGGATTCAACCCTGTTATTTTTTTAACTTTGTTGGGATTGAACCCTGTTATTACTCACATCAGGATTAAATGACTGGGAACTAGAGTGCGCGCCTGAACTTCTTTTTCTACTAAATGTTGCAGGAGACCCGGGCTCCAGAGGCAGCAGCACCGGGGTTATTATGCCCCCACTTTGGAGAGCCATAGTCATGGTTTTCCCCCCTCCCCAAATTTTGGGTAAGATTTGTGTGTTTGGAGGGAAGTTGGTTCCCGGTTTCCTGAATGAAACACTTGTGCCATCACTACAATAACCAGAATCCCTTGAGACTGAAATTGAAAAAGTAATTAGCAACACCTGAAAAGGAACACAGCCTCCCTGAAGAGAGTTTGAGATTTGAAAGTACTTGGAGGAGTAGAACTATTGTGCATTTGAACTGCAGCAGTTGGGATTTAACCCTAGTATTTTTTTTACATTGTTGGGACTATTTGCATCTGGGATTCAAACCTGTTATTTTTTTTAACTTTGTTGGGATTTAACCCTGTTATTACTCACATCAGGATTAAATGACTGGGAACTAGAGTGAGCGCCTGACCTTCTTTTTCTATCCCCCTAAGGTCCTTTGTGTTTCACAGATGGATCAATTGTAGACAAAATATCTAAGTTTTTGTACATGGTGCCGCAGTCCACTAAGGTTCTCTGATTTTTTCATGGAGTTCAGCCATCTGCTAAGGTTCTCAGTTTCTCCCACACAGTGCAGCCATCACTTTAACCCATGAGGTTCTCAAACAGGGTGTAGTCATGACTTAAGATTATCTATTTCTTTTCTCAAGGTTCAGACACCCACTAAAGATCTAAGATATTTTCATAGGGTGCAGCCACTCACTAAACATCTCAGCTTTTATCCCTTGATGCCCATTACACTTCTCCAGCTCTCTCAGAGATGGCTTCCAATATTGTGGGTGGCTTACCTACCTAAACTGCTTGTTGGGGTGACACCAGAAACAGAGGCCTACCGTTGTTGAGCTAATTTGCATCCCCCAATGTATATGCTCCATGGCTCTAACCTGGAGGTGAATTTCCAGAGATGGCTACTGGGTGAAGTTGTGGCATGTGTGGCCTGTTAGCTGAAATGGCTTACTCTACTCTACCCAGATCTACCCGGTCCAGAGCCTTTGTCATTCCTACGGCGAACTACTCCTCTTTCGAATGCCTTGTCTGCAGGCTCTCTCTCTCTCTCTCTCTCTCCTGAGCACACTCTTACCATGGCTACTATCTATCGGCTTCCTGGTCAGATCACATCCTTCCTCTCTGAGTGAGTGGCCTCTCCTCCTCCCGCCTGGTCTCGACCACTCAACTCATACTTCTTGCAGACCTCAACATCCATCTTGATATTCCCTGCTCCTCCTCCGGTCTCTTTCATGACCTCTGTGATTCTTTCTCTCTTTCTATTCTCACCTCTGGCCTGCTCACTCTGCAGGGCATGCGCTTGATGTTTTGATCTCCTCTGACCTCCCCATCTCCATCCCTCTGACCACTCCTTTCTCCTGCAGCTATCACTTCCTCCTTTCCTCTCATCTCTCCCTATCTATCCCTCAGGCCAAGCCAGCTCCTACACTGCCACCTACCTTCTCAGTCATCCAACCCATGAAGTGTGTGTCAGTTGAGGCTTTTGCCGCCACTTTCTCTCCCCCTCCTCCTCCTCTTGCTGACTCTCCCCCTCACACAACCCTTTCCATGCTCTACTCTTTTATATCTGATACTCTGGGTGTTCCTGCCCCTGTCATGAGGATCCGACTGAAGCCAAAATCTAAGTGCACTTCTTGGTACGACTCCGACCTAGCTACCCTTAAATGCAAGTGTAGGGTTGCTGAGAGGAAATGGGGGGCTTCCTGTGCATCCTCTGACAAACTGGCCTGCCACCTGCTCCAAAGACAATACCGGTTCTTCATACAAACTAAGAAGAGAGCCCACATCCAAGCCTCTGTCTCTCCAGCATCTAAAAACTCAGCCAAATGTTTTAAAATCTGCAAGGAGCTGGCAAAGCCTGCTGCAGTCCCTACTTCTCCTGTCACCTCCGAGGCCCTCGGCAATGCCCTTGCCTCTCACTTCATCTCAAAAACCCAGGACATTCTGTCCACCCTATTGTCCTTTCCACCTCTTCCCCCTTCTGACTCTGCAAAATCTGGCCCTCCTGCAGCCACCCCCTCCTTCTTTCTCTTCCTTTCCTCTGTTCTCCACTGATGATGTTTCTAGACAAGTCCATCTATGAAAGTCTTGTGAAAACAGGTTCTTCCCTGTTCATCTAAAACCATCACAGCATTGACACCCTTGCTCCTGCTCTGGCCGACTTCTGCAAACACTCCTTTGCCTCTGGAGCCTTCCCTAACCTCTGAAGCACTCCCTTGTGCACCCTCTTCTGAAGAAACCCACAGCCGACCCCTCATGCCCTGCTAACTATCGCCCAAACTCCATCACTCCTTTCCTGGGCAAACTCCTGGAAATGCTGACCATCTCCGAGCTTAATCTTCACACTGACTCTGTTGGTTGTCTCCATGACCATCAGTCTGGCATTAGAACTGCTAGAATCATGGAAACTGTTCTCCTGAACATCCGTGAAGACCTGCTTCTGTCCTCATCCTACTTGATCACTCTTCTACATTTGACATGGTCAACCATGCCATCCTGCTCAACCGTCTCTGTGATAACCTTGGTATCACCAGTCCGGCTATGGCCTGGCTGCCCTCTGTCCTCTCTGATCCACGCTCCAAGGTCCAACTTGGGTCCTTACTTTGCTCTGTCTCAATTTCTACTTGTGGTGTTCCTGAGGGGTCTAATCTCTCTCCCTGGCTTTTCAATCAATACCTGGCACTCCTTGCCCACTGCATTGCCACTCTATGCTCTAACTTTCAGTGCTATGCAGGCAACACTCTGCTCATTTTTAGGCTTCCCTCTGTCACCTCTCCTCCTTCTGTCATCTTTGACTGTCTTTTGCTATCCAGGAGTGGTGTGCCTCCAATGATCTCTGCCTTAGCCTGTAAGATGGAGATTCTCCTCATTGGCATACCTGCATCCTCCTTTCCTATCTCTCTCTGGTCGGCCTCTCTTGGCCCTCTTCCTGCACCCACCTGTGAAGCCAAGAATCTTGGGGTCATCTTTGACTCCACGCTCTCCCTTTCTCCTCACATCTGTGACTCTCTAAGAAGTCAAACTACCAACTGCGCCTTCTCAGAGGTATTCCTTTTTTTCCAGAAGCTCACTGTTACTAGAGCTCTTGTGCTCTCCAGGCTAGACTATTGCAAAAGCCTCTTTCTAAATCTGCCTGTTTCTACTCTCTGCCCCCTGCAACTCATCCAGAACAGGACTACGAGACTTGTCCTTGGCCCAAGCCCTAGGATCGTATCCCTCCAGCCCTGAAATCTCTTCATTGTCTCCCAGTGGCTGCAAGAATTAAATTAAAGACATTTTGCATTGTCCACAGGGCTTTCTGGGGCCTGGATTCAAAATACCTTCAACTCTCCCTCTGTAAATACCTTCCTACTGGAGCTCTCCGCTCCTCCACCTCCAACTCCCTCAGGCTCAGTCACTTCACCAAGCAACAAGTTGGTGGTAGATCGCTCTCCTCGGCCGGGGCCTCCCTCTGGAACAGCCTCCCTGCCACTCTGAAACTTGAAGAGAACCATCTCTGGTTCTGTAAGCACCTCAAGACCTTCCTCTTTGTTACAGCCTTCACACTGCCCCTCCCCTGCTGATCTGTCTGTTTCGGCACCTTACACCTGGTCTACCCCATGATTTTGGGTCAAGTCCATGCCCACCCAGCCAGCCGCTCACCCGCACTGCCACTGGCAACCCTTGCATTTTGGTCTGTATCTGTTACCCTACAGTCCCCTTACCTGCACTTATCAGACACCCCTTGCCTGAGCTCAATACCTGCACTTGCCACCTTGTGGCTGCAATACCTTGTGCTTTTTGTATCCCATGCTCAGTACTTGCCAATTCTGCCCTCTCCCTTGAACTTTCGCCCTTTCCTCCCCCCTAGACTTGCATGTTCTCAATGTCACTGGACCTAGTAAGATCGCTGTTTCTGTCCTCCCTTGTACCCCTCCTTGTCTCACCGCACCCTGAAACACTTGTATATTGGTGCGATATAAATAAAATATATCATATCATAACTGTTTTTCGCTACTGCTGTTTGCTGTTTTTGTGCTCAGATTATAGTTAAACCCAGTGTTGCATTGTTTCATGTATGAAATTATGATATATCTTATTGTTTCTTACAGATCGGTGGGTTACAAATTATTTTAACAGGTTCTATGAAAGAGGGTATCTTGATTGAAACCGGGATTTACTGAATTGCAGTCCAATGCTCTACCACTGAGTTAAACACTTGAATGCTGAAACTGCCTTTTTTTTAGAAAAAGTTGATAGAGTGGGTGACTGCAGGGAACTTTCCGAATCAATGACATCATTTCACTTCCGGTCAGCTGTACAAATTAATACATTTCATTAAAGGCATAATATTGGTTTCCGCCATAGTTTTATAGCATTCATATGAGCTTCCAATGGACTATTTCAAACTGATAATATCACTAGTAGAATTTGGGTGGATGTAAAACTGAGCTTGATTCATGCGTAGAAATCCTAAACAACTTAATGGTGTTTACACTATCTTCCAGGTGCTGATCAGGAGCATTTGAAATGCAGAACTGTGTTGCTTATTACATAAAATGTTGCGATTGTAAATGTGCTCTTCAATTTATTTAATTTAAAAAAACATTTCTACAGGTAAAACAGTTGGACAAGGGGGCACCCAGATTTGAACTAGGGACATGTAGATCTGCAGTCAAATGCTCCACCACTGAGCTATACCCCGAGTTGTGAAACATGCAACTGTTTTAATTCAGTAATATGTACAAAGTGAAAGCAACATGCAATCACCATCCAAGCAATGAATTTTCAGGCACCAAACACTCCTTATAGCTATATAGAGTGCAAAATTTACTTTACATTTAGGCCCTCATTACAACACCGGCGCTAAACCATGGCGCTATTAGCACCATTGTTGGTGCCGGTGTTGTAACGGGGCCGCCATGGTTCAATGGGGAATTACCACCCCATTCCAAGGTTGGCAGGGCGGTAATTCCCCATTGAACCATGGCCCTCCCCATTCCCATTTTCGCCCCATAGGGCTCTATGGGAATGGGGAAGGCGCTAAGTACGGTACCGCAAATTGCGGTACCGTACTTAGCACCAAGGTCCCTTTGCGGGTCCCTACTTTATTGGCTGGTCTAGACCAGCCGTTCAGGTCGGGTCCCGCAAAGGGACCTCGTAGTAAGGCGCTAAGTGTTTAACGGCGCTGCAGCCTTTTACGGCGCCGATAAACACTTAGCGCCAGGGTCCTAATGAGGCCCTAAGTGTGACGGTGGTACCTTACTAATAAATAGTACTTAACAGTTACATATGGGTTTATGGTTCATAGGGTATTACTCAAGTTCATAGGTAGCTTTTTGAAATGCTTGTACAAGGTTTTTGAACTGGTTAAGTATTGCAAAAAAAATAGAAGGTGCCAAAGACATAGGGCCTCATTACGAGCCAGGCGGAAAACCATGGTGCTAATAGCACCATGGTCCATGCCGGTAACTTACTGAGTCCGCCATGGAGAAAGGGGGAATTACCACCCCATTACAAGGTTGGTGGGGCGGTAATTCCCCCTTCCTCCATGGCCCTTCCCCATTCCCATTTTTGCCCCATAGGGCTCAATGGGAATGGGGAAGGCGCTAAGTACGGTACCGCAAATTGCGGTACCGTACTTAGCACCAACGTCCCTTTGCGGGTCTCTGCTTTAACGGCTGTTGTAAACCAGGCGTTAAGGTCAGGTCCCGCAAAGGGACCTCGTAATCAGGCGCTAATGGGTTAACGGTGCCGCAGCCTTTTACGGCGCCGTTAACCCATTAGCGCCAGGGTCGTAATGAGCCCAATAGTGTTTCATTTTTTTAATTGTGTGACCACAAAGGAAAAAAAAAAACTTTGTGTAAAGGGCTCATGTGGAATAATGTTTCAAAGAGATGGAAATGGAACAGAAACATGTTGATGAGCTGTAGGGCACAGGGGAAACTAGGACTGTTAATAATAAGATACTAAGGGCCTCCTTGCGAGTTTTTAGCAACACAAGTGGGCTCACTCTATTACATATGTTAGACAGATGTGAAGCATTAAGTAGAGTGAGGAACATGTATTAAATATTTTTGTAATTTTTCAAATAAAGATATACATATACCTAAACGGTGAGATAAGTTTCTTTAGCAGCATAGGAATCAAAACAAATGAAATATTGAATTCTGGTGTCAGGTTGTTCAAGTTTTATTATGATCTCGGTGGCACCACACACTCTGGGCCTCATTACGACCAAGGCGGTAAGTTACCGCCTGGGTCGTACCCTTACCACCATGGTGTAAACTATGTTTACACCATGGTGGATGGCGGATTTACCGCCCCATTCCAAGGGGAGTGGGGCGGTAAATCCCCATTTCCCATTTTACCCTTCCCCATTCCCATTTTTGCCCCATAGGGCATAATGGGAGTGGGGAAGGCACTAATTACGCCACCGTAAATTACGGTGGTGTAATTAGCACCATGGTCCCTTAGCGCCATGGATTTTAACGCCTGCAAAAAGCAGGCGTTAAACTCACCATGGCGCTAAGGGACCTTGTAATCAGGCGTTAAGGGTCGGCGCTGTTTAAGGATTTGGTATAGAAAGCAAATGAAAAGAGTACATGGCAGACATATATAGAACACAACGTTTAAAGCAAACGTCTACTTAAATTGAAGGGCTATGTTCAAACAATTTACGAAATAAGCTCCATAGAGAGTAACCAGTGACAATGCCTGCGACCTCAAACTGAGACTTAAAGCAAAATAAAAGTTGACACACAATTTCACACTAACAAAATTACAGTGGGAATTTGTTCAGGTGCTAAGTGACTGCTGAAATAATACAGCAACAAAGTGAAATGTTTTTTTCTTCTGTTTTAGTAAGAACCAAATTAACGCCCCATCGGCTCCTCTACAGCACTCCTTCTGGTTTCCTTCTCTTTTCTAAAGATGCAAATTCCACTATTCTAATTCTGCACCCTACATTCCAAAAACATTAGAATGAAGAAGGCTACAGCCGTGCCATCTGACACTTCTGTATTTAGGGAAAGGGGGTGATTTTGTAAATGCAAAATTAGACAAAGAGTGTTTGGTATAGTTGATGACTTTCCAGTGATTAACATTGCATGACTTTCATCAACACACATTCAGGTGAGAGTTGCAGAGGGGAAAGGTCAGCAATTAAGGCGTCGTTAGAACTCACTGTTAATCGCGCCATGTAGAACACATTTTCTGGTTAGAAATATGTGTTGCCGGGCGTCAATGTACAACCAGATACTAGAGTTCGCAAGCCGAGGGATTCCAATCTCTCTCAAAGTTTAATAGCAGAGAGATGATCTAATGCCCCCTTAATACGCGGGTGTATGTCTACATTCCTATACATAAACATTTAGACGAGATCAGTCGGCAGATCACACGAGAGTGGGAAGGCCTTGCCTTGACACGTGATGAAACACTAACACAAAGACGCCAGTGAATGCCTCGGGTGCTGCTTATTCAAAAGAGGTGCATTTGAGCAATCAGCCTCTGACATCCTACCCTTCTCCCCATGAACCCACTCATTCTCCGCCCTTGCACTACACACACACCTGCAGCAGTGGCCCAGTGCCTCGAACAACACCTCCTTCACTCTCACACCCTGCATGCTCCACCTCACCCACCATCCCACAGCAGCACAGCAGCCCACAGAACCACCCTTGCTCACAGGTCGGTACTCATTAGCAGGCAACCACATACAATAACAACACACGCGGCTCCCCTATGGCAACAAGAAAACCTCTGTGCCCCAACTCACCAAGAATCTCTCTCGTACCCAGAGGCCATGGGCATCCAGTCTGCATGCTTCACCAGCATGTTAGGCTTTACAGTTTGTCTTTTCCTCTCTCCCGACAAACTCCAACTCCTCCTCTTTCTCCTGCAGGATCTATTGCTAAGAGGCCATCATACTGGCAGAACCCATGTTATGCACACAGAGTAACATTACATTACTCATTGAGCACGATGCAATTTGTTAGTAGAGCTGTCTGGCGGGGTGTCCAGTTAAAGGATCGAATACAAAAGGTTCGAATGCAAAATGTGAGAGTCAATAGGATCGAAAAAAAAGGTTCACTTTTTTTTAAAAATTATATATTTTTTTTGGGTTTCCGTATAGGTAAAAAAAAGTGGGGCTGGGGGGGACCCCCACAAAAAAAAAAAAAAAAAAACATTTGAACGTTTTGTTTTCAGTCCTTTTGATTCGAACCTATTGTATTTCGAACCTTTTGATTCGAACCTTTGACCTATAACTGTCTGGCGGATGTCAGGTTGCAACAGAGGAAATATATGATGTCATTCCATAGTAGCCTGATGACTTTAACACTGATGTCTTCCTGCAGTACAAGCTGATGAATGAATGTTTCTGCATTGTATAGAGGAAAGAGAGGGTCAAGGTATAACCACAGCAACATAATTCTAATCACCTACTCACCCTGTCTTCCCTGCATGTGTACCTTTCCCATCCTGTTCCCAAGTCCACTTTCAGACCCTCTTCCCAGCCTTAACCATTATCAGCCACACGCCTCACTTTGCTTTTGTGACTCTGCTGGTCACTTCCACGAATGGAGAAACACATAAGCACATGATCTCATTCCAGCCCATCAGGCGCCATTATACGTCAGGAGTTTTCAAGCAGGTCGCTTCTGTCTAAGCATGAATCCATGTACAGGCCTTTGTGATGAAGCATCTGCATTGATGGCTCACAACTGAGGAAATAAGGGTTTTCTCTGGCTCACCGAGACCGCCACAGTGGTGATGATGGACCAAGTGTGAACCATGTGCGTTTGTACACAGCATCATCCCATAAGCTCCATTTCCAACACCAACTCTAGTTTGTGTTTCCTGAAGTAATTTGCCATGCAGGGTGTGACACCCCAATAATTCTTTGGACAACCACTAGTAGCACAGATAACACGGCCTCAGTGAAGATTGATCATTGAAACCTTCATAGAAGACATATATCGAGAAACGTTTCTGCCTGCAAGGAAGCGAGCACTATTTTTCAATACTCTAGTTGCCAAAGGACAGACAATGTACATGCTGACTGCAATGGTTCCACCATTGACAATGTGAGTGCAGAAGTGCACATACGGAAAGGTGAGCTACGATAGACATATCTGTGCAGTTCCATTCATTGCAGGCGTCCTGGAGCAACCAGGCACATGCGCCTCCTGACCATTGGCAGATTTCTTTTTTATTTTAACTTTTATAAAGCGCCACACACCTGTAGATGGCTAGCCCTAGCTGCTGAGGCACTGGAGGGCATGCAATCCTTAAGTTGAAGTGGCTGTTGATCAGATTCATATGGTTGCAAACCTTGACCAATGATGTAGGGAGATCAGGGGGAAAGGATATGTGAGGGGTGAGTGGCTCGGAAGTTGATGCATAGAGACATATTACTTTGTTTTCTGAGGACCTACATCTGAGGTGCTGAAGTGCTATCCTCTTGCAGATGTCATAGAGGGTTTGATGCATAGAATTATGGTTCAAGAAAGGAGAAGAGAATTTGGGGACCACCCACAAGAGGTGGTATGAGAAAACAAACGTGGTCCTAGCTTTGCTAACTGAGAAGGATAACAAGGTGAAATGATGCAGGCCAGGAATAGACCCTCTGGGGACTCATACTCGCAAAAGGCGGAAGTGCTAGTGTCTGTGCTATGGTATTCAATAAAGTATGCCAAAGGGGCCAGTAAGTGTGTAAAAGGATGAGGAAAATTGACAAACTTAAAGAACTCCTTGCATAATGTTTTTGGGCCCTGGCAGGAATTTGATCGGTTTTACCTTCTGGGTTCAGTTTTCTAAGCTGGATGCTATGCATTGCATCACTGCAACATCTATCTATACAACCTCTGGGAGGCAGGTTCAGCAATTGTGGGATCGGTGGTTTCAAAGACAGCAGAGAGGTCCAGTAGGCGGAAGGGGCATACCTTATTTTTCTCTTTTGCAGAGAGAGTTTTCTTTTTTGAAGGCTCCCCAGTGCTTCTGCGGTCCCTCAATATGGAGAGAAACTAGATTGGAAGTTGCTAAGCATGTGTTTGTTATCTAAATATGTGGCAAGATACCTATTAACTAAGTTCTTGATGGCCTTCTCTGTGAATGCTACATCTAGGACATGCCCTATAGCTGGAGAGAATATCTCAGTCTGCCGTTGATTGTTTTGGAACTACGAGATAATTGCATATTTGTTTTTCTGGGGCATGTTTCTTGTAAGAATTCTTTTGAGAATCAAGTGTTCTTTCGGTGAATGGACCCAGAACAGACAGCCCAGGGTTAGATGATGTGCGAGTGCATATGTGAATTGGCAGTGATGTTTGTTACATGGATCCTAGTATACTGGTGAAATCGTATTCTTGGGTGGGAATGAAATTATGATGTGGTACAGGTAATTTTTTATTTATTTGTACATTTATAGCAGCTCACGTAGGCCGGGGGCATCTAGGCGCTAGCTACAGTGTCAAGACAAAGGAGCAGTAGTACTCGTACTAGTACTAGTAGTGGTCAGTGCTGCCTTATAGTGCCACCCTGTCTGATGTATTTAACTTGCATTTTGGTCAGTGCTGCCTTATAGCGCCACCTTGTCTCATGTATTTAACTTGCATTATGGTCAGTGCTGCCTTATAGCGCCACCTTGTCTCATGTATTTAACTTGCATTTTGGTCAGTGCCGCATCATAGCATAAATTTAACTCTTGTACCTAGAACCTCACATCCAACTACTCCTGACCACACTAGCAAAGTTGCATCTAGATGGCCCATACAACCATCAATCTACTCTTAACCCTATATAACTTGCTTCTACCATCCTACCCCGGTCGATATTAGCACAGTCGCTTTATGACCATACCTATGTTAGGTATCTCAGGAACTTGCCATTGCCTAACCAGCCTTATGTTTTATAGCGCACCCCGGAACCAGTGGCCCAGCAGCCCCTTGGCTCACCTAGAACCGCCCACTACCACCAGGATGCCCTGTCATAGCCTACTCAAACTCCTTTCAGGTACCCACCCAAAAACAGCTTGGTCAACGCTTTACATGGCCTTTGCCCACCTACTAGCACTACAGTCCAACAGTCTGCCTATAAAAACTAGTGACATGTTGCTCGCCCGTACTGCTCCTCTTAGCGCTCCCCTCTGCCTTACATCTCTAGACACATAAAAGCCCAAAACAAGGCAATACCAAGAATATCCATCCACACAGTTACCATGTAGCACGACTGACAGAAACCTAAGATTGCGTGCCCGTCTATCCAAATTGTACGAGCCACCGGCTCAATTAAACCTTCTAAAAAAATGCCTATCCCAGAAAGTAACCAAGGAGCATATCTTGAGCCCCTCTAACTACCATAGACCTACTTTGAACCATACTAAACAGAAGACTCAAGTTAGTCCTAGCACTGCCCTTATACCAGTTAGTCACCAACCTAACCTCAGAGGTGCCCTTATAAATGCTAGGTCTCTAGTCGCCCATGCAACTGAAATTTCTGACATCCCACTAATAGACAACTTAGACTTCCTGGCCATTTCCGAATCCTGGCTACATGATGCAGCAGGCCCTGCCATATCGCTGGCAGTCCCAGAAAATTATACTATCCTACGAGTAGATAGACACACCTCCCGAGGTGGGGGAATAGCAATTATAGCCAAGACCAACTTAGACTTGAGAATTGTGACAGTACCTACTATGAAATCCTGCGAATGCCTGTCGGTCAAAGTCGCCACGGCCAATTCACAAATGCTAAACATTTTCCTGATCTATAGACCACCTAGCCCCATTGGAACCTTCTTGGAAGACATCTCTACCGCCATGTATAACAACCTGAAAAATACTACCCAAACACTAGTGTTAGGTGATTTCAATCTAGGTTATAATGACACGAAGGACCCCCACTCCACTGCCATTGCTATGACTCTGCAAGAGCTTGGCCTCTTCCACAAAGTCAACTCACCTATGCATAACAAAGGTCGAATCCTCGATTGGATTGCAGAATATAACTGTGAGGTAAATATCACGGCTATCGTTCCGCAAATCTGGACATACCATCATCTCCTAATATTCTCACTAGCTTCCAACCTAGCTAAAGCCCAGCCATCGATTACCCCACCCTCACTCACGAGGAATAAAAAACTTATGACTGTCAAAAAACTACTGCCACTTATCTTACCTAAACTTAACTCTATAACGGACAATAGTGACCCTAACGCTCTAGTCATACGGTACAACGAAGTCATGAATTCAGCCCTTGATAATATCGCACCGCTAAAACTAAGGAACAGTAAACCAAAAAAAGACCTCAACTCTTGGTTTACCCCTCATTTAAAAAACTTGAGACTACTCAAACGAAAACTGGAAACTGCGTGGAGACGCTCCCCAACAGTACAAAACAAATTAAACCTCACCAAAGTCTCATCTCAATACAAGAAAGACATCCTCTCAGCCAAACAGGATACTTATAATAATAGAACATCCCAATCCAAGTCCAGTGTTAAAGAACTGTTCATTATCCTGAAAGAACTGGAAACACCCATTGTACCACAAGAAAACTGTATTAAAGACCAAAATTGGTGTTCCAGTATCCAACATGCCCTAACTAACAAAGTAGCCTACCTACAAACTAAAATTGCCCATAAGAAAGCTTCTCTAGTACCTCAAACATCTCAGAGCATAGCCCCCCTACCTCATCACAAACAAGAAACTCGGTTCAGTTTCTCAAAAGTCTCGACCATCGAGGTGGAGAAGGTCATACTGGGACTTAAACCATCCAATTGCAAAGGAGACCAATGCCCGGCGCAACTTATCCAGGACGCCGCGAGAGAACTCTCTCCTTTCATAACTAAACATATCAACTCATCATTCACCACCGGTACTGTCCCTAACAATCTGAAAGAATCCTGGGTTTTGCCATTACTAAAAAAGCAAACCTTTGATCCTGCCATTCCTACGAACTTCAGACCCATTACGACTGTGCCATTTCTTCTGAAAATCTTAGATAAAGTGGCATATATCCAGATACAAAACTTCCTGGAATCCAATCTCCTACTAGGATCTCGTCAATCGGGGTTCCGCCCTCAAAATGGCACCGAAACGGCCTTAATTGACCTTATGGCGCAAATAGATGAGTTTAGAGATAAAGGCCAAGCAGCACTACTCCTCCTTCTAGACCTCTCGGCTGCATTCGACCTAGTCGACCACAAAGTCCTATGTAGTCACCTTGATTCCACAGCCCATTTCTCCAAGGAGGCCATAACCTGCATTGAGTCTTTTCTGAGAGACCGGACCATGAGAGCCTTCTCTCCATCGCCCTCGGCAGACCCCATACCCATAACTTGCGGCGTTCCACCGGGATCCTGTGTGTCACCTATACTCTACAATGTATTCACCAAGCCCCTCTTCGACGAAATGGACAATTTGGGTATCGCCTATACTAATTATGCAGACGATACCCAAATCCTCCTTCTGCTTTCAGGAGATGATGTTGTTGACTTGGCTTTGGTGAATAGAATCTACAGTATCGTTCAGGCTTGGATGGCCACTAACGGATTATGCCTGAACGACGACAAAACTTAGCTCATCATCGTAGGGACCCCGACTCATTTAGCCAAATTTAGCCCAGATTATGCCAACTTCACTATTGATGGTAATAACATAAATGTAGCAAAGGAAGTGAAGACCCTAGGCTTCTATCTAGACACCACTATGAACTTCACTAAACAAGTTAACTTCCTTGCATCGGCTACTGCATACACATGTAAACTCATCAGAGCCAGTAAACAATTCCTTTCCACAGACAGTTGCCTCACGCTGGCTAGAGCCCTCATACTTTCCAAACTGGATTATTGTAATGCACTCTACATCGGAGCGAACAAACAAACAATCCACAAAATACAGGTCCTACAGAATAATGCCTTGAGAGCTGCCTTGAAGATCAATAGAAGTGAGCATATCTCATCCACTAGAAGAGAATACAAATGGTTATCTACTTCGGACAAAATCAAACTCTAGACTGCCTCCCTTACCCACAAGTGCATCAATAATAATGCACCACCTTACCTTACAAACAGAATCTGCAAAAGAACATCCTCCAGACCGACGAGAATTGCTAACTCCAATTGCCTCCAAGTTCCAAGATTTTGACTATCCACCATTGGGGGACATAGCTTCCCAGTCAAGGTTGCACAAGTATGGAACTCCCTACCTCCAGACATTAGAGCCCCCCAACCATTTGTCAAATTCAGACAGATTTTGACCAACTGGCTAAAAGATAATGACAAATAAAACCCAGTCCAACGCCCTCCTTACGTTTCGTCCTTATCCTCTGTCACTATTTCATGCACCTGTAACCTCAGTGCATCCGCTTGCAATTATGTAATGTTACTTTGTATATATTGATGTGATTTTATATGCCGGCCTGTTGGCCTTGTAACTAAGTTGAACATATCCTTTTCTGCTGCTCCCTGTTGCTCCCGGGTCTGGTGCGCATTACAAATATTAAACTAAACTAAACTAAACTAAACAGTGTTGGTGGCATTGGTCATCTTTTCTAGATTGTCAGGAAGCTCTGTTCTTCTTGAAGGGCATCAGTCTCCGTTGACACATATTTGGTATTGAGCCTCCTTGCCCGAGGAAATCTTGTTTGTAAATACTGTTGGGTATAAGGAATGATATTCTGTTCATGGGAAGTTGAGACTTTTGACAATAGGCCTCATTACGAGTCCGGCGGTAACCCTGCCTGTGCTACCGGTGGGTTGCCACCGGACTCGTAAAAGTTACCGTCATCTAGCTTCCGGGTGCCACCTGGACATTGCAAGTCCCGGCGGACCGGGAGCTAGATGCCGGTAAAATGTTGTTCCCCATTCCCATGGAGTCCTATAGAACTCCATGGAAATGGGTACACGGAAGCACCGGCACCGTTATTAACGGTGCCGGTGCTTCCGTGATGGGTCTGCCTAGCATGGCCGCTGTGCCCGGCAGGGTCAGAACAGTCGGGCACGGTGGCTCAAGCAGACAGACCTATAATATGCCAGTCTGGAACCAAGGGTGCGGTAAACTTACTGGCACCCTTGTTTCTGGACCAGCAGGGTCAGAATGAGACCCAATGTGTTTCCGCTTTACAGCAAGTGTGCTATTTGGGAGGGAAATGTTCTGTTTGTTGCTTTAAACTTTCCCTTGTAGGGTTTCAGTGCTTAGAGCTGGTCTAAGGCGGCAGTG
This sequence comes from Ambystoma mexicanum, assembly GCF_040938575.1. Classification (NCBI taxonomy): domain Eukaryota; kingdom Metazoa; phylum Chordata; class Amphibia; order Caudata; family Ambystomatidae; genus Ambystoma; species Ambystoma mexicanum. The sequence continues at coordinate 424,125,443 of NC_090928.1, read as the reverse complement.
AAAATATCAACAATTAAACTCACATTTTGACAAGAGCGAACACCTACCTATGAGCGTGTTTTGTATGCATCACTATTACGTATCAGCTGAACTGGCCACATCAGGCACATGTCACAATGCTGGTTGAGCCCCCATCTATCTTGGACATTGGTCGTGCAGAGTCTGTCACAAGGCTGGTTTTCATTTCATGACTGGGTGGCTCCTTTCAATTCAATGTGAGTGAAACACTGTAACCTTCACGCACTGACCCTGCCTAACGTCATGCTGCAAGTGAAAGTTTCTCCTGGGGCTTTCGGTTACTTTTTATTGATGTTTTTGCTTTTCACCTATAGCCTGTTGCTTGTGCACGTGTTTTTAATATACTCTGCATTTTGAGTGTGGGAAACAGGCATCGGAAATAAGAGCCAGTGACTGTGTGCAATGTTTAATATTGATCATGTTCACGTATCCCCACCTGTTTGTATCGTACATTTGGAATGAATGGCATGTACAACACAAAACAGAAACGATCTGCAGACCATTTTTTGAAGAACTCCCCAATCCATCAACTTAGTTGAAAGCATTGCTCAGCTCAGGTCCAACCTGCCTCCCCACCGTTCACCTCTGCTCCCGAGCCATTGACACCTGACGGCAACAGGATCCCATACGAAAAGGTTCAGAGTGTGGGCCCCTTGCACATGTCCAGAGAGGGTGACACGCACTCTGCAGGCGTATCCCTGTGAGTGGTGTGCCCTCAGCCCGCAGCCACAAAACCCACAATTCAACGATAATGTCACAAAAGTAGGACATTAAAAAGACAGCCCAAAACAGGGCACATTTCAAATGAGGTGTCATCATAAAGAGAAACCATTCTGATTATTATTATCATTTTGTCCAAAAAACAAAAATGTTGTTGGTTGGCAAGCAGATCCGAACCTATGCTATTTGATGTATGGCTGGCATTATGTAAATCGTCCCTAGGTGTCTCGATGCATGGATAGACTGTACAAATCGGTGCAGAGAACTGTTTGGCTAAACAAGCCACAGTGGAATCTACTGCACCATGTGTGCAGAAGGGTACAGACAGTGCTGTAAACTTTGACTATATTTATATTCTCTTTTTGAACAATGTATTTTGAATTGCCTCAATAAAACCTTACAAAAGCAAACAATGTTAAGGATGCCAGTTCTGGTGGGACAGATTGCAGCACATCACAGACTCTGTCTCGACCCCACCAGCTTCTTCAGAGGCACCTGTATATTTTTCATCAGAATAGCATTTTCACAGAATGTTTGCATGGAGAAAACGGTGGAAAGTTGTGGTAATTGAAGGCTGGAAAGTTGTGTGAGGAAGTACCTAAGCAGCCCTTCCTCCCCCTTCTAACCCGGGCACTTCAAAATATACACACTGTGAAACCACAAATCATATTATATGAGTGTTAGATGCATAGCTCGAGAGGATGTTATTATAATGACATTCCTCTGACATTAAAATAGTGGTCCAACTCAAGCCTTTCTTTCAAAGAAATTGGGGGTCATTACGAGTTGGGTGCAAAGGGATACCGGGCACCGGTAATGACACCAGTGCCGGTAAGCCTTTTGCGCCCTATTCCCTTTGCGGGTACCTCCCTTAACGCCTGGGATACCGGGGTCAATAACGGTACCGCAATTTGCGGTACCGTTATTGACGCCTTCCCATTGAGCCCTATGGGGGCTCAAATGGGAATGGGGAATGGCTTTTCAAATGGGGACTTACCGGTCCCGCCAAGGTCGGACTGGACCGGTAAGTCCCCATTGAACGAGGGCGGACACGGTCCTGTTATTGGTGCTAGTCATGGCGCTAATAGCGCCATGACTAGCACCAACCCCATAATGAGGCCCATTGAGGTGAAGGAAAACGGTATTATTTACCAAAAATCTGTATAGAATTGACCTTTATTTGATCAGCACAGGTGTCATTTCAACAAAGTAAGCTATATGCAGGCAGACATTGCTGTACAACCATGAAATAAAAAGGAGATCTTCAAATGTATACATATTTACAAATCTATGAGACAAAACACCCATTGGTAAAATGTGTGTGCAGCTGGATGAGTACCTGGCTCTAAATTAAAGTAATTAATATAATAGAAAAGCAATTGTTTAATATGAAAGAACTGGCCCATTTTACGGTGGCAAGAGGGACTACGTCCCAGAACTTCAGTTTAATCACCCTAGCATTGCATGTGGGCAAGCACCTCAGGATTCAACTACAAATGATACAGCCCAAGATACACCTTGGACATTTTCATACTGAAAAACAATGGCACTGCTTACTTCTTGAGAAGGACACAGGTGTCCCCAATGTTGCAAAAAAAATACTTGGCCAGTATAGCAGAGGTTGAAGAGAGACATCAATGCGGATGATCTTGAGCCCCAGCTTCTTGTGAACAAACCCTGAAGAGTAGGCTGTTCACATCCCCACAACATAGTTGATGCTATTCTCAGTGACCCAGAGGTGGCCATATTGGTATAACCCCAGGGCTCTCTGTAAACACCTTTGAATGATGGGATTGCAAAGAGCGAGAGAGCATGGCACCTAATCTCATAATGTTTAAGAAGACGAGTACTTTCTCTTGTGGACACCCCAATCCCAAGGAGAAAGTCAGATACACATATAAATCTACAAGTGCACCGTCACCAGCAGGACACCGCAACCCCAATTGTGTTTCTAACAACCTCTTCCAAACCATTGCCATGATGTTGGTGGTAATGCCAGTCAGAAGGTCTGTAAATTAAAATTAAAATTAAAAAAATATACTTTCAAATCCCTTTATTAGTCAGGCAAGCACATACTTGGTGTGGGACAAAATCATTGATTCACCTTTGAATGCAAGAATGGGTCAAACGTGTTCCTTATTTTTGGCTCAAATGCACCAAATCACCACAACCATCCACCAGAATCACTGATAAAAAGTTTGAAGATGGTAGACACCAACACACCACAGTTCCCCTAACTCCTTATCTCTTTGGAACTCCTGGGTAGTTTTAGCACCAGATATATGCTTAATCCTGCCCTTATTGTTCGGATGAAGGGCAATCGTGAGAACTAATCATGGGGTATTAAGGTCTTCTGTGCCCGAAACCTCTCCTGAGAGGAATCAGTCAACAGAATCAAAAACAGCATTGAGATCCATATATCCCAATAATAGTGAGCCCTTTCTCATGAAAGCATAAATCATAGGCCTTGTCCTTGTGTCCTACAACCCTACCAAATGCCTCTCTGGCCACATGAAAAAATGTAACCCTTTTTGCCCCACATTTGAATCCAAGACAACAATGTTATGTAACATTTCTTGTCTAAAACATCTAAGAGGAAGATAGGTCAATACATGGCTGGAGAGTTCCTTTCACTGCTATCTCAGCTTTTTTTGTAGAAGTTCTACGTTTTCAAAGGCCACAAGACTATATTAAAAAAAGAACAGAGGAAGCAGCCACATATGCTCCTCGACTCTATAAGGATTCAGAGAAAGTCTCAGAGCCATGGGCGTTGCCATGTTTCCTTTATGCTAACTCCCACGTCACCTCCAACAATTTGTGTAAAATGCTATTCTAAATGTCTTGTGTAAGGTTAAAAAGGAGCTCTTTACCAGTATAATGGACCCAAGGTAAAGGCAGGGGTTCATGGTTACATATGATGCCTGGGGAATGGCATTTAGTAAACCAGCAGACTAGCTTTGTTATTTTAGAAGTCTTGACAGCATCAAGCAGATCCTCGTAGCGCGTCCCTTTGAAACAGAAGTGGAAAGTTTGGTCCAGGTATCTTGATGTGTCATGTGGCTTGTAAAGGCTTGAATGGTGGGGATTTCTGCAGGCAAGACCTCTTGTCTACTCCCCTTGCAGGCTTGACAAGGCATAAAATCGCTCAAAGAAAATAAGCGCTTCAGGACTTGATGTTTCTGGCATCTCGATCAGGGGTTCGGATGCATCACATTGTCTTGAACTTTCTGGAATGCTTCCTCATGAAATAATGAGCAACCAACATTGTAAAGATAATGCCTCTGATATTGAAGAGGTCTGGCTGTCTATAAAACAAAAAAACAATCAGAGTGGAAGCTCTCATATGTGCTTCCGTCCCAGGGGGAGGTTCAGTGAGTAACCTACATTTATACTGACTCCTCTTTGGGTACATGAGTGCCCAGGTCAAGAGATCCTCAGTGCAGGCAAGCTCCAAAATGTGTCCAGCAGCTTTCCCTCTTTTGCTCTGGGACATTAAGGGAAGGGCTGCTCTCCATCCTAGAAACAGCCTTATTCACAACTATGGAAAGTAACTTTGAATTATTAACAAATCCAACAGGTAATCTACAGAGTGGGAGGTCTCATTTTATTTATAGGGACATTTTAGCAGGGGATGGGTGGCTGACAGGCCTCTTTATAAAGTTCAATAGGGATGATATCCTATATAAAATGTCCACTCAAACATTCCCAGAGACCCCAGCTACAAGGGGAGTCTCGCCGGGGTAGAGCAAGCTGTGCAGGGAAAATTAAAGATGTGGCAAAAATACTTCCCTGAGCAAGGGATTCTTTCCATCTTAGTTGCATGTATTGCCCTCTTGGGTACACGAGAATTCTGCCTGTAGTTTCTTCCTTGCTGTAATCACCCTTGCCAGGAAGGCTTCAGGGAGCTGTCAAGACTTCATCCCAACCTTTGATTCCCAGCATGTCCACATATGGGCGAGGTGAGAAAGTCTTAATTGAGGCTCACAAAAGGTTTTCTGGGCAGTAGCAATAACATGTGCTATCATTTCAGAAGGTGCAAATATTTCCCATCATATGATTTCATCTAGAGAATCAAGAAGAGAGAGGCAGGCTTAGTAACTTAATTTTAATAGCATCAGAAAGAGCTACAACATCTTTTCTCTCCCATCCTGTATTCTCATTTGGCAGAAAATTGCTCTATATTTAGGTTTACTTAGAATTCAAAGTGTAGGCTAATATGTAAGAATGTGTATATCTCTAGGTTACTTTCACCATATCCAGGAGCTTGCAACAATGTACAATAATGTGGCTCTGTTTCGTTGTTTGCTAGAACATGGGGAACAAGCTCACAATGACATTGATTATCTTTATATGAGGACCCTTGGCTAAAACAATGTCAGACCTAGTGCTAAACCAGAAACCCTCATTTTGCCACTGATCAGGCTTCACACTCTATGCATCACAAAATAAACAGATCACACAATAACCAACCAGATGCTGCTTCTTTGATTCTGTGATTTACTTCTTAATACATTTTCTGCAGACCATAACAAAATCACACAGATAGCAATATCACCATGCGCATTCATTGGATATATATAAAACATGGGGAAAAAACATATTCCAGCTTAGCAGAGAATACTGTTTTCACAACTCGATAATGCAATATGTTAATATTTGCAGTTATTTTAGTATCAATTATCTTGGCTTCTCCCATACCAGGCAAAAACATCTCCTCTGCGCCCAGCGAAGCAGGCCACTCCTTTAGCAAACTTGGCAGAGCATACATATTTTTAAATAAAATCTTGAGGTATAACTGTTTCTTTGGAAGTGTGCAAACTCCCTTTTTTCACGAAGAGCTATCTCTGTACATGAAATAACATTTGTTCTCCAGTGAATGAAGAAGAAATGGCTTTCCCCTTTGCAGGTCTAATCTGACATTTCACTAATTAGGGTAAGGTTATCTCTAATAAGATAGTTCTCTTTGTTTGGCACATTTGCTTACCAAGCGATCAATGTCACTTAATCTGCACAGGAGGACGCAGGCTGTCTTTACCTTCCAACAGATTGTGGGAGTCCAATCAGGACTTTGCACATCTCCCTCCTTCTCTACTGAACCTGGCTGCAGTCTCCCAGCACAGCTCAGCTTAGCACACGGTCAGCCAGCATACCAAACTCCTTACATTGTCTCCTTCTCGCTGCTTCCTTCTTCCGTCCAACCTCACTCTGCCCCCCCTTCCATTCTTCCTTCTGTGTATTATGTCCTCACCTCTCTTCCATCCACTAACATATATATTCATAAATAAAGCATAAGATCTCACCACCCATTTTGGTACCTCCTGCCCTGATGTCGCCCATCAATCAACCACCTCCCCTTCAGCTAATGCCTACTCATTTTCCAAACTCCTTCTGCTTCTCCACTGTGACCTCTGTACAGCACTCTTTCTCCAGGCCCAGATGAATGTGCAACATGTTTATCCTCCGTTTCCTCTTTGCAGTCCGGTTTAAACAAAGAGTTTTGCAAAATGCATTAAACTGTCTGCCAGATACACTGCAGTTCATCTTCAGTTTTCACATTTTCTGAATTTATTTCCAATCCCACATCATTGTGAAAATGGTGCCTTTTCACCCATTCCCTGCTGCATGGACTATGGATAAGCAACCCCATTCTAATTACTAATAGTTTAGTCTGTTAAGGTTAGTGTTTGGTGATTAGTGGATTAGTCAGGTTAATTGGTAATTCCTGCACTACACTACACTGTGCATTGCTAAACCCTAAATTCCCCCTTCTTTGTTTTGAATAATTCTCATCAGTGCCTCACATCAGCACTAAGTCACACACCTAACACTAGATTAGCACTAGTTATGCATAGAGCACATTACCCCAATTGAATTCAGCCGCGCTGCTAAAATGTGTTCACAGTTGAAATTTGTGCACTCATTTTCCCTACAGCTAGTACTGTAAAGCCATTCATGGGAGAGCATTGCAAGTACCAACAAGATTTAATATGAGGCTTTGTGTTATATTATTTTTAATGCTTTTTGTACAGTACCAGCCATTACATTACAAGTGGCTCGAGGTCAGGTAACCTAAACTCCACCCACCTGTCAATCACTACTAATCTTTGGTTCCTTCTTGGTTTGCCGCCATTTTTCCCCAAATTACGAAGCCTTCCAGTCTCTTTTCTTCTGCAATTGGTTAGCTGGACATGTGACCTAATCCCCACCAACCTGTCAATCACTGCTTATCTTTTGGTGCCTTCTTGGTTTGCCGATCTTTTTCCCCCATTTAAGAAGCCTTCCAACAGCTTTGATTTTGCATTTGTTGAGCTAGTGCAAGTTGATTTATATGATGTGACCTAAACCCCACTCACCTGTCAATCACTGCTAATCTTTTGGTGCGTTCTTGGTTGCCGCTCTTTTCCCCCCTATTTAAGCAGCCTTCCAGCCTCTTTCTTTTGCATGTGGTGAGCTGGTGCAAGTGGATCTAAGTTACATGACCCAGATCTCACTCGTCCACTGCCTTTCCCTTGTTAACTGTTAGTTCAAAGGGAGTCTTTCTCCTGGGCATCCGAAGTGAAGGCCAATTGAAGAAAAGGGCAACACCTGTCTGGTCCTGGTAAGGTCCAAGGGCTAGTTACTTTGCTCGTGCTATACCAGGTAAATATCACCATGTGTCTCCATTCACCACAACCCATTCTCATCCTCTGCAGGGTTCACACAGCTAAATGCCCAAAGCAGCCCTGAACAGCTAACCTATCAGACCTCCTTAATATCCCCCATGCTACCCTACAATATGCATGTCTGCCCAGTTATAATTGTTAACGCTCACTCAGCAGTCGCACATGCTGACAAAATTGCTGAGCTCACTACCAACAATGGTATTGATGTCCTTTTCATTATTGAAACATTGTTTACGACCTCCTCCCTTACATCTTTGTTGTCCTCGTACCCCACAGCTACATTATCCAACATACGGTTTGCACAGTAAAATATGGAGGTGGGATGGCAGTCATCCATAAGATCGACTGGCCCTGCATGCTAATCCCAACCCCCACACACAGCTCCTTTGAATCCCTGGCATGCCGGTTCTCCATCTCCAACAACGGCTCAGTTACAGTCCATCTGATTTAATGGCCAGCTGAAGGGAGTGGTAACTTCATTGATGACCTTTTCTAACTTTCTCTCCTCTGCAAGAGTTTCCTACTGTAATAATATCCTCCTCAGAGATTTCAACATCCTCAAGTCCCAACCAGCAAAGCACTTACCTGACTCATTCTCTCTGACCGACTCCATGGATCATAAACATATCGTACTCTCCCACACGCATGTCAAAGGTCACATACTCGAGATAGTCTTCACCATCTGCCCAATCCTCTCATGCTCAAACTCCCTTCCCCTCGACCGACCATGCGGCAATCCACATTCTTACATCACACACAAGGCTGCCCCACAAAGTTCAGGCCAAACACTGTGTTATTAACCACCGATCCTTCAGGAATTGCATGCTACACACACTAGAGGCAATGGTCACAACATTCTCCACCTCTGCCCTCCTGGATACATTTTACCACATTGCCAAAGAACTAGTGGATGTCCATACACCTCTAAAATCTAGTTGCACCAAAGTCAAAGCATCTGCACCTTGGTACACACCCAAGCTCGCCAAAAACAAACACTCTATCAGATTCCTTAAAAAGCAATGGGATAAAGACCATAGCCTAGAGGATCCCTCACCCCTTGAAGCCCTGCATACCCAAAGCAGACACATCATCCCTGAGGCTAAATTGGCTTACTACACTTCCACCACTGAGGCAGCATCTCAGTGCTTAATTTGTAAGAAAATAAGTGACAGGGCCCAAATATTTTCTAGCACGCTTGTGACACTGCAGGCAGGCAGTTCCCCACCATTGCTACCACCACCCACAGCTGCGCCCCACAGTGTTGACACATTTGGGGTTAAACTACAGCTCGAATCATCTCATTGGGGTTGATGACTGCTCAGGCTATCTTTACTTCATAATAAATCTGAGTCTCAGACAATAAGTGCTGGGGCTCAGAAATAAGTTCAAGGGCAGAGCCCTGGCAAATCACCCCACCAACAAATTAAGCGTTGCAGCCATTAAGAGGTGCTAAGCATTATTAAAAGTAGTGAAGTATTGCTCCAACCACACACCTGTGCCAAAGGTGCCAGCTTCTCAAGAGAGATGCAACAGAATGAACAGCTTCTTCATTAACAAAATTGATAGAATCAGAGGTGACGTCAATGCCTGAAAACCAGACATAACCCTGTGAGCCAGCTCCCCTGGGTACTGTCCTCCTGGACATACTTCACTCTCCAAGCTCTCCCCAAGAATCTCTCAGACACACTTGCTTCACTCAAGCCCACTACTTTAACAGACACCTTTCTCCCAGCCTCCATCATTAAAAAACTCATTGGCCAAGAACATAACGCACTCCACAGTATTGTGAACGACTTCCTCTGTGAGGTGCATTCCGAGACGTGTTTAAGACAGGTATCATATGACCCCTTCTCAAAAAAAAACGTCCTTGACCCAGATGACCTAGACAACTACAGACCTATCACAAGCCTCCCATTCTTCAGGAAGCTTATCGAGAAAGTAGTAGCGACCCAACTACTTGCCAGAATCGACCAGATTACCTCTTCTACAATTACCAGCATGGCTTCCACCCCAAATGAAGCACTGACATTTCAACCATCCAAGTGGTGATGTGCTCAGAATCACCGACACTGGGGACTTGTGTCTCCTAGTCTTCGTAGACATCTCAGCTGCCTTCGGCACAGTTTATCACCAAATACTCCTGTTCCTCCTCATCGACTGAATGGGCTTCTTTGGAATTCTCCTAAAATGGTATGCATCCTACTTATCCAATAGGCACCAGGTCGTACAGATGGGCTCATTCAAATACAATCAACTCCCAATCACATGTGGGGTCACCAAGGTTCCATTCTCTTTCCAGTCATCTCCAATCTATACAAGAAACCCTTGGGAACTCTCCTAAATGACACCAGCATAGCCATTCATCAGTACGCTAATGAAACTCAGCTGTGCCTCAAGGTAAGTGACCCCCAGGAGGTTGCTTGCCTCCACGAATGCCTGGCTACTATTCAAACATGGATGTCAAAAGGTAAACTTAAACTGAACCTGTTCAAGACCAAATTTGACCTCATCGGTCCCCCCACCAAACAATAACTCATGCAACAATGGCTGGATGGCATTTGCCTCGAAGGGTTCACGCTTCAGCTGTCAAAGTCAGCCGAATTCCTTAGCTTGATTGTTGACAGTAGCCTTTCCTTCCAAAAGCACATAGCCAAAAATCACAAACGGCATGGCTATATATCCACATACTCTGTAAATTCAAACCATTCATTTTCCTGATCAAATTCATACTGTGGTCCAAGCTCTCATAATTTCACCCATCGATGGGACAAGTGCCCTCCTTACTGGGCTTCTAGCAGCACACCACGCTGCAGCCCACCTCATTACAGGTACATGCCAATTTGACCGTATCTCTACAACACTGTCACAGTTCACTGGCTCCCCAACCCCACCAGGATCATATTCAAAACTGCATGTATCACCTACAAAGTAGTCTTAAACAGAACACCAACAGACCTGGTGACTAAACTCCATACCTCTGAAGACTCTTGAACCAAATGTAGCAAAACTATCAAAAGGCTGGTGTCAAAGCTAGCCTGGAAAGAAAACACCTGCAAATAGTCTTTCTCCTGCCACTTCTGACTGTCTGGATTGCAATCCCGGTACAGGCTCAGAAGTCCCCTACTACCCTGCAGTTCATGTAACACTAAAAATGTGGATCTTTCAATGCCTGCCAGAGGAATAAAAATCCCTCACTCCCTCCACCAACAGTACTGCATTGCTGTATAAAATACCAAGCCCAATTCTGGCACAATCCTGTTGTAAAGTGCTCTGCTGCTCTTGAGCTAGGTTTGATGTATTAGCAATACTTAAGCAATATTCCCCGAGCAGCGGCGGCATTACCGACTCAGGTAATGCCCCGGGACCCATAGGTATAGACCCCGAGCGAAGCGAGGGCCTTACCGAGGGCCCAGGGGCATTACCTGAGTCGGTAATGCCCCCGCCGCGAGGGGCATATTGCTATTAGTATTCTGGGCTACAGTCCTGGAATATTAATAGCAATATAATCGTTATTTTTGTTGTTTCTTACCTTTTCGTGTTGTCTCCGTCTTCCGAGGACCGCCGTTGATACCATTGTGACGTTTGCGAGACGTACAAAGTGCTTCTAATGAATGGAATGCACTGTACATTCTCGTAGACCAGGAAGACTGGCGGCCATATTGAGGGAAAAGATGGCGGTGCACTGTGATGTGACAGCATGTCAAAGTATGTTTGAACTGCTGTCACGTTTTTTTTTCTTTCCATTTGGCATAATGAATGTACGTACAATTACAGTAATAATTAAAGTACGTTTCAAATGCTGTCATTTTTTTTTTTTTAAAAAGAGCTTTATCTTGCAGTTCAGTTTGCATAATGAATGGGCAAACTGTACAAATAATAATTGCGGCGCTTTGTAATGTGATAGTATTTTAAAATAAGTTTGAGCTGCTATTGGAGACACAGTGTGCAATGTGTAATCACATTCATAAAATAACTGTTTATGGTATTCACAATTGGAGGCGAGTGTGAAACAGAATAATGAAGTTTATTAAACTAACATAAGTAACCATTTTATTAAATAAACAGGTACTTTGCAGAAAAAATGAATATTTAATTAGAAAAACTGTATTGCTTTATCTAGTTATAACATCAAATGACATGGTAAATGGGAAAAAAAGTAAAATTGCAGGGCAAAATTGCAATTATAGAGCAGAATAGTTAATTTGAAAGCTTACAATATATCCGAAAGTTAATAAACTTTAATTTGATCAAGCAGTAACATCAAACAGATAAAATATAGAAGTTTCCGATTGCACTGGTGAGCTTGTTATTACAAAAGCACATTTTATGTGTAAAAAAAAAATCTATGTGACCTGCAAGTACAAGTCTAATAATCTTAAGTTTGCAATTTTTAATGGGAATTGAATTGAACGTTTCCGAGGAAAGTAAAAGAACAGTTGGCAAATTATGGAAAAGAGTTTGTTGATGAATCAGGATTTTGAAAGGTGAGTGATGAAGTTGCAGAGCAGTATGGAACACTTTTGAGAAATAGAGGTACACTATTTTTGTTAGTTGCCCTGGCTGAAGATTCAGAAGGAGAGAGATTGCTGGACCCATGATGAAGAATAGATGACCACTTTTTTTCATTCTGCTGCTTGAGGCTTCCACTAACCCTCTATGGAAGAGGCATTACGATGTCCCGTTACAGACATAATTTGTCGCGGTTCCAGTCCTGCATTAGAAAGTAGTTGTACTGCAGTTGCACGTATAGAGTGGTTGGGGTAGTTGGTTTCAAGTTGAGCGCAATGACTAATTTTTATCATGAAATTGCTGAGAGTGTTTTTGCCTAAAGGTTTATTGGAGTACCATGTTTTTTTCTGTTAGAAGCTCTTGTTCAATGAGGCGACGAGGAGCTACAAAAAAACAAGGAGCATCAGGAGGAATCCGGCATATGTAATGGATTAGTGACTTCACTGGGCAGTCAAGGGCATCAGGAATGGTGTACATGCGGCCACGTAGGTTGCTGCGGTCTCTTTCTAAAAGAGGATGGTGATTCTTAGTGACTTCATTGAATGTGAGGCTTGCGTACTGATTACCATTTTCATCGGTAACAATGGTGAAAGCATTGGCAGGTAATAATCTAAGACATTCACGCCCACGACGAGCAAAATGGATCTGAATGTCAAACAAGACTATTGTATTGTAGGGTATCTGGGTAATGAATGTTGAATACGCCGGAAGAACGTAATTTTTGTAAGTCTTGGGGAGAGATAGCATTTTTGTGCACTGCAGTGTCTTTGCCAGCTCTACGTAGACGTTTGATTACACTGACAAATACATTATTTGCACTTAAAAGGCTTCATTGTGCATTATGTTGATGTTCCGGGTAAAGGGTTGATTATTAAGATGCCGGTTGATGCCAGAGTGCAATGAAATTAGGCTTTGTGGATGGTATTCAGTACCACTTGCAGTGCGAACCTCGGCATAAAATTGTCAAAGAAGTGATGCCAAGGATTGCATTGGTTCTGTTTCAAAGGATGTACTGTGCCCTTTTTGGAAAAGCCAACTTTTAAATGTTTCAATGGCCCATTTTGTTGCCTGTTGGATGTTTTCTTCACATTTCCCTAGTTCAATGGCATTCAAATCCTCATTTTCTACAGAAGCATGTCTGCTTTTAAATGTTTTCACACTGGTAGAGATAGTAGAAGGACTACTAGCTGTGTGACTGTGTTGTCTGTCTTTCATTTTAGTGTCACTGCTTTCCATCCACTCTTGTAACGTGTGGGAGTCAAAGAGATTAAAGTTGATGTTGCTCACCGCGTTCCTCTTAAAATCAGTTTTGTTGTTCATGGTTTTTGTTCCGGTGTCCTGCGCAGCTGTTTATAGAGCTTTGAAGAGTCACCTTTCCACGGATGAAATGACGCAGCGTGTTGTCTGAGACTGAGACAGCGTTCAACAATGAAGAGAAATCGTTTGACGCTGCGGTGCGAGAACCGAAGAAGGAAGGGAATCCGGCTCAGGTAAAGACTGTGTTCCAGCCAATCAGGTAAGCTGCTTCTTAGTGCGCGCGACCTCCCGGGGTACTAAAATACAATACATTACTATAGTGGACTAATAATGTCAAGGCTTCTCTGGGAGGTGGCAAACTGTGCCCCTGCCAAGGGTCTCCACACCTTTCTGTGTGCAGGAGCAGAAAAGGGAAATTCGAAGAGGGGAGAGGAATTGAAATTAAATTATGTTGCTTCCAGGCAGCATTAGGTCTTTCCAGACTTTAATGATTCATATCATACTTTCCATTGGACCAATAGATATCTCTATGTTATAAGCACTTATCCCTATATCATGTGAGATCTCAAAAGGGGTTAACATGAAAGAAATACACAAAGTTTACCATAAATACATTTGAACGTGTACATACCTTTTACATATGAAATGTGCCACTTGACCATTCAGCTGCTGCTTTGTCTATGGACTTTTCACAGCAGAAGCATATATATATCCACTATATTGATGCCTGTGACTAGTTTGAACTCTCATTGAGATGGAGGTTAGCACGTGTGTGATCTTTGACACCATGTTTAAGCCACAGAGCAGATGTGGAACGTGGTTCTGTTAGGCAAAGCTAACGTTCCTGCAGTGAAACCACCCAACCCTAAAATCAATCTAGCAATGACAATGATTTGCTATTTATATAGCACTTTCACCAAAGTGTTGTTCATAGAACATTTTACATACGATTATCACCTAACCAATGTTGGTACTCATTTACTGAGTTACCACGGAAGGATGAAGCGCTGAGTTGGCTTTGATGTGATTCGAACCTGCATTCTGAACACAACACAACGATTACAGGGCTTTCTTACTTGCTGTAGTAGCATGGATGAATTCCTTCCAAGGGTCTATCTCACCTTCTGAGCTTAACTATCTACTGAAGTCATTGCATTTGTAGTTTTCTGATGGGTGTTTGAGTTTGATGTTAGGATTAAATTCCTGTGTGTTATGGGTTAATGCAAACCTCCCCCTCTCTCCGCACCCACAAGCACAGCCATTAACCACCTAAGAGGCATTTGTTGGTCTGAACCATGAAGTGACACCCAGAGATGTAGGGTCTCAACTTGTGGATATCCCAAACAAAGAAAATACCTCTTTTGTGATGGTGACCACGTTTTGATCACTCTTTTTCAACCTTCTGCTAACGAGGATCCTTTGTTATTGAAGATTATGATGTCACTGTTAGTTTGTGGAATGACTTTCCCATTGATGTAAGTGTTTATTTTCATAAAGGTAAATGTTCTCTCCTGAAATGTAACACAAGTCAATGGTCCCCTGGGATTTCTAGGGAAGCCATGACAATGCCAGAGATGGTTTCTCACCATATCTGCATTGTGGTGTGGTGTTAAGGCCACATGTGATGTTTTAGTAGTAGTCAACAAAAATGGTCTCAGGTGGAGAGTTTCTTCTCTGCTTTTTTTTCTTCTCTCTTTCCATGTATGTCATCCCAAGGCCTTTGATCGCAAATCAGATAATCTCACCTGGGGTGGTGTTGATTGTTAAGGGATTGTTGTGGAGGCAGAATCGTAATGAACATGATCCCTGTGTCAACTTGTTGAGGCTTTGTAGATTTTTCTATAATCTGTTGGAATGTAAACGGTGTGTTATTAATTTCTATCACAGCATGGTGGTCAGATTTCTTTGGGTGCAATGTCTGGGCTTTGCAAGATTATGGATAGCCTTGATTTTCTAATTATGCCATCAGATTTGTTTTTCAATACCCTTTGAAGTATGGGAGTCATGGCAAACGACTTTTCAAACTGAAATGAAGAATACTACTTGGAGTGTCTTGTCACACTATGACAAATAAAAAGACATAGCCATTGTTTTTCCAAGTTTATTTTGAAGAGCATTACTCAAGACATTGAGAATAATAATAAGGTCAGTGAGGTAATGTATTGACTAATAATGATTGTACACATCCGGGCCTTCTTGCCAAAGAGGGGCATGGAGGAGAAGTGAACATTTGTAGAATAAGAATGAGTTTAATGCATGGACAGCGACACATAGAATGTGAGGTGACATACATGCACACACAAGTGTGTGCAAATAGTTTGCTGTGTTTGTGAAAAGGGTGCAATTCTCCCAATGATTATTCAGAAGCTGGCCAGAATATACTCCCCCAATGATATGTACAGTCACGTGTTACTCCCAGAGTTTGACAGAATGGATGGGAATTGTGGGGTGCACAAACATAGCACCCCCATTTGCAAATTAGAGATTCATAGCCCTAGTGAGGTCCCTGGGCACAACCCATCCTTTTTGAGCTAAAGTGACATTTAAATTTTTTTGGACGCCTACATTGGTCACATAAAGGGCCCATTGAACTTGAGCTAGCAATGCCATTCTTCATCGAGTGCCAATCCCTTATGACCTATGTGTATTTATCACAAACACAATGCCTTCCTTAGAGACGTAGATTTTGATTCTCATGTACTGTATGTGATATATACACTGGATCGTGTTGGTTGGTACACAAAAATGTGTTTGTTAATTTCACAATTACTATTAGAATCAGCCCTTAATTCGTATGAGTTATACACTGCATCCAAAATACGTATACATTGGTTATTCTTCATAAAGCAAATCGCCCAGTTTGTTCAGAGTGTTAGAATTTGTTGTAACACCAGACATCAAACATCAAACATTACATTAACCAAATAAATTGTAATGTTATGTTGATTTATACCATGTGCCGCTACCATTTGCATATTCTCCAGGCGCTAAAGTGCCTCTGTAAGAAAGTTAGTGGGGTAGGTTAGTAAGGGAAGAGGGATAGGATAGAGATTGTGCTCTTCTGTTGATACTTACAGAACCAGGAGAAACGGGCATCTGTTCGTGTCAGTTTTCTGAGTGTGCTTTGATTGTGTGCACTGTGATTGTTGTGTCCACAGAGGTAAAGTCCAGTGTCTGGGTTGATTGTTTTTAGCAGCTGTTTGTTCTTGTGACGGGTGTGCAGCTTGTGTGTTTTTGTGTGTAGTTTGACTGGCCCTTTTGGGCGTGTGTGGTACGTGGGAGTCATGCTGTACAAGAGCTGGGGTGGTTAGTCGGTTTAGCGCAGAAGGATTTAGAGCAGTGGCAAGCTTCACAGAGCAGCTAGATTCAACCCAGTGGCAAACATTTAATGCCAGCAGGATTCAAAATAGTGATACAATTCAAAAGGTAGCAGTATTTGAAACAGTGACAAACCTCACAGGACAGCTAAAGTCAATATAGTCTCAAACTTCAGAGCGACAGGATTCAAAGCAGTGGAAAATTTCACAGGGCATCTACACTCAATACAGTGGCAGACTTTGAATAGCAGCAGGATCCAGAACAGTGGTAAAATTCAAAAGGCACCTGGATTTACAGCAGTGACAAAAGTTCAGAGCACAGCTAGATTCAACACAGTGGAAAACCACAGAGGGCAGCAGGACTCAGAGCAGTAGCACATTTCACAGGGCAGCTAGGTTCAATACAGTGGCAAACTTCAGAGCACAGAAGGATTTAACACAGTGGCAAACCTATGAGCACAGCAGGATTTAAAACCGAGGCAAACGTCAGAGCACAGTGCGATTCAAGTCAGTGGCAAACCTCAGAGCGCAGCAGGATTCAACACAGTGGCAAACCTCAGAGTGCAGCAGGAATTAAATCAGTGGCAAACTTCACAGGGCAGCTAGGTTCAATACAGTGACAAACTTTAGAGCACAGCAGGATTTAAAACAGTGGCAAACTTCTGAGCACAGCAGGATTTAAAACAATGGCAAACGTCTGAGCACAGTGAGATTCAGCACAGCAGCAAATCTCAGAGCGCAGCAGGATTTGAAGCAGTGGCAAACCTCAGATCTCAGAAGGATTTAAAGCAGTGGGAAACATCACAGGGCAGCTATATTTCACACAATGTCAAACTTCACAGCGCAGCTAGATTCAACACAGTGGCAAACCTCAGATCGCAGCAGGATTTAAAGCAGTGGAAAACGTCACCGGGCAGCTAGATTTAACACAATGGCAAACTTCACAGGGCGGCTAGACCAAACACAGTGGCAAACCTCAGAACACAGCAGGATTTGAAGTAGTGGCACACTTCAGAGTGCAGTTAGATTCAACACAGTGGCAAACCTCAGATTGCAGCAGGATTTAAAGCAGTGACACACTTCACAGGGCAGTGAAATTTAACAAAGTGACAAACTTCACATGGCAGCTAGATTTAACAAAGTGACAAACTTCACAGGGCAGCTAGATTTAACAAAGTGGCAAACTTCACAGGGCAGGTAGATTCAACACAGTGTCAATATCAAATGGTAGTATTAAAGTAGTGGCAATATATCAGAAGCCCAGCACTGGCCTACTTACTTCTTACCTGATTGTTGAGGAAACGGCTTTGCAGAGCGCCCAGACAAAACTCAGAAACTACTGAAAAAATAGAACAGTTTATACCGAAAGAACATGTTTCTTTGCGGACACTGACAACAAAATAAACCCTTTGTAGCGTATATGGCCCAATTGATTCAAAGAGATATTCCAATACAAAGGGTGGCCTAATTACTCTAATACAATCCATAATCAATCACATTTTTGATAAAATCAAATATTGTGTCCGGATCCTCTGTTCCCTGTCATATGAACTAGCCATTATGTTCAGGTTGTTGTTTTGACAGCCCTTTTCCAAAGTGAATTCCAAGGCTGAATAATAGTGGGATACCAGCACCCACAGTGTCCCCCCAATTAGCCTCTCGCAAGAAGATGTGTTGCTGTGCCTGTGAGCTCACATTTCAAAACACTTGGTATGCGAGAAGGGTTAGTTTACAGAATTTAGCAATGTTTCCAAATGCAATTTGGCACATATGGTTATCGAAATCCAATTGCACGTCAGGAATTGCAGACAGGAAAAATAGCTACGGTCTACGAAAATAGAGATATTCATTTTAAACAATGTTATGAAGATGGAAAACAAGGTTGACAGTACTCCTTTATTGAAAACGGTCTTGGGGAGAATTCTGTCCAGAAGGAGCTTTGATGCGTCAACGTTTGACATTCTAAAATGGGAGAAATCATCCTATTCTGTTTTCTCATTGAAGCCGAGAATGCGGTTGTCACGGCGCGTGAGCAGCGCGCGCTCCAGCAGCTGGAGCCTCGTTCTCGTGATCGATTTCACCTTTCTCCCGGAACCGCTGAAGCAGAAGAACTCGAGTTCATCCTGTCTGCCGGAACATGATTCAGTCCGGCTGCTTTCAGGGCCCACCGCTAGCTTCAAGTGCTATTAACAGCAGTGAATTTGTCTCACTTCGATCGCAATTTAAAAAGCGTCCTCAAAAGATACAGGTGTTTTTATGTATATAGTTCATACAGCTATTGTCGGTGAAACACATGCCAATTAATTAGAAGATGATACCCACATTTGATTTTTTTCAGAAATGCTGAAGTGGTAGCTGTTTCGTTATGCATGCTCTGCTCATTTCCACGGGCGAAGGGTTGTGAGTGGTGGGTGGGGGGGGGGGGGTGAGGGGGTTGCTGGATAGCGGAGGTTTGTCCTCCATGTTGCAGAGGAATAAAGGTGCATGGAGGTTCTGGTTCAATTTTGCATATGGTAAGCAACCCTGTATATGTCCTTAACATAGGCTATAATCTGATATGCACACTATTTCCTAGCACATGCTGCATACGCACAAATTGTGCCTACATCTCATGCATGCCACTGGGGCTCCGTATCAGTGCAAACGATGCACTGGTCAGCCACTCGCTCACATTGGTGTCATGGTCCTGAGACTAATGTATGGTAGGCTCTCAGCACCCACATAAGTGCTACCAGCACATTGAACAATGGCCGCCTTTAAAGGGCCTGTCCCTGTGAATCGTTAGAACAAGTCTGATCCATGTTGAGCGACAGACGTGCAAAGTTATACGTTATTGGGAGCAACAAGGGGATTAACCCAGAACTGAACTACTTGGGCAAATCACCTTACTCAATTGCAAGAAACACAGTCACGCACTATTGGCCTCATGTCCAGGTTTTGAAAAAGGCCCCAAGGCCGAAACACGAAGGACATAATTAGAAATAAAAATGAATAGCGCATGTTGAGATGTGTCATTTTTTTTAGAAGTGTAATCCACACCACTGCTCTCTCACTTTTAAAACACGCATTGGCAAATCTGATAGTTATGGCTGTTGCATGTTCAGAAAAAATCTTAGTTAATGCACATGGACACACTTAGGCAAATGGGGCACGTGTGAAGGGGAAACAAACTGAGTGGAGAGCGTGTGCAGGGGAGTGGGTGAATGAATGCAAATGTGAGGATTGATGGTTGAATGAGAGAGAGAGAGAGAGAGAGAGAGAGAGAGGGGGGGAGAGAGAGAGAGAGAGGGGAAGTGTGCATCAATGATTATGAGGATAAATGAATGAATGCGGATATCCTGCTGGGATTATGAAATAAAGATGTGTATGAAAGCTAACTGGCATATGATAATGTGATGATGATATGGGTGTACGCATTCATACATGGATGAGCAGATTATTGAGTAAGCATGCAGGGATGGGTAAATGAGTATGAGGATGAACCAGAATGTGGAGCTAGGGGGATGAGTGAGTGTGGGGGTGGGTGGAAAGTGAATTCGCCTGAGAATGAGTGCGCACTGGAGAATGAACTCCATCAAATAGCATAGGAGTGAATAAAAGAGGTCAGGTGGGGCGGGGAATAATGAGCAGAGGGAGAAGAGAACTCACTGCTGGCGAGAGAGGGCACTGGATGAGAGCGGGGAAGCGGAAAGGAAGAGTTAGAAAAAGGGCAGGCAGATTGAGAAAGAATGCTGAGCGAGTGAGAGATATGCGGCAAGGGAGAGCGCAAAGAAGAGAAGTCCAACACAAGAGAGTCCAGGGAGACACTCTTTATGAAAACAAAGTTCATGTTAGGGTATACTGTCACTATCAAGAATTAAATGTGCATATACTGTAAAATACCTGCAGAAGAGGAATGTGTCCACCTGTGGAGTATTGGTTCGATCCCTGGTAGGTCGCTGATCCCTTATCTGATATCGACAAAACGAGTACCGTCAGGTTGAAAAATAGTTATTATCACTGGTACAAACCCCCAGTCGACATACCACCCCTATATAAATAATGGGGTAATACACTGAACACTGCCATGGACATTACAAGTATCATAGGTCCCAGGGCACTGTAAGTTTTGCCATTTACAGTAAATAACTTCCCAGTAAATTACATACATTAAAATATTCTCACAACATACTTCATTCAACTGTTCATTTGAAGGGTTCATTTGCTTAGGTTTACTGCTTTTGTGTTTGCTTGTCTATAAATAAAATGTCCCAGGTCTCACAGGAAGCCATGTTGGTTTGTGGCACAAAAAGGAAAAGGTTGACTGGTGTGTGTGTGTGTCTGTGTGTGTGTGTGTGTGTGTCAAACTCACGTCATCCCTGCAGGGTTTTCTGCAAGGCAAATAGCTAATATTTATGGGGATGGGCACTCAGCCAATTAGGTGGCTGGAGCAGCGGGCTAGAATACACAATCCCCGTCCGCTGTTCCAGCCACCCGAAGCCCTTCCCCAGGTGATGCTTTTGTTTCCCTTTTTTATCTAACATGGGGAGGCAACAGAAAACCCCAATTCCCTTTCCCCACACACTAACTTACTTGCGGGACTGGAGCCTTGCGCTCCAGTCCCCGAAGCTCCTCCCGTCAGGCTGCCACCGAAATAGAAAAGGGACTAGGTCCCTTTTCAGATGACAATGTCCATTTTGGAACATGTTTTCCATGGCTGCCAATATCCGAAAAGGGACTTAGTCCCTTTTCCATTTCAATGGCGGCGGACATTTTGTTTGCTTTTTTTCTTCTCCGATGGAAGATGGGCTTGCGCAGAGCTCATCT
The DNA here is from genome assembly GCF_040938575.1 of Ambystoma mexicanum. NCBI lineage: Eukaryota > Metazoa > Chordata > Amphibia > Caudata > Ambystomatidae > Ambystoma > Ambystoma mexicanum. The sequence goes on along the minus strand of NC_090928.1, from coordinate 424,104,154 downwards.
CCTGTTGGATGAAATAAAAATAAAAACTATCCACACCCCGGTAAATCCCAGGGTGTGAATAGCTTTCACACCCAGGCTGGGGGTTAGACATGGGGTTTAACAACCCACAGCCTGAGCTGAAGCCCTCGCTTCACTCAGGCCTACCAAGGCTTGGGCTGGTGGGCCATTAAACCACATGCCCACCCCCGAGCCAGGCATGAAAGCTATAATAAAACATCTTAGACATAAACGCCTGTGTGAACACAATGTTCACTATGGTGGGTCTACTAAGCATTATATGCTAGCAGAAGCCATACACTCAACCTCGCTACTGATGAAGCGAAACTTGAAAAAACTCAGCATGTGAATTTAATCCATATAGCTCAGTTAAGCAGCACAACGTTCTTTCCGAGGTATGATGTGTACCAAGCATGAAAAACACGGGTGATAAAACACTCATTGGTCAGTGAAAATCCTAGATTATTAAAGGGCATTGATTTACGTCAGAATCAAACAACATTACCAGATCATGTGAATATAAAGGTTACAAAAACACACTGGAACAAGCCCATCTGTGAAGAATTCCTGTGAAGCAGGCCAAATTTTCAAAGTGCAACAGCTCAGGTATCTTTTGCACTTCCACAGAGAATCACGGTGAATCGCCAGCATGCGTGAACTTCTCTCTTTAGGAGTCCTCACTTTCTGATTCTGACAGTCGCTCAACACTCACCCAACACTAGCTTAATTGCAGCTTCTGATGAAGTGAGTGAAATACTATTGAGGTAGCACAAGACACCCAAAGTTCAAATTTGTACCCCCCACCATGCAACGCAGTCTGTAGAAAAGCCTTCAGACACAATACTCCTACATGATTGCACCAGCGCACTCACAGCTTCCTAGCTTACAAGACTCACAAGAGTGAACATATTGTCATGAGATGTTGAGCTGTACTTGGGGCACAACAGCTCAATTGTACCGGTTCAGTCATCCCCGTGCACAAGATTGACAGGGTGCTCTATCCCCACTCCTCTGCAAAAGCTTGCTCTGATTTTTCTCCTAAATACAATAAGCATTAGATGAATGTGTGCATATCCATCAAGCAAAAGAAAACTGTTGTCATGATTTTTGTTAGGAAAAGGGGCACAATGGAGCACAATGAGTCTGCTGTTGCCTTCAGGGACGCGGCAGGGATCCCTTGACACTCCGACAACACCTAACAAATGATTACCTCTGCTACCATCTGTTAGGACGTCCTGGGAAGTCCCAAACTATACAGAGGTTCTGGAGCCAGTTCAAACAGGACTCAATGATGGAAACAGACAAAGTGCGAGGCACAACCCAGCTTTATTATCATCAAAATAGGGCAGGGACACCATACAAGCATAGAATTCTTGCCGCTCTCGACATGCTTATCAAAGCAATGTTTTATATATTCAACATTTGCCATAACTGACATCATATTGTAATCTTAGTTTACAAAACCCTACGAAGTATGGGGATTATTGGTTAATAGTGGTAACTACATATACATTCTATAGGGGTTCCATTTCGAATTGGGTATCGCTTGTCTGATGACTACTCTGAGACCACCTCTAAATTGATAAAGGCAAAAAGACATAGGGCCTCATTACGGTTCCGGCAGTAAAAAAATCGTTATTACTGGCATGCCGGTGCTACTGCGTCCGTGAAGCACTGCTGCCGGAATCAACGGTTGATTCCGTGTTGGGTTGCATGCGCTTTCCCGCATGCCGGAAACAGTGGCACTGGCATGCCAGTAATTCCACCAAACTCCCGCCAAAATCCCAACACTGCCACCCTCGGTGCCGGTGACTCTGATTCCGACATCATGCTCCCGGTCCCACCGGCACTGGTAACAATGGTGACCAGAAATACAGTGTTCCCCGGAACACGAAATTGAATGGCGGCCATTAATAAAACACAATCCATTGCAATCCTGAGCCAGAGCACTGAACCAGAGTAAGAGACATGACATCAAGGATACCTGCAACCCAGAGGTGCAAGCCACGCCTCAGCGAGGCAGAACTCAACATGCTTGCTGAGACAATAGTGGAGCATGCTGACCAACTCTTCAGCACAGACCGCAGAGGCAGGCCCAGCTACAAAAAAAAATGGCAATCTGGGAGGAGGTGGCACAGAAGGTCACTGCAGTTGCATCAATACCCTGCACTGTGCGTGACTGCCATAAAAGGTGGGACGACCTGCGCCTGAGGGTGCGCAACCTCCTGTCAACCCAGCGCACCCAGGGCATGGCCACAGGAGGCAGCACTGCATCCCCCTTCCAACTGCAGCCCTGGGAGGAGACATGCAGTAGTGTGCTGCACCTCAAATCAATGGAGGGAGTTGGTGCAGCTGAAGCCGGAGGCATGACATCCGAGGAGGCTGGTGAGTACCCGTAACCCCAATGTCACATCAACCTCCCTGTCCACCCTGCATACACTAGAGTTGCCAAACACATCAAGTATGTCATGCACAACACTAGCACAGCCCTGCCGGGCACCCCCCCGCAACCTGGTGGCACACATCCACGTACACCTTGCTCCCAATCCTCATTCATACCCCATTCACACAGTGAACATATCACAAGCACCCTGTATCGCCCTGACAACATGCTCCTGCTTGCACTCAGACACACATCCCCTGCCACAGCATAACTTGTGTTGTTACCGCTGTGCTAGCACAGGCCCAAAGTCACGTCAGTGCCAAGCACCTACACCACCAACAAATTACCAGCAGCACACACCAAGGAAACATGTGACCCCCTCGTCCCATCCACCACGACCCATGTCACCAAATCATCACTGATGCAGTAAGTGCCACAGGCAGCAGGCACATGTGTAACGCATCCATTGGACAACCAGCCACAACACAACATCATACAGCTTGTGTGCCACACCCCTAACAGCCTACCCAGAAAACACAAGTACACCACGGAAGCAGCTCTGCCACTGCACACACCATGTAGGCACATCACACATCCACCCACAAAGTATCCCTGCCACAAGTGTGTGCACCATGCCATGTCACCCACCATGTCCCTGACACAGCACTGTCATCAAAAAGTGAAAGCATTCATGTCTGTCTCATCAATCCACACCCAACACTGATGCCCTGCCTTTCTGAGTCCATCAGGCACATCATCTGGCAATGAGGCTGGCCAGCTCAGTACATCGAGGGGGACCAGGCCTCGCCGCAGAAGGACCACCACCACCTCGACACAGGACTCCACAGCCTCAACAGGCAGATGTGAAAGTGCGACCCCATCCGCATCCCACCAGTCGCCTCTGATCCCGGTGGCACCTGCACCTCAGCCGCCTACGATCCTGGTGGCAGCTGCACCCCAGCCACCTCCAATCCCGGTGGCACCTGCTCCCCAGCCACCTCCAATCCCGGTAGCACCTGCACCCCAGCCGCAAGGACGTGAGGTGGGAGTGAGTGCAGGCCAGTTCAAGGTAGAATGCACGGCCTCTGGGGCGATGCGCACATGCTATTGTACAAATGTCATTCAGGGTGAGGGGGGGCAACAGTGTCATGTCCTCAATAGCAGAAACAATGGCCATGTTGCTCCAGGCCTTCCTAGACCGAAGGCCCCTGTCAACACCACAGGCTCCCTCCACACCAGGGAGGTCAGTACAGAGCAGCCCAAGGCGGTGCTCGGTGCGACTGTCTCACCCTGCACAAAGCCGCACCCTGGAGCAAAAAAGGGGCCGCAAACAGCCCATGGACCCATGTGTGCCTTGTCTGAGATTTTTGCAAATGTACATAGTTATACAGGACAGGAGTTGGCCATAGACTTTTTGATGAGGGAGTGTGGGGAGGGATAGTTGGGGAGGGGGTGTGGGGAGGGATGGTCGGGTGGGGGTATAGGGAGGGATAGTTGGGGAGGGGATATAGGGAGGGATAGTTGGGGAGGGGGTGTGGCGAGGGATAGTTGCAGAGGGGGTGTGGGGAGGGATAGTTGGGAAGGGGTTGTGGGGAGGGATAGTTGGGGAGGTGCTGTGGTCAGTGGTCAAAGTGTACGAAAAGAAGTAGTGGAACTATGTTCCCTACTGGCCAGCACCACTCCCCACAGGCACCATCGCCGCGCCCCCTCCCGTGCACAATAAAAACCTCCAAAAACATGTGCCTGCTCTTTAAGGAAACGTCCTGTGCAGTGCACTGAAAGTGCAAGTTTCAACTTCTTCCTACACTTTTATTTTAAAATGAAACCGTTCCGGAACGGTTTCTTTTTAAAATAAAAGTATAGGAAAGGTAAAACGTAATTAAAATAAGTATAGGAGCACCGCTCCCGCCCACTCCCGCCCACTTCGACCACTGGCTGTGGTGAGGGAGAGTTTGGGTGCATGGTATAAGTAGTATAGCAACTTCACAATTGTACATAGTTTCAAATTACAAAATATAGTTGGTGAGGCAAACAGAAATAATGACTGGACATTGTTTATTCAGTGTGAATGTATTTATTTATATGCAGTGCCCAGTGTCCAGTGTGCAAGGTGGCCTGCGCCACGTTTGTGACAGGTGATTAGAAGTAGTGCTGTATAAGTTCATCACATGCAACACGTCCATCTATGCCATCATGGCGCTGGCCAACTGCCTCATCATCATCACTGTTGTCCTCAGCCTCCGGTGGGTGCATGTCCATGTTGGGGGGGGCAGGGGGACGTTGCGTCTGATGCACACATTGTGCAACATGGCACAGGCAAGCACTATCTTTCCTACGTTTACGTTTTCTGGACTGTACATCAGAGCTCCCCCCGATCTGCTCAGGCAGCGGAACCTTGCCTTCAACAGGCCAAATGTTTGTTCAATTGTGCCCTCAGTACATGATTGTATGCCTGCTCATGGATGTTGTGTGGTTGCCTCATAGGTGTCATCAACCATGGCGACAGGGGCTAACCAGCATCACCTGCACAGGGGCAACAGAAAGTCCTTGTCATGTTGGCACAGGCTATATAGTGTTCATTTCAGTGGACAGACATGCACATGCAATATTTGGTTCAGCTAACATATGTCGTGTATCAGGTACCTGAAATGCACTATGTCAAAATGCGTTTGGGGGGGTGTGGTCTGCAGTGCCATTCACTTGGGGCATTCACAGGCAACATGACCTCCGACCCTTGTAGTGCCAAAGACAGGAATTGAAATGCTGGACCTATCATTCTTGTGTTATGAAAGAAAAGTTAACAAGATGTTCATGTACCAGGGGACTTTTAGATTAGAAATGAGAAGCATGTGATTTTGTGGTTCAAACAGGCAGGGGACATGGACAATTGGTGTGTTGACGAACACTGTTATGTGGGTGGGTGCAGTATTGTTCTCTGTCTGTCCATACAGTGTTGTGTGTTTGCTTGACTGTGTTATTGCTTCATGTTCTCTTTCTGTTGTGGTGCATTGTGGTACATGTTGTTTTCTTGTCTATAGTTGTACAGAATTGTTGCTCTCATGCATGCACTGGATCGATTTCCTAAATTGTGTCACGCCTGTCAAGGCCTTGCACTCCGGCATGCTATAACTGTGTAGCAGCTTCAGTCAGACCTGTGCACTTTCAGGTTTAATGAACGCACAACACAAAGTAAATACTTCTCCCCTTTCATTTAGTAACTGTACGTGTAGTACTATTGCCTTGAATCATGAGAATGAGTCTTATTCATGGCAACCATTCCCCTTTCCACTCCCTATCCAGCACAAGTTCGATTTCATGGTGTTTTTGTTATTTAAGGAGCACAAGTGGGATTTAAGTTAGAATGAAGCATTCAATGTGCACAGCCACTGGTGATGTGTGTTAGACATGGCCAAAATGCAACTGTGCACATGCCCTTGTAGTTAGACTCACCCAGCAGCCAGGTATACTATGCTGTTTCATGCCCCCCAATTCAACTGTGTGCATGGCCTTGTACTTAGACTCACCCAGCAGCCAGGTACGCTGTCCACCGTGACGTGCCATGTACTGAGGGAGCGTGGAGTTGCGCAGCACCATGGAGTCATTGGTGGAACCGGGAAATCTGGCACAGCAATGGGTGAGGATGAGGCGGGCATCACACACAATCTGCACGTTCAGTGAATGATAAAGTTTTCTGCTGTAGTACACAGCCTCCACAGCATGCCTGGCCACCAGCTCTGCATGTTTGCAGTCCAAGGCACTAATGACATTCAGCATGTCTGCCAGAGCTTGGAAGGCTATTTTCGTGACATTGACCTGGTCTACTGTTCTGGGTAGACTGATGTGGTCTTGAACGTGACACAGGAGTACATCAATGACCTGGAACAGGACACGTCAAAAACAGGGTTTGCGATGTCCCATGCAGCTCTCCAACTGTGTGCTGGTATGTGCCTGTGGCAAGGAATTGTAACACAGACACTACCTTGAGCACGGGGGGGATGGCTCTGCGTATATTTATGAGGCTGACCAGGTCGTCATGGTTCAGGTCCACTATGTTAATAACGGTGTCCCTGTCAAGCCAGTACAGGGTGTGGATCTGCATTTCGCTCAGGTTTAATGGTGTGGCCCTTAAACAAGGGATTGGTGGCAGTCTGCGTGGTGCAACCGGCTGGACAAGGGGGTTTTTCCGGGCCATGATGGCCCTCATTCTCCTCAAGCGCCTCCGCTGCATCCTCTGCCTCCCTGCCTCTTTAAGTAATAGTCCTGCAAGCATAGCCTCCAGCTCCAGTACTGATACTGCTGCTGCTAGCATTGTGATGTTGAAAGGGGTGTGGGATGTGGGAGTGGCCCTTTTCTGCTGTAGCACTGCTGATTGGTGGCACCTGTGCTGATTATTTGCACCTGTGGCATGTTTCTACACACATGATTCTACTTAACGCCTGGTACGCGAAGCCAGTGTTTCTAGCATCAATTATTTCACATTGATACCAGCATGTCCATGCCGGTAATTGCGTGTTTGTGCTGCTCGTAATGTGCAATTAGTAACGCCATGTCGGTATGGCAGTCATGGTTGCCGCGGCACTCCGCAGATACCGGCAACGGTGTTGCTGGATGCAGTGGGTCACTTGTGGTGCCGGTGTTACCGGCATTGCTACTCAGAATATGTCGGGCCGTAGAAAGGTGCCAGTACGGAACTACCATCACCATTGTTTCCGGGCTGGCATTCTTGTAATGAAGCCCATAATCTTAATTGGCTGTCATCTTGCTCCATGGGCGGCAAAACATTACAGATTTTCGTTGGTGGGCTTCTTACTGACAAAACTTGGACAACTGACAGGTCATCAAGACATGAACCAGACAGGTGTAGGGGAAGAAAGAGTTCCACTGACTGCTTTCCTTTCAATTAAAGAAGATATCCCTCATTTCTGGGTCATGCGCCAGGGCGATCTCTTTGTAGTTGACCTTTTGTGTCATCTCGTGTCTGGGGATAGGTGTAAGGAGTAAGGCAGGTGTCCTATCTGTGTTTGTTGCTAATGAATAGACAGTGTTCTTCAGTTATGGGTCATGTATGTTCGGACCATGTTTGGAATTATTTCACCCTGCATTTATTAGTGGTTTAGCTAATTTTAATGTGAGTGTTATGGTTTCTTTCACCACTGGGGACACTCTTGAGTTACTCTTCATGGAGTCATTTGGCTTTCAGTTATCTTGCACCTGGCTAACAAAGGCTGGTTATACTCTTAATTAATCTGAGAATATATGGCTTGAGACTTGAGAATCGTTATCTCGTGCTTTCTCTCTGCCCTTCCTATCCTCCCTTGTTCATGGTAACCTTGGCTTGGGTTGCTAGATACTATCTTAGCTCTGCACGGATCTGTATTCTGTAATTCTGCATTTTGAGTTTTCGTGAAGCCTTGACGGCTTTCATTTACTTAGAAGCATGTTGTGGCTCCAATTTTGGACAAGATGGCTGCCCATGACTGGTGTGTTTCTATGTTAGTTTGCTATATTCGCGTGTCTATCATGTTGCATTCAGCTTTTAGTATTCTTCATGTCTTATGGATTACATGTTAATATTCTTAATGTATAAATGCATATATTATCTAGTGTGGGTGTTCTTCATGTTGAGTGCACATTTACTTAATTTCCAATGCATGAACATTTATTGTCATACGTTAGTTTTACTACTCGTGCGATCGTCAATTTAGATTGTGTCCATCTCATGTTTTACCTGCCTCAGATAAGGGTGGTACGGTTGTCTTAGTGAGTAACGTTTCTCACCTGTGCAGTGTTGAGTCAGGGGAGGGGCAGAAGCTATGGATGAGGTATTTATCTCCCTCGCAACAAAACAATGAATGATAAAGATTATAGAACCTTGAGACTTGGTAATATCAAACCAAACCTTGAAGAGGCAAACCCCAATTACTTGGAATGCTTACCCAATATCCTCCAGTCTAGATGCCGTAGCCAGCCCTGGCCTCAGTTTCACTATTCGATCCTGGAACCCACAAGGGCAGGCCCAATTTAACTCAGAGGATGGTTTGTGCTCTGTACTGGATTACTTTAATGTGGTTGCTCTACAGGAGAGTTGGCTAGTCAAGTCGATCACTTTCGAAGCGAGATGCACCAGCCACAAAGGACCACAGAGGTAGACCCAAAGGAGACCTCATACTGAGTGCAAAAAATAATACATTTGGATAAACTGGGACCATCAACCAGTTTAGTAGTAGTGGGGTTACCAGATCTGGAACTCTCGAATGAGCGAAAAGGATGTCTCTGCTCATAATTAACATCTATAACTCCTCCCCCGACAATAGAGAACATAAGAATGTTATTAAAACAACTGAATCCATTATAGATAAATACTCCACTAATGGTATACCTATCATTGTTTTGGGGTATCAATGTTAGAATTCTTCGGGAGCAATTTTCCAATATCCACCCATTTCAGGAACAGGCTCTTCCTACCCCCATTCTAAAGCAAATCAAAGAAAATACGAAATGACAGGATTGAGCCAAAATACTTAACCTTAATGGTTTCTACATGCTCAAAGGAAGATTCCTGGTGGACATTCTGTGACAAGATAGTAGGACGTTATCTAACACTTCCTCTATTATCGACTATCTATTTGCACATTACTCATTGTTTCCATCCATATTGGATATGGAAGCATTAATGCAACATGAAAGTGACCATCTTCTCTTGGTTGCTACTACGGATTTCTCTGTAGCCCTGATGGATGTTAATACCACTGGCACTGTTGAACTTCGTTCCAGAGCTCATCAAATAAGCTGGAAGGCCTCCAACCTACCAAAAGCCAATGCAATGTTTGAAACCTTGGGAACCCAATTATTAGCAAATATGAATAGCCTCCATGCAAGAATTACCTTTTGTATGCCTATGAAAAATGACTATTGCTTATTTCCAAGTGTGGTGTAGACAAAGTACAAAATCGCCTGTAGAATTACAAACAATTTTCCTACAACCACAATAAAACATCTGATCACAAAAATCTGGTTGTCAAAAGGAATTCTAGGCATGACCTTCGAAGATTCCACGGTTCCTGCTCATCAGCTCATGATCTGGCTATTGTGACCCGGAAAAGGAAATATGTATATCATACTGAGCTTAGAACACACCAAAAACAACTTGAAAGCAAAATCTGGAATAAACTAGTCATTGCCAGTGACACACATACATTCTGGAATATAGTAAATGGCCCCAATTCTAAAACATTGTATTGTATTGTTTTGAATTGCAGTCGTTATTTATATAGCACCATTTCTCAATTTGTATGGCCTCAATGTGCTTTGTGGTTGGAACACCCTCGGGGACCGAATTCCAGGTATAGGAAATTCTGATAGTTTAGTTTGAGATGTACGTGCACATTCTGCCTGGATTAGGATTTAGGAGGGCTGGCTAGGCTCCAATAAGCAAACCAGAGGCCAGACAGGTGGGTGGGTGCTGTCGGTGGTTGAGGTAGAGTTCTAGTGCAGGAGACCTGATGTGTGCCCAGCTAGACCTAAATTTGTCGTAGGTTGTCACTGCATATTAATGGCAGAGTTTTAGTATGGATGACTATCCTTGCAGCTAGACCGGATTTGTCGTAGTTGTAGCTAAATTCTAGAGAGCATGGATGGGAGCTGTGCCTGCAACATTTGTCCACATATGTTGTGTGATTTTATACATACCTTGATACCTTGTGGGGTTGAAGCACCGCACAGGGCCTTCACTGATCAAGTGGTCCAACAAGGCTTCACCGGGCCAGACACAGGAAGGAATGCTGGACCGCTTCAGGAGTCTTTCCTCAGATCTTCAGTCGGCTGTTCTTCTATGAGGAATTCTTGGCTCCATTGCTGATCTGAATAAATGGCCTCCTCTAATCCAAAATCCAGGCTGGAATCAGGTTCAATGAATTGCTGGTGCCTCAAAATCAGACTGGGGATAATTTATCAGGGACTCCATTGGAGGCAAACTAGTGACTACCCAAAATGATGCACCTATTGCTGGGAATTGGAGCCTTAGTCAAACATACATTCACATACTGAAGATTATACTCTCTACCAAAACATATAGAGCCCCTGGCCCAGACAGAATCTGTAATGCCATTCTGAAACAGAATCCCAAGTTATGGGCAGCCACTTTGAAACACCTTTTATGGCTATCAGTGACAGGGGCCAGCTACCAATGAGTTGGACTGATAGTATCATAGTCCCGGTACAAAAGAGAGGTCCCCCCGAATACTTAGAGAATTCTAACCATGCTGGATGTACCAGCTAAAATCTTCACTCGAATACTACTCAAAGAGCTTAACATATGGGTAGAAGAGTATACCATTCTTCCCTACAACCAAACTGGGTTTTGTAAAGAAAACTCTACCCTAGATAGCATCTTGGCACTCACTAACTCTATCGAGAGTGTCTGGCGCTATAGACATCAATCTACCTATTTTGCCTTTATTGATTTCTCTTCGGCCTTCGATACAGTGAGGAGAGAGGCACCGTGTTGTATATTGGCTAGTTGGGTGATCCCACCCGTGCTCTTAACTATGTCTTCATTATTGCATTGCATTCTGATACTATGGTTAGAGTTAGGATTTCGACTTCTGGCATCTCACAGATCCTAACTGCACACAATTAGGACTTAAGCCAGGATGTACCACTCTTGCTTAACCTCTACCTGGCATATTTATCAGAAGCTCTTACCTCTGATGATACCTATCCCCTAGACCAAGACTGGGTCAGACACAGCTACAATGGCTGGGCTATGCATATGATCTTCTAATACTAGACCATGCGGCCAAGGGCCTACAAACTACCCTTAGCTCTCTTGCCTCATAGTCTAACGTTAATGGCTTAATGGTTAAAATTCAAAACACTAAAGTAATGATGGGTGAGGCCAGTTCAGGCTTCAAAAGAAATAACTATGCTTGGAAAACAGATAGCATCAATTTAGAAGTAGTACCCCATTATGATTACCTGGGTGTTACTATTGACAACAGGCGAAAATGGACGTCACACTTTGACAACCTGTCTATTTCTATTTGTCAGCATTTGGGAGGTGTAGAATTGCTTGCTTCAAGGCATGTAGGTTATTCTCTCAAGTAAATTTTTATGATTTACACCATGAATCTCCTACCAAAAATATTGTGCGATTACGAAATTTGGTCTAAGATTCGCATTGGAAAACGTAATCAGATAGAGGGCCACTGTTTTAATACCTTATTTTGGGTTTCAACATGACTCCCTGTCAAATATTTACTTTTGGAGTTTGGCATTGATGCGGTTGTTCCTAACTTAACCAGACGCAGACCGACTCTATACTGCCCACTGATGAATTCTACTGCTCACACCTTACTAAACGTGATTGAAAGAGGTAATGTTTTGTAATTTGTAAGCATGGTGTGAACGATTCAATTTAGAGCCCCAAGCTGTTAACAAGTCTATCTTTAAAGCCTCAAATAAAAAAAGAGACCACCAAGATGCATTATGCCCAAACAGTGGTTGACCTAGGCTGCAAATCCTTAAGCAGAGCATTTGTGTTCACTCCAACTGTACATAAAACTATGGCACTCTATTTAAAGGGCTATGCTGACGACTGGGTCCTATGTGGATATCTCAGGAAGAAGTATAATGTTGCAGATACCCATGAAGTTTTGGGGGACGGACAAAATGTGCCTCGAATTAATTGTGCATGTGGGTTCTCCACGGTGGAAACACAAAATCGTTTTGTGCTAGACACCGAGAGCCTAGCACATATACGTAGGACAGGTTACCAGACATTTGATCGAGAAAAATTGGTCGACTGGACAAATGATCAAACCAATTTCGTCAAAAACCAAATGGTTGGATTTTTTATTTTTGATTTTTACCCCCTTTTTTTGGGGGGGGTCCCCCCTATCCCCCTTTTTTTCTAAAAAAATCCTTTTTTTCCCTAAACTACAACCTTAAAAATATATATATATAAATAAAATAAAAAATTCGACCATTTGGTTTTCGACGAAATTACGTCGACCAAATGTCCTGTCGACCAATTGTTTTCGATGAAATGTCCGGACACCACGTAGGACAATAGCCTTAGCATGTTGCAATGCTGATTTTTTATTACTTCTAGAGACATGATGTTAGACACTTTTTTCTACGGCAATAATTTTGGACTGATCTATCTCTTGACCAAATATTGGATAACTATTAGAAATGTGTTAAATAATTTTATGTTATAATTACTCTTTTGTATCTTATTTTTCCAATGATTTTATTCCTTTTACGTTAATGGATTACATGCATAAAAAAGCCTTATTGACTATAATTAATAAAAACAAATGAATGTAAAAATTGATGTGCATACTGCCACTGACAGAGTTTGTAATGTTGAGACTGGCCTGAAGTTCTTGGATGCCTCACACCAGAGATGGCAGAGATGTGCTGTTGCAGGCGGCCATGTTTGTCATTGTTGTTTCCGATGCTGTGCTGTTGTGGAGAGTGATTCGTCTCCTGTCAAGCATGACAGAGCTGTGGTTGTGGCAGTAGTGTTGAGACTGCTTGTGCACTCATTGATGATGCTGCCATAACAAAATAGAGGACAGACAGTGTAACGTAATTGGAACTGGTAGGCCTGGATTCTTTGGAGTAAGTGCAAAATGTTAAAACTGAAAGAAAGTTGAAAATATATCAAGTAATAATACCAATACAAATATATAACCGAAACATGAAATGACTACCTCAAATCAATCTTTTCCAAAATACAAGGATGAATAAGGGTGAATGAAACCAAATTGGGATTGAGCAGTTATACACAATTTAAAGGAAATGTTAAATATCATATAACATCTATGAGACTAAAAATCAAAATGTGGAAGGTTAATTGCCACACAGCAAGGCAAAATATACCATAAACGTAATTTAATTGTTAAAAGTTACTGCTAAGCATATTAAACACAAAACCAAAAGTGACTGAAAACAAGCACTGGTTAAGCCATTACGTTTCGCTTATATGTTGTTGGCATTTGTTTGATGTCTCCAGGTTCACACACCATTCACCAGCTACTCCCATTATGTGCCCATGAAATATCATAATGTATCAAGTAGCAATATGATATTATATGGTACTCCGATGACAGGTATTCTCTGGATATAGCAGGCAATGGATTTCAATTCCGAGATATGCACTTCATTTCAAGGTTTTGGTATGGAACGACTGTTGCCTAGCAGTGCCATAACAACCGAATTATTTGCAACATTGCTCTCTAAGTCCCAGGTACTGAAACCAGTGTAACTGATATGTACAGTTAGTAGAATTTCAATATGGGAAATTATCATGGAAAATCCAAATTCCACTATTAATACTTAGCATAGCGGTTTCACAGTAATTTATTAATTTATGTTCAGTTAGCTGAAGAAATACCAGGATCTGCTATGCTGTTAGTGAAGTGGGTGTGTCTTTGTATGTGTATGCTGCAATTGCAGTTCATGTTGATATGTTACCGAATACGAATGATCTCGACAGAAGGAATACACTTTTGTGTTAGACGTGCAAACATAGAGAAGCTCCCCATTGGTTTAGGAAGGGAAAATGTCCATTGCAACATTGTCCCTCTGTCTGCTATAGCCAACTAGCACAAACAGGTTGTATCCGTCCATATATCCATATCCCCTCTATTTACACTCTCACACTAATTGTTTCACCGCACTGTCACCTGTGAGCAAAAACTAAAAAGTAACACGATTCCGGTCGGAGAAAATGAGCAAATGAAATGATTGAAAAAGTAAATGAAAAGTGAGTGAACAGGAAGTTACTGGGTTGAGAATTAAAGAAGGAAGAAAGGAAATAATTAAGACAATAAACAGAAAAGCTAATGTTGGAAAAGGGAAATTGAAGAGAGATGAAAAATAAGGAAAGCCAGAGAGAATTGAAAGAAAGAAGGGAGGAAAGAAAGAAAGAAAGAAAGGCAGAAATTAAGAAAGAAAGAAAGAAAGAAGAAAGAAAGAAAGAAGAAAGCAAGCAAGCTAAAATTGGTGTGTGCGGATCTCCGAGTCCTACTGCTCTCTGCTCGGGAACGGTATATATATTATTTGGGTATTCTAACTGCACACTGTTATGTGATATGATAGGTTATTTATAACGCTTAATACCCAGACACGGGGATCGAACCTGCTCTTGCTTCCAAGATGAGCACACTGCCGCTGTGCTATCCTCCCGAGAGCGCTGTGCTATGTGTCAAGTACATTACAGTAGAGCACGGGTTTCCCAATAATTAATTATTGTGATTACTCATTCTCAGTCAATATATTAATTCATACATGAAAATCAGGTAATTATCTCGGAATTTCTGATTGTACAAAAACAAGCCAATCGCTAATGGAGGAACACAACTGCCAAATCATGTACAACTAACTCTGCATTCATTCAATTCGTTTTCACTGATTATAATATTAAGAAATTGCACATTATCAACGAAGGAGAGCATATTTTAAGAATTATTGTCTCTCAGTGATTCCAAATCATCTAAAATGAGACATTGCGTTTTATTCAAATTCACAGACTTAACTTGCCACTGATTGCTTTTCCTACTTACAACACTTCTTAATACCATCATCATCATCATTCAGCTTTATTTCGCTAAGATATGTCATAAAAGCAATACAATCATCAATCACAACACAGGTGTAAAACACTGAAATAAAACGTAAAATAATATAAATGCCCTTATAAAATATACATATTTCAAGAGTGGCTGGCATCCTAGGGAAAAGGCTGTCGGATAATCACTGGAGAATGGATGTACCTCATCACAGAGAAGAATCAGTACAGCCACTTAAGAAACATGAAGTAGCAATAATCAGTATTCAATATCACACAACAGATATCATAAGACCAGGACTTCCTTCCTCCTGTGCCATGCACATTGGAGGTACTTAGAGGTGCAATATACTGCCAGCAAGTCCGTATAACAGCAGCATAGTGACAGGGCTTCAGCCGTGTTCCTAACAAAGCTTTCCCTGAAGAGGGGTCTCAGAATCCTTCTTCGCTTGGACAGGTATAGGGGGCAAATTAAAACCAAATGACTATCTGTCTCTACTTTGTCTTTACAGAACGGGCATGCAGCCGCCTCCCTCAGATTCCATTTGTTGTGGAGACCTGCGAGTGGGAGGAAACCAAATTGCAGTTATATATACAGGGTTGTGGAAAACCTAGGGCTTACAAAATGGAGATACTACTCATACTCAGTGGAGCACTTCATGCCTCAGTAATGACGCGGCATAGAGGATTGGCTATCAGCTGCTAGGAGATCTTGCTACACCTTCATTTTGTAGGCTTCCCTAATGGCCGCCTTACAATCACCATTCCAGCTGCCCAAGTTAGTCCAGAGCTCATCTAGCCCTAGTTTGGGAAATTCACTTTTAACGTGGTTGAACCAGGGCAATGATTTGTGACAGATCGCTTAGCGCCTCTGTGTAACTAGCCAGATGGAGAGAGGTCCAGATCCTCGCCCAGTAGTACAGAGGCCTGACCCTGCAATAAGATTCTATGCACGGCATGCCGGTCTCGAGGAACACTGGAAGGGTCAGGGTCCCACAAGGTAGGCAAAGGATATTTTTCAAATATTTATTTTCAATAGTTGACAAAGTCTGCCACCTATGATGTCCCCATAGTTCTGCTCCATATGTGGCCGCCTGCCTGGTTTGGGCTTTGTAGGGCAGAAGAGAAACCCGCACTGCTCCATTCCCATGTTCATTTGGGAATTTTGCCAATGCCCCATTATACCTTTTCAAGGTGACCCCAGCCCTGGCAAACTGCTAGTCCCAGGTGCAGTTCGCATTGACCTTCGGGCCTAGGTAATCATACTTCTCGAACTGGTAATGGCTCCACGGCTCAATTCTAAAGCCAGTGGTGCCTTTTCCTTCTGCTTTCTGCCCCTGAATAGTAACGTGTTCGTTTTCAATGTATTACTGATTAAACCATTTGCATCACAATTATCAGAGAAGGCCTTTAGTTGTTTTTTTAAGACCCATTGATGTGAAAGATAGAAGGACAGTATCACTGGCGAACATTAGCACCAGAATGTTGCCAATGGTGAGGACTGGAGGATCTGTCAATAGAGTTGTGAGCTTCTCAATTGCCCCGCTGATAAAGACACAAAGTAACTTGGGAGCCAGAACACACCCTTGGCACACGCCCATCTACATGCTAAATGCTAGGGTGGAACTACCTTCGATTCACCATCTTAGAACTGCCTCATTGCTGGAAAAGAAACTCTGTATGGCTTTTAGTAGGGGAAGTGGTACATCAAGACCTAACAGAGTCTTCCACAGGTGGACCCTGCAGACTGTGTCGAACACCGTTCGTAGGTCAACAAAAACAGCATAGAGGGGCACCTTCCTTACGAGGACATATTTCATACAAATTAGGCTAAGCTGCAGGCTTTGGTCAATGGTACTTATCCCACTGCAGATGGTTAAGCACGCCCCTTTCATGGTACTAGGCATCAACATGAAAAGTACAGTCCTGGCAAAGACTTTCTCACTGGCATCAAGTAGGGAAATTGGCCTGTAGTTTTGGGGAAAATCCCTGGAGCCTTTTTTGAAAATGGTAAATATTTTAGCCTTGACACAAAAAGCCAGGGCCACATCATGTTCTAACACTGAATTAAACACTTGTGTCAGTTAAGTACCCAGACATCAGTATTACGGGCGTAGAAGTCAATGGTTATTCTTACAGTTTCTGGTACTTTACCCAGTTTCTGGTCCCAGACGGCAATACCAACTTCTTCACAGGTACATGATAATGGGATAAGGCTGCCGTTGTTGCCCATCTGGTAAGTCCCCCTCTCCCTGCAGACCACTCGTTGTGATTTCCCTTGTTTTAATATAAAGTGCAAATAAATTATCTACCCAGGTTGCCCCCAAATACAACCCTGGAGTAAACCACCAGGATTTATATGCTCTGCCCCCATAATGGACCACAATTCACATGGGTCTCCGTTCTCAATAGCGGAAAGCAGTGAGCTCAAGATCTGCTCTGCCCAGCCCACTTTCATTCACTTGATAAGGGAGCGATAGTTCCTCCTGGCTTCTCGCAAGACTATCCTACCATCCTGTTGGATGTTCTGACCCACGTTTGGACTATTATGCTACAACATTTGGTGCTGTGGGCTTAGGAAATCCAAGATAGCCGAAAAAGCCCACATGTGCGCCAGAATCTATGAAAACCGCGCAGTTGTGCACACTAAAATGGTTGCCTAACTTGCCACCCACCAATGCAAGCAGGATGGGCCGGGGTGCCATGAGTGAAATGTGTGCCAAAGGAAAAACCGCACTTTAAAATCACCTTTTGTTTCTCTGAATGCCAGCTCAAAATGCCTATTTGCAACACATCCAAAAATCTCACTGAACACCAGCGGACATCTGGCAGAATAAAGTCTTGTGGGCATACAAAATCTGGAAAGAGGATGAGCCTAAAACAATGTTCATCACAAAACTGGCTGAGCTATGCATGTCAGCAGCCTAACTGAAACTGGATTAAAACCACCAAAATCGAAATGTTTAAATTAAATGAGTGACCTACTTTTGAGTGTCACATAGGTTGCAATTGTTTAAATGTCATAGTTTTGAACTTAGAATCAGCATTCTAGCTGCATATGTAAAAATTGTCTTAACTTAAACTGGGGAACAAAAAGTGACATTTTATCTGAAACCTGGCTTAAGGAACTGAATTCTGCCCACCAGCTACCCCCGACAGGAGTTGAGACTTGCACAACAGCTGTGTTCCCAGGCCGACCTGCATTTTGCTGCTCCCACCAAAAGGGATATGACACTTCTCTGATTGAATTACCTGGGCTCTGCAGGAAATTGAACAAAGCCCTGTGCTGACTCAGGCAAATGTTTTATTATGGGGGCCATAAATGGCTTCCTCTTGAACAATGGGCCTTCCAGGGCCCAGGCAGATGGTTTATTGCAGGTGTCGTAAAACAGCTTACTCTTGGCAGAAGCTGGGAATGGCAGGGTCTCTGAGCTTGGCAGAAACTGGAAAGACTGGTTTCTGTACCATGTGACCTGAAAAGACACACCCCTGTAGCCAGAATATGGTTTTAGAAAAAGATGAATAACTCATAGTACGGACTTGTCATAATTATTTAAATGATGCCATAATTCTTGTGATTTTTCGGTGCACATTTGAAGACGTGTTAGGACCCGGTGGTATGTTCAGGGGGGTTTTAGCAGTTAAGAGGGTATTACTTAAAATGTATGCATGTTAAAAATCTGACACTTCATCAATTAAGGTCCATACTCCTTGCGCACATGTGTGTAAATTTGGGGTAATGTCCGATATTACGAAACCAGTTAAAAAGTGCAAATGTCGCCATTTCTGAATGCAAGCTCCCAGGAAGAGCAGATTTGGACAGGGTACACCTCCTGTGATATGTGAGGGGTGCATATGATTTTAAAACAATATGTACCTCTGCAAATATGTATTTGGTTCAAATCTAGATTTGTGTGCAAGTTGACAGGAGGAGTGGACTTTCTGCAGGCTGTAAAATGACATCACTCTGACACAACTTAGCTCCCCCAATCAGGGGAGAAATGAAAGCTTGGCCACTGACAAGTGGAGAGGGGTAGAGCTTAGTGATGCTGCTCACACACCCACTTTCAAAACACATAAAAGCAGACAGTCAGGACAGATATGGACCTTCAAATCCATTTGCTGCGGGACGCTCTGCCGGGAAAACCCATACTTTACCTCCATCAATCTCTAGAGAAAGCTGTGCAGAAAGATCCAGACTTTAAATCCATCAATCTCCAGAATCCAGAGAGAGAGCAGACCCAGACCAGACCACTGTTAGCAGAACCAGAGAGCTGACCCAGATCACTGTGAAGTGCCGAGACCAGACCAGAGTCCAGTCTAAAACCTGACCAGATCCGTGGCGAGGCCCATTTAATTCAAGAATATAGTGTGAGTACCTAGCAAGACTGTGCGGAACCAATCTCTTAGTTAAAATAATATAATTCAATCCTATTTTAATCTAAGTAGAACTGTCTCCTAACTGTCACCTGTCATTTGTAAAGCTGTCACCTGTCATTTTCTAGTTGCAAGCTGCACTTGTCACGTCCTAGAGACGTGCAGTAACTTTCCTCTGAAAGCTGGGAATCGTGGCTTTTCTACGAACCTAGAACCGCATTCCTACCCCCTATAGTTTGCCCGCAATCGCGAAAAACGCACTCGCGAATTTGCCGCGATTTGCAAATTTCTCAACGTGTGAAAACAGCAGTTTTCTTGCTTTCAGTTGCCAAAAATTCGTTTAACCTGCTAGTTACTCCTAGATCCTTGCTAAAGTGAGCCTGGACTAATATTAACTTGATACCACTCACCCTGAACCTCTAGAGGGAAGTAAAAGCATTTTAGCGTATTTTTCACTTCATTGCCAGCACATATAAAAGCATTTTGGGCCTGTGTTGTAAACTTCTGTAGTCTAAGCTGCTGGGGTGAACTGAATTACATTTGATTGCATTTCTGAGAACTGTGTGCTTTCCTTCCATTTCCTTGCATTGTATAAAGGGGGGAGGGGATTGCCAGAGAAAAGTGATTACATTGTTTTGTTGAAATCATATCAAGTTATCTTCTGTACTGCATTTCATTCCACATTGCATCCATTTGAAACCATCAAAGTATTGTTGCTATCTTATCCATCCTATAACCACTCATCATTGATTATAAAGAAGTGTGCTAGTGCCTGACTATCCATTATTGATTACTGCTCAGATTCAGTGTGATATTCAATTATTAAATTATTATAAAGTGTGATATAAATATCTATTGTTTAAATTATCAAATAAACCTTTTAACTTGCAAAACAGAACTACTTCTTGGCTCAGTGGGGTCAGGGGGATTCAAAGAGAGGGGTGTTATATAGGGGTAGTCATCCAGAACGCATGAACTGGACATAAAGATATATTAATAAGGGTTTCCATTCAGTATCCCAGACTAGGCATTGACTTAGCTGTAGTGTTGAATTGAATCCTCTTACAAATTGGGGGCTCGTGCCGGACGTTTGGGTTAGATCTATCACTTGTGCAGATTAATACAGTGTGCCAGCTGACCAGATGCACATATCCGGTCGGATCACCACGCTGTGTTACGCTGTAAAGCACTCCTCAAAGGAACGCTCTAAGAAAAAGGTCTGTTTTGCAAAAATAAAATAGTAATTTCTGTAAGTCAGGACAGAGACCAATCTCTAGAATGACGACCTTAGTAGACATGAAAATAGCCAGAGAGCACTTCTTACATAAGTTATTTATTTGTGAGAGGTGAGTGGACTCATCAGGACCAGACGGTCTGGTTGCAGGCCATCACGCAACAGGTCACGGAAACAGGGTCAGATATATGGAGAGATCAGGGTCCCTTACATGTGGCCCTGAGTGAACTATACATGGCTCCTAAAGCTAAGGATGAACAAGACAAGATGGTTAGGATAGCCACATACCTGTACCTATATATGGGAGACATGCAGGATAAATGTACTGAAAGCCAAGATCTGGCGAATAAGCGACAGATGGCGTTAGAGAAGGTCCAATCTGACCTGGTCTCTTCTGAGCAGAGGCTGCAGGGGAGCCAGGAGTCAGAAAATGAGAGTAGACAGCACATCATTAAAATAAAGAGGGATATGGACATCCTGCAACAGGAAAAGGCTGACCAGGATACCAGATTTCTGGCCTTGCAGAAGGAGTACCAAGAAGGTTTGGACTCCCTACTGCAGAGCCAGAAAAAGCTGGAGCAACAATTAGACTTTAACAGGGCATGCACGGAGCAGGTAGCCACTCTGCAAAGTCATCTAGATAGAGTGAAGGCAGAGAGCAATAAACTGATCCTGAAAGACCTGGATACCCAGGCAGAGTTTGATCAGGAGCGCCAGAAAGCTGGTGCCTTCCAAAGGCAAAGGGACGACCTGGCGTCACAAATTCAAGCTCTTGGTCAGGAAAGGGACACCTTAGGCCAGGAAGTCTGCCACTTAAAAAGGAAAATGGAAGAAAATCACCTGGCCCACCAGGGACTGGGTGACCTCCAAAAAGAACACCAGGACTTGCTAGAGCACACCAGGAGGGTGGAGGATGCTCTGGCAAGAAAGGAGCAGGCCAATAGGGACACAGCTCAGGAGGTAACCCTCCTGCAGCAAAGACTGGCCCAGTGCTCCAGGACCAATCAGGAAACGCAGAGAGAGAATGAGGCTCTCTGCCAGCACAATGATAGACTCCAACAACAGGTAGCGATGCAGGAGAGACTGATAGAGTCTAGTAAGGCCTTAACTGAGGAACTGAAGGCGCAGGCTCTTGCATTGCAACAGGGAGCAGGGGCGGATAGAGATGAGGTTCGCTGGGAAAGAGAAACTCCTGAGCATAACCCCAGGAGCCCTAGTACCAGAGGCCTTTATCTCTCTCAGTCCCTGGACTCTGCCACCCCCATGTCCCCTGGTGCACATGAGCACAGGGCCACAGGGATGGCAGATTACTATCCAGCCAGAAGCATGGGGCTCATAGGCCAGTACCTCCCAGGAATGGATGGGCGGGCATCCGGGTATGGGCACCCAAGCACAGTGCAATTTGATGGGGAACCCCAGGAGAGTAGGCCCATTAAGGGCATCCTGAAAACCTCTGCCCAGTTAGGTCAGTGGGGGGGTACCCATCAAATCCTGGCAGCAAGGAGGGATCTGAAGACTCCTCTGAGCGGTACAGGACACAGGAGACCAGGTCCCCACATTCTGCCAGCCATTCCCAGGCTCGCAGAATCCGGGAAAACCTGGAAGAACAGACGGGAACCTCTGGGAGCAGTGCCTCTGAGTCAGAAGATGAATGGACCAGGGTTACCCGGACCAAAAAGGCCAATAAGACAAAAAGGGCCTTGCTTAAGGACCCCTTAAAGCAGATTAAGGCAATCAGGAGCGTCATCACGCCTTATCATAGGAACGCCAAGTATTCTGTTTGGGAACACTTGGAGCTCTATGAGCAAATGATGGAGACTTTTCATTTGAAGGACAGCCAAAGCTGTATTCAATATGTAAAGTGGACCTTCTCCCCAGAATACTCCAGTTTCTTTGCGGGGCTGGAGGACCAAAATCATTTAAGATGGTCCACCTATAAGGCGGCCATCTTGAAACATTTTTCTACTCATAGAAATCCTCAAGAGGCTCGCAAGGCAGCCTACAATTTACAATGTGGGGAGGATCAGGCCCCACAAGAATTTGTGCAGGAGTTAAATCGTGCTTTTGCGCAGACCACCAGAAGGATGCGCACGGATAGCAGAAAATTGATTAATACGTTTTTCCATGCCTTGCCCAAATACATAATGACCCAGCTTGTGAGGGATTTTCACGAGAAAAGATCTTTAAACTGGGTCATTGAACAGACGACCCGGATCTATGAGGTGCAGAAGCCAATAGAAAATAAAAATAATGCGCCCAAAAACCCCAAAGCCAACAACACCCCTGCTGCTGCCAAGGTGGCAGAGGTAAAGGTCACCACCGTTTTAGAGTTGGAGATGGGGGGGCCTAAAAACCTACCTGCACCTAATAATGCTAGGCCCAGAAGGTCCTCGGGCCAGTCACAGACAGGGAGCCAGGGAGGCAGCCCCACAAATGGGGTCCCTCGCTCTCCTGATTATGTAAGTCCCCGTTACAAGGGAAGTCGACCCATCCTGGGTTATGTGTGCACTCCTCCAGCCCAAGGGGGGGGGTCCAGCCAAGCACCTAACCCAGGGAACTTCCCTCCTAACTTCCCACCGGAGGGCAGAAATTCTCCAAATCCTGGGCAGAACTTTTTCCCCAGGTTTACACCCAATTTCCAGCTCCAAAATCCTCCACCCTTCTTTCCCCAATTCCCTGAGCCCAGACAACCGAATCCGGGAGAGGGGAGGCCAAGGGTGGAGGGGTATCAAAATCTTCCCAACCAGGGGTATTACCAAAGAAGGGATAGCTACCCTTCCCGGGATCAGCCCAGGGGAGAAAACAGGGCCCCGTATCAGCCTGAGCGGGTTTCCCAGTTAGAGCGCCAGGTTCAAAACATGGCGCGGGATCTGGGTCACATACTGAGGGCTCAGCAGAACCCTCAGATGAGCGTGCCACCGCAGAACGCACCCAACTCTGGACCTGGTGCTCCAGAACAATGACGGGGGCAGCACCCCGATAACTCACCGGTTCCCAGGGAGGAGGCACAAAGGGAAGGGGGGTGTACAGCCTTGGAGGAAGCTTCCTTCCTCACTTGTAAACAGCCCCTGGAAACCCAGGAACCGGAAACAAAATCTCTTGCCCCTGAAAGTCTGCCTCCTAAGGAGCAGAGGGGGGGTAGGAGAAACAAAAGACCCAAACAGACTCAGTTTGAGGAGGAGGTACAGATCTTCCAATTTGAGGGAGAGGGATCCTCAGAGGATCCTGGGAAAAGGATCTTCTCCTTCAGAGATGGGGGAACTCCTCCCAAAGAAAAATGGGTCCCAAGGGATGTCAATTCAGACTGGGGAGATGTGGAGACTGAGCTACTGCCGCCCACCATCTCATCCCAGAACCAACAGCAAGAAAATCCCCTGGTTCAAACCCATCCTGATGACTGCCTCCAAAAAGGGGGGGGCGGCCCAGAACCGGAGCCAGGGGAACCCACAATGGCTCTGATCTCCAGTTGCCAACTTTTTCTTTCAGATTCCCAAGGCTCTCCCCAGAATTCTGCCCAAATTTCTTCTCTTGAAAGGTCCAAAACCAGAAAGTTAGCCCACCAGTTGTCCAAAAATGTGCATTATCTGTGCCCCCTTGAGGAGAAGGAGGGAAGATATTATGCCCCGGTACAAGTACAGGGGCAGGGTACGATTTCAGCGCTGGTGGACACGGATCTCAAGCTACCCTTCTGTCCAGAAGGGCCTTTGATGAACTGAATGCAGGAAGGGGAGGGAATTACCAAATTCCTCTCACCTCACTTCCTGGACAACCCCAGAACTTTGACGGGAAGGAAATTCCCGTCGAGGGGACGGCAGACTTGGACATTAAAATTGGGCGACACAAGTTGAAACACCCGGTCATAGTTGTGACTCCAGAGGGCACCCCTTGTTTACTAGGGAATGACCTCCTGAGAAGGTTGTCACCCCTAATAGATTGCGTAAACAAGGTCCTCTGGACCCAGACTAGCCGACCAATAAAATTAAAACAGAGTGTCAACCATGTTAGTTTAAACGGCACATGCAACATGGTTGAGCAAAAATCTGACCAAGTAGAATTCCACTTCCAGAATAGCCAAATTCCAGACGTGACAGTAATAGCAGTAGGACAACAGACTGGTAATGGGGGGTCTTCTCTATTTCTGAAAATCAACCTCCCTTCCAGTTTAAGGTGGTATTCCACACTGGAAGGAAACACTCTGAAATTCTATACTAATCCACAATCAGAAACTCCCACTCCTATAGTCCAGAAAGATGTGAAATCAGCTCAGAGCCTGGCTGATATTCAGAAAATTGGAGAGCAGTTGTTCATCCCTGTCCAATTAAATGATGGGAAGGACTCTGTTCTCGCTCGAATGTGTGTGAACAACGGTAAGAGCTTCATCAGCGAAGCCATGTTCCGCCAACTCCCAAAAGATCCAGCCATTCCCACATTCAAACTGATAGACAAATGGGGAATGGACCTGGAAGCACCTAATTCCAAACATCTCCTGCCAAGCAGGTGTATGCTCAAAATCTCCATTGGCAACAAGAGCATAGTCCACAATTGTTGGGTCGTGCGAGACGTCCCTGCCGCCTTTTACTTAGGCAGTGACATTCTCAATCGCTTTGCCATTAGTTTGGACCTAATAAACTTCAAAGCTTGGTCCCGATTAGCGGATAATCCCATGGGCTTTGATGACCAGAAAAAGCATTTAGGTCAGCTCAATTGCTACCTTATGCAGTTGAAATTCAGATTAGAGAGGAAGTCACCATCCCAGAAAGGACCCGACAATTCTCCCTGGAAGTGAAAGTTAAAAGAGGACAATATTTGCAAAACCCTGATGCTTACATACATCTAAACGCTTCTCTCCAACAGCAAGGTTTGGGGGTAAACCCAACCCCATTAGTCAACATAGAACATGACACCATTCTAATATCTAATAGAGGTGGATAACAGCGACTTAAAGAGTATTACTCTAGCCGCAGGCACCATTATTGGAATGGCGGTTGATGACCGACATTTTTCCATAGATTTAGGTAATGAACTGTTAGGGCCAATCCCCAAGGACTGCTT
Organism: Ambystoma mexicanum; assembly: GCF_040938575.1. Taxonomy (NCBI): domain Eukaryota; kingdom Metazoa; phylum Chordata; class Amphibia; order Caudata; family Ambystomatidae; genus Ambystoma; species Ambystoma mexicanum. The sequence continues at coordinate 424,078,534 of NC_090928.1, read as the reverse complement.
TGACAGTGACAGTGATGACAATACAACACCAGACAGGATTTTTACCCGGCATGGGGGGAACTTCCTGGTGTACACTTCTTGCCCTTTTGGTAAGGAAGATGTGACTTGTGACTTCAGGAGGGGTGAGGTGATTTTCCAGGTCCATGAGGGCTGCCTTTCCCACCTGAAGCCTCCAGTCCAAATCAGCACTCTGACCAGGGACTTCTCCACCCAGTTGGAGGAGGCCGCTGCGATAGCCAAACCAGAGGTCTTTCCAGGCTTCAGGCAGATGGTGGAAGAGAGAGTCAACCTAGCTGATGCCTGTGTGACTCTGGAACAAAAGCAAAAGTTGAAACAAGTTTTCTTGGATTTCCAAGATCTCTTTGCGGTAGACTCATATGACTGTGGTCGCACTGACATCCACACAACAACAATCCCCACGGACCCTGGCATGACTCCTGTGTTTGTGAAGCAATATCGCTTGCCTCTCGCATCCATGGAGTCCGTTACTGAAATAATTAAGAACCTGGAGTCCCGGGGAATAATCCGTCCAGTCCACAGCACCTTCAATAATCCGGTGCTGGGAATATTGAAGCCAAACGGCCAGTGGAGACTCTGCGCTGACCTTAGGGAACTCAACAAACGGGTCCATACTTCCCGATGGCCTCTGCCCTACATTGACCAAGGGCTGAACCAGATCCAGGGGTCACAGGTATTCACTGCAATAGACCTGACCAATGGATACTGGACTGTGCCTGTCAGTAGGGAGGACCAATACAAGCTGGCTTTTACCTTTGGGGGCCAGCAGTACACATGGACCCGGACTCCCTTCGGATACCTTAACTCCGGTAATGAGTTCAATATTTTCCTACATAAGGCCATGCCCGACCTGGGTGCGAGGGGTAACCTGGCTTATGTAGATGATGTCCTCATCAAAAGTTCATCTGTGGAGGAACACATAGCGGAGATCCGTTATGTTCTGACGCAGTTGAGGGCCGCCGGAGCAAAACTTTCCTTTCAGAAATCACAGTGGTGTAGAACCCGTGTTAATTTCTGGGGGCATGAGATTAGTCCTCAGGGTCTCTGTCCCCAGGAAAAGAAAGTGGAAGCACTTCAGAAACTGAAAGACCCCACAACTCTGCGGGAACTGAGGAGCCTCCTTGGACTGACTAATTACAGCAGAAAGTTCATTGAGGGCTACGCAGAGATCACCAGACCCCTGATTCATCTCCTGAAGGGGGGGGTCAAGTGGGAATGGTGTCCAGATCAAGCCGAGGCAGTAAAACAACTCAAAAGAAGCCTCTCACAAGCGCCTTGCCTAGCTTACCCTGTCAGAAACAAGGAGTTCTTCCTGGAGACGGGGTTCTCTAATACGTGCTTGACGGCAGTATTATACCAAAAGCATGACAAGGTCAATAAAGTAATCTCCTATGCGAGCAAAACTTTATCCTCTGTGGAGGAAAAATTCAACAATTATGAGAAGGCACTCCTGGCAACGGTGTGGGCATTGAAGAATTACCGCCCGTTTATCCAGGGGGAACACATCATAGTGGAGACTCCACACCAGCCTCTGCAATATCTCCAAAGAGATAGAATCCGGGCCGGAAATGTGAGTAATTCCCGAATTACTTCCTGGATTCTGTCAATGCAAGGCTTTCCTGTGGAGGTCAGATATGGCCAAAACAAGAAGAGTCCCCTCGCGCAAGGTCTGGCTGACTTGCATGATTGTGCCAGAGAAAACTGTCTCGAGGACGAAAGTCTAAAAATAAAGGACAACATGGAGGCATACCTTAATTCCCCCCACAAAGTCTTTGAAGAGAACAAGTGTGAGGGAATGCCCACTATCTATGTGGATGGATGCTCTTACCATGTTGAAAACGACGGGGAGAAAGAACTGGTGGCCGGCGTAGGGAATGCATGGGTGAATGAGCCCCCAGAACCCTCCGCTGGATACAAAATTGGTCCCCGAAGTAGTCAGGTGACAGAATTGATGGCTGTGCATCAGGCCATCCTCACTGCTGTCCAGCATCAACTCCACGAACTGGTCATAATCACAGATTCGGATTATGTACGGAACGGGTTCGTGGAGCACCTGGTTAATTGGAAAACCAGAGGCATGTTATGTGCTAACAACAAACCCTTGAAACATGGGAAGTTGATCCAAAACATTGATGATCTGGTCACCTCGAATGAGATGACCATTTATTGGAAAAAGATCAAGGGTCATTCCAAAGTAGAGGGACCAGACAAAACTGGAAATGACTTAGCTGATCAGCTGGCCAAAACCGGGGCCATCCAAGGGGATCTAATTGAGATTGAGTCCCTGTTGGGGGAAATCCAGGTCACCGCTATCACTAGGTCCCAGACAAATGCTCACAACGACCTTTCAATTGCACAATGGAGTAAGGAGACCCCTGATGCTGATTAGATTACCGCTCAGAAGGGGGATCCAATAATTGGTAAATTTTACCAGCACCTTGAGGACCCTGAGAACTTTCCCCTGATGGATACCGATTACACTGGGAAAGAGGACCTAAGAGTGTTGATGAAATGTCCAAAAATGTTCCGAATCCAAGACGGTTTGCTGGTAAGGAGATCCAAAGCTGGCCACGATCAGTGGGTGGTTCCTACCTCATTCCGAAGCCTGATGTTAAGTCACGCCCATGATGCGGCCACTGCCGGTCATAGGGGGTTTCACACAACACTGGAAATCTTAAGAGAGGTTGCATACTGGCCACACATGGGGCAGGACCTCGACCAATACTTGAAGGGGTGTCTTGTGTATGCACAATTTCAGCCATCATCCCTCACGCACCGTGCGCCTCTCCAAAAGAGGGGGATGACACTGCCATGGTCAGATTTACAAATCGACTTTGTAGGCCCCGTGATTCGCTCTGCTAGGGGGAATAAGTACATGTTGACTGTGACATGCTTGTTTACCAAGTGGGTGGAATGTCTCCCAGCCCCAAATTGCAAGGCAGAAACTGCAGTGCCCTGATGATTAACCACATCTTTTCCCGTTTTGGTCTACCTCAAAGAATTGAGTCAGACAGAGGTAGCCACTTCACCAGTGAAGTGATGACAAAGCTGTGGGAGATACTGGGGGTCAAAAGGAAGTTGCATATTGCTTACCGGCCAGCTTCTTCTGGGGCAGTAGAGAGATATAACCGAACCATTGTGAGCATATTAAAAAAGTTTGTGGCAGATTCTGGGCCAAGTTGGGATATCCGATTACCTCTGGTCCTAATGGCCATCAGATCTACCCCTTCATCTGCAACCAAAATGTCACCATTCGAGTTGATGACTGGACGCAAGATGGTGCTTCCTCAGCATTTGCTCTACAGGACCCAAGAGCAGACCCTAATAAATGCCTCCACAACTCACGAGTATGTGGAGAATTTAAGGAAACACCTTCAACATGCTTTTGCTTATGCTCAGCGGAATCTAGAAAGATCAGCTGATAGCATGAAGACCCACTATTACCTGAAGACTTCCAGGAAGGAATATCAGGTGGGGGACCGGGTCTATCTATACAACTTCCAAAGAAACCAGGCAAAACAGCGGAAATTCTTGCCTACATGGAAGGGACCCTTTGAGATCATTGACAAGATCTCCCCTGTGGCCTACAAAATCCACATCCCCAAAGGTCCTTTGGCAGCGGGGGAAGACAAGTGGGTCCACATAAACCAGTTGAAGTGTTGACATCCCAGGCACACTCTGCAACAACTGGAGGAATCCTCTGGAATCCTAGAGGGTACTGTCTCAGATTAATTCAGTTCTAACTTAAAAGATCCTACATATAGCCTATCAAATTCTGTGTTTCTCAAGTTTATGTGTTCCTGTCTCTTAATTTAAAATAAATGTGCATGTTCATATCTGCTGAGTTCTGAAATTTATATGCCACCCCACTATATCAATGGTGGGGGAAAAATGTTTATGAATAGGTATTGCCGCTCTTCCTTTGTCGTCCTAGGAGAAAGAAAACCTGGAGACGGGACAAGGAGGACGATCCGGAGACCGGGAGCAGAGACGCAAGGGGCCCGGTGTACCGCCCAATATTCCCATCAGGACCGGCGAGGAGAACCGATCGATCAGTACCGGATGGAGGAAAAGATGCTGAACTGTGCCATTTGCAGAATTGGAAGAAGATTATGCGGACATACCAGTGCGTGGGTCAAAACCCTTGTGCACCCGACATCCCCTCGACTCAATCCAAGTGTCGTCGGGCGGGGGGGTTTGTTGGGTGTTCTGACCCACGTTTGGACTATTATGCTACAACATTTGGTGCTGTGGGCTTAGGAAATCCAAGATGGCCGAAAAAGCCCACATGTGCGCCAGAATCTATGAAAACCGCGCAGTTGTGCACACTAAAATGGTTGCCTAACTTGCCACCCACCAATGCAAGCAGGATGGGCCGGGGTGCCATGAGTGAAATGTGTGCCAAAGGAAAAACCGCACTTTAAAATCACCTTTTGTTTCTCTGAATGCCAGCTCAAAATGCCTATTTGCAACACATCCAAAAATCTCACTGAACACCAGCGGACATCTGGCAGAATAAAGTCTTGTGGGCATACAAAATCTGGAAAGAGGATGAGCCTAAAACAATGTTCATCACAAAACTGGCTGAGCTATGCATGTCAGCAGCCTAACTGAAACTGGATTAAAACCACCAAAATCGAAATGTTTAAATTAAATGAGTGACCTACTTTTGAGTGTCACATAGGTTGCAATTGTTTAAATGTCATAGTTTTGAACTTAGAATCAGCATTCTAGCTCCATATGTAAAAATTGTCTTGACTTAAACTGGGGAACAAAAAGTGACATTTTATCCAAAACCTGGCTTAAGGAACTGAATTCTGCCCACCAGCTACCCCCGACAGGAGTTAAGACTTGCACAACAGCTGTGTTCCCAGGCCGACCTGCATTTTGCTGCTCCCACCAAAAGGGATATGACACTTCTCTGATTGAATTACCTGGGCTCTGCAGGAAATTGAACAAAGCCCTGTCCTGACTCAGGCAAATGTTTTATTATGGGGGCCATAAATGGCTTCCTCTTGAACAATGGGCCTTCCAGGGCCCAGGCAGATGGTTTATTGCAGGTGTCGTAAAACAGCTTCCTCTTGGCAGAAGCTGGGAGGGGCAGGGTCTCTGAGCTTGGCAGAAACTGGAAAGACTGGTTTCTGTACCATGTGACCTGAAAAGACACACCCCTGTAGCCAGAATATGGTTTTAGAAAAAGATGAATAACTCATAGTACGGACTTGTCATAATTATTTAAATGATGCCATAATTCTTGTGATTTTTCGGTGCACATTTGAAGACGTGTTAGGACCCGGTGGTATGTTCAGGGGGGTTTTAGCAGTTAAGAGGGTATTACTTAAAATGTATGCATATTAAAAATCTGACACTTCATCAATTAATGTCCATACTCCTTGCGCACATGTGTGTAAATTTGGGGTAATGTCCGATATTGCGAAACCAGTTAAAAAGTGCAAATGTCACCATTTCTGAATGCAAGCTCCCAGGAAGAGCAGGTTTGGACAGGGTACACCTCCTGTGATATGTGAGGGGTGCATATGATTTTAAAACAATATGTACCTCTGCAAATATGTATTTGGTTCAAATCTAGATTTGTGTGCAAGTTGACAGGAGGAGTGGACTTTCTGCAGGCTGTAAAATGACATCACTCTGACACAACTTAGCTCCCCCAATCAGGGGAGAAATGAAAGCTTGGCCACTGACAAGTGGAGAGGGGTAGAGCTTAGTGATGCTGCTCACACACCCACTTTCAAAACACATAAAAGCAGACAGTCAGGACAGATATGGACCTTCAAATCCATTTGCTGCGGGACGCTCTGCCGGGAAAACCCATACTTTACCTCCATCAATCTCTAGAGAAAGCTGTGCAGAAAGATCCAGACTTTAAATCCATCAATCTCCAGAATCCAGAGAGAGAGCAGACCCAGACCAGACCACTGTTAGCAGAACCAGAGAGCTGACCCAGATCACTGTGAAGTGCCGAGACCAGACCAGAGTCCAGTCTAAAACCTGACCAGATCCGTGGCGAGGCCCATTTAATTCAAGAATATAGTGTGAGTACCTAGCAAGACTGTGCGGAACCAATCTCTTAGTTAAAATAATATAATTCAATCCTATTTTAATCTAAGTAGAACTGTCTCCTAACTGTCACCTGTCATTTGTAAAGCTGTCACCTGTCATTTTCTAGTTGCAAGCTGCACTTGTCACTTTGAATTTTAACATTCCAAATCCGAAAAACGACCTTTATTTAATCGCTCATATCTCCGTGACCGTTTGTCCTAGAGACGTGCAGTAACTTTCCTCTGAAAGCTGGGAATCGTGGCTTTTCTACAAACCTAGAACCGCATTCCTACCCCCTATAGTTTGCCCGCAATCGCGAAAAACGCACTCGCGAATTTGCCGCGATTTGCAAATTTCTCAACGTGTGAAAACAGCAGTTTTCTTGCTTTCAGTTGCCAAAAATTCGTTTAACCTGCTAGTTACTCCTAGATCCTTGCTAAAGTGAGCCTGGACTAATATTAACTTGATACCACTCACCCTGAACCTCTAGAGGGAAGTAAAAGCATTTTAGCGTATTTTTCACTTCATTGCCAGCACATATAAAAGCATTTTGGGCCTGTGTTGTAAACTTCTGTAGTCTAACCTGCTGGGGTGAACTGAATTACATTTGATTGCATTTCTGAGAACTGTGTGCTTTCCTTCCATTTCCTTGCATTGCATAAAGGGGGGAGGCGATTGCCAGAGAAAAGTGATTACATTGTTTTGTTGAAATCATATCAAGTTATCTTCTGTACTGCATTTCATTCCACATTGCATCCATTTGAAACCATCAAAGTATTGTTGCTATCTTATCCATCCTATAACCACTCATCATTGATTATAAAGAAGTGTGCTAGTGCCTGACTATCCATTATTGATTACTGCTCAGATTCAGTGTGATATTCAATTATTAAATTATTATAAAGTGTGATATAAATATCTATTGTTTAAATTATCAAATAAACCTTTTAACTTGCAAAACAGAACTACTTCTTGGCTCAGTGGGGTCAGGGGGATTCAAAGAGAGGGGTGTTATATAGGGGTAGTCATCCAGAACGCATGAACTGGACATAAAGATATATTAATAAGGGTTTCCATTCAGTATCCCAGACTAGGCATTGACTTAGCTGTAGTGTTGAATTGAATCCTCTTACAAATTGGGGGCTCGTGCCGGACGTTTGGGTTAGATCTATCACTTGTGCAGATTAATACAGTGTGCCAGCTGACCAGATGCACATATCCGGTCGGATCACCACGCTGTGCTACGCTGTAAAGCACTCCTCAAAGGAACGCTCTAAGAAAAAGGTCTGTTTTGCAAAAATAAAATAGTAATTTCTGTAAGTCAGGACAGAGACCAATCTCTAGAATGACGACCTTAGTAGACATGAAAATAGCCAGAGAGCACTTCTTACATAAGTTATTTGTGAGAGGTGAGTGGACTCATCAGGACCAGACGGTCTGGTTGCAGGCCATCACGCAACAGGTCACGGAAACAGGGTCAGATATATGGAGAGATCAGGGTCCCTTACATGTGGCCCTGAGTGAACTATACATGGCTCCTAAAGCTAAGGATGAACAAGACAAGATGGTTAGGATAGCCGCATACCTGTACCTATATATGGGAGACATGCAGGATAAATGTACTGAAAGCCAAGATCTGGCAAATAAGCGACAGATGGCGTTAGAGAAGGTCCAATCTGACCTGGTCTCTTCTGAGCAGAGGCTGCAGGGGAGCCAGGAGTCAGAAAATGAGAGTACACAGCACATCATTAAAATAAAGAGGGATATGGACATCCTGCAACAGGAAAAGGCTGACCAGGATACCAGATTTCTGGCCTTGCAGAAGGAGTACCAAGAAGGTTTGGACTCCCTACTGCAGAGCCAGAAAAAGCTGGAGCAACAATTAGACTTTAACAGGGCATGCACGGAGCAGGTAGCCACTCTGCAAAGTCATCTAGATAGAGTGAAGGCAGAGAGCAATAAACTGATCCTGAAAGACCTGGATACCCAGGCAGAGTTTGATCAGGAGCGCCAGAAAGCTGGTGCCTTCCAAAGGCAAAGGCACGACCTGGCGTCACAAATTCAAGCTCTTGGTCAGGAAAGGGACACCTTAGGCCAGGAAGTCTGCCACTTAAAAAGGAAAATGGAAGAAAATCACCTGGCCCACCAGGGACTGGGTGACCTCCAAAAAGAACACCAGGACTTGCTAGAGCACACCAGGAGAGTGGAGGATGCTCTGGCAAGAAAGGAGCAGGCCAATAGGGACACAGCTCAGGAGGTAACCCTCCTGCAGCAAAGACTGGCCCAGTGCTCCAGGACCAATCAGGAAATGCAGAGAGAGAATGAGGCTCTCTGCCAGCACAATGATAGACTCCAACAACAGGTAGCGATGCAGGAGAGACTGATAGAGTCTAGTAAGGCCTTAACTGAGGAACTGAAGGCGCAGGCTCTTGCATTGCAACAGGGAGCAGGGGCGGATAGAGATGAGGTTCGCTGGGAAAGAGAAACTCCTGAGCATAACCCCAGGAGCCCTAGTACCAGAGGCCTTTATCTCTCTCAGTCCCTGGACTCTGCCACCCCCATGTCCCCTGGTGCACATGAGCACAGGGCCACAGGGATGGCAGATTACTATCCAGCCAGAAGCATGGGGCTCATAGGCCAGTACCTCCCAGGAATGGATGGGCGGGCATCCGGGTATGGGCACCCAAGCACAGTGCAATTTGATGGGGAACCCCAGGAGAGTAGGCCCATTAAGGGCATCCTGAAAACCTCTGCCCAGTTAGGTCAGTGGGGGGGTACCCATCAAATCCTGGCAGCAAGGAGGGATCTGAAGACTCCTCTGAGCGGTACAGGACACAGGAGACCAGGTCCCCACATTCTGCCAGCCATTCCCAGGCTCGCAGAATCCGGGAAAACCTGGAAGAACAGACGGGAACCTCTGGGAGCAGTGCCTCTGAGTCAGAAGATGAATGGACCAGGGTTACCCGGACCAAAAAGGCCAATAAGACAAAAAGGGCCTTGCTTAAGGACCCCTTAAAGCAGATTAAGGCAATCAGGAGCGTCATCACGCCTTATCATAGGAACGCCAAGTATTCTGTTTGGGAACACTTGGAGCTCTATGAGCAAATGATGGAGACTTTTCATTTGAAGGACAGCCAAAGCTGTATTCAATATGTAAAGTGGACCTTCTCCCCGGAATACTCCAGTTTCTTTGCGGGGCTGGAGGACCAAAATCATTTAAGATGGTCCACCTATAAGGCGGCCATCTTGAAACATTTTTCTACTCATAGAAATCCTCAAGAGGCTCGCAAGGCAGCCTACAATTTACAATGTGGGGAGGATCAGGCCCCACAAGAATTTGTGCAGGAGTTAAATCGTGCTTTTGCGCAGACCACCAGAAGGATGCGCACGGATAGCAGAAAATTGATTAATACGTTTTTCCATGCCTTGCCCAAATACATAATGACCCAGCTTGTGAGGGATTTTCACGAGAAAAGATCTTTAAACTGGGTCATTGAACAGACGACCCGGATCTATGAAGTGCAGAAGCCAATAGAAAATAAAAATAATGCGCCCAAAAACCCCAAAGCCAACAACACCCCTGCTGCTGCCAAGGTGGCAGAGGTAAAGGTCACCACCGTTTTAGAGTTGGAGATGGGGGGGCCTAAAAACCTACCTGCACCTAATAATGCTAGGCCCAGAAGGTCCTCGGGCCAGTCACAGACAGGGAGCCAGGGAGGCAGCCCCACAAATGGGGTCCCTCGCTCTCCTGATTATGTAAGTCCCCGTTACAAGGGAAGTCGACCCATCCTGGGTTATGTGTGCACTCCTCCAGCCCAAGGGGGGGGATCCAGCCAAGCACCTAACCCAGGGAACTTCCCTCCTAACTTCCCACCGGAGGGCAGAAATTCTCCAAATCCTGGGCAGAACTTTTTCCCCAGGTTTACACCCAATTTCCAGCCCCAAAATCCTCCACCCTTCTTTCCCCAATTCCCTGAGCCCAGACAACCGAATCCGGGAGAGGGGAGGCCAAGGGTGGAGGGGTATCAAAATCTTCCCAACCAGGGGTATTACCAAAGAAGGGATAGCTACCCTTCCCGGGATCAGCCCAGGGGAGAAAACAGGGCCCCGTATCAGCCTGAGCGGGTTTCCCAGTTAGAGCGCCAGGTTCAAAACATGGCGCGGGATCTGGGTCACATACTGAGGGCTCAGCAGAACCCTCAGATGAGCGTGCCACCGCAGAACGCACCCAACTCTGGACCTGGTGCTCCAGAACAATGTCGGGGGCAGCACCCCGATAACTCACCGGTTCCCAGGGAGGAGGCACAAAGGGAAGGGGGGTGTACAGCCTTGGAGGAAGCTTCCTTCCTCACTTGTAAACAGCCCCTGGAAACCCAGGAACCGGAAACAAAATCTCTTGCCCCTGAAAGTCTGCCTCCTAAGGAGCAGAGGGGGGGTAGGAGAAACAAAAGACCCAAACAGACTCAGTTTGAGGAGGAGGTACAGATCTTCCAATTTGAGGGAGAGGGATCCTCAGAGGATCCTGGGAAAAGGATCTTCTCCTTCAGAGATGGGGGAACTCCTCCCAAAGAAAAATGGGTCCCAAGGGATGTCAATTCAGACTGGGGAGATGTGGAGACTGAGCTACTGCCGCCCACCATCTCATCCCAGAACCAACAGCAAGAAAATCCCCTGGTTCAAACCCATCCTGATGACTGCCTCCAAAAAGGGGGGGGCGGCCCAGAACCGGAGCCAGGGGAACCCACAATGGCTCTGATCTCCAGTTGCCAACTTTTTCTTTCAGATTCCCAAGGCTCTCCCCAGAATTCTGCCCAAATTTCTTCTCTTGAAAGGTCCAAAACCAGAAAGTTAGCCCACCAGTTGTCCAAAAATGTGCATTATCTGTGCCCCCTTGAGGAGAAGGAGGGAAGATATTATGCCCCGGTACAAGTACAGGGGCAGGGTACGATTTCAGCGCTGGTGGACACGGGATCTCAAGCTACCCTTCTGTCCAGAAGGGCCTTTGATGAACTGAATGCAGGAAGGGGAGGGAATTACCAAATTCCTCTCACCTCACTTCCTGGACAACCCCAGAACTTTGACGGGAAGGAAATTCCCGTCGAGGGGACGGCAGACTTGGACATTAAAATTGGGCGACACAAGTTGAAACACCCGGTCATAGTTGTGACTCCAGAGGGCACCCCTTGTTTACTAGGGAATGACCTCCTGAGAAGGTTGTCACCCCTAATAGATTGCGTAAACAAGGTCCTCTGGACCCAGACTAGCCGACCAATAAAATTAAAACAGAGTGTCAACCATGTTAGTTTAAACGGCACATGCAACATGCTTGAACAAAAATCTGACCAAGTAGAATTCCACTTCCAGAATAGCCTAATTCCAGACGTGACAGTAATAGCAGTAGGACAACAGACTGGTAATGGGGGGTCTTCTCTATTTCTGAAAATCAACATCCCTTCCAGTTTAAGGTGGTATTCCACACTGGAAGGAAACACTCTGAAATTCTATACTAATCCACAATCAGAAACTCCCACTCCTATAGTCCAGAAAGATGTGAAATTAGCTCAGAGCCTGGCTGATATTCAGCAAATTGGAGAGCAGTTGTTCATCCCTGTCCAATTAAATGATGGGAAGGACTCTGTTCTCGCTCGAGTGTGTGTGAACAACGGTAAGAGCTTCATCAGCGAAGCCATGTTCCGCCAACTCCCAAAAGATCCAGCCATTCCCACATTCAAACTGATAGACAAATGGGGAATGGACCTGGAAGCACCTAATTCCAAACATCTCCTGCCAAGCAGGTGTATGCTCAAAATCTCCATTGGCAACAAGAGCATAGTCCACAATTGTTGGGTCGTGCGAGACGTCCCTGCCGCCTTTTACTTAGGCAGTGACATTCTCAATCGCTTTGCCATTAGTTTGGACCTAATAAACTTCAAAGCTTGGTCCCGATTAGCGGATAATCCCATGGGCTTTGATGATCCAGAAAAAGCATTTAGGTCAGCTCAATTGCTACCTTATGCAGTTGAAATTCAGATTAGAGAGGAAGTCACCATCCCAGAAAGGACCCGACAATTCTCCCTGGAAGTGAAAGTTAAAAGAGGACAATATTTGCAAAACCCTGATGCTTACATACATCTAAACGCTTCTCTCCAACAGCAAGGTTTGGGGGTAAACCCAACCCCATTAGTCAACATAGAACATGACACCATTCTAATATCTAATAGAGGTGGATAACAGCGACTTAAAGAGTATTACTCTAGCCGCAGGCACCATTATTGGAATGGCGGTTGATGACCGACATTTTTCCATAGATTTAGGTAATGAACTGTTAGGGCCAATCCCCAAGGACTGCTTTGACAGTGACAGTGATGACAATACAACACCAGACAGGATTTTTACCCGGCATGGGGGGAACTTCCTGGTGTACACTTCTTGCCCTTTTGGTAAGGAAGATGTGACTTGTGACTTCAGGAGGGGTGAGGTGATTTTCCAGGTCCATGAGGGCTGCCTTTCCCACCTGAAGCCTCCAGTCCAAATCAGCATTCTGACCAGGGACTTCTCCACCCAGTTGGAGGAGGCCGCTGAGATAGCCAAACCAGAGGTCTTTCCAGGCTTCAGGCAGATGGTGGAAGAGAGAGTCAACCTAACTGATGCCTGTGTGACTCTGGAACAAAAGCAAAAGTTGAAACAAGTTTTCTTGGATTTCCAAGATCTCTTTGCGGTAGACTCATATGACTGTGGTCGCACTGACATCCACACAACAACAATCCCCACGGACCCTGGCATGACTCCTGTGTTTGTGAAGCAATATCGCTTGCCTCTCGCATCCATGGAGTCCGTTACTGAAATAATTAAGAACCTGGAGTCCCGGGGAATAATCCGTCCAGTCCACAGCACCTTCAATAATCCGGTGCTGGGAATATTGAAGCCAAACGGCCAGTGGAGACTCTGCGCTGACCTTAGGGAACTCAACAAACGGGTCCATACTTCCCGATGGCCTCTGCCCTACATTGACCAAGGGCTGAACCAGATCCAGGGGTCACAGGTATTCACTGCAATAGACCTGACCAATGGATACTGGACTGTGCCTGTCAGTAGGGAGGACCAATACAAGCTGGCTTTTACCTTTGGGGGCCAGCAGTACACATGGACCCGGACTCCCTTCGGATACCTTAACTCCGGTAATGAGTTCAATATTTTCCTACATAAGGCCATGCCCGACCTGGGTGCGAGGGGTAACCTGGCTTATGTAGATGATGTCCTCATCAAAAGTTCATCTGTGGAGGAACACATAGCGGAGATCCGTTATGTTCTGACGCAGTTGAGGGCCGCCGGAGCAAAACTTTCCTTTCAGAAATCACAGTGGTGTAGAACCCGTGTTAATTTCTGGGGGCATGAGATTAGTCCTCAGGGTCTCTGTCCCCAGGAAAAGAAAGTGGAAGCACTTCAGAAACTGAAAGACCCCACAACTCTGCGGGAACTAAGGAGCCTCCTTGGACTGACTAATTACAGCAGAAAGTTCATTGAGGGCTACGCAGAGATCACCAGACCCCTGATTCATCTCCTGAAGGGGGGGGTCAAGTGGGAATGGTGTCCAGATCAAGCCGAGGCAGTAAAACAACTCAAAAGAAGCCTCTCACAAGCGCCTTGCCTAGCTTACCCTGTCAGAAACAAGGAGTTCTTCCTGGAGACGGGGTTCTCTAATACGTGCTTGACGGCAGTATTATACCAAAAGCATGACAAGGTCAATAAAGTAATCTCCTATGCGAGCAAAACTTTATCCTCTGTGGAGGAAAAATTCAACGATTGTGAGAAGGCACTCCTGGCAACGGTGTGGGCATTGAAGAATTACCGCCCGTTTATCCAGGGGGAACACATCATAGTGGAGACTCCACACCAGCCTCTGCAATATCTCCAAAGAGATAGAATCCGGGCCGGAAATGTGAGTAATTTCTGAATTACTTCCTGGATTCTGTCAATGCAAGGCTTTCCTGTGGAGGTCAGATATGGCCAAAACAAGAAGAGTCCCCTCGCGCAAGGTCTGGCTGACTTGCATGATTGTGCCAGAGAAAACTGTCTCGAGGACGAAAGTCTAAAAATAAAGGACAACATGGAGGCATACCTTAATTCCCCCCACAAAGTCTTTGAAGAGAACAAGTGTGAGGGAATGCCCACTATCTATGTGGATGGATGCTCTTACCATGTTGAAAACGACGGGGAGAAAGAACTGGTGGCCGGCGTAGGGAATGCATGGGTGAATGAGTCCCCAGAACCCTCCGCTGGATACAAAATTGGTCCCCGAAGTAGTCAGGTGACAGAATTGATGGCTGTGCATCAGGCCATCCTCACTGCTGTCCAGCATCAACTCCGCGAACTGGTCATAATCACAGATTCGGATTATGTGCGGAACGGGTTCGTGGAGCACCTGGTTAATTGGAAAACCAGAGGCATGTTATGTGCTAACAACAAACCCTTGAAACATGGGAAGTTGATCCAAAACATTGATGATCTGGTCACCTCGAATGAGATGACCATTTATTGGAAAAAGATCAAGGGTCATTCCAAAGTAGAGGGACCAGACAAAACTGGAAATGACTTAGCTGATCAGCTGGCCAAAACCGGGGCCATCCAAGGGGATCTAATTGAGATTGAGTCCCTGTTGGGGGAAATCCAGGTCACCGCTATCACTAGGTCCCAGACAAATGCTCACAACGACCTTTCAATTGCACAATGGAGTAAGGAGACCCCTGATGCTGATTAGATTACCGCTCAGAAGGGGGATCCAATAATTGGTAAATTTTACCAGCACCTTGAGGACCCTGAGAACTTTCCCCTGATGGATACCGATTACACTGGGAAAGAGGACCTAAGAGTGTTGATGAAATGTCCAAAAATGTTCCGAATCCAAGACGGTTTGCTGGTAAGGAGATCCAGAGCTGGCCACGATCAGTGGGTGATTCCTACCTCATTCCGAAGCCTGATGTTAAGTCACGCCCATGATGCGGCCACTGCCGGTCATAGGGGGTTTCACACAACACTGGAAATCTTAAGAGAGGTTGCATACTGGCCACACATGGGGCAGGACCTCGACCAATACTTGAAGGGGTGTCTTGTGTGTGCACAATTTCAGCCATCATCCCTCACGCACCGTGCGCCTCTCCAAAAGAGGGGGATGACACTGCCATGGTCAGATTTACAAATTGACTTTGTAGGCCCCGTGATTCGCTCTGCTAGGGGGAATAAGTACATGTTGACTGTGACATGCTTGTTTACCAAGTGGGTGGAATGTCTCCCAGCCCCAAATTGCAAGGCAGAAACTGCAGTGCCCTGATGATTAACCACATCTTTTCCCGTTTTGGTCTACCTCAAAGGATTGAGTCAGACAGAGGTAGCCACTTCACCAGTGAAGTGATGACAAAGCTGTGGGAGATACTGGGGGTCAAAAGGAAGTTGCATATTGCTTACCGGCCAGCTTCTTCTGGGGCAGTAGAGAGATATAACCGAACCATTGTGAGCATATTAAAAAAGTTTGTGGCAGATTCTGGGCCAAGTTGGGATATCCAATTACCTCTGGTCCTAATGGCCATCAGATCGACCCCTTCATCTGCAACCAAAATGTCACCATTCGAGTTGATGACTGGACGCAAGATGGTGCTTCCTCAGCATTTGCTCTACAGGACCCAAGAGCAGACCCTAATAAATGCCTCCACAACTCACGAGTATGTGGAGAATTTAAGGAAACACCTTCAACATGCTTTTGCTTATGCTCAGCGGAATCTAGAAAGATCAGCTGATAGCATGAAGACCCACTATTACCTGAAGACTTCCAGGAAGGAATATCAGGTGGGGGACCGGGTCTATCTATACAACTTCCAAAGAAACCAGGCAAAACAGCGGAAATTCTTGCCTACATGGAAGGGACCCTTTGAGATCATCGACAAGATCTCCCCTGTGGCCTACAAAATCCACATCCCCAAAGGTCCTTTGGCAGCGGGGGAAGACAAGTGGGTCCACATAAACCAGTTGAAGTGTTGACATCCCAGGCACACTCTGCAACAACTGGAGGAATCCTCTGGAATCCTAGAGGGTACTGTCTCAGATTAATTCAGTTCTAACTTAAAAGATCCTACATATAGCCTATCAAATTCTGTGTTTCTCAAGTTTATGTGTTCCTGTCTCTTAATTTAAAATAAATGTGCATGTTCATATCTGCTGAGTTCTGAAATTTATATGCCACCCCACTATATCAATGGTGGGGGAAAAATGTTTATGAATAGGTATTGCCGCTCTTCCTTTGTCGTCCTAGGAGAAAGAAAACCTGGAGACGGGACAAGGAGGACGATCCGGAGACCGGGAGCAGAGACGCAAGGGGCCCGGTGTACCGCCCAATATTCCCATCAGGACCGGCGAGGAGAACCGATCGATCAGTACCGGATGGAGGAAAAGATGCTGAACTGTGCCATTTGCAGAATTGGAAGAAGATTATGCGGACATACCAGTGCGTGGGTCAAAACCCTTGTGCACCCGACATCCCCTCGACTCAATCCAAGTGTCGTCGGGCGGGGGGGTTTGTTGGGTGTTCTGACCCACGTTTGGACTATTATGCTACAACATTTGGTGCTGTGGGCTTAGGAAATCCAAGATGGCCGAAAAAGCCCACATGTGCGCCAGAATCTATGAAAACCGCGCAGTTGTGCACACTAAAATGGTTGCCTAACTTGCCACCCACCAATGCAAGCAGGATGGGCCGGGGTGCCATGAGTGAAATGTGTGCCAAAGGAAAAACCGCACTTTAAAATCACCTTTTGTTTCTCTGAATGCCAGCTCAAAATGCCTATTTGCAACACATCCAAAAATCTCACTGAACACCAGCGGACATCTGGCAGAATAAAGTCTTGTGGGCATACAAAATCTGGAAAGAGGATGAGCCTAAAACAATGTTCATCACAAAACTGGCTGAGCTATGCATGTCAGCAGCCTAACTGAAACTGGATTAAAACCACCAAAATCGAAATGTTTAAATTAAATGAGTGACCTACTTTTGAGTGTCACATAGGTTGCAATTGTTTAAATGTCATAGTTTTGAACTTAGAATCAGCATTCTAGCTGCATATGTAAAAATTGTCTTCACTTAAACTGGGGAACAAAAAGTGACATTTTATCTAAAACCTGGCTTAAGGAACTGAATTCTGCCCACCAGCTACCCCCGACAGGAGTTAAGACTTGCACAACAGCTGTGTTCCCAGGCCGACCTGCATTTTGCTGCTCCCACCAAAAGGGATATGACACTTCTCTGATTGAATTACCTGGGCTCTGCAGGAAATTGAACAAAGCCCTGTCCTGACTCAGGCAAATGTTTTATTATGGGGGCCATAAATGGCTTCCTCTTGAACAATGGGCCTTCCAGGGCCCAGGCAGATGGTTTATTGCAGGTGTCGTAAAACAGCTTCCTCTTGGCAGAAGCTGGGAGGGGCAGGGTCTCTGAGCTTGGCAGAAACTGGAAAGACTGGTTTCTGTACCATGTGACCTGAAAAGACACACCCCTGTAGCCAGAATATGGTTTTAGAAAAAGATGAATAACTCATAGTACGGACTTGTCATAATTATTTAAATGATGCCATAATTCTTGTGATTTTTCGGTGCACATTTGAAGACGTGTTAGGACCCGGTGGTATGTGCAGGGGGGTTTTAGCAGTTAAGAGGGTATTACTTAAAATGTATGCATGTTAAAAATCTGACACTTCATCAATTAATGTCCATACTCCTTGCGCACATGTGTGTAAATTTGGGGTAATGTCCGATATTGCGAAACCAGTTAAAAAGTGCAAATGTCACCATTTCTGAATGCAAGCTCCCAGGAAGAGCAGGTTTGGACAGGGTACACCTCCTGTGATATGTGAGGGGTGCATATGATTTTAAAACAATATGTACCTCTGCAAATATGTATTTGGTTCAAATCTAGATTTGTGTGCAAGTTGACAGGAGGAGTGGACTTTCTGCAGGCTGTAAAATGACATCACTCTGACACAACTTAGCTCCCCCAATCAGGGGAGAAATGAAAGCTTGGCCAATGACAAGTGGAGAGGGGTAGAGCTTAGTGATGCTGCTCACACACCCACTTTCAAAACACATAAAAGCAGACAGTCAGGACAGATAGGGACCTTCAAATCCATTTGCTGCGGGACGCTCTGCCGGGAAAATCCATACTTTACCTCCATCAATCTCTAGAGAAAGCTGTGCAGAAAGATCCAGACTTTAAATCCATCAATCTCCAGAATCCAGAGAGAGAGCAGACCCAGACCAGACCACTGTTAGCAGAACCAGAGAGCTGACCCAGATCACTGTGAAGTGCCGAGACCAGACCAGAGTCCAGTCTAAAACCTGACCAGATCCGTGGCGAGGCCCATTTAATTCAAGAATATAGTGTGAGTACCTAGCAAGACTGTGCAGAACCAATCTCTTAGTTAAAATAATATAATTCAATCCTATTTTAATCTAAGTAGAACTGTCTCCTACCTGTCACCTGTCATTTGTAAAGCTGTCACCTGTCATTTTCTAGTTGCAAGCTGCACTTTTCACTTTGAATTTTAACATTCCAAATCCGAAATACGACCTTTATTTAATCGCTCATATCTCCGTGACCGTTTGTCCTAGAGACTTGCAGTAACTTTCCTCTGAAAGCAGGGAATCGTGGCTTTTCTACGAACCTAGAACCGCATTCCTACCCCCTATAGTTTTGCCGCAATCGCGAAAAACGCACTCGCGAATTTGCCGCGATTTGCAAATTTCTCAACATGTGAAATCAGCAGTTTTCTTGCTTTCAGTTGCCAAAAATTCGTTTAACCTGCTAGTTACTCCTAGATCCTTGCTAAAGTGAGCCTGGACTAATATTAACTTGATACCACTCACCCTGAACCTCTAGAGGGAAGTAAAAGCATTTTAGCATATTTTTCACTTCATTGCCAGCACATATAAAAGCATTTTGGGCCTGTGTTGTAAACTTCTGTAGTCTAAGCTGCTGGGGTGAACTGAATTACATTTGATTGCATTTCTGAGAACTGTGTGCTTTCCTTCCATTTCCTTGCATTGCATAAAGGGGGGAGGGGATTGCCAGAGAAAAGTGATTACATTGTTTTGTTGAAATCATATCAAGTTATCTTCTGTACTGCATTTCATTCCACATTGCATCCATTTGAAACCATCAAAGTATTGTTGCTATCTTATCCATCCTATAACCACTCATCATTGATTATAAAGAAGTTTGCTAGTGCCTGACTATCCATTATTGATTACTGCTCAGATTCAGTGTGATATTCAATTATTAAATTATTATAAAGTGTGATATATATATCTATTGTTTAAATTATCAAATAAACCTTTTAACTTGCAAAACAGAACTACTTCTTGGCTCAGTGGGGTCAGGGGGATTCAAAGAGAGCGGTGTTATATAGGGGTAGTCATCCAGAACGCATGAACTGGACATAAAGATATATTAATAAGGGTTTCCATTCAGTATCCCAGACTAGGCATTGACTTAGCTGTAGTGTTGAATTGAATCCTCTTACAATCCTCATGGGTTGCTGTAGCTTTTTCAATCAATAGGCTTTTAAGCTAACGACACTCTCCTTCATACTAGGACACCTTGTCCTGTGCACGTCGTGAAACTGTCCTGCATGGTTTGGTAAAGAAGGCTCCAAGTAATCTGGTGAGATGCTCATGCAGGATTCTAATTCCCTGAGGATCACCCCTATGTAAGTTAAAAAAAATCCTCTAGTTCCTTAAGGAAACACCCATCGCCCCTCGGTATAACTTCATCTAGGTTCAGGCGTGACGATTTGATTGTACGCGAAGCATGACCTGAGAATGAAATAGCACTGCTAGATCCCACTCGAGGCCTGTGGGTCATCCCCATAAATACTTCATTGGTCACCAATATCACCCGATGGTGGTCACTCTCTGGTTTTACTACGACAGAGTAATTATTCACGGACACTAAGGCCTCAAGGTTGACTAAAATATAACCAATCTGCTCATGCGGCCAACACTATTGAAGGTAATGCCAGCTGGCATAGCCCTCAGGAATCTGCTGTGACATGCCCTTATGTTAGCCCCCATAATCAGGCTTGCCACCTCTTCTGCATCCCCTTGCTGTTTCTTGGGTTTACAGGAGTTGAGTTCAGATACTACCCAAATGGTATCCCCCTCATCCAAGATTCCTTCCATGATGTCCAAGGGTTCGTATTGAATTTTAAAATCACCCATAACGACTATGCTAACAGGACCCCAACATCTTCATCTCCACCAGTGATTCTATCTTGCAGCAGGGAGAAAATTCCAAGAGTCCCCCTTCTGGATTGCTGGTTTTACAAATTAATGTAAGGGGCCTCGTTACCATCATGGAACTTCAAACTAAGCTCCAGAAAATCTCTCGAGCAAATATCTTGGACCCTGATGGACAACAATAGGGCAACATTCACCCAAGTTGAGACCCCACCACTGGGTCTGTCGCACCGGCCTCGCAAGGCAGTAATGGCATATGAAGAATACCCCTGCAGGTGAGGGGTTTATACAGGCCAAGTCTCTTGAAGACTAATTACTCCAAAGGAATAGATAAAGTCCACCCAGTTGTTATCTTTCAAATAATGATTCACTCCAGCTATGTTACAGGGTGTGAAACGTACCCTAGGACCCAGCGAGGAGTTGTTCCCGGGCACATCCAGATAACCAAGTCCTCAACTAATTCCCCACTTGCTGCAATCCCTGCGGTCAGACTGGAGTGTGGGACCCATCAATCAACCCAGCTATTAGGAGATCTGGGCTCTGTTCTACTCAAAAGGGTAGCCTGTCCTGGGAGATGGGCTGGGTTGACTAGAAGACTACTGCTATT
The DNA here is from genome assembly GCF_040938575.1 of Ambystoma mexicanum. Lineage (NCBI taxonomy): Eukaryota > Metazoa > Chordata > Amphibia > Caudata > Ambystomatidae > Ambystoma > Ambystoma mexicanum. The sequence goes on along the minus strand of NC_090928.1, from coordinate 424,057,572 downwards.
ATTTACTTATACTAAGCTAGAAGGAATGGAGGTGGACTCAATGTTACAAATAGATGGTAAGGCACCAGGGTGAAAATATGAGTGGTCTGGGGCTGATTGCTTCCAGTTGGACGTTGGTTTACAGCCGCATGTATATCTTGGTGGATAATCTAAATACATCGGTCTGCATTTTTCAGCTTATATCCATATCTGGGTGTGTATTTTTCAATTCATAGCAATAGATGTAGAGATCATGGTAGCTAAAAAAAGTCCTCGGTTTTGACAAATTCCGACTAGACCTACTGCAGTGGCTGCTTTTCTGTTGTCTGCAGCTGTTTCAGTCAGCCTCTGGGCTGTATTTGCATGTGCTGCAATCAATTGGCAATCACTGTTGCAAAGGTAATGGCATTCCTCGTTGGTGGGGGAAAGAAGGGTAATGCATTTAAGAAGCATGAACGATGCCCCTGTGGCCCCTTGACGGGCTGCTGTGATGAGGCCCATATCCAGGTGCTATGATAGGCATTGATCCATGTGTTAATGCAGGGTTCTTTCTATGTGTTATTTACAAAAAAGCGAACAACTGTAGGTGGAACCCCTACTTTACAGGGTCACCCTATTGGTTAGGAGGAAGGATGGGGAGGATGAGTCTGTACTGGCGGGCGCATGTGGGTGTGAGCCATAATGCATGCCACCAAACAGATGCCCCTCAATTATGTGTACACCACATGTTTGGTAGTGAAGAGGACTGCCACACAAAACACCAAACACAACATAATTCATACTCAAAATTAAGTGGCAACTTCCTTCAGTGCAGTGCAACCAGCACAGTCAGTTGAAGCCAGTGAATGATGTTCAACAGCACTGAATGCCATGCATGACTCAAGGTACAATTATCTCCAGCATCACACTCTAGGGTCTAATTACAAGTTTGGTAGTATTTCAGTGGTAAATCTGCTGAGATACTGCAAAACAGAATTACCATTACCAGCACTTGGTTCAGTGGGATTACAAGTGGTGGTAATTCCCAATTGTTTGGAGTTCATAGGACTCCATTGGTATTTTTGGCGGATTTACCTCCGCCGAATTTCCGCACAGTAAATCGCTGATTTTTGGAGGTGAAGTGGAGGGTTTGCTCCAGCAACAAGCTGGAGGTAAATCAGTCACTTTTCCTCCCAAAATTGGCAGATTTACTGGACAGTAATTCTGCCAGAGGTAAATCAGCTAAAAGTTATAATTTGGCAGTGCAGGAAAATATGCGGTAACAGAATTACTACCACTTTCTTCCCACACCGCCAAGATTGTAATGAGGCCCATTTTTCCTTCCACAGCAGCCTCAAAATTAAAAACAGGTCCCTCTTGGCAAATATTCTGCATGCCCTTATCTGCCTCTTATTTTATCTCCGTTAACATTAGAAGGATTATAAATGCTCGTAAATATGATACCTGCTTAGGGATTACATCATCGAGACACACTTTCACTTGAATCCTAGCCCTCAGTGCCTCATCAAGACAAACACAGGAGTTGCCTGATGACTACATCCAATCAGATACATTGGCGAAAGGCAGGATATCTTTGTTCCTGAAAGAGATGTCACTGTTTGAGCATCTTTTGATTTGTATGCATATACCCTGATCACTGAAGTGCATACTGCATATGTCTCAAGTTGGAGTCAGCCATCATTAATGCATGACACACCCACCTGAGAAGAGAGTTGGGTAAATACAAAGTTCCTGTTTTTGGAAGCCGTTTAGCCCAATTTCCTAGTAGCAACTGCACATGTGTTTACTGCACATATGGAAATGGGCTGGAAATGGCGGCGGCGGACAACTCTAAGGTAAGGAGGAGATGTGGGGAGGGTAGTGTTGTGTCTGTATGTGTTTGTGTCGGTGTGAATTTGCGTACCGGTGTCAGGAGTGGTAGAGCGGGTTGGAAGGATGGAGGTGGATGGGGAATTTGAGCAGACATCCCGGCCCGGGGAAGGCAGCGGGAGAGTGAGGTGGGGTTGCAGGGTGTCCCCCACATTGGGAATGAGGGTGGCGAAGGGGCACGGAAAGGGAAAGATGTTTCTTTGCAGCACTGGACTCCGACCTGAGCACCCGGGCTTTGCTGAAAACGGCCTGTGGGGAAACATTGTAGATCCTGTTATCAGGGCCGGACTGGGAACCTAAAGTGGCCCTGAAATTTATTTTCAAAGTGGCCCATATTTCGCAGAACGAACGAGCACAGAGTGTAAGCCCAACCCTTCTATGACAGGGTTGGGAGTATCTCCAAGAAAATGTTGAATACAATTAGTCAAGATGAGTGCATTTAAAGCATGTTTTAAACATATATGGATTAAAAAGTGATGTTTTAATTAGGTTCATGATCTCATCAAAGTAGATCTTTAATGATAGAGGGACCTGGGACGTTACTCATTTTGCAAATGAGAAAAAAGAATTAATCTAGTATTAAAGGTGCTCAGACAACATACATCCCTAATTAAATTTATCCTATTCCCGTGCTGGGAAGGGCACAAAGACACAAGGTATTTTTAATCAAGCATTGGCAATGGCAACAGTTTGGGCTTTTGTGTAGGCATGGGAAAGGCATTTTCCAGGCACTGCCATAGTGGTATTAACTGGATTGTAGCACCTGCAAAGTGGTGAGGGTACCTGGGCATATAACAGCAGTGCCTGGTGAAAGCCTAATATTGATACACAAGCTTGAACTGTTGGCTTTGCCAATGCTTGTTTTTAAAAGCACTTCAGTGAAGGACAGACACAGTGCTTATAAATCGAGTGGCTGAAGGCAGACCTGGCATTTTTATTACACCAGTAGCACTTTTACATTTACATTAACTCTCTGAATGCTGCTTTGAGAAAACACTGGCAGGCACTTTGAGCACAATGCTTGATGGTAAGGCTTGATGAAGCTAGCTCAAAGAGATCCCAGGAGCACGTGTTTCGGGTGCAGAGGGGCAGAAGGCAGGTGGAAATGGCCAAAGGGATTAGCATGGCCATGGGCAGCCAATGGATGGGTAAATAACCAAACAAGTCCTACTAGCTTTGTGTTTTGTGTTTCACATCATATGATAGTTTTCCCTAGCTGTTCTCTAATGCAATAGTTTCAGCTTGTAGGTGGCACTTTATACAAAACTAAGACAACGGTTGAGTTGGCATGAGATCAGTGAGTCTTGCCAATGAAGCACTGGCAGTGTCACGACAAAGTGGTAAACTGTCTAGTGTAGATGTTAATGATGACTGAGAGGGTGACATTGTGCAAGGACTGCTGAGTGATGGTGAGAGAGGGTAAAGATGAGCGCAGGAAATCAGTGGGTTAAGTCACAGTGACATTTTGGAAAGGTAGGAATGTGAGTGAGAGTCACATGTGGATATGGAAGGACAGGGATACAGCTTTCCATAAAACTGTAATCTCAACAGTGCATCTGACAGCAGTTCCAAAAGCACATGAGACTGCAAAATCTGCGGCCCCTGTGCCACTGAATCCAGCAGCACATGTGACTGCAATATCTGACAGTAAAACCAGAATCCCATGAGACTGCGAAATTAGGAACCCATGGGAGTGATCACTGCAGCCAGTGGGACTCAGGGTTCAGCAGCCCACGTGACAGCAAGCCTGGGGTGCCCATGAGAATCCATGAGAATGCAAACGTAGAGGCACATCACTGACATCAGGTACCCCGATAGCCAGTAAAACTGAACTCTGGAGCCCATGTGACAGCAATTATAAAAGCCAATGTGACTGCAAGCTCAGGAGCCCATGGGGCAGAAGGGTCACCAATTATGTGATGGAGAGCTAAGTTATCCATTTCTATTGTGGCGGTATAGCTAAAATCCCATGTATGCAGCTAACTCGATGCAACGTTCAGCTGCCAGGTCATGGGCAGGTAGGACCAACAATGTATTTCAACTGATTACAACACCTACACCGATGCCCTTCTAACTGGGGGATCATATTCTAGACATTTTCCCTCTGCTTCAATTACCACGGCCACGTTTAGAAACGCTCATATCAGCTCATATCAGCATCAATTCAAATGTCCCCAGCACACAGTGCTAGGCCAGCTCTTCCCTCCTCTTTCGCTAATGTACCTGCAGCGGAGAGGTTGTGCAAAGTGAACAACACAGATTAAAATGCCTGTGTGCTGTGCAGAGACATGACTGTGACCAGTTGAGTGTGACATGCAGGTCACAGGATGCAGTCCCAGTAAGATAACTCAGTGAGTTAATAAATCTGATGCGGCGGCTGGTCTGGAAAATGAGTATCAAAGGAAACTGCGGTATGATCATTTAATGAGTTAAGGCACCTGCTGAGTCCAACATGAAATTCAATGACTATATCCCAGCAAGGCACCAAACACAGAAATCTGTGTGTGACATGCAAAGCACAGTGTGCTGTTCCACTGAGCTCCTTCGGAGGGTCAATGACGTGTGGCAAAAGAAGTTGATAAAATGCTTACAGTGGGAAAATAGAACCCCCTACCAAGGTGCATTTCAATAGCGTCTGATATTTTGCACTACTCATTCCTCTTCATGATATTTGTTGTGCTAGGTTAATTGTGAATGTGCGCCTGAAGCAGAAATCTACGTCGCAACTCGCAGGTTTAAATCCCAGCACATTTCGTTCGGCTTATTTGTGCTGACTGGCCTTTATAGAAACCTGGTGATTTTGCGACAAGCTCATGCATTTGAAAGTCTGGCAGGGTTGGGGCAGTGTCAGATACTGATGCTGCCTCATTCCTATGTGATAGCACGCCCCACTTCACTCCCAAAGTGAAAAGTGACCCTGGGGTTTTCAGGTGTATGCTTCCTTCCTTACACTCTGTACAGGTGTAGGGCAGCTGCAGGTGGTCGTGGGATTTCTGACCTGCCTCTAAGATTCCCCCGCCCTCTGGGGAGTCTGGACCTCCTGCAGAGACAGCCGACAGGTGCTTCTTCCACCGTTCTCGCTGACAGAACAACTTCCAATAACTCCAGGAAGACAGGGAACAAAGCAGCCCTTCAACCACTAACTCACACACCCACCGAGGACGGGGACAAACACAGACCGCGCACCTTTCCCCCAAAGTGAAGCTACAGGATTTCTGCTGCAGGATGAGGCTGGAGTCCAGGGGTCTGTACGTCTGTGGAGGGGGGAGGGCGGGGTGGGGTTCTCAACTGTCAAACAGGTCCAGGTCAGGTGCTGCCCTTCCCCTCTCCTTTCTGACACAGGATAGCATGGCCAGCAGCCGAGAGTAACATATACTATTAAAAGATAACACCTTCATTAATTAACACATATTTGTGCTTTATCTAGATTATAGGTGAAAATAAAGGGAAGCCTGACCTAAATACATTTTACAATATGGAAAACAAAACATTTACTTGGTAAAAACCATGGTGGAAGGAGATCATTTGTGAGTGTTACTTTACCTGCAGTGGAAACAACTGGAGGGTGAGGGGAGGGCGAGCAATGAAGGTGAGAAATCTATCCTATCTATAAAAGCATATGGATGTCGGTGCATTGTAAAAATGAGCATGTATGCTCTAGCCCCAGCGTAGACATTCTTAGGAAAGAGACCAAGAAAGAGAGAGAGAGAGAGAGAGAGAGAGAGAAAGAGAGGGAGAGAGATGGGAGACAGAGAAAGGGAAAGGGGAAGTGGAGGAAGAGAGAGTTTGAAAGGTGGTTAGAAGAAGACAGAGACGGAGAGAGAGAGGGGGATAGAGAGGAGAGAGTTGTCGGAGGGCGATAGAGAGAGAGGGCGCAATTGAGGCAGCGAGGGAGAGAGAGGCAGAGAGAAAAAGAGAGTGAGAGTAATAGGGACAGATGAGAGGGGAAGATTGAGAGAGCGAGAGAGGGGGGATTGAGAGAGACAGAGTGAAATACAGAAAGATAGAGAGCGCCAGCACCTCCAACAAATAACGTGGATCTCAGCTACTGACAAAGACGACTCTTAGTGAGGCATGGAGACCGAGAATGCATGAGAGACATCTGATAGGACAGATACATCAAGAGTATTGTAATGCAGACTCCCCATGTAACAAGAAATTAAATAACAGCACCTGCAGCATTTAGCATCTGGAAAGACAGTTTTAGCGCTCAGTTGCAGTACAAGAAGTGGGGGGTTCCAGGCCAAAGGCACAGAGCAAGAGTAGTATCCATTCACAGGAGACCCCAGTCTAGCTAGAGAGTTCCCTGAGTGTCGCACACCTTGGTGTAGCCCATGCTTGCACCTACAGCATCACAAGGTCTGTGAGAAGTGGAGAGGAGGGCCGTCTGTGGGTGGTCATCGGGGCTGGTACCAGGCCCACCTAAAGGTGGGAATGGGATCTTGCAATCTTGGTCTTTTCAAATTTAAACAACCAATGCCACCCTGACCACCACCCCAAATCCCCCACACCGTTACCTCCCACACACCGTCACTCCCTGCATTAAGGACTCTGATGATGACATCAATGGGGTACACTGCCAGTTAGGTCACATAAAGGGGGGACACAGGCACCTTTATAAACTGATGTGTGGTCTACAAGGAAGCAAAGCTCCTGGAATGTGTTTGAACCCGCGGGGGCTCTGGCACCTTTCTCTGGATTTAACCACACTCTCTCGACAAGCTGACCAATTCCCATTCCTGTCCCCACTCTACCCTCTTACTCCCTGGGTTCCACCACCAAGGACTTAGATCAGGTTCTGGGCATCCCACGTAGACCCGTTCTGATCCTCTCTGTCTAGCCTGCCCTATGAGAAGAGTACACGCATTCACTGGGTTTGTGGAGATCCACGTGGACCAAGTTGGCGCTTCTAGTTCTCTCTTAGCCTTCAGGGACTCTCCACATGTTGGATTCCGAGCAATCATTATCTGTCGGGGGGAATTTCTGCCGGGGTCGGCCGGGCCGTCCGCAGACCTCCGGGCAGGGAGGCCCCAACTCCTCCCGTATATCCCAGGCGAGATAGAGTATGAGACACACACAAGGAGCAAGGTGACTCTGCTGTTTATTTAGACAAAACGGCAGGGATGGGCCAAGGAGCGTACGCGTTCGTCCTGACACACACACAATCGTGGGGCTCGCAGGCCCTTTTTACTGCATTATGACGCGCTACTTGCGTCACTTCAGAAAGTTAACAAAAAACCTATCGCCACTCTTAATTGGTTGCTCGAGTGGTAGGGTTAGTATAGTACACATATAGAGAATGATATTAGTGGACAAGGTGTAGTCAGGTGGTATATCTGGGTTGTCCCTACAATTAGATACATAAGAATTGTTACATGAAGACTCCTGAGGATTGGCTAGTATTACTGACGTCTGAGATAAGAGCCCCATGTTCTGATTGGTGCATCCGTGAGCTTCCCAGCCTGGGACCACCGTTGTTCCCAGCTCTCGGTGTACCTGTGTTTGCAACAATGTTTCAATATGGGTACGTGCAGACAATATGAGGATTTATTCATGGTGGAAGGCTGACCGCTCCCACTGTAGCAGATGTCCATTGAGCCTTTCAAGTGTATCGGCCTGTGTCTCGTAGTGAGGGACCCAGACGCCTTTTCTCTCCTGGGTTTTGGCATCTCGTCAGGTTCGGCTTGGTCACGTGGGGAGGGACCGTGAAAGAGGCAGAATTCTGCACAATTAATATTGTTTTTTCTACTGCGCGTCTGGTTTAATTTGTCGGCGTGCCTTTATCGTTGAGGCGCGGAGTGCGAGGTTGCAACATCGTGCCTTTTGATGATTTGTTCTTGGATGTGGGTTTGCAACATTGCGACCTTGGCTGGTTGCTCCACCGGGTTCTTTCTGCAGGATCAGCAACCTGACTCTTGCTTTGTTAATGTCCACGGGAGCTCTTGTTTGAGACCTACTCGGGCCTGGTGCTTAAGTAGTCTGTTTGGTGCATAGGTGCTTTAGGTTATAGTAGCATATATTTCCATGACCAGTATCGTGTTTCCATTATACCTCTCATGGTGGTAACGGGTTTCAAGAGAAGCGTGAGCAAGCGTTATAGATGAGTTCATGACGCGTCTTGCGTTTCTGCATTCTGAAAGCCTATGTAAAAATAATAAAGATGCACGTCCGTGAATATGCCTGTCACCTACGTCAGAGCACTGAGTATGTTCTTCGTGTAGATTGGTGTGGAAATGTTAAGTGTGTATATTTGTACAGATGTGCTTCCCGTTGTCTAGGTCGTCATGGCATCTCTAACGACGTGTGGTTTTTAGTCTAGCTGATCCGAGCCGCAGGTGTCGGCATGGCCAGTGCGGGCTGCTGGGCAGGCAGGTGGACACATCCGTATGTTCCTGTACCAGGGTACCTGGTCGTCTGGTAAATGGACAAACTCTTCTCGCGGCGGGTGTCTGGGCCGTGACCCTCTAGGCCAAGCGCGAGAGGTGAAGGACGGGAGCCTGGTCTTCCATTCTCCCACTTCAGTCCCCCCTCTGGTCGACTTGTCGACCACAAACATATCCTTCTCGTTATCTCCTCTTACCCTCCATATCTTAGTTATCCCTCCGAGATGTCCATAATGGTTTACATGATCTTCAAATGACCAATACATGTATTCACATGTTCCTCCAGGAGTACAGTATACCCATCTTCCTATGTAGCTCCTGGGGTTCCTTGGGTTCTCGATCTTCACTGATGGTGGGTCTAGATGATTGGTGATGATTTGGGTGCGCAACTTCTCCCTTTCTTGTATTATCACACCTGTATGCTGGCCGTCATCTGCTGGCATTAAGGGGTGCATTCCCACCATTTCCAGCAACTCGTCAGTCGTGCGTGCCTTCCGGGCCTTCCAAAATCTAATTATGATCAGGGTAGCTCCAGCCAAAATAGTACACCCCACTATTATTTTCAGTCCATCTGACAGCCAAGATGGCATCCATGACCATAATAGTGAAAACCAGCTCTTATCCTTGTCTACACCGTTACTTTCGTCCATCATTTTGGAGTGCATCTGGGCCAATTGTGAAACTGCTTCTGTCAGTGTACCATTGTCAGCATCGTTGGCAGGTATGAACGTGCAGCAAGATTGTCCTATCTTTGCACAAACTCCTCCTTCCATTGCTGTGAGAAGGTCCAATACATATCTGTTCTGGAGTGCTACCATCCTTACAGCTCGCAGCTCCTCTTTAATTGCGTTGAACCCATTTACTGTTGAATTGATGGTCATCATTAGTTCCCATCTGGTTATTTGGAGCCATTTTGCGTTTGCGTATGCCTGCAGTCCCGGATGTATTATTGAGGAGAAGAACATTGCTGCTCTGCTGAATAGTCTGTGTTCTGGCGGTATTGATGTTAGTTCCGTTTCTGACCTTCCCCACAGGTAATTTCCTGTCAGTGGCTCTCCTTGTCTTTTTCTCCTATTTAGGACAGTATCATTGCTGTTGGTCCTGTTTCCTTGCTCCTTCTGAAGTGGTGCAGATCTCTTTCTTCTCCTATCCCCTTCATCCATTTTAGGAAATTTCGCCACATCGACATTCTTCTTAGGTACCACTAGTGATGGTACATTGACGTGTACCATTGTGCACACACCATTCCACAGGGGAGGCAGTGTATGATATGCCTTTTCTCCGCAGGCCCAATAATGGTCCATTATTACTGCTGCTCCCGCTCCCCCCTCAGGTAACTCCATCACGCTTGCACAATTGGTGTTATATCCTACGTCCACCTCTCCTTTATGCTGGTAGCATACTTTGGGTGCAGTCAATGGTAGTATAGTTATTGGGTCTTCATCTTCTTCTACCCACGTGAGCATTGGTACATACTTGATCCACGTCGCCCAACATCGATGATTGTGTGTCTCGATAGTTGAGATAGTTTCTTTTGTTACCATGTTGCTGCCAATCACTCCTATCTCCCAGCTGTTGCCCAGATACACCTTTCCTGTTATCGTCAGTAGCGGCCTCTCCCAGCATCCTTGTTTACCCGGAACTTCAGTGGCGTACCAATCACATGGTAGATACTGCAGTGTTACCTTCTTTGTTTCTCCTTTTGCAGGGCCACTTGTTATGTACCTGAATGCTTCAGCATGTAAACTGGTCTTGTGATAACTCAGATAGGTCTTAAGGAAGTTGTTTTCATATGGGTATGAGTCTCGTGTTTTCCATGTCATGTGCACTACTGTTCCTTGAAATCTTCCTTTCGTTTGGAACAGGGCCAAATATATTATGCACTGTGCTGTTTTTTCATCTATTTCTGTGGCAACAAATGTTCGTGAAGCGCTCATGGCGTATGGTATTAATGAGCAAACGTAACAGCTGTCCTCGGTTGTCTGCTTACCAATGCGGGTCATGTGCTGGTACCATATGTTGTTTGCGACGTGTGCTGAATCTTGTACATAATTATCAATACCTTTATTGTCTGAGTATGTGCTGCGTTTAACTCTATTTTGCTTGGGTGCAAAATTACTATTACCACCTGACGTAACACCTGTTGCAGCAGGGAACGGGGGTATATTAGGTTTGGGTGCAGCAATAAAATCGATAGCATAGCTGTACTGCCAGACAGAGGCAGCCAAGAACCCGGTGATCATAAAAATCCCTATTATTTTTATTACATATGCTAATCTCACCGGCATTTTGCTCTTACCTTGCTGCAGTCCTGGCAGCGTATTCTTGCGACGTTAAAGTTGCCCGCCTAAAAATTCTCAAAAGTGCTCGTTATTAAATGTTAGTTTTGTTTCCTTTAAGCTCTCCCTATCAAGTAGTCATTCAGTGCCCAGGCGAAGAGCTGCTCCCACGCTACTCTAAGTGATCGGTCTCTTAGGACCGGCAAGTATGGGCGGAGGTGGGGCATGTAATATTCTATGGCCAGGAGGAAGGCTGTGTAGTAGACACGTACCCTTCTCCTTTTTAGGTATGTTGGCCTTTTTATTTCGTATACAAATTGGTGTGACAATTCTTCTGGGTAGTTATCGTCTGGCAGCACCATCTACGCCTGTACACTGAACTTGTTAATTAGCTTTTTCTTAACAATACAATATTACGCAGTTCCTGTATGTGCGAGAGAAAAAAGAGAACATTCACGTGTTTACATGTGTATTGGTGCAAGCAATGTCCTTCAGTTTTAGTTACAACTGTACTTAGCAGTCAATGGGGGGGGGTTTGCGCTCAGATGGCGGAAGTATTTTTACTCTTTGAGCGTGTGACCATGGGGTGGGCAGTATGGGGATCACCCCCTTCTTCGTCAGTTATTGTCTCCGAGGGAACAATTGGGTCGTTGTCTGTGGTGGAACTTTCTTCCGCTGTCGGGGATGTTGTTGCTGTTCTTCCAATGGACCTGTCGTTGGCGCTGGGGCGGGTCTGCAGTTTGTAGATCTTTACGTCATGTAGGTGGTTCCAGGCACGCTTATCCTTTAGTTTTACTGCTCTTGTTGATACGTCCTCTACCAGATGGGGGCCAGTGAACCTCTTCTCGTTCCACTTTCTATTGAAATTGCGAAGTAGCACGTGGTCACCTTTGGCAAGTTTGCACAAGTTCTCCTTTCCCAATTCTGTACTTGCGCCTTTTTCTTGATTGCTGGTAGACCCGCCCCGTGTGCGCTCGAGCTGTTGAGACACAAACACGACACTAGTAATCAAAGAAGACACATATTGATACATTTCATCACCTAACACACTCGCTGAACTTTCGTGGTCGGTGAATGCCCTTGACGTTGGGGTTAGGGGAAGGCGCATTTGACGTCCAGTAACCACTTCGTGAGGGGTGAGGTGGTGGTCGGACCCTGGCCTATTTCTAAGTTCAAATAAAGCTAACGGAAGGCAATACAACCAACTTTTCTTTGTTGTTTGTTGTATTTTTGCAATTGCCTCCTTCAATAAGCCATTCAGGCGTTCACATACGCCATTAGCCTGTGGGTGGTATGCACATGCAAATTTGTGTTTAATGTTCAGCAGGGATGTGATATGTTGGAACATTTCGTTTGCGAAATGTGGGCCGTTGTCTGATCTTAACACCTCGCACACTCCCCACCTGGGGAAGACCTCCCTTACTATGAATTTGGCTGCTCTAAACGCATCAGGGTGTGAACAGGGCCCTGCTTCAATCCACCTAGAAAATGGGCATACTACTACAATCATATACCTATTACCTTGACATATGTTGATCATATCAACATAGTCAATGTGAAGGTGCCGAAAAGGTCCTTCTGGCCGGGGTATGGTACCTCTTATCACTTTTAGAGTATGACCGGCCGTAAACTGTTGACATGTGAGGCAATTGCTGATAAAATTTGACACATGAGAGTTTAACTCAGGACAAAACCAATCTTCTCTAATTCGTGCTGCGATTATTTCCTTGCCTGTATGGGCAGGGTGATGTAATTGGCTCAGGGCGGTATTTAACAGTGCCAACGGTATTACAACTTTCCCCGTGCCACCCTGGCGCCATAGTGCGTCGGTTGGGGACATTGTACATCCTCTTTTTACCCATACTTCTTTTTCGGCCATTGGTGCAGCCGCTTGTAGTTCCATAATCTGTGTGGCTGGGAGATGGGTGTACCCTTCTTTTATTAACATCTCCCTAGCTATTCCCCTCCCTCTCCCTCTCTGTGAGTCTGTGGGGTTCCATATCTCACCAAAGTATGCAGCATATTTCGCATGTGCGTCTGCTGCTGCATTCCCTTTTGAGACATGGTCTTCACCATTGGTGTGTGCGGTGCATTTTACTAGGGCTAGCTCTTGGGGGTCGTTTATTACTTCAATTAATTCAGCCAACAAGAGGGCATGTTGCACTGGAGTGCCGTCAGCTCTCCTAAACCCTCTTCTCCTCCATTTTGTTAGCCCTGAGTGGACAGTGGATGTAACATATGCACTGTCGGAATATATTGTTACACGTTTGTTAAAACTTTCTTTCAGAGCCAATATTAGTGCAACTAGTTCAGCGGCTTGAGCAGAGTAATGCTGTGGTAACTGTACACATTTCATAGCCACACACACCGGAGCCTCCATCATTTTTACCACTGCTGCCCCAGTCCTTCGTATCCCATCTCCTTGATCAATAGTTGATGACCCATCAATAAACAAAAGCTCACCTCCCTCTAGTGCGTTTTCTTCAACTTTTCTAGTACATGAGTACATTTTAGTTATTTGGGTGCAGTCGTGGGCGTAATCTCCCTCTTCAATTACTTCTGCTAGGAACCTTGCAGGGTTAACAGTGCTACATCTAACAATCGCTAGTTCAGCCCTAGACAAAATGATCTCATAACCTGATGCCCTTTGTGTCGTTAGTGTGGACTTGGGTTTATTCAATATTGCAAATAATGCATGTTCCACAAACAGTGTAGTTGGACACCCCATAGTTATTGCTGATGCTTTTTCTACTGCAAAGGCAGCTGCAGCGAGACCTTGTTCACAAGGGAAGTGGCCTAACATCACAGGGTCTAAGTGTCCGCTGTAAAATGCTACTGGTTTATATCCCATGCTCGTTTTTTGTGCCAATACTGCCTTCATCACTGCTGAGTCGCAATGTGAAAATATAAAAAAGCGTCGCTCATAGTCTGGGGATGCCAGTACTGGAGCAGTTGATATCGCGTCTTTCAATTCGTCAAATGCCTCCCTCATTTCCATAGTCCATCCCAACTTTTTCTCCCCTTTATTTGCTTCCTTCAAACCCTCAAGCAGGGGTCCTATGTATGAGCTGTAATCAAATACCCATGCTCTACAGTAGTTGCACAGCCCCAGAAATTGCTGCAGTTCTCTCACAGTCTGTGGCACGGGAGTGCTTGAGATGGCCTGTGCTCTTTGTGGTGCAATCCTTCTTCCATGTTGGGATATCAGTTGGCCAATGTAAAGTACCTGTTCCTGACAGTATTGTATCTTTTCCATGTCTACCTTGTACCCCTTTTCAGCCAATATTGTCAACATCTTTAAGGAGTCCTCTCTACATTTACTTTCGTTTGTACTGCAAATTATTATGTCATCCACATACTGTAACACTGTGCTTTCCACCTCAACGTTACCCAAATCCATCTGTATTACTCTATTGAAAATTGAGGGTGATTCACAATACCCCTGTGGTAATCTGGTATGTTTCCACTTTGTATTTCGGTAAGTGAAGCTTGTCAAATCTTGTGAGTCTGGGTGTAATGATATTGAGAAAAAAGCATTTTTAAGGTCAATCACTGTAAATCGTGATGCTTCTGCTGGAATGCCACACAATATTGTGGCCGGGTTTGCTGTTACTGGATACTCTGCTTCTACTATGTTGTTCAAGGGTCTGAGGTCCTGTATGAAGCGCCAAGACCCCCCTTTAGCCTTGCGCACCGGGTACACAGCTGTGTTACATGGTGATTCTGAGGGGACCAATATGCCATTGTTTATAAGGGCCGTTATGGTTTCATATATGCCTTCATCTGCCTCTTTTGACAATGGGTACTGTTTCACTCTTGGTAGTATGGCACCTTTTTTCAATTTTATCCTTACACCCCCTATGCTTTTTATGCATCCCACGTCATAAGGGCTAATAGTCCATAATGATTTGGGCACCTTTGACATATCCTCCTTAAAAAATGGGACTGGGGTGCCTGCGGGTGCCTCAAGTGCCATTGCAATTTTCTGTGCTACTTGTTTGTGAGCCACTCTTAGCCATATTTCTACACTCATCATGAACACCATTTCATCTTCTTCCTTTTCTTCTGAGAACAGCTCTTCATCTGACACCTGGGTCAGCCTACATCCTTCTGCTAGTGCTATCACCGCCCTCCATGCTCTCCCTTCTTTATCTTGGGCGTGCACAGCAACATAATCAGCTGTTGCAATAATGCTCTCAATGTCCATTACAAACACCTTCCCTTCCAGTTCATTAACTGGTGTTTCTGGTCGGAACAGATAGGCTGCTGGCCTCCTCCATATTTTCCCTTCTATCCCTGGCATCCATGCAAATGCCATGTCTGTGCCATACTGGAATAGCTCGCCATCTACTGGCTCCGCCCTAATCGCTGTCTGTCCACAGTATGCTTGCAAAATCTGTCGTGCTGCGAGCATGTTAATCCCTGGAGTAGAGCAAATTATGCCATCCTCTGTAAAGGAGATCGTCATATTCAACCTGTTCATTATGTCTCTCCCCAGTATATTTACTGGTGAGGCACTATAATACAAAAGTGGAACTGACAGATCATAATCTCCAATAGACAAGGGAACGTTATCAGTAAATGGAACCAACCCCTTAGCCCCAGAAAATCCTTGGGTGTTCATGGCTTCGCCTGACATCTTAAATTTACCTTCCCTTATGCAAGACCGGGTTGCCCCGGTGTCAACAAGAAATGATAATTTTTTGTCACCTATCGTTACCTCTATGCGTGGTTCCTCCGCACTATTAGGTGTTACTGACAGGATGGGACACACCAAGGCCGTCTGTGGGCTGGCCTATTGGGGGTACAATGATTGGCCATTCCCTGTGTAAGGGTTGTGTCCCAACACCGTCACCCTACCCAATTGCGTTTGTTGAGTTTGGGGTGGTGGTTGTATTAACGCTACTTGTTGTTGTGGCGGTGGCAGTTGCTGTGTTATTTGTTGTTGTGGCAGTGAATAGGTTTGTGGCTGTTGTGTTGTTTGTTGTTGTGGGTCACTCCCCTTTTGTGACATCTGCTGTTGTATGCCCTGCTGTTCTTGTAATGTCCTAGGTTGTGCTTGTTCATTCCATGCTGGTGTTCCTGGCCTGACCCTACATGTACGTGACATGTGTCCTAATAGTCCGCAGCTCCAACACACGGGTGGTTCCCTGCTTTGCCATGGGAAGCTCCCTGTGTTGTCCTGGTATACGGGTTGCCCTGTGGGGTAGTAATTTCTAAGTCCCCCAGCCTGTTGTTGGGTATTATATCCGTATCCTCTCCCCCTCATAAACCCTCCTCTCCCTCTGTTATAACTATAATACCCAGTTCCTTGCATGGGGTACCCTCCTCCCATGTTTGGTGCGTGTAATTGCAGAGGCGGCACTTGCTGTATTACACCTTGTGGAGGCGCTATTTGGGCGGGATCTTGTGCAGCCACTACTTGCGTTGGGCTTTGGGCCATTGGTGTGGGCGTAGTTATTAGTGCCCCTTCCATTGTGTATTTAGTAAGTTTTTTCTGTACTAGTTTGGCCTCTTCTGTTTTCCTATCCTCTTCCTTTTGTTTCATTTTTCCTTGCCATGTCCTGCAGTGATGTACTATAGTCAGTTGTATTTCTGGCCATGGTTTTGCTTCCATCCCCACTACTTTCTTTAGTTGTTTCTGAACCCCTTCTGGGAGCCCTTGTACTAGTATATGATAAAATATGGCTGGTGTTTTGTCCCATTGCTCTCTAGTTTCCATGCGCCACTTCTCTTGAATATCCTGGATATAATCAACAGGGTCCTCATTTTCACCCATCTTACGGGAAGTAATGGCTCCTATGTCTGATGTGTCTGGGTACTGCACTCTCAGTGCCTGCCATAGCGCATGTCCACAGTTTGCAAATGGTGCCCCATCATGCGATGTGTTCGTTATTGTTACCCCATGGAATCCCGCTCTTTTCCAAATGTCATCCGCTCTATCCCCTAATATTGATATTAACAGGCCCTTCACATCTCCTACTGCTAGTTTCTGTCCTGCGGTGTGTTTTTCCATTTCATATATCCACTTACCCGCACCTCCGCTTAGTGATGGGAGCCTACATTTTATATTTTCTTTATCCGTATGTTTCCAAGGTACATACTGTGGTCTAACCCCTCCTCTCTCCAACAGTGGCATTAAATTCTGTCTTGTGTCACCCTTTACGCTCCATAATATTGAGTCTTCACACCCCTCCTCTTCCCCCGTTTCCTTTGCTACTTCAAATTCTTCCTTACTACCTCTGCTCCTACCTCCCTCTTCTTCCTTTCCCCTTTTTTCGTCCTTTCCTGTGTTCAATATGGGTATGTCTATTTGTCTGTCTTGCCTGCGACTAGGGAGGTCCCTAAGCCGACATGCATAAGGTGTAAGTTCGTTCATGAAGGGCGCGAGCTTTATTCTGTGCAGTGAGCGTGCGGTGGTTGAACATGTATGGTGTGACGTGGGAGGGCGTGATGGAGATGTTGGTGGCGTGGTTTCATGGGTTTGTGTTTCCCCTATTCTTTTCACTCCCTCCTTACTTCTCTCCAGCTCCTCCCATCTTCTACTCATCCAGGGCGAATCTATGTTTGTTCTAGTGAGGTATAGCTTATCTAAGCTTTCCCTTTCACTCTTTCTTCCATCCTTCTCCACTCCTTCTTCCTCCTCACTGCAAAAGTCATTCATAAATGGCACCCCCCACTCTGCCTTTTTTCCTTTTATTGTTACTGTTTTTAAGTCTATTAAGTCTCTTTCTCCCCTTTCGTTGTTACCAACTGTTCCCCCTAGTGCTGATGTTGTTGCTACCTCTCTACTTTTATATACATCTCCCCATCTTTCACTCTCCCTACTCCTCCCTTCTCTTCCCCCTTCACTTCTCTCCTCCATTTCCCTACTATTTTCCTCCCTTTTTCTTTTCAATTCCTCCATTACTTCGTTGCTCATCTGTTCCAATATTCGTTCATCCTCTTACTTCCTTTCCCATTTCACCCTTTCTCTTTCTACTATACTCTCTATTACCTTCCCCTCTTCATATTTCTTAGCTGTCTCTGATAGTACCCTCCTTCTCCATATTTCCATTTCCTTTTCCTTTTCTTCTTCTTCCTTCTTCTTCTCCCTCAGCACTACTCTTGATACCCTATCTGCTGCTGCTTTCACCCTTTCAGCTTCTCTCTTTTGCTCCTCATTTCGTTCCCTTAATTTTTCCAATTCGTTCTTACCTTCTTTCCTTTTCCTCACTCTCTCTCTTTCCTCCCTCTCAAGTTGTTTGATCAATTCATTCTGCTCATCCCTTAGTTTTGCTAATTTTTCCTCCAAAATCTCTTCCTTCTGCCATAGTAGCTCCTCTCCCCTCATGTCACTCTCTCTGGCACTATCCTCGTCTGTTCTCCTTACCGCCTCCCTTTCTTCTCCAGTTAGTGAGCCTCGTAATTTCAATAATATCTGTGCAGCTACCCACTCATCGTTTCCTATCTCTACAGTCTGCTCTTCTCCAATCCTTTCTTCCCCCATTGGTATCTTCCTATGAGCCACATATGGTGGAGGGCTGTATGCCGGGTTCGAGTATCCTTCAGCCGCCCTGAACTGTCCTTCTATTTCTCCTAATTCTCTTAAAGGGTACAACCCTCCTCCCTCTGTTTTCACTCCCGGTGTTATGGGTGTCTCATTGTTCCGTTCCTTTTTTATGTCGTTTGATTTATCAATCTTTTCTCCTCCCTGTCCTCCGTTCCCCGTATTCTTTGTGCTTTCGCACCCCTTTTCCCCATCCGTTCCTTCTTTCTTAATCTCCTTTTCTTCCGGTGTTTCCCCCATAGTGAACATTCCATTTGGTCCTGGTCGGGACCCCTGGAACATCCTCCACAAGTTAAACACCTCCACATGGTTTGCCAACTTCTTCCCCTTGTATGTATTGTGCAGATGGTTTAGTAGTGAATGTTGGGCATATGGATCGAAACTACCATTAGGCGGCCATGGTGTTAACATTTTGTTGTCCGTCCCCTGGGTCCACTCTATGCTGTACTTAATTAATTTCTCCCTATGTGGTGGCAGTGTGGTGCATATGTGTTGTAATGGGGTAGTGAGGGTGTTCCCCCACCCTCCCGACCCTCTCCCGTATGACATAGTGGCCCTCCCCTTGTTACCCTTCTCTTTACCAGCAGTTTACAATATACAACCTCGTATTGCTTACCTTGCCCCGCAAGTGTGGGGACTTACGACAATCCCTTGACAGATTATGCAATAATAATAAATATGATGTTATATTATATTCCTTCCCCTACGGCCCCCTGCGGCCGAAGCGCACGCAGCCCCCTGCGGCTGCGTACCCCTTACGACGATCTTATACAGTCGTCCTGTTTCTCCGTTCTCTCCCCCTTTTACACTTGCCGTGGCCGGCGTTCTCCGTGCGCAGCCACGCCCCTTTCCCCTTCTCCTTTTCCGATCCTCTAGTCTATCCGTTATCTCCGTGTCTGCTCCCTTATAATCTTTCTCTTCCTCCCCACTCTCAACCCAAAGTTCCTTATGCACGCGATATCCTATTAAAACCCTATTGGTGACGTCACCGATTTCTTCGAGCTACTGGTATATTCTTGTTATGTTCTTTAAGTTCAAAATACACTTGCAATCTACCCCGCTAACCCTACAGCTGTCTTCCTGTCTCTCCTGGAACAAGGTAATCTCATCAATAATATAACCGGACTGCGCACGCTGCGTCGCCTCGCGTGTGATACGCCCCTCAACAGGAGGGCTTAACCAGCCAATTATCTTCCGTTTTGGGTAACTATGTAACTAGCTACCGCCCACAGGGAAACGTCATCTACCTATCGAGTTTCTTGCTCGAACAATAGGAAACCTCATCTACTCATTGATCAATAAATGTCAAGTCGTAGGAAACCACACACACCCACCCTCACACGTAGTCGCAATTTAGGCCATCAGTGTCTTACGAGCGGCTGCACGTGATGTTTTCGTGCCCCGCCCCCCTCTTTCGCGTAACGTTAGCCGACTGTTCTCGCACTCGTTTCGCTACCATTCATTCCATTGGCAACACTCAGTTAAACCTTCGCCGCACATCTGTACAATACCTCCCTCCTCCCTTATTTACTTCCTCCCCCTCCCTCACAATTTCGCATTGCTTGTTGTGCGTGTCATGCTCACCAAGTTCTCTCGATGCAGGGCCGCTCGACTGCGTGCACCCCTCCAAGCGGCTCGCCACCTCCCCTCGTCTGGACCACGTCTGGACACTCGCCGACCGCGGGCGGGATACTTCTCAACCGGCTCCCGAGGGCCAATATCCGGATTGCGCTGTCCGGTCTTCTCGCAGCTCCGCGATGGTCCTGTAGTCCTCAGAAGGGGGCAACGGCAGAGGGGGCCGCGCCGCCGGGCCTCCTCGCAACGGGAGTGCCTGGAAAAACTAAAAATAAAAGTCGATCTTAAACAGATCTCAGCAGTGCCTCCAACTTGTCGGGGGGAATTTCTGCCGGGGTCGGCCGGGCCGTCCGCAGACCTCCGGGCATGGAGGCCCCAACTCCTCCCGTATATCCCAGGCGAGATAGAGTATGAGACACACACAAGGAGCAAGGTGACTCTGCTGTTTATTTAGACAAAACGGCAGGGATGGGTCAAGGAGCGTACGCGTTCGTCCTGACACACACACAATCGTGGGGCTCGCAGGCCCTTTTTACTGCATTATGACGCGCTACTTGCGTCACTTCAGAAAGTTAACAAAAAACCTATCGCCACTCTTAATTGGTTGCTCGAGTGGTAGGGTTAGTATAGTACACATATAGAGAATGATATTAGTGGACAAGGTGTAGTCAGGTGGTATATCTACAATTAGATACATAAGAATTGTTACATGAAGACTCCTGAGGATTGGCTAGTATTACTGACGTCTGAGATAAGAGCCCCATGTTCTGATTGGTGCATCCGTGAGCTTCCCAGCCTGGGACCACCGTTGTTCCCAGCTCTCGGTGTACCTGTGTTTGCAACAATGTTTCAATATGGGTACGTGCAGACAATATGAGGATTTATTCATGGTGGAAGGCTGACCGCTCCCACTGTAGCAGATGTCCATTGAGCCTTTCAAGTGTATCGGCCTGTGTCTCGTAGTGAGGGACCCAGACGCCTTTTCTCTCCTGGGTTTTGGCATCTCGTCAGGTTCGGCTTGGTCACGTGGGGAGGGACCGTGAAAGAGGCAGAATTCTGCACAATTAATATTGTTTTTTCTACTGCGCGTCTGGTTTAATTTGTCGGCGTGCCTTTATCGTTGAGGCGCGGAGTGCGAGGTTGCAACATCGTGCCTTTTGATGATTTGTTCTTGGATGTGGGTTTGCAACATTGCGACCTTGGCTGGTTGCTCCACCGGGTTCTTTCTGCAGGATCAGCAACCTGACTCTTGCTTTGTTAATGTCCACGGGAGCTCTTGTTTGAGACCTACTCGGGCCTGGTGCTTAAGTAGTCTGTTTGGTGCATAGGTGCTTTAGGTTATAGTAGCATATATTTCCATGACCAGTATCGTGTTTCCATTATACCTCTCATGGTGGTAACGGGTTTCAAGAGAAGCGTGAGCAAGCGTTATAGATGAGTTCATGACGCGTCTTGCGTTTCTGCATTCTGAAAGCCTATGTAAAAATAATAAAGATGCACGTCCGTGAATATGCCTGTCGCCTACGTCAGAGCACTGAGTATGTTCTTCGTGTAGATTGGTGTGGAAATGTTAAGTGTGTATATTTGTACAGATGTGCTTCCCGTTGTCTAGGTCGTCATGGCATCTCTAACGACGTGTGGTTTTTAGTCTAGCTGATCCGAGCCGCAGGTGTCGGCATGGCCAGTGCGGGCTGCTGGGCAGGCAGGTGGACACATCCGTATGTTCCTGTACCAGGGTACCTGGTCGTCTGGTAAATGGACAAACTCTTCTCGCGGCGGGTGTCTGGGCCGTGACCCTCTAGGCCAAGCGCGAGAGGTGAAGGACGGGAGCCTGGTCTTCCATTCTCCCACTTCATATCCATTCCAGAATTTCACACTCCCCCTCTGCAGCCAGCCAATCCCTTCCACCCCTTCGCACCTGAAATTCAGTATGCAGCTGCCCTGCTCGCAGCTCACCTCGGCCTCGCCAATCGTCGTCGTCAGAACAGCAGTCAGAGCAGGCCAGACTACTGAGGTTGCCCACTGTGCCTGTGCGCCAGCCCTGCACCTGCGCAATGTGTCATGTGCAGACAGAGGGAGAGCATCATGTGATTGCACACACTCACCACAGTAGCCTACTGCAGGGCATGGCACGTTCAGATCCCCGGGGAGTGCCTGTGCCAAATGCGCAGGTGCAAACCCGGCCCAGGCTGTTGTCAGCCAGCCCTGTGAGAAAAGAAATGCGCAGCCAGCAGCAGACACTTTGATGTAAACCACCCAGGCTCGCTGGGTGTGGGTGATCATTTTCGTTTATGTATCCTTCCATAAACGAAATGGAAGGATACATGAACGAGGAGGGCCCTCTGTGGGTGGTCATCAGGCTTCAGGGCATAGGGCCCAGAGAGGCCCTATGCCCTGAGGCCTACTGGGAAAAATCCTGAAGGGGCTGTCCAGCCCTGCCTGTTGTGTTATGTTATGCTATGTTATGGTATGGTATGGAGTGGTATGGTATGGTATGGTATGGCATGGTATGGTATGCTATGTTATGCTATGTTATGGTGTGGTATGGAATGCATGGAATGGTATGGTATTGGCCATTTCTTAAGTGAACCTCCAATAAAGCTTCATGGCCCTGAAAGTAGTATCCTATTACATACACAACAGCTGTTCTGAGGGCTGTTTAGCTGTTGTTAAAGAGATAGGTCTTCAAGGGTTCTTTGAAAGGGGCCCGCTCCACAGTGCTTCTAAATATGGTTGAAGTAATTTCCATAGTACTTATTTCAAGCATCCCTCCATCTAGCTTCGTAGAATCTAGGTGTAGTCCTTCGCAGATTGTAGACTCCCTGTTGGATGATACTGAGTAAGATTTCTGTTAATACATATTGGTCCAATGCATCTATGTACTGTACAGAGCCTTGAACTGCAATCTGTCTGCAGCAAGGAGCCTATGGAAGGTTCCGAAGGCCGGTATTATATGATCACACTTTCTTAATCGGAGCAACATCCTTGACAGCCATGTTTTGGATCCTCCGGTAATCTTTGGTTGAGGTTGTTAAACATTGAATGGAATGGTTCCCACCAGAGATTTATTTATTTATTTATGTTTTATTTTGTAAGGTACCCATTTCAGCATGCATGGCACATATGGCACGTATGGTATATGTACACATGCATAATTCTGCTGTTTACCAGACATATTACACGTTATGGAGGTAGACCTCTTGCTTTTCACACCACTAATTTGCTTCCAACATTTAGCTCTTAATTCCTGCTGTCCTAAGACTGAAGATGTGTTGCACTGGCCATCTCGCTTCAATATTCCTTCCACGCCCACCTTTGTGTAAGTCCTTCAGATTATTCACCATGTTCACTCCCTGGTGATTCTCTTCATGACCTAGACGTTGAAGAGACAGAGGTCATGGGTCAGTCAGATAAAACTTTATCTGTTAACATTTCTGATGATTTACGATTTGTATTTAATTCAGTATTACAATCTAATATTTTGATCTTCATGGTCGGTTTGATTTGGAAAATAGAAAGGCCAAATTGTCAACACATTTATAATTGTATCGTTTTCTTATGCAGGGTTTCTGTTCCTCTGCCATACTGACTTCTTTTGTCCCCTGTAGTTTTCTCATAGCTATGACATGACACTTACACAATGTGTCCATGTGTGGCTATTTATTTTTATCTTAAAATGTATTCTGGTGGACATTGTCTGTCAAGTGGTCAGGCTGCAGTTGAAAACCATTGGGACTGTCCTTCTGAATTACCTGTTTTGTTTCTTCAAGATGCTCAATTTGGAAAAAAGGACTGCACTTTGATGCAGGATTATAAAGGAAATGTTCTGCTCCTACTCACAACAAGGTAAATGTTTTGCCTTCAAGAGCGTTGAGTGTTGCCCATGTGACCACTTTTAATGCCTTGCCATTCAACAGCATACCATCTGCAAACAAGAACAGCCTGGAGGAAATCCCAAAATCTGGAAAGCCATGGGGGTCATTACAAGTGTGGCAGTCTGGAAATAAAGTTCTGGTAATTCCAATTATCGACACTTTTTCTGGACTGCATTACTACAAGAGACAATGCTGGTAACACCGATGTCAGGAACACCGCACTCTATGCCAGCGTTGCCGGTAGCATAGTCAACGGACACAACAGGACCTACCGTAAAACGTGACAGAAACACCTGCATGACAGAAATAAGGTGGCATTACAATACTGGCAAATCCGTGCTGTAAACACAAGCACCGCGGAGCAGGCAGTAAACGGGCCGAGGCGGGGATGGATAGGCCACATGTGCACCCAATTCACCCAGGTGAACACAGTGAGCACTGAAACTGCAGAAATGGACCACACACATTGACCAACACAACCATGCTGCCACATATATTAGTAGCAATGGACCTGGAAGTGCTGCATGCTGGAGTGCCGCTGTATGAGCAGGAGCTGCATCAGTGGCACCAGGAGGACAGGCAATGGATGAGGATGAGGAGGAGGAAAATGATGATGATGATGATGAACAATGCCATGCAAGTGGCAACACAGAGGCATGCACCAATACCCTGCACAAGGGAAACACCTTGGGACCTGACTGACGGGCAGATCCATACCCTGTACTGTCTAAACAGAGAAACCCTCCTGGAACTTGCTGGAGCTCATCCAGGATGGCATTCAGAGCAGCATATCCATCCGGACAGCTATACTAGCCCTGATGAATCTGGTTTCAGTGCTGCACTTCCTTGTCACAAGCACGTTTCAGCACTCAGCGAGTTGCATGGTATATCACAGCCTTTTAAAATTGCTGGTGCAGGTCCTGGATGCCCTCCAGCACATTGCCCTTCCAGCCACCAAGGGCCACTTCCATGCACTTGCGGGCATACAGAATGTTTTGGGAGCAGTGGACTGCACATATATTGAGCTGTGGCCCCCACACCACGCAGGAGGTGTACAGAAACCATAAGCTGTCCCACTGAGTAAATGTGCAGATGACCTGTAATTCGGACCTCACCATCACTCACTGCTGCGCCTGCTTCACAGGATCAACCCATGACTCCATGGTCCTGCAGAACAGAACCCTGCAGGCGTACATGGCACATTATAGGGGACAGTAGACCTGGCTATTGGGTGAGGGAAAGCATCAACACGCACATACATTGTTGAATGGGTTCCACGCCAAAGAGGGGGGGGGGTTGTCTGGCACCAATGCACGTCCAACAACCACCATGCCAATGCAGGCCCATTAATGGCATGGACAATTGAGTGGCCACGACTAACATCAACCACACGAGACAACATTGGGACATGCCAGTCTTCTGAGTCTGAGCACAGATGGACAGACACACACAATGCACTACAGGTACCAGAATTCATCACAGCCATGTCACCGTACCCAGCTTACCTCTACACAGCCCCACCTCCACTCATGTGACACATGCCCTGATGAGGCAACAAGCATGCATCGACACACCACAACTGCGTGTGATCCACAGGCACATCTAATACCTCTGCCGTGCACCATTACCAATTCCTCAAGAGTGAAACCTGCATTGCAAGTGCCATGCACTGTGTGCAGTCACAGCCGTGGCAGGGGCAGGTTGATATCCAAACCAGACATT
Source organism: Ambystoma mexicanum (assembly GCF_040938575.1). Classification (NCBI taxonomy): domain Eukaryota; kingdom Metazoa; phylum Chordata; class Amphibia; order Caudata; family Ambystomatidae; genus Ambystoma; species Ambystoma mexicanum. The sequence continues at coordinate 424,032,341 of NC_090928.1, read as the reverse complement.
GTCGACACGCAGGCAAATGGGCAACTCACAGTATGGCCAGTCAGTGGCCATTCCAGTCCTACCCTCAGCAACCCATCCCTGGTAAACAAACCCTGCATACACAGTATGTCCAACACTGGCTGCCACAGAGTGCACCAGGGCGAATGAAGGCCTGCCATTTCACAGTCCTAGATTTGTGTGTCACACACAGACACATTTATAGATGTAAGCACTGTCGAGTCACTTGCATGTAATGGCTCACCTTGTGTCCCATCCCTTACAGGGGATTCAGGTTATCCGTTACTGCCATGGTTGATGACCGCTGTGAGAGACCCCCAGACTCAGTAGGAATTGGCCTATAATCATGCACACGTAAAAACCTGAACAACCATTGAGCAGATCTTTAGACTGTAGAATGCATGTTTTCGATGTCTGTACCGATCATGGGGGACAATCATGTACAGGCCAGTGAAGGCGGGGAATATTGTCCAGGCCTGTGCGATATTGCACAATATGTGTGTCAGACACAACACACCTCTGCCCCTGGATATGGACATGCCACCAACAGACTCTGAAGGTGATGGAGATGGGGATGCAGCTCAATACATGCAACGACACGTACACATGGATGTCAGGGATGGGCATGCCGTCCATCAGGATATTATTTAGATGTTCTTTTGACCACCCATCCACTGCATGCAGCCCAAGGCCCTCACTGCATGTGACACGCAGCACTAGTAAATCAGACCACACCAATGAGGAATGTCCAGGCAGTGAATACTTGTGTGAAACTATATGCATGTATTGATCAGAACAATAATGTGCATCATACACCGTGTGACACACTACCCCTCCCCAAACACCCCCTCATCAAACTTTCCCTCCCCAAACGCTCCCACAAATTAGAGAGCATCAATGAAGCTGTGGGTCCCAGTCACTTTCTTTGCTTCTTGTCACTGGCCTTGCTCTGTCCTGGTGACCCCTGAAAGATGCAGGGAGTGGCACCTTGGGCTGCCCTAGTTTGAACTGGCTGGCATGCCAATGGTGGAGGGGGAGGGGGAGTCAGATCCATGGACATCCCCTGAGGTCAAGGACTGCCTGCAGGGTATGGGTGAGGGTTTCTGCGTTCCCCTCCTGGATTCACTGTGCCAACGCAACCAGGGGGGCAGGTTGCACAGCATAGGGCATGGGCACAGCTTTGGCTGCTGGCCTGCAAACATTTGTGCATCATGCAGGACTTAGTGAGCTGCTGCGTCACAAGGTCAGCCAGCTCATCATCCCTTTGCTCGACCATGCGGATGCGTGCCTCCAGGTCTGGCTGATGGTATGGTGTGTGGTCTGGTGACCCCTCCATGCTGTCCCCAGCTTCATGCATGGCATTGTCATCTGTAGATGTCCCCGTATATGTAGGTGGCTCGTGTTGGGTGGGCAGTGGCCGTCTTGGCGGGCCAGAGAGCAGGATGACAGAGGAGGTGGCTGGGCCTCAGTGGCTGTCAGCTGTATGACAGGGGCAGGTGTCTGGTGGTCCTCAGTGGCTGTTGGCTGTATGACAGGGGCAGGTTGCTGGGCCAAAGTGGTTGTTGGCTGTACAACAGGGGCAGATTGATGGGCCACAGTGGCTGTTGGCTGCACGACAGGGGTGGATTGCTGGGCCACAGGGCCCGTGGGCTGCATTGCTGCACCTGCAACTGTCTCGGTTGTGGTGCTGCTGGGTGTGGTGCTCTTCCTCTGCATGGGTGGCCGTGATGTTGAGGTTCCACCATGATCGGTGTCAGAGGAGGTGCCTGTGAGGATGAGATGGGCATGTGGTTAATCACCTCTGCGTCATCCAAAGGACTTGCAATATACAGTTTCGTCATTGTGTCACATTCTGCCTGTACATGGGGTCTGGATGTCAGGACAGCTTTGTTGCATGTGTGTATGTGTATGCGGTATGAGAGCTCATTGGCTCTAGTGCAGGCACACCGTCTTGGTCAGGTGAGTGCTTTGTGTATGTGCTAATTCTCATGTTGTCTCTTTGTGCACATGACAGGTACACATGTGCCCATTCACATGGTTATTGGTTGTAATGCTTGTGTTCCTAAGGCCCTGGACTATGGGCCATTTCATGTATTGGTTGTGTTTTGGTGTTATGCATTTGGACTTGGCTCCTTGTTGTGTGTGGTGCATTTCACTGTCAACTCTGTTTTATTGTTTTGATGTGACTCGTTGTACTCACCACCCTCTGCGTGTGTCCCTTCACCGGCCTCTGCCACTCCTACTCCATCAATGCCTTCAAGATGCAGCACTGTGCTGCCAGTCTCCTCCCAGGACAATAATTTGATTGGGGAGCCGTCCTGCCTCCGGTTGCCTCCTGGGCGGCGAGAGCAGGTTCCCAACACTGTGGCAGTGGTTGTCCCAACGCTTGTGACACTATTTAGGAGTGAGGGGGACATGACCCACAGCCAACACCTTCTGCACCACCTCCTCCGACATTAGTGACTTTCTCCTTTGGCTTTTCCACCTGTGGTCTAAGGCAAAGATTTCTTCTGCATTTGCCACATTGGTGGCAGTTAGGATTGTCAATTCTGGCTCAGAAAAGTGCTGTTTCGTCTGACGGGCCTCTGGGACACGTGCCTTGGATGCTCCTGACATGATGCTAGTGTTTCAGCGAGTGGATGGCTACAGGAAGTGGGTGATTTTATATGGATTGTGTTTTTCAAAATGGCCACCAGTGAGCTTCCTTTTCCTGCGATGACACTGTTTCTGGGCCCAGTGTTTTCATAATCGGACGCTCCGTCAATGTTATTTACATTGTTTGTATGGCAGAATCGATGTTTACAGTGTTTCTTTTTACTGAACCCTGGCAAACGTAAGAAATGCAGTTGTTTTTGTCATGCCAGTGGCACCATTTCTTGCGAGGCAGTTTGAGCTATCCCGCAGGATTTTAATGTGCCAGTGATTCCGTCATTGAGGTTGCTGGAAACGATGCTACCAAAATGATGGCATCACCTGCACTTTTACGCCTAACTCGTAATGAGGGCCTGTCTCACCTTAAAATTCAGCTGTGATTCACTGCATTGATTTTCTACCAGTTGCAATAGTACCCACATTCGGAGGCACACATAACACAACCAATTTGGCTTAATCAGGCAAATTAAATAACATTTCATGTCATATTGAGGGCACACAACCTACTATGGACTTGTATGCCGTGTCATCACTTCAGACTCCAAGATTACAGGACTTTTTGGACCATAACTCTGTAAAATCTTGCAAGCTTCCTTCTGGCCTTTAACGGTACCTCCTATAATAATTGCATTGTCCCAGTCTCCATCTTAAATAAATGCTCTCTTTCATCTTGTTGTGATTAATCAAGCAGTTACACTCAACTCCGGGAGTTCCTTTGCCCCCCAAGCAAGATGGTACGCACCCAAAGCACTTATACAGATTTGACTTTAGTGAGGCTTCCAACCTGTCTTGCACCACCCCAACAAACACCCTCTGTAGCCCCAATGAGCTAGGAACCAGGCTGGTGTACAGTAAGAATAAATATTTATTCATTTAAGGTTTGACAAAACGGAATATCAACCAAAAACCTCAACCACCATTACTGTGGCCCTACACAATATCACAAATTCAAATTTCTTGCACCAATTGACTAACACAGGTTTAAAGGGATTATGAATTTGGCAGTCACAATTTACATCAAATTTAATTGCAAATTAACCAGTAGAAACATTCACAATACAATGGAAAAATTGTTGTGGCTTGATTTGGAGAAAGGCAATGTTTGAGAGAGAAACTGAATGGGAAAATGTTTTTTTAGGCTTTTATTTGAAATGGAATGGTGGGAAAAGGAAGTCAAATGGGGAAATCACACACATTCAATTCTGGTTTGGGATGCAAAGGAATACATGGGGAATTTAATTTTTGAAACAAATATACAATTGAGATTTAAAGCTTGGTAATTTTGGTTTGGGATGCAAGGGAATAAATGGGGAATTTCATTTTTTGGATTATGGGCACCCACTTTTGGTACAGAAGACAGGTTTCCGAAAGGTAGTGTCACCCAAGTCCTTTATTGTCTTTACCGGCTATAACACACTGGGCTTAAACTTTGTTAGTTTCGAACTATAACAACACTCATTCCGTGATTATCTATATGGCAATTAATTGATTTAACTTCAATTCATGCACTAAGGATCTACACAGCTACCTCCATCTCCAAAATTTAATGAAAAGGATTAAGGTAGGGAGTTCCCAACAAAATTTAATTTAAATGGATAGGGTGGTTTTCTACAGTGGAATACATTTTAATTGGATTTAATAAAATGTGCCAGGGGTCTTCCCAATTTAACCCCCCACCCCTACCCACTAATGGAAAGGGATAAAGTCAGGTACCTCCCCACAAAAGTGATGGCTTTTGGATTAGTCTACTTACATAGGAGGCCTTGGTCAGGGAATAACAGCAGAGCTCCTCTGAGGACAGCACAGATCTGGTGAAGGGCTTCAGTCAAGGATTTACTCCCACACACAGACTCCCTCTGGCTCCTCTGATTGGGGGTCCCAGCTACCTTCTAGATTTCCCTGTCACTGTCTCCAGTGCAATGATTGAGGCCTCTATGCTAGTTGTTTTTTTTTTTTTTTTTTTTTTTTAATTGATTTAGCTGTTATAAACAACTTTTCAATATACAAAATTAAACAGTTTAAAAAATATACAACAATTCATTTTTACATTCATAGGCGATGTACAAACTCAAAAAAAGCCAAAAGACCGAAGCACAATACATAAAACAAGTTATAGCTATAACAATAGCAATAAAGCAGTAAACAGATAACAGTCCACAACCAGATTAACCGTAAGCTTTAGACTACAGTCCATCCACAGCTAGACAATTCATAAAACTAGATTTTATCCAGAAATTCAATAGCAGTTAATTGCCAATGCGTCACATGTACGCTGCTTGAGATTACAACTTCTTCTCATTTATCAATATCCCAATTTACCGCAGATAGGAAATTAAATAAAGCTATCTGAACAGAATAATTGTTAAAACACAATAAAAACGACCAACGCATATCGTGGTCGATAGTTACTAAGGTACTAATCACCTTTGAAAAGTACCGTGCTCTAAGGGTTACAAGTTGGACACAGTGACAGACCAAGTGTTCAAGAGACTCGGATGTAGTTGCATCCTTACAGAATCTACATATTGTAAGTGCTCGCGGTCTCAAATTACGTCTTGCTTGAACTAGGTAAGTCGGCCATAAATCAAACCGAGCCCTTAAAAGACCTGCTCTAAATGATGCCGATGGAGATTTCAGAAGATAAGCCTTTGGACTTTTAACTGGTTTAGGCCAGAACCGAAACCTACATGGTTGACAGTACTTTTGGCATTTTTCGAGGGTCTTAAGCCAGTCGAGTTGGAATAACAGATTTCTTGACTTCTCTGGATTAGAAGTCAATAAATCAATTGATATGTTTGCACTCGCTAGGGATTCCAAACAAAAATCTGTCCATTGTTTTACAAAGGACTTGTCTGATGATAACATATAATCAGCAATTATCGAAAGGGTGTTTGTTTTGGGAGATGCCATGAAACATTTACACAAGAGCATACAGCAGCGCCACGTATAAACTGCCTGCATTGAAATAAGACCAAGTTCATAGCGCAGCCAAGAACCAGGAACACAGTTAGGCAAAGCAAGCACTGCCCGCCAATATTTGCCTTCAAGTGTGTCAAAAATTAAATTTAAATTTTTACAGTTCAATAGCGTTTCCGCGCCGTATAAGATAGAAGGTATCGCTTTCATGGTCCAAAAAGTTATAGCCGGTTTAATGGTAAATTTACCAAATTTATGTAATATTATTTTGGTTTGGGAAATGGCCGTAAACAACTTTGCCTCTAGGCGCTCAACCTGACTACAAGATTTTATGGAACCATCAAAGTCAACACCTAGATAGGTATAAATTGGGACAATCTCTAGTGGTATATTATTTATTGACCACTTTAACTTATATCTATGAAGACGATTAGCATGGTAAACTACAATCTGTGTTTTTTTGGTATTAACTATTAGTTGGTTCTCATGTAAATACTTGTTGAAAGTATCAATCAGATTCTGGAGGCCCTTCGGAGTTTGCTAGTTGTTCCTCGCAAGAGTCCGGCGGCAGGCTCCATCCAGGAATAAAGTGAAAAGCCCAGTTTTGATGCAAAATGTACCTCTTATAGGGCTGATGACCCTCCTACGTTATCATAATTCCCAAGGTAAGGATTGGCTAGAACTCACCCTTCACCTCCCACCAAGACACCCTCTGGCTGCTGATGGTACCAGAAGTTGGGAGATGTGTATGATATAGGATGAGGGAGGAGAAAGATTTGTCATCTCAAAATGACAAGTGAGTTTTACCTTTTTTGCGTTCTAAAAATCTAACAACATGCCAGCTATGCACATTTTTCAGATAACTACATGAATCTAATGTTGGATTCTACATTTTATGGCGAGTCGGAAAATACTTTATTTATTTTGGCACACCCTTCCTAGATGGCACCACCATTTTGTGTGGTTTGCTGCTGTGCCTAAATAGCTAAACATGGGCCACTTCCCAAGTCAAACATTAATTTCACAATCTAAAACTTCATCAATGTTCCAGTTCCTCAGACTTGTAACAATGCCAGAATAATAATTGTGATCATAACTTAAGTTATATACATCACAAACATGTAGTTCTACATGGTCCCAATGGGCTTGTTATCCTCTGTAAAAATGAACCCTGGCGGGGGTCACTGGGACACACAATACTCTTTTTATGTAGGAATATGTGTTCAATGTTAAACATATGGCAAGGCATTATATGAGAGGTAGTTTCATTTCTCCTTATGAATGAGACCAGCCACCGGCTTGTGCCAATGTTAATTCTACCCTCTTCTCCTGAGCTTCAAAAAGACTTTGTTTAGAGCTAATGCACACTTTACGGGGAACCTGACCTTAAAGGCAATTTCTGTTGGTCATATTATCTGTTTTATTTTTAACTGAAGCTCCAAACCTGTTTCCTTGATGAAACCAGCCCAAAGGTCTGGGGATCACAGTTCCAGATACACCAAGTTCAGTTACATGTACAATTCTGAAAAATAGCATTTAAATTTAGGAAACATATTTACACATGACATTTTGTATTGCATCCGGGCTTGCTGGCAAGAAATAAACTCTTTCTTTACCAAATGCTTCAAAAGAAGTAAGTCCACTCTTGGTATCAAATACACAGATAGACCATAGTTACATAAGAAACCAGTGTTCATATATGCAAAAACAAAATAGGCCTTCCCCTATAAATGAGTTAATTTTATGTGCCGAAATTAAGTCTATTTCCCATTAATGCAATATGTCATTTGACTTTATTTCTTTGACTTTATTTCTTAAATGTAAGGCATCATTCCTACTGTTTAGCTTCCAAATGCACAGTATTTCAAATGTATTTATTTCCTTCCATGTGCACTTCTACAGCCACATGGGCCTTTACACAAAGTCAGCATCTGCAGCACACGTGTCCTTTTGGAATCCATTGAACAATATTAATAATATTACAATTCAGATTCACACTTTTCTTCATCTGAGTGCCTGTACATTCTATCAAAATGGAAGGAGGCCCATTCTAGCTCATTCACTAGGCCTCACGTTGAAATTACTGTTTTGTACTGGCTTTTATATTTCAATGGAACTCCACACTTAGCCAGTTTCACTCTCACAATGGAGCCTAGAATGACCTTTCCATCTCTGTCGCTCTGGGGCTGTCTTTTTACTCCACAATCTTATCCTCCTTATCAACACCTTACTCACTGCTGATGCTCTAAAAACTGGCCAAATCCTCCGCCTAAAAACGAATCCCACAATTGGCCCTGATGACATAGCGACTCACTATGCTGTCTCACATCCCTCTACCATTGGGAAGATCGCCCAGAAGACCATCACCTTCCAGCTTCACCAAAAGATCAGTCAATAGTTTGCATGTGCAGAACTTGTTCCTCCATTACCTTTCTGTGCAATTGTTTGCTGGAGAGTCTGCGTGGGAGAAGCACTCCCAATCTGGATGGGCAAGACGAAGTGAAAATGAGCAAAAGTTAACTCCCACTGCAATGCATCCAAAATCAATTATTCCACATTTGTCAATTTTTTTAAGGAACATTTGTTGACTTGATCTCTACAAATGGACTAAGAATCCAGTTGGTATACATTTGCACTACTTCCATCTTAGACTTGGAGCACGCTTTGGTAAACAATCATGATGTGGCATTTAAGATTGGACAAACAGGCAATGTGTGATTATGTACCAGACATAACAATTACTGAAGTCCAAATATTAAATATGTTTTGCTGTAGTATGATGGATGTTGTGAGAACATGAAGATTATAACCATATGCCCAACAGTGCTATTGTATTCTATTGTCTATTGAATATCATACAATATGTATGGTACCAATATCACAACATGGATTGAACTAAATTATTTAGATATTTTTCACCCTCAAGTCTGTTTAAGGACAATGCTATCATTTATTTAATTTGCCAACATGTGTTTCGACACTAAGGCCCTCATTACAGTTTTGCTGGTATCCCGCCTGTAATTCCAGCGGTATACCAGAAAAACTGCTTTACTGTTTCTGCTGCCCAATATCCCATAATTACAGGGATATTACAAGCGGCAGAGATGCCGGTAAGTCCCCATTCCATGGAGTCTCATGGCACTCCATGGGATGGGATTGCCGGAATTGCCAGAATTACCAGCACCGGTAATTCCAGCATTCATTTGCTTGTAAGGGCCTGAACTCTCTAGTTCAGTGGCCCCACCGACAAACTTGTGTTTCTCCGTTCGAAATCACCAGAATTTTTTCCAGCCCGGGGAACTCCTTATGAGGCCCTTAGTCTTTTCAAGGCAATCATATTCATCTTTCCACATTCAAATGAAAAGGAGTAGAGAGAAACAAAAGATGGAGGGGAGGAAAAAGACAAATATGAAAGATGAAATATTAGTAAAACAGAAGAACATTTTGGTCTATTTAACAAGGCAGTCCAAGTTTGGACTACAATAAAACATTCTACTGTTTCTTACCGTGTGTCATCAAATAGCAGGTAATTGATCCTGTATTTGTATCATTTGATTGCTGGGTTCAACCTGGTTCAATACACAATGGTTCTGTTACCAAGGAATATATATATCATTTAAATCACCCAATGTTTTTTGTAGGCTGACCAAGAATGCATTCCTCTGACCATGGATGTGTGTTGCTTGTTAGGAAAATCCAAGCTGTTATATTCTAGATTCCTTTGTATTTTCTAAAAGAGATTTGTGGATGTGTGTTGTCAATGTTAAAATCTTATAATGGAACTACCTTGTATATAGTGATTTTATTTATAAAGGTGCTTTAAAAAGTCTTATGAATTAGTTGAGAACTAAAATGTTATCAATAGTACTCACCTTATGTTAGATAGGATGGTATGCATCATGGCCGAGTTTGGCTTTATAAATGGCATGCCACCTTGGTCGCAACACTACATGGACATCTATTACTCAAAAGATGTTAAAGTTGATATGATACAATACATGTCCCTGAAAACACGTATGGAACGTACATTTTTTGACATGGACGAAGTTTTCAGAAAACATGTCTCCAACAACCAATCACAGCATACTTCTTTGAAATCAGGCAACAATGCTGTGATTGCACATGCGATACAAGTTCCAATATGAATTGAAATATGAAAGCTCTAAATCAGGCTGCTAAGTTATGGAAAGCCATGTTGACAGAAGAAAGATGCATATGCATAGGTCCCATTACACATGATATGATATGATATGATATGATATGGCATTTGTAACGCGCCTATACACAAGTGTTTCAAGGCGCGATGAGGCGTGGGGGGGGAACAAGGGGAAGACAGACAACGATCCTACTAGGCCAGGTATCATTCAGACCGCGCAAGTACAGGGGTAGGAGAAGGGAAAAGTGCAAGGGGAGGGGGAAGGGGAAGTGCAGTACAAGTAAGTAGAATAAAAATAAATAAATAAATAGGGCCAGCTGGTGGCAAGTGCAAGGTAGGTGCAGGCAAGTGCTGGGAAGGGGGGGCTGTAGGGATACAGAGACAGTCCCGCAGTGCAGGGGATGCGATGCCAGGGAGGCAGTGCAAGTGGAGAATGGTTGGGCCCAGGACCGAGGTCGGTGAGAGTGGCCCAGTTGCAGATTCAGTACAATTTCAGTGTAGAATTTAGCAGGTGAGAGGGACAGAGAAGGTAGAGGCAAAGAGGAAGGTTTTGAGGTGCTTCCGGAACCGGAGATGGTTCTCTTCAAGTTTCAGGGAGGCAGGTAGGCTGTTCCAGAGGGAGGCCCCTGCCGCAGAGAGAGATCTACCCCCAGCTCGTTGCTTTGAGAAGCGGCTGACCCTGAGGGAGTTGGAGACGGATGAGCGAAGTGCTCAGGAAGGAAGATATTTAGGGAGAGAGAGTTGAAGGTATTTTGGCCCCAGGCCCCAGAAGGCCTTGTGGATAATGCAGAGGGTTTTGAACTTAATCCTCGCAGCCACTGGGAGCCAGTGTAGAGATTTCAGTCCTGGAGAGATACGGTCCCTGGGCTTGAGGCCAAGGACAAGTCTCGCAGTTCTGTTCTGGATGAGTTGCAGAGGGCGGAGAGTGGAGGCAGGCAGATTAAGATAGAGGCTGTTACAGTAGTCCAGATTCGAGAGAACCAGGGCTCGGGAGACAGTGAGCTTCTGGGGGAAGGAGAGGAAGGGTAGAATATCTCTGAGGAGGTGCAGCTGGTAGTGTCACTTCTTAGAGATGTCAGATATGTGAGGAGAGAAGGAGAGTGTAGAGTCGAAGATGACCCCAAGGTTTTTAGCCTTGCAGGTAGGAGCAGGAAGAGGGCCAAGAGAGGCCGGTCAGAGAGCTGCAGGGAAGGAGGGAGTGGGTGTGGCAATGAGTAGAATCTCAGTCTTACTGGCATTAAGGCAGAGGTCAGTGGCGGCACATCATACCTGGATAGCAGACAGACAGTCAGAGATGAGGGGAGGAGAGGAGGAGGTCGAGGGTAGCCTGAAAATGAGCTGGGTATCGTCCGCATAGCACTGAAAGTTGGGGCAGAGGGCGGCAATGCAGTGAGCAAGGAGTGACAGGTACTGGTTGAAAAGCCAGGGAGAGAGATTAGATCCCTGGGGAACACCACAGGTGGAGAAGAAGGCGTCAGAGAGGAAGGACCCAAGTTAGACCTGAGAGGGTCGATTGGAAAGGAAAGAAGTCAGCCACGCCAGAGCCTGACTAGTGATACCCAGGTTATCACGGAGACGGTTGAGCAGGATGGCATGGTTGACAGTATCAAAGGCAGAAGAGAGATCGAGCAAAATGAGAACACAAGGAGTGTTAGAATCGAGGTTGGAGAGTAAGTCTTCACGGATGTTCAGGAGAGCAGTTTCTGTGCTTCTGGCAGCTCTGAAGCCAGACTGATGGTCATGAAGGCTACCAACAGATTCAGCATGGAGGTTAAGCTGGGAGATGGCCAGTTTCTCCAGGAGCTTGCCCAGGAAGGGAGTGATGGAGATTGGGCAATAGCTAGCAGGGCAGGAGGGGTCGGAAGAGGGTTTCTTAAGAAGAGGGTGCACAAGGGAGTGCTTGAGGGGGGATGGGAAGACTCCAGAGGCGAAGGAGTGGTTGCAAAAGTCAGCCAGGGCGGGAGCCAGGGAGTCGATGTGGTCCTTGATAGTTTTGGAGGAACAGGGGTGAACCTGTTTAGACGAGACTTTCATAGATCGGACTTGCCTGGAGACCTCGTCAGCAGAAAAAAGGGGAAAGGCAGAGAAGGAGGGAGGAGGGGTGGCTGCAGAAGGGCCAGAGGAAGAGCAGAGAAGAGAGGGGGGGAGGTTATAGGAGGAGAGTGAGGACAGGATGTCCTGGGTTTTAGAGATGAAGTGAGAGGCCAGTGCCGTGCAGAGGGCCTGGGAGGGGACAGGAGAGGTAGAGACTGCAGCAGGGTTGGCAAGCTCCTTGCAGATTTTAAAGAGTTCAGCCGAGTTGTTAGATGCCGCATAGATGCGGGCTTGGATAAGGGCTCTCTTCTTGATGAGAACAGAGAGACGGTATTGCCTTTGGAGCAGGCGGCAGGCCAGTTTGTCAGAGGATGAACACGAAGCACGCCATTTCCTCTCTGCCACCCTGCACTTGCGTTTAAGGGTGACGAGATCCGAGTCATACCAGGAGTTACATTTGGCTTTGGGCTTCAGGCGGATTCTCATGACAGGGGCAAGGATATCAAGAGTATCAGATATAGCAGAGTGGAGCATGGAGAGGGCTGTGTCAGGGTGGGAGTCAGCCGAAGGGGGAGGGGGGGCGAGAAGGTGGCAGCGAAAGCCTCAACTGACATGCGCTTAATGGGTCGGATGGCCGAGAAGATGGGAAAGTTACAAAAGCAATACCACAAGAATGTTATCCTTTTTCAAATTGTTTATAGGTGAGTGACAAATGTTTGATACCTTCCAGGTTGATAATACACATTTGAACCAGAAGGCTTCTGCTTATTTTGTATGAGTGCCTACCAGAACTGGATGCCTAAAATGGTTCCTCATGTTCAATAACATTTAGACACATACATGAAATTCCACGTCAGGTTGCTCTGCTATTGCCTGAAAGATACATTCAAAAACTCAAAAACAAATTATTGGTGTAGCTTATACAAGGCTTGGTTTCCACAATATAAGATATTAAAGTTCTCCAGGTTGAGACAACTTCAGCTAATGAAGTTCTATACCACATATAAGACAGTGATGGATACATGCACCACATAACCTTGGGAACAGATAATGTATAATAATAATAATAATAATAATAATAATAATAATAATAATAATAATAATAATAATATAATAATAATAATAATACTAATAATAATAATAATAATAATAATAATAATAATAATAATAATAATAATAATAATAATAAGTACTGTGCTTTCCTACTGAGGCATCCTTGAGGACACAGGTGATGGAAAGGGAACACGTCAACCAACTGTGATGATGTGTTATCAAGAATGTCATTGCAAAGATGAATCATAGTCCATAACATTGTACAATGACACATGCTGAAACGTTGACTGCACAAACTACCCTGCTGCGTGATAGTCTCCATCTCCTACAATAGCCAAAAGTTCCTACAGCCGACGAGTACGGCTATTAAGTATCTGATGATCGCAGGATTTGAAAACCTCTTCAGAAAAAAGACTTTGCATAGTTTCTATGTAACACTGGAAGTATAGCAAATTGTATTACTTTAAATGTTATGTGTGTACAATCTGCAAGCAGGAGGGAATGTGATGCAATGGTTCAAAACTCCCAAAATGAAACTAGGAAAACAAGTTCTTATCCTGAGTGTGTTTCAATTGGCACTGTGTCCAATGCAACATTGCAAGAAATGCCAAAACAAATAATTTGCAGATGTGTTCTGCTAATCGTGCCAGCTACTCCAAAGAGACTGTTCACTTCAGTTGACTTTCTTGACATAGCTGTAAAATGTAGCAACACATATTTGTGAAACAGATTCAAAATGTGTTAGAACCATAGATGTGGATCTTTATCATCTTGGCCAGTAACAAATAATGCCTCAACAGTGTCTTTGTGATCAATTTGTCTTACAGCCCTGTGAACTCCATACATGTATGGTATTATTTTGTTCTATTTGCCCTTTTATTGATTGGGCTGGTATTCCTGAAATGTGTGATGTTTGGTAAAGGGAGAGCACTGTACAACAAAAGCGATAGACACATCTTTTGGATGTGCAGAAGAAGCACATCATGCACACTTGTTGCACTGCATGACTGCTACCCAGAAGCATTTCTTTAAGAAGTTGCCACATGCAGACATTCTTATCTCAGAAGAATTACAAACCAAATGAACCAAAAGCTAAGCTATTCATCACCTGCTAATAATCATGGAAAAATGTAATATATATGAGGAAAATGTAGGCATTTTACTATGTCCAAGGACAGTGTTACACTACATTTAAAATGGTGCAACTTTACATGACAATGGTGGAATCTTTGTTGCAAGCAAAAAGTTCTGTTAGATGTGGTGACGGCAATCCACATATTTCATCCGTGGAAGCAATCACTGGGATGATGGCATCTGACTAGTTATCTGAACTAAGCAACCACTTCCGCTCTGTTGTATTAACTTTCTACTGAAGCACATGGAATGTAATGTGTTATTTTTTTTAACAATTGTGATTATAAATCCTTTTTCTCAAAACCATATTTGGAGTTGTATGTATTGAATGCTTTGTGAACTCACAGAATTATTGCTGCATATTTTCCATGTATTGGTATTATCCAGGCAGTATGCAACAGGTGTCTACACCATTAGATGCACATAATAAATTACTTCAGGTCTTCACACTCTATTATGCCTTTACTGTTGGCACTCCCTAGCACATACAGTATTTCATATACATTGATTAGTTCAACTGAATTTTTAAATTGATGAGTAGGCACACTCCCTTGTTTCATAGGGATACCAGAAAAGCAGCACACACATCAGTATCACTCTAAAAAGCAGTTAGCAACTATGTGGATATTTTAGCAAAGAAGGTCTCTTTTCAACTTAAATGTAATGGCAATCCATTTTCATATGCTAGACCTGAAGTTGTCAAGATTTCAAACATGGCCATTTTTAGTGTATGTCTTACAAAACATGTTGGTCAAATACATGATATTAGTGTTAGAATAAATTGTGAGTTCAAAACACAGAGACTCATACACATCTCTGCAACTAGCACCATGGATCTATGGATGCCCTCAAGTACAATAACTAAAACTGTTCCAAGCAACAAGAAGAAAATAAAGATACATGTTGATGGCACTATCACAGAATTAACAGGAGACAGAACAAAATTGGCCCAACTACTTATTGCGGGCAGATCACAGAAACAAGTAGATTTATGTGGGAAAATAGGGCTCTCAGATCATTGTTTAATTTCGGGGGACACTATGAACCTTTGCCAAGAAAAGGATCAAACTGATTGGAATCTTGAAATGTATCCCGCCACCACAATCACTGCAAAGCAGCAGCACAAACAGCAAAAAGCAACCCCAACAGCAACAATAACCAACACTCCATATGAAAGGGGCTTACGTGTTGCAATTGTTGATGGCATGACAGTGGAATAAGCGTTGGATACACCAACATGTATGTATGTATGCAAGGATCTAGCTGAATTATTAACCCAAAAATTCAAAGGGGGTACTCAGAGTATAATGAAATAACATTAGAACAAGCAATCACGAGTATGACAAAGAAACATAGGTTATAGGGAATTTCGCCTACCTACTACACATTCTTGGACAGCACAAACATAGTTAATGTTACCATGACATGTTGCTTGCACACATTAACACCAAAGATCAATGTATTGCTTGCCCAACTAAAAATGTTTCAGCATGAACAAATGAACTAAAAATACTTTGTAATTGTATGAAGTACAGAAGCGACTGCATTTTATTGTCCTTTGCATTGTCTTAGAAGCACACAAGAAGGGGCAGATACGAATATAATTCTTCATGCCATAAATGCCACATGAATAGAGCTACAAAACTATATATTTCCACATGACACATATGTTTTCATTCACGCTTTCAGGAAAAACTCCACTATCAATCTCACTTTGTGTGTACTTCAAAACACACCATTTTACTTGCAGACATGTTTCTGTCAGTCGACTCCTCCAATGGTTCAGCATTACTTTTTCATGGAAGGTAACATTGCATACCGGAAAGCATTCACTTCAACAACTGAAGGCACCCGTTTGTCGTTTAATTCACCAGGACCATAACAAAGTATTCATGACCAGGTACAAGTTAAACTGGGAGCATTCATTTATCCAAGTCTATCAGCCCGGAACCAGTATAGGTAAACTTGGTAACTACTTTTACTAAAGAAAGAGATGAGCAGGGACAGGTTATCACCGGGCAAGATGTGCTTTCATACCTGCATTGAAAAGTCAACTTCCATGTCATGAACTGGAACCAAGATGACCAATCACAGCCAACAATTCCATGCTGGACTGAGTTAGCTGAGCCTTGTGGAGTAGCTGCCATAGTGTGGTGGCAGAACTATGCCTCCATTAATCATATGGGGTAATCTGGAGCTGAGAGAACGGGTCAATGGTGAACTGCACCAGGCACCCCAGTTGTGTTTCCAACACTCATCCAACACCCATCAAAGGTAGCCATGTGGGGCCTGAGGAATTCACACAAATCCGTAACAGGATGTCAGCATCTATGGTGGAAATATATGCTTGATTCTCACCCACTTCACTGCCGACTTCTTAAGTTGCACTGTTGATTTTCTTTATTTTATGTTTAACTCGCATTATATGAGTCTTTTTCTGAGTGACCTGGGCTGTGTCCCTAGCTAACGATGCCAGAGTTTAAGGGGCCTTTACATGTACTGTCATAAAATGGTGGAAATTCAATAAAGAAAGCTTGTAAAAAAAAGATTGGCCAACTTAAAATAAAATGCCCACCCATTGTGAACCAGAGAAGGATTGATCCTGTAGGAGCAGATAAGCCCCCGATGTGGTGCATTGCCCATCTGCCCATAAACCCCAATGTGTATGACATGTATTGGACAAACCAGTCATTCAGTTAAAACTTTATTATGTGATCTCATCCCATACAAGAAAAACACATAAATAAATACAAACATACAACCCTAAAATACAAAACAGCATGATGTACAATATCACATCAGGAAATGTGCCTAAATCATATATATATATATATACCCTTATTTGACATCTCAGACACCATGATTAAATCAAAAAGACAGAGACAGCAAAAACCACATATGTTTCTTATGCGCCTTTGCATAATATAAGAGCCACATGCCATGACCGAATAGGATATTTTTTAGAATACCTTTTTTTATTGAGGATGGCCATAATTTCCTAAAATCGGCATGTCTAGGACAACATAACAGCATGTAATCAATGGATTAAACTAACGATGGACAAAAGGGAAAAGACGATCAACTGCTAGTAAATGTGTCACCTGGAAATACATTAAATCAGAACCACATACACAATTACACAGTGCTCTTTTATCTGCAGGGGAAATGCCTGCCAGTCTTGTTTGAGTCCCAGTGCTCAGCATCAATATTTCTATATCATCTTCCTCCAGTTTTTTCTGTTAATGCATAGATAATTGAATAGGTAATTATTGCAGTATCACATAATAAACGGGAAAACCGATCTTGCAGAGAATTTATTTTTCATGTCTAAACCATGTCCAAGATGTACCCAAGGGAAACGAATGACGTCTCACATTACTTATCTATTCCACTTCAATCTTTTTTGTAATTGTAGCCAGAAAAGGAGAGTTTCAGAGTGCATCAAAGGCACTGGCCCTGTATATCTCCAAATTTCACTGCCGTACAAGGTGTTAGGAACTGCTTGCGCCTTGCATACTTTTAGGGTTGCCCGAGGAACTCTATCTCCTATTCCAAACATAACTGGCGCAGTACCGCTGAGTTTCTCAGAAACATGAATTCACTTTTCTTAATCTTGTTGGCCCAAGACACATTAGTCTGAAGTCTTACCCGCAGATAATCGAACATGCTCAACTCCTTTTGAAGTGGCCTCTTTGTGGAACCATTCATTTTAAACCTCTCCAAGGGGTGACAAGTCATAGCCAATTTTTTGAATGTGTTAACAACTTCCATTCATTGCAGAAACCACAAACTGTCTGCAACTGTACCAACTCTTGTTTTTTTAGATGATAACCATATCGTTACCACATGACAAGATGCCGACCCTTTGGTTACCTATTTTCAGGACATGAACTTCATCAAACAATACCCTAAATGCAAGATCATTGATACATAACAATAACAAAAATAAGAGTAGATCCAAAATGCACCCCAAACATTCCCGATTTTTGATAGGGAAATGTTTCTGCTCTGTTAACTGACTTTATTGGATAAATGAATCACTCATTCAACATGGATGGAACATCGATGGAAGACAGAGCAATAGCTCCTATGCTTCGTGAAATGCGATGGAAGACATAGCAATAGCTCCTATGCTTTGTGAAATGCTATGTGCTTCTGACTCCATTCTGAGTCCAACTGGGGTCTTTCCTTTCTGACATCTTTTTCTCTACCTGTGGTGTCCCCCAGGGTTCTAACCTCTCCCCCTGGCTCTTCAACCAGTATCTGGAACTTCTCGCCCATCGCATCGCCGCTCTCTGCCCCTACTTTCAGTGCTATGCGGATGATACCCAGCTCATTTTCAGGCTACCCTCGGCCTCCTCTTCTCCTTGCCTCATCTCTGATTGTCTTTCTGCTATCCAGGACTGGTGTGCAGCCAATGACCTCTGCCTTAATGCCAGTAAGACTGAGATTCTACTCATCGGCACACCCACTCCCTCCGTCCCTGCAGCTCTCTGGCCGGCCTCTCTTGGCCCTCTTCCTGCTCCTACCTGCAAGGCAAAAAACCTCGGGGTCATCTTCGACTCCACACTCTCCTTCTCTCCTCACATATCTGACGTCTCTATGAAGTCACACTACCAGCTACACCTCCTCAGAGGTATCCTTCATTTCCTCTCCTTCCCCCAGAAGCTCACTGTCTCTAGAGCCCTGGTTCTCTCGAAGCTGGACTACTGTAACAGCCTCTATCTAAATCTGCCTGCCTCTACTCTCCGCCCTTTGCAACTCATCCAGAACAGAACTGCGAGTCTTGTCCTTGGCCTCAAGCCCAGGGATCGTATCTCTCCAGGACTGAAATCACTACACTGGCTCCCAATGACTGCAAGGATCAAGTTCAAAACCCTCTGCATTGTCCACAAGGCCTTCTGGGGCCTTGGGCCAAAATACCTTCAACTCTCTCTTCCTAAATATCTTCCTTCTCGAGCTCTTCGCTCATCCGCCTCCAACTCCCTCAGGGTCAGCCGCTTCTCCAAGCAACGAGTTGGGGGTAGATCTCTCTCCGCAGCAGGGGCCTCCCTCTGGAACAGCCTTCCTGCCTCCCTGAAACTTGAGGAGAACCATCTCTGGTTCCGGAAGCACCTCAAAACCTTCCTCTTCGCCTCCGCTTTCTCTCCCCATCTCCCCTGCTAAAGTTACTAAAACTGCACTGAATCTGCAACTGGGCCACTCGCCGTTCTCGATCCTTGGCCCAGCCACTCTCCCCTGCACTGCCTCCCTGGCACTCCCTGCACTACGGGACTGTGTCTGTATACCACAGCCCCCCCTTCCCAGCACTTATCTGCACTTACTCACACTGCCACTAGTTGGCCCTTGTTATTTCCTGTATGCTATTGACCCTGTAATGCACTTCCCCTCTCCCTTTCCCCCTTGCACTTCTCCCTTTCCCCTCTACCCTTGTACTTGCACGATCTGAATGACACCTGGCCTGGGAGGATCGTTGTCTGTCTCCCTTTGTTTCCCCCCCTTGCCTCGTCGCGCCTTGAAACACTTTACAAATGCCATATCATATCATATCAATTAATAAGATGTCTGTGTGCCAAGAACAGATGCAGTCCAAAATATAAATATTAACAAACAATTTACCTTGTGTGTGCGCAGAGAAATTGATGAACTATGTGATAATGATTCTCACACTTTACAGTACTTAGCAGACTTTGACAATGAAGACAAATATAGGAACGGTGATGTTGATCACACACCAGTGATCTGCTAAAGGATGCTATATAATTATGTTTTCTTAAGATTAATCTTTTTAGTAGTTCAGTCCTATCATATAATCATACTTCACAAGTAAAAAAAAAGTAGCAAATGCTCCAGTTTCATATTGATAGTGTTTGTTTTCTTCAGAGCATCCAATTAAAAGCACAAATGAGGTTTCATAAAATGAATATGGACATTTTTGAGACACCATCGAAATCAGAGTAAATATTGTTAGGACCACATTTTTAGACCTCAACATATTTTCCAAATTGCACTTTTCAAATTAAAATCTGTTCTTAAATAATAAAGAAGTTGAAGATTTTATGAACATCATTGGAAGCCATCTTGATGACGTCATCGACGGAATACCCCACTCATTGTTGAGCTACACCATGGAAGTCATGATTCTATTGAATCTTTCTGATGACACAAGACATAGTCCCACCTTCCTTCTCCTCACTTAAATTGCCACTAACGTACACATTGTTCCCTGAATCGAAGTGCAATACGTATTATTCAGGCAACTTCTTTCTGCAAGAAAGTCCACTTTATACAGACTGAAATCCATGATGGATTATGTGACAGGCTTGATTTGTAATACACAAATAAACTGCATCCTACCCCATTCAGAAAAATGCGCGTACGTTTGTGATGTCAGACAACGAAATACATAAGTAGTACAACAGAGCTAACATGAAGCTAATTAAGTACACCTGCTGCAACATTAATAGCAGGTTTTCCTGTATGGAAAAAATATGTTGAGGGTCACGTTTTCTCCATTTCGCCTAATTAGGAAAGCAAGCGTTGCCAATAATAGACACTCCAGAACATCTCAGGTGGGATGCCATGGCTTTTTTTCTTTAGTTCGTGCTTTAGCTGCATTTATTTCCGTAACCAGGATCACATTGATAGCACAGTGCATGTCGTAATTAGCAATCTATACACCACGTCCTAATTGGCCCTGGTCTCCGAGAACCACATTAATTGACATGTTTTGCAAAACTGGCCGCCTCGAAAAACAGACCTTTGTATGAGTTAGTTTATCTGGAATGATAGTAATTATGTCTACAAGCATAGTACAGCCTCAACTGAACCATACTTTTTTTTAAGTAGCCCAAAGCGCTATAATCAAGCAATCTGTCGAGAATCTACAGTTTTGTGTCAGCTACGACAATTTGCCGTTTCTTCTTAGCGTGTATATACGGTGTGCGATGTTTTCAGGCATAAAACAAGGGGACACACTATCTCCTACTAGTCACCATTGACTATACCCATGTGCATTGCAGTGTTTCATTGCAGTGCCATGTAGCATCAAATGTATTCAGCAGAGAAGGCATGAACGAGGCACCATAAACAATCTCCAAGAGCAGTGCAGCACCTCCTACTGGCATGTTAATGCCACTGAGTGTGCAGTGGCAATATTGTGCTAGGGTAAACGAGCCTTATTCACAGAGCGTTTTCCAATGGATTGTGCCATTATAAAACGCTTCTGTTAATCAAGCCCGTAATGTATGTGTAGATCAAGAGATTTTTGTTTGCAGGAGAGTACTGGTGCAACACAGTTTCATTGTAACAACGGCTGACTGAATTCTAGAGGAGTCCCATGCCAAAATACATACCTTATGTTCAGCATACTGATGACTTTATGACTCATTAACTATTCAGAGGCAATGTCATAGAGGCTCTTGGTCATTAAGAGGTTTCGCGCTGAGGCACTTACTTCATACTATGAGCATGCAGTCCGAGCCCTTGAATGGGCTATGTGACCCTTCTTGTTTTGGTCAACATGTGCCTGCCTCCTAGTAAGGCAACACAACTCTTCCCTACACACCACAATTTCCCTTAGAACTTACATTTGGCCTTCTCGTTGCCTGTCATAGCCCCCCTTGCACACCTGACACTCAACCTTCTGGCTCTGATCTCCTCTGCTGGCACTTGCCACCTGAAATTCTCATGGCTGTCCATCTACCTCACCTCGGTTGGCAGTTGGCCATCATGGCAATAGAGAATGGACTTTGAGCAGTTCCTTAGCCATTTCATTGGTGGATCATTTCTTGTATTTAATTGTTCACCTGTGAAATGTCTGCTGAACCATTTCAAATGCTATTGGCACCCCAAAAACAATGGGATGGTGTGCTAATAGCTATTACCCCCTCACAGACTATTCCAGTTCAAACAACCAAGAGTACTTCTTAAACGCCTTTGCGATGCTTGGTCCTTTAACTTGGTTGCTTGGCTGTTACCGCCCGAGATAGGTGATCTGTTTGGGAGTTCTTTGGTATTTTATGTCATCTGGGTGGGGCAACCATGTGCAATTGTTCACAGTGCAATTGAATGTTTTATCAGCATATCCACCACAATGGGGTCTTTTAACATGTGCACTTTATTCAAACAGCGAAAACCAGCTTTGTGGTTGGGCCAGATTTGCGATTTCAAAATGGTGAGAAAAGTCCACTAATTGAATGCATTTTGCGCATCAATATCTAAATGTATGCAAATCTCAGGTGGAACGTATACCCCCAAAAGTATCCCGTTCCCTTAGAAGTTAAAAACAGTAAAGCATCATTTTCATAATTGCTCACATGGGATGCTGTGAGTTTCCGTTGTGTTTGTCGTACAGCATTGACCTACAAGGCCTGCTGTGGACAGCAGGGAACAATATTCTGCTGTGTGACAACCCTTATAGCAGTACAAATAGTGGTGCAGTGAGTCATCAAGATCACTACTGTTGCTACATCCTCAATAATGTGAACTATGGAAGGGATAGTGTTGCTGTTGGGGCAAAGCTATTACAGAGATGTAGCGCTGTTAAGCATTAAGCTACGACTGTCCCCTGTATGTCCCGAGTCATTGACACATGTTGCAGAAACATATTGTGCCCAACTCCTGGTAGAGACTTCCAGAACTCATTTGGATTCGGTTTGCAAATGTAGGGATTTTATAAGAACTACTGTAAGGCTTGAAAATGATGTCACATATGCAGATGTATTGACAATTGGCCAGGTCATTATGGGATTGTGGGTGATGGCTACATCGTAGAAGCAACAGTCCAAGCTTTCACAGGCTCTTTCTCTAGTCGCAGCTGATCAGGCGCTTTATCCGAAGTGGAAAGAAATTCCATCTGAAGTAGCCACAGAGGCCCAGCCTTCCATGAGACAGAAGAGACAGCTCCTACTACCCTCAAGGGAAGACCAACTAGGAAAGCCAAAAGCTCACTACCACACGAAGATCGTGTATTAGATTTCAAAAGCCCTAACAGGTGCTGCTTCTTCCACACTGT
Source organism: Ambystoma mexicanum (assembly GCF_040938575.1). Lineage (NCBI taxonomy): Eukaryota > Metazoa > Chordata > Amphibia > Caudata > Ambystomatidae > Ambystoma > Ambystoma mexicanum. The sequence continues at coordinate 424,009,383 of NC_090928.1, read as the reverse complement.
TAGGAAAAGGGATGACAAATAAGAGTGCAGATTAAATGTGTTTGAGGAATGAGGTAGTGGCACTAACAGGCAGTCCCTTCTTGAGATACCTCCACTACTCAATGCAATATTCTGCATTGTAGATTACACAAATATGACACAACTGAGTTGTTTTTAGTTTCAGATGAGAAATCCAAGTATGCAATTTAATAAATATGAGTAGATAACGCTAGAGAAACTTGTGAGAGACAACAATTGAAGCACTACTAAAACATGGTTCTCTCTCAATGATGAGGAATTCCTCCACCCTGAATGCACGGGGTGAGAGGGATTTCCAGTCACTTGCAGAATGAGTGGGGTGATATGTTATAAGAAACTTCTGACAAAATTCTGGTGCCATACAAGGTCAATATTCCAATATGATGTTGACTCTTAGGAAAAACGCTCTTTTGTCAAAAAGGAGCATTGTTGATGTCGCTATAATCTCTGATGTAACCCCTTACTAAAACAAAGAAAATTGTGCTCAGCCCGAACCGCTGGCCGAGTAAAACGGCCACACGGTCTCTCATGGCATTTATGACTCATTGAAATCATGCACTTTGCTTGAGAAAACTATAGAGGAGGAGGTATTTTCTGGGTCAAAATAGTACTTGATTCATGTCTAACTACCCAACAGCATTGGCCGGCTAGCAAGCACGGATTCTTCTATTGTATTTCTACATAAGATATTTACCATATGGAAGACATTTATTGAATTGGAGACTAAATAATCATATATTGGCTGACTTATGGAAAATCATTAGCTTTTTTTGGCAGAATAAACTCATTTTCAAAACTGGATATAAAAGTGAATCTACCAACACACATACACACAGGGCCTCATTACACGGTAGGCGGTGAGCCATGGCGCTATTAGCGCCATGGCTCATGCCGGTAAAATACCGGCACCGCCTTGGCGGAAAGGGGATTTACCGTCCCATTCCAAGGTTGGAGGGGCGGTAAATCCCCCTTCCGCCATTGCCCTTCCCCATTCCCATTTCTGCCCCATAGGGCTCTATGGGAAGGGGGAAGGCGCTAATTACGGCACCGCAATTTTGCGGTGCCGTAATTAGCTCCGAGGTCCCTTAGCGGGTTGGTTTTTAACGCCTGCAAAAAGCAGGCGTTAAAGCACCAACCCGCTAAGGGACCTCGTAGTAAGGCGGTAGGGATTTACCGGTACCGGTATTTTACCGGTACCGGTAAATCCCTACCGCCATCCGTGTAATGAGGCCCACAGTCTTAATTTGTGCACAGTGCTAAACATCTTGGTTCACCACCACAATCTGCAGTTGATTAAATGGCAAATGTGCACCATCAATGCTTGAACAGAGGGATAGGGATAGAGATCTTAAATAATGGAATTGATGTAAATGGAGGTTAGGCAGATGATTATGATTCCGCTTTGTTATTTCTAGAAGTGCCTTTGAAAAAGTGATCTTACTCCAATGGTGTATGTGGCTCAAATAGCCTTGAGTAATTCTGATGAGCCAGAACAGATAAGACCTGACTTGATTATTCAAATGTATTGCATGTAAAATAAAAATATACAAAAAAAGAAGAAAGATCGCAGTGACAGAATGCCAGCTGCAAGAGCAAGGGCTATCGTTAGCTATTTGTTTTTATTTTGGTATGCAACATTATGCTAGTTTTCTCTCTCAGAAAGTGAACTCTGCTACTCAGGCCTCACTTTCTATACCTAAGTGCTAAAAAAAAGCATAATACATCCAAGTTACAGAGAAACATGTTAATTCCTGAAACAACCTGCTGGAATTCCACTGATATAATTAGCTCTGGTCTGCCTTTAATAGTGGGCAAACATGATGAAAAATATATGTAACTGCGTATCGCCATCACCTGCTGACAGAACTTTGGTTACATGTAAATATAAAACTATACCTAGCTTGATAAAGTGGCGGATGAGGAAACACACTTCTTTGTGCCAAAACCCATTTAATGCCATTGCATTATCAAATGGTTTCCCATGACTCTTGCACCTCTGCTGAGAAATCTTGACACCTTCCTAAAAGGGTAGGACATACTCCCCTGGCAGTAGTGTGGGAAATGTGTCCTTTAAGGGGAACTCTGCAACACAATAGGGAAGTCACACCTTGGGGGTCCTTACTGATATTTATATCTCAGCAGATAAGTGAGGGGGAAGTATTTTGTAGCTGTGGAAGGTATCTGTACACTGAAGAAAGCACCACACAATATTGAAAAGACCTAGGCCACATTGCCTTTCTGCGACCCCTCCTAACAACCTCCAGACAAAGCAGTCCGGGAACTAACCTCAAAAGACAAAACCCTGTTTAGAGCAGCAAGGAATGGGATCTTGCAGAAGGCTTAGAATGGAGCCATCACTGTGGCAAAATAATTATATATGGCGTTAGACCCCCCCCTTAATTTAATCACCCTTGAGCACCCTTTGGGGAATCACCATTGAATCCTCTTGGAAAAACCATCTTGAGGAGGATTTTGCTTGAACCTTGTTTGTGCAAAGATCACAGCCATTTGGTTGCAGATAAGAGGCCTCATTCAGAGATTGGAGGTAGCATTGGTGCTATTTGCGCCATGGTTGCCTCCAATACCGGGTCCAGCACCGGTCTGGTTCAATGGGGACATACCGGTGCATTACGACCCTGGAGGGACCGGTAAATCCCCATTGAACCAACCATTCCCCATTCCCATTTGAGCCGCCATAGGGCTCAAATGGGAATTGGGAGGGCACTAATAACAGGCTCGCGAATAGCAGGCCCGTTATTAGCGCCCTGGTCCCTTAGCGGGACCCGTAAAGAACGTGTGGTCAAACCACACGTCCTTTACGGGTCCCGCTAAGGGACCTCGGAATTGGGCAGTAAGGGATTACCGGCACCAGTCTCCTTCCAAGGAGTTGCATATCTTCTCCCTAACCACTTCCATGAACACTCTAAATGACCTGCTTTTGAAAAGGCCTGACTGCATCTGAAAAATGGTATGCCAGACTCTTTTTGTTGATGTAGCAAGCCCGGCAAGTGCCCCTGGCAACTTCCCTCGCTGGGAAGTGTAGAAGATGGATGTGCCTTTCCTTAAAGATGCAGTGGAGAGTCTCACAGCAACCCAAAGACCAAAGTAGTCTGCCTTTGCAAACACTTTGCATGCCTTTGATCCACTGTAAAGAACACACAGAGCTGCCTTTGACACTGTACACTTTAAAGCGTACATTTACTCACTATATGAGGTATGATATATTTGTGCTAATACCATGTGAAAGTGGAAAGGTAAAAAGATAATGAACGTGTTGCACCAGTAATTTGGAGAATCCCTAAAATACAAACGAATTGAGCATAAAATATAAGTGAGCACAAACTATAACCAAACAAATAATGGTGGCACAGGTGGGATACAAAAAATGGCTTGGACGGATGCTTAAAGCAATGGCAGCAGTTAAGAATAACTCATAACATTCCAGCCATCACATTCCACCCATAATGAGGGAAATGTTCTAGCCAGATGTGGGTTCCTTGCTCCCTGCACTATATGAACCAAGCTGCACCTCAATGATGAGGCCCAAAAGATATCTGAGGTTGCATATGTTTGCATGGAGAAGGGTTTTGACTAGAGTGTGCAGGCTGGTCCACGCCTTTAAATGGTCTTCACTGAGTCCATATTAGGCCATACTTTGAGTCAGCAATCCCATACACAGATATGCCTAATATATGAAGGAGCGGAGAAAGGATAGTACAAGAAAGAGTGCCTCCCCCAAACATCGGGTAGAATCAAGACTGACCTTAAGCCTAGGAACTCAATGGTCCACCGAAGACAGTGACAAGAGAAAGGAACACATGTAAACAGCTCACTTCGAGAAAAGTCTGGCAAAGCAGTGTCACGTTGCAGCCACTTCAGACTGGTAATACTTTGCATAGATACGGGTTGCAGGTAAATAGCAACCTACCAAGAAATCAGTTTCTTGAAATGTGCCACCATCGATGAATCTCAATCCCAAATGGGCAAGGAAAAATCATGACTTGTCGTTGAAAATGATAAGCATTTATGTTACTGTGTGTTGCATTGAAAATGTCACTTTGGAAACAGTTTTGCATTCAATCTTTCTGATTGGTTTCTGTTCAGGCAGCAAAGTCTATCAGAAAATAAGCATTGGCAACGAGAACAGCTTTGTCTTTTGTGTAGGCGTATAATAGGCATTTGGGAGGTAATACTGTGATGTAACTAACTGGAAATAAGATGTCAACAGCTAGACAATATTATGATCACCTGGGCGTATGATGACATAGTGGCCTTGAAAATGTCTATAAAATACTTATACCCAAGCCAAAACGTTTGGCTTTGTAAATGTTTGTTTTTGACACAACTCCAGAGCAAGGAACAGATATAAATTGAGTGGCTGAAGGCCCACTTGATTATGACATTGTTATCACAGAAGAAGCGTGTTTACAACTGCACTTAAACCATTAACCCTCTGCAGACTGCTTAGAAATGACACTGGCGGGCCAAAGTTTGATGTTAATTCTTGCTAGGGCTAACTCAAAGAGATCCCAGGAGGATGTGTTTTGGACTGGGAGGGGCCAGGCAGTGGGTGAGAATGGCTATATGAACCGTCTGTTAATAACTGTCTGTTCCCTAAAATAAATCTGGGTGCATCTTCCATCAAAATGCCTGATCCTGGCCCTAGCTCGGGAATTACGTTTCCATTTGCTGGTGTGGCCTGTGTTCATGTAGTTAGGCATATCATAACTAAAACATTTTTAAATAATTCAATAGCACTTTTGGACCTCTTCTTCTCACATAGCGTGGGCTGCAGTCTTGCCATCTGGTCTTCTTCTCTGCATCCACCAGACTTCTTCCATCTTAGAAGCTCAACAATTTTTCATCCCAGGGACTCTTCCTTTCATTGTTTGGGAACCAGCATGGGTGTTGGGCTCCCGAAGACTTTTTTGCAGGAAAATTAGTTACTCATTTCTAGAACAGAAGAGCAAGACAGACAGGTTAATGACCTAGCACTAATAATTCTATCCAAGTTTTTTTTCTTTTTTTTTTTTAATGTCTCAACCTTTCATTCATTCTTTCAGGTATACTAGGCACACCTAATTACCTGTTCACAGCAATCCTTTTCCTATCTAATTTGTGCCTGACCATCGTGGACCACCCTACTCACCTTTACTTTGATGTATCTCTGTTTCTGGTGTAATCAAAGCACTTTTGACTCTTGTGTATGCCAATGGCCTGGTTCAGTCTTTTAATTCATGTTTCAGGTGAAAGGGCTTGATTTCATTCACATGAACAGACTGTTCCACAGCCAGATCCCCTTCCTTCAATAATATCCTAAATACTACAGGCACAGTTTTCCACAATTTTGAATGGGCCACACTAGGATGCCAGGAACTTAGAATTGTTGCTTATTCCTTTTGTAAAATGTAATTTATATACTTGGTCACCTATCTCATATTCTCTAATCGATGACTTTCTGTCACAGTATGACTTAGCACACTCAGCTGCTCTTGCTAGATTCCTCTGCACAAATTAAAATGTATGTTGTGAATGTAACTTAACTCTTCCACATAATCACGAATTGTGGTTGCATTTACAAATACTTGCTCATTGGTCCTATGCAACAAATGCTGGGGAAGTACACATTTTCTGCCTGTGATCAACTCATGTGGGCTGATATTTGTAGATTTTGATGGTGTTGCTCTAATGGCCATAAGCACAAAGGGGAGCCATACATTCCGGCTGGGACCAGCTTCAGCCACCAACTTTTGGAGGAAGAGTTCCAGTTGTCAGTGGCTAATATTACACAACTCAAGGCACCACACTTATACCTATTGGTAAACTTGATTTTTGCCAACACTAGAGGTACAATTTCTGCAATGGTGGATGGTGGGGCCACAGGGAATTTCCTTGACATCTTGTGAGCAGCCAAGTTGGGAATCCCTATCATGTTGAAGGAAGAAATTGAGCCTGTACAAGCATTTGATGAGTCATGTTTGACATCTGGTCCTATAACCAGACAGACCTAAGGTATGATGATGAGGTGTGCAGCAGGACATGAGGAAACTATTGCATTTGATTTAATTGCAGATCCCCAATTTGGGGTCATTTCTGGACTGCTGTGGTTAGTTACACATAACCCAAGCATTCACTGGGTAAAAAGGATGTTGACATTTCATGCTGAGCGATGTGGATCCCACTTAACTAATGCAGGGGTCCTGCAAATTTTCTTGTGGAATGGGTATGCCCCCAGATCAATATTGGGGCAGTGGCTACCAGCCTGCCTGAGGAGTATCGAGAGTTTGCAGGGGTGTTTGACAAGGGAAGAGCATTACAGTTACCCTCTCATAGACCATTTGATTGTGTGATCGACCTGGAAGCTAATGCTAGACTTCCTTGTAGCCAGATTTATGCACTCTCAGAAAAGGAGACTCGACATCTGCGAGAGTACATTGATGAAATGTTGGCTTGTGGGTTTATTTGACATTCCAAAACACCTATTTCCTCCCTTTTATTCTTTGTGCCCAAGAAGGAGGGAACCTTGAGAACTTGCATTGATTATAGGGCATTGAATAAGGTCACCATCAAAAATAGGTTTCCACTGACATTAAATTTCTGTCTTATTAGACCAAGTGAACATGACTACGATATATACACAATTGGACTTGATGGGTGCTTATCATCTTATCAGAGTGAAGGAGGGCGATGCATGAAAGACTGCTTTTTGGACCAAATGTGGTTTGTTCGAATATTTGGTCATGCCTTTTGGCTTATGTAAATCTCCAGCAGCATTTCAACATTTCATGCAGGAGGTGTTGCGCGAGTATTTTGGATTTATTTGCAATGTTCTACATTGACAATATTTTGATTCATTCAGAGTCTGTCGAACAACATGTTCAACATGTAAAGGCAGTGTTGAGAAGGCTGCAGGAGTGTCATTTGTTTGCAAAGTTGGAAAAATGTGAGTTGCATACTAACAGAGTGGAAATTCTAGGATACATTTTAACGCCCTCTGGTGTAGTCATGGATGACAAAAAGGTTCAGGCAGTAACCAAATGGCCATCCCCTCAGCATGTGAAGGAGATTCAGTCATTCCTGGGGTTTATGAACAACTTTTCAGCCACCATTGCACCCATTACATGACTGTTAAGGAAGGCAAGCAAATTCAATTGGGATATGGAGGCAGAAGAAGCTTTTGAAAAGTTAAAGTTAGTGTTCCCTAAAGCATTGATTTTCAGACATCCAGATTCTGAAAGACCATTTCAAGTTGAAACGGATGCCTCCAACATGGCCATTGGGGAAGTCTTGTCACAGGCAGATGAAGGGAATCATGCATCCGGTTGCTTATTTTTCACACAAATTGACATGTTGTGAACAGAGACATTTTTATAGGAGGGCAAAAGGGGCACTTGTCCAGGGCCCCCACCTTGGGGGGGGGGCACAAGGCTGCATGATCTAAAGAAGTTAGATTCCTTGGTATTAAATGCCACACATCATGATATTTTATGGCATGGTCCCTGGACCTAGTATGAAAGCAACCTCGTCTGTCTCCTCCGCCCTCCACTTCCCCCCCCCCAGCAGTATCTGAAATGTCATCAGCCCTAGTACAATAGTCGCTTCTTTTGTTCCTCCCCTTCCCGTTCTGCACCCCTCTCCTTTTGTTTTTCTCCAGCTCTACCAGAAATGTCATCAGGCCTAGTACGGTAGTCGCCTGTCTGTTTCCATTTCCTTCCCACTCTCCCCCTCCCTTCCTTATCTATGTCTTAGCTCTTGCACTATCTGAAATGTCGTCAGGCCGAGTACGATAGTTAATTTCACATCCTTACTGTTCATGGCCTTTAAGAATGTCATTGTATTTTCCCTTGTTACCTCCCTTGCCTTGAAGCGCTTTGAAACATATTGTGTATAGGTGCTATATAATAGACTATCATATCATATCATATCATATCATGGTGCTGAGGCTCTAAACCTATTGCCTGTCTTTTTTGGAAAGTACATTCTACCTCGATCAATTCATCATGTGATGCTTTCTGTGTTCACTGTGGTATATATAGTTTGCGTGTTTGTTCCTTAAAGCACAACTCCTGTAGAATTCTTTCCTTCCTCTGGTAATTATGTTGATCATGTGCAATAGCCAAATTTGAAACGCATATTGGTAAAATGAGTGCCACAATGGTTCAGAAGTTAGCTCAGTGTGTTAAGCACTTATTGCAGAGATATGTGTTCCTTTGCAAGGTTAGGATAGCACATTCCTGTGAGGCTTGCTGAGCCTTTCCTATGTCCGAAGTATATAAACCTGCCTGTATATATACTTGGCATGCAGCACAACAAGTGCTATTATCAGCAATGTACCTGCACCACATAGGGGTTGCTATAAAACAGAACATGTCATCCTTATGGTGAAGGGCTAGAAATTGTTTTGTTCAGATGGGGTGCTGTAAACCCTAGGCAATCACCTCCAATGATGCGCATAAACTGTTAGTCAAAGAAATTAATAAGTATCCAAATTTGGAACCAAAGCATTCATGCTTGTATCCTGGCTTTGTCAGCAGACAATACAGTGACCCTGATCAAATCATCTAATATCTCTTACATTACTGTACTGTCTTCTGTGAAGTTTGCCTCCTCCCATGCTGGTGGTATCGTTTAGCCCATTACTTGATCTCCCTTGTTATGTACGCCATAAGGGATGGGGGTGGTAGACAGAAGGGAGCGGACCAGATGGAGCAGGACTCGGGCAAGCATAAAGTCTGCTCGTTTGACACTAAAAAACCCTTTGCATTTTTGTAAAAGTCAAAGGTTTTTCTGCACGTTTATAAATGACTATTTCACAAGCCAGTGTTTTGGAACTATGTAAAGCTTAAAAATACAAAAGACCAACCCAGATTAAATCTGTTAAATCACACTGATTGGTATGCTGGTACTTACATACTTCTCTTGATGATGGAGTGAATGAAGCTAGAATCATTCTGTGTTACACCCTTCTATACAATTTTGTTTTTAAAAATGGTCATGTTTGGTAATGTGGTTGTGTACTTTCAAAGTCAGTTTTATAAATTAGTTATAATTTATGGTAAGCACTGGTAATGAAAGCGTTTAAATGCAGATATTTCACAGTTGGCACAAATCCCAGTTTCAACCCTTAACCAGTGTGGGTAACGCTGTGCATCTAATTTAAGCTTGTATTGCCTAGCCTCTCGAATTTGCCAGTCCCTAAACCTTTCAAAATTGTCAGCCCTTTACAGAGATTTCCTTCTCAGGGTATGATCTACAAAACAGCCTCACTCATGGTTTCACTGGCTATAGTGGAAGCAACACTATAATAGTGAGCATTGTCATATTGCACAGCACAGCTACTTTACTCTTTTGATCTCTAATGGTAACACTATTTGAAAACCATGTCCCACTTATAATCTCAGTCTGTTTGAATACAGACACCTTCCTGGTAGCTTCAAGTCTGCATTCACTATCCATAGTAGGTGTAGCTTTCTCCTTCCTGTGAAATGGTCTCCTCTATCCATGCTTGAGCACGTTTGTGTTCTGTGAGGCAGCAAATGTGAGTTTTCTGGCTATTCTGGGTTACATGTACCTTTTACAAAAGGTCTCCTTAATCTATGCTAGAACAGAAGTAACCTCTTTGTGGACGGCTAATGATGGCCTTCAAATGGTACTTGTTTATCATTCTGATTAGAGCAAGAATGAAGAGGGTAAGGGAACTTAAAGGGAGTAAACATTCTTATTTTTAATGCTGTGAGGCAGCAGTTCAACCTATGGGTTTTGATTGTGGCAGGGGAGGCGGGGGCAGATATTCTTGATCACTTACTTTGTTTAGTTTGGTGGAGGGGAGCCCCAAAGATATCCGTGCCCAGGGCCCCAAAAGTGCTTAAGATGGCCCTGGTTGTGAACAGAACGATGCTATTACTGATAAGGAGCTCCTAGCCATCCGAGCTGCCTTCCTGGACACTATTTGATGGGGGCACAACACCCTGTGGTTGATATTACATACCACAAGAATTTACAATATCTGAGATTGGACAAAACCTTGAGTTCCAGGAAATTACGATGGTCACAATTCTTTGCAGAATTTAACTTTGTGGTCACATACCTTTGTGGAAGGAGCAATGGAAAGTCAGATGCGCTGTCCAGACAGAAGAATGCCAGAGGTCAGTGTCAGGTTGAGTGAAGCATCATACTGGTGGAGAAAATTAATGGGGCAGTAATGAAGGATATGCTCTATGAAGTGCACAAGGGGTTCTCTAGGAAGGAATGGCTGGGATGGTTGAGGGGAAACAAGGTGCAGACCATTTGGGATGGGTTGCCCTATCAAGAGGGGAAATTGTTTCTCCCGATGAAGACTTTGCAAAGGAAGTCTTTGTTTTGGTACCACAAGTCCCCATTTGCAAGCTATGCAGGGGTAAGAAATACTCAAGACATGGTGCTGCGTTATTTTTTTTGTGGGATGGATTAACTGCTGATGATCATGATTATCTTGCACAATGTGAAACGTGTGTGAGATCCAAGTCAGATAATTAAAAAAAGCAGGGTTTTTGCAACCTTTTCCCACCCCAGAGGAGCCCTGGCCATGTTTGTCTATGGATTTTGTTACGGAACTGCCCAAGGATGGGAGGTTTTACACAATCTTGGTGGTTGTAGACTGTTTGACTAAACAGGCACATTTCATTCCCTCTGAAGGAATTCCAAGTGCTGGAACGTTGGTAGAGTTGTCATTACAATATGTGGTGAGGTTGCATGTGTTACCAAGGGCCATGGTGTCTGATCGAGGATCTCATTTTACATCCCGGTTTTGGCGGGCCTTTGGCAAGATGCTCGGAATATCCTCTGCCTTGTCCATAAGTTACCATCCTCAGACAGATGGGAAGACGGAGAGAGTTAATCAAATGATGGAGCAATACTTGCAGTGTATTATGTCAGATGGCAAGCCATCATGGGTCTGGGCCTTGTGGCTGGCAGAATTCTGTTACACCAATACTAAGCATGATTCTTTAGGAATGTCTCCACATTTCTGCTTGTATGGGCAAGAATGTAAGATGCTGCAGGAGGAGTTTCCAGCGAACGATAGAATTCCTGCTGTTACGGAGCACAAACAGGAGCTTTTGAACATAAGACAGAGGTTATGCCAAAATCTAGACAAGATTAAGGAGGCTTATTAGGAACAAGCAGATCGGAGGAGACATAGAGCCCTGAATATGCTGTGGGGGATCATGTCTGGTTGTCCTCTCAACATATCAAGCTGTTTGGTTCTCGTACATTTCTACCTCAATTTATTGGTTCTTATGTCATTGTGAAATGTATTTCTGAAACAGCTGTTTGTTTACGGCTTCGCTCTCATATGAGGATACACCCTGTTTTTCATGTTTCTTTGATTAAACCCACAGCTCCTGGTGCAGCTACACAGAAGTCTCCTGGGGTAATGCGGGATGGTAAGGAATAATTTGAGGTATGTCACATTTTGGACTCCAAGTGGCATTGCAAGAAACTCTGGTATTTGATTTCCTGGGTAGGTTATGGTCCGGAGGATGACTCTTGGAACCATCGGAGGCAGTCCACGCTCCCAGCTTGGTAAGGGATTTTCATCATGCTCATCTGGACAAGCCAGGTCCTGGAAAGGGTAATAGGGGAGGGGATAACGTGAGGAAATGGGGAGTGGGGGTTTGTCATGGTGCTACAGGAATGTGGAAACTTCATTCACGGACTGCCAAGGCCAAAAGACTGCATTTACCATGAACATCATCGGTGGTTGGGGACCGCACTTGCGCACAATGCCTTTCCTATAAAGACCCTCCTGGCCCGTGCTGTGAGTTGGTGATTTTAGCTTATGCAAGCATGGGCTGGAGGAGAGCAGGGCAAGGAGCGTGAAGTCTAGCACGGAGGAGGAGGTTGGCGTGTGGAGACGTTATGAGGTATCAGGGACCGGAGGTGGCACCGACTACCCCTCCCTTCCGGCGTTAGAGGCAGGCACTGCTAAGTCCCTGGGGTTCACCCATTTCACCGCATGTTCAACAGTGTCTGGAGACGTGCCATCTGGCCCCCGAGGCCTCAGTTAAGTGCCTAATTTTGTGTTTATGGAGAGCAAGTGAACGGGGGCAGGGGAAGGAGAATTGAGAGGTTTATGAACGCTGCCTGAAAGGAACGGTATTACTTGCACATGAAAGTTACTAGGAAACCCAGCTGAAAGCATATGAACGCTACTCGAGGAGCCTTGTGAGAGGACATGTGTCGTGAAGAACGCTATGTTTTTTTGTCACTGCTTGCTAAGGCACACATATGTGGAGCAGCCAAGCAGCATGCTGTGTTGTCAGAGGGGTATTGAACATTGGAAACTTCTCTGGCAAGTGCATTTAAGAGGTTATTTGTGCCATGTTGTTTAGCAAGCACTGAAGTGCTAAAAGTTAAGCTCATGTTCTTGTTTGCTGTTTTGTGCTACTACTAGTCCAGGTTTCCCTAGATGCAATGTTTGTTGGTTTGTTTATTTATTAATAAAGCACACCCGTCCCAGAGGTATCTGGGCACGTCCTCTGTTAGTTGCTTACAAGCTAGGGTTTTATTATTCAGGGACTTGATTGTAGTGACCACTGAAGGTTGGCCAGTTGTAATTATATTGCACAAGGAGGACTATTTCCAACTCTGTTTTTTATTTTCTGATATCCCCGTATCTCCCTCCCCACAATGTCACTTCCTTTCCTTTGACTCAACTGCAGTTTGTCCTCTAACATAATGAGAAGGACTGCCTTTATACAACACTCCTGACATTACAACATTCCCCCTTTTTAACAAAACAGTTCTCATTAGCCCATTTCCTCAATTAGCCATGTAGGTCTTATCCTGGTGATGAAGGTTGTGCCTCACAAAACTGTTCAATGTTAGTCAGCAGTGAAAATCTTGGAACTCTGCCCAACCCTTCCTCTGATAGTTCACAGTCACCTAGCTATGAGGCATCAGAGTCCAGTTCAATTTCCTATGTGTAATTCCTTGTCCTAGGAATGTCCACCACTCCTTCACGCAACTTGAAAGGGTATACGTTTCTGGTGATTTCCCTCTCCCGGTCACTCATTGTTAGCATTGTGCCATTTTCATTGTTTACAATAAGCAGCTCTGGTTGAAAAGGTTTAATCTCCTTCCTCCCCTGTGGCTGCTTGACCACCACACTATCACCTACTTGAATTGCAGATTCTCTGGCTCTCCTTCTTCTGTCAGCCTATGGTTTAATTTTCTGTTTAGCAGCTTCATCCTTCTAGCACAGATGCAGCTCTTCTACGGATTGATCATCGTCTGACCTTGCATGTGGCTAACGTGTCTTCACCATCTGGCCAACCATTTACTCTGATGGACATTTTCCTGTCATGCTGTGTGGTGTGTTTCATTAATCTGTCAATACCTGATACAGAATTTGTTCCAGAGGGTGATTTGTGAGGTGAGACACTTTGAGAAAGCTCTTGAAGTTGACCATGAAATATTCAACGGTACCATTTACCTGTGGCCACAAGAGTGTGATCATGCAATGCTTGAATGCTTGAATCCCATGTAGCACAATACAAAGTAGAGTCTTTACTTTTATTTTGCTCAATCCCATGTAGGCCAAAAAGTTCATGAAATCCTTGCTTGTGAACAGGAGACCATTGTTGGACTTGACAGTCTGTGGTTTGCCGTAGGCAGTATAGATTCTGTCCAATGCTGGAATGACACTTAAAGCAGCAAGTTCAGCACACTCTCTGTAGTTCAGGAAATATTCACCCTGCATGACAAATACATAGAGCCCATTGTTTATGGGTCCAAATAAATCATGTGCCACTTTGTCCCAGTCATATCCTGGAAGAGGTGACATTTGTAATAGGTTTGGATGGGTGTTCAGTGTTACAATACAGGATGTCGGACAGTTTCTCAGAGTCTCTTCCACCCTCAGCCCTAGCCTTGGGAACCACACCTTCTATCCTTACATTTTTATAGTTGACTCAATTTCTCTATGGCCCTCAATGGCAAGATCAATTACTTGTTGACTTAGGGAGGCAGGGATCCCTATTTTGCAGTCCTTCCTGAGAATGTAATCCTCTGTCACATCCAGTTCATCCCGAACCAGTAGTAATCATGCTATTTTGTCTCCCACCCCAGCTCCTTCCTGGCTTGCCAATACAGTCACCAATTAGGTTGAACACAGGATCAGCTTCTGATTCCGGTTGCAGGGGGCCCAATCCAAACAGAATGGCTTTTCTTGATGAATAATGTAATTGGTGAATGTGAGAGCAATGGATGGCTCAACTCATGATGACTTGGGTATCATGATAGAAAGTCTGCAGGGTTCTCTTCCTTACCAGGTATGTGAACGATGGCAAAATCATAATCTTGTATTCACAGGCCTCTTCGGTTAATCCTCGTTGGCATCTGGGCCTTAGGACTCCCATAGATCATTAGAAGAGCCTGATGACCTGTGGCGATGGTGATTGCTTTCCCATACAGGAACAAATGAAAATGATCACAGGCCCGTACCACTGTCAGACCCCCTTTTTTGGCCTGGGAGTATGCCTTTTTAGTGAAGGACAAGCTTCTGCTCATGTATGACATAATATATTTGCATTGGGGCAATGTAGGATCATATTGTGCCAGTACAGCCCCTAAACCCACTGGGATAGTGTTCACAGTTAACTCAGTGGCTCTGTCAGAATCAAAGTATGCCATGTCATCAGCAGATGTTATTTTATGACAATCAGATTCCAACGCCTCCTGACACTGTGGAGTCCAGAGCAATTCCAATTGTGCCTTACTGAGGTCACACAGTGGAGCACTAATAGTCACAAAATCCTGAAAGTACCATGAAGAGTGACACGCCAGCCCTAAGAAGGAACGTAGATCTGATGCATTCACCGATCTCGGGGCATCATTGAGCACTGCCACTTTTTCTTGGTCTGGTCACATGCCCTGGTCTGAAAATGAAAATACATGGCTGAATAATGTTTTTTTTTAACAAAAAACGTTATTTAAATAGGTTCATGTTTACAACAACACGAAGAAGGTGCACTGTGATATTGACATATCTAACATTAAGTAAAGGATAAAGGCATTCCTGTACCAACCCACCACCCAAACGATGAAGGAGAGATTCTCCCTACAGGGCCAGAGCCTTCACAGGGAGTTAGTATATATTCCTGATCGTTGCACTCCTTGTGTGTATCTTTCTCCTCAGACAATAGCCTCCCTCAAAGAAAGCATGGCACGCACAGGGTCCCAGATATCTCTGGGTCGGAAACCCAAAGGTATTGTCCTACAATAATAGTGCTCCACATCGCAGCACCAAGCTAGGTTTCTTAATTATTTGGGCAGTGTTGGAGCTGTGAGGCACGACCAAAGAATCAATATACAACATTTTGCCAACAACATACAAATAGACAGAAATTTCTTCCTGCTCTCTGAGATACCAGGCAGCCACCCAAACAACATAGAATATTTAACGGAATCTTGCACTTAATCATAGTCTCCGTTGATTCTGCAACTTGGCTCCAAAAAGTTAATAAATGCAGACAGTTCCATAAAACATGAATGAAATCAGCATTATCACTTTTACATCTAGGACATATTCCATCACATATACCATCAAGCTTTGCCTGGACCGAGGGAGCTAAATATGTCTGTTGAAGTATTTTAAATTGGATCAGCTTAAACCAGGAGTTAATTTCCGCTTTCTTAGTATTTTCACACATGAATTTCCATCTTGCGGCCCCCAATTCCTCGCCTATATCAGCTTTCCATTTTGATTTGCTAGCCATTTCTTCCCTGGGGATTGTATTCAAGGCTGTGCCACAGATTGTAGCTACTATTCATTTACAATTTGCAGAGTTTGCTAAAATTTCAACAGTGGGTCCGTACAGGGGCTCTTCCGGGAATGAGGACGACCAAGCCCTGAATGCTTCTTTAAGTCTGTGAAGTTGAAACGCTAAGCCAAATGAGTTCCCTAACTTCACCTTAACATGTTTCCAAGAAACAAATGATTCCCCAGGGTAAATGTCTGTCAAAGTTTGAACTCCATGCCTCAACCATTCTCCTCTTATTCTATCATCACACGTTGGGGCCACGGTCTGAATGCTCCAAACACTGAGCTCTGAAGTGTAAGGAAATGACACCTGCAGCCTACGACAAAACCTTTCCCATGCATGCACTGAGCACTCTGTGGATCAAAGGGGCATCTATCATTTATCTTAAATGACAGCAGGAAGCTCTGTAAAGAGTACATAAACACTGACCTCCTTTCTAGCTTAACATGCTGGAATTGTCCAGAATTCGGCATCCAGTAGGAAACAAAAGACACCTGTGCCACCAGATAGTACAACTCAAAATCCAGCAAGTCGACTCGTCCCCTCTCCCAAGTTCTGATAATAAACTTCCACCCTATCCTAGGCGTTTTTGGGCTCCACCCCAACTTAACAATTTACGACTTTAATTCTGCAAAAAATTGGGAACCCGGCCATATTGGAACATTAAGAAATAGATACAGCAGTTTCGGGAGGATAATCATTTTTAAAATCGCTACTTTCCTGAAATGGGAGATCAGGAGCAATATCCAGCGGTCAACTTGGCTTCTAAGGGCCTACATATAGACGCTATAGTTATCCTGAAAAAGTAGTGTCCTGGACCTACTAATAAGTATTCCCAAATATTTTGTAGACACTTGCTCCCACCTGACTCTTTCTGTATCAGCAGTACGCTGCATATTTTCATTTAATGGACAAAGGATTGATTTGGACCAGTTCACTCTCGGCCCCGATATGTCCCCAAACGCTTCAAATTCCTAAGAAAGGGGGATCAGGTTACTACTGGGATTTCTAATATATAACATTATATCAACCGCATAAAGCGAGATCAGTTCGCGGGTACCCCCCAATGCCAACCCTCGTTGCACATGGAGTCGCCCAGTCTCGCGGCCAGTGGCTTCATCGCTGTAGCAAATAGAAGTGGAGACAGTGGGCACCCCTGTTATGTCCCCTGCCCAAGATCAAAAGCTTCAGAGTGTCTACCAAATAACCCAATCCTCGCTGTCACCCCTGAGTTAAGTTTCTTAACACAGGGCATAAAATAAGGTGGGAACCCAAACTTCTCAAGTACTGCAAATAAGTAATCCCGTGCAACCGAATCAAAAGCTTTTTCAATATCTAAAAGTGCTCCATTTGCCTGGACTGAGGGGTCAACCTGCGCCAGCACTCCAAAGAGCCGTCTTAAATTAAGGCCTGTGCTTCTCCCCGGAATAAAACCAGCCTGGTCTACATGTATTATGGAAGGGAGGAATGGTAGGAATCTATCCGCTGACATTTTTGGAAACATTTTTGTATCTACATTAATAAGAGAAATTGCTCTATATAATGCACAATCCAGTGGGTCCTTATCTGGTTTCAATATGATATAATTATCCCTTCCCGCATTGTAGGGGGCAAGAATCGCACTTCTAAGCATTCACCCCACACTTCTAATAAATATTTCACATCCCCAGACCCATATTCCTTAATAAATTCAGAGGTGAGCCCATCTGATCTCGGAGCCTTAGCCGACAGAAGATCTCTAAATGCCTTTATGATATCCTGAGCCGTGATTACAGCACTCAGAGCCTCCACCACCTGTTCACTGAGCGACTTCAGGGTGGTATATCCAGCAAAATTTCATAGATTTTCCAGATGCCCTTTAGCTCTTGGGGCATACACATTTTTATAAAACCACTGAATTCCGCCAGTATACCTCCCGGGTACGTCACCAGAGATCTGTCTGAATGGCTTATAGCAGGTATATCAGTCTGACCCCTGGCACTACTCAGCATTCTCGCTAAATACCTGCCTGGTCTTCCTTTTTTCCCATACCTGCGTGCCAGCTATGGCGTGGCTAAGAATCGCACTTCTCTGTGCTCCTCCGCATTAATTTTACACAGAACATCATGAGTTTCTGCTAAGGAATTAGAGGGGCTGCTCTCCCTACTGCTGTCTTCCATATCTGTAAGGGTAAGCTCTAACTCGTTAAATCTACCACAAATCCCTTTCAATACACTGCATTAAAAAATGCAACGACCCCTCACAGTAACTTTAAACGCCTCCCACAGGCTACAAGCAGACATTACAGAGCCCACATTTGTTGTGAAATACGATGTGTTAATTTCTTGTACTTCATTGCGATAAATCACATCCAGGAGAGCTTGACCCTTAAAATGTCAGTGCGGTCGAACTATTGTTAGGCCAACCAACCTGAACTGCCATACCAAAGGGGAGTGATCAGACATCATCTGCCGGGGCATAATACAAGATATACTGCCGCAAATCAGCTCTGGTCTAGCTAAGATGGAGTCAATGTGCAAGCTTGTGTCATGCACAAAGAAATAAAAATGATATTTCTACCCTCTCATCTGGATGTAAAGCCCTCCACACATCAACCAATCCCAACTCAGCTTTAGCAACTGATAAGTCCAATTGCACACCTGCAAGAGATCTATTCAGCTTAGCCTGCAGCACCGCATTCTGGTCCCCAGCCACAACTAAGTGTGTATGCGCATACTTCATACATTTTGACCACAAGGCCGTATAGAATCCAGGATCTGCCACATTTGGCCCATACACATTAACTAGTGTGATCAGACTCCCAACTAGTTCTCGAGAAATTATAACATACCTCCCTCAGGGTCGCGGTCTTCCTCTAAAAGCTTAAACCCTAAGGATTTATGAATAATTATTGACACTCCTCGCGAGTAATAGGAAAAAGATTTATAATATCTTGTGTCTCCCCATGATCTCACCATGCCTGCATTCAAGCTCCCCAGAAAATGTGTTTCTTGGAGAAACAATATTTTAGCACTATGTTTCTCACTATATGCCATGACTTTGTGCATTTTGGCATAGTTATTGAGGCCCCTGACTTTCCTGCTAAGGAGGGTACAGCAGTAAGAGCCTACATTTCTTGCCCATAGTCATGTTGACAAGCCCGCTTTCATTCACAAATAACCCACAGCAGCAAAATCTTCTTGTTCACTTGACACTCTCATCGCCAGATACTTGAACCGTTTTTCCATGAACCTTGTTAACATTCCACCACCCCTTCACCATCCCAAAAACATCCTTCCATTCCCTTATCAGTTCCCTCCCATCAAAGGACACCCACCCCAACTACCGAAAGCCAACTAGCAGCGACAACCTCCCTCCCGCCCCCAACTTCTCCAACAAACATGTTGAACAAGGGTGCCAACCAGGGGCCACCAGACACAGCAACCTCTTCCAATCCTCCCATACCAGCCCCCCCCATCAGGGAGGAGAAGTCCTGTCCCTAAAGGATGTTAAGCAAATGGCCCTATTCAATACATTATGGCACCTCACCCTGTTGTAGGGTCAAACATTCCCAATATACCTGGATGATATTCCAACTAATCTCGTAAAACAATTACAGGCATACCATATATTGATCAACCACTCCATAAAAGCATAACCCCTCAAGGCTAGGGCAAGGATTCAGCAAAAGCTGCAACCTTAGCTGGCCGAATGAAGAAGAGGATCTTATTCTCACATATGACTCGTAGCTTAGAAGGATATAGCCAGCATTGGACTCAGTTCTGAGGGGCGGTCCGCAACGTTTTCAGAAAAGGTTTTGTGGGAGTCTGGAACAATCTCACCTTCACACTCAGCCATTCTGGGTGAAGCCATAGTGCCCTTGTGCAACGCAAGCCTCTCCTTTTGATTAAATTGCAGGCGACCATGCTTCTTGTTTCCCTTTGCCAATCGACAATAGCGACGCACACAGGTTATCCCTTGGGTCTCACACAAGCGACTTATATCCACTGATGGATTTTTTCGGATCAGCCATCACAGTTTCGCGCACAGATCAGCCTGGCCTCTCACCTTAGCTCACACACTTGAGAGTTGTTCCACTTCAGGGATATCAGGTAGTCGGCAGATGTGCCTTTACAGATCCCCAGTTACCCTCATATCTAGCAACTCTGTTCATCTGGTAGCAAAGCGTGTTGTATCCCCTAAAAGAGATCTCCAGAGGGTATTCTCAGTTGTAATCCTTACTCCCAGGTGCTATTGACAATGCAAATCAAGGAGGGGGGAGGCCCCAATGTTCCAAGTCAGTAGTCACAGCACACAGTGTGGGTCAGCAATGGGCTGGCTGTACAGGACCATAGCAATCTCAGTCCCTGCAGTGGTTACAGCAGAATTTCCCAATGCCCCTGCAGTCCCACATGGGGATGTTAATTCTCACCCAGGCTCCATCAGTCCTCCCGCTGCAGTACACAGGTACCAATCTGTACAAGTACTCAGCTGAGCCTTAACGACAGTGTTCTCATGTCCACCGTCTCGGCCGCACTGTGCCAGACCCTTGCCGGCAACCTAGGATGATCAACGGGGAGTCGACATCAGTTGTTAAGGCCCCTCTCCAGCATGCCGTTCTTGCATCTTTTCCCTGTCTATGGGGAGAACAGTGCGTGGTCAGAACAGGGGATCAAGGCCCTGAGCACTTCAGGTGACCCAGTGTTAGAGTAGCACATCCATGGGGAGTACGCACTCAATCTTTGGGCCAGGTGGTGCATTACGGCAGATGCTGATTGGTTTATGCCTCCTAGCCGGTTTCCGTATACAGCGTTGATATGTACGTTGCCACACTCTCCCCCTCGTCGAGGCACTACTTATCTACTCGGCAAGTTCACTGAGCAGTTCTGAACTCCGTCAGCCGCTTCACTCCGTCCAACAATTCAAGGCTTGCAAGCCCATGGAGGAGGAAAGGGAGGATCGGGTGATCGCAGCACAGCGAGCGCTCGTTCTCACAGTAGAGCCGCAGAGTCATCAGCGCCCCAGGTACCACCACAGCACGTTAGGTTTTCCAGAGCAGGGCCAAAGCATAAATGGGCCTCCTCCTCCCCCGGGTCAGTGACGGAGCTCAGATATCGGTGGTCATCTTGGTTGCTGGTTCTCGAGTGCCCTCCATGGCCAAATAACTTTAACATACCTTTCCTAAATTCAAACTTTTCTTTGTTTAGTGTAAGATGAGCAGCCTCCAGCACCATATATACTTGATGAAGTGTGGCATCATGATGTTCAAGTGACATGCCAAACAATACAATGTAATTGCTGTAGTTTATCCAGTTAGGTATCTGGTTGATTACTTTATGGATCTCCTCTTGAAAGATTTCTGCGGCAAGGCGAACTGCGTAACTGAGGTGCTTTGTATCGGAACAAACCAAGATGGGCTACAAACGTTGTTATATAATGTGATTCTGGGGCCAGTTCCAACTGATGCTAACCTTTACAACTCCTTCCTGATTGACAACACCCCCATCCTTGTATCACAGGCAGTAAAAACTCTGGGAGTCTACTTAGACTCGAACCTTACTATGGGCAGGCAGGTTTACGCCATCTCCTCAGCATCGGCCTATCACTCAAAACTAATCACAGGAGCCAGACCATTCCTGATGCAATAAAACTGCCTCACCATTGCCAGAGCAATAATTGGGTCCCGACTTGACTATTGTAATGCACTGCTGCTAGGTACCTCTGCGAGAAACATCAGGAAACTCCAGACGGTACAAAACAATGCCCTAAGAGCAGCCACTTGCATCTCAAGAAGAGACCACATCTCGGCCACTAGAAAATCTGTCCACTGGCTCCCATCAAGGAGCATATCATTTTTAAGACTCTGGCTCTCACACACAAATGTCTCCATGACGCAGAACCCCTCTACCTCGCTCAGAGCTTCACCCCACCATACACCGACAGACTCACAAGAACAGCCTACACTAACCATTTAGCCATCCCAAAAAGCATCATGGCACGGACAGGGGGTTCAAGTTTCCCAGTCATTGCAGCCACCAACTGGAACCTTCTACCCTCCTCACTCAAGAGCATCGAGTCTCACACAGCGTTCAGAAAAGCAATCAAAACACTATTGTTTATGAGGGCTCCTAACACATGCTGTCTTATATGTATAATATATGTATAACTGTATTCCTTAAGACAGATTCTCTTTCTGTAACTGAGCAATGCCTACTGTTCACACAACTAAGACATCCCTTGTATGTATCATATGAATATGATTGTATTCTCCAAGGCACTTGCTCCCTATAACCTTTGCAATGCCTTTTGTTAACGCAACTAAGACATCTTCTTGAGACAGTGCCTCGATGCCTTCAGGCTGCCGGCGCTTTACAAATACAAAAAATAAATAAAAAATGTGTTGGGGTCTAGTTTGGAGAATACAGGTGCCCCATACAGGAGGTGGATCATATCCATGATTCATGGTGCATAATGTTGTTTTCTCACAAAACGCTTCATTCATGTTGCTGCATGTCAACGCAAACACGAATGGATTTGTTGACACTTTTCTTGAGGATGGTGACTATGGGGGATACCCACGCGGTGGATACTATGGCTAGTTCAATTATGTCCTGGTCCAAAAACTTTCATAGTTCCTGCTGTACCTGATACTGTATATTGATAGGGATACCTCTATAATTCTGCTCTATAGTCTTGACAGAGTCATACATGTGCTGGCGTATATGGCAGTTCATGAGTTTCCCGAAGTCCTGAAATAGTGCCAGGAACACTTGTTCAATATTGTCAGTCATGTTCCTGCATTTATTAGCCATCAATTTGTAAAGAATGTGCACCAATCCCATATCCAATGTGGTCTTAAAACCCAGGATGAAGGATGGATTCACTGCCTGCTGCCTTAAGAACCTGCAGTTCAATGTGTGCCAAGTGTGATTTGTAGCTACATATGGCAGAAAATGTCCCTCAGCATGGCAAAGGACTATGTGATCCATAGGGGATATGCCCTCCTTATATGGCCAAAGTGGAGGTGCTTTTGGTAACTTGCCAAACACATCCTCACTGATTACATTGACAGTCGCACCTGTGTCCACCAAGAATTCAGTAGGGACTTTGTCAACTTGGAGGAGGTTGATAGGTCTATGATCAAGTGTAGATTGATTCCCCAGTGCCCCAACATATCCTTTATTTCTATTATCTTTTTGCGATGAGCTGGACTTCCTGAGGGTGATCTGGCTTTCAGGTATCTGGTGTTGCGTCTTGGGCATCTGTGTTCATTCTTTTCATTCTGGAGAGTGATATTCACATCTGGAGTGTGGGTTATATTGACCCACTCATCAGCATTTCCCCACATCAACAAGCTGCATTTGCGCAGAAACAGCTAAATGGATGCAGTGGCTCCTGTGAGCGGCATTGCTCAATACTGCATTTTGCAAAAACAACCACAAATGGCTGTACTGTCCTGCCAAAGCACACATCGGGCAGGATGGAATAAGGAGGTCCATTGAAGGAGATTGCCAGTGGGTTCCGACATAAACAAAAGGAAGAAAGTGGAAAAAGCAGCGTTGCTTTGCTGCAAAAGCCGAAATCTCATTTGAAAAGAAAACCTTTTTCACTGTTAAGAAATGCTGCTGTGACGCTAATGTCCTCTGTTCCTTAAAGCCACTGTGATTAATGAGCCCTACCAAGCCCGGTGTGTCGCACTGTGTCTCAGCAAAACCAGGCATGATTCTGAATTGACAAGTCCTGTCATACCAGCTCTAAAAAAATGCTTTTAAAAATCAACCAGGAACTTCTCTTTTACTTACACAGGAACACGTTCATTTTCTTTGCAAATGTATCCAAAACTCAGCTGTTCAGAGAGAGACTCTAACTAGCTGAGCCATGCCTGTTTCAATGTATCTGTGCTTCAGCCCAACTTCAGCATTTCAAGAGAATAACTATAGCTGCAAGACAGTGTGTGAATCTGCTGGAGATGAAAAGTTGAATTTAAGAAGGAAGGCCTGCTGCACCACCCACGTGTAAAAAAAATGGGCCTTTGCAAACTAAAGAAAAACAAATGCCTGTGTGTTGAAACAGTACACTGGTGATTGAAAGCCTCCAGTCTTTAGCAATAAAAGAGGTTTGTTGCTGGTGGGACTATATAAGATGGGTTATTTTGTGCAAGAGGCCTGTTTTAATTCTGGATCTAAGATGAGAAAATAAAGGTTAAAACTATGGTGGCTGGAGTTGCAAGTTAAAAAACAGGTTTTCTGCTTGGACGTGTGGCATCAGAAGGAGGGCTCTCTCACAGCAGATACTACAGCCCCCTGATAATTACAGGGTTAAACAGACTTTCGTCTCTGCTGGTAACCTGACAATGAAGCTCCCATGGAAGGAAGTCTGAAGTGTGAAAGAGCAATAACACTTCAATCAGGGAAGAAACCCCCACCATGCTCTGAAGGAAATGACAGTTGGCAGCAGTTGAAGGAAAGACAAAAAAAATGACCCAGGGACAAAGGGGCTGCCTTTTGTTCCCAAAGACTATTTCAGGAATCAACTTTAAAGACTTCTATTTCTGCAGCAAGACTTTGAAAAATTGTAAACATTTCTCAGTTTAAAAGTGATATTTTTGTGCTTTCTTTTGAGACGTGATAGAAGCCACTGACACCTTGGGGACAGAAAGTGCAAAGTATTGAGGATATATAGAAAAGTATCAATGTTGCAAACATACATTTTTGTACCTACATCCCTTGGGATAATTCGTATCTGTGTATAAAGTTATGGAATTTTAGGCTGAATCTTTCATGCTCAAAATTACCAAAATGTATCAGAAGGGCGGAACAAGGTACCACAGACTGCAGAATTGGACTGATATGTGCTGCACAAAACATGTAACCTGTGTATATAATTTGCTTAGAGATTTCAATTGCATAAACGTATGTTTTTGGCAAAATCAATTTCCGAGTGTCATTTCACCACATTGCAAGGGGTTTAAAATCTGTTTATTCTCTTATTTGGGGAGGGAAGGTTAGATTTAGATTCCGTTTTCAGTTTCTTATTCCTGAGTACCTGCTGCTTCTTTGGATCCAGAATTTATTATTGGTGGGTTGAGGGAACATTGCAGGGGGAAATTCTATCTTGGGTTCTATCTGTGCTAAATCATAAAGTGCGCCTATTCTGCTATGCTGTGTTTGCTCCACTAAAAAGTCAAACCCAGTGCATTGCTCACATTCTCATTGTAACCATCACCCCATTGGTGATTGCTGCCCCATATTAAAAAGTGTGTGATTTATTTTGAATTTTAAAGAAATAAATAAATATTGCATTTGACCAACCAGCCTGGTTCATGGTCCATTGTGATCCAGAGTATTTGAAAAGGGGGTGTGATATGAGTGGTGTATCATCCCAAAATTGAATCCGCATAAATAAGGAGAAAATCACCTCAGTTAGGCGCTACATACTAGGCCAAGACCAAGGTGTGCGTGTCGCCTGATTGAAATCCTTAACAGGAGTGATAATATTGCCTGAAACATGATTATTGTGTCTTCTGTCATCTGTTTCAGATTTGGGAGCATCACCTCTTTATTTTGAGTGTGGAGGTGGGTGTGGTTACATAGCCGTGTGTGAGTTGTGGTTTGCATTGCAACACAGTGCCTTAAAGTGATTATCTCATCTGCATGCCGTGCCTGATTGCCCTATCGTGGGACAGGCACCATCATACAGGAATTCATATCTGTACGAGGAAAAGAATGTATCCATATATTTCCTGAGTGATGCCACCACTGCGGCCGTTACGATTTTGTTTACTGCAGACTGTTCCTCCTGAGTTGACTGAAGTTTCAATATATTCATGGTCTCCACCTGCAACTCGATCACACAGTCTGTTTGAGCCATCGTCAGGATCTCTACCAGGATCTCCACCAAAGTGCTTTGCTCCTGAAGTAATTTCTTCCCCAACATGGTTGATTCACAGTCTGCTATTATTTGTGACGGCAGAGCCTCATCATTTTAGTAGCAATGACATTCGCAATGCTTCATTCTTACTCTGAGCCCCACAACAAAATGTTCCATTATCTCGCCCATCTCCTGGACGGTAGTAGGAAATATGCCTCGTAAACAATATTCGTGTGAGGCACTAAGTACTTTGATAGTGCAGCTTTTAATTTGTCAAACGTGGAAGTGACATGTTTGGGGAATTAGTGTAGTATATCAGGAACTGCAGCCACAACTGCCAGCATAAACAGGCTCTTTCTTTTATGGTCATCCACTTGCCCCAGCGCATCTATATATACATTAAAGTCCCTTATCCACCACAAGCATTTGGGACCCAAGTTGCTTGTATCAGTTAAATCAAAAGCAGTCGGTATTGATTCGCCTCTGGATTGAGGAAACATTTCAGGAGACCACATCCGGCCATGGCCAGTATTTCTTCCCCCGACACATCTCGCGCAGCACTTATGCAGACGGTTATCACCCCCTGTGGTCACTCTTCCTTTTCCAGCCACTTCAGCCACCAAATTCCTTGTGCAGGCAGTTTCTTTGCGTTTGTCAGGCCTCGTTGCCAGCCGCCAGCTTCTTTGATTTGCAGCCCCCACCACCCACCTTGACGTGGGCGAAATCTGCTTTGCCTAGCTGACTTGGAAGGTAATTCTGTGCCCCCTGACAATACAGTTGGGAGCTCTTCTCCCCCCCACCCCGGCTCAGCATGAGAACCGCACCTTGTAGGCAGGGCACCTCCTCTTGATATCTGCTGCTTCCGTAGGCAAACACAGCACCTTAACGGTTGGTCGCACCACCCATCGAGTGGTTGCCTTCCTCTTCCGCTTGAGATGTGGGAAAACAGCATCCACATAGTCGCTCACACCATCGCTGAGTCGCTGGTTTTCCTGAAGTCAAAGCACCTCCCATGCACAGGCCATTTCCCCTCGTCGCCAGTGTAGTGGCCACTGAAAAAGGGACACTCGCAATTATATTAAATAAGGCGCGGACACCAGTAGGACTGTTTCCAACTCTACCGAACTCCTCATCTCCCTCCTCCCTGCACCGTCACTTCTTTTCCTTTGACCCAACTACAGTTCTCCCCTGACATGAGGAGGACTTCCTGCATGCAACACTCCCAACATTATATTGATCACAAATATCAGGAAAATGCAGGCATTTTGTCTTCTGTAGAAAGAAGTTCTGGACGCAAAATGCATCGTAATAGCCAGCACGAGGTCATTTGTGACCTCATGAGTCCTTCATTGTATTTGAGAGTGTCCCTTTATCTCAAGCTGTAAGAAGTCAGGGACAGCTGGACCAACTGTAAATCCTCCAAATACACCGCAGCAATTCACAAATATCATCGGCCCACCGTTGATTTTTTCCTAGCTTGGTGCCACCGAGCTCCACACATAACTGCTGAAGCATCATAATATAAGCCTCCCCACGGCAGATGGTTGTGTAGCTTGCAGAATTATATGCAC
This sequence comes from Ambystoma mexicanum, assembly GCF_040938575.1. NCBI lineage: Eukaryota > Metazoa > Chordata > Amphibia > Caudata > Ambystomatidae > Ambystoma > Ambystoma mexicanum. The sequence continues at coordinate 423,982,142 of NC_090928.1, read as the reverse complement.
CGCACGGTCTTGTTGCTCCGCTCAAAGGTGCTCATTCTTGGCAGCGGCCAATCAGTGCAAGCATAATTACTTCCACCTGGCACTTGCCTGTGAGGTGGGAGCATGCACGGAGTTTGAATAAGTTGCATTGCACAAGTCAGGGGCACTGAATGCAGGCATCAGATACAGTCCGCGTATCCACCTCTATTTGCAACCAGATAAGACCGGGCTTCCGCTCCTACGCATGCAATTTGAGAGGGCTGCTGTAAGCTCTGTGCAACGTGACTGCCATATGAAATATGTTGCTCGTGTGAAAGGTAATCATTTTGAGGTGCGCTTGCTGGGAAACATACTTTCGCATTGCATATTTGGATGGGTGTATTCCACACATAACCTGTTTTAGCAGTGGGGATTATAAAATAGAAGAGAAACTGGAAACCTCGCTATTGCTCCCCGCTGGATTGACAAAATCCATGGTACAGATCATGTACAGAAATTGGAATGTTTTGACTGCATTAAGCATTAGGCACATTATAGTCATGGACTGCTCTCATCTGCATTCTCCTCATAACCCTGCTTTATTTCTCTGCCACACGTTGAAATGTACACTGCACTATTGCTTTAGGAATTTCCATATTCCAAATAATCGTGGTACTGTCTGCCTGAAAAACAAGTAATTGTGGTTTGCCAAATGTCACAAAAAGAATGTTTTGCTGAACTATATTATTTTTTGATGACCTTGGGCTGTGTCTGGCCTTCTGCACCACAGTGTGGTGGTTTGGTATTCCATGGTGTTCCGAATGCAAACAGAGGCTTTGCACCATATCGGTGGTGAGTGAATCCAGAATTGAGCCTGACTTTGGGTCCTGGCCACAAGAACACATTTTGGTGCATGGTTTTTTTCAGCGTCATTGCTTGGCTATTTCTATAGCGGACGCAGCCGGTGTGGTGATAATCCTCCTCGGGCTATAATGTTTTAGTCATATCAGTGGGGAGGAACTACAGAACTGTGACACAAGCAGCACCACGAGGACACATTTTGGTGTGGATTATTTTCGGTGTCATTGCATGTCCACACCGATAGGTGCCGCAGGGCTGACAATCAGCCTCAGGCCATAAGACTACCCAACCCGTTCAAGCCACATGGACACATTGTTGGTGCACCTTATTTTTAGACTCATTGCATGTACACCATGGCTGTCAATCATCCTCGTGCTATTTATGCGTTCAGCTAATTAGAAGGTAGAGAATACAGAACTGTGCCTGACTATGGGTCAAGTCAGAGGGATGCTATTTTCAGTGATATTGCATGGCTACTTCTACACTCGAAGGAGAGGCAGTGCATGCAATCATCACTGGCTTACTATGTTTCTGGCTAATTAGTGTAGAGAGAATATAAAACCTTGCCTGACTGTGGGTCAAGGCAGAAAGATCTCTTTTGGTGCAGGTTTTTTTCAGTGCCTTTGCCTGGCAATGTCTTCACCGGTAGGAGCCACAGTATTTGCACTGCCCCTCAGGTTACAGCATTTTGGTCAAATCCGCCAGGAGAGAATAAGATTGCGCCTTACCACGGGTCAGGCCACAAATATGATTTTTTTTTTGCTGGTTGCTTTGAGTGACATTGCATGTGTATTTCTACACTGGTAGGAGCAGCAGTGTAGACAATTGCCCAATGCCTGCTGTGTTTTTTTTTTAATCAGTGTGAAGGGAATATAGGTCTTTGCCTGAATGTGGGTCAAGCCACAAGTGTACCTTTTAGTGCATGTTATTTGTAGTGCCATTGTATATCTACACCTAAAAGGCACACGACTTGCCAACATACTGGAGCTACAATGTTTTAGTCAAATTAGCAAGGAGGTAATTCAGAACTGCGCCTGGCTATGGGTCAAGGCACAAGGACACATGTTGGTGCATTTTATTTTCATGTCTTTGCATGGCTATTTCTGCACCGGTAGGAGTGACAGTACTGGCAGTCATCCTCAGGTTACAACATTTTAGTAATTTTGTCTGCATGGGAATCTTTGCCTGATTGTTGATCGAGTCTCAAGAATAAACATGAGTGCTGGTAATTTTCAGCGTCATTGTATGGCAATCTTCATAGGAGCAGCAGTGCAGGTAATTATCCTCGGGTTTCTAAGTTTCTGTCGAGTCAGTGAGGACGGAATATAGAACTTTTCCTGATTCTGGATCAAGCCACGTGGATACACGTCGCCACAGTTCATTTTCAGTGCCCTTTTATGGCTATTTCTGCAACGGGAAGAGCATCACTTCTGGCACTCATCCTCAGGCTCGAATGAGTTAGTGGAAGGTCCACATTGCAAACATCAGAGAAAGGTGTACTGTTCTGGTGAACTATGTCGTGGAGTGTTTTTGAACCGTCTATACCTCTGGTTGAAATGTCCTTCAAGGCATTTTCTAACCTATCTGCTCCTACTGGAATAACGTAGCATTAGGAGGCCTGACAGGGGTGATGGGACGTAGGGTGGATTCATAAATGCATTGGTTGATTGGTTGTTCAGGCATCAAACACAGGGTTTAGGACCACGTGTAGAATGGTCGAGAGTGACAGCATGCATACAATGAAGATGAGGGAAAGTGATGCATCACATAAACAACTAGAGGGTAATGCAGATAAAGGATATCAAAAACATAAGATTCTTGTAGGATCAGATCTGGGCTTCGATAAAGACAAAATGGATAAAAAGGCAGAAACATCTGTTGGCATACACGAGCAGGTCTTTTAACCAGCTGATTAATTGAACTTGCAATAAAAAAGCGTTCCGGGCCACTTGGGCCCAATGCCTTCAATGGTTCCATGGAAACCCATATGAAGGGAAAAGCCGGTAAATAGATAAACTCTGAGTAAAATTGTATCGCTGCAACATCTAAAGACAGACAATTTCATCTTAATTGAACCCTACCATCGTGATCAGAAGGCAAAAACATATCTGCACATTAAAAGTGGGGCAATCGAGACACTCACAAACGAGCCATACAAAGAGTTAAGAAAAGCAGGCTTCATTCTGACAGAAATAACACAAGCAAACAATCGTGACGAAAAGCCAAGGAGAGTCATCGAGCGTGAGAGCTCAAAACATCACCAGATACTAAGAACACACACCCGGGAAAACTGGAGAAGTGCTAACCCAGGAAGATTAAATCCAGAGGAAAGTAACATCTATAGGAGGCAGAACCATCGAGAAACCAGACGAGAGCCGAGTAGACGGAGAGATTACTATACTAGGTGCACACGAAGGGACGGGTCACCTAGAAAATCCGAGCAACATCACAACCAGAGGTATCGATCAGAACGAGAGGAAGACCATCAAAGACCCGACACGCATTACTCTAAAAAAGAGCAAGCAAACAAAAATGAAAACGATCCAAAAAGAGAAGTGTCCGATCAAGATGTGGAAGGCTCAAGAAATCCAAAGGGCCCATGGAAGTGGCTAAAGGCAGCCCTAAATTCCAACGTTGAGAAATAGCAATCACTAGGAGGAGTGCCGGAAAAACGACCTTCTCCGACTCATCGCGAACAAACAACGACAAAGAAGGAGGTGACGATGGCCTCATGGAATACAAGAGGCCACCATCATTTAACTAATCCAGATAACCAAGACCTTGGAGCATTTGACATACTTTGTCTCCAAGAGACATGGTTAATGGTGAAACCAGCACTGTACGGATTTGAGAAAGCCTTCGCCCTGGCAACAAAAGGCTTGTTTGGCCATTCATCGGCAGGATCACTGATAGCCATCCGAATGGGATGCGGAATTGAAATAACAAAAGAAATAATGGAAGCATACAGCATTTTGGCGATCTTAACCACTTGGAATCAAAACCAGAGTACACAAATGCAAACAAAACCATCAAAGATCGCAATAATAACTGTATATCTGAACCCACAGAGAACTTCAAGTAGGGATTTCTGCGATAAACTAGAAAAGCTGATCAATAACATCTCAGTGGAAGATCCGCAAACAAGCATAATCATATGTGGAGATCTTAATTCGAACTGCAACATCGACACAGACAACATGGGGGAGAAGAAAGGACGCTCACAAGCCGAAGAGAGAGGAGCACTATGGATGGCGCTGATGAAATCTAGAAACTTACATAACATCGCAACAGTGAGGCCATAGTCAGGGACGATACCCACATGGGAGAGAGGAAAATCGAATGCTACCCTTGACTACTTCTTTACCTCTGAGAGTATGCTACACTATATAGAAAACTACTCAGTGCTTAAAACCAAAGAGAGCGACCATAACCTTGTGACAATTGCATGGGCATCAACACCTCCCCAAACCCAAAACTACAAAGACCAGATAGAGGTAAACAACCAACGTACACGGCTGCGCTTAACAGCAGCAAATATTGCTAACATCACAAATGCCTACAAAAAGCAAAAGAATGCGCTGAAAACTAAACCAGTACGACCAGATTACTTGCCCTTTCTGTTACAGCACAGAAAGAAAATGAAAGACGGAAATTATGCCACAACTAAAAACATCCATGCCTATGATAAAGAAGTGGTGGAACGAAGAAGACTTTTAAGAAAAGTGACAAGACAAGCTAAGTCAGTGAACTCCTTACTGGCGTGGAGAAATTTACAAAGCGAGATAAAGCTATACAAATCTTGGCTCCGGGGGCACAGGCACATTCAGCACCAGAAGGATGCAGAGCAAATGCTAAGGGCACTTAGCACCAAGAAAAGCAGTGACTTTTGGGCGCTCATCAAAAGACCAAATAAAGAAATAGACACCAAAACAACTAACGCCGTGAGCGAAGAATCATGGGCCTCATTCGTCGAAGACCTCTACAAATCTCCAAAACCTAATGAGGTCCCTTTGCAAAAAAACACAGGACATAAATGGATCGACCTATCTGACAGACATGATATAAGAGGCGCTATAACAAGACTAAAAAAATCAAGGGCACCAGGTCCGGATGGACTCAGCAACATAGACATTAAACAAAACGCAGAGGAATGCTCAGATTTCATCAGCACCATCTTTAAACACTGTAGAGAAACAAAAGCGATTCCCACATCCTGGACAGAAGCAGTGATAGTTTTGATTCACAAGCAAGGTGATAGAGAAGAACCGGGCAACTATCACTCAATAGCACTGCTGGACATAATAGGGAAAATCTTTGCAACCCTACTGTTAGCTCACGTTAGTGTTTGGGCCAAAACGTCACCAGCTGATGACCCCTTTCAAATGGGCTTCCTTAAAAATGGAAGCACCTCAGTGAACATCTGCTTGCTAAACCTGATAAAAGCGAAGGCAAAACAAGGAGCATCGCCAGTGTACATGGCTTTTGTAGACCTGTCACAGGCGTTTGACAGAGTAGACAGGTGCAGACTTTGGACCAAATTGAAAAACTGGGAATGTCCAAGAGAGCTACTTGATCCTGTGATGGCCCTACATGAAAACATCAAACTAAGAGTCCGACTTAACGCCCAAGGGATGCTATCGCGTGAAATTCCATCTAAACGCGGGGTGAAACAGGGATGTCCCTTAGCCCTAGCCCTATTCATCGCCTACCTGGGTGACTTTAAGGAAGCTGAATTCTCTGTAAGATCTTGTCCTTCAAAATTGGGGACGGTGAACATTTCAAGGCTACTATACGCTGACGACCTCATTCTGTTAGATCAGACACAGGTAGGCCTGCAGCGCCAATTAAACAACTTGGCGGCATATATGGACGAAAACAACCTCCAGATAAACAAGAAAAAAACAAAGATTCTGATACTTGGGAAAAGCACCTCGAAAAAGAAGATAGCTAACACATGGTATGTGGGAAACATAAATATCGAGGTAGTACCATCCTACAAATACCTTGGAGTCATCATAGACGCATCTAGCCAGGAACGGACAATGCAGGCGACGCTTTGGAAGAAAGCAAATAATCTAACAGCCCAAATGAGGACCCTGGATAGAAAATACAGGACATTTTCAGTTATCCCTGTAATTCAATTCTACAAAGGGAAGGTAGTGCCGACACTCACCTATGGGATGGGCGTAACTTTGAGCATGCCAAACACGATATGGAGGAAATTGGAAGGATTTCTTTGGAAATCTTTACTAGGTTTACCTAAGTCAGTCTCAGTGGATCTCATCAGGCGTGAGCTAGGCCTGCTTTCGCTTGAACAATCGGTAACTCTTGGAGCAATGCAACTCTTGAGAAACACCGCGCTCCCGGAGGCACCGCTCACCTACAAGATCATCTGGACTGAAATAAGAAACTGTAAGCTGACCATCCTCAACAGATGAGTAGACAAGCTAAGGAAGAAACTGGCGGAAGTGGCATGTACAGAAGAAGACCTGCAAAACAATCCAACAAGAGTAAAATCCAAATTGGAAGCCCAAGACTGGATTAATACTCTGGAAAAGGCACAACTAAACAAACCCACGAAATATCTGCCACCTACTTTCAACAGACTGAATGGGCCTCTGTCGTACTGCACAAAGTTCCCCGACAAACAACTTAGGATCACCTTTATGAGAGCGCGTCTAAACCTCCTCCCTACTCGTGAAATTCAATCAATCAGACTAAAAACAGCCACTACAGAATGCAGACTTTGTGGTGACACAAATAAACTGGAAACAGTATATCATCTTCTGATGCAATGTTCGGAGCTAAGAGAAATACGCGCTACATACTTAAACAACCTGTGCACCAATTTTGTTGAACTCCAAGAAGAAGAAGAAACAACATGGTGGAACAGGTTGATCTCAGGGGAAAGAACGTCCTGGGCATTAGCAACAGTTAAAATCGGAAAATAAACGCACAATCAGGCACCGAGGGCAACAAATCAATGTGGAACCACTCTCAGTATGATGGCTGTGGGAATTGATCCCAAATGAATTACAGGAATCCTCGGCGAAGTTGATCGGAAGACTGTGAACTTTTTTCCGCTTTTGTTGAGGTTTTCTGAAACGCGAACTGTGGAACGTTGAATCTTAAATGTCAAGTTTCAGACTTCCATTTTCATTTCTCTTCTTCTCTATTTTCATTTCTCTTCTTCTCTATCTTCGCTCTCCTTTTCCTCTTCTTTCTCATCTATGCTGGCTTCTAACCCTTTACCTCTGCTACGAATCTCTTAGCTCGGAAGGAACAGTAAAAACTCTTGTAAAAATTACTAACTGTAATTATGAACAAGTAATAATAATAATTATAATGATAATGGTTGCATAAATCATGGTTTCATCATTGAGGTCATACGAGGCCAGGGATAAGAGCAACATTAAAATACACCAAATATGAGAGGGTTGAGGTGTAAGTATCCACTTATGACTTGGGGTTGGTGGTGAACAGGGACTGGAGGCATGGTGTGTCGAGCATAAGCAGGATGCTATATATAGTGAGCTTCCATGAGCTCTGTGTAACAGCAGAAGGTAGTGGATTGGGTGTGATTTGTAGGTTTGTGGGCTGTGGGATAGAGAGTGGATGATGTGGTGGTCCGTACAGGGGTGGATGTGTTGGTGCTGGTAGAGACCTTTCAGTTGTGGTCAGCAATCCAGTCTAGTTTGCGTCCTTTCCTCTCGGTGGGATTGGTGATGCACTGACTGAATCCTAGGGTATCAACTGCATCGGATAGTGATGTTGCTATGGCGTTGTTGGGGTCATCAAGAGCACACATTTGGGTCTCCTCTTAAGATAATTTTTCATGAGGCTTTTAAGTTGTCCTGAAGGATATGAAGTAGGATTACCTCAAATTTGTGAGAAGGGGCATGTGGGCGGTAGATGAGGTGAATGGTGATTGTGCATGTAGGTGTGGGTTTGAGCAATAGGAGGCCTATTTTGCCATTGATGGATGTGTTAATCCGTCTGAGTGGAAGGGACTCTGTAGCTATCAGGGCGACGCCACCTCCCCTGGAGGTCATTCTGTCGTCCCGGAAGATAGTGTATCCGGAAGGTATGGCTAGGGATAGGGCAGGGTCAGAGACCTCATGAAGCCAGGTCTCAGAAATGGCTAGTGTTTCGAGGGTGTGTTTGTTAATAAGATCATTGATGTCCACTGTATGGGAGGGTAGGAAGCGAGCATTGATGAGGGTGCAGGTCAGGAGGGTCTGAGTGTCTGAGGTCAGTGTGCTTGAGCCTAAGGGTGTGCCCTGTTTCGGAAGAGCTTGTCAAAATGGGATGGGAGGTGGCTGGTGTGTAGGTGAAGGGCGGTTGGGATGGCCGCTGTGTGGTGTGGCTGCCTTGTTGAGAGGAAGATTGGAATCAGTGAGGGTTTGGGGTTCCTGTGGTGTGGAGGTCCAAGGGTGGTTTAGCAGTCTGTGTGTGGGTTTAGGGCTAACCTTCTGGATGCCAGTAGTGGTGAGGGGATGGGGTGTAGAGCTCTGGTTTATACTTATCATTTGGCTGGGTACAAGACTGACATTTTTACCCCCAGAATACATTTATGGGCATATTTAGAGCTGGAAATGGGGGATAGCTGTGCACTTGCCTTGGTATCTATGGAGGCTGTGGCTGGGCTGAAGGTTGCAGCGTGAATCCCCAATGCGGTACACAGGTGCGCAGCCTGAGACAGGCATTCCTCATTAATGTTGTTTGTGGAAGTGTTTTAATTTTAATTATTTTGCTACAAACACAGGTGCATAAACTGAGGTTCCTATTAATGAACCTGCTACCTGATGCTGTCCTGAGTGCAGGTCTCCGAGGTTGGGGGAGAGAGTTGGGCGTTTGGGCAGGCTATGGTTGAGTGCAGTGGTTGCCTGCTACTTTTGCATTGTGCCCATTTATGTGAGCACTGAAGGTGGGGGAGGCTTCCTTCAGCAGAACTCTTAAAGACCATTTTGGCATTTGGATGAGGAGATCTATTCCTGTATGCAATACAGTTAACTGTGGGAAATCACAACACATTTCCAATTAACAATATGTGTAAGGCAGTGTGACGTCCTTTTTCTAACACTTCTCCCTTTATTTTTAAACAACTTACACAGCCGCCTGATAGACTCTGGTGTGGACTTACCTTTAATATATAAGACACTTGTCCGACTGTTGCTTTTGGTGGAAAATGCTGTTCTCCTAGCCAGGAGAAATTGCCCTGGCCGAGGGACTGTCAGTCTTTGAACAATACTGCAGGGAAAAGTGTCAAATAATCTATGTTGATAAAACCAAGACCTTGATATCGGTCAGGAGGCAAGAATTCTGGAATTCTTTTAAGATGAGGGTTAGGCTAGCAGAGATGATGTCATGATCCAGCCCCGCTGCAAACCACATGTGGGGAGACACACCTGGTCACTATGTTGACAATGGAATCTCCCTGCCTAAATCACACATGCATCCATGCCACAACCAAGATGGTGGCCATTATGTGCTACGTGTGCACCAAGATGACAACGCGCAATACGCCTCTGCATTCTGGTATCGAGGCGAATATATGACCACTACACTTCTGCAACTCTGCATTGCAACAACAGGTTCTAACCCCATTTATTACCACACTGTTTCCCCTTAATCCATATTAGTCTTTTCTCATTCCCTCTCCTCCCTGGATCCTGATATTCCTCTTTCCCCCTGTGGTCTGCTGCTCCCTCTCTCATTGCTACGTGGATCACTAACGGCCAACTTACGGCTCTGCTGGCAATCATCCTCCATACCTTAATGCTGGTTGCCTTCCACAGATGTTTTTTCTTTCCCTTTGGGGTTTTTCATCACACGTATGGGGTTCTCTTTGTTTTGTCACCTAGCCCCCTGTCTCCATCAGAGGACAGGGTGGAGTCCAGAGAGGATACACCCTATGGTTGGGATTCCCAGTCATGACTGCGTCAAACGGTGACTATCGCAGCTGAGGTCCAACCACTACGATCCAAAAGATTGGTCATCCTGTCCTCAGACCTCCTCACTAATCAGTTGAGCGATAGTGCTGACAGGTGGTCCTTCACCTTGACTACTTGCATTTCAGTTTCTCTGCCTCAAGAATATGGTGGGACCAAATACACAGAAGCCCCTTTTCTTTGTTTCTTTTATTTCACCAATATTACATCATTAAGCATACACATACAGTAGACATCCAATGACACATGTCATAATGAATAATCAATTAAAACACTGTATCCAATATTAAAATACAGCAACTTATCCCATAGATAAAATGTGATTACAATATTCATTAACATTACTAGATATTCATTCCGAGTACATACCACAATACACATGCTGCTTTTAGAAAAGTGGTTCTCTTTTTCCAGCATACACTGTTGCTTCAGCACTTGTCTTTTTACACAGCAACATAGCTTCTGCAACAGATTGTATCCGTTATTGTAAACATCTTGGTTTTAGGTACAGTTTTCTATATTTCAAGAAGAGCGAACACAGTACTAGGACATGTCCAGTTGTGCTAATTGTCACGCAATGAGTGCATTTGTCTGATGTCTTGTTATCCCACTCACACAGTATGCAAGCGGTTGAATCCCAAACCATAGTTTGATGAACTAGAATTGCTTGAACTTCAGCCTCGTTGTATCTAGGTAGTTCCCAAACCCTGGGATCATTCTCCCTGGATGCCGATAGTAATACATAATGCTTTCCGTCAGGGTTGTTGCTAGGTCTGGAAAAGACCCAGGGCTACGCTGATGTCTTAACTGTTGGGACTGGGGGCTAGCTAGTCTTTTGGCTGTAGCTCCTGAGATTCTATCCGGGGCTACAACCAAAAGACCAGGGCTACAGCCCCCTTAGCCCCCCACCTAGCAACGCCTCTGCTTTCCGTTAAGTTTGGTGTGGGTACTTATTTTCCTTGGGTTTGTCCACAAGCCAGCTTGCCCAATGTCATATAATACGTGTTTAATGTATGCTCTTCGACACTCCATAGGTCTAATCCAGTAGATGGCAGGTCTGTTCGTGGACGCTTACCATACTGAGTACCGTCTCACGCGTTGGCTATCACAGGAATTTTTCGAGTTGGCGCCATTTTGTATCTAGTGTTGTTTAAAAGGTAACCCTAGCAACGTTGCCAGTATGTTACCATGGCACACAGCCGCTCTTTCTCAAACCAGGAGGGTAATGTCCTGTATGTTGGGCGCCATCTTAGTGTGGCACACAACGAACATACATATTCACTTGTTCATTTATTGAGTGAAACTATGTGTTTAAACAATAGCGAAATGCCTGGCATCAAAGTCAAAATTATCTACACATTAAATGTGCAATTCTAATACAGCAAATACGATAATATCAAATAAGAGTGAGCCTGTAATACCTTTTACATTCGCGTGAGCAGTTGTTGCTTTTCCATTAAAGTTAAGTCCCATGAAAAAAGGGGTTTACCACGAAGTCATAATTTGTCCATTGTAATAGCAGCACTTTTTTCATATCCGATGCTCGCATATCGGATCCATGGCAATGCTGTAATTACGTTGCCAAGGAGCAACCGCTCCCTCTGACTCATACCTATGGTTTACAAAGTTCTATGCAAGATTTCTATAATACTTCTTGTTTCCAAATAAGCTGATGTTTAACAAATCAGTGTCCCTAAAACCTATGCATATATATAGGTTCATTTACTAACTCAATATGTGTCGTACTGGGTAGGTTCAAATAAGTAAACTGAATGCTACTTTCATAGCAAAAAGAATCCTGTAAGAATCTTACACTCATGCGAATGTAAGAGGTATTAGTTACAGGCTCACTCATTTGATATTATCGTATTTGCTGTATTAGAATTGCACATTTACAGGCCGATTCATGGAATAATTAGCGCGGCGCAAGTGGGCAAAAACGTGCGAATCGCAGTGGAATAGCGAAAATCGCAGTGCAAGTGCGAAAATCGCACGAAAAGCAGCGCACATCGATTCATGGAAGGCCGTGCGCGAGAAAACCATCGGATGTGCGATAAAAAAGTGCGCGGCGCACGTTGGCGCACAGGCCATCTAACTGCGTGCGCCAGGTCACAGCGAAAATCGCACAGGCCACAGCGAAAATCGCACATAGCGCGGCACACGCAACAAAAGTAGGCGGAACACGGGGCGCAACACTCGGAATGGGGAACAACTTGGCAAAATGTGGGCGTCACGGGGGAAGTACAGGGTACAAGTGCGCGGAACGCCCACACGCTCGCCTACAACACGTATTCATGGAATAGAATAGGGCAAAAAAGCGCACGCTCAAACCAGCGCACAGGCACAAACACGACCGCCACAAGAAAGCAGGCGGTAGCGTCTCTGCGCCTGGAAGAAATGTGCGCCAAAAGGTGCGCCAACAAATAGCACCTATATACAGCCATGATGAATGTCCTATACTGTGGCCCTCCAGGACAAATGACGTGCAAAGGGGTACCCACAAACACGGACACCCGCTGACAAAAAATACGTGTGCGTGTATACCGGGGTGCGCGGGAAGTCTCACACGCGATTTGGCAGGGTACGTGGATTTCAGGGGTGCGCGGGAAGTTCCACACGCGATTTGGCCGGGTACGTGCGCGGGAATTTCCACACGCGATTTGGCTGGGTACGTGGATTCCAGGGGTGTGCGGGAAGTCCCACACACGATTTGGCAGGGTACGTGGATTTCAGGGGTGCGCGGGAAGTTCCACACGCGATTTGGCCGTGTACGTGCGCGGGAATTTCCACACGCGATTTGGCTGGGTACGTGGATTCCAGGGGTGTGCGGGAAGTCCCACACGCAATTTGGCAGGGTACGTGGATTTCAGGGGTGCGCGGGAAGTTGCACACGCGATTTGGCAGGGTACGTGCGCGGGAATTTCCACACGCGATTTGGCTGGGTACGTGGATTTTAGGGGTGCGCGGGAAGTCCCACACGCGATTTGGCAGGGTACGTGGATTTCAGGGGTGCACAGGAAGTTGCCCACGCGATTTGGCTGGGTACGTGCGCGGGAATTTCCACACGCGATTTGGCTGGGTACATGGATCATAGGGGTGCGCGGGAAGTCTCACACGCGATTTGGCTGGGTACGTGGATCTCAGGGGTGCGCGGGAAGTTCCACATGCGATTTGGCCGGGTACATGCGTGGGAATTTGCACACGCGACTTGGCTGGGTACGTGGATCTCAGGGGTGCGCGGGAAGTCCCACACGCGAATTGGCCGGGTACGTGCGCGGGAATTTCCACACGCGATTTGGCTGGGTACGTGTATTTCAGGGGTACGCGGGAAATTCTACACGCGATTTGGCTGTGTGCTCCCAGGTATTCCCTGTACACCCTCCACGGCCCCTGCAGGCAGCCGACACCACAGGGGACTACCCTGCACACCTGCTCATGTCACCCAGCACCCCCACCCCCCAGCAGTGTGGGGCACCCTCCACCAGGCCCCCACTCATGGCCCCTATCACCCGAACCCCCTAGCAGTGCAGGGGCAGCACCACCAGGCCCCCACTCATGTCCCCCTGCACCCCCACCCCCCAGCATCCAGGGGCACCCTCCACCAGGCCCCCACTCATGGCCCCTATCACCCCCACCCCCCAGCATCCAGGGGCACCCTCCACCAGGCCCCCACTCATGTCTCCCACCACCCCCACCCCCCAGCAGTGTGGGGCACCCTCCACCAGGCCCCCACCCATGTCTCCCACCACCCCCACCCCCAGCAGTGCAGGGGCACCCTCTACCAGGCCCCCACTCATGTCTCCCAGCACCCCCACCCCCCAGTCACCATGGGCAACCCCCACCAGGCCCCCACTCATGTCTCCCACCACCCCCACCCCCCCAGCAGTGTGGGGCACCCTCCACCAGGCCCCCACACATGGCCCCTATCACCCCCACCCCTCAGCAGTGCAGGGGCACCCTCCACCAGGCCCCCACTCATGTCTCCCACCACCCCCAACCCCCAGCAGTGCAGGGGCACCCTCCACCAGGCCCCCACCCATGTCTCCCAGCACCCCCACCCCCCAGCAGTGCAGGGGCAGCACCACCAGGCCCCCACTCATGTCCCCCTGCACCCCCACCCCCCCAGCATCCAGGGGCACCCTCCACCAGGCCCCCACTCATGTCTCCCACCACCCCCACCCCCCAGCAGTGCAGGGGCACCCTCCACCAGGCCCCCACCCATGTCTCCCAGCACCCCCACCCCCCAGCCGTGCAGGGGCAGCACCACCAGGCCCCCACTCATGTCCCCCTGCACCCACACCCCCCAGCATCCAGGGGCACCCTCCACCAGGCCCCCACTCATGTCTCCCACCACCCCCACCCCCCAGCAGTGTGGGGCACCCTCCACCAGGCCCCCACCCATGTCTCCCACCACCCCCACCCCCCAGCCACCATGGGCAACCCCCACCAGGCCCCCACTCATGTCTCCCACCCACCCCCACCCCCCAGCCACCATGGGCACCCTCCACCAGGCCTCCACTCATGTCTCCCACCCACCCCCAGCCCCCAGCCACCATGGGCATCCCCCACCAGGCCCCCACCCATGTCTCCCACCACCCCCACCCCCCAGCCACCATGGGCATCCCCCACCAGGCCCCCACTCATGTCTCCCACCACCCCCACCCCCCAGCAGTGTGGGGCACCCTCCACCAGGCCCCCACTCATGTCTCCCACCACCCCCACCCGCCAGCATCCAGGGGCACCCTCCACCAGGCCCCCACTCATGTCTCCCACCACCCCCACCCCCCAGCAGTGCAGGGGCACCCTCCACCAGGCCCCCACCCATGTCTCCCAGCACCCCCACCCCCCAGCAGTGCAGGGGCAGTACCACCAGGCCCCCACTCATGTCCCCCTGCACCCCCACCCCCCAGCATCCAGGGGCACCCTCCACCAGGCCCCCACTCATGTCTCCCACCACCCCCACCCCCCAGCAGTGTGGGGCACCCTCCACCAGGCCCCCACCCATGTCTCCCACCACCCCCACCCCCCAGCCACCGTGGGCATCCCCCACCAGGCCCCCACTCATGTCTCCCACCCACCCCCACCCCCCAGCCACCATGGGCACCCTCCACCAGGCCTCCACTCATGTCTCCCACCCACCCCCACCCCCCAGCCACCATGGGCATCCCCCACCAGGCCCCCACTCATGTCTCCCACCACCCCCACCCCCCCAGCAGTGTGGGGCACCCTCCACCAGGCCCCCAGTCATATCCAACTCATGTCTCCCACCACCCCCACCCCCCAGCAGTGTGGGGCACCCTCCACCAGGCCCCCACTCATGTCTCCCACCACCCCCACCCCCCAGCAGTGCAGGGGCACCCTCCACCGGGCCCCCACCCATGTCTCCCACCACCCCCACCCCCCAGCAGTGCAGGGGCAGCCTCCACCAGGCCCCCACTCATGTCTCCCACCACCCCCACCCCCCAGCAGTGCAGGGGCACCCTCCACCATGCCCCCACCCATGTCTCCCAGCACCCCCACCCCCCAGCAGTGCAGGGGCAGCACCACCAGGCCCCCACTCATGTCCCCCTGCACCCCCACCCCCCAGCATCCAGGGGCACCCTCCACCAGGCCCCTACTCATGTCTCCCACCACCCCCACCCCCCAGCAGTGGAGGGGCACCCTCCACCAGGCCCCCACCCATGTCTCCCAGCACCCCCACCCCCCAGCAGTGCAGGGGCAGCACCACCAGGCCCCCACTCATGTCCCCCTGCACCCCCACCCCCCAGCATCCAGGGGCACCCTCCACCAGGCCCCCACTCATGTCTCCCACCACCCCCACCCCCCCGCAGTGTGGGGCACCCTCCACCAGGCCCCCACCCATGTCTCCAACCACCCCCACCCCCCAGCCACCATGGGCATCCCCCACCAGGCCCCCACTCATGTCTCCCACCCACCCCCACCCCCCAGCCACCATGGGCACCCTCCACCAGGCCTCCACTCATGTCTCCCACCCACCCCCACCCCCCAGCCACCATGGGCATCCCCCAC
Source organism: Ambystoma mexicanum (assembly GCF_040938575.1). Lineage (NCBI taxonomy): Eukaryota > Metazoa > Chordata > Amphibia > Caudata > Ambystomatidae > Ambystoma > Ambystoma mexicanum. Next base: position 423,966,342 of record NC_090928.1, on the reverse strand, counting down.
CAGGCCCCCACCCATGTCTCCCACCACCCCCACCCCCCAGCCACCATGGGCATCCCCCACCAGGCCCCCACTCATGTCTCCCACCACCCCCACCCCCCAGCAGTGTGGGGCACCCTCCTCCAGGCCCCCACTCATGTCTCCCACCACCCCCACCCCCCAGCAGTGCAGGGGCACCCTCCACCAGGCCCCCACCCATGTCTCCCAGCACCCCCACCCCCCAGCAGTGCAGGGGCAGCACCATCAGGCCCCCACTCATGTCCCCCTGCGCCCCCACCCCCCAGCATCCATGGGCACCCTCCACCAGGCCTCCACTCATGTCTCCCACCCACCCCCACCCCCAGCCACCATGGGCATCCCCCACCAGGCCCCCACTCATGTCTCCCACCACCCCCACACCCCCAGCAGTGTGGGGCACCCTCCACCAGGCCCCCACTCATGTCCAACTCATGTCTCCCACCACCCCCACCCCCCCAGCAGTGGGGGGCACCCTCCACCAGGCCCCCACTCATGTCTCCCACCACCCCCACCCCCCAGCAGTGCAGGGGCACCCTCCACCAGGCCCCCACCCATGTCTCCCACCACCCCCACCCCGCAGCAGTGCAGGGGCAGCCTCCACCAGGCCCCCACTCATGTCTCCCACCACCCCCACCCCCAGCAGTGTGGGGCTCCCTCCACCAGGCCCCCACCCATGTCTCCCACCACCCCCACCCCCCAGCAGTGCAGGGGCAGCCTCCACCAGGCCCCCACTCATGTCTCCCACCCCCCCACCCCCCAGCAGTGCAGGGGCAGCCTCCACCAGGCCCCCACCCATGTCTCCCACCACCCCCACCCCCCAGCAGTGCAGGGGCAGCACCACCAGGCCCCCACTCATGTCCCCCTGCACCCCCACCCCCCAGCATCCAGGGGCACCCTCCACCAGGCCCCCACTCATGTCTCCCACCACCCCCACCCCCCAGCAGTGCAGGGGCACCCTCCACCAGGCCCCCACTCATGGCCCCTATCACCCCCACCCCCCAGCATCCAGGGGCACCCTCCACCAGGCCCCCACCCATGTCTCCCACCACCCCCACCCCCCAGCAGTGTGGGGCACCCTCCACCAGGCCCCCACCCATGTCTCCCACCACCCCCACCCCCCAGCAGTGTGGGGCACCCTCCACCAGGCCCCCACTCATGTCCAACTCATGTCTCCCACCACCCCCACCCCCCCAGCATTGTGGGACACCCTCCACCAGGCCCCCACTCATGTCCAACTCATGTCTCCCACCACCCCCACCCCCCAGCAGTGTGGGGCACCCTCCACCAGGCCCCCACTCATGTCTCCCACCACCCCCACCCCCCAGCAGTGTGGGGCACCCTCCACCAGGCCCCCACTCATGTCTCCCACCACCTCCACCACCCAGCAGTGTGGGGCACCCTCCACCAGGCCCCCACCCATGTCTCCCACCACCCCCACCCCCCAGCCACCATGGGCATCCCCCACCAGGCCCCCACTCATGTCTCCCACCACCCCCACCCCCCAAGCAGTGTGGCGCACCCTCCACCAGGCCCCCACTCATGTCCAACTCATGTCTCCCACCACCCCCACCCCCCCAGCAGTGTGGGGCACCCTCCACCAGGCCCCCACTCATGGCCCCTATCACCCCCACCCCCCAGCATCCAGGGGCACCCTCCACCAGGCCCCCACCCATGTCTCCCACCACCCCCACCCCCCAGCAGTGCAGGGGCAGCCTCCACCAGGCCCCCACTCATGTCTCCCACCACCCCCACCCCCCAGCAGTGCAGGGGCACCCTCCACCATGCCCCCACCCATGTCTCCCAGCACCCCCACCCCCCAGCAGTGCAGGGGCAGCACCACCAGGCCCCCACTCATGTCCCCCTGCACCCCCACCCCCCAGCATCCAGGGGCACCCTCCACCAGGCCCCTACTCATGTCTCCCACCACCCCCACCCCCCAGCAGTGGAGGGGCACCCTCCACCAGGCCCCCACCCATGTCTCCCAGCACCCCCACCCCCCAGCAGTGCAGGGGCAGCACCACCAGGCCCCCACTCATGTCCCCCTGCACCCCCACCCCCCAGCATCCAGGGGCACCCTCCACCAGGCCCCCACTCATGTCTCCCACCACCCCCACCCCCCCCGCAGTGTGGGGCACCCTCCACCAGGCCCCCACCCATGTCTCCAACCACCCCCACCCCCCAGCCACCATGGGCATCCCCCACCAGGCCCCCACTCATGTCTCCCACCCACCCCCACCCCCCAGCCACCATGGGCACCCTCCACCAGGCCTCCACTCATGTCTCCCACCCACCCCCACCCCGCAGCCACCATGGGCATCCCTCACCAGGCCCCCACCCATGTCTCCCACCACCCCCACCCCCCAGCCACCATGGGCATCCCCCACCAGGCCCCCACTCATGTCTCCCACCACCCCCACCCCCCAGCAGTGTGGGGCACCCTCCTCCAGGCCCCCACTCATGTCTCCCACCACCCCCACCCCCCAGCATCCTGGGGCACCCTCCACCAGGCCCCCACTCATGTCTCCCACCACCCCCACCCCCCAGCAGTGCAGGGGCACCCTCCACCAGGCCCCCACCCATGTCTCCCAGCACCCCCACCCCCCAGCAGTGCAGGGGCAGCACCACCAGGCCCCCACTCATGTCCCCCTGCGCCCCCACCCCCCAGCATCCATGGGCACCCTCCACCAGGCCTCCACTCATGTCTCCCACCCACCCCCACCCCCAGCCACCATGGGCATCCCCCACCAGGCCCCCACTCATGTCTCCCACCACCCCCACACCCACAGCAGTGTGGGGCACCCTCCACCAGGCCCCCACTCATGTCCAACTCATGTCTCCCACCACCCCCACCCCCCCAGCAGTGTGGGGCACCCTCCACCAGGCCCCCACTCATGTCTCCCACCACCCCCACCCCCCAGCAGTGCAGGGGCACCCTCCACCAGGCCCCCACCCATGTCTCCCACCACCCCCACCCCGCAGCAGTGCAGGGGCAGCCTCCACCAGGCCCCCACTCATGTCTCCCACCACCCCCACCCCCAGCAGTGTGGGGCTCCCTCCACCAGGCCCCCACCCATGTCTCCCACCACCCCCACCCCCCAGCAGTGCAGGGCCAGCCTCCACCAGGCCCCCACTCATGTCTCCCACCCCCCCACCCCCCAGCAGTTCAGGGGCAGCCTCCACCAGGCCCCCACCCATGTCTCCCACCACCCCCACCCCCCAGCAGTGCAGGGGCAGCACCACCAGGCCCCCACTCATGTCCCCCTGCACCCCCACCCCCCAGCATCCAGGGGCACCCTCCACCAGGCCCCCACTCATGTCTCCCACCACCCCCACCCCCCAGCAGTGCAGGGGCACCCTCCACCAGGCCCCCACTCATGGCCCCTATCACCCCCACCCCCCAGCATCCAGGGGCACCCTCCACCAGGCCCCCACCCATGTCTCCCACCACCCCCACCCCCCAGCATTGTGGGGCACCCTCCACCAGGCCCCCACCCATGTCTCCCACCACCCCCACCCCCCAGCAGTGTGGGGCACCCTCCACCAGGCCCCCACTCATGTCCAACTCATGTCTCCCACCACCCCCACCCCCCAGCATTGTGGGACACCCTCCACAGGCCCCCACTCATGTCCAACTCATGTCTCCCACCACCCCCACCCCCCAGCAGTGTGGGGCACCCTCCACCAGGCCCCCACTCATGTCTCCCACCACCCCCACCCCCCAGCAGTGTGGGGCACCCTCCACCAGGCCCCCACTCATGTCTCCCACCACCTCCACCCCCCAGCAGTGTGGGGCACCCTCCACCAGGCCCCCACCCATGTCTGCCACCACCCCCACCCCCCAGCCACCATGGGCATCCCCCACCAGGCCCCCACTCATGTCTCCCACCACCCCCACCCCCCAAGCAGTGTGGGGCACCCTCCACCAGGCCCCCACTCATGTCCAACTCATGTCTCCCACCACCCCCACCCCCCCAGCAGTGTGGGGCACCCTCCACCAGGCCCCCACTCATGGCCCCTATCACCCCCACCCCCCAGCATCCAGGGGCACCCTCCACCAGTCCCCCACCCATGTCTCCCACCACCCCCACCCCCCAGCAGTGCAGGGGCAGCCTCCACCAGGCCCCCACTCATGTCTCCCACCACCCCCAACCCCCAGCAGTGTGGGGCACCCTCCACCAGGCCCCCACCCATGTCTCCCACCACCCCCACTCCCCAGCAGTGCAGGGGCAGCCTCCACCAGGCCCCCACTCATGTCTCCCACCACCCCCACCCCCCAGCAGTGCAGGGGCAGCCTCCACCAGGCCCCCACCCATGTCTCCCACCCCCCCCACCCCCCCAGCAGTGCAGGGGAAGCCTCCACCAGGCCCCCACTCATGTCTCCCACCACCCCCAGCCCCCAGCAGTGTGGGGCACCCTCCACCAGGCCCCCACTCATGTCTCCCACCCCCCCCCATTCCCCAGCCACCATGGGCACCCTCCACCAGGCCTCCACTCATGTCTCCCACCCACCCCCACCCCCCAGCCACCATGGGCATCCCCCACCAGGCCCCCACTCATGTCTCCCACCACCCCCACCCGCCCAGCAGTGTGGGGCACCCTCCACCAGGCCCCCACTCATGGCCCCTATCACCCCCACCCCCCAGCATCCAGGGGCACCCTCCACCAGGCCCCCACTCATGTCTCCCACCACCCCCACCCCCCAGCAGTGTGGGGCACCCTCCACCAGGCCCCCACTCATGTCTCCCACCACCCCCACCCCCCGGCAGTGCAGGGGCACCCTCCACCAGGCCCCCAACCATGTCTCCCAGCACCCCCACCCCCCAGCAGTGCAGGGGCAGCACTACCAGGCCCCCACTCATGTCCCCCTGCACCCCCACCCCCCAGCACCCAGGGGCACCCTCCACCAGGCCCCCACTCATGTCTCCCACCACCCCCACCCCCCAGCAGTGTGGGGCACCCTCCAACAGGCCCCCACCCATGTCTCCCACCACCCCCACCCCCCAGCCACCATGGGCATCCCCCACCAGGCCCCCACTCATGTCTCCCACCCACCCCTACCCCCCAGCCACCATGGGCAGCCTCCACCAGGTCCTCACAATCCCCAATTATGTGCGTTATGGTCAGCCTCCACAGCCAAAAAGCCCTTCCAAGTAACCCATTCACCCACATGGAAATGGAAATTACATGTTACACCCCCAATGATCATAAAGCTAATGAACCCATGTCCCTCACACACAATGGTTGCAATTGAATGGGAAAACACCCAACATGACATGCATGAAACCAATGAGATGATACCACACAGTGAAGTATGAAAACAAAATTGTATTAAAAAAAGAAAGAATGCAAAAGAAATGAAACAAACTATAATGGGAATGAAAAAAGGATAAGCTGCATGTCCGTTTAAAAAAATAAAAACACCAAATCCTAATCCAAAAAAATGTCGTCCAAACTCAAATGAAAAATAAAATCAATCCAATGAAGAACTATGTACAAAACATCCAAGGGTCCATGAGCCCAACTGAACAAAGGAAACCTACAAAAAACCCTAACTAAAATGCAACTATATACAAAAAGTGGAGCAGTGTCCGTCGACTCCAAATCATAAGAACAAACAAAGGAAACCTAAAACTAAAGAACTATATACAAAGGCGGCGGGCAAGTCCAGCGGCTCACTCCGTGGTGTTCCGGGCCAGGGCATCATCGAACTCCTGTTCGATGTCCCGGAGGCGGTCCTGTTCCATGGCCCCGAGGCTCCGCAGGGACGACGCCGTGTCCTCCTCCAACCCCCTGCGGATTGCCTCGAGGCACTCGGCCCGCCTCAGGGCCCTCCGCATGGAGTTCTCCGCCCTGACCATTGTGAGCCGCGCCTCTTCCGCCCGCCGCCACTCCCCACCTATGGCGTGGCCCAACCGCTGCCACACGGAAGACACTCTCTGTCCTGGGTCCTCCTGCCCTCCGGCCGATGCCTGCCCCTCCGATGTTGAAGGCCCCGAGCCTTCATGGCCCCCACCACGTTGCTGCTGCTGCTCTGCCTCTGCCCGTGCACTGCCTCCTGCTGCCTGCACATCCTCCGCCGGCTGGGGTGCAGTTGTTGATGTGGCCACCCCTGCTGGACGTCCGACTCCCGACTGTGGCAGGGATGCCGCCTCCACCAGCCTGGCCGCACCATCAGAGGCAGCTCCACAGGGCACCCAGGTGACTGATGGGTGGGAAGATGGCACAGAGGACGACTGGTGCGTAGGGGGTCCAGTTGAGGAGGAGGTCGGAGCAAGCCCCATCAGACGGAGGAATCCGGCCTGGGTGACCTGTCCCAGCAGGCTGACGTGGTCAACGAGCCATTCGAGATGACGTGCAGTCTCTCCATGAAAAGACTGCAGGTCACCTCGCATGGCCCGTTGACGCAACGCCACACCAGCCAGGACAGGCTCAACCCGGACCTGGATAGCCACGTCCGCAGGCAGAGGAAGGCCAGTTGACGTCAGCTCATCCCCTGCCTGAAAACGGGTCTGGACGTAGGCATCCCTGCTGGTGCAAGATGATGCAGGGACAGGATCGGGGACAGGATTGCACACAAGCACCTCCGCGGCGGCCTGTGCTGCCTCCTGTCCCTGGTCCTGCACTGCACCACTAGCACCAGTGGGATCCCCACCTCCAGACCCCGTCTCTGGTGCTTGCACGGCCTCCTCCTCCACCAAACCCCCCACCAACCTGGATGACTCCGTGCCATCTTCCCCTGTTGGGCCCTGTGGGGTCCCAGCTGCCCCTTCTGCTGCCGAGGAGTCCAACTCCAACCTCCGCCTCTTGGACCTCCCCCCGGCAGCTGCGGCCTGGGATGCGGCACCGGACTCCTCACTCCCCGACGAGATGACAACACGGGAGGGGAGCCGGGCCTTGCGTCTCCGGCTGGCGGTGGGATCCCCGACGCTGTGCTCCACAGCACCTTCTCCGCCCTCTTCATCAGTTGACGCTGCAGACAGGGAGAAACAAAACACAGGCATCAGGGCACTGTACAATGGACACATACACACATGACAGTTGCACATGAGTGGCATTGGCAAACCTCAGACATGTCATCACAATCCCCAACACACATGTCATCACAACTCGCACACATGAGCCATACCACAGCCATATCGCAACTGCCACCACCATCCCTACACATACAACAGCATGAGCAGCCAAAGGTGAGCCAGACATCACATGCAACATAGGAAGTGCACCACACATGTACACACACCACCACACTTGCATGCATGTGTACACCTCTGCCAAGTGTCGCACTGTTCAGACGGGCATCCATGTCACATCTGCCAATCAGGCTTCCACATACCGCTGTCACATGCATCCATGTTGCATCACTGTTGCACCCTTGTCAAATACACACACATGCACATGTACACAGTGCTCATACATGCAGCCGAAAACAACATACATGCGTGACATCACGGACATGTCTACTTACATACACATTCATCCAAACATGTGTGCCCACACAACTGCATTTGGCATGCAAGCCTACACACACAAGCACCATCCATGCCTCACACATTACAGCCCTCGCATGTGTCAGCCCCACGGCCCTGTACACCCCCACCCATACTCGACCCCATACAAACAGATGTGCAACCTGCACACTACCGAATAACCACCACACGCACTGCTCACAATCAGGATGCATGTACACTCACTGCTCGACTCCAGACGGGTCTGCTTCTCTAGGACCTGGACGTGGAGTGCTGGGGATATGCGTTCCAGGACCCTCATCTGTTCTTCCGACAAGTGGCCCCGGCGCCCCTTGGCATCCGCTGCCTTCAAGAGGTGCCGGGCCTTGTTCAGGGTCCTGGACCTGAAGTCCTCCCAGCGCTTCCTGCCATGTTGTAAGTCGCGGACTGCCACCCTCTCCGCGTTGATGGCAGTCACGATGTCAGTCCAGATCCGAGTCCGTCCTTCCTTGTCGGCGCGGAAACTTCCGAAGAGGGCATCATACTGCCCCAGGACTTGCTCCACCAGGACACCAACTTGTACGCGTCACATCACAGGGGCGCTTGCGCTTGAGGGGCCTTCTGTCCAATGAAAATGCGTATGCGTGCAGACGCGCTTACGCGCTAAGGGCCTTTCCTCGAATTACATGCTGACGTGCAGACTTTTCACGTGCCAAATCACTCCGTATCAAGCTGGCCACGCGTATGCACACGGAAGACCACGCTTCTGCCCAGAAGGCCGAACTACTGCCCCCCAGAGCCCCGAGCACGCTCCCATCTGCCATCTGCTGCTGCCTGACTGCCTGCTGCCCACGTGCACTGCCATTTGCTGCCTGCACATCAGCAAGGGGTGCTGTTGCTGTGACCACCCCTGCTGAAACCGAAGACTCCCGACTGGTATTCCATCGCTCCACAGCCCAGCCCCAGGACCCAGTTGCCCACCCACTCCTGCCTCTAGGGTTGTCATGTCGGGGCAAACACCATCTGTGACCACTGACAACCCCCGGCCAGAGATGCAGAGGGGCACCAGCTTCAGTGCCACCGAAGTTGGTGTCCTGGTGGAGCAAGTCCTGGGGCAGTATGATGCCCTCTTCGGAAGTTCCCGCGCCGACAAGGAAGGACGGACTCGGATCTGGACTGACATCGTGACTGCCATCAACGCGGAGGGGGTGGCAGTCCGCGACTTACAACATGTCAGGAAGCGCTGGGAGGACTTCAGGTCCAGGACCCTGAACAAGGCCCGGCGCCTCTTGAAGGCAGCGGATGCCAAGGGGCGCCGGGGCCACTTGTCGGAAGAACAGATGAGGGTCCTGGAACGCATATCCCCAGCGCTCCACGTCCAGGTCCTAGAGAAGCAGACCCGTCTGGAGTCGAGCGGTGAGTGTACATGCATCCTGATTGTGAGCAGTGCGTGTGGTGGTTATTCGGTAGTGTGCAGGTTGCACATCTGTTTGTATGGGGTCGAGTATGGGTGGGGGTGTACAGGGCCGTGGGGCTGACACATGCGAGGGCTGTAATGTGTGAGACATGGATGGTGCTTGTGTGTGTAGGCTTGCATGCCAAATGCAGTTGTGTGGGCACACATGTTTGGACGAATGTGTATGTAAGTAGACATGTCCGTGATGTCATGCATGTATGTTGTTTTCGGCTGCATGTATGAGCACTGTGTACATGTGCATGTGTGTGTATTTGACAAGGGTGCAACAGTGATGCAACATGGATGCATGTGACAGCGGTATGTGGAAGCCTGATTGGCAGATGTGACATGGATGCCCGTCTGAACAGTGCGACACTTGGCAGAGGTGTACACATGCATGCAAGTGTGGTGGTGTGTGTACATGTGTGGTGCACTTCCTATGTTGCATGTGATGTCTGGCTCACCTTTGGCTGCTCATGCTGTTGTATGTGTAGGGATGGTGGTGGCAGTTGCGATATGGCTGTGGTATGGCTCATTTGTGCGAGTTGTGATGACATGTGTGTTGGGGATTGTGATGACATGTCTGAGGTTTGCCAATGCCACTCATGTGCAACTGTCAAGTGTGTATGTGTCCATTGTACAGTGCCCTGATGCCTGTGTTTTGTTTCTCCCTGTCTGCAGCGTCAACTGATGAAGAGGGCGGAGAAGGTGCTGTGGAGCACAGCGGCGGGGATCCCACCGCCAGCCGGAGACGCAAGGCCCGGCTCCCCTCCCGTGTTGTCATCTCGTCGGGGAGTGAGGAGTCCGGTGCCGCATCCCAGGCCGCAGCTGCCGGGGGGAGGTCCAAGAGGCGGAGGTTGGAGTTGGACTCCTCGGCAGCAGAAGGGGCAGCTGGGACCCCACAGGGCCCAACAGGGGAAGATGGCACGGAGTCATCCAGGTTGGTGGGGGGTTTGGTGGAGGAGGAGGCCGTGCAAGCACCAGAGACGGGGTCTGGAGGTGGGGATCCCACTGGTGCTAGTGGTGCAGTGCAGGACCAGGGACAGGAGGCAGCACAGGCCGCCGCGGAGGTGCCTGTGTGCAATCCTGTCCCCGATCCTGTTCCTGCATCATCTTGCACCAGCAGGGATGCCTACGTCCAGACCCGTTTTCAGGCAGGGGATGAGCTGACGTCAACTGGCCTTCCTCTGCCTGCGGACATGGCTATCCAGGTCCGGGTTGAGCCTGTCCTGGCTGGTGTGGCGTTGCGTCAACGGGCCATGCGAGGTGACCTGCAGTCTTTTCATGGAGAGACTGCACGTCATCTCGAATGGCTCATTCACCACGTCAGCCTGCTGGGACAGGTCACCCAGACAGGATTCCTCCGTCTGATGGGGCTTGCTCCGACTCCCTCCTCAACTGGACCCCCTACGTGCCAGTCGTCCTCTGTGCCATCTTCCCACCCATCAGTCACCTGGGTGCCCTGTGGAGCTTCCTCTGACGGTGCGGCCAGGCTGGTGGAGGAGGCATCCCTGCCACAGTCGGGAGTCGGACGTCCAGCAGGGGTGGCCACATCAACAACTGCACCCCAGCCGGCGGAGGATGTGCAGGCAGCAGGAGGCAGTGCACGGGCAGAGGCAGAGCAGCAGCAGCAACGTGGTGGGGGCCATGAAGGCTCGGGGCCTTCAACATCGGAGGGGCAGGCATCGGCCGGAGGGCAGGAGGACCCAGGACAGAGAGTGTCTTCTGTGTGGCAGCGGTTGGGCCACGCCATAGGTGCGGAGCGGCGGCGGGCGGAAGAGGCGCAGCTCACAATGGTCAGGGCGGAGAACTCCATGCGGAGGGCCCTGAGGCGGGCCGAGTGCCTCGAGGCAATCCGCAGGGGGTTGGAGGAGGACACGGTGTCGTCCCTGCGGACCCTACGGGCCACGGAACAGGACCGCCTCCGGGACATCGAACAGGAGTTCGATGATGCCCTGGACCGGAACACCACGGAGTGAGCCGCTGGACTTGCCCGCCGCCTTTGTATATAGTTCTTTAGTTTTAGGTTTCCTTTGTTTGTTCTTATGATTTGGAGTCGACAGACACTGCTCCACTTTTTGTATATAGTTGCATTTTAGTTAGGGTTTTTTGTAGGTTTCCTTTGTTCAGTTGGGCTCATGGACCCTTGGATGTTTTGTACATAGTTCTATTTGGGAGACATGAGTGGAGGCCTGGTGGAGGGTGCCCATGGTGGCTGGGGGATGGGGGTGGTGGGAGACATGAGTGGGGGCCTGGTGGAGGGTGCCCCACACTGCTGGGGGGTGGGGGTGGTGGGAGACATGAGTGGGGGCCTGGTGGAGGCTGCCCCTGCACTGCTGGGGGGTGGGGGTGGTGGGAGACATGGGTGGGGGCCTGGTGGAGGCTGCCCCTGCACTGCTGGGGGGTGGGGGTGGTGGGAGACATGAGTGGGGGCCTGGTGGAGGCTGCCACTGCACTGCTGTGGGGTAGGGGTGGTGGGAGACATGGGTGGGGGCCTGGTGGAGGGTGCCCCACACTGCTGGGGGGTGGGGGTGGTGGGAGACATGAGTGGGGGCCTGGTGAAGGCTGCCCCTGCACTGCTGGGGGGTGGGGGTGGTGGGAGACATGGGTGGGGGCCTGGTGGAGGGTGCCCCTGGATGCTGGGGGGTGGGGGTGATAGGGGCCATGAGTGGGGGCCTGGTGGAGGGTGCCCCACACTGCTGGGGGGGTGGGGGTGGTGGGAGACATGAGTTGGACATGAGTGGGGGCCTGGTGGAGGGTGCCCCACACTGCTGGGCGGTGGGGGTGGTGGGAGACATGAGTTGGACATGAGTGGGGGTCTGGTGGAGGGTGCCCCACACTGCTGGGGGGGTGGGGGTGGTGGGAGACATGAGTTGGACATGAGTGGGGGCCTGGTGGAGGGTGCCCCACACTGCTGGGGGGGTGGGGGTGGTGGGAGACATGCGTGGGGGCCTGGTGGGGGATGCCCATGGTGGCTGGGGGGTGGGGGTGGTGGGAGACATGGGTGGGGGCCTGGTGGAGGGTGCCCCACACTGCTGGGGGGTGGGGGTGGTGGGAGACATGAGTGGGGGCCTGGTGGAGGGTGCCCCTGGATGCTGGGGGGTGGGGGTGCAGGGGGACATGAGTGGGGGCCTGGTGGTGCTGCCCCTGCACTGCTGGGGGGGTGGGGGTGGTGGGAGACATGAGTGGAGGCCTGGTGGAGGGTGCCCATGGTGGCTGGGGGGTGGGGGTGGTGGGAGACATGGGTGGGGGCCTGGTGGAGGGTGCCCCACACTGCTGGGGGGTGGGGGTGGTGGGAGACATGAGTGGGGGCCTGGTGGAGGGTGCCCCTGGATGCTGGGGGGTGGGGGTGCAGGCGGACATGAGTTGGGGCCTGGTGGTGCTGCCCCTGCAATGCTGGGGGGGTGGGGGTGGTGGGAGACATGAGTGGAGGCCTGGTGGAGGGTGCCCATGGTGGCTGGGGGATGGGGGTGGTGGGAGACATGAGTGGAGGCCTGGTGGAGGGTGCCCATGGTGGCTGGGGGATGGGGGTGGTGGGAGACATGAGTGGGGGCCTGGTGGTGCTGCCCCTGCACTGCTGGGGGATGGGGGTGGTCGGAGACATGAGTGGGGGCCTGGTGGAGGCTGCCCCTGCACTGCTGGGGGGTGGGGGTGGTGGGAGACATGGGTGGGGGCCTGGTGGAGGGTGCCCCTGCACTGCTGGGGGGTGGGGGTGGTGGTAGACATGGGTGGGGGCCTGGTGGAGGGTGCCCCACACTGCTGGGGGGGTGGGGGTGGTGGGAGACATGAGTGGGGGCCTGGTGGAGGGTGCCCCACACTGCTGGGGGGTGGGGGGGTGGGAGACATGAGTGGGGGCCTGGTGGAGGCTGCTCCTGCACTGCTGGGGGGTGGGGGTGGTGGGAGACATGGGTGGGGGCCTGGTGGAGGCTGCCCCTGCACTGCTGGGGGGTGGGGGTGGTGGGAGACATGGGTGGGGGCCTGGTGGAGGCTGCCCCTGGATGCTGGGGGGTGGGGGTGATAGGGGCCATGAGTGGGGGCCTGGTGGAGGGTGCCCCACACTGCTGGGGGGGTGGGGGTGGTGGGAGACATGAATTGGACATGAGTGGGGGCCTGGTGGAGGGTGCCCCACACTGCTGGGGGGTGGGGGTGGTGGAAGACATGAGTTGGACATGAGTGGGTGCCTGGTGGAGGGTGCCCCACACTGCTGGGGGGGTGGGGGTGGTGGGAGACATGAGTTGGACATGAGTGGGGGCCTGGTGGAGGGTGCCCCACACTGCTGGGGGGTGGGGGTGGTGGGAGACATGAGTGGGGGCCTGGTGGGGGATGCCCATGGTGGCTGGGGGGTGGGGGTGGTGGGAGACATGGGTGGGGGCCTGGTGGAGGGTGCCCCACACTGCTGGGGGGTGGGGGTGGTGGGAGACATTAGTGGGGGCCTGGTGGAGGGTGCCCCTGGATGCTGGGGGGTGGGGGTGCAGGGGGACATGAGTGGGGGCCTGGTGGTGCTGCCCCTGCACTGCTGGGTGGTGGGGGTGGTGGGAGACATGAGTGGAGGCCTGGTGGAGGGTGCCCATGGTGGCTGGGGGATGGGGGTGGTGGGAGACATGAGTGGAGGTCTGGTGGAGGGTGCCCATGGTGGCTGGGGGATGGGGGTGGTGGGAGACATGAGTGGGGGCCTGGTGGTGCTGCCCCTGCACTGCTGGGGGATGGGGGTGGTGGGAGACATGAGTGGGGGCCTGGTGGAGGCTGCCCCTGCACTGCTGGGGGGTGGGGGTGGTGGGAGACATGGGTGGGGGCCTGGTGGAGGGTGCCCCTGCACTGCTGGGGGGTGGGGGTGGTGGGAGACATGGGTGGGGGCCTGGTGGAGGGTGCCCCACACTGCTGGGGGGGTGGGGGTGGTGGGAGACATGAGTGGGGGCCTGGTGGAGGGTGCCCCACACTGCTGGGGGGTGGGGGTGGTGGGAGACATGAGTGGGGGCCTGGTGGAGGCTGCCCCGCACTGCTGGGGGGTGGGGGTGGTGGGAGACATGGGTGGGGGCCTGGTGGAGGCTGCCCCTGCACTGCTGGGGGGTGGGGGTGGTGGGAGACATGGGTGGGGGCCTGGTGGAGGCTGCCCCTGCACTGCTGGGAGGTGGGGGTGGTGGGAGACATGGGTGGGGGCCTGGTGGAGGGTGCCCCGCACTGCTGGGGGGTGGGGGTGGTGGGAGACATGAGTGGGGGCCTGGTGGAGGGTTCCCCTGGATGCTGGGGGGTGGGGGTGATAGGGGCCATGAGTGGGGGCCTGGTGGAGGGTGCCCCACACTGCTGGGGGGGTGGGGGTGGTGGGAGACATGAGTGGGGGCCTGGTGGGGGATGCCCATGGTGGCTGGGGGTGGGGGTGGGTGGGAGACATGGGTGGGGGCCTGGTGGAGGGTGCCCCATGCACTGCTGGGGGATGGGGGTGGTGGGAGACATGGGTGGGGGCCTGGTGGAGGGTGCCCCTGCACTGCTGGGGGGTGGGGGTGGTGGGAGACATGGGTGGGGGCCTGGTGGAGGGTGCCCCACACTGCTGGGGGGGTGGGGGTGGTGGGAGACATGAGTGGGGTCCTGGTGGAGGGTGCCCCACACTGCTGGGGGGTGGGGGTGGTGGGAGACATGAGTGGGGGCCTGGTGGAGGCTGCCCCTGCACTGCTGGGGGGTGGGGGTGGTGGGAGACATGGGTGGGGGCCTGGTGGAGGCTGCCCCTGCACTGCTGGGGGGTGGGGGTGGTGGGAGACATGGGTGGGGGCCTGGTGGAGGCTGCCCCTGGATGCTGGGGGGTGGGGGTGATAGGGGCCATGAGTGGGGCCTGGTGGAGGGTGCCCCACACTGCTGGGGGGGTGGGGGTGGTGGGAGACATGAGTTGGACATGAGTGGGGGCCTGGTGGAGGGTGCCCCTGCACTGCTGGGGGTTGGGGGTGGTGGGAGACATGGGTGGGGGCCTGGTGGAGGGTGCCCCGCACTGCTGGGGGGTGGAGGTGGTGGGAGACATGAGTGGGGGCCTGGTGGAGGGTGCCCCTGGATGCTGGGGGGTGGGGTTGATAGGGGCCATGAGTGGGGGCCTGGTGGAGGGTGCCCCACACTGCTGGGGGGGTGGGGGTGGTGGGAGACATGAGTGGGGGCCTGGTGGGGGATGCCCATGGTGGCTGGTGGGTGGGGGTGGGTGGGAGACATGGGTGGGGGCCTGGTGGAGGGTGCCCCTGCACTGCTGGGGGGTGGGGGTGGTGGGAGACATGGGTGGGGGCCTGGTGGAGGGTGCCCCACACTGCTGGGGGGTGGGGGTGGTGGGAGACATGAGTGGGGGCCTGGTGGAGGGTGCACCTGGATGCTGGGGGGTGGGGGTGCAGGGGGACATGAGTGGGGGCCTGGTGGTGCTGCCCCTGCACTGCTGAGGGGGTGGGGGTGGTGGGAGACATGAGTGGAGGCCTGGTGGAGGGTGCCCATGGTGGCTGGGGGGTGGGGGTGGTGGGAGACATGGGTGGGGGCCTGGTGGAGGGTGCCCCACACTGCTGGGGGGTGGGGGTGGTGGGAGACATGAGTGGGGGCCTGGTGGAGGGTGCCCCTGGATGCTGGGGGGTGGGGGTGCAGGGGGACATGAGTGGGGGCCTGGTGGTGCTGCCCCTGCAATGCTGGGGGGGTGGGGGTGGTGGGAGACATGAGTGGAGGCCTGGTGGAGGGTGCCCATGGTGGCTGGGGGATGGGGGTGGTGGGAGACATGAGTGGAGGCCTGGTGGAGGGTGCCCATGGTGGCTGGGGGATGGGGGTGGTGGGAGACATGAGTGGGGGCCTGGTGGTGCTGCCCCTGCACTGCTGGGGGATGGGGGTGGTGGGAGACATGAGTGGGGGCCTGGTGGAGGCTGCCCCTGCACTGCTGGGGGGTGGGGGTGGTGGGAGACATGGGTGGGGGCCTGGTGGAGGGTGCCCCTGCACTGCTGGGGGGTGGGGGTGGTGGTAGACATGGGTGGGGGCCTGGTGGAGGGTGCCCCACACTGCTGGGGGGTGGGGGTGGTGGGAGACATGAGTGGGGGCCTGGTGGAGGGTGCCCCACACTGCTGGGGGGTGGGGGTGGTGGGAGACATGAGTGGGGGCCTGGTGGAGGCTGCCCCAGCACTGCTGGGGGGTGGGGGTGGTGGGAGACATGGGTGGGGGCCTGGTGGAGGCTGCCCCTGCACTGCTGGGGGGTGGGGGTGGTGGGAGACATGGGTGGGGGCCTGGTGGAGGCTGCCCCTGGATGCTGGGGGGTGGGGGTGATAGGGGCCATGAGTGGGGGCCTGGTGGAGGGTGCCCCACACTGCTGGGGGTGTGGGGGTGGTGGGAGACATGAGTTGGACATGAGTGGGGGCCTGGTGGAGGGTGCCCCACACTGCTGGGGGGTGGGGGTGGTGGGAGACATGAGTTGGACATGAGTGGGGGCCTGGTGGAGGGTGCCCCACACTGCTGGGGGGGTGGGGGTGGTGGGAGACATGAGTTGGACATGAGTGGGGGCCTGGTGGAGGGTGCCCCACACTGCTGGGGGGGTGGGGGTGGTGGGAGACATGAGTGGGGGCCTGGTGGGGGATGCCCATGGTGGCTGGGGGGTGGGGGTGGTGGGAGACATGGGTGGGGGCCTGGTGGAGGGTGCCCCACACTGCTGGGGGGTGGGGGTGGTGGGAGACATGAGTGGGGGCCTGGTCGAGGGTGCCCCTGGATGCTGGGGGGTGGGGGTGCAGGGGGACATGAGTGGGGGCCTGGTGGTGCTGCCCCTGCACTGCTGGGGGGGGTGGGGGTGGTGGGAGACATGAGTGGAGGCCTGGTGGAGGGTGCCCATGGTGGCTGGGGGGTGGGGGTGGTGGGAGACATGGGTGGGGGCCTGGTGGAGGGTGCCCCACACTGCTGGGGGGTGGGTGTGGTGGGAGACATGAGTGGGGGCCTGGTGGAGGGTGCCCCTGGATGCTGGGGGGTGGGGGTGCAGGGGGACATGAGTGGGGGCCTGGTGGTGCTGCCCCTGCACTGCTGGGGGGGTGGGGGTGGTGGGAGACATGAGTGGAGGCCTGGTGGAGGGTGCCCATGGTGGCTGGGGGATGGGGGTGGTGGGAGACATGAGTGGAGGCCTGGTGGAGGGTGCCCATGGTGGCTGGGGGATGGGGGTGGTGGGAGACATGAGTGGGGGCCTGGTGGTGCTGCCCCTGCACTGCTGGGGGATGGGGGTGGTGGGAGACATGAGTGGGGGCCTGGTGGAGGCTGCCCCTGCACTGCTGGGGGGTGGGGGTGGTGGGAGACATGGGTGGGGGCCTGGTGGAGGGTGCCCCTGCACTGCTGGGGGGTGGGGGTGGTGGGAGACATGGGTGGGGGCCTGGTGGAGGGTGCCCCACACTGCTGGGGGGGTGGGGGTGGTGGGAGACATGAGTGGGGGCCTGGTGGAGGGTGCCCCACACTGCTGGGGGGTGGGGGTGGTGGGAGACATGAGTGGGGGCCTGGTGGAGGCTGCCCCGCACTGCTGGGGGGTGGGGGTGGTGGGAGACATGGGTGGGGGCCTGGTGGAGGCTGCCCCTGCACTGCTGGGGGGTGGGGGTGGTGGGAGACATGGGTGGGGGCCTGGTGGAGGCTGCCCCTGCACTGCTGGGGGGTGGGGGGTGGTGGGAGTCATGGGTGGGGGCCTGGTGGAGGGTGCCCCGCACTGCTGGGGGGTGGGGGTGGTGGGAGACATGAGTGGGGGCCTGGTGGAGGGTTCCCCTGGATGCTGGGGGGTGGGGGTGATAGGGGCCATGAGTGGGGGTCTGGTGGAGGGTGCCCCACACTGCTGGTGGGGTGGGGGTGGTGGGAGACATGAGTGGGGGCCTGGTGGGGGATGCCCATGGTGGCTGGTGGTGGGGGTGGGTGGGAGACATGGGTGGGGGCCTGGTGGAGGGTGCCCCTGCACTGCTGGGGGATGGGGGTGGTGGGAGACATGGGTGGGGGCCTGGTGGAGGGTGCCCCTGCACTGCTGGGGGGTGGGGGTGGTGGGAGACATGGGTGGGGGCCTGGTGGAGGGTGCCCCACACTGCTGGGGGGTGGGGGTGGTGGGAGACATGAGTGGGGGCCTGGTGGAGGGTGCCCCACACTGCTGGGGGGGGGTGGTGGGAGACATGAGTGGGGGCCTGGTGGAGGCTGCCCCTGCACTGCTGGGGGGTGGGGGTGGTGGGAGACATGGGTGGGGGCCTGGTGGAGGCTGCCCCTGCACTGCTTGGGGGTGGGGGTGGTGGGAGACATGGGTGGGGGCCTGGTGGAGGCTGCCCCTGGATGCTGGGGGGTGGGGGTGATAGGGGCCATGAGTGGGGGCCTGGTGGAGGGTGCCCCACACTGCTGGGGGGGTGGGGGTGGTGGGAGACATGAGTTGGACATGAGTGGGGGCCTGGTGGAGGGTGCCCCTGCACTGCTGGGGGGTGGGGGTGGTGGGAGACATGGGTGGGGGCCTGGTGGAGGGTGCCCCGCACTGCTGGGGGGTGGAGGTGGTGGGAGACATGAGTGGGGGCCTGGTGGAGGGTGCCCCTGCATGCTGGGGGGTGGGGGTGATAGGGGCCATGAGTGGGGGCCTGGTGGAGGGTGCCCCACACTGCTGGGGGGGTGGGGGTGGTGGGAGACATGAGTGGGGGCCTGGTGGGGGATGCCCATGGTGGCTGGGGGGTGGGGGTGGGTGGGAGACATGGGTGGGGGCCTGGTGGAGGGTGCCCCTGCACTGCTGGGGGGTGGGGGTGGTGGGAGACATGGGTGGGGGCCTGGTGGAGGGTGCCCCTGCACTGCTGGGGGGTGGGGGTGGTGGGAGACATGGGTGGGGGCCTGGTGGAGGGTGCCCCACACTGCTGGTGGGGTGGGGGTGGTGGGAGACATGAGTGGGGGCCTGGTGGAGGCTGCCCCTGCACTGCTGGGGGGTGGGGGTGGTGGGAGACATGGGTGGGGGCCTGGTGGAGGCTGCCCCTGCACTGCTGGGGGGTGGGGGTGGTGGGAGACATGGGTGGGGGCCTGGTGGAGGCTGCCCCTGCAATGCTGGGGGGTGGGGGTGGTGGGAGACATGGGTGGGGGCCTGGTGGAGGCTGCCCCTGCACTGCTGGGGGGTGGGGGGTGGTGGGAGACATGGGTGGGGGCCTGGTGGAGGGTGCCCCGCACTGCTGGGGGGTGGGGGTGGTGGGAGACATGAGTGGGGGCCTGGTGGAGAGTGCCCCTGGATGCTGGGGGGTGGGGGTGATAGGGGCCATGAGTGG
Organism: Ambystoma mexicanum; assembly: GCF_040938575.1. Classification (NCBI taxonomy): domain Eukaryota; kingdom Metazoa; phylum Chordata; class Amphibia; order Caudata; family Ambystomatidae; genus Ambystoma; species Ambystoma mexicanum. The sequence goes on along the minus strand of NC_090928.1, from coordinate 423,947,194 downwards.
GGGCCTGGTGGAGGGTGCCCCACACTGCTGGGGGGTGGGGGTGGTGGGAGACATGAGTGGGGGCCTGGTGGGGGATGCCCATGGTGGCTGGGGGGTGGGGGTGGGTGGGAGACATGGGTTGGGGCCTGGTGGAGGGTGCCCCTGCACTGCTGGGGGATGGGGGTGGTGGGAGACATGGGTGGGGGCCTGGTGGAGGGTGCCCCTGCACTGCTGGGGGGTGGGGGTGGTGGGAGACATGGGTGGGGGCCTGGTGGAGGGTGCCCCACACTGCTGGGGGGGTGGGGGTGGTGGGAGACATGAGTGGGGGCCTGGTGGAGGGTGCCCCACACTGCTGGGGGGTGGGGGTGGTGGGAGACATGAGTGGGGGCCTGGTGGAGGCTGCCCCTGCACTGCTGGGGGGTGGGGGTGGTGGGAGACATGGGTGGGGGCCTGGTGGAGGCTGCCCTTGCACCGCTGGGGGGTGGGGGTGGTGGGAGACATGGGTGGGGGCCTGGTGGAGGCTGCCCCTGCACTGCTGGGGGGTGGGGGTGGTGGGAGACATGGGTGGGGGCCTGGTGGAGGGTGCCCCACACTGCTGGGGGGTGGAGGTGGTGGGAGACATGAGTGGGGGCCTGGTGGAGGGTGCCCCTGGATGCTGGGGGGTGGGGGTGATAGGGGCCATGAGTGGGGGCCTGGTGGAGGGTGCCCCACACTGCTGGGGGGTGGGGGTGGTGGGAGACATGAGTGGGGGCCTGGTGGGGGATGCCCATGGTGGCTGGGGGTGGGGGTGGGTGGGAGACATGGGTGGGGGCCTGGTGGAGGGTGCCCCTGCACTGCTGGTGGGTGGGGGTGGTGGGAGACATGGGTGGGGGCCTGGTGGAGGGTGCCCCTGCACTGCTGGGGGGTGGGGGTGGTGGGAGACATGGGTGGGGGCCTGGTGGAGGGTGCCTCACACTCATGTGGGGTGGGGGTGGTGGGAGACATGAGTGGGGGCCTGGTGGAGGGTGTCCCACACTGCTGGGGGGTGGGGGCGGTGGTAGACATGAGTGGGGGCCTGGTGGAGGCTGCCCCTGCACTGCTGGGGGTGGGGGTGGTGGGAGACATGGGTGGGGGCCTGGTGGAGGGTGCCCCTGCACTGCTGGGGGGTGGGGGTGGTGGGAGACATGAGTGGGGGCCTGGTGGGGGATGCCCATGGTGGTGGGAGACATGCGTGGGGGCCTGGTGGAGGGTGCCCCACACTGCTAGGGGGTGGGGGTGGTGGGAGACATGAGTGGGGGCCTGGTCGAGGCTGCCCCTGCACTGCTGGGGGGTGGGGGTTGTGGGAGACATGGGTGGGGGCCTGGTGGAGGCTGCCCCTGCACTGCTGGGGGCTGGGGGTGGTGGGAGACATGAGTGGGGGCCTGGTGGAGGCTGCCCCTGCACTGCTGGGGGGTGGGGGTGGTGGGAGACATGGGTGGGGGCCTGGTGGAGGGTGCCCCACACTGCTGGGGGGTGGAGGTGGTGGGAGACATGAGTGGGGGCCTGGTGGAGGCTGCCCCTGCACTGCTGGGGGGTGGGGGTGGTGGGAGACATGGGTGGGGGCCTGGTGGAGGGTGCCCCTGGATGCTGGGGGGTGGGGGTGATAGGGGCCATGAGTGGGGGCCTGGTGGAGGGTGCCCCACACTGCTGGGGGGTGGGGGTGGTGGGAGACATGAGTGGAGGCCTGGTGGAGGGTGCCCATGGTGGCTGGGGGATGGGGGTGGTGGGAGACATGAGTGGAGGCCTGGTGGAGGGTGCCCATGGTGGCTGGGGGATGGGGGTGGTGGAGACATGAGTGGGGGCCTGGTGGTGCTGCCCCTGCACTGCTGGGGGGTGGGGGTGGTGGGAGACATGGGTGGGGGCCTGGTGGAGGGTGCCCCGCACTGCTGGGGGGTGGGGGTGGTGGGAGACATGAGTGGGGGCCTGGTGGAGGGTGCCCCTGGATGCTGGGGGGTGGGGGTGATAGGGGCCATGAGTGGGGGCCTGGTGGAGGGTGCCCCACACTGCTGGGGGCGTGGGGGTGGTGGGAGACATGAGTGGGGGCCTGGTGGAGGGTGCCCCTGGATGCTGGGGGGTGGGGGTGATAGGGGCCATGAGTGGGGGCCTGGTGGAGGGTGCCCCACACTGCCGGGGGGGTGGGGGTGGTGGGAGACATGAGTGGGGGCCTGGTGGGGGATGCCCATGGTGGCTGGGGGGTGGGGGTGGGTGGGAGACATGAGTGGAGGCCTGGTGGAGGGTGCCCATGGTGGCTGGGGGATGGGGTGGTGGGAGACATGAGTGGGGGCCTGGTGGAGGGTGCCCCACACTGCTGAGGGGTGGGGGTGGTGGGAGACATGAGTGGGGGCCTGGTGGAGGCTGCCCCTGCACTGCTGGGGGGTGGGTGTGTGGGAGACATGGGTGGGGGCCTGGTGGAGGCTGCCCCTGCACTGCTGGGGGGTGGGGGTGGTGGGAGACATGAGTGGGGGCCTGGTGGAGGCTGCCCCTGCACTGCTGGGGGGTGGGGGTGGTGGGAGACATGGGTGGGGGCCTGATGGAGGGTGCCCCACACTGCTGGGGGGTTGGGGTGGTGGGAGACATGAGTGGGGGCCTGGTGGAGGCTGCCCCTGCACTGCTGGGGGTTGGGGGTGGTGGGAGACATGGGTGGGGGCCTGGTGGAGGGTGCCCCTGGATGCTGGGGGGTGGGGGTGATAGGGGCCATGAGTGGAGGCCTGGTGGAGGGTGCCCATGGTGGCTGGGGGATGGGGGTGGTGGGAGACAGGAGTGGAGGCCTGGTGGAGGGTGCCCATGGTGGCTGGGGGATTTGGGTGGTGGGAGACATGAGTGGGGGCCTGGTGGAGGCTGCCCCTGCACTGCTGGGGGGTGGGGGTGGTGGGAGACATGGGTGGGGGCCTGGTGGAGGCTGCCCCTGCACTGCTGGGGGGTGGGGGTGGTGGGAGACATGAGTGGGGGCCTGGTGGAGGCTGCCCCTGCACTGCTGGGGGGTGGGGGTGGTGGGAGACATGGGTGGGGGCCTGATGGAGGGTGCCCCACACTGCTGGGGGGTGGAGGTGGTGGGAGACATGAGTGGGGGCCTGGTGGAGGCTGCCCCTGCACTGCTGGGGGGTGGGGGTGGTGGGAGACATGGGTGGGGGCCTGGTGGAGGGTGCCCCTGGAAGCTGGGGGGTGGGGGTGATAGGGGCCTTGAGTGGGGGCCTGGTGGAGGGTGCCCCACACTGCTGGGGGGTGGGGGGGGTGGGAGACATGAGTGGAGGCCTGGTGGAGGGTGCCCATGGTGGCTGGGGGATGGGGGTGGTGGGAGACGTGAGTGGAGGCCTGGTGGAGGGTGCCCATGGTGGCTGGGGGATGGGGGTGGTGGGAGACATGAGTGGGGGCCTGGTGGTGCTGCCCCTGCACTGCTGGGGGGTGGGGGTGGTGGGAGACATGGGTGGGGGCCTGGTGGAGGGTGCCCCGCACTGCTGGGGGGTGGGGGTGGTGGGAGACATGAGTGGGGGCCTGGTGGAGGGTGCCCCTGGATGCTGGGGGGTGGGGGTGATAGGGGCCATGAGTGGGGGCCTGGTGGAGGGTGCCCCACACTGCTGGGGGGGTGGGGGTGGTGGGAGACATGAGTGGGGGCCTGGTGGAGGGTGCCCCTGGATGCTGGGGGGTGGGGGTGTTAGGGGCCATGAGTGGGGGCCTGGTGGAGGGTGCCCCACACTGCCGGGGGGGTGGGGGTGGTGGGAGACATGAGTGGGGGCCTGGTGGGGGATGCCCATGGTGGCTGGGGGGTGGGGGTGGGTGGGAGACATGAGTGGAGGCCTGGTGGAGGGTGCCCATGGTGGCTGGGGGATGGGGATGGTGGGAGACATGAGTGGGGGCCTGGTGGAGGGTGCCCCACACTGCTGAGGGGTGGGGGTGGTGGGAGACATGAGCGGGGGCCTGGTGGAGGCTGCCCCTGCACTGCTGGGGGGTGGGAGTGTGGGAGACATGGGTGGGGGCCTGGTGGAGGCTGCCCCTGCACTGCTGGGGGGTGGGGGTGGTGGGAGACATGAGTGGGGGCCTGGTGGAGGCTGCCCCTGCACTGCTGGGGGGTGGGGGTGGTGGGAGACATGGGTGGGGGCCTGGTGGAGGGTGCCCCACACTGCTGGGGGGTGGGGGTGGTGGGAGACATGAGTGGGGGCCTGGTGGAGGCTGCCCCTGCACTGCTGGGGGGTGGGGGTGGTGGGAGACATGGGTGGGGGCCTGGTGGAGGGTGCCCCACACTGCTGGGGGGGTGGGGGTGGTGGGAGACATGAGTGGGGGCCTGGTGGAGGGTGCCCCTGGATGCTGGGGGGTGGGGGTGTTAGGGGCCATGAGTGGGGGCCTGGTGGAGGGTGCCCCACACTGCCGGGGGGGTGGGGGTGGTGGGAGACATGAGTGGGGGCCTGGTGGGGGATGCCCATGGTGGCTGGGGGGTGGGGGTGGGTGGGAGACATGAGTGGAGGCCTGGTGGAGGGTGCCCATGGTGGCTGGGGGATGGGGATGGTGGAAGACATGAGTGGGGGCCTGGTGGAGGGTGCCCCACACTGCTGAGGGGTGGGGGTGGTGGGAGACATGAGCGGGGGCCTGGTGGAGGCTGCCCCTGCACTGCTGGGGGGTGGGAGTGTGGGAGACATGGGTGGGGGCCTGGTGGAGGCTGCCCCTGCACTGCTGGGGGGTGGGGGTGGTGGGAGACATGAGTGGGGGCCTGGTGGAGGCTGCCCCTGCACTGCTGGGGGGTGGGGGTGGTGGGAGACATGGGTGGGGGCCTGGTGGAGGGTGCCCCACACTGCTGGGGGGTGGGGGTGGTGGGAGACATGAGTGGGGGCCTGGTGGAGGCTGCCCCTGCACTGCTGGGGGGTGGGGGTGGTGGGAGACATGGGTGGGGGCCTGGTGGAGGGTGCACCTGGATGCTGGGGGGTGGGGTGATAGGGGCCATGAGTGGGGTTCTGGTGGAGGGTGCCCCACACTGCTGGGGGGCGGGGGTGGTGGGAGACATGAGTGGAGGCCTGGTGGAGGGTGCCCATGGTGGCTGGGGGATGGGGGTGGTGGGAGACATGAGTGGAGGCCTGGTGGAGGGTGCCCATGGTGGCTGGGGGATTTGGGTGGTGGGAGACATGAGTGGGGGGCTGGTGGTGCTGCCCCTGCACTGCTGGGGGGTGGGGGTGGTGGGAGACATGAGTGGGGGCCTGGTGGAGGGTGCCCCTGGATGCTGGGGGGTGGGGGTGATAGGGGCCATGAGTGGGGGCCTGGTGGAGGGTGCCCCACACTGCTGGGGGGGTGGGGGTGGTGGGAGACATGAGTGGGTGCCTGGTGGAGGGTGCCCCGCACTGCTGGGGGGTGGGGGTGGTGGGAGACATGAGTGGGGGCCTGGTGGAGGGTGCCCCTGGATGCTGGGGGGTGGGGGTGATAGGGGCCATGAGTGGGGGCCTGGTGGAGGGTGCCCCACACTGCTTGGGGGGGTGGGGGTGGTGGGAGACATGAGTGGGGGCCTGGTGGAGGGTGCCCCACACTGCTGGGGGGGGTGTGGGTGGTGGGAGACATGAGTGGGGGCCTGGTGGGGGATGCCCATGGTGGCTGGGGGGTGGGGGTGGATGGGAGATATGAGTGGAGGCCTGGTGGAGGGTGCCCATGGTGGCTGGGGGATGGGGGTGGTGGGAGACATGAGTGGGGGCCTGGTGGTGCTGCCCCTGCACTGCTGGGGGATGGGGTGGTGGCAGACATGAGTGGGGGCCTGGTGGAGGGTGCCCATGGTGGCTGGGGGATGGGGGTGGTGGGAGACATGAGTGGGGGCCTGGTGGTGCTGCCCCTGCACTGCTGGGGGATGGGGTGGTGGCAGACATGAGTGGGGGCCTGGTGGAGGGTGCCCATGGTGGCTGGGGGATGGGGGTGGTGGGAGACGTGAGTGGAGGCCTGGTGGAGGGTGCCCATGGTGGCTGGGGGATGGGGGTGGTGGGAGACATGAGTGGGGGCCTGGTGGTGCTGCCCCTGCACTGCTGGGGGGTGGGGGTGGTGGGAGACATGGGTGGGGGCCTGGTGGAGGGTGCCCCGCACTGCTGGGGGGTGGGGGTGGTGGGAGACATGAGTGGGGGCCTGGTGGAGGGTGCCCCTGGATGCTGGGGGGTGGGGGTGATAGGGGCCATGAGTGGGGGCCTGGTGGAGGGTGCCCCACACTGCTGGGGGGGTGGGGGTGGTGGGAGACATGAGTGGGGGCCTGGTGGAGGGTGCCCCTGGATGCTGGGGGGTGGGGGTGTTAGGGGCCATGAGTGGGGGCCTGGTGGAGGGTGCCCCACACTGCCGGGGGGGTGGGGGTGGTGGGAGACATGAGTGGGGGCCTGGTGGGGGATGCCCATGGTGGCTGGGGGGTGGGGGTGGGTGGGAGACATGAGTGGAGGCCTGGTGGAGGGTGCCCATGGTGGCTGGGGGATGGGGATGGTGGGAGACATGAGTGGGGGCCTGGTGGAGGGTGCCCCACACTGCTGAGGGGTGGGGGTGGTGGGAGACATGAGCGGGGGCCTGGTGGAGGCTGCCCCTGCACTGCTGGGGGGTGGGAGTGTGGGAGACATGGGTGGGGGCCTGGTGGAGGCTGCCCCTGCACTGCTGGGGGGTGGGGGTGGTGGGAGACATGAGTGGGGGCCTGGTGGAGGCTGCCCCTGCACTGCTGGGGGGTGGGGGTGGTGGGAGACATTGGTGGGGGCCTGGTGGAGGGTGCCCCACACTGCTGGGGGGTGGGGGTGGTGGGAGACATGAGTGGGGGCCTGGTGGAGGCTGCCCCTGCACTGCCGGGGGGTGGGGGTGGTGGGAGACATGGGTGGGGGCCTGGTGGAGGGTGCCCCACACTGCTGGGGGGGTGGGGGTGGTGGGAGACATGAGTGGGGGCCTGGTGGAGGGTGCCCCTGGATGCTGGGGGGTGGGGGTGTTAGGGGCCATGAGTGGGGGCCTGGTGGAGGGTGCCCCACACTGCCGGGGGGGTGGGGGTGGTGGGAGACATGAGTGGGGGCCTGGTGGGGGATGCCCATGGTGGCTGGGGGGTGGGGGTGGGTGGGAGACATGAGTGGAGGCCTGGTGGAGGGTGCCCATGGTGGCTGGGGGATGGGGATGGTGGGAGACATGAGTGGGGGCCTGGTGGAGGGTGCCCCACACTGCTGAGGGGTGGGGGTGGTGGGAGACATGAGCGGGGGCCTGGTGGAGGCTGCCCCTGCACTGCTGGGGGGTGGGAGTGTGGGAGACATGGGTGGGGGCCTGGTGGAGGCTGCCCCTGCACTGCTGGGGGGTGGGGGTGGTGGGAGACATGAGTGGGGGCCTGGTGGAGGCTGCCCCTGCACTGCTGGGGGGTGGGGGTGGTGGGAGACATGGGTGGGGGCCTGGTGGAGGGTGCCCCACACTGCTGGGGGTGGGGGTGGTGGGAGACATGAGTGGGGGCCTGGTGGAGGCTGCCCCTGCACTGCTGGGGGGTGGGGGTGGTGGGAGACATGGGTGGGGGCCTGGTGGAGGGTGCACCTGGATGCTGGGGGGTGGGGTGATAGGGGCCATGAGTGGGGTTCTGGTGGAGGGTGCCCCACACTGCTGGGGGGCGGGGGTGGTGGGAGACATGAGTGGAGGCCTGGTGGAGGGTGCCCATGGTGGCTGGGGGATGGGGGTGGTGGGAGACATGAGTGGAGGCCTGGTGGAGGGTGCCCATGGTGGCTGGGGGATTTGGGTGGTGGGAGACATGAGTGGGGGGCTGGTGGTGCTGCCCCTGCACTGCTGGGGGGTGGGGGTGGTGGGAGACATGAGTGGGGGCCTGGTGGAGGGTGCCCCTGGATGCTGGGGGGTGGGGGTGATAGGGGCCATGAGTGGGGGCCTGGTGGAGGGTGCCCCACACTGCTGGGGGGGTGGGGGTGGTGGGAGACATGAGTGGGTGCCTGGTGGAGGGTGCCCCGCACTGCTGGGGGGTGGGGGTGGTGGGAGACATGAGTGGGGGCCTGGTGGAGGGTGCCCCTGGATGCTGGGGGGTGGGGGTGATAGGGGCCATGAGTGGGGGCCTGGTGGAGGGTGCCCCACACTGCTTGGGGGGGTGGGGGTGGTGGGAGACATGAGTGGGGGCCTGGTGGAGGGTGCCCCTGGATGCTGGGGGGGGGGGGGGTGATAGGGGCCATGAGTGGGGCCTGGTGGAGGGTGCCCCACACTGCTGGGGGGGGTGGGGGTGGTGGGAGACATGAGTGGGGGCCTGGTGGGGGATGCCCATGGTGGCTGGGGGGTGGGGGTGGGTGGGAGATATGAGTGGAGGCCTGGTGGAGGGTGCCCATGGTGGCTGGGGGATGGGGGTGGTGGGAGACATGAGTGGGGGCCTGGTGGTGCTGCCCCTGCACTGCTGGGGGATGGGGTGGTGGCAGACATGAGTGGGGGCCTGGTGGAGGCTGCCCCTGCACTGCTGGGGGGTGAGGGTGGTGGGAGACATGGGTGGGGGCCTGGTGGAGGGTGCCCCACACTGCTGGGTGGTGGGGGTGGTGGGAGACATGAGTGGGGGCCTGGTGGAGGGTGCCCCTGGATGCTGGGGGTGGGGGTGATAGGGCCGATGAGTGGGGACCTGGTGGAGGGTGCCCCGCACTGTTGGGGGTGGGGGTGGTGGGAGACATGAGTGGGGGCCTGGTGGAGGCTGCCCCTGCACTGCTGGGGGGTGGGGGTGGTGGGAGACATGGGTGGGGGCCTGGTGGAGGCTGCCCCTGCACTGCTGGGGGGTGGGGTGGTGGGAGACATGGGTGGGGGCCTGGTGGAGGCTGCCCCTGCACTGCTGGGGGGTGGGGGTGGTGGGAGACATGGGTGGGGGCCTGGTGGAGGGTGCCCCGCACTGCTGGGGGGTGGGGGTGGTGGTAGACTTGAGTGGGGGCCTGGTGGGGGATGCCCATGGTGGCTGGGGGGTGGGGGTGCTGGGAGACATGAGTGGGGGCCTGGTGGAGGCTGCCCCTGCACTGCTGGGGGGTGGGGGTGGTGGGAGACATGCATTGTTGATCAGTAGTGCAAGGTGACATGTGGGTTGGCTGGGGGGCATGCCCATGGTGGATGGGCTGCCTGCGGGACATGAGCAGGGGTGCAGGGTAGTCCCCCGTGATGTGGGCTGCCTGCAGGGGCCGTGGAGGTTGTCGAGCGTACACCTGGGAGGACCCACACGGCCAATTCACGTGTAGTACTCCCCAGAAACCCTGAAATTCACATACCCTGCTGAAATCACGTGTGGAACTTCCCGCGCACCCCTGAAATACACGTACCCTGTTGAAATCGCGTGTGGAACTTCCTGTGCACCCATGGAATACACGTACCCTGCTCGCACTGGGCCAATCGCGTGTGGAACTTCCCGCGCACCCCTGAAATACACGTACCCTGCTGAAATCGCGTGTGGAACTACCCGCGCACCCATGGAATACACGTACCCTGCTCGCACTGGGCCAATCGCGTGTGGGACTTCCCGCGCACCCCTGAAATACACGTACCCTGATGAAATCACGTGTGGAACTTCCCGCACACCCCTGAAATACACGTACCCTGCTTGCACGGGGCCAATCGCGTGTGGAACTTCCCGCGCACCCCTGAAATACACGTACCCTGCTCGCACTGGGCCAATCGCGTGTGGAACTTCCCGCGCACCCCTGAAATACACGTACCCTGCTGAAATCGCGTGTGGAACTTCCCGCGCTCCCCTGGAATACACGTACCCTGCTCGCACGGGGCCAATCGCGTGTGGAACTTCCCGCGCACCCCTGAAATACACGTACCCTGCTGTAATCCCGTGTGGAACTTCCCGCGCACCCCTGTAATACACATACCCTGCTGAGAACTTCCCGCGCACCCCTGATGCACACATACACAGGACAATCGCGTGTGGAACTTCCCGCGAACCACTGAAATACATGTTCCCCGCTTGGCGTTTGCTGTTTGCCAGCCCGGTGAACTGGTCCAGGGTTAGCGCAGCCCTTTGCGATTATTTGGGGATTTTGAAGGCTTTTCCTTGCGCGAGGGCGTTCTTGGGGGCGTAACTGGCGCTGCTGCTGGGTCGCTGCGCCACGCTGCGCCACGGCTGGTTTTGGATGCGAAAATCCATGAATGCGCTGTGCGCGGAAATCGATTTTAGCGCACGCGGCTGGCGCAGACAATCGCACGCGGACACTCTGCGCCAGCCGCTTGCGACACTTTTCTGCGAAATTCTATGAATTACCCTGTCAATGTGTAGATAATTTTGACTATGAGTCCAGGCATTTTGCTATTGTTTAAACACATAGTTTCACTCAATAAGTGAACAAGTGAATACGTACGTTCGTTGTTTGCCACACTAAGATGGCGCCCAACATACAGGACATTACCCTCCTGGTTTGAGGAAGGGCAGCTGTGCGCCATGGTAACGTACTGACAACGTTGCTATGGTTACCTTTTAAACAACACCAGATACAAAATGGCACCGACTCGGAAAATTCCTGTGATAGCCAATGCGTGGGACGGTACTCAGTATGGTAAGCGTCTCTTGCACTTATTGATCGTGTTCCGTTTTTTTGGTTCATCTGAACATATGAAAATGACCTGATTTTCCTACTTCTCTAGATAGAACATGTTACAATCAATCAGCACTTAGCACATAATTTTTGCTGAGATATTAAATATACTCACTGATATCAAAAGTTGAAAGTATGTTGTCTGCAAACTGTTTAATACAGGGGTAATGAAGAAGAGCACTCATGTGATTTGGTGGAAGACCAATAATATAACTTTGCAGCACTGCGCCATGAAGAATTATAAGTAATTACTTGGTTATAACAACATCTGAGTTAGTTAGGGATTACATCACTTGCTGAGGAGAATATAATATCCCTGACAATGGCTGAAGGCCAAGTTGGACATGGAATGCAGGTTAATTCCATGCTTTCACTTACAGGGACTTGAACTTTGGGATCAGGCCCACATAGAAACATTGCTAATAACAAACATACGGATCAATCCGTTAAAAAATATTTTCGGGTAAGAAAACTGCCCCTTTTTTGACTTAAGAGTTATAAATATTAATTCAATTCCAGATATAAGCGGAGCTGAAATATTCCAATTTGACTAACTTCATTTTGGCATTTTTTCTCCTAGGTTTTTTGTTTATTGTGTCTTTCTGTTTTCTCTACCTTTTCAATCCTCCCTATCACCAACCCGGAATCTCTGTCATACATTATCAATTGCTTAATGGTTCTTTTCCATGTGGATAATATGCTTATATAATTTTTGATTGACTTTCTGATTATTGTTTGGTTTTGAACTGTTTGATTTTGGACTAACTGTGATCAAATGATCTTCAATGTGTGTATACATTTTTTTGTGTTCATCCATAGCCCCGATTTGATAAAGGTTCAGTGAGCCGAAACACGTGTAATCGATAAAAGGGCACATTCATGCACACCTGTTTTTGGGTTTTGAATACCAAGTATTAAAGATACAATTGACACCTAATGGCGCAGAGTCCTGGAGTTTCTCCATTTTTGTCAAATTAAGTAATGACGGTTTAGGCTTATTACCGTCAAACTCCCGTGAATTGCAACACAGAGGATATTTGTTTCTACTTTAAACCTATTTCGAAACAAAGAAGTAAAGCAAAAAAGAAATCAAGGATCTATTGGAGTAGCCTAACGGATCAACTTACAAAGCCTCATTAACGTTTGAAACATTAAATAAGCTTTGTAAATTCTTCTCAGACACATCTGTCAGATAGCATACTGAGTCTGCAGAAAGAGAACCCAAATGAATGCACTAATACATCAAAGACCACAAGATATTTTACACCACCGGAGTGATGCGTATCAAACAATCAACGTTTCATATAACAGATGAACAGGAGATAATTGACAAAATCTGCTCAAAGGATCAAAAAACAGTGCATCAGTTATTGCTCTAGACATGGAGATTCACACTTCAATGCCATATCCTGTAAAAAATAAAAACAATAAACCGAGAATTTTAAAGCACTCTACTGCTGGAACACATTTAATCAAGATTTAATCCAAGAAAAACACTGACCAAAGAAATAAGCATTGCAGCCCCTAGTGACCTGACAGCGTGAGGCCTCAGGAAAAGTCATTCTTTCTGTAATGGAGAAAAACATATTAAATAATTTGTCTTAACTTAAAGAACAAAAATGTATGGGGACCTGAGAGTCGCGTACCCACGTCCAAGTTTTTTAGATCCATCCCACCCGTTGCTGACAGCTGAGCGTCCAGAGAAAAAATCAGATCTTGCTTGAGGGCTGTTTTACAAAAACAACAAATAAGAGGGCAATATTTATGTATACTATTATTGTATACTTTATCTTAATTTTACAATGTGTCTTTCTAATGATCACCTCCAGTACATGTCATATTCGTAAACTGAATGTTACACTTGTTTTACTGGAAACAGCATATTATGAAAACCTTGACTAACTGTATCTAATATTTTCAGAAAAAGCTATTAAAAATTCATGAATCCAGATTATCTGACCCGATTCTGACAACTTTCCATACTGGCCAAACATATATGTGGTTACTATTGCAAGGTTAGTAAAGGTGTGAAGAAGGGAAAAAAAAAAGTTGTGAAAACCAGGAGGAAAAGGATGGGCCAAGTGGTTAGGAGTTGGGTGTAAAAAAGCATATGGGGATGGGCCTCTCATTAGGACAAAACTCAAAAATCTCAGAAAAAGGAAAGTCAAACATGTTGCTCATTTTTCAGGGAATCCCCAAAATTGGCAATTTGCACTGCAGACATCAATGCAGGCTATCGTTCCAAGATTGATAGTTTATTCCACTCTTTAGAAATGCCCCGATGAAAAAGCAGAAGGGGACAAGTAGCCCGTTGAGAATTCCAGACTTGCATTCCATCAAAGCGCATTTTGGAACGATAAGAATGACTCATGTCTTTATGCTTAACAAATATGTCTGATAGCAGAGTTGAAAGCTTGAATCACAAAGTACATAATGCACACTTGGCTTGGTGCTCATTTCATCATTGTTTGCAACACTTGCCCTAAGACAATGTTTGTGACATGAACATATATACTGATCCGGACAGCCATAGTATTTGAATGTGAGGAAATATACCAAAATGTCACCTCCAGAACTCCGACTGACGAATATTCTGACTTTTTTGACCCCCCTTACACCAAATATATATGCTGGGGTAGGGGATATAATACAATTATGGAGGGGCTTCAGGGGTCTCACCCGCATATGTATGTGGTGTAAAGGGGGTTCAAAATAAAGTCAGCATTTTCGGCCGCCTGACTTCTGTGGGTCTCAGTAATGACATAAATCCAAATTTGAGGGTAAAATGGCAGCAACATCAGTTCATTAGGGTTTTAGGTCATCCTGCGTGTTCTGATTTTTTGCTACATCTCAAGGTAAAAATGGGATGGGCACATGCTCAGTTAACAATCTAGACTTTCCAAGAAAAATATATCAGGATGAAAAACATGCATGTGTAACTGGCCTTACACTTGCATATAAGTAAACGTCATGTGAAAGATCACAGTAAAGCACAAATTCACCTTACACCAGAAACAGTCATTATCCATCCACTCCCATGTGCAAACAAATACAGTGGGCCTCATTACGAATGTGGCGGAAAGGCAACAACAGTGCCGGTAGTGCTACCAGTGCCGTGGTTACCTCTCTGCCACATTACGAGTTCTGCTTGCGGGTGTCGCTCTGCACGCATGGTTAGACCAGGCGTGCAGAGCGGCACCTGCGAGTAGAACTCGTGATTGCACCGGCACCGTTATAAACGGTGCCGGTGCAACCATGCTCCCGACCCCCATTCTGCCCTTTGGGGCAGAATGGGGATCGTTAGGCTGGGAATACCGGCACCGGCGAATGGGCAATTACCGCCCCCGTTCATCTCGTAATGGGCTGGTAATGGCCCATTCGCAGGTGCCTGGGCCGGTAGCGAGTTTGGCGGTAGTCGTGCCCTTAATAAGGGCACGGCTACCGCCAAACCCATAATGAGGCCCAATGTCAACCCAGGGAACGCAGAAAAAAGTTACCTTCTGATATGAACCCACCACAACACAGTGTCTCCCAGAGTAGTAATTACATGCCCAACCCTAGATTAATGGACCTCAATAACACGTAAAACATTATGAAATGAAAACATTAAAAAATGAATGCACTTGGATAACATAGAACAAGTGTAAGCATATAAAAAAACCCATTCAAGTGTGAATATCAACACAACATTCTGTGACCCAAGCACATGCAAATGGAAGGCTTGGTTCTCTAATATGCTAGCATCAGGTGTGTACCGAAGATGATGTCGTTCTAAGGGGCAATAGCTCTGGGCAGGTGGGTTAAAAACCTGCAAGTGAGGTGAGAAAGTTGCCCTGGAATCAGTGTGGCAAGCATAGTTGTATCAGAACTGGCAAACTAGCCCTCCACCTTGACTGGGATGAAGTCACTAACCTCAATTAACTATGAACAGTACGTCTCGATATCCCTTATCATCGGAACAGCATACTATGTGGCCCATTGATAAAGTATTTCAAGGTCTAGATGGTAGTGGTGGTAGGGGTAGCAAAACAGCAAGTGGCTTGGTTCTGTCTGACATTGCCCCTCACACACACTTCACTGGAGTCAAATAGTACACTATGTCAGAACGCATGGTTTTCCAATGCTCACTTCTTTGGATGTGGTCTAAAGTCTCAAAGTACTGGAGATGGCCAGCCAAAAAGAAAGTCATGATGCTCTCCGAAAGATCTCTGATGCATATCTTCCACAGGCAAATATGTGAAACCATAAGGCTAGCCACCCCAAAGTTGTCTCTTGGGTTCTTATACATCCCATTGCCACATTTCTCATCGCAGCCTTAATGGAGTAACTTTCACCCAAAGCTGACTTTGTCCACAAAGTGCCCAGAAGGTATCATTGGTTCTAACTCCATATGCTCGACTTTCAGACTACCCTGAAATTGATGTGATAAGGAGTCCACTATGCCATTCTGTCTTCCCGGCGTGTACGTAAATGGTCTTGTCAAATGCTTGGAGGTAAATGTTTTGGCAGAATACAGATGCCGGTAATCAGTAAAGATGGTCACAGGATACAAAGTTCCTAGAATATTGTGTCTCCATTCCTGAAATGCAGCCTTGGTCAAGCGATACTTGTCCAACATGATGTAATTAGCCTCTGCTGCAGTTTGCATTTTTTTTTAAAAGAAGCAGGATGCAACTGACTTCATTGTTTTGTGTCTTCGAGAGAGCATTCTGTACACCCAAAGCGGAGCCATCTGATTAGAATAAAAATGGTGGTTGATTACAGTATTGGCCTAGAACAGAATCATTACTTCTGGAATCCAAATGGGGGATCCCCTTTGCCCAAACAACAAAACCTCAGACCTTTTTCAAAAGCCTGATTATGGAGGATAGCAGTCTTGAAGAACTATTGATTGAAGGTGGCAAATATAAAAATGTTTGTATATCTTGCAAACTCACCACAGAAGACCAATCAGTGCCTGATTTAGCCTTCAGTTCATCCATTTGCACTTGTGACAAAAGAAAACCATACCCATTCCACTACCCTAACATGAAACTGACATCTGCTGATGGAAGGGAAAAAGCGAAGGTGTGAGTTTTGTAAGAGAGGAGAGAAGGCGGAGGAGGAACTCCTTGAGTGGAAGGAGAGGATATGGAAAAGTAAAACACTTTGATGAAGGTTGGAGAAGAGGAACAGCTAAAGAGAGGTTGATGAGTTGACAGAAGGGGTAGAGAAAGAAATTAAGGCAGAGAAGAGAGAACTGGAAGGAACAAAAATGTGTACTGTTGTTTTTCCCAACCTCTTGAGTTACCTTGTTGTGGTGGTTGGGCTTAATTGTGGTTTCACATTGAAGCAGCAGGACCAAAAAAAACCTGCAAGTGAGGTTAGAAATCTGGGCTGGAGTCAATGCGGCAAGCAACAGCAGGTCTTATGTCTTTTGATGAGCCCGGCAAAGTGCCAGTCACTCCATAGCCCATGCTGACATGAACAACAATGCCACAACCTTATGTGGCTGTTTCTTTTCTATTCTCTTTTCTCTTCCGCTGAGAGTGAAATGGACGAATGAAGTGGACTTGCGCGGTGCCAGGGTAAGCATCCACAGCCCTTCCTTTGGGGGTACACACAGACGTATTCTCACCTTCACCTGGGCCGAATACACACTTTATGGCCCAGGACTTTAGAGCCAAGGCCTAGTATTTCTGGGTTTTAAGAGCTACTGAACAATGTGACAGGAAACTGGATTATAAAATGCCTAAAATGTCGCACACAAAGCTGCTAGAAGCAGCAGTACATCTACAGCAAATTACCCCTCAGCACACCCATTAGAATCAATGTGGAAAGCAAACAATAGTTGTACCAGAACTTAAAAACTAGCCCTCCCTTTTACTAGAATGAGGTCACTCTCCTTAATTAACTCTGACCAGCATATCTGGATATTCCTTACCATCCGAAACATTTACTAAGAGGCCCATTGAAAAAGTATTTCATGGTCTAGATGTTAGTGGCAGTAGGGCTAGCAAACAAGCTAGGTGGCTTGGTCCTGCCTGACTTTGCCCTCATGCACATTTCACAGGAGTTACATGGCTCACTATGTCAGAATGTATGGTTTCCCAGTGCACAGATCTTTGGATGTTTTTTCTAAAGTCTCAAAGTGCACTGGATGACCAGCCAAAAAGAAAGTCATTTGGGGTCATTACGACCCAGGCGGTAAGTACACCAACTTTACCACCATGGTGTAAACTATGTTTACACCATGGTGGATGGCGGATTTACCACCCCATTCCAAGGTGAGTGGAGCGGTAAATCCCCATTTCCCATTTACACTTCCCCATTTTTGCCCCATAGGGCATAATGGGAGTGCGGAAGGCGCTAATTATGGCACCGTAAATTACGGTGCCGTAATTAGCACCAAGGCGGTTTAGCGCCATGGATTTTAACGCCTGCTAAAAGCAGCCGTTAAAATTGGAATCAGGCGTTAAGGGTTAACGACGGCGTTAACCCTTAACGCCTGAGTTGTAATGAGGCCCATTATGCTCTGGGAACGCTCTCTGATGCATATCTTTCAGTTGAAAATATGTGAATACATTAGACTAACCACCTCAAAGTTGTCTGTTGGGTTCTTATACCTCCCATTCCCACATTTCTCATTGCTTCCTTAATGGAGCGACTTTCACCCAAACTGACTTGGTCCACAAAGTGCCCAGAAGGCATAATTGGTTCTAACTCCATATGCTCGACTTTCAGGCTGCCCTGAAATTGATGTGATAAGGAGTCCACTATACCATTCTGTCTTCCCAGTGTGGAGGTCAATGGTCTTGTCAAATGTTTGGAGGCATTTTTGGGCAGAAAACAGATTCCAGTAGTCACTAAAGATGGTCACCTGTGTCAAAGTCGTAGGAAGATAGTGTTGGCGTTCCTAAAATGCAGCCTTTGTCAGGAGCTACTTGTCCAACATGATGTAATTAGCCTCTGCTGCAGGTGGCATTTTAACAAAAAGCAGCAGGATACAATTTACTTCATTTCTGTGTGTCTTTGAGAGAGCATCCTGTATACCCATAGTAGTGGCATCTGATTACACTAAAAATAGTTGCTGATTACAATATTGGTTTAGAACAGAATCGTTACTTCAGGAATCCAAAGGGGGATCCCCTTTGCCAGACCAACAATAAAACCTCAGACCTTTTTCAAAAGCCTGATTATGGAAAATAGCAGTCTTGAAGTCTTGATGAACTATCGATTGAAGTTGGCAGATACAAAAAACATTTTATATCGATGAGGAAATGTTGTATATCTTGCACACTCACCACAGAAGACCAATCAGGGCCTGACTTTGCCTGCCGTTCATCCATTTGCACTTGTGACAAAAAACAAAAAACACTGGCATGAAACCGACGTCTGCTGATGCAATGGAGAAAGCAAGGGTGTGAGTTTTGCAAGAGAGGAGAGGAGGCAGAGGAAAAACTCCTAGAATGGAAGGAGAGGATATGGAACAAGAAAAACTCTTAGATGAATGATGTAGAGGAGGACGACCTAAAGAGAGGTTGGTGAGATGACAGAAGGGATAGAGGAAGAAATGAAGGCATAGAAGAAAGAACTGGAGGGAGGAAGCCAAGAGGAGAAAAGGAGGGAGAAAAGAATAGAGCTTTTTACAATCTAGGGAAGAAAGGTGACTCTAAGTTGGTGAAAATGGAGTCAGACCAAGGAACAGGTCATTGACAACAAGAGGAAAGAGGTGACATAGTGTACCCCAAGAGAATGTCCATTAAAGTCTTCACTGACTGGGGGAAGTTGAATTTCATGGGGTCTAGCAGTTTCAACCATGTGTAATTCCAGACCCCATCAAATGATGCAAGTGTACTGAGATGGCGTTACCTGGTATGAAAATCCTGAAATGCCATTGTTCATTCTGCATCAGCGAATAAAGACCTAGACCAAGACAGGTGACTAAGGACTGTAATGAAGTCCCAGGCAAGGATCTATGTCAACCGACCGAGGCTGATTTTACCACGGCTGGAAAGTTCGTATGAGAAATGTGTGAACCACCAAAAGTTTGCACATTTCCCATGCGAACACACATTGACATTCCTACATATCCCCCCCCACACCCACAACACACCTACAACACACCCCCCACGCATACCCTCAACACACCCCCACCCACGCCTCCAACATACACAAACCCTACTTACCTTTTTCTTCACGTTGAGTCCCTGCAGCGCCAGTTCCCTTTCACTTCCGTGATCGGAAACCTGCGCCGCAGGGTCCTTTTCTTTTTTTTTTCCTTTTTTTTTTTACTAGGGCTGCAAGGGTTTCCCCCGCAATCCCTGCTCACTATTCTCTAAAGTATAATCTATAGTATAGTTAGCGGGGTGTTGCTGGGGACACCCCCGAAGCCCCTGTTTTTTTTTTGTTGGTGAGCTGCAGGGGTGTCCCCCGAAACACCCCACTCACTATACTCTAATGTATACAACAATGTGTATACAAAAATGTGTACTGTCGTTATTCCCAAACACAGGAGTTACCTTGTCGTGGTGGTTGGGCCTAACTGCGTTTTTATTTTTGAAGCAGCAGGACCAAAGTCTCCCTCTCAGTAACAATCCAAAGGATTTGCTGTGAAAATTAGCTGGTTATGGAAGGACTGACGTTTTCCCTTGGAAACCTCATACCTTTCATAACTCTCTGTATTCTCCTACTGGCAGTGGATTGAGCTTGCTTAGTAGCCAAGATGTAAGGGAACCATTTTTTACAATGTATGCATTTCCCAGATCTGAAGCAGGAGCTCATAAAAGAAACTTTAGATACTTCACAAATCATTTCCCTTCAAGAGCCTTAATGATTCTGAAAAACCTTTGAGCAAGCACCTGTCTGCAGTCCTGGATCCTCTACCAGACTACGTAAAGGAAACTTCCTCCTGTGAAGACACATAAGATGATGGGCTTTTGTTAAGCTGCGCCTTCCTGTACGCTGTGGATGCAGCCATTTCCTTGACTTCAGCTCTGCCCTAATTTCCTCAGTTGTTTTCGAAGGAAGTCTCAGCTGGAAGGTCCTCCCCCATTTTACTGACAGCACCCCTTTTGTCATGCCAGCTCTTAGCCTGGTGCTAACAAAAGATGTTTCCAACTTTGAAAGTTTCCCACATGTTTTTCTTTCTCATTTAGTTCTCTAAATGGTGTTTGACTACCTAATTACTAATTTCTGCATCCCCTAGGAATTCCTTAGCACTATTTTCATTCCATTTGTGAATGTTGAGGACCCTCAGGGGGAGGGGATATTATTTGTGTTGAGACATTCCTTGTTTATTTATTTATTTGTTTTTGCATTTATTACAGCACACAAAACCCTTGGGTATCTAGGCGCTAGTTATATTAAGATAAAAAGAGAACTGAGAGGTGGGGAGATGCAGTAGGGTGATGGAAGACTCTTAGGAGGAGTAAAGTTAGTTGAACAGCCAAATCTTTAAGTTTCTGCAGAAGGTCCAGTAGCCTGTTCTTTTCTTTGTGCTGGTGGTAGATTATTCCAGAGTTTGGTGAACAGGAAGCTCTTGCCCTTTACTGAAAGGTGATTGAAGTTGGGGATCTTCAGGAAGTGAGAGTTTGCTGAACTTGGAGGTTGGGCGGGGGAGTATCTCTCCACGCAGCGTGAGAGGTAGGTCGGGGCAGTGTTGGAGAGACATCGGTGGACCAGGGACAATGTTTGGAACGTAATCCTTTACCGGATGGCCAACCAGTGTGCATCTCTCCTGGCTTTGGAAATATGATAAGATTTGGAGAGACTAATGGCTGTTTTTGAGAGCATTGTTTGGAATTGTCTAGAGTTTGTTCAAGTTGTGTTCAGAAGTACCGGTAAATAGGGCATTAAAGTAGTCAAGCTTGGCTCTTGTGATAGCTCTTGCAATTGTTAGGTGGTTGGGAGTGGAGATGATTGGAGCTGGGCAAGTGTCAACTTTGCAGTGGGACGGTTTTAGTCTCTTGGTAATCTTGTTGATGTCCATGTCTGAGACAAGGTGGAAGTTGAACAGGGTGCAGCTAAAGGGTGGTAAAGGGCTAGGTTCTGTGGGCGATGGTGGTTCGTTTAGCATAGCAAGTTGCTTGGAAAGGAGTTTCCCTTTGAGGGAGTTGACCTTTCCAGTTACAGCGTTTTGGATTTCTTTGTGCCAGGTACTGTATACTGTCAGGTCGGCTGAGGGGGTGGGAGGTTTCAAGATATCTGTGCATTGTGAAAAGATCCCAGGAGTTGGATAAGGCGTTACTAATTCTGGAGTTGTAGCTATTGACTTTGGTAGTGTGGATTTCCCTTCTGTAGTTTTTAGCGAGGGAGGAGAAGAGGGCTTTGGAGGCAGGGGCATTTTTTTCTAAGCTAGCTCAGAGGCACGCGTATTGGCGCAGGTTCAAGGAGTTCAGGAGTAAACCAGGTGTTTCTTTTTATTGAGGGTTTGGCTTTCCTAAGTTTGAGAGTGGCAAGCGTGTCGACTGCTTAACCAATAGTTTGCTTGTAGAGGTCGACCAGTGCTTGTAGAGGTCGACCAGTGCTGCTGGGTCTGTTACTGAGGATGGGGGAAGCACAAGGGTAGCAGGTAGCGGTGCAAGGTTTGTATGGTTGAGGTTTTTTGTGCACCAGGCCATACATTCAGGTTTGTCAGGGTGAGCTTGTATGGGGCATTCTGAATGGGGGATTTTGAAGGCAATGGTGTGATGGCCTGACCATGGGCAGGGAGTGGTGACAGGGGTGGAAATGTTATAATTGTGGTCACTTAACCAGTGTAGGTTGGAGCCTTGGTAACGGTGGGTTCGAGAGAACATTGCATAAAGTCAGCATTGTTAAGTGCCGTGGCTACACTGGTGGCCAGTGAGACTGCTGGGTCGTTGCGGTCTAGGTTGCGGTCCCCAAGGATTACAACTTTTGAGTTGGGCTTGATGGACAAGAAGTTGCTTTGCATTAAGTTATCTTTGAAGGTAAGACTGGGGCCAGGTGGGTGTAGATAAGGAGGACAGTGATAGAATCGGTTAGAGACATGAAGATCTTGGTGAATAGGGATTCACAGTTGGGGATGACGTTGGTTTGCGTGACTCTGATAGTGAGGGTGTTTTTAAAGATGAGGGCGATGCCACCTCCTGTTTTAGAAAATGTGTTACATCTCGGGATGGCAAAGACCTGGGGGATGGCAATGGAGAGGGCTGGGCCTGCAGTGGGATGGAGCCAGGTTTCAGTGATGGCAAGCAAGTCGATGTCATTGGAGGGTATAAGATCAAGGATTTCAGCTGCGTGTGCCGGGATTGATCTGCGTTGATTAGTGTGCAGTTGATGGTTTGCAGATGGCTCTGGTGGGCATCTGTATTCGCGTAATTCGCAACGGCTAGGGAGCGTAGTGAGGGAGGCGTGGGATGAACTGGGTGTGGAACCTGAGGAACCTATTCCTCATGAGAATCGCAGGGCACGAGTCAATGGCTGAATCAGGGATTTCGGGTTTGCGTGAGGCCTGGTCTGCGATGGATGGGCTGAGAGAATGAGGAGCATGGTGTTGAACACACGCAGTGAGCCAAGTGCGCAGCCTGGGGAAGTTGTTCTAGACGAGGATCGGCAGTGGCATTGCAAAAGTAGAGTCTAGGATTTCAGGTTGCACAAGGCCTGGTCTGCGAAGCTGTGGTGGGAGGTGTAATTGAGCAGTGTGGTGTGGGACACACGCGGTGAGCCGAGTGCATAGCCTGAGGAAGCTTTTCCTCTTAGGGATCGGCGGGGGCATAGCAATTGTATTGGACGGTTTTACCACACTCATTTGCCTTGCCATCACATTCATGATCATTCTTGCACTGTGTTACATCCAACAGGTACACCACTTGCAAGACCTGCATCTTCATCAATGATCATAAAGATGCCTAATGGCGTGCTAGTATGTGATCATGTGCCACTAATCAGTATAGAACTAACTTTTAATCCTTGTACTTTAATTAAACCAGCATGCTGTGGGGAGCCAGGAATGAGACATGGACACAGGGGATTCTTGGTGGTTGTTGTAGACTTTTATTGAAATGAAAAAGAGGTTGGAAAATGTCCCACTGTCCAAGATCTAGGAGGCATTTCCCTACCTCAACCAGAACGAAGGGTCCGTCAAGTGTTAGATGTCCAAAACAAAAATGTCCTGTGTCCAAAATGGTGTAAAAGGGGTATTGTCTTTTGTTCAAAAAGTGCACAAATGTTCAAGTTCAATAAAAGGTATAACTCCAACAAAGGTTTCCAATGATAAATGTTCACTGTTTCAAATGGGATGGATGACTTCCTTCCCCAGAATTCCCTCCACCAAAGAAAAAGTGCAAAGAATAGCCAAGTCCTAGTGATCAAGAGGATAACTCCATCCTTTTGTTGCAAGTCCCTCCCCCAGGATTCCACACTCAATGCAACTCCAAGATAACACAACTTTGGTGCAGGTCTCAGATCAGCTAAACACCTGCTATACTCCCCTGCTAGGTCTCTTTTACATTTTTTCATGGGTTTTAATCCTCACACTTCACTTGGTATGCTCTCTTGCCAGGACTTTACAATACAATCTCTCTTCTCACCCACACACCTGGTATAGTCCCCAGCTAGGCTTTTTTACAATTTCTTTATGGGTGTGAATCCCAGATCCGCCCTTCACCTGGTATACTCTCCTGCCAGGACTTTACGATGTGATCTCTCTTTGTCATCCAGTAGAAGGGAACAACACAAAATGAACCTGGGCGAAAGGAGATCAGAACATCTGGTACAATAGACAACACCAAATCTTGTAAAACAGATATATATATTAGCTGGTCAAGTGGCACAGCGAGTAGAACGTTTGCTTTGACATCCGTGCAGAGCCTGCTAACGCAGGTTTGAATCCCGGCGGGGCCAAACTCAGCCTTTCATCCTTCCGAGGTCGATAAATGAGCACCACACACCGTGGGTAATAATGAGAAGCGCTCAGATACCTGAGGGTTCATAGCACTATATAAGTGCCAAATTATTATTATTCATATGTATTTTACACAAATACTTATTGTTCTCAACATCCACATTCATGCACCACCATTCATTCAATCATTCATTCACACTCTCACTATACATGTCAATATTCCACACTTAGGGTACTCTGTCCACCTAGAAACATATATATTTACATACATTTCAACACTTCTTTGTAATTTCAGTAAGTGTTAATACACAAAACAAATAGCATCCTGCTTATTTGGTATAACTAAACATATGTTTCGGTTGTCACAAAATGGGCCCCTAATTTAGGCCAATTGCTTTAAGCGACCTTCTTCAGGAGACAGATGGTTCAGTTGCAACCACTCCGAAATGTCAATACGGTGGGGTATGTCATCAAACATCAATCTCCACACAAAATAATGCAGTTGCGTGTCAACAATGCACTTTATCCTGCAGTGGTGAAGGATTAGTCTGCACCTATACTGATAGGTAATTCAGGTATGGGAGTGTCTTGCGTAAAACTCCAAAGAGGAAAATAGTATAGTTCTTTGTATATGGACTTTTACATGATCAGAGGCTACACAGATTAGCCAATGGTACAACCTCTGTCCAGGGAGGTGTACCTCTTGGGCTGGGAACAGTGTTCTTATAGGAGAAACCTTAAGTTGGTTGAGTAACTGGTCAAGTAGGCTCCTCCAGTGGAAAGAGGGTTAGTACACCTAAGGGCTTTGAGAGTAATGATAAAGGGAGAGGCATTACCCACAGGCAGATGAAACCCGTGGGACACCAAGAGGGTGCTTATTAGCAGAGGGGCACACTACCCGTTGCCAGGAGGTTTGTTTCTTGAAACATTGGAGGGCTGATTAAAAATGTGGCTGATAAGTATTAGGAATTCATCATCGACCAGGCTGATTTTATTATTTTTCAAGAAAACTGGGCCCTCCGTTTTGTACTCTTACCACACCCTCCAAAAAAGGTAGAGCCAAAGGGGGCTTAATATTATGGTTCCTAGTACTTGTCCAGGGACTGTTACATCTACTCCCATTACTTCTGCATATATATTGCATGTCAGAATTCAGGGGAAATATGTTTGGGAGAAACTGAAAATGTTTAATATATATTTAAAATGTTTTATTGTTCCTTGGCCACTTCCTGCTTTGACCCTGTGCACCATCTGAGGGTCTTACCTATAAAACGAAGATCCCTGGGCCTAAAACACCCACACCTTTGACTGCAAGTGTGGAAGCCATCTGGAACACTGTGACTGGCTCCCAGCAGGACATGTAATACACTGCTTCCCTTATGAAGTCTCATCAGGGCATCCAGATCAGGCATCTGTAGCCAAGGAACAAAAAGAGCAAAGGGATGCTCCCTGTTTGAGCCTGTTAGGACTGGGAAGAGCCTAGGGCCAGAACCGTGGCTCAAGACAGGAATTTACCAAGCTTTCCCTTTAGCTGACTGCTGCTTCCACGCATAGGGATCTTTCCACCCATTGACTATCCATTCACTGCAGAGACCCACAAGACCAATGAAATTTGCTGTTAAGGGTCGATTGACTGCTGTTTGGATACGTATAGCCCCATTCTAGCCCAACTCAGAATTTACACCTGCTTCTTCTCAACCAGCCATCCACCCCTTTCTTAATTGTACTCACTTGCCTATTGCCTCTACCCTCCATCATGCGTCTTGATTTCATTCAATTCCTCATCCTACTTTTTTCCTTCCCTTCTCCCAAAGCCTTCAGGCTCAACTTGGTGTAACTTCCACATCAGTCTATGGGCTCTCCATCTTCCTTCTTCCCACTGCACCCACTGCCATCAAGATGCTCCGTGCTCCAAGGATCTCCAACCTCATTTATCCACCTTGCCTACCGCACAACGACTGCGCCACTACCCCACCTCGTTTCACTCTTTCACTAGGCCTCTGGAATGATTAATCCCTCTGCAACAAGTCATTTTATATCACTGACCACTTCGACTCTTATCACCCTCAACTTTCACTTCTTGCTGTCACAGAAATGTGGATCTTGCCTCAGAATTATACAATACTAGCAGCTCTCCACACTGACTCTGCTATCTTCTCCCACTCTTCCAGACATGTTGGGAAGGGCAGTGGTGTGGGTTCCACATCAATAAGGCCCTAGAAACGGCCCCTCTACCTCTCTCTGACATAATATCTGCTTTTTAATATGCCACTATTCAACTCCTCTCTCCTCCTCACACTGTTCTAGCTCTCTATCAACTTCCTCATCCTCTTAACTCTTTCTTCCCTAATCTAAACCTTCTCCTTGAGTCACTTTCTACCGACATCCCTATTGTCATGCGGGGGGACTTTAACTTTCCAAGCCCTCTTCAGTCGCCTGCCTTGAACGGAAGTCCCTCCCATCTGATCACTCCCTCTACTCGCTCCATGACCAGCCTACTGACTCTGGTGGGAGCTCTCTTGACATTATCTTTCTCTCTTGATCTTGTATTTCTCTCTTATTTACTCTCCTCTGAGCTCTCCATTGACCCTACTCCCTCTGATCACTCCATTGTTTCCTTTAATATCTTGGCCCCTATACCTTCTATTCCTCATCTCCCCTCTGCAATTACTTAGTGGAAATTAAATTCAGCAGGACTCTCTTGCCCCTTACCTTGATGTGACAATCTCCTTCTGGTCTCTTTCCCCTATTCATGCCTTTTCCAATGATCGCGCTATTTCTGACTTTCACTATGCACTTATGACCCCCTTTGACCAACACTATCCTGCTCACATATTAACACCTTCTCATCCCCATTGCCAGCTTTGGATCAGCTTTGAAATTCAGACCCTCAAAACCAATATTTGTTGTGACCAGCGATGGTGGTGCAAATTACAGACACCTTCCCTGCTCCTAGACTACAAAAATTCCCTTGCAGCCCTAACCTCTGCACCGGACTCTGCCAAATCCTCCTCCTTCACAAACCTAATCTTCTCCCATTGCAATCACCCCTGCAAACGTTCATCTACACCCAAAATTTGGTTTCACCTCCCAAGCCAATATCCATCGCCTCCTCCCTCTCTGCTAATGACGTTTCTAATATTTGTGGCAGTCACACTGCCCTCCTCCCCCCCAAGCCTATCAGTGTCAACCACCTCTCCCCCAATCTCTACTATACTTGAAAACCTCTCACCTACCTCTGCGATTCAATTAGCACCCTTCTGACATAGTGCCAACCCATCTTGCACTCCCATCAACCCTTTCCCTCCCCAAGTGGTCAAAGACTTTCAATCATTTGCCCTTATGTGTCTGACCTCTTTAACCTCTCTCTGTGCCGGACTCGACCCTGCCTCCCTCAAATTGGCAACTGTCCTACCCCTGTTGGAGAAACCCTCTGCTGACCCAAATGTCTGAGCAAACTATCCTCCATTTTCTCTCCTTCCCCATTATTCAAAAGTCCTTAAAAGGGTGGTCTTTGACCGGATCACTAATTACCTTGGAGATAATGTCTTTTGAGATCCACTCAATCTGGTATCTGTAGTAAACACTCCACCTAGACTGCACTCATGCTTGTCTCCAACTTTTTAACTCTAATGCCTACCACTCCAAACACTTCTTGTTGCTCTTGACACTGTCAACACCTCCCCTCTCCTCATGCCCCTAGAGGGCCTTTGGGATTTGCACATCTACTATTGTCTGGATCACCTCCTACCTAGAAAGTCGATCCTTTAAAACCTTTTGGAACTAAAAAACATCTGACCACCAACCCTCTCCGTGTCAGCGTCCCCCAAGGATCAGTCCTTGGACCTCTGCTCTTCACCCTTTCTACCTCTACCCTGGTAAAACGTACCTCATCCTTTGGCTTTCACTATCATTTTTCTGCTGATGAAACTCAAATATTTTTTTCCTTTTTTGCTTTTCCTCCTTCACCCCTGCCATATCGCACCAGATTACAAACTGTCTAACTGCAATTTGTCACTGGAGGGCTCTCTGCTGCCTCATGCTGAACTCTTCAAAAACTGAAGTCATGTTTCTCCCTGTTTTTAATGGCATCTCTTTCCTCCACCTACCAAGATCCTCCCCCACTTCTGCCAACCAAAAAATGATGGTTGGCTATCCATGAGCAACCACTCTCTTTTCAAGTTACTTTTCCTGGTGTACAAAGTTATCAATTGTCTTGTGCCTCAGTACCTGTCTGATTGTGTTGAAGTTTACTCAACATTTCGTTCCCTCCAATCCTGCTCTGCACTCAATCTCACCATCCCAGAGCCCCTATGTGCCTCCTCTCACTTATGCACCTACACCCTACTTTATTTTATTAATTGTTTATTTGTAATGTTCCTATACTCAAGTGTTTCGAGGCACATCAAGTCAGGAGGAGGGAATAGAAAGGGGGGGAAGTAGCAATCCTAATAGGCCTTGCAACAATCAGATTGTGCAAGTGTGGTAACGAGAAGTGCATGAGGTGGAGAAGTGCACGAACTGGGAGGAAAGACCCATGAGAAGGAAAGTGCAAGGGAAGCCATGTGGGCAGGGCCATGGGGTGGAAGAGAGTAAGGGGTGTCCACAACTTGCCCCGCTCCACTGAAATCGACTGACCATAAAAATCAAACTCAGCTCAATTGTGAATCTCTTCAAAGCACAGCTTAAACTTGCCCTATTTGCTAAAGAAGCTCCCCCTACCCTCTCCCCATCCTCCTTACTTGACCCACGCACTGCCTCCAATGACATTTAATAATGTAATTTTATATATTTAATCAGTACTCTTTACTTTGAAGCACATGTTCCCTTATGTTAATGTTGCCTGCATTCTTATTTACATTTAGTTTGTTTTGTTTTGTCCCTCCCACCCCGCACTTTCCTCCTTCCCGTTCCCATGCAATTGCGTTATCTGAATGACACCTGGCCTAGTAGGATCGTTGTCTGTCTTCCCTCTGTTCCCCCTCCATTGCCTCGTTGCGCCTTGAAACACTTGTGTATAGGCGCGTTATAAATGCCATATCATAGTGTATGTCCTCATTTTTTACACCCTCATAAACTGGTTTTCTACTCAGATATTACTTTCCATCTTCAGATGGTGGACGCATTCTCACAAAGGGTGCCAATGCTGTTGTACAGGCCCCCTTTGTGACAATGCCTCTGCCTTCTGTAAATGTGTAATTGTAAGTAATTTCTTATTGAAATTGACATTCCTATTATTCAAATAAATAAGCCTGCTGATGGAAAGGGTGGTGCAGTACTTTTGGCCTGTACTGCGGGCCGTCTGCTTTCCTGAGGATATTTGACTTCACCTCGCTTTGCTGCCAACTTTTGAACTCCCATTGATTAACACTGCATTATTTGTGCACTGTCACTTTAAGGAGACTTGAACTGTGGGAAGAACTCCCACTTGGAAGCGTGAATCCGGGTGTAGAGAAGGAGCTAAGTACCCCCACGTCAATTGTCCGCCCTTTTTACCTGTCTGTTGGAAACCAGTGTAAGAGACATACACGGAGCAGTTGAACAGACAAAGGGCCTCATCACGACTTGGGCGGTAAATGTGGCGGATTATCCGCCGGACCTAAATAGCGCTAACGCCAAGGCACCCGGCGGATAATCCGCCAGATCACGACTAATCGTGCACGCACCCCGGTCCAAGGCGTAAGCGCTATTAGCGCGAACCCTTAAATCCGGCGCACCGTGCGCTACCGCTAGGTCGCGCTCATAGCGCGCGGGAAACGCGTCACCGCCGGAACAGGAAATAAAGCGGCGGCCATTTTGGAAATCACAATCCGTCGGATATCTCAGGCACTGGAAGCCATCCACTCCATCCGAAGGCAGTAATGAGTCAGGAGCGCACCAGGGGCAAGTCTGCCATGGATAGGGTCAGAAAACCTAAGTTTAGCGACCAAGAACTTGAGGTCCTTGTGGATGAGGCACTGACTCACCACCACGAGCTGCAGCAGCACAAAACAAGCGCAATGCGCAGATGGCAAATATGGAAAAGTGTGGCACAAAGGGTCAGTGCAGTTGGCCGCGTGCCCCGGGATGGTGAAGACTGCCGCAAGCGGCTCAATGACCTGCGGGTTCGGGTGAGAGGCATCCTGTCCCAGCACAGGAGTGCAAGCAGGGCCACAGGAGGAGACTCATTACCCCCCCCTGACCTCACACCATGGGAGGAGAAACTGATGGGCCTCATTGATGTTGGGACCATTGAGGGCATCGGTGGAGCGGAGTCAGGGACTGGCATTGATCCAACGGCAGGTGAGTCCCATCCCCGAATACATGCATCTGAATGAGAGTGAAGGCATGTGTCTGAGGCACTGCATACACCCGTAAGTGAGGGCCACATCCCTAGAACGTCAGTGCTGCCTAGACGACCCTGTACGTGCAGTGCATGAATGACAGGGGCAGGGGATAGACTCCCATAGCCAAAGGACAGCTACGTAGAGTGGTACTGTGCATCAACACAACCACAAAAGCCTGAGCGCAGTCCACCCCAAGCACGCTTAGCCATGCTGTGTCCCTCCATGCACATCCACAACAAGCCCCACATGTTGACTGAACAGAATGCAAGTTGAATGCGTCATTGTCACTGTCTTCATTCACACTTGTTGGCATGACCTGCATCACACAAATGTATGTAGCATTGTACTCAAACCGGCCCCTATGTATCCCACAGGCACACGTCGATCCCAAGAGGCCGTTGATGATGGTGATGAGGCCACACCAGCAATGCGCCCACGACACCATGCCTCCACCAGCAATCCCCCCCCCCGAGGCCGCACCCACGGGAGAGAACACCATGGAACACCCTCCTCACCCCAACTCAGCCCCGCCAGACAGCAGCGGCAGCCACATGGCCGCAGGGAGGCTACCGGCAGCTCACCGGAACCCTACATCCATAGCCCCGACACCGAGGGAGAGAGGCCGGATTCGCAGCCGGATGTGGGAGTGACACCTTCACGTGGGCATCATGCCACCACAGCACACACCCACAGCAGCAGTGATGGGGAAGGGGCATCCACAGACCATGGAAGGCCAAGCACTGGCAGACAGCAGGCAGGGAGTCGGCATGTGGCTGTGCCCCGCTGCAGCACACCCCAGCCCGATGTCGACGCCCCGTCATATGGGAGCCCTGAGGGCCATCATTGCGAGCCAAGCAGCCCAGTCCGGTCTGGTGACATGTCACCATGCAGCCCCCCCCCAACAGCGCACAATTTGCGGTCCACCACCTGACGCGCCGGGAGAGGGCCTTGTCACTGGGGCAGCAGTAATGGGCTGCCTGGACATAATTGAAGCCAAACAGGCCCCTGTTGAAGCAATGGCCAAAGTCCAGAGCCGCCATATCAAGGCTGTGAGCAACTCAATCCGGCATGGTTGCAAGTACCTTGCCCGGGACAATGCACGCACGTGCCATGTCGTGCAACAATGCACCGCTGCCCTCACAGGCTTTGGCCAGAGGGTCTGTGAATTAACGGAGGCTGTGTCTGCCCTAGCAGAGCAACAATGTGAGGCGCCAATGCCCTCATGCGCCAACACATGATGGGCAGTGCGTCCGTGCCCTCGACCTCAACAACACCAACAGAGGGTTCACTGGACCCATCTCCAAGGCGCCGGTCCTTGCGCCACCTGAGGGCACACACACCGGAGGGTCCTGGGAGAGAGAAGCGCCCGCGCCCATCATAGGGGTGCATGGCATCATTGGTGTTGGCCTGATTAGGCAACAGCACAGTTTCGGGTGTTCACTGGGGGAGGGGGGATTGTTGGGTGTTCACTGGGGGGAGGGGGGATTGTTGGGTGTTCACTGGAGGGAGGGGGGATTGTTTGAGGGAAAAATAAATCACGTTAAAATAATCACAATGCATGGACGGTGGTGATTGTTACAAATGCAATTCAATGTAGAAGTGACATATTCTGTATTTACCTATTACCCATTTTGAAAATAATCCATCAATCAATCCCTGTCTGGCCAACCTCCCTTCCCTCAGGACCATCCTTTGTGCATGTGCTACACCTTCTGGACCTTTATCATCCTCACTGCCATCCTCAGGTGGCTGCACATGAGCATCAGGGGGCAGTGGCACATATCTGCAACAGCAGATGTTGTGCAGCATGGCACATGTCAGTGAAATTTCACGACTTCTTCTGGAGCATACATCATAGCACCTCCTGTGCGGTCGAAGCACCGGGAGCGTGCCTTCAAAAGTCCAAATGCCCTCTCCGCGCAGATCCGTGTACGGGCATGGCCAAGTGTGGGTGACGCACAGGGTTAATGAGCCACGCGTACTGGGGATATCCAGATTCATCTGTAGGGGAGAGAAAGCCGGTATGGGGACAACGTAAGTCCAGTGGGTGTACAGAGCCCTGTCATCAGTGTGATTTTGCCATATTTCTCATTTGGCCTATGACATTGTGGAGTGCGCTGTCCTATGGGCACGATTGAATCAATGGAGTAGTCTCCACTTGGTACGGCTATGTTTCGATATATAACAGTACTCATTCACATGTCGCAGGATGAGGGGGCCCTTCCATCTACTTCTGCTTGACAGAAGTGGCTGCCTCATGTGTCATTGCTAATCCATTGGCCTACAGTTGCATTTACTGCTCTTCACTATTCTGTACTGTTCTCAATGCATTCCCATGGCCATTTTGGGGACAGTGTTTGTGGGATGTGCATTGTCATCACTCGGCCTACTTATGTGTGGAGCATTCGTGGATGTACCAGGTGATGGTTTGGTATTTCTTTGCTGTCGGGTGGCCAGGGTGGGATGTCTGGAGTGTGTCAGTGTTGGGAAACATGGTGCTACTCACACTGGAGACTTTGTTGTGGTGGGTATTCCATATGTCACGGTGCCGCTACATGACTTACACCCTGCATGGGTGTGTTCTGCTGTGTTGGACATGTCCAAGGTTCATCGTGCTTTCTGCTTGTATGTGTATGCTGCTGTGATGCTACTGACTTTTGGGAATGATGGATTCGGTGTCAGGCAACATCAGTTGTGGATTGACATGCTTTGTGGTATACATTTGTACTCACCCAGTAGACATGTGTTTTGCCCTTGGTGCCTTTCCATGTACGCTGGCAGGGAACTGTTGCGTAGGAGCATGCAGTCGTGGCTGGATCCTGGGTAGCGGGCACAGGTGAGGTCAGGGCCACATGTCACCTGCACATTGAGGGAATGGTACTGTTTCCGGTTTCTGTAGGCAGCCTCATGTGCCTGGGGTGGTACAAGTGCCACATGTGTGCAGTCCAGGGCTTCTATTACATTCGGTACTTGGGCAATGGCATGGGATTGACCCTTCAGCTGGTGCACCTGTGCCTGTGTGGCTGGCAATGCAATGTGTTCGTTCACATGATTCAACAGTGCATCAGGCACCGGTACCAGCATGGCACTGAATGTGGACTGGACCATTCCATGCATCATGGCAACGGTATGGTGGTCGCTGCCAGTCCCAAGTGATAGTAGCACAGACACAAGATTCACTAGGGGAGGTACTGCCGTGCTGCTGGATATGCGGCTGCATATGTCACCCAGATTGTGTCCAGCAACTGGGTGATGGTTGCCCTGTCCAGCAGATATTCTGTCACCAACTGACCTTCAGTTAGGGCCCAGGGTGTTGGCCTGACCCTGGGGATGGCTGGGCGCCTTGCTGCTGCTGCTCTCCTCCTCCTTCTGCTCATCCCCACTGCCCCCTGCACTCCCAGGGCCCTGGCCTGGTTGACTGGCCTCTGTAGCTCCAGGCGCAGCAGGTAGTAGTCGACATCAAGGCTCCCGGTTCCAAATGGCAGCATGGTGTTGGGGGGGGGGGGTGTTGTGCATGGGTGGGTCCTTTGTAGGCCTCTGGATTGCATTGCTTACACCTGGGCCCTCATTGCTGTGGCCTATGTACTGTTACCTCCAGCTTTTTGCTGGAGGTATTTTCGGCAGATTATCCGCCGCTTTTATGGCGCTAATAGCACTTACGCCGGACTCCTTATCAATGATGTTTTAGCGCTAAGGGTTCCTGGCGCTGTTATGGCCGGCGCTTGTACAGCCAGCTGTCCTTGCACCGGCTGTTAATCCACCGGCGGTATTAGGAGTCGTGATCCGACGGACCCTTAAAATCAGCGCTATGAGCGCTACCACCGATTTTAAGGGTTACCGCCCAAGTCATGATGAGGCCCAAAGTATGGTCTCTGTGCAGTACTAGTGAAAGTACCAATACCTAGAGAATCTGGGAGACAAGGTACCCACTGAGGAAACCATGCCTACATACAAGAAAATAGGATGACCATTTGAATGAAATCCCTGAAGAAGCAGAGCACATAAACGGCAAAGGCGAATGGTGACATCATACAGAATCGAGCTGACATCTACAGAAGACTTGCAGAGACCAGAGAATGCAGATATTCTATAAGGCATCAAGAAAGTATCAAGGATAAGTGACATCTTTGGATGAAGGTGAAGATTCTAATGCCACAGAAACAAATGAAGAAATCAAGCTAGTTTAAATGTGTACAGACGTAAGAGAAACGCAAGCAGACGAAGCAATCTTGAGGCTAGCTTTATAGTGAATAGATTGATAGATTGTGTCAAGTGCATATATAGCAGTGCTATACAGTAGCAAGAAGGCCTCATTTCTAGTGTGTCGCAGTCTAAAAGCAAATTGAATTACAAAGTGAATCTCAGCAGACGAAGCTGAACGAGAAGCCAAGATCTTATCTCGAGTAAACTGACATTGGATACAAATCAAGTAAAAGAACTAAAATCCTGTTCAGAAGGCATGAACATTACAAGGAAGACATCAGAGGTTTATTAAAAAAGAGTGTTAAATGCAGGAAAAGGCTCGATTGCATGGTCTCCAGTCACATGGCAGCATGAAGTTGGACGAACGAGATGGTGACACCTATGCACGAGGGCAGACCGTACTTTTCACTCCCTAAATTTCTCAGAGCTAAGAGCACTCTCAAGGACGAGCTTCAAAGCCTAATTGTCAGTAGACCACTGAGAAGATGATGGTTTGATATGCTAATTGGTGGGAAGCAATGGTTAAGGTGAGTACACCAGCACCTGGATGGCCAGCCTGCAGGCTGCTAGAGGTAGGTGGAAAAGTACTGACAATTGTAGAGGACCGCATATTTAGGGGTCCTATAGTTTTGTAAACCAATGAGATGTTGTGTATTTAGTGACTTTCATAGTGGTCATTTTTAAGGGAGGACTTAGTTGCCCCACCTGATGTTAAGTTACCAACCACATATTCACACTGTTTTAGACTAGTATGGAACGTATACTTAGATATTCACTTAGAACCTATCACTTTCTTCAATAGTTTTTTGTAGTTTGCCACATAGGGTGACACTTGTAATGACGCAGGTCAAACATCACCGATGACAAATTCTCTGAATATAACCTCAGTTTTTTGTAAGATTAGTTGAGTAAGAGGATCGAGCGAGTGCTGATGTTCGTTGTACTCCCTGTTTTAGATAATTGACATTAAAACAGTTTTCCGTTTGCCAAACTATCTGAGTCTTTGTGATTATTGATGAATGAATCAAATCTGCATCCCCATCCATCTCCAGGGTAATTGCTACTCATCAAAGGGGCTGGGGTATCCGGTTCACAGGCTTATAAGCCATACCCATCAACCCTTGCCGCAAAGTCTGCTGCTACAAAGGGTGCTGCAGTACTGTTAGCCTGGTCGACAGGACACATGCATGATGGACCAGACAAGGTGCAATATATAAGTAAGTGAACTACAACTGATCATAATTGGAGGTCTAGTAAGTATCCTCATCCTTACCGTAAACATGCTACTGCTGCAAACCTGCGGTTTGGGCACGGTAAATCATCCTGAACGCTAACTGCTGACAGGCTACAAAGATGTGTAAAAGTCGCTGAGGGTGAACAATGCAGATGGGGGCACCAGATATTCCAAACAGGCTTCCTATACCCGTGCAGCCCCAACCCTGCTGCTCTAAGACGCGCCCATCGCTACTTATTATGATAATAAGCCCATAAGCAGCTCATTATCCTTTTGAGGGATTAAGGGTGTGGGTATGAGTGGTAAAACACAAAGCAGCCCAAGAACCAACAGTCAACCGCTAAGGTTAACATTGTCTCTGTATAGAAGCTGCTCTAATAACTGCTGCCGACTGAGACTCTTTGATCAAGGTCCACAAAGTAGCAATGGCGACCTATTATTGTGGTGGTACCTGGTAACAAAGCATTCTAAATCCCTTGCTTTAGTGGTCCCCAAGGACAGTGGAGCTTGGGGAAGCCTGCATGGATAATATACCACCCGAGCGGAATTATTGTCGAAGCTATCCCGTTACAAAGGCAACAGCAACTACAACTCATCTATTACTTAAAGGACTGCTCGGGCTAACACAGTACCACACAGTGCCAAGCAGCGGAGCAAGGGCTGAGCACCAAGCTTATTCAACCTGGTCTGGGGAGGAGGGTGCCTCCGACTAAGTGCGGTCCTTGAGCTGTCGGGTGTGCCTCTCCAACCTTTCTGCGAACTTCTATTTGGGTGAACACAGTGCTCCTAGTGTAGTATGAGCCTCTACCCCAAGTATCTTATTTTATCTAACCCGGTGAGGATGGGGGGAGCCTCGGAGTAAGCGTGCTCTGCGAGCTGTCGGGAATGCCTCCCCTGCCCTCCTGTGGTTTGCTATTTTATTCTGGAATTACTTGGAAAGCCTAAAAATTTGATTAGTCTGTGGCAATTGGTTATTACCCTGAGTACAGCTGAACAGAAGCAGGAGTTCACGTGAGGCTCCACGAAAGCCTTTCCTTTTTATGGTCTCCGTACAGAGATTCTTTTATTAGTGGT
Organism: Ambystoma mexicanum; assembly: GCF_040938575.1. NCBI lineage: Eukaryota > Metazoa > Chordata > Amphibia > Caudata > Ambystomatidae > Ambystoma > Ambystoma mexicanum. The sequence goes on along the minus strand of NC_090928.1, from coordinate 423,910,996 downwards.
CTGGATTTCATTGTGGTCCGCATCCTATTTGGCTTTTATTGTGTTACACCATATTATATTATGTTGCAAATTAATTTAAAGAATTGTATTACACGATCAGCAAATTTCTTTTTTTGCGATTCTTAAATTTTTTTTAACACTCCATAGTATTTTAACATACATTTTATAGTGGTTATATTATTTTTCCAATACATCCAGTAATAATTAAAAGGAGAGCTGCACAACCTATCTCTCTGAGGGAAGGGAGCAAGAAGGTTTACAAATTGTTCTAACTTATTAAAGCTATTAATATCCTCATTGTAGAAATTGAAGATCTGTTACACAATATAGGAGGCCCGTAGGTAAAGTATTGCCTGACCGTCCAGCTACGTGGGTACGCCATTATGTAATTTGGACTTGAAGCACGCTCCATTATATAGGCTATGAAGCGATTGCTAGTCACATGTGTTGCTAGGTTTACAAGGTCTACTTCATAGCTATAGAAAGTCAATTTCAGTTTTAGCCACCTTTTGCATGGCCAAAGGTGATTAATGTGACTATCCCTTGTGAAACTTGTAAGCCAGCTATCATAGGTCTTCCTGGTTTTAGCCATTGTGCCCATGTGACCATACACTTCAATCGATGCATATGCTTTCAAGTAGCCCATTACTGCCCTCTTAGACCTGAAAAATCAGATGGACTCTATCATTGACAAAGGCAACCTAGCGTTGCTACTACTTCTTGACCTCTCTCCGGCCTTCGATTTAGTGAACCACAAAATCCTGTGCCTTCACCTAGCCCGTACCGCCAACTTCTCCACCAAAGCCATTGCCTGGATTGAATCCTTCCTCTCAGAGCGCAGAATGAGAGTCTTCTCCAACCTAGCAAGTGCCAATCCAGCCGCAGTTCCCTGTGGCGTGCCCCAAGGATCTTGAGCGTAACCCACGTTGTACAACATCTTCACCAAGCTTTTGTTTGATCGGCTAAACGAACTTCGAGTATTGTACACTAATTACGCAGATGACATGCAGATCCTACTGCACCTATTAGGAAACTGTGACAAAGACTCTGTTATCACAACAACATCTATCTGATCATCCAAACATGGATAGCTCAGAATGAACTCTGTTTAGATGACGACAAAACTGAGCTTTTGTTAGTCGGTACACAAACCTGCCTAAAAAAATTAGACCTCAAATACAAATTGTTTTCAATAGACGGGTACCCAATCACTGTCTCGAAAGAGGTCAAAACACTGGGGGTATACATGGACTCCTCTCTTACATTAGCAAGACAAGTTAATGCCACCATCTCTGCAGCCTCCTACACAGCTAAGATCATTAATTCTTGCACCTCACACCCAACAGTTGTTTAACCTTAGCAAGAGCCCTTATTCTGCCCAAATTGGATTATTGTAACATCCTCCTGGCTGGATCCTTTAACAAAAGCATCAATAAACTCCAAGTTACCCAAAATAATGCCATATGGGCTGCATTTAACATCCTCGAGAGAGAGAATGTATCTCAGAAACAAGACGCAAAGCGCAATGGCTACCTGTCAAAGATAGAATTATATTCAAAACACTGGCAACCACACACAAATGCCTCACTAATACGGCACCTAAATATCTGACTAACCTCTTAACCCCCACACAATCAATGAAACAGACATGCGCCTCCACTGCCTTTCTCCTTGCAGTTGCCAAATTTAGAAGATCCAAGGCCGGTGGTCACAGCTTCCCAGTAATTTCCGCCAAAGAATGGAACATGCTACCCCTTGCCATCAGATCCGACCCCTCACACTTCACTTTTCAGAGAAAACTTAAAATCTGGCTGCTCATGTTCAAATGTTAGCAGCTTTTTATCCTAGAATCACCCGGAACTCTTGTAAATATCTGCTAGACCTGTAAATATCTGCTAGACTTGTAAATATTGTACATTGAGAATGATACATCATACTATATTATATGTTTTGTTCAACTCATGTTCTTGTTACCATGTCTGTAAATATCTGTCCAGTGCCCAGATACCCACGGGTTAGGTGCGCTTTACAAGTGTTAAATAAATAAAATGATGGTATTATTATCTAGCAGCAGTAGCTTTTCATACCATAATGTTACTCTAGATATGTATAAAGCCATTGTACGTTTTATGTTAAATTCAAGTCTGAGATATTCCACTGGTAAGCACTTGGGCATTCGAAATAATATCCTTAACATCTTAGCTTCCAATCTATTAATTTCAGATGTTAAGTCATGACCCCGTACTTCAACACTGTACATGAGAACAGGAATGATCTTCACAGTATAGAACAATATTATTGTTTGGATTGAGCCTTGCCGCCCAATAAACACACTTAGGGCATCGATGAGTCTCATACATAAGTTTTGAGTTTCAATCCAGTGTGATTTCCAGGTTAATGTCTCATCAATGATCACCCCTAGATATTTGTATTTTTTTACAGATTCAAGGGGCCGGGAATCATAGTTCCAGACATACTTAGTGCTTACTCTGGAAGATTTTCCTTTAAAGACCATGATTTTCGATTTTCTAATGTTCACCTTAAAACCATTCGTATTAGCATATTTGTTCAGACAATCAAGTAGGTTGTGTAGGCCGTTTTGCGATTGATCTAATAATAATAAATCATCGGCAAAGCACAGCCAAGTTATTTTATGCAACCTGATCTTAATTGCAAAGGATTTAGAATCAAGAAAAGCTGGTGGCCGGTCAGCTAAGTAGAGGTTAAAGAGTGTTGAAGCCAGGATGCACCCCTGCTTATCTCCTCTGCCAGTGGGGGTAGAACCTGAGAGTTTGCCATCAACATTTCATCATATACTTCTACCAATATAATGGTACAACGATACTATCATGTTTAGTAGGTTTCTCGGGATACACCACGCTTTGAGTTTAGTCCACAGCCTGTTACGCATTACGGCATCGAAGGTTGCTCTACAGTTTATGTATGCACTGTATACTGCAGCTCTTTTAATCTTATTCATATACTCCACTGCTGACACTAATATTAGCAGATTGTGAGTGGTGTTAGAAATTGACTAAAGCCAATGTGGTTGGGAGGAAGAATGTTGCTATTAGCAATCCATTATGTTAGTTCAACTAAGATGACTTTTGAAAACAAGTTAGCAGGGATGTCCAGCTTTGCTAACATCCTGTAATTTACTGGATTTGTCCAAAAACCTTTCTTGTAAATCGGGAGAATGTGGCTTGCTCTCCACGATGAGGGGAGAACACCACTACTCCCGATCTCCAGAAAGAGTAGGTGAAGTGCCTTAATCCAGAGTAGTGGCGATGTTTTAATCAGGCTATTACATGTACCATCTGAGCCAGATGCGCAAGATGATTTTAGTTTGCTAATGATCAATGTGAGATCTTCAACTGAAGGTTTGCATTCCCATGCATGTGTTGGTAATTCAATTGACACATCTAGTGAAGTCTGGCTATTCATGGTTGAAGCAATCTGATTAAACCAGGCATTTTCTGCTGCGCTTTGTTGGGGTAACGCATGTGTTGATGCTCCTCTGGTTACTGCCCAAATGCCATTAGTATTCCCACAAAGCATATGGTTAGCCAGCTTTAGCCATGTTTCTCTCTTGCAGACCAAGCAATAGGTTTTTAACCATCTCTTATACAAGGTTTTTGCTTTTCTAATGGACGTGCTTATTTCCCATTCTGTATTCATGCTAATTGCAGATTTCAGTATATTCGAAACTTCAGTCCTCAATTCTTCTTTGGGCTTTGGAATGTTCTTATCAAAACGCACCTCTTTAGTGCCCGACAGGTTCCAATGTTTGTGGTGGCTTTTAACAACTCTACGTTTTTTAGTTGTTACCTTGATCTTATTTGTGAGTTCTGTAAAGTCGTCTATAATACTAGAGGCCACTTTCACTTCACAGGTCTCATAATGAACAATACATTTTGGCAATTGCACCTCCACCAATGCATTCGCTTTGTGTAGTTTTTTGGGTTCCACTGTATCCGATTATTGCCATTATTGATCAAGATGTCCCCGTTCACATCATAATCATTATTATGTGGTACAGTTTGTTCTATTTCTAGAGTGACACATAGAGGCATGTGGTCACTTTCTTCCCGTAATACTATAGCCATGTCTAAAAACATCAATATAGCGGCTGAGTTCACCCAATGCATAATATAAGGTTGAAGCACTTTTACCACTGATTCAAGTGAATGGCTTAATGGAGTCTCCACGGCAATTACACTACAATTGAGGCAGTGAGTGAGAGTAGAGGAGCCTCGCCCAGGACTTTCCTTGCTGCTTCATTGGGCATAACTTGGAGGGAGAGGAAACACCATATCTCTCAGGTACGCTTTCACAGTGTTCAATGTTAGCATTGAAATCACCCACAATCAAGAGCGGAACAATAGAGGAAGACGCCTGTAGCAGCTTTTTTACGGTTCTCCCATTCTGTGTCATTGCCACTGCTCTTGGTTGGTCATAGATATTTATTATGTTAAGCTCTTTACACTGATAAGAGGCTGTGGCACCGAACACCATTGAAGATGATCCAGATAGCTGTTTCAAGACCCAGCGGAGGCGAGTAGATAACAATAGGCCACCCTTTGGTCTTCCTGTACAGTCCTTAGAGGCTATTTGGTGGATTGTACTCCACCCATCTACTTCAACCGGCTCAATCGGTCATGTTTCTAGCAGTGCTATTAAGCAGAATAACTCAATATAAGTTAAAAGTCCTTCCTCAGACGTTAAGTGTGTATTACCCCTTGTATTCCATGAACATAGGAAGCTAGCTCCTCATGTTTCCCTTGCAAAATAGGGCTTGAAAATTGTTGGCAGCCACTGCCAATAGCCCTCACCATTAAACACACATTTACTTGTGTCATTCACGTCGATATTTACCTGTAAGTTACTAATATTTCTAACAGCTGTTTTAGCGAGCTGCTGACTTATCTTACTGGTTTTGACTATTTGCCTATATAAATCCCCAATCCTTTTCCCTGTGCCTTCTACCTCATACTCATCAGTCCATGTCTGTATTCTCGGTATCCTTCGCAGCTCCCTTCGGGGCTGTTGTGACCCTCTCTCTTCTTCCCATCGTTCTCATGCTTTGATTGGCACTATACAACTATTATCGATGTGATCTATTTTGTCATCCCTGTGTCCCCTACTCCTTCTCATTTCTTCTTCCCTTCTTCTCATCTCCCTTTTCTTTTCTTCCTTTCGTCTTCTTTACAACCTACGTTCTTCCAATCTCTGTGTTTCTATTTCATCACGTTTATTTTCCTCTAGTCGCTCTTCTGTTTCTCATACTTCTTCATTCTTCTTTTCACTTCCTCTATTTTTCCTTCTACTCTTTGTATGCCCTATCTTGTTCTTTTCCCTTCTTTTCCAGTTCCTTTTTTTCTTCTCTTTCTTTAACATGGTTTATGCCCTTTCCATCTAATTTGAGTAATATCTGTCCTCCCATCCACTCGTTCTGTACTATTGTCACTTCCTTGGCTTCGTCCATCCCTTCTTTTTGTCTCTTTGCTTCTTCCTCTATCTCTACCTGTCTGTCCCTTCTTCCATCATGCTCTTTATATTCATTGTGTGTTGACATATATTTTTGTTCTTTAATCTTGCTCCCTTCCATGTTGTCTTCACTATTATAAGCAGGGGGCTCGTATGTCAGACTAACATACCACGCTGCTTTAAAGGATTGAATCTTGTTTCTCAGAGTCTGTACTCTTGTTTTCAGAAGAAGAAAGAAGAGCTGAGGGCATTACATCCTCCACTTTATGCTGATTAAGCATCCATTCCTTTTCAGATGGGTCTTCCTTCTCACTCTGATACCTTTTCCATAGTTGGAAAATGGCTAATCTTTTCTGTAACTTCTTCCCTGTATATGCAGCATGAAAGTATGTTGTCATGTATTGCAATACAGCTCTTGATAGCGACCCTTCTTGAGGCCTAGGCATAAATATTTTGTCTGCCGTGCTTTAACCCATTCTCCATGGTACTTCCTAATCTTGGGTCTGTATCTCGGTAATGTTTTGCACAAGTATAGCCGGGGAGTGTCCCCCATAATGGAAAGTCACTTTTATTGTCAATAATTACCGAACCTTGATTGTGTTATTACTTTAATTAATTATACCACAACAATCAATTCGGGCAAGCACCATCAATCGCCGCCCATTACCAAAAAATAATTCTTAACCAATCTTTAAGCCAATACAATAATGTTCTCCTTACTCCTTTGTTTCTAGTTCTACCACCTCTTGCTGTCCTTCTGTTTTATTATTGACACTCTAAGAATCTTATTTTATTTACTATTTTTTCTCAACTGTTATCCTCTGATGATTGATGTCAATCACTTAAAAGTTTGATAACTGAGAGGCCACCAGGGGGTGCGCAGATGCAGGGAGCCTCTGTGTAATCCTCCAGTCCCACTGTCCCTAAAAGTGGTCTGAGCCCCTGGTTTTAACCCTCCAGAACTGATTGGACAGTGAGGTGTGTGAATTTCTCCTGCACCCGCAGTCCCAAAAGCGGGGAAATTAGCCCTGGATTCACAAGGAAATAGCCTCTGAGCATGGCAGAGAAATTGGAAGTGAAGCTGCCGCTTTCAGAGGAGCTGCATAGTAAAGGGTACCGGCGTTCCAATCACCCGCCGTTGTCACAAGATGATCTGTGGGACAGAGAAGGTGATGGAGAAGAGTGTCTGAGCCCCAAACTCACCCCGTGACCTCTGCCGGGCACTGGGAGAGACAACACACCCCGTGACAGTAAACCCCTTGGAGAAGCAGTAGCTGGCGTGATAGGCAGACAGTGGCTGAAACGGAGCACCACTGCGCCCGGAGGCGCTGCACAGAGGTTGGCAGAATAGGAGAGCACCGACACCCAGCTGAACCAGAGGTGAGGTGCACTCTCAGACCAGCTGGGTCAGGTGACGGCACACGGTCCGGCGTGGGAAAGTCCATGAGGGCCGTGAGGAGCTCAGCCTGCAGAGCTGAATATAAACGATACAACCGACTTGGCTAACGGGTTTGTACTGTGGAGAACAACAGTGCACCATCGAGCACAGGCCCCTTTATTGTATACCTGAATTACCCCTTGAGAACTAGATTCTGAGCCCTTCCAATGCGCGCAGGCGCTTTGTAACACTTTGTGACCTGAGGCAGCGGCCCAGCTCGCATATGCACAGGGAGGGACTGTTAGTACTCTGCCATTGCTGGTCCCAGAGGTGGGTTAACAAGGCCCACAGCGGCGCTGAGGTCGCTGAGCATGACCCACAAACTGAATATAACAGTGTGGACAGCAAAAGAATACACTGGACCAGAGAGAGTGGAACCCCTAAACCGGATGATTTCCCATTGGAGTGAACCCAATGGAGGAGACAGATAAGGGAACAAATCCCTCTGGGAGAACTTTTGTGCCCGGCTGGGCTCCAGATCTACCCCTTACATGCACAGTGCTCCCAGGGCACACAAAAGCTGTAGCCCCCCCAGCCTACTGCCAGCTCCAGGCCCTTGGGTGGGGTTGAGCAGAGGCGCAATCACCCTCAGCTGCCCATCTACAAGGCTTACTTCACCAGCCCCGGGTCTCCCACAACGGCCAAGGTGAAAAGAGCCCATCAACCACCCAAACCAACCTTCAGGCACCAGTGCACACCAGCAGAAGATCAAGCAGAGGAGAACGGTACACCCAGGGAGGGGTGTGCCCTCCTCCCGGGTCCCAGACAAAGGGTGCACCCATCAACCTGTAACTGCTGAACTGGGACAGCGGGGGAGTGCACTTGCCAATACAGGCCTTGAGTACCAGGGAAGATACCAAAGAGAGACAGTAGTCTGGCATGGCATGGGTGCAAGGTAGTAAGATTGAATTGTGGGTAGGAGGATTGGTTCCACCCTACACCATAAACCGAACCTCTGTGGTGTGGGCCCCCGACATAAGGGCATATGTCCACCACATGGGCTGCGCTAGAGGAGCAACAACCTAGGAGGACCACATGCTAAGGAAGCAACGGACATATAAGAGGCAGCACCTACCTCCCAAAGGGGTGCACAGGCGGAGAGAGCGAAGAAGGGGCCACGTACAGGACAACGGACTGATGTCCATGGAAGCAAAGCAGAAATTGGTCACCTATAAATAAATACCGAATGGCCCCAGGTCGGAAACACCGGAGTAGACCAAAATGGCAGCAACATCAGAGGAATCGGTAGCAACCAAGAAGGGCGTGGCGGCCCTGGTGGAAGAAACAAGGAACATGAGGACGGACATCGGAAGCAGGGTTGACAAGTTTACTCTGAGGATAGATAAGATGGAGGAGTGCCTGGAGGAAGTCGAAAACAACCAGACCTCCTTGAACACCCTAGAGACACAAATGGACCAACAGAAATGGAGAGCCGGGATGAGGAATTTCGAATGAAGCTGGACGATTTGGAATATTGCAAAATAGCGGAACAACCTGAGGCTCTTCGGCATCCCGGATAGGGAAGGGGAGTCGGAGCAAGACCTGAAAAGAACGCTTCATGGGGTTACAAAATTGGTGTTCAATGATGACTCCATTGACAAGGCGAAGATTGAGAGGATACACAGTGCGGGGGAGACTGCCTGGGTGCCCAAGTCAGTCCTAGCCCGATTCCATAGCTGCAGTGACAAAACAAAGATCTTAGAGAAAGCAAAGCAGAAGGGCCCAATCAGCTTTGGCTCAGCAAGAGTGACAATTTTCCAAGATTTATCCTCACTGACCCTGGAGAGGAGAAGGATGTGTATGCCCCTGACGAACTGACTACAGGAAAAGGGAGTGCGGTATAGATGGAGGTTTCTGTTCTCCCTCACATTTGAACTGGATGATCACAAACACAGGTTGATGACAGAGGGAGACATCAGTAGAGTCGTGACCGACTAGCAGGGTGGACCTGAGGGCAAAAAGAACCAGGGCGAAAGATCAGATGATGATGGCGGTGGCGCATCCCAGGGCCGAAACAGAGGTGCATCCAGACAGTACAGGAATCTGAACGCATCGCCCGTGGTGGACACTCTAAGCACACTGGGTATACAGTAAGGATGATAAGTGTGGAGGAGGTGGTTGTAAAGTGGTTTTAAGAGAATAAGGGTGCTCCGGGGAGTTCATGATGGGGTGGGTTCTAATAGTGTGATAGACCGAAAGTGCGGGTCTCGTCTGGACAGATGGCTGTCAAAAATGACATTGCCTGGTATGGGGGGGCGAGAGGGGGCGAGAGGGGGTGAGAGGGGACGAGATGGGACTCAATGGTAATGAGATTGAGTAAATGACAGACCAGGAAGGAAATGGTCCCAGTTGGTGGTATGATCTCAGCCTGGTGATGTGATGTTAACCGGGAGGTGTCGGACACCCTTGAGGGGGACAGGGGGTGGAATGGAAGGGAAGGAAGGGGTTAGGAAAAGGGTCTTCTTGAAGCTGAGTTTAGGTGGATGTGGGGAGGTGGAGTTTTGGGCTTGGCTGCCCGGGGATGGAAGAAGAGATATGGGCGTGGGGATGAGAGAATGGAAGTGAATCCAGGCATCCAGGGGTGTGGCCATCTCAGGGTGGGGACGTTAAATATCAAGGGGATGAATTCACCCAAGAAAAGATTGTTAGTGGCCAGGGAGATTCAAAGAGCGGACATTTTATAAGACTCTATACAAATCGGATGCTAACCCGGGGAGGGAGACATATTGTCATATTTAGCCGAAACGCAGATACCGTGATTTTCTCGGGAGGAGGATAAAGCACTGGAAGCCCCCATAACAGCAGAGGAAATCAAGAGGGCGTTTTTGAGGTTGCCAATGGGGAAGGTCTTGGGGGAAGATGGGTACACAGCAGGCTTTTATAGGTCATTTATCTCCCCTCTCCTCCCCTTTATGGTGGAACTCTTCAATGATATTCTGGAGACGGGGGAAGCCTGGGAATCATTCTCCTGGGCGTTAATAATGGTGATTCATAAGGAAGGTAGAGAACCCTGAAGGTGTGGGTCTTACCGTCCCATCTCTCTTCTGAACATTGACGCCACGATTTACATGAAGGTATTGGTGGCAAGACTGGAAACATACATGCCCCACCTGATAAATTCGGATCAAGTAGGCTTTATAATGGGACGACAGGGAGCGGACATGATGTGGAAAACCTTGCACTTGATTCATGAGTCGCCGGAGATCGGGGAGACCCAGCCATTCTCTCGGAGGATGCTGAAAAAGCATTTGATAGGGTGGAATGAGCTTTCTGGAGGAAGTTCTGAGCAAAGTGGGATTGGGGTCCAGGTTTTGGAGGGGCGTAATGGCAGTGTACTCTTCCCCCAGGGCTTCTGTGGCTGTTAATGGAGATCACTCCCGTTGGTCCAACCTAAGTAGGGGCACGAGACAGGGCTGCCCCCTCTTGCTGATTTTTTTTGCCCTTTCCCTAGAACCCCTAGCACAAAGAATTAGAGGGGACCTCCATGTGGAAGGTCTCATGGTGGGAGGGGTAGAGTACAAAGTGGCTCTATATGTGGGTGACATGCTGTTGCACATAAGGAACCCCTCAACCTCAATACCAAGGGCGATCCAGCTGATTGAACAATATGGTGAACTATCACCATAAGATTAACAAGGCCAAGTCAATCCTATTTCCATTGAAGGAGGTTGGACAAGGGGGTGGCAATGGGACACACTGAGATACCTGGGGATTAATCTTACAAGGGAGGCCGGTGCCTTGTTTGAAGCTAACTCCCCCGCCCTTATTACAGGATTCCAAGCTGACCTGGAAAGATGGGGGGAAACTGACCATGTCTTGGCTCGGGCGCCTAAACGCCCTGAAGATGGTTTGCCTGCCTAAGTTCTTATATGCATTCCAGATGCTACCGATGTGCATCCCTGAGTCCTTTTTCCGGGAAATAAAGGGGGCCATGCTAATGTTTTTGTGACAGGGGAAGAAAGCAAGAATGGCATACGGTGTCCTCGTATTGCCAAAAGATAGATGGGTGGGAATCTGAAATCTGAAAATGTATTATGAAGCAGTAAAGCTAAGGGTCCACATACCCCGTCTTACAATGCAGAAGGAACTCCAGTGGGTTGAGCTAGATAATAACAACTTAGCACACGCCACGGTGGCAGAGTGGCTCTGGGTACCGAGAAGCAAGCTTCCGTGCAAAATCAGGGACCAACTGATTCTGGGAACCATATGGGAGATTTGGTGGGAGAGGGCGGATATGCAGGCAGTCACCACATGGCCATCGTCCCTGAGTCATATCTGGGCACCTGGTGTCTGGGACGCGATCCCAAACCCCGAGAGATTCCAAGCATGGTTTGAGGCGGGCATGGAGAGGATAGGCCAATTCTGGAAAGCGGACACCTTCATCACAATTACAGACCTGGAAGGGGCACTGGACATAGGCGCTATCTCTATCTTTTCGTACCTTTCAACTAAAGGGAGTCCTCACAAGCAAAAAATGGAAAGAGAGGATACAGAGGGACCTCACCCCCTTCGAACAGCTACTAGACAAAAGGAGGGAAACAAAGGGATTGATCTCTGCTATGTACAGCGCATTGGTGAATGCATGGAAGGGGTCAACAGAGAACCAGAGGCGAAGGTGGGAAAGAGATATGGGAATAGAAATAGACCCAGAGCTTTGGGGGAGGCTATGTAAGGGGCCTTCATGGACTTCGATTTCTAGTCAGTACAAATTACACGCAATTAAGCTTCTCCGTGGATGGCAATATGACCCGGTCAGGCTCTCAAAGATGTTCCAGTCAGCAAGTCCCATGTGTTGGCACTTGTGTGGGGAGAGGGCCGATTATTGGCACATGTGGTGGGGATGTCCTCATATTAGGGTGTTTTGGGACAAGGTGCTGGGCTGGGTTAAAGACTTAGATGTGATCCACTATATTAAAGCGCTGTTTCTGATACTGTTTGGTATGAAGGAAGTTGAGGGGGAGCTCAGAAGGCTGACGGGGGTGACAGAGCCCCTGCTGCTCGCAGCACAGGCATGGCAGTGCAACGAGTCTAGAGACACAACAAAGACAAGTTTATAATTTGGATGTAAATTTCTTTTGAATTTGTCCCTTGATTGTTTATCATGTCCAGATCCCTTTGATTCTTAGAAGTATTGACAAATGTACGAGGTGGGATTGCTAGTTTATTATTATAGCCTGAGGGCAAAGCAATTAAACAAAATGTGTGTGCTTATTGCATGCACTCTTCATCGGTCTATTGTGTATATGACTAGATCTGAATTGAGGTGGTTGTTACAAGTATAATAAGTAAGCTGCCTTGACTATTTGCAAATAAGTTTTAGTTTAATTGAATGGAAATCATTTAAATAATATTGGGTGGATTATGTTTGTTATGTTGTTATTTGCTACCTGCAAGTAATAACTAGCTTCTATGTTTTGCTTTTACGTAAGGAAGTTTCAGAAATAAATAAAAAAAAACTGACTAAACTGCTGCAGCAGTATTTGGTAATGCAACATCTGACATTTCTTGCCTGTACATTGTCCTCAAAGGATCTTTCAAAGTAGAAGAAATTGGTGTCCTTTTCTGAAAATGTTTAGAGATAGGGTGACCATGTTGATTCCCTGTAGTCACTACATTCACTTAACTCTCTCTACTTAATCTTTTCCTATGTGAAAATACAGCAAGATGTACAGGAAGAAATCATATGTAATGCAAACTATATGGATTTGTGAATATGCAAATGCGATCTGACTGGGATGAAACAAAAGGCACTTACGGCTGTTATTAAACTATTATTAGAACGTTTGGCTCTAAATCATTTGTTGGCTTACATGTGTAGGTGTGTACTAATGTGATGTGTCTTTTTGCAATTTGAAAGAAATGTTGACCTTTTTTACATCTTTGCAACTATGTTTGCATTCTGTGCCATTTTTTTAATCGCTTCTGTGCTTGGTCTTTACTGTGTGCATAACCTTCAGAAGATATGGGGCCAGATTGAAGCAAACCTTTTTTTGGTGCAAACAATGAATGCACTAGCGCTTTTAGTCCCTTGCGCTAAAAAAAGGTGCACTCAAATCCGCATAGGGCATCTGAATGTGTGCATTCAGGTGCATTCATTAAGCTGCCCTTTTTTGCTCCCTTTGCACATGTGCACAAATAAGGGTGCATTTTTGCACATTGCAATCAACATCCCAATTCACAGACCTTGAAATGCTTAAAATATTAAAGGTCTTCCCCCCTTCAGCTGTTTGGACTAGGCAGGTGGAAAGGCTCAATGCATGAGAGGTTGATTTTTGAACCTTCAAGCATTGTCTTGCATTTCTATCCTTCAAATATGGATAGAAATTATGTTTTGTTTGTTTTCCTTCTTTCACAATGACAGGCTGTCCCTATGAAGTTCACTCCCAGCAGCACCCGTGGGTGCCTGTAGCACGTTAGTGTTCCGAGCATTGTATTCAAGGGGGCTGACTAGCTTATCTTTACGCTTCTGTTCTGTCCACCATCTGAACCCCCTAAGTGTGCCGGTCAAATTAGAAAATAAGGCGACCTGCACATTTCTTCAATGAGTGCAAATGAAAAAAGTGCATCCTCTGTGCTTTTCTCATTTGCGCTCATTTTTGAGACTCAGCCCCATGGCCTGCAGAATTGGTCACTTTGCATCAATGTGTTTACCTTTCAACGCAAGGAGATTTCTTCTCAGAGCCCCGGCCCCTAAAGACTGCTCTAGCTTTTTGGCTTACTGCACAAAAACCCAGACTCATTTAAAAGTGGAAAAGGTTGCTTTAATGTGACAGGCCAAAGCTTACAATTAAACGCTTACCTGGCTCCATGGCCTTACAAACTAAAGAAATATTTTAAACAACCAATTAACTAATTAAACATTTTCATTTTCCCCCAACAATTAAATAATTAAATAAAGCCACTTTCTCCCTAACTATCCCTTGGACCCTACCGTCTCCTTACCCCTTTTCCAGGCGTCCCGCTTTCTCCCCGGGTCCATGCCCCTCCAGGCTCAATACTGTGAAAACAGAAGAATAATATGAGGCCGGGAAAGCCCAATAAAGAAACACACCAACACAGGTTACAAAGAAACATACAAGTGCTTTATTTCAAGCTACAACAGTTACCAAGTCAATTGACAAACGGATAGCTATTCGGCTCTCAGTATAACATAACAAACGTCAACGAGGGTTCGATGTGTTAGTGAGAGACCGCATATTGGAATACCCAGGCCTTTTATACAATTTGTCCAGCCCTTGGCCAACCCTCTTGCGGGTTAACCATTCTGCGAAATATAATTCTGGTCTTGGTGTTCCTTGCAGGTCAATCCTTTAATATATGCATTTCGATTAGTTTCGCAGATATAAGTAGTGCATTTACATATAGGTCAACAGTAGGACAAGGTCTCTGTTCGCGACCCCGACAAGTGGCCTGCAGGTATATTAATTATTCAGTTGTACGGAGGTCACAACGGCCAGAATCTTATTCAGAATGTCATTTGGCCTCCATTTTGATGTTCAGGGTGACTTCTACATAACAAGAGAACCTAAAATGGCGGCTTAATCCAAGATGGCGGCTTACATTGATTTCTCTAAGGTCAAGACTTTGTCGTGGAGTTTGTTCGCGCATGATGTTTAGACAACTTGGCGTAGGCCAATACACATACAATTATTACAATAGGAGGCATGATATTGTTTCTATTCCGACAATACCTGTTCCCCCGGGGTGGCCCGCTTGTGCAAACAGCACCACCCCATCCTTTCCCGTGCCATTCCCCCATTGTGCTTCCCTCCCCCCACATCAAAAGGGGCCATGCCCCCGGAGCCCAGAACCACTTTAATACCCCTCAGAGTCCCCTCTACACCAATCTCCCCCTTCCTATGACCTGCAGCCAGTCTGACCTGCCACATCAGCAACAGAAATTTTACATTACAACTTTACTAATGCCCCGACCTGTCACACAAAACTACCAGCCAATAGCTCCTTAACAGCCACCAAAAAAAACCCTAAAAAACTTGACATGGGACATAAAAAACCCCTGCATAACCAAAATACCATGTCCCCCCCCTTTTAATAAGCCAGACACCAGACCTAACCCAAAATGAAGGGGTGGGAGGGTGGGACAATCGCCAAGTCCAACCGTCGCCTGCCTCCCGAACCTTCCCTGGACCCTTAAATACCCCAGGGAGGCGCTCTGCCCCTCACGGCCACTCGCTTGCCGTGTGCAGCGCCAAAAACCTCCCTGGGGGGGAACCACTTCGTGTTCCCCCCAGGGCCCCCCTTCGCTCCTCCCTTTGCTCACAGTCAACTCCTGCCATTGTAAATCTGCCTGTGATGCATGTGTCTGAAACGCACAACCTTGACCTTGATTGCCTTGCCCTCAGGGTTGTTGCTAGGTTTGTAAAAGATCCGGGGCTAAGCTAATGTCGGGACTGTCGGGACTCAGGGCTAGCTAGCCTTTTGGTTGTAGCCCCTGAGCTTCTATCTGGGGGCTACAACCAAAAGACCTAGGGTATAGCCCCCCCTTGACCCCTCCTAGCGACGCTTCTGCTTGTGCTGCAGATACATTTGCATAAGCACACGCTCACCCTTCTTTGCCCGACCTCTGCTTTGAGGACCCACTAGTAGGAGTTGCCTGGCTGCAATGCCATGCCTCTTGCTGGTATCCCTTGTCATGCCTCTTCACAGCATTCGTCATCTGTATATCTTGGCTGAGACAGATGCATTTCCTTGGACAGCTCAATATTTCTACCCAATCCACACCTTCATGCAGTAATAGCAGCGAGATTTTCTGAAATGCTAGCAGATCACGTAGCCAAGATCCTCTCTGGTGGTCATCACCTTATGACTCACCTTGATCAACTAATGTGCTTCTTTATTCATTTGTAGGATGCCAGCTCTGAAAACACTCCCTTTGTGACAGCCTCACCATGTTAGCATGGTAAAGCCATGGGGGGATAGCTCAGGGGCAACGTGCTCGCCTTGGAAGCAAGACGACACGCAGCACCACAGTTCGATCACCGGGTCCACGCTTAGAAACCTCTGGGTATTTAGCACGTTATAAATAACCTATCATATCATATCATATCATAATACTGTCATCCAATGGGTTAACCTACCACTCCCGCCACAACCTCTGTGCTGGATTTACAGTCATATGGGTTCCCCCTGCAACCAATGGCGTCAATGTATTACAAATATGGGACAGCAATTGCACGGGAAAAAGCCCATCAGTGTTACCTGTTTGTTTAAGGGAAATCAAGTATCTCGGGAACAGTAGCACAAGGTCCCACGAACATTCTGCATATTAGGTCAATAGAAAACCGTCTAGTCAGAATAATGCAATCAACATGCAGCGTGTCACGAGACAGCGCACCACGGAAACAGTTTGAGTGCACCACAGACACATTAGATGGTTTTTAATTATCCGTAATTTGATATAAACCAGCTCAGGGGCGTGTGCTTATCAATTAGCTTCAGAGGAACTGTTCTTTTGACCGTCAGTGGGGCACTATATTCTCCTCAGCTCTGGAGTTTTTAATTAGATGGCACCCCTTGCTGAAGGCGCAGCCCCAGCACGTGAAGCAACGCGAGATTCATAAGGCGGCGCGCGCCACGGCCCTCCTCCCAGAATCCTGGCCGCGGATGCTCTGGCAGCGTGTCGCATTTTAATTGCCTTTCTCATTACCTGCGAGACCCAGAGCACGGGATAATGATATCTGCTTCTCCTCAGCAATCTATGTCCGCTAAGAAATCCTATTTTATATCGAACCTTGTAGTTCCAAGTCGGGACAATCATCAGCCACTCACCGCTCTAATGAGCCTGTTCTCTGATTTGGCGCAATCGCTACTTTTTTTCTTCATTTTATTGACAAACATGCTACATGTGGGTCAACAGTTCTCTTTCGTGTTGCAACACACAGCGGGTCTCTTGCTCGGGATTGCTGCAAGGCAGGCGCGTATATATTACCACACAGCAATTTTCCTCTTTAAAGCAACTGTTTTATACAAGGAAGACATACAAACTTGCTTTTTTCCCCCCTGCTAATGAAATGTGCAGCAACAAACTACGGGAGAAATTCTCAAAAATTAACATAACTGAAAATACACCCAATCGCCTATTTAAGTTCTTACCAACGCCCCAGATGTGATCAACCCTCCTGTGCAATCTTATGTTCCATCCGAAGGTCGCTCCAACGTTCCATCTCTCCCAGGAGTGTGTGCTCCCTGCCCTAAGCTCTGTTCTTTCTTAGGCCGACAGGGCCCAGATATTATCCCTGGATGTTTGTGAGGTTACTCTGACCTATCTGGACCAGACTCCTCAATTCCGATGAACAAACACACTCTTTGTTAACTTTGCTGGCCCTAACAAGGGCCATAAGACTTCACCATTGTCACTTAGATGTTGTCTGAAAGACACAAACTCCTAGGCCAAACCCTCTTGGACTCCACACTTTCAGGCAACATAGCTGAGAGGTCTATTAAATGTGTTGCCATGACATGGGCAGAGGTCAGTGCGCTTTCCTATTGGACATGACTGCCACCTGGGATTCATGGAACATGTCTATCCTAAGAGAATAAGGTGACCTGCGAATTTCGTAAATGCACTTTTTCACTTATGTTCATTTTTGACAATGGCTTTCATAGTTCCAGTTGCTGCACATTTCATTAGCAGAAAAAAGCAGTTTGTAATATTAATTCTGGTGGCTAAGAGTATTGAATTCAAGGCTCTCTGCTTTGCCCATCAAGCTTTTTATCAGCAGGGAGCATCTTGTCTTTGGGAAAGTTTGGCCCGTATTGTCCTGGTCGGAACCTCTGCTCGGCTAATGCTTGCCTGGTGGTGATCCCTAGGTTCCGTCTCTCCTGTGTGGGTGGTCGTGCTTTATCCATTGCTGGGGGGAGATGAGGAATGCTTTGCCACTGTTACTTAGAACTACTCAGAGCCGTTTGCGATTCAGGCATCTTTTAAAAACACTACTGTTCTAGACTGTTGGTCTGTCTTCTACATTGTCTCTCAGCGCCAAGGTGCCCTTGGGCGAACGGGCGCTCTATAAATTGTGACAAGATAACATAACATAACCTGGCAATTCGGTTTGTTTGAGGCAGGGGCAGGCCAGCAGGGAACATATTTTTATTTTTGTATTTTATTTTTTATTTATTGGGTATTTATAATGCGCCTATGCATCAAAATGTTGTTTCGAGGTGCATCAAGACAAGGGAATGACAGCCACAGGGAAGAAGAAAAAAAACAATAACGTTCCTACTTGGTCTTGAGACATTCAGAATGTGCAAGTGTCGTAACAAGATTGCAAGGGAGGAAGTGAGGAGGGGAGGGGAAGGATGGGGGGAAACAAGGAAGAAGACACATGTTCCACCACTTCTTTGCGTACACTTCGACCACTGGGATCAAGGTGAAATCCCTTGAGAAGATCTGCTGGGGTTACAAACTACTGTAGAGAGGCTGCCACCTTTTCTTCCTTTTCCTCCCTGAATTGTGTGGAACGTGGAAAAGCCATAGGGAGGGCCAAGTTCTTTTGAGAGGATTCCATCTGCCAATCTTCCACCAGGAAACGCCCTGTAAGTTTAGTTTGGTTTAGTTTAGTTTAGTTTATTGTTCGCTTGTTAGGCGCTTATATAGGAAGTTAATTCTGTTCCAAAGCACCCACAAGGCAACAGGGAGGGAACAAGGGAATGCAGTACAATTAAAATATACAAACAAATACAGTGGAGGAAGCCAAACCTACTATGCCTTGTGATTATTCAGAACGTGCAAGTGCAACAAGGAAGAGGGCACTTGGGTAGATGCTGTTTTGTCCGTGCTCGAGGGTGAGCCACAGAAGAAGTGCTATGCAGCCAGGAGCTGCATTGGGCTAGAAAGTTCTGAGTCTCCACTGCGGAGGGTGCGCCAAGGCCAGTGCTGATGATAGACAGAAGCTGGAGAGATTGGGTGTGAGTGGTCAGGGGTCCCGAGTATGCATAAGGGTCCAAGACATCAATTCAGGAAACTGTGAGATTAGCAGAGGAAGGAGGGAAGGAGGAGGAGAAGAGGAACGTCTTGAGGTGCTTTCGGAATTTAAGAGGGTCCTGCTCAAGACGCAGATGGAGTGGGCAGGGGGCTGTTCCTACGAAGGTATCCAGCTGAGGAAAGCGAACAACGTCCTGCTCTCTGTTTAGCGAAACGCTTTACACATGAGGAGTTGGTGCCAGACGAACGGAGAGGTATAGAAGGAGAGTATTTGGGAAACAAATAAGGGAAACAAAGTCCACACAATAAATTTGAAACTGCAACACAAGGCAGAGGCAGTTCATTTCATTCCAATACAATACAATACCCACAGCATTCCCTCATCTAAACTAAGAGCAACACACCCCAATAATGAATCAGGGTATTTTAGTCCCTCCATAGAAGGGAGTGTGTTTTGTGCTAACTCATGTTAATTGAGAAAGGCATCATGTGTATGTAATGTGGCAACATGTAACACTGTTCTAGGGGGAAGGTCTAGGGGCAGCTGGTTCTGGGGATTGAGGAAAGGTTCGACTGGATGAGGTTGAGGCAGGAGGTGAAGGCAGGTGAATGCTCCTGGGGGGCCAATGATCCACGCATTATCACATTTAAAGATAACTTAATTAAGCAATGAACCACAATGGGTGGGTGCATCACCGGATCACCGGATCAGATAATGCCTGAGGGCTGAGTTACTGGCCTGAGCGACCTGCATGACTTTAACGTTAGCCCCAAGGCATTACCACACCTTTTAATGCCCCCATCCAGAGGTGTTTATTCCTATTAGCATCCCGGAATGCTTTCCCAGAATGCTAATCATTATTTTTCAAAGCTGAGAAATGGCATGGTTGCCGATTCTCAACTTTCAAAAACTACAAAACAAAACTAGAGGTAGTCCCTTCTCCCTTTCCATGTCAGCAATTGGCCATAGCTGGGAAACTCATGGAAGACCCAGTGTTCACGACGCCTTCGAGGGATGCGGAAGCTGCAGGTAAGTGGGGCAGGAGGGGCTTGGGAGTAAGGGCGTGAGTGAGGTGGACATTTGTGGTGGGGGCAGAGGGGACAAGGTGCACTTACCTGCAGCCAGGTATTGGGAAACTGGTGCGCTCCTGCATCAGAGGAGGCTCAGCATACTGGCTTTATCATGAGGTAAAACCCCATAGTTGAGCTTTCTGATTGGTTGGGAGACTACCGGATACCCCCCTCCAAGGTGCTAATAAAGGATACAAGAGAGGTGCCTTACATGTCTCACAATACATTGTTAAATCATTCTGGTATTGGAGGCCTGTTCCTGTTACATGTAGCGAATAGACATTAGACATGTCATCAAAAAGTTGAAACACGTTCTAGGATGAACTATATGAGTTGCCCCTCTTAAGTCCCTATTCACTTTACATTGAGAATTAAGGGATCATGGTCACTCTCCGTTCAAGCCTGCATGTGCGTATCTATAATTAGATCCCGATTTTCAATTTGAATTCGAAAACTGGCAATTGTACTAGTCTGTATTGTTGTGAAAAGTAAGTATTCCCAGTCTGCGCCATAAAGTTCACCCATTTACTGTATGAAAGCCTGACTCCAGTACGAATGAAGAGACCTTGAACCATCAGGATAGTAGAAAAAGAATCACTCCAGGATTCGAATTGATCCGCAACCAGGGACAGGGACAGCAACTCACATGGAGTAACTGTGGGAGACAAAAGAAGCCCCCCACCTAAGATTCAACACATAGTTGTAGGTTTTCCCAGTTTTTGCTAATTGTGGGTTGCATTTGGGAGTGATACATCACCTTCTTGGACGGTTCTCACAGTATTTCGTTGTTGAAAGCAGTTCTATCTCATGACAACAGAAATGTCTTTATTCCCTAATCACTTTAAAACACCATTCTCTAAAAAAAGTGAACCAGCCACTTGTGCTGAGCTCTGTGTTTCTCCCTTCAAAATTGAAGACCTTTCTGAAGACCGAAAGACCTTTCAAAGATGGTGGTTTTGTGGTCAGAGGTCACATGATCAGCCTGTAAACCAATCCTGGATGGTTCCTGTAGGTCCCCTGACCCCTTCAGGCAGCACCTCTAGTACAAAATATATCTGTATTAATGTTATATACAAGCTATTTTGCTTTTTTAGTTCCTGCTTGTTCGACTGGAGGCCTGAGCAAGGACTGGATGCTCAATACGCATGGTCTCAATTAACTTATTCCAATCTTCCAGGTTTCTGTGTGGTTAAACACTGTTTCCTGCACTTTAATTCAATGATTGGTATAAGCACTTTTGACATTTGTATCAGCACTTTTTTTTGAGAACTAAACAAAGTACATCTATTAAAAATACTGCAGATACCGAAAGAACTTCCTTAATTATTTCTCCATATTCTGGGAACTATTTCTTTAAATTTGCATAATTTGCATAATTTTCCTAATTTGCATAATGAGCATAATTTTAAATTAGCATGATGCAGCAGTGCCTTTCACCACCTTATTCCAAGTAGGGCCACACATATTGTTAGAGCTACACAAGTGTGATTAGCTTTTCATAACAGAAACTATGTGATGTGCACCTCAAAACATATAGTAACGTGACATTTAACATTTGTCTGCATCTGTGGTGATGTTTGTATTATTTCCTGGATCCTATTAAAAGGACACATCATTTGCAAATTAGATCTATTATTTCCCAGAGGATGCCAGAAATGTATTGCTAATGATGTCCAGAGTCGACAAGGTTGCCATTCAGAAACATAACCAACAGATGATGCACTATTTTCTCCATCATTCACATTCAGATCAGTCTGCTTAAGCCCTTTTAAAGAGATTTCCCCCATCACCTATCTCAAGTTGAAATACAATCTGCTGCTCTGCTGTCAGACAGGTTTCCACTACCTCTCTGTTTTCCCCAAACTCTTTCTTTTTCCTTTATGTTTCCATTTAAATATCTAGAAAACATCACCCAAAAGGGGAAGGTGAGTACATCTCATACCTATTGCTTAGTGTGTTTGATCTCTCTCTAGACCCATGCAAAATGATACATCTTACACTGGTTTCTTTTATTTTGGCTCTTTTACATAAGAAAGACTTCTCAGCGTCTCACATCACTAAATTGCAGATTTTAGGCAGAGTAAGTTGCTGTTTTTACAAAGCATTATGTATGTGCATATCCCAGCCCATAACATCACATTGTCCTGGGCATCTCACTGTGTACAATGCATCTCATTTGGCCCCAGCTCTATAGAATGTAATGCAAAGGTGTGGTGTGCATGTTTTAGTTGCCAAACGTCACCTAATTCCAATTAGCTTCATGTCTATGTGTGCAGAGTACGGTCCCAAAAATGTGCATATGCTCATGTTTGTAATAGCACATTGATGGGGGAAGATCAGCATTTTTTTTCTGGCATGCATTTATACATGAACACAATCACAAAAACGCTCTCAAAGAATACAGAGGTTAACAATTGTGTACCTGCTTTTGACCCCTTTCACAATGTTATTAATCTATCCCTACAACTAGGTTGTTCTCAGGCCCATAGCATGATATGATACGATATGATATGATAGGGTATTTATAACGCTTAATACCCAGAGGTTTCTAAGCGCGGACCAGGGAATCAAACCAGTGTGGCTCCATGTCGTTTGGCTTCCAAGGCGAGCACGTTGCTGCTGAGCTATCCTCCCGCATCCATACAAATGCACAAGTCAATGCAACTGTAAATAATATCATAACATGATTTCACGTCAAATAATCATTTTTCAACTGATGTGAAGTAAAAGCTATTTGCTTAATATTTCAGACAAAGTGAATGAATGGGGTCTATTTGCGTAAGTATTAATCATTCTGA
Organism: Ambystoma mexicanum; assembly: GCF_040938575.1. Taxonomy (NCBI): domain Eukaryota; kingdom Metazoa; phylum Chordata; class Amphibia; order Caudata; family Ambystomatidae; genus Ambystoma; species Ambystoma mexicanum. Next base: position 423,888,258 of record NC_090928.1, on the reverse strand, counting down.
TTCTTTCGTGAAAAAGTGATTTTATCCAATACTGCTGCTTCCCATAGTTTGGCGCACCACACCTCTTTGGCTTTCCACTGTTGTGCAAGATCCAATTGGGTCACGTTCATTAACTGTATTAGGAGAGAGGACATATTTCCAGACATTCGTTGAAGCCCTGATTGCCAGTGTCTCCCAATAATTTAACCGACAGTAATATAACCAAAGGGTTGGTAAGTAGTTGAAGGCCAGTTATATCCTTGATCCATCCCAGTATACTCCAGCCAACTCTAACACATGTGAAAAAGATCACCAGCACTCCCACATTTCCTCCAACATAAGGCTGAAGACACTGGAAAGGTCTTACTAACATGTGTGGGAGTAGGTATCGGGTCCAAAGGCCATGCTTCTAAAGACAGCATACTGCATAAGGAGGCGTGTGTCCATATAAGCCAGAAGCAAGAACTCTAGGGGAAACTGGTATGAGTCTTAAGGGGCGGGTGAGTGCGGGATGGAACGGGGGTCCTGTTTGCTTCTAGAGGGATGGATGGAGAGTTATGGTACGACTGTCAGGATATGACAGGGAAGGGGGAGGGGCTAAAGGGTGGGAAGGGAATGAGGTTTCAGGGGGTGAAGCTTCTCCCTCGCAAAGAAGCCCAATATTGCTGAACAGGAGGATTGTATGAAGTGGGGAGGAGGAGCAGCGGCAGAGACATAGGCCATGGGGAGTTTGGGGAGTGGAACGACCAGATGGTGGCACAATCCTGTCCATTGGAGGCTGCTCCAAGATGGCCTTAAAAATGAGCTCTTTTTTGCAGCAGCCTTCAACAGTCAGTTTTGAGTCATGGGGCCTCATTACGAGTTTGGCAGCAGCCGTGCCTGTAGCACAGGCACGGCTGCTGCCAAACCCATGATTTTACTGGTACCCGCGAATGGGCAATTACCGGGTCAATGCCGAGTTCGGCGGACCCAGTAAGTGCCCATTTGCAGGTGCCGGTAATAAGGGACTCCCCATCCCCATTCGGCCCCATAGGGCTGAATGGGAATGGGAGCTCGGATGCACCGGCACCGTTCCGGTGCATCCACGAGTTGTGCTCGCGGGTGCCACACTGCCCGCCATGTCAGACCTGGCGGGCAGAGCGAGACCTGCGAGCACAACTTGTAGTATGGCGGCATGGTGCCGGTAAGCTTACCGGCACTGTTGTCACCATACCACCAGGGTCGTAATGAGGCCCATAGAAACATGGGAGTAAGGTACCATCTTATATAAATATTATATGTTCCCTCTTTTAAAGTGGCACACATACAAGATTTGCCTCTGAAAATAATTTCAGTGCCAAAGAGCAGCACTGGTAGAGTATAGCAAATTGCCATAACTTTGTTAATCCACCAGTACCAAAGAGTGAGGTTTACTCAATTCTATACTCTCAGAGCATAGAATTGCACCAATTCCAACCATCTTTTACAAGGGGAAGAGTCTGGACAATCTGTTATAAGTGCTATTTGTGAGCCCAGTATCTTAAAACATCAGGGACCAACAATTCCCCTTCCCTCTTTGGTTCATTCATCAGTCAAGTCTGAAACCTGAGTACCTTTCCAGCGCAGACAACACAATGAACTTTCAGTGGAGGTTTAGCATTTAATTTTGAGGAATGAAAATAAATCAGAGTGGCCAGGAAGAAATAAAGCAATCTAGGAATTAAGTTTATTTTTAAGGAGTAGATTCAATCCAACCATGACATTTCGAATTTCATCCATCTTTCCTGATCTTTCAATAAGGCATGATATTTGATCTCTTACAAAAAGTCTGTGCTCTATTCGAATGGATTCTCAAATATTCCAATCTCACCGGTTCCTGACTAATATCATATATACGTATTGCAAGCTCAAAAACTAGAATAAACTCCGACAAGACCGCTAAAATGTTTATTAATGTTAACATCCACCACAAAGAAAAGCACATCATCCACACAGAGGGATAATTTTTTGACGTGCATCTCTCACTTTCACCCCCCTACTCTCCACTGACTCTCACACATTTTGGGCTAACAGCTTCATACCGGGATCGATAACCAGAGGCGGTAGAGGTCAGACCTCTCTTATGCCCGAGGGTGTCATTAAATGTAATTCTCGTTTGAGGTGCCTGAGAAAACGTGGGTGCCAAATCCGCATGCCATTAAACCCAATCGCAAAATTAAAAATGTACAAAATCAAAGGCTTTACGCACTTCAGAAGTCAGCAGCAATAATGAAAGATGCATCATCTTGCTCATTGCAATAACATTTACAGCTCTACAAATATTATTACGTGCTCCGCTACCAGGGACAAATCCCATCCCATCCTATCCCACCTAGGCTAAAGGGATATCTATTCTATTAGCGCTTGCTTTAAAAAGCCATTTGTGAGGCATGGCCAAGATGGCGACCATGTGGCAGAGCTGAGTTGCTAATCCATCCTCGAAATCTGACTTTGGCCCTCATTACGACCCTGGCGGAGATCGTGGTGCAATATGCACCATGGAGCACGGCGGAAAGCTGCCGATACCGCCATGGGGGTTGGCGGATTTACCGCCCCATTCCGACCTTGGCGGGGCGGTAAATCCCCATTCCCCATTTTACCCTTCCCCATTCCCATTTTTGCCCCATAGGGTATAATGGGAGTGGGGAAGGCGTTAATTACGCCACCGTAAAATACGGTGGCGTAATTAACAACAAGGTCCCGTAGCGCCATGGATTTCTCCGCCCGGAAAAACCAGGCGGAAAATGGCTCCATGGCGCTACGGGAACTCGTAGTAGGGCGGACGGGTCCGCCGCGAATAACGCTGGCGTAAACCCACTCCGCCAGGGTCGTAATGAGGGCCTTTATCTTGTAAACCTGCCACACTATGAGACACATCGATACAGTTAGCAAAAATGACTTAACTTGCTGCACAGCTGAGATCCCGATACAGTGCAGTGGTGACTGCAGAGGAGTGACGGTAAACCGCGGAGCGAGGACGCTTGATACTTTTTGCACCTTCCATGACAAGTCGTACTTGGTGATTCAGAGGGGATGTGGAGCTGAGTCGAGCTGTAGAGGTGCAGAGAAAGCCCTTATAGATGTGCGTGGGCTGAGGCTGGGGCCCTGACCGTGGCCTGAGCGGCCGTGTTGATCCGGTGGCAGCTGGTGTGGTGCAGCGGCCCTGGGGCGGATCGGGCCTTGGCAGTGGTGGTGACGTGTGGAACAGGAGGTGACTGAGCCCGATCCAGCGAGATTGGCGCCCTGGTGCTCACTGGCTCGGGATGACCATCAGCAACGCTGGTGCTGCGATGGGTGGCTGTGGGTGTTGTGAGCCCTGTGGGTTGGGCGTGAGGGTGTGCCAGTGCCTCAACGATGGCCATAGGACACAGAGCGGCTCGGCAGCCGACATGGGAAACGGCAATGTTGGAACAGAGCAGACCGAGGCTGAAGGGCTATCATGGGAGTTATGGGGTGCATGCTCCTAATCCACAGGTTTGCACGTCCTGGTGGGCTGAGGCCACTTCCCTGATGCCTGGGTAAAAAAATACAAAAACACCAGCATAGAAAACCAGCAATTACGCCATAAAATGGAGCTTCATAGCAGGAATCTCTGCGCAGGCTACAGGTATGGAGATATCTGCAGGAAATGCTGGGCAACACAACGAAGGGTGCTGGGAGGGACTACCTGTCAAACAGTGAGCTCTCAAATAACTGATTGTTGAGGACAATAAACATACTTCAGAGCAAAATTCTCACATGACCGCGCAGCATCTCAGTTATTAGACAAGACATGGACAATTAAAGAGAGGACGTCTAAAGCGGAACAGCGAGTTTCAAAGGTGGAAGACACACTGGCAGGTACATCTAAGGATGTTGCAAGCATGAAGAGCAGATATGCTGAGCTCCAACACAAGGTAACCGATTTGGAAAACCATTCACGCCAAAACAACTTAGGCCTCTTGGACCTTCCAGAGGACACAGAGAAGGGAGGCCTAGAAAAATTCCTCAAATAATTTCTGCCCAACTTGATGCCGGAAGTGGAGGAACTATGTGACGTGATAATTGATAGGGCACACTGAGTGACTATGCAATGACAAATAGCTGGTGCTCCACCAAGTACAGTTATGCTGAAATGTCTAAGATACCAAGACAAGGTGAAACTACTGACAGCAGCTCATGGAGATAGTTAGGACGGATTTCTGAACTCTGTCCTGGCAGCGCAGACGTTCACAAGGCCAACCTAATTACTTGGATCAGGGTAACCTCTGGACAAGCCAGACCAATCAGGGTAGCGATCGCGGCGGTCAAGGCTAGGTCTCAAGAGGGGTGAGGGTGACTGAAAGCCCGCAATGAGCACACAAGCAAGGACACTTACAAACTACTCCAAACAGGTGTTATATTAAAAATATATACACATTTATTCCAAGGCCTTTGCAACAATGACCGTAGCGAGAAATCACAATAAAACTCTAGTCAACCAACACATACCAAACCAATACAATATATATACAAATACAAACAAGTCTAAAGCGTTAGATGCACGAAATGTGTAGTCCACCTAGAAGGGGAGGAGAACAGGCCGTGCGAAATAATGATTAGACCCAGTCCGCCTTCAGAGGCACCTAACTAAAAGGAAGTCCAAGCCCTACGAAGAGTGGAGCCTTGTGCTCAAAAGTACCTGCACATGCTGGTGCCAACGAGCAAAAAGGGGAGTCTCTTCGAGGGAATCAGGCAGTTCAGTTTGGTGCACTAACTCAAGCGCAGCCTCCACTGTGGGCAGAAGCAGAGCGCGAGTACGGAAAGGCGTGCTGTTTGACACAGCGGGGAAAAGCTATGGGCTCCTGCAGGAGGGCGACCAGTTCCTAGCTATGCTACTCACCGGTCCCCGATGCAAGCAGACCCAGGCTTCTCTGCGTCAGTTTCAGTGCTGGCAGGTTCAGGGGAGCAGGGGACGTCTCGTCGTCGTGTAGATTCTGCAGCAGAAGAGTTGAGTTAAAGATGTCCCAAACGAAGTGAACCCACACAGTTTGTTACCACAGCAGGGCAACGGAGCGGCCATGTGTATCTCAGTCAAATGTACACTACTCACTTCAGACCTGGGAATGCCAAGTGTACGAATCGTGTGAGAGTGACAAGGACTCGAAATACTACACAACCTGGCGGCGGTTACAGAGCAAGACTCCTGGGTAGGTTGGTCAGTCTGCTGGATGGCCCAGAGACACTTCCGAAGGCTTACATGCAGGAGATGGTGAAGATGCCGAGAATAGCTGTCCCCGCTATTCCAAGGGTCGAAGTACCAGTACAGGCCTTCTGGTTTGATCAGAGGTAGAAAAGGTTTCACAAGGCGACAGGAGTGCAGAGGAGCAGTCCTTCAGGGGGTCACCAGCGATTCCTCGGTTCAGCCTCGTGGTTGCAGGATACTTAGCTCCTGTATTCCTTTGTTCGTGAGAACTCAGGAGATCGACCTCGTAGTGGCGTTTCCAGCCCCCTCTTATCCACGGTTCCCTTCGGGCCAAAACAGAGGGGACCCAATGGGAGATCCGCTCATCAACACTCACACCATACGTGGACCTATCACGGACCACGGTGGTCCCAGGCATTCACACCACCCTAGACTCTCTGGCACCCAGGATGTGTATTGGGACCAGACATCCCAGCCCACATCTTGGAGGCACACACAAGGCCTGAAGAAGCTCGCGAAAGCATCTGTGTTTCGTGGGAAAGTACATGCCCAAATAAGGAAGGCCCCGGGTCGGCTCGACCTGGGGAAGGTGAAGGGGGCAAGACGGTCAGCGGACAGGACAAAGGAGCCTTGTGGTCTGGCCATTTTGGGAGCCAGGCCACCATTTTGGGCTAAGCGCGAGAAACGCACTTAAAACGCCAAAAGGAGCTCAAAACACAAAAAACGATTGCTGCCACCATTCCCGTCCGTGATTCACTTGCACCGATCAATTACAATCCAAAAAGAGTATCTAGGGCTTGTAGAAGGCTAGAGACCCAAGAGAGCAGTAACTTAGCTTACAGTGCCCTCTTGTGTCATGTTGCACGAAAGCCGCAACATGATAAAGAAACTACGGAAAACAGCGTTTCCCGGTACTGACTGTCTTAAGGGCATGTCACTTTCCCCGTAAGAATGGAGCGAAAGCCCAGAGGAGTGAGGCAGAAGGCTGCACTTCTCTGGCAAAATCTAGATCATGGTGAAAACAACAGCAAAAAGTTTAGGGGTTGCCACATGGAAGGAAAATTATCCACAATTAAGAAATCTTTCCTAACAGACATATCTTGCACAATGGATCTATACTGGCATTATACCCATACTATAGCATTGCGACGCAAAAACAAATGCAGATATTTAATGGTGGCAGGAAACTACTGTATGAAACTGATCTGAAGTATACCTTGTTACTGCCTGCACACCTGAAAATCAATGTGGAGAGCAGGCGACACTTCTTTTCAGACCCAGGAGAAGCTGTAAGATTTGTGCAAACACTCCCAAAACATTGCTGATTGCGTGCTGTAGTCCTAATCCTAAAAAAGTAGAGCTGAGATCCTCATCCACCAATGACGATAGGCAAGATGTCTCTGCTACAAAAAACACATCCTCAACTGTGTCTGGCGGCTGAAACCCAGCTTACAGAGCTGTTACCGGTCAATTGTTGCTTTGCAGGTTGGGGTTTGGATAGCACGGGTAGGGAAGGGGAGTTATGGGAGTTGATGTTGACTTATGTTATAGCGACAATTTCATGCACTTATCAGATCCATGGAGGGTTAGCCTGGACTAACAGGAGTGCTATGGCAGAGCAAAGTTTGGCAGAATGTTTTGATGGTGGCTAAGGGGACTAGAAGCACAACGTTTGTAAAATGGAACTTTAGAGGCATTTATAATGTTGTGAAGAGGCACAGGGTCTTCTCATATTTAAAATGCCACAAAAATGAAATAGCAAGGTTGCAGGAAAGGCAGCTTACTGGCGCGGAGCATGTCAAATGGCATAATTTCAATTTCAATTTTATTAATATACATACATCAAAATCGCTTTGTATATACAACATAAAAACCAACAATAACATTATAAAAGTGAGAAGACATATACATAAAAACGGCTCATACATTGAGAAAATAAAACTCCAATAAAATATTAAAATCACATCTTATACTCACAAGTATTAGTCACATCAGACTACATTTTTGTTCAGATAGAATAACACGAGAATTAAAAAAGTCAACACACTCAATCTTCAATCAGATCAAATATTTCAATACATTTTCTATAAAATGTTATCACATAAAAGCTGAAATTTGCATCATTCCCGTCCATAAATATTTTCCACATTATTTCCGAATCATCACAGTTAAAACTATTACTGTAAGATTTCATTACATGATTTCTAATGCCTCTTAAGCTTAAACATTCTGTCATAACATGCTCAAGAGATTCCATGGTGTTTTCTCCACGTAACCGACAATTATGCTCATTTTGAGATAGTCCCTTCTTCGCCCCATCCCATTCCAAATCTTTAGTTATGTTAAATTTTAAAAGCAAGTATTGTCTAAAGACCCATGCTTCACGGAATGCCACAATATAGTTTGGAAGACAATTTCGTGAATTAATATATTCAATAAAGGGGCCACTATGCGAATTGGTAGAAAGAAGGAACATATTATTTTCATGATTGTATGATCGAATCTTCCTTTTTAGCCATTGTTTTATTCCATTGATATTATTTGGAAGTAAAGTAAGCTCACATCCACTCTTCCATTCATTAAAAATAGAGAATATTGTACCCCACACTCAAATCAAAGTAAAATTGTCTAAGCATAGAAAGACCTTAGTGCAGTCACCAATGATAGTATTGATATTCAGGGTCATCAAGTCAACAGAGCGCATAAAGGATCTATTGATCAAAATGGATTGAATGCACGTAAACTCAAACTCAAGATATAGATATTCCACTGAAACAGCATGAGGCATGCAAAACAACTTCCTTAGCATTCTGTCTTAAAATATTTTTAGTTCTTTAGTGAAACCGTGACCCAATATCTCTATCCCATAAGTAAGAAGAGGAACAATTTTCATTGTGTAGAGTAGCAGGACTGTTTCAACCAGAAAAATGCCATTTCTACCAATGAAGACACTCACCAGTTTCCAGCATTTAATCTTGGGTCTTTCCCAATGTACCTTCCAATCAGGTTATTATCAACAAGTAGTCCTAAATAGGTGTAGCTGGTAACACACTCTAGTTACTTTGAGGCCAATATCCAAGATAAGGTCACATTTTTCTTTTTCTTATTTCCAGCAAATATCATTAATTTACTTTTTTCTGTGTTGATTTGGAGTCCATTGGCTTTAGCAAAACTACCCAACCCGTCAAGCAGACATTGAAGTCCCTTTGGTGTGTAGTCTAATAACAAGATGTCATCCGAATATCCAAGCCAGCTGATACGCTGTGTACCTACCTTTACAGGATATAGCAACTCTGAATTGAAGGACACTGCTAAGTCAGCCAGGTATAAATTGAATAGAGTCGCTGTGAGTAGGAAGTGGATGCAGAGAGTTGTCCTATACCATTCAGACGCACTTTGACACTTGTATTAGTATGAAGAAACATCAACATTTTTAGAAGACCACAGGGAATGCTCCAGGCAAGTTGTTCCTCACTAGAGTATTGAATGTGGCACTGAAGTCAATGTATGCGGCACATACCTTAATTTTTCTACGAATCCAGGCATATTCTATTGATGACACTAGAGTAATTATATTAAGCCTGGTTCGTGACTTTGCCCTAAATCCGGTCTGATATTTACTTAATATGTCATGCTCATTTATCCATGTATTTAGCTCAGCCAAAAGTATCCGTGCAAACAATTTAGCAGGGATATCAAGCATGGCCAAGAGTCGGTAGTTTTGACGGTCGCCATGCTGGCCCTTCCTGTATATAGGGAGGATATGGCTCTCTCTCCATGATGGCGGTAAAAGGCCAGACTTTCCAATATCAGTGTATAAATAGCATAGTGCTTCAGCCCATAATGCAGGAGACATTTTCATTAGACCATTATTATTCCCACTCGGGCCACATGCGCGAGAGGCATTTAGATGTTCAATTATGCCCTGAATATCGGAGCGAGTTGCTAGGCAGATCCACGGTGTATCGGGGATAGCAGTCTTAGTATCATCACCATCAACTACGACCAGATTTTTATTATGTGATTGGCCCAAACCTCTTCAGGAATACTATTAATGGGTAAGTCACACTTTTTATTTGCTCTCATTTCTCTCAATTTTTTCCCACTGTGTTCTTTGTAGTAGCCAAATGAGCAATGGTGAGCCATTGCTCATTTTCACATGATTGTTTATGTTGTTTTAACCATCTTCTATATTCTGATTTAGCTTTTTTAATCTTAATGTTTATTATCACTGCATCAAGTTGTCACGATGAAGATAAGAGTAATGTAGAAATGGTAAATCAAAGTCTTTTCTTTTCCTGATTAATTTTGGGTTCATAATTGTCTCATTTTTTTGGGACCCTATTGGTACGTTCTTGGGCAGATTTGTATTCACTGGAAGACATCACCTAGCTCTTAATTTGTTCAATAGTTTGTGCGAATACCTCACTTATATTCTGACCGCTCACGTTATTTTTCTGACAAGCCTCAATGAAGATAGGCCTCAATTGCTCACAGAAAATGTTACCCCTAGCAAGATTATCTGGAGGCCATTGAATGCGGTTTCCTCCATTTTTAAGGAAGATATTACCAGATTTGCCATAAGTTATCTCCTTTGAAACCATGTCATGAGTCTTAAACAATACACATAAGGGTAGGTGGCCACTCTCGTCACGCGACATTATCCCCATATCAAGTACCCTCTCTAACACACTAGCATTTCTGAACACATAATCGAGAGGGGAGGCGCTCTTTCCACTAACTCGCATAAAACCTCATTGTTAATCGCTCGAACATAACCCGTTTAGACTTGTTAATTCATGTTCAATGAGCATGTTGACCCACGGACTTAGGGGACGCTTATATTTGGGCTCGACCTCGTTTTTGCTTCCGTCTCCACGACCAGCAATATGATGTTGGCATTGAAATCACCCATGGCATAATAAGATGAAAGGCCAGCTGTACTTTTCATCCTTCTCCACAGCAGCTAGAGGAGTAGCAGTTTGGATAGCTCTGATGGGTCAGTTTGAATTACAAAAACAAGTCTCTGATGACTCTGGCAGATTTGTTAGGATCACCGGCCAGCTACATGGTACAAGGATGTTTTTGTTGAACACCAATGTGCCCAATATAGACGGCTCTGGTTTTTTGACTTGATGTCTCATACAGTGCTCGACTAAATGGGTAGTGAGATCATATGGGGAGGCGACTTCAACTGTATACTGGACACAAAGTGGGATAGCTCCAGGAAAACAGGTTGTCCCTTGGGGACAGTGTCTAGAACATTATTATAAGTTCTCGATAAGTTCCAACTGATAGACACCTGGCGTAATCAACACCTGGATGAAATGGGATATTAATTTTGGTCACAGGTGCATAATGCGTTCTCATGTATTGACATATTTGTGAGTAAATTATCTGTGCCCAGGGTGGGACAGGCAGTTTTCCTAGATAGATCAATACCTGATCATTCTCCGGCACCTGTAATCCGGTTTCAATGCTACCGGACTGGGTGCCATAAACAGTAACTACATTTGCTGGTATCCTGGCGGCTTTACTACTAGGATACCAGCAAAGTTAGAATGTGGCCAAATGTCTTGTCCGGAGACTACGCGCTAGCAAGTCTAGACGCGGAAAAGAAGTTTTATTCGATTCACTGGGGATCCATGTACACTACATTGCAGAAATATAGCTTTGGGACAGGGGTATGTAGATGGATCTCACTGCTTTACAACAACCCAGTATCCAAAACCAGGACCAATGACATCACTTCTGAGCCAAGCAACATAGGCAGAGATTTCCTTAGCCGTGTTGCTATTTCTCCCTATTATAGAACCATTGGTGTGTAGTATTTGAAAGAAAATTGCTAACCGAGGTATCACTATAGCTGATGGCCAACACATAGGGCCTCATTACACGGTATGCGGTAACCATGGTGCAATTAGCACCATGGTTGCTGCCGGTATTTTACAGTGTCCGCCTTGGTGGATGGCAATTACCAGCCTACTTCAAGGTGAGCGGGGCCGGTAATTCCCCATTCACCAAGGTACTTCCCCATTCCCATTTTTGCCCCCCTAGGGCTCAATGGGAATGGGGAAGGAGGTAATTTCGGTACCGCAAATTGCGGTACCATAATTAGCACCAAGGTCCCTTTGCGGGCCCGTTCCTTAACAGCTGATAAAACCAGCTGTTGCGGTCGGGACCGGCAAAGGGACCTTGTAGTAAGGCGGTAAGGGTTTACCGGTACCGGTGCCCTTACCAGATTTTGACGTGGTATACAAGGAGGATCTGAGAGATATTGTGCCCCAGCTGGACCATATAGTAACCACTTAGGCTAACCTCCGGTTATCACTTATGAAGAAAATAGCTGCTGCAAACAGGTTTGACAGACAATCGTACCACAAGCGTTTTTTTAAGAAACTTGATGCTATACCCCTCAAAGTACTTCAGGTTAATAAGAACCCGAGGGTTGCATTAGCCAAGTTGAACATCCAATAGAAAATTGAAGGTTTGGTTCCCCAGATTTATGGCTGTTTTATTATGCAACACAATTACGTCATGTAGTAAGCTGGTGGAGAAAGGAGTGTTAGACCTCCTCAATAATGTTGAAAAGGTCCATATTCAACACTGACAAGGGGTATGGGGGGCAAGTACCAGTTGTGCAAGTAACGTGGTGATGTCAAGAGTAAAGTGGCGGGTGACACCATGAGTGGGACATCATTGAACATGGAAACTAGATTGAGGTATGCCGTGAGTAGGAGGCGCTGGGAAAAAATGATTTGAGAGAAAAAGGCAATTAATAATCTGTGAGTGAAATAATCAAGTAGAACCCTGGGTTGCTGCATGTTCGATGGACTAGTAGTTAACCTCAAAACTACTAAATTTGAACAGTGGCGAAAGGAAGGAGTGTCACCTCGGATTCCTTGCACAACCCAGTACAGAAATATACCAAAACAGTGTCAATGCTGTAGAGCAATAAATCAAATCGAGCTGAGCAATAGAATCATCAGCCTTGATGCTTTGGATAAAAGTTTATGATCAAAATAATGAAACAGAACTGCCGACACATGTTTCGACCCTGAACAACGGGACCTTTTCAAGGCAAAACTGTTGGTGATATAGAAAAGAATTTACATGGTGTTGACAAACACATGATACATGCAAACCAAAAAGTAAGAATCTAAATAAGGAATGGTTGCCCCAAAGCATAGTTAAAATGGAAGTAATGGGGCCAGAACTCATTCGGAAGAACCCAAGGGTACATATGATTGATAAACATCAGGCACACATAATGTGATTCCATATTCACAAAATAAAATGTTACCATTGGGAAGCGAGCATTCGACAGCCAAGATCCTGTAAAATGGCATCCAATATTGCATACATTGAAAAGAAACAAAAGATATAAAAGAGACAATGAGCTGAAAATCCTGGTAACCCTCATCGTACGGGCTTAACACATGGCATTAGTCTCTGGTAGATGAATTGTCCTTGAGGATCACTGATGCCATCAACAGAGAACAGTATTGTGCAGGTACAATGTGCCGAATGTCATGCTAATTTTGACGTAGATAGAAAGTAAGTGCCTGTAAGATCACTAATGCCAACAATAAAAAACAAACAAAAATTATGCAAGTCTAAAATTCCGACTCAATGTCATGCTAATTCTGACGTGAACAGAGAGTGAGTACCAAAGTACGAGAAAATGATGTGAGGTGTCCATGTTCAGACTGTCCATCCCTTATTTACCCCAATGGTCTCATGCAGTGGTCTCAAAGAGATTAGGTACCTTTTAACCCAAGATGGGATAGAGAGAAGACAAAGATTAGGGAATTACCATTAAGTTGGAGCGTACCACATTGTAGAAAGAACAAATTACGCAGCCTGTTCGACAATGAAGTTAGGTGCATATTGATAGATAGCCTGTTCGGTAGTGGTGTTATAAACAACACAAAACTAGTGTTGCAAAACACAGTCTGTAATGAAAAACCCAGAACAAATATGTCACAATAAGAGTGCACTACGGCGAATACAACATGGGTAGGATACTCTTTCTGAATGATTTACCTTAACGCTTCTGTGTGGTTTAAGTAAGAAGAATTGGGTTTTTCCCCAGCGCTGTTTCAATATGAGCCCTGCAAATTTGCAAAAAAATAGATTGTATTGGCGCTTAGGGTGAATGAGTGAAAATCCCAGCCATGTGAGAATCCAGACGCTCCGCGCATAAATTAATGGTGGAGACTTACCAACAAGTACTGGGGTTAGATCCCCTGTCGGAAGCAGTGTCCTGCCCTGGACTGCTCAATTGAATCCAGAACGCCTCTTCCACATGTTAAGAGGAAAGGCACTGGATGCGCGTCACGTGACATAGTCACATGCAGGTATGAAATCACACAATACTCTGATGTAATGTAAACAAGCATTAGATAGGTAATAAGGATAACACCCTTCGGACACACATCTATATGAAGATCTGATATCTTTAAAGGTTGTTGTGCGCATCCGGACTATAGGGAAGGAGGAAAGGAACTCGGTGCACATCACGTGACAAAGTCACGTGCGCGTGTATAATCCTAAAAATATACAGTGTGGTGTGACCACAGAATGATAAATAGTAGGGATGGCTCCCTTAAAGCACAGAAATAGTGTTCTGATGTATGTAGAAGCTGGTGAGTTAACTGGAATTGTGGGTGCAACATGAGAATTGACTTGAAAGTTTGTGAGGTACAAGAATATAAAATGCACATAATAATGTTAATTGATATGTGATGAGCCCAAACAGAAGAGGGCCGAGCAGGTATATGTGGGGGCTGGTTGTTCAAATGGAAAAGAAATGCAAACATTGGAATAAAATAGGTTTGACAGTTAAAAAATATGACACTTGCACATGGAGAGAGTGTTACATAAGTTTGGAATGTTTGAAGATAGAGGTTGAGCGATATGCAAATACAGGAAAAATTGACCAACGCTAAGCAAGCACATTATAAAAAATACATTCAGTTCTGTGTCTGTATTTAATCCCAGGCTAGTGCAACGAAGTTTGGCAATGGTCTGTGCCACAAGCTGGCGTAATAATAGTAGGCGGTCACCGCCTCTTGGGTGTACATGAGCTTGCATTAGTCCAAAGAACTTGAGGTCATTTACTGAGTCCAATTGATGAAGGTGTTGCCAGTGCATGGCCAATGGTAATTTGGGATCTTGACTTTTCAGGTGGGCAAAGTGCTCCCAGATGCTTACTCGTAGCTCTCTGATAGTAGAACCAACATATACCTTACGACATACACACTGGATAGCATACACTATGAATTTGGACTTGCAGTGGATGAAATCAGAAATCTGAATTGTAAGACCTTGATGACAACTAAACACATTATGATTTAGAGAGAATTTACACAAGTTACTGAAAAATCCTGAAGGTTTAGGTTGAGGCCATGTCAGAGACTGTTTGGGAGCAGGCTTTGGTGGAAGGGACGAGGGGCAAAGTTGGTTGCGCAACATTTTGTTGCGAGTGAAAATAAGTTTGGGTGTTTTGGAGATATAAGATTGCAAGTCAGGGTCAAGATACAGTAAATGTCAATGTTTATTCAGTAGTTGATAAACCATGTTGCTGTCTTGTGAATATTTGGTAATAAACTGCACATTGTCAGATTGCTTGGTATTGGAAACTTTATGAGTAGCCAGGATCGAATCTCTGGTCATTCCGTTGATGTGATCTAACCCTTGGTTGATAAAGTGATCTTTATAACCTCGTTCCAAAAACCTCTGCCTGATCATGTTACACTCTCGTTCAAAAGCCACCTGTGTACTGCAGTTGCGTCTTGCACGGTGGAACTCCCCGAATGGGATGCTAGTGATAACAGATTTTCTGTGGCAGCTGGAGGCATGGAGGATTGCATTAACAGCTGTTGTTTTTTTGGAAGGTTTCAGTCTGTAACATGCCATTGGTAATGTACATCCGAAGATCAAGAAATTCTATTGAGTCTGAACTCACATGTCCAGAGAATTCAATACCAAAATCGTTATGATTCAGATAATTGGAGAATTCTTCGAATTTAGGTAACGTCCCGTTCCAAATGACGAGAACGTCATCAATGTATCCTTTCCATACAAAAAGATTATGCTTGAATTCATGATTGCTGAAAATGTATTTCTACTAAAAAAAAAACATGAATAAGTTGGCCAGGGATGGGGCATATTTCGCACCCATGGCCACTCCTTTCGTTTGTAGGTAACATTGCTGATTTAATAGGAACTGATTGTGGGCTAAAGTGAATTGTAAGAAATCTTTACTCATTTGCACATGTTCAGTGTGTGATGCTGAATGCTTGCGGAAAGTGAAATCAATAGTTTTCAAAGCTAAATGGTATTGGATTGAGGTGTATAAGGCTTTCACATCACATCTCAGTTCCGAAAAAATGCTTAAACTTTTGGTCACCCATGCAGAACGTGAACATGCACCGGTCTCCACACAAATTGACACACTTCAGAAGAAATAGAGGACATGACTAATCCCAGTACTGTCAAAGACAAACACTATGACAAAATGCATGCTTTGCTCAAAGATTGCCAGGACAAAGTCAAGATTCGCAAATTTCGTAAATTCTTTTGTGACAAAAAAGGATTATAACAATGACCAAGTGTATACCTTTCAGGCCAAATTTGATCATGACAACATCAAGCCTATAATTAAAACCCCTACTACTACTCCAGGTTCATCTGAAATAGAATTCGAAGAGGAACAATCTGTTACTTCCGAGAAAGGGGAGGGTAGTCTCACGCCCACACTTACTCATCAACGTAGAGGTTTCCAAGATGAAATTAAGCGCTACAAAAAGGGTAACATCTCTAACCAAACCTCACAAACAAACAAAACAGTACTGTTCAATGACCCTTTAGGGCGAATTACCACAACTCCTACCACATCCTCGGCGGAGGAAGAGGATCAAGGGCCAGACAAAGGGAAAAACGCAAACAAGCAGCAAACTCGCTCCAGTCTCAAGAATCTAACTACCAAATCCATTCTCCGAACCTAGTGTGCAACCTATAAAGTAAAGTTTTGTCTACTACTGAGCTGTCCCGATAGAACCAAACCAAACTTCACAAACAACTTATTCATGTTTTTTTTTAGGAGAAATACATTTTCAGCAATCATGAATTCAAGCATAATCTTGTTGTATGGAAAAGATACATTGACAACGTCCTCGTCATTTGGAACGGGACGTTACCTAAATTCGAAGAATTCTCCAATTATCTGAATCATAACGATTTTGGTTTTGAATTCTCTGGACATGTGAGTTCAGACTCATTAGAATTTCTTGATCTTCGGATCTATATTACCAATGGCATGTTACAGACTCAAACCTTCCGAAAAACAACAGCTGTTAATGCAATCCTCCATGCCTCCAGCTGCCACAGAAAATCTTTTATCACTAACATCCCATTCGGGACTTCCACCGTGTACGACGCAACTGCAGTACTCAGGCGGCTTTTGAACAAGAGTGTAACATGATCAGGCAGAGGTTTTTGGAACAAGGTTATACAGATCACTCGATCAACCAAGGGTTAGATCACATCAACCGAATGACCAGAGATTCGATCCTGGCTACTCATAAAGTTTCCAATACCAAGCAATCTGACAATGTGCAGTTTATTACCAAATATTCACAAGACAGCAACATGGTTTATCAAGTCCTGAATAAACATTGGCATTTACTGTATCTTGACCCTGACTTGCAATCTTATATCTCCAAAACACCCAAACTTATTTTCACTCACAACAAAATGTTGTGCAACCAACTTTGCCCCTCGTTCCTTCAACCAAATCCTGCTACCAAACAGTCTCTGACATGGCTTCAAACTAAACCTTCAGGATTTTTCAAGTGTGGTTTGTGTAACTTTTGTAAATTCTCTCTAAATCAGAATGTGTTTAGTTTTCATCAAGGTCTTACAATTCAGATTTCTGATTTCATCAACTGCAAGTCCAAATACATAGTGTATGCTATCAAGTGTGTATGTTCTAAGGTATATGTTGGTTCTACTATCAGAGAGCTACGATTACGCATCCGGGAGCACTTTGCCCACCTGAAAAGTCAAGATCCCAAATTACCATTGGCCTTGCACTGGCAACAACATCATCAATTGGACTCAGTAAACAACCTCAAGTTCATTGGACTAATGCAAGCTCATGTACACCCAAGAGGCGATGACCGCCTACTATTATTACGCCAGCTTGAGGCACGGACCATTTCCAAACTTTGTTGCACTAGCCTGGGATTAAATACAGACACAGAACTGAATGTATTTTTATAATGTGCTTGCTTAGCGTTGGTACATTTTTCCTGTATTTGCATATCGCTTGACCTCTATCTTCAAACATTCCACATTTATGTAACACTCTCTCCATGTGCACGTGTCATATTTTTGACCTGTCCATCCTGTTTTATTCCAATTTTTGCATTTATTTTCCATTTGTACAACAAGCCTCCGCATATACCTGCTCGGCCCTCTTCTGTTTGGGCTCATCACATATCAATTAACATTATTATGTGCATCTTATATTCTTGTACCTCACACACTTTCAAGTCAATTCTCATGTTGCACCCACAATGCCAGTTAACTCATCAACTTCTACAGACATCAGAACACTATTTCTGTGCTTTAAGGGAGCCATCCCTAGTATTTATCCATTCTGTGGTCACACCACACTGTAGCATTTGGGGATTATATACGCGCACGTGACTTTGTCAAGTGATGCGCACCCAGTTCCTTTCCTCCTTCCCTATAATCCGGATGCACACAACAACCTTTAAAGATGTCAGACCTTTATATAGATGTGTGTCTGAAGGGTGTCATCCTTATTACCTATCTAATGCTTGTTTAAATTACATCATAGTATCATGTGATTTCATACGCGCTCATGACTATGTCACGTGATGCGCATCTAGTGCCTTTCCTCTTACCATGCGGAAGAGGCGTTCTGGATTCAATCGAGCAGACCACCCCGGGACACTTCTTCTGACAGGGGATATAGCCCCAGTACTTGTTGGTAAGGCTCCACCATTCATTTATGCGCGGAGCATCAGGAATCTCACATGGCTGGGATTTTCACTCGTTCACCCTAAGCGCCAATACAATCTATTTTTGTTGCAAATTTGCAGGGCTCATATTGAAACAGCGCCGGGGAATTCCCAATTCTTCTTACTTAAACCACACAGAAGCGTTCAGGTAAATCATTCAGAAAGAGCATTTTACACATGTTGTATTCGCCGTAGTGCACTCTTATTGTGACATATTTGTTCTAGGTTTTTCATTACAGACTGCGTTTCAAACACTAGTTTTGTGTTGTTCATAACACCACTACCGAACAGGCTATCTATCAATTTGCGCCTAACTTCATTGCCGAACTAGCTGCATAATTTGTTCTTTCTACAATGTGCTACACTCCAACTTAACGGTAAGTCCCTAATCTTTGTCTTCCCTCTATTGCATCTTGGGTTAAAAGGTACCCAATCACTTTGAGACCACTGCATGAGACCATTGGGGCAAATAAGGGATGGACAGTCTGAACATGGACACTGCACATCATTTTCTCGTACTTTGGTACTCACTCTCTGTTCACGTCAAAATTAGCATGACATTGAGTCGGCATTTTAAACTTGCATAATATTTGTTTGTTTTTTATTGTTGGCATTAGTGATCTTACAGGCACTTACTTTCTGTCTACGTCAAAATTAGCATGACATTGAGTCGGCACATTATACCTGCACAATACTGTTCTCTGTTGATGGGATCAGTGATCCTAAAGGACAATTCATCTACCAGAGATTAATGCCATGTGTTAAGCTTGTACGATGAGGGTTACAAGGATGTTCAGCTCATTGTCTCTTTTATATCTTGTGTTTATTTTCAATGTATGCAATATTGGATGCCATGTTACTGCCATGTTACTGGTAACATTTTATTTTGTGAATATGGAATCACATTATGTGTGCCTGATGTTTATCAATCATATGTAAATGTGTGTTCTTCCGAATGGTTTCTGGCCCCATTCCTTCCTTTTTAACTATGCCTTGGGCCAATCATGCCTTCTTTTGATTCTTACTTTCTAGTTTGCATGTACCATGTGTTTGTCACCACCATGTAAATTATGTTCTATATCACTAAAAGTTTTGCCTTGAAAAGGTTCTGTTGTTCATGGTCGAAACACCTGTCAGCAGTTCCGTTTCATTATTTTGATCATGAACTTGTATCCAAAGCATCAAGGCTGATGATTCTATTGCTCAGCTCGATTTCATTCATTGCTCTACAGCATTGACACTGTTTTGGTATATTTCTGTACTGGGTTACGCAAGGAATCCGAGGTGACACTCTTCCTTTCATCATTGAACATGGCACTACTTGCAAAAGGTGACACCGAAGCTGGCACAGAGGGAGAAATCCCATGGTGGAACACAATGAGGGTTGGGTGCTTTGGGTATAGTTTGGGGTAGTTGTATATCATGGGCACAGGGTGCTTGTGCAAGATGTCACAATGGGGGCGTAAGGTAAGGGGGCTTTTTGAGCAATATGTGAACAGTAGAGAAGCCATTTTGTTTGAAGTCCCACACTAAGAAAGCATTTCTCAAAGACAACTCATAAGCAAAGAGCTTCAGGCCTTCTCTGACAATCAATATGTATTTTCTGAGCATTCAGCAGAAACAGTGTGCTGAAATGCTGCACTGATGAAGTTTCCCATGAGAACCATGCAACTGTGAAGTCACTCTAAGAGGTACTTTTGAGGCCAATAAGCTAGGCACCTGGAGGCACGAGGAGAATTGAAATATCATTAAATAAACTCCAGCTATAGTGTGGTATAATTTTTTCAGACTACCATTGGCAGCCAGGCGTGAGAAGGGAGCTGGGGGTTCTGGGGCATGGGATGGGAAGCAAATCAGCAGGGAAAGGTTTCGATGTCCCTAGGGTGCAACAGTGTACCATGTCCTTGCTGATGTATGCAGGGCACTCTATTGAACCAACACAGTGTGAATGTCTCACCCTTTGCCAGCTGAAGCTATTCTGTATATTGGACATCGCCAACCAATGTTAACGTTAAAGGATATTAGTACCACACACTATCACCAGCGGAGTGGTCCCCTGGCGCTCTGGCAGATCTGAAAAGGGAAGGGGGGGTAAGTTAGTGGGAACGAGTGGGAAAAGTGCAAGAGAGCAGTGATGTGCTGTTGGCAGCTTCAGTTCAATTAACACAGTTTGCTGAGCTTGGGGTGCTTTCCGGTCGGTAGCCGTCTTGTGCTATTGTGCGAGACTATGTGTGGTTTGTTTTGTTGTTGCGGTGTAGTGAAATGTGTGCGGTTTGTTGTGCTTTAGGGTTGGGGTTGTGTTTGGTTAGAGTTTGAGAGGTATATGCAGAGGGGTGAAATTGTTGGTAGGTTGGTTATTGGCATCGCTGTCTAGAGGTGATGTGCTAAATTTCCATGTTTTTTGTAGATGTGGCGCATGAATATCTCTGCATTTCTATCTAGATCCGGTGCTGGTTGTTATTTACAAACCTTTCTCTATATGACACACGCCAGTATTCACAACTATATCCAAATGTGGCACTGGTCCACCTTCAGAAATCCTGTCTATATGTGAAGCAGGCTAGCATTCACAATTCTATCTAAATCGGGCATCTGTATTTTTGCCAATGCAGTCTTGATTTGACAGTGGCTAATAATCGCTATTCCATCTAGATGTGGCAGTGGATGACATTCACAATCTTATCTAAGTGAGGCACCTGCTAGCATTCACAATGCTATCTACGTGTGGCACTTGCTAATATTCACAATGCTATCTAAGCATCACACTTGTTAACATTCACTATTCCATCTAAGGGTCTGACTTGCTAATCTTCACAATCCTTTCTAGATGCGACCCAGGCTACGCTCACAATTCCATCTAAGTGTGGCACATGCTAACATTCATAATTCCATCTAAGTGTGGCGCATGCAAACATTCACAATTATATCTAAGTGTGGTACTTGCTATCCTCCCCGATCCTATGTAGATGCGATGCAGGCTAGTGTTTATGATTCGATCTAAGTGTGGCATTTGCTAACATTCAAAATTCTGCCTGGATCGGTCGCAGGCCAGTGTTCACAATTCTATCTAAGTGTGGCACATGCTAACATTCACAATCCTATCTAGATGCGACAGAGTTCACAATTCCATCTCAGTTTGGTATTTGCTAGCCTCCATAATCCTATCTAGATGCAACGCAGGCTAGTGTTCACGATTCGATCCAAGTGTGACACATGCTAACATTCACAATTCCATCTAAGTGTGGCGCATGCTAACATTCATAATTCTATCAAAGTGTGGCATTTGCTAACATTCACAACTTTGTCTGGATCCGGAGCAGGCCAATGTTCACAATTCCATCTAGGCATGACACATGCTAGCATTCACAATCCTACCTAGATGCGACGGAGGCTAATGTTCACGATTCCATCGAAATGTGCACATGCTAACATTCACAATTCTAACTAAGTGTCGTACTTGCTAGCCTCCATAATCCTATCTAGATGTGAAGCAGGCTAGTGTTCACAATTGAATCCAAGTATGGCACATGCTAACATTCACAATTCCATCGAAGCGTGGTGCATGCTAACATACACAATTCTATCTAAGTGTGGCACCTGCTAACATTCACAATTCTATCTAGATGCGACGTAGGCTAATGTTCACAATTCCATCCGAGTGTGGCACATGCTAATATGCACAGTTCTATCTGGATGTGACGCAGGCTACTGTTCACAATTCCATCTTAGTGTAGCACATGCTAGCATTCACAATTCTATCTATGTGTGGTACTTGCTAACCTCTGCAATCCTATCTACAAGCGACACAGGCTAGTGTTCACGATGTGATTTAAATGTGGCACATGCTAACATTCACAATTCCATCTACGTGTGGCACCTGCTAACATTCACAATTCTATCTAGATGCGACGCAGGCTAATTTTCACAATTCCATCTCAGTATGGCACATGCTAACATTGACAGTTCTATCTGGTTGTGACGCAGGCTAATGTTCACAATTCCATTTAAGTGTGGCACATGCTAACATTCACAATTCTATCTAAGTGTGGTACTTGCTAACCTCTGCAATCCTAAATAGAAGCGACGCAGGCTGGTGTTCATGATTCCATTTAAGTATGGCACATTCTAACATTCACAATTCCATCTAAGTGTGGCACATGCAAACATTCACAATTACACCTATGTGTGGCTCATGCTAACATTCACAATTCTATCTAGATGCAACAGAGGCTAATGTTCACAATTCCATCTGAGTGTGGAACATGCTAACATTCACATTTCTATCTGGATGTGACGCAGGCTAATGTTCACAATTCCATCTAAGTGTGGCATATGCTAACATTCATAATTCTATCTAAGTGTGGTACATGATAACCTCCCCAATCCTATCTAGATGCGGCACAGGCTAGTGTTCGCGATTCAATCCAAGTGTGGCACATGCTAACATTCACAATTCTATCTAAGTGTGGCATTTGCTAACATTCACAATTCTGTCTGGATCCGGAGCAGGCCAATGTTCACAATTCTATCTAAATGTGGCACCTGCTAACATTCACAATCCTATCTAGATGCAACAGATGCTAATGTTCACAATTCCATCTGAGTGTGGCACATGCTAACATTCATAATTCCATCTAAGTGTGGCACATGCTAACATTCATAATTCTATCTAAGTCCGGTTCTTGCTAGCCTCCGCAAATCTATCTAGATGAGACGCAGGCTAGTGTTCACGATTCGCTCAAAGTGTGACACATGCTAACATTCACAATTCTATCTAGATGTGACGCAGGCCAATGTTCACAAATTCATCTAGGTGTGGCACATGCTAACATTCACAATCCTATCTAGATGCGACGGAGGCTAATGTTCACTATTCCATCTAAGTGTGGCACATGCTAACATTCACAATTCCATCTAAGTGTGGTGCATTCTAACATTCATAATTCTAGCTAAGTGTGGCACATGCTAACATTCACAATTCTATCTAATTGTGGTACTTACTAACCTCTGCAAACCTATCTAGATGCGACACAGGCTAGTGTTCACGATTTGATTTAAGTATGCCACATGCTAACATTCACAATTCCATCTGAGTGTGGCACATTCTAACATTCATAATTCCACCTGAGTGTGGCACATGCTAACATTCACAGTTCTATCTGGATGTGACGCTGACTACCGTTCAGGATTTGATCTAAGTGGCACTTGATAACATTCACAATTCTAAGTGTGGAACTTGCTAACATTCCGAAATATGTCAAGATGCAATGCAAGGCAACATTTACATTCCTGTCTGGAATAGACGCAGGCTGATGGTCACAATTCTAATCTAAGTATGAGTGATGTCAGTGATGTTCGCCTGGGAGTCTATGTTTTGGTAAGGTAATGAAGAGAGGCAGGGCTTTCTGGAGTAGAGTGATTGCTTTTCTCCCCACCCTTGCCACAATTACTTTTTTAGTAGCTGTCGATTGACAGCAATGGCAAACAAGTGTTTTTGACTGATCAGCCCAATCAGGTAATTGAGGGGCGTTGTGGGAAGTTTTGTGATGTCACAAGGGGTGCTAATGTAATTGTGGCCAAAAAATGTTATCACCCAATTAAGATAATTCAACATATATTTGGATATAGGCGACTGACGTAGTTCCACAAATTTAAAATTGTGACTTGCCTTAAAAATGTAACTTAAATGGTGTATGGTAATTTGGAAAATGATGTATTAAATGTTCAGCCACAGTGGGTGGAGTTGACAGCTTATTTCATTCAGTTCAGTGCCACGGGGGTGCCATGGGTCCAATAAAATAGCATTACTTCTTGCTTGGTGAACGCTCCTTTTTTATTGGTTTTTCGTTCCTGTGATTACTTTTACCAGAGGTCCACTGGTACATTGTGTAGTCCCCAGTGAGATTCTCAGTTCCCTTAGCAAGCTGAGGGTATTCTTGCCACACTCCTTGAAATGCGGGGCAGGCTGGCTGAGAACAGTTCTAAGTGCACTAATGAGGAGGCCCATCAGACGCCGATTGGGCAAGGTCTGCCTGGTCCCAAACACCCCCCGTACTCAGGTGGATGTGTTGCCCATGGGGGGAAGACTCAATGTGAGAGGACGCAAGGATATCTGTAGTATGTGCCTTGCATGAGCACGCAGCACTGGGCATGTGCGCACAGAGCAGTTTCTAAATGGTGTATAGGACACATCCTACAGGTGGGAGGACAATTGGCCGTAGTAGTCATAGATATTAGTTATTGATAGGGAGACAGTGTGTGGCGGGCACATCTGTAGTAAAACAGAGGATTGTGTAGACAGTGGCAGACTTCCATTAGATGGGAGAGGTGCATAGTGCAGGCGATTCTAAAGTTATGTCATTCTTTATGGGGACTGAGAGAAGGTACACACTGCTGCTTTATTGGTGTGGAGTGTGTTCTGTAGAAATATTGTGGTATATTGTGTTTGCTGAGCTAAAAGGGCTGGCTGTAACGCTTACCTTGTCTCAGCAGGAGTGTAAATGATCCAAAACCCCTGTTGATCTGCTATACTGGATGATTAGGATTTTACCCTGTCATAAAAGAGAGAGAGAAAACAGGAAGGGGGGACTGTAATCAATATAAATGGTAAATTCTACTAGGGGCTCCCCTGTTTTCCCACCCTGACTGGCTCCCCCTTTTACTCCTAAGGCCCACACTCTCCTCACCTGTGTTTTGTTGTTAGGGAGCTATCCGTCCTGCTTTCGCACAGGTGTGCGTAGGTATTGAGGCTCACAAGACAATGATGCTGTTAAGTGGGAAAAGCCTCTGAAGGTAAGTGTTTTTTTATAGTTGAATGAAGTCTTTAGTCATAAAAAGGCAGTGATGTCTTCTGAGAGAAAAAATGTTCTGAGGTTTGAGAGATTTCTCTTGCTGACTTTAATAATTCACTTTTTCTTTGCAGGTTTTTAGAAGAAAGAACCTTCATTGAGGAGCTTGGCCGTTGTCGAGGGAGAAAACAAGAAGTCTTCTCTTGAGGTGATGTGAAAACGCGAGGAACAGAGTGCCTTCAGTACCCAGCTATGGGTTTTCTCTTGAGGTAAGTATGGGTGCGTAATTAGGGTAAGGCGCGCAGCACAGCGTGTCTTTGTTATGAAGCTATGGCTTTCTTCTGTGAAGCGCAGTGTTGGAATGTGAGGAAAAAGCTTGTCGGAGCTTCAGGTACATATACGCGTATTGTTATTTTCTTTCACCCTTAGTCTGTAATGTTTGTTAATTAACTATGGTACCTTTGTCTTTGCAGGTTTTCGGAGGTCGGAAGATCTCAGAATGCAGATGCGGCCGCGAATGAAGACTGTTCACTGAACTGCAGACTACGGGGGAAGAAGTCACCTGTCGGAGGACTGCAATTGCAGAAACTTTGGTCAGGTAATTTTAAGTCTATGGTCTGTGAATTTTCTGTGAGCAATTCAAGTTCTTAACATGACTTATTTCTTTTATTCTACGGATCTGTGAGTTGAGCACCGGTAGCGTTACACTGCTGTCAGAGGAACTAACGCGATGCGCGTGTTACTGCAGAGGCGGGATTTTTATAGTACTCTAAGCCCAATGTCTGGTTCTCTATGACAACTTATAAACAGTACCGCCGGGTGGCCATCTTAGGGGGATTAGAACACCATTGAATCTCTATGGGAGCCCATTGTCACCTTGATACTGGGGAATGTGAGAATGCCATGTTCGCCATGCTAAAGTCCATCTAGAGCCTACATATCTGTACAAAGAATCCCTCCTGGCCTGGACTCCTGAACCTAAACCAGAAACCCTGGAAGTGATCATGACACTGGCACAAGATTATTGCTGCAAATAGTAGTGCTCAGTGGATTGTTGCAGTAGCTTATTGGCTGAAAGAGTAGGAGGTGCAGGTAATTGTGTATTAATAATAGAGTAGCAAGTAGTTAGAATTATGTGGGCCTGTGGAGAGGGTCGTCAAGTTTGATAAGAATAATAGGGCGGGCCTGTGGAGAAGGCCATTCAATGTTGTTTTGGTGTGATTGATTGATGTGAATAGAAGGTGTGAAAGTGTGAAGGGGAGGAGTGTTGAGTGGGGTTTTTAGGGTGTGTGTATTGCGTATTGTTTAATATTTTGAATTTGTGTAAGTAACAATTTGTGACCACGTTTTTATATATATCTATATAAATATATTTGGGAGGGAAGCTAAACTGCACAGGAATAAGGGGAGGGAACTCTCGACTGTGGTAAGTGAGTCAGAGTGAGCTATTGGTTGGAGGATGCTGTTTAGTGGGATCATTGACATGCCATTGGATCATTTATGATAAGATATTAAAATATCACTTCCAGTGAGTGCAGGACATCGCTGCAAGTGCTTTCGAGAATACCATAGAAAACATGTTCTCATATTTGTTGGAGACATATAAAGGTACCAAATTAAAGAGTAGGCAAAATATTTAAGGCTATGGAAACTCTATGAAGAGAAAAAAGAATGAACCCAACAAAGAGGCCGGGGAGGTGGTGACACAGCGATACCGCCCACTGCACCGCCCCCTCCCTATGGGCTGTACCCTACGCCGAAGCCTGCAGAAGGGAACACAAGCCCACGATGGGTGTCCCCAAGTAGGGACAAAGCAGAAATAGGGAAGGGGAAGCCAGAGACTAGAGTCACTAAAAATGTGTGAAGCAACAGTTAGAAACTGTGTTCAAAGCTGCCGAAAGTGTGATAGAGAATGAGGTGCAGAAAAAGGAGGAGGAGTAAGGGGTGACGGGAACACCAGGTGGCTGGATGTCTGGAAAAACTATGTTGAAATCTGATAAAGAATCCCTGGAAAAGGAGCAGGAGAGCTATGTGGGGTCTGAAGTGGTCCCCAAGGACAACAGTGAGGACGGAGGAGCAGGGCCTGACAAAGGGGTGATATGAGATGACAGAGCAATAGGACAAAGACAGAGAGAAGGAAAGGGAAGATTGTAGTAGATGGAAGAAAGAAAGAGGAAGGGAAAATAGATAGATTGGAGGAGCAGTATGGACTGGTTTCAGACCCTCCAAAACAGGATAGGTAGGGTGGCGGTAGCTAGCGCTACAAAAGGCAGGGCTGCCCCCATGCCATGCGCACAGTTGCCCCTGTTGCAAAAAGGTAGGAGAGGAGCACAGTATGTACCATGGCAGAGCATGGATAGAGATCATTTAATGTATAGCTTGCCATCCCTCGCAGTGGGTGCAGGCAAATGGAAATACACTCTCAAGAAAGAGACCACAGGGATTGCCCTGGTGATTGTCGACATGAAGAGCTTATTTGCAGCCATAAGGGGGGACAAAATATGGGAACAGGCTATTTTGGAGTAAAATTGAGCAGTAACATACACAATGGTGCGTCCTTTAACAACTGCTGCGCACACGTGTGGGATGTATTAAGGGCTATGTACCCAGATACATCAGACATGGCATCCATTTGGCAAGCAAAATAAAGCCAGACAAGGACCCCGCTGAATGCATACACCAGATACAGCAGATGTGGACATTAGAGATGTGACAATCATGAGATGTAAACATACCAATATTTTATCACATACTGGTCTGAGAGCTCCCCTCAGATGTGCAGACATCCCTAGAAAAGGTGGTTGGGATCAAGACAAAGGGATGGTCAGAAATACAGACCACTATAGTACAAGTTTAGACATCTTTCTCGGCCTGAATTTGGGCGGGTTGACTCAGTTGCTGAGATGACGCCCAGATATGTAAGTCTGGAGAATGTTTGTTGTAGTTTGGAGATTAACAACACGCTTGTTGGAACACTGATTTACGCTTGAAGTCCGTGCCCTGCCGGGAATTTATTTAGGAACTTAGTTCTCTGTTTTTGAGAGACACTCCACTACTATGTATCTCCCCCTGACCTTTGCCGCTTCTCTATTGTCTTTGTAGAGTACCTTGAGACCGCACCTAGACTAAACTGAGTGTTGATTTTGGATTACCCTGTAGGGCCACTTCAATTGGATGCATGATGACCAGGAACAAGTAGCTCACACCCTGATGATGGATCTATGATCCGAAACACATTGGTGAAAGATAACACCACAATAGAGCTAGTTTGGAAGTTACAAGATACATTGACTGTATGATATAATGTGGAAAACTGATGGGTGAATACCTATACTCACCCGAACCTGCATATTTTTTGATGGTATTGTTTTTCCAGATTGTTTCCTATCACGAATGAGGAAATTCATGAAACACTGTATACGTACAAGGAATTTTGTGATAACTCTGTATATGATGGACAATGTATGACTATTTTATTGTCTTTAACTTCAATTGGATGTTTCAGTTGGGGTTATTGACATCTAAAAACTTTGAGTGACCAACAATACAGACTTCTGTCAGCACTGTAATGCTGACAGTGATTTGTTTTTTTAATTGTTTTTGTAATGTTTCTAGAGAAATGTAGATTGAAATGTAATCCTGTTTACAATTGAAATAAAATTATTACTACCATGAAGTATTTTCCTCACTGTATATGCGGTATTCTGCTCTTACCTTTACCTAATCATAATTGGGACTGTGGTCCCCATAAGAGTGCATTTTGGCCTACTATGTAGTGATACATAGTTCTGTTTCTGTCTTATTCATTGTCCCAAGTGGCCTTGTGACTATAGCCTGTTTGCACCTGAAGAGGATTCTGTATACAGTACACATGTTGGGTTACACTTAACACCAGCATCCTAAAAGTCTACAGAAGTGAAACAAGTTGTATAACTTTGGAATTTGAATAGTCAGTGCACCTCTACATTCCGTTCCAAATGCCCAATAAGCCAGCCCACAGAGAATACATGTGTGCCCAATCCTTTCAGTAACTGAAGACCCTGATGAATAATCTGAGGTAGTAGCAAAGATTGGACAAAATGATTTCTCATTTTTGGTCGACATGGGAGCCACCAAATCCTGTATTAAGGGGGGTGTCTTTCCCTTGTCGGACAAAGTAATGGACACACAGATGTCCTGGAGCCGTTCCTATCAAAGAAGATGTGCCACTCACAATAGGCACACAGCAAATAGTAGTGCCCCTATTGTATTCAAAGAACTCTCCCATCAACATAATAGGAAGAGATATAATAAGCAAATTAAATATGACAATTTCATCTTCAGAGAAGGGCGTAGCATTTTATGCACACAACACTTTACGCAGGTCACCATGCCACCCCGAGATATACCTTTATGGGGTACAGGTATTTCTGGGATGGGTACTGTGAATAACCAAAGGGTGTCTCACCTGCTAATCCTCAAGGACTTGTCATCCAGGTGGCCAGGATATGGCCATCGCTTTTGGATCCAGTTCGTGGGGGTGGACCAGTGTGGGAGGATCACCTGGGTGTCTTCTGGGATTGGGGGTGAGACAGGTGATGGTGAGATGCGGTATTCCCCTCTATTTTGTTTATCCAACCCACCCTATGTTTTGGGTTGCTCTGAGGTCCCAACTCTCCCAAGCCCATTATTGCACAAATACTGGGCAGAGGAAGAGGGTGATTGAGAGTAACATTAACCTTCACACATCTGTCATGATGCCTACCCCCGGGCATCCAGACCAAGTCCATCAACCCCGGAAGCAGGCATCATGTTACCTGGAGCAAACCCAGCAACCCCTGTTAGGGGCTATCTGGGTACAGTCCTGGCGCCTATGGCGCCAGGCTCATATGGGACATCAGTCCTGGTGCCATAGGGGCCAGGCTCATATGTTAAAACTTTCCTGATGCAGACCATGCTGCAAGGGATCCAAGCATCCAAGCCCATGTGAGGCTTGAAGGGACTATTTTATCTTAGGAACTATTTTGTTACTCGGGTTTGGTTGTGGAGGAATACTTACCTGGGACTACTTTGAAGGCTATTTAAACCATGCCCGAAGAGCAGCACATGCTTTGCGTTATTCTGCATCCAGCAGCGTAACGCTCACCGTGTCTGCAGTCAGCATCCAGCATCCTGCCATGCCTGCCTCGAGTCCAGAGCGCCTAGAAAGAAGGGAAAGAAGAAAAAAGGTTAGAACAAGAACTTTACTGGATTTGTTACCTGATTTCGGATTCAGCGCATCTTTGATCCAGAAACAGACTTCATTTTAAAAGCGTTGCATCGCCAGCAGCAGCGCCACGCCATACTCACCGTTCTTCGCAGCATCTCTACGATCCGGTGCTGTCTCCATCACTAGGTTGCCACATTCCAGCACCTAAGGGGGACAAGAAAACAACAAGGTGAGCCAAAGGAACAAACAAGGACAATCTCTTACCACCATATGCTTACCTGATTTTACGCAGGAGGTATTATCCACCAGCACGCCAAATCTTCCTACGCTGCACCTGCAAGAAAAGAGAAAGCAGCGAGTTAAACCTTGGCATCATTTACCAGACAGTGTTACAAAACACAGACTCTTACCTGAATGCTTTCAGCTGGCACAAGACGATCATCTTTTGGGTCTAAGCTGCAAAAGAAACAAGGAATTGGACAAGAGTGATTATTCGGACATTTTGAACTCTTTAGAACTATATACTTACGGCCTTTCGCCCGGAGGTTCCAGAACTCTTCCAATACCCTCAAGCCAGTGAAGTAACTGACCATCAACGCGCCCCTGTATTCTTCGCAGGATGGAGAGCTCATCATACAAAACTATAAGGTGAGCTTGGTGAAAGGGAATGTCAGAAGTGATAAGTGGGGACGCAGTGAGGTGTTACTACTCAAATCCACAGGTGGCTAATTCCCTTTCCCCGTCTTTAGGAGACTACTTCTACTGGTCAAGCAGACGAAGCTAGGTGGGCCAGTCCAGTCAGTTGTCTCTGCACTACGCATCACGTTGGTGGAGACCGTGGCTGTCCAGTTCCACTTGACACCCCTGTGGGAGCCAGGTGAGTGTAACAGAACGCGAAGCCTTCCTACAAATTCTCACCCGGGTGTCATGGAGACCTCAGAAACTGACCAACTGGCCCAATTATTAGGGGAATTTAGGGCTGAAGTACATGCCGCTCACCAAGAAACTAATGCACTCAGGAGAGAGTTGAGTGTTTTGAAGGAACGCACTGATGACCTTGCTGGACAATTACTGCAAAACCAAGCGGGGAAAACAACCCTACCGGGACTCGGGGGGATTCCAAACCCTGTTTCACCAAGCAACCCTGTGCAATTGATTTTACCAGGCATTATCCCTTTAGACCCGCCAGAACGATTTGCGGGGGACCCAAAAAGATTCGCCGTGTTCATGAACCAATGCCGTTTGCACTTTTTATGCAGACCTGGAGCCTTTCCAAACGATCATGCCAAAGTAGCCTTCGTATTATCCTATCTCAGCGGCAGTGCAGCGGATTGGTCAATCCCACTAGTCAATCAGGATGACCCTATTCTTCGGGATTTTCAATGTTTCCAAATGAGCATGGAAAGACTATTTGCCCAGCACTCTCAAGGACAGGCCCTGGATAATGAACTTTTGTCCCTACAACATGGTAACCAAGACCTTCTAACCTACATAGCAACCTTTAATAGGTTGGTGGTGGAAACTGGATGGCCCGAGGAAAAACGGGTTACGTTGTTTCATCAGGGACTTCGAGGTGAACTCAAAGATGTTTTGGCTCAAGTTGTGAACCCACCTCAAGACTGTGCTGAATATATAGATTTAGTGGTCCAGTTAGATCACAGACTTCAGAATCGAAAGGCTGATCGAGCCAAGTTCGAGAAACGGGTGGTGGTTAAACCCAACGCTACCCCTAAAGGAACAGATGCCTCAGAACCCATGCAAATCGGAGGAGTTAAAGGACCCTTGACACAGAAGGAAAGAGAAAAGAGGCAGCAAATGCAATTATGTCTATACTTTGGAACTTCGGGACATTTTCTACGGGATTGCCCTGTAAAACCACCCAAGAAGGTGGTAGGAGCTGCTGACAAAAGCCATATGGAGCCTGACTCGGGAAACGACCACGCCCGACAAGCGTAGAGGTCCGCTTGCCGAGCTTGAAGAAGGATACTCAGACCTCGCATTTCATCATACCAATGGTCCTTATAGATCCAAGGCAGCCATCACGTTTGCACGCAGTTAGGGCATACACTGATAGCAGGCCATAGGAAACTATGTGGACCACGAATTGGCTTCTAGGATGAATCTACCTCTCTGCAGAGAGACCACTTCGGATGTCATCACCACAGTCGATGGAACTGAAATTGCCTCTGGGCCTGTAACTCATTCCACCGCAGAGATGACATTATTGGGTCAGGATGGGCATCGAGAGACTATTGTGTTTGATTTAATCAAAGCCCCCGCAGTTCCAAATAATACTGGGGATACCTTGGTTGGAAATACATAATCCTTGTATTGATTGGCGAGAGAAGAGAATAACCTTCCTGGATTGTGCACATACTTGTTACCCAATAAAAACCTTGAACAAGGACCTGGCCACAGTCGCTACTCCAGTTGTGCAGTTACCACACGAATATCAAGAATTCCAGGATGTTTTCCAAAAAGAACAGGCAAACACCTTACCACCTTACAGATCATACGATTGTCAAATTGATCTCATACCTGGTGCACAACCTCCATGTAGTAGGATCTACGCACTTACGGAACCCGAGAACCTTCACCTACGACAATACTTGGACCAATACCTTGCCAATGGCTTCATTCGTCCATCCAAGTCCCCTGCATCTTCAGCTTTGTTCTTCGTGCCAAAAAAGGAAGGTGACCTCAGAACGTGCATAGACTACCGCGCCTTAAATCAGATCACGGTTAAGAACCGATACCCATTGCCTCTGATCCCAGAATTACTAGACCAAGGAAAGGACGCTTGCATCTACACTAAATTAGATCTCCGAGGGGCATACCATCTGGTACGTGTTAAGAAAGGCGACGAATGGAAGACTGCTTTTCGCACTAAGTACGGGTTATTCGAATATCAGGTGATGCCCTTCGGGTTGTGCAATGCACCAGCAGCCTACCAGTATTTTATGAACGATGTCCTTTGTGAACTCATTGACGTCTGCGTTGTCGTATACATAGACAATATTCTAGTGTACTCCTCTTCAGAATCAGACCATGTGAAGCACGTTTGTGCAGTCCTTGAGAAAATATGCCAGCACAAGTTATATGCAAAATTGGAAAAATGCGTTTTCCATACTACAGAAGTTGAATTTCTTGGATTTATCCTGACTCCAAAAGGAGTTTGAATGGACTCTTGAAAGGTGGACGCAATTCTCAAATGGCCATCACCCAGTTCAGTTAAAGGAGTACAAAGCATGCTCAGACTTGCTAATTTCTATCGCATTTTCATTCCAGATTTCTCGCACGTTGTACACCCTATCACAGCGCTCTTGCAAAAAACAAATGCTTCTTGTGGACTGAAGAAGCTGAGAATGCCTTCCAAGAACTGAAAGCGAAATTCACGTGTGCACCTGTATTAAAGCATCCGCGTCCTGATCTCCCATACATAGCTGAAACCGACGCATTCAGTTTAGCCATGGGAGCTGTCCTGTCCCAGAAGGATCCTGAAACCGGTCAACTTCACCCAGTTGCATTTTGGTCCAGAAAGTTCTCGGCACCCGAGTTAAACTATGCGGTTACCGATAAGGAGCTATTAGCTATCAAATCCGCCTTCATGGCTTGGCGCCATTATCTTCTCGGTGCCAGGCATACCATTACTGTAATCACCGATCACCAGAACTTGCAGTATTTAAAGACAGCCAAAGCCCAATCATCACGCCAACTTCGATGGGCATTGTTCTTTGCCGAGTTCGATTTTGTGATCACTTATCGACCAGGCTGTAAAAATGGCAAGGCAGATGCCTTATCCCGAATAGGAATGGAAGAAGCATATGCGAACCCGGAGCCGGTGCCTATAATTTCAGAACAAAGAATTCTTGGCATAACTACTTTACAAACCCTAGAAGACATTCAGGTAAAGATCCAACAACAATTCGATCCAACAGCCCTGCAGGACTGGGTAAAGAAAGGCTCAGACTACTCTGTCATCAATGACCTACCTTATTATCAAGGGCGTTTATTTCTACCACATAAGGATTTACAAGAACTAGTCATCTCCAATTATCATGACACCCTGATGGAATGGCACCCAGGTATCGCAAAAACTGAAGCTAAAATTAAGAGACAATTCTGGTGGCCCACCTGGCGAAAAGACGTAAAGTCATTTGTAATGTCCTGTGGCATTTGCGCCCAAAACAACAGTCAGAAGAAAAAACCAGCTGGCCTTTTACAAACCTTGGATATTCCACCTACACCATGGCACACCTTATCGTTAGACTTTATTACAGACCTATCTCCATGTAATGGATTTAACACCATTCTCGTTATTGTGGATCTTTTTTCCATAATGGCCCACTTTATTCCTTTAAAGGGATTACCTTCTGCTTCAATTCTGGCCAAGGAATTTCTCGAAAACATTGTTCGAATTCACGGATTTCCCTCAGTATTGGTCTTCGACCGAGGAAGTCAATTCATTTCACATTTTTGAAAGAAATGTTGTCAATTGGCCCAAATCGACGTGAGGTTATCGACCAGTCACCATCCCCAGACCAATGGTCAAATGGAGAGGACCAACCAGACTCTTGAACAATACCTGCGTTGTATGTTACACCAGACTGAAAGTAATTGGAAGGACATTCTGCGAATTTCCGAATATGCATACAATAACTCTGTACATTCTGGAACTGGACAAAGCCCCTTTTATACCATTAACGGGCACCACCCTCGAACCTCAGAACTTGACTCACCTCAACACTTAGAAATGCCCGCAGTGAACCATCTGTACGCTACTATTACACAAGCGTTTAAGGAAGCAACTGAACATTTGAAACATGCGAAAGAAAAGTACAAGAAAAATGCTGATCAGCATCGAAGTGATGCTCCACAATACCAAATTGGGGATCAACTTTGGTTGGCCACAAAACACATACCTCTAAAGGGAAAGCGGACCTTTAACCCTAGATATTTGGGACCTTACCTTATTAAGGCCATAATCAACCCGGTGGCCGTCAAATTGGAATTACCTGCTAGTATGCAAATTCACCCCGTCTTCCATGTGTCACTTCTGAAGCCAGTACAACCTGGGACAAGACTAACCAAGCCACCTGACCATGTCCTTATAGACGGGGAACCCGAATTTGAAGTGAAAAGTATCCTGGACTCCAAAATGGTTCAGTCAAGACTTTTTTATTTAATCGACTGGAAAGGTTACGGACCACAAGAACGGTCATGGGAACCTAGTGACCACGTTCATGCACCTAAGTTGGTAAGAAGATTCCACCAGAATTTCCCAGACAAACCAAGGCCAAGGGGAGGAACGACTTTAGGAGGGGCCTTGGGGGGGGGAGTGCTGTCATGATGCCTACCCCCGGGCCTCCAGACCAAGTCCATCAACCCCGGAAGCAGGCATCATGTTACCTGGAGCAAACCCAGCAACCCCTGTTAGGGGCTATCTGGGTACAGTCCTGGCGCCTATGGCGCCAGGCTCATATGGGACATCAGTCCTGGCACCATAGGCGCCAGGCTCATATGTTAAAACTTACCTGATGCAGACCATGCTGCAAGGGATCCAAGCATCCAAGCCCATGTGAGGCTTGAAGGGACTATTTTATCTTAGGAACTATTTTGTTACTCGAGTGTGGTTGTGGAGGAATACTTACCTGGGACTACTTTGAAGGCTATTTAAACCACGCGGAAGAGCAGCACATGCTTCGCGTTATTCTGCATCCAGCAGCGTAATGCTCACCGTGTCTGCAGTCAGCATCCAGCATCCTGCCACGCCCGCCTCGTGTCCAGAGCGCCTAGAAAGAAGGGAAAGAAGAAGAAAGGTTAGAACAAGAACTTTACTGGATTTCTTACCTGATTTCGGATTCAGCGCATCTTCGAACCAGAAACAGACTTCACTTTAAACGCATCGCATCACCAGCAGCAGCGCCGCGCCATACTCACCGTTCCTCGCAGCATCTCTACGATCTGGTGCTGTCTCCATCACCAGATTGCCGCATTCCAGCACCTAAGGGGGACAAGAAAACAACAAGGTGAGCCAAGAGAACAAACAAGGACAATCTTTTGCCACCATATGCTTACCTGATTTTACCACGGGAGGTATTATCCACCAGCACGCCAAATCTTCCTACGCTGCACCTGCAAGAAAAGAGAAAGCAGTGAGTTAAACCTTGGCATCATTTACCGGACAGTGTTACAAAACACAGACTCTTACCTGAACGCTTTCAGCTGCCACATCTTTTGGGTCTAAGCTGCAAAAGAAACAAAGAGTGATTATTCGGACATTTTGAACTCTTTAGAACTATATACTTATGGCCCTTCGCCCGGAGGTTTCAGAACTCTTCCAATACCCCCAAGCCAGTGAAGTAACTGGCCATCAAAGTGCCCCTGCATTCTTAGCAGGATGGAGAGCTCATCATACAAAACTATAAGGTGACCTTGGTGAAAGGGAATGTCAGAAGTGATAAGTGGGGACGCAGTGAGGTGTTACTACTCAAATCCACAGGTGGCTAATTCCCTTTCTCTGTCTTTAGGAGACTACTTCTACGGGTCAAGCAGACGAAGCTAGGTGGGCCAGTCCAATCAGTCATCTCTGCACTACGCATCACGTTGGTGGAGACCGTGGCTGTCCAGTTCCGCTCGACACCCCTGTGGGAGCCAGGTGAGCGTAACAACATCGTACTGGCCATGTCCTGCTAATCGGGTGAGGCAAAGTCAGGCACTTAATTCTAAGTGCATACACCTGATACCAGTTAGCTCCCCTCACATGAAAATAATGCTGAATCCAAAGACACACTCTGAGCAAGGTGGAACATGAGAACTAGAGGGCTTCCGGGACAAAGGCAAACCTATTGGAGCAGAGCAATGGACCAAGGGGCGAGAGCAGGGGATAAGAAAACCCCAGAGTTCCCTACTGGAGGTCGCTGCCTTGGAGAGGCCCCCAGAGACACGTGGAGAAGGCTAAATCCCTGAAAAGAAAAGTGCATTGTGTTTCAAGGATGCCGGTGACCCTCCTGGGTGAACAGCAGAGTTGGGGAGGCGAAGCCAATCCTCTGGTACTATCCTTGACCTGTGAATGGAAAATCGAAAAGCAAAGAAGAAACACACACAGCCGGTGTGTTGGCAAGTGACCTGAAAGACCGGTGTGTGTTAAAGATTGAAATAGCAACATTTTATCACAACTGAAGGCTGCACGCATGTGAATGAGAAGCAAGGAAAGGCACACCTGTGAGTGAACTTTGAAGTAAAAGGCGTCTGCGAGTTCAGTGATACTAAGTAATGGAGTGGTCCTGCAAAAGGAAGTAGCCCACTCAAAGGTTTCTGTGAAAGGTAAATTGTTCAAAGCGAGAAAGTGAATATACAGCAAAAGTGATATGGAAAAGTTTAAATCCTAGAAAGGGGAAAGTAAAAGATAAACTATACATTTTGAGTCAAAGTGGTCCTGCAGTGGTCTGAAAGCCGTGCACATTCGAAAGCCTTCAATATCCAAAGGTGGTGTGAGCCCGACAAAGGGCGACCCAAAGTGAAGTAAGCTGGGGAAGGGAGCTCCACCTTGCAAGTTTATGCAGAACCTTATAGTGAGAGGTCTGAGCCCGGCAGAGGGGTACCTATGAGAACTGGGTGGTGAAAGGTCTGAGCCCAAACGAGGGAACCTTTGTGAACTTTTTGGTTGAAACCCTATTTTTGAAAGTAAAGAAAAGAGATTTAAACGTGGAAGGCCAGATGGGCCTCGATCCACGTTCCAGAATCGTTATTGTGTTGGAAGCTGAGCCAGAGTGTGTCATCCTGCTTACAGGGAAAGCCTTACTCTGTGAGGTCTAACGTGGGGAGGAGAGCTGGTTCAACCACATTTATTCATTTGAACACTTAACTTTCCTTTTGCATACATATCTCCTTTTTACACTTGTTGTACAAGAGATAGGGCAGGAATTAGGTTTTGTTAGCATAGGCCATTTTGATTTGACAGACTCCATTAGGACTGCGTTACTTATTATTTGATGGTCGAGATTACTCCCATCTTAGTTATAGGGCAGGCTAGGAGTTTCTCCAACCCCAACCATTTCAATAAATGCTTTACAAATTGTACCCATTGTACACGTGTCATACTTGTGATACCATGCCTCAACTACAGTACCCTGAATGAAAGACAAGGTATTCCGATTGGTCACAGAACATTTGTTCAGACCAGCAGTTCACAAAGAAGTAGTACCAGGAACAACACTTACCATATATTTAGAAGCAGCACATACAAGCAAGGGCATGGTAATTTGGTCTGGGACAGATGAAGATAATAAAAGGTTTCACAAGATCCTCTGCATTGACCAAATATTAAGATTAGCAGACTTGAATGATGAGCAGCTGTTCTCAGAGGACGAAGTGGAGGGAGAGATGGTATTTCAGATATGCATCACATGTCAGGTAGACAAAGAGGAAAGATCCCCCACAGGATGCAGATAGTGAGCAAGGCATTAACTCACTTAAAGGGAGATTATAATAAGTACCAAAGGTACTATGGACTAGTGACCCCCATGATGTAGGGTTGTTGAAGGGAGTACGGGTGGTTCGCATAAAATTGAAGGAAGGGGCACTATTGCCCTGAGTTAAACAGTACCCACTATCATGTGAAGCAGACAAGGGTATATTTGACACATTCCTCAAACTATGGCGATAGGGCATAATAAAAACATCTGAATCCCCATGTAATACAGCCATTTACCCTGTCAAGAAATTGAAAGGTGGGGCGTGGAAATTCATTCAAGATCTTTGCCCCTTGAACAAAGTAGTGGAAGTAGAATTTCCACTTCTGCCAAACCCAGCCACAATATTATCTAATATACCTACAGAAGTGACATGCTTCACAGTCACTGATTTGAAGAATGCATTCTTCTCCATCCCATTGCATCCAGAGTCACAGTATCTAACCACATTCACTTATTGCGGGACAAGGTTACAACATACATGTTTAGCACAAGGGTATAGCAAGTCACCTAGTGTTTCAATCGGGTGATACAGATGTATCTAAACAACCTCTTGGTTTGCAGCACAACAGAGGACCAGTGCTGGAAAGATACACTTCTGACACTACTAGCAAAGAAGGGGTACAAGGCAGACAAGGAGAAGTTGCAGTACTGCCAAAAGGAAGTCATGTACCTAGGATATCTAATATTAGTAGAAGGCAGGAAGTTCACACCAGAGAGAGCAGAAGCGATATACAGCACACCACAGCCATGCACAGTCAAGCAGATGCAGCAATTCTTAGGCCTGTGCAATTACTGCAGGGCCTGGGTCTTTGATTATTCCACATTTATGAAGCCCCTCCCTCAGGGATTAAAAGAAGCACAGAAGGTAAAAGGCCCCATAAAACAGACATCTGAAATGAATGAGGCATTTGCTGAATTAAATTAAGCGTTAGCAAACGCACCAGTGTTAGCAACCCCATACTACAAGTTATTATTTCTCTTCTCACATTCTGATGGCACGCTTATGACGGCTGTCCTCAATCAAAGGAATGTACAATGCTAGAAATCAGGATGGGAGATCTGTAGACAGCTGTCTTGTTTTGAAGCTATTTTATTTTGCCTTCAAAACGATTTTACACAGATAAATAGAATTAAACATTTACAGGACTTTCGATAAGCACGAAAGTATGGACAGATGTTTTTTCTTAAGGGAAATACAGGTGAGTATAGTCCTCTTCAATTATCGAGAAACAATTTCCACAGTGGTGCACGAATATACAATACAGGTAGGCAGTGACATAGAACTTGTGCAGGGTGCGACCCAGGATTGCAGTAGGTCCGGGGGTATTCAACAAAAATAGTGTACACAACACTATCCATCAACACAAATATACAAGCATGGGAAGACTTGCATGATTCGGGTCTCCTTGGCCAATACATACAGCCATAGGCCTCTAGGAGCGAATGTCAAAAATTGCATCTGCACTCCTTGTGGCTCTGGATTAAATCCAGAGCCACAAGGAGTGCAGATGCCATTTTTTGCATTTGCTCCTAGAGGCCTAAGGCTGTATTTATTGGCCAAGGAGACCCAAATCATACGAATCTTCCCATGCTCACTGCAGACATGGTTTCCAGAGTCCAGTACCCATAACAGGACTCCAAGCATAGCGTCCCTGCTGCACCACTGCAGACGATTACCTATACAGACAGTACCACTACCAGTGATCATCCTGATGAAGGCCACCACGGGCTCTTACGCAGCCCTGTTTGGCCGAAACACCTCAGTGTCGATGTTTTGTGGCACAACCTTTGTATATATGTGTTGATGACTTGGTAAACCGCTCTAGCTCCTGCTCGATCCTTAAACTGGTGAGTTGGAACTCACGGGGCTGTGTGAACCTTTTGAACAATGAAAAATGTATGAGCTTTTTGTCACAATTTGATTTTGTTCTTCTTCAGGAAACGTGGTCAAGGGAGCATTTGTGTTGGGAAGGTTTTACTGTAGTTAACACCTGTGCTCAGGGCTCCTACAAGGGTCGCCCTAAAGGCGGACTACTAATAGCCGTCAAACAAACAAATTCGCTCTCCAAAACGGGGGAATGGTGTTTAGATCATCACTTTCTTGATGCTGCATTCAAACTAGAAATAAACAAAGAGTCTCTCTCCGTTCTTTTTATTAACGTTTACTGGAATCCCAGTGAATTGACTGACCTACAACTCGGTAATGAACTTACCAAACTGGGAGCAATAATCGAATCCTGGCGTGAGGCAAATCAGGGAGGACAAATTGTTTTGGCTGGTGATATGAATGCTAATGAATGCTAACTGTCTGTGTGAACGGTTAGTGGGTGATGAAATGATGGCTAGCGCAGATCAAATTGTGCGGGTTGGCGGCTCTGGCATTCTACGTGGAAGACTGTGGATGCATTTTGCTGAATCAATGGGGCTAGATCTTCTCAGAGGGAGCCACCATACTTGGAACGCCAGAGGCCTTGAATCTACTTTAGACTACATTTTTGTCTCTTCTGGTATTTTTAGGGGTGTGTATGACTTTGAGGTTGTTGACTCCAGTACGAGTGATCACTGTTTTATCACCTGTAAAATGGCCTTTAATTTACTTACTCCAACTAATGAAATGTATACGCATGGGGTGTTGATAAATCAGCAAGGTAATAGAATAAAGTGGTCTCACAAAAAAAATGTGAAGTTTACGTCGACAATGATTAACGACTATTTTTCTATGACTGAGCTTCATCGTGATGACTGCTATTCATCCTTACATTTTTCCAACTATATCAAAGATACCATTGCTAATCTGGCCCCTCGGTCCACTATGGGTACTAAAGTTAAGATAAAAAATAGACACCCCATGGACCTAGTTGTCCATGCACGCAAAACTTTATACAGAAGAGAACTTAGAAAATTAAACAAGGAAACTCTACGACCTATTGAATACAATACGAGAAAAAACAAAATCAAGCAATCCTATAAAAACTGGCATATCCAATACAGAGCATCACGTATGCCGCATGATGGTGAGCTTATGCTAAAAGCTCTTCATGGGTATGGCTGTACTAACCTTTGGCATCTGATAAATGAAATTGAAAAACCTCAACAGGATATGGCGGTGAATGTGATTAATGCAGATGTATGGCAGGGACATTTTTCGAAGTTATATACTGCTAATAAGGTGAAACATAAATTGATAACTGCTGAAAGCCAGTCTTGGTCTTTGAATTTCTCTACCTATGACGTGACAGAAATGATCAAGAAATCTAAAAATTCGGGAGCAACGGGACCGAACAATTTATCTAATAAATTGTTAAAAATGGACCCGGTAATTTGGGGAAAAATCCTGACCAAGCTGTATATCAATATTCTAGAGACCAAGGTTATACCCCTTTCTTGGAAGGTCTCCATAGTTATTCCGGTTTTCAAGAAGGGTGCACGTATGTGCCCTACAAGCTACAGGCCAATAGCGATTGCAGACCCTGAGTCTAAAATATTCTGCTCTTTGGTCTTAAAAGAACTGCAAGAATGGATTACAGAAAAATCCATTCTTGATGTAAAACAAATTGGTTTTAAAAAACATATTGGAACAGACTGTGGAGGTCTAGTGCTGAAAACTTTAATAGCTAACTCCATGAAAAAGGGGATGAGACCCCTGTTTGTGGCGTCAATGGACCTTAGTTCAGCCTTTGATCTCGTTGATAGGCAACTCACTCCTTTGGCTCAAGCTACAAGAACTTGAAATACCTGTCCATTTACTGCAGATTATCATCGCTTTATATACCGACACTAGTTTGAAGGTTTGCTTGACATCTGAGTGCTTACTCTCTAAGGTCATCAGTATTCCGAACGGCTTAAGGGAGGGTTGTATGCTGGCCCCTACGGTCTTTAATCTGTATGTAAGCGGTGCCCAAAAAGTTCTGGGTAGTAAAGGTCTGGTAAGTCCTAAATTGAATAACATGTGTATTGACTGGATGGCTTATGCTGATGATTTTCTTCTTCTGGACAAAACCAAAATTGGTCTGCAAAGGCTACTACAAGCATTTGAAATATTTATAGATGATCTCAAGCTGAAAATAAACCCTGCAAAAACAGTTATTGTTCGGTTTGGTAAAAATAACAAAATGGAGAATGCTTACACATGGTCTTGTGAAGGTAAGAGGATTAAGGCACAACCCTCATTTAAGTACTTGGGTTTTTACTTTTCTGGTCAGGACTCCTCCAGCCTAATAAAAAGTCAGCTAAGTCTGAAAGCAGACATAGCCATAAGACAGCTGAGGGCTATTGACAACAAATTTGGAAAATTTACGATGGTCCCGCTGAGGGAATTTTATACCAAAAAGGTCATACCACGCTTAACCTATGGGATTGAACTATTTACTAATGAACTGCATGCATATCTGACTGCTATTGAAGGAAAAATCTGGAGAGCTGTGTTATGGTTTCTGCCTAAATGCGTACCACTAGCTTTAATAAGATATGAACTAGGTCTGCACTCACTAGCTTCTTATGTGGTTTGGAAGAGACTTTGCCTTTGGAAAAAATGTAAATCTAGCAAGGATGAAACATTGTACAAACATGCTTATTGTGAATCTTTGAATCATTTTATGAATGCACTAAAAGTTGAAAGTGAGACCTGTTTGAAAGAGCTGGGTCTATCCATGATCTCACTGTGCAACAAACCGGGCAAAGTAAAGTTCAGCTTAATGGGCTTTGATTGGCAAACAACGAAAGCTACAATTCTAGACTCAAAATTGTACAAATCTGCCTGTTCTACTTGGAAATGGCAAGCTGATATGGAAAGTTATCTGATTAAATACCCGAGCAAGAGGCTGTGTAGTGACTTCATGCGCTTTCGCTTTAACGTCTTATCTACTAAACAAATACAATGTATCAGAAATCGTACAATTGAAGGTGATCCATGGTGCAGGTACTGCAAGACTGTTGATGCTGTTGAAACTCTCCAGCATATTTGATTGGTTTGCCCTTGTTTAAAGACTCAGAGGATAAAGTACTTCTCAAAATTTGTAGCCTCTATATATGAAGTGCATAGAGACTTCATATGGTATAGAATGCTGCATGATAATTGCATAAGTTTAAAAATATCTGTGACAACCTTTTTGAGAAATGTTTGTGACTTGAGTTAACCTGGGTAAAGATTTTACTTGTTTTGATCTATGCAGATATGAGTTAACCTGGGTAAAGATTTCACTTGTTTTTGACCTACGTGAATCAGGATCTGAGGATAATTCTCTCATTTGTGTTTTTTTTCTTACTTTGTGAATGTAATGTAAGTTTAATTTGATATGGAAATTTTGATGCAAAAGGATTAACCTGTACTCTATGTTTGGTACTTTTATGCATTTCTTTTAAACTTTTTGTATAATCATTGTTTGATAAATTTTGTGATACTGTTCACTGTATTTTGTGATATTGTAAAGGTTTGTAAATAAACCAAAGCAATAAAAAAAAATATATATATATGTGTTGATGGATAGTGGTGTGTACACTATTTTTGTTCAATACCCCCGGACCTACTACAGTCCTGGATCACACCCTGCAAAGTTCTATGTCACTACCTACCTGTATGGTATACTCGTGCACCACTGTGGAAATTATCTCTCGATAATTGAAGAGGACTATACTCACCTGTA
Source organism: Ambystoma mexicanum (assembly GCF_040938575.1). NCBI lineage: Eukaryota > Metazoa > Chordata > Amphibia > Caudata > Ambystomatidae > Ambystoma > Ambystoma mexicanum. Next base: position 423,843,947 of record NC_090928.1, on the reverse strand, counting down.
TTTCCCTTAAGAAAAAATGTCTGTCCATAATTTTGTGCTTATCAAAAGTCCTGTAAATGTTTAATTCTATTTATCTGTGCAAAATCGTTTTGAAGGCAAAATAAAATAGCTTCAAAACAAGACAGCTGTCTACGGATCTCCCATCCTAATTTCTAGCATTTTACATACATGTGCCCTCCTGGGCACATCAGGACTCCGCAAGGCGCCCTCTATTGAATCTCAATCAAAGGAAGTCACAGGGACAGAAGCCCTTGACCTACTATAGTGGTCTTCTAGACCCATAATGCAAGGCCAGTGCCCTTGTGAACAGGCACTTGCTGCAGGGGTGTTCACCGTCTAGAAATCAGCAACAATAACAATGGGCTGTGCAGTTACATTCTATGTGGACAATTTGATTTTTGCAGTACTAGAAAAGTCAAAGTCCACATTGAAAACCCATAGAGTGTCAGGGTATGAAGTCATTTTGTCCAATCCAGCAATTGAGGTAGTAAGGTTTTGGTTCATCAACCCAGTGACATTTATAGCACAACCAGCGCATGTAGGGTAGTATGTGCATGACTTTGCCTTATACATGGACACAGTGGGGGGTGACAACCAAGGTAAATGAAGATCCCATGGAAAGAGGAGAGATGCTCTTTGTTCAAGGGCCATCAGCGATAGTTTTGTGCATGGGTTGTTGACACACACGTGCGGCAGTGATTTGTTATCATGAAGGAGAATTTCAGGTATGGGCTCAGATGAGGTTGCCACCACACTATTCAGCACAGGCAACTGAACTGACAGCCCTGATAATGACTGTTAATATGTCAGAGGGCCATAAAGTTAAAAAATGTTCACATTCAGCCTACGTCACATTCACAGTACATTCAGGATTGGCCCACTTGGAAAGGAGAGTGTTCCGCAGGAGTGATGGCTCCCCCGTAAAACATGCAGCGTTATTGGCCCAGTTAATAGAGGTACTGCCCCTTGCATCAGAACTAGTAATATACCATGAAAGGCAACAATAGAGTCAACTCTGCAGCAAAAGAAACAACATATTTACCTTTAAGCACAACACGGTTCAGGCCATCAAAAGGGTATCAAGTACCTTTGATGGAATTGTTGGAAAAAGAGCGACCTTCACTCATGAAGCCACTTAATGCTTTGCCCATTGTCCAACTGATTGACTGCACCCCAACAAGACCAGGAGTTATGGAAAAATAGGAGCTGCTCACTATCGCCTACATACTTGGTTTGGAGACAAGAGGGTACAGGGAAGCTGGTAATGCCCAAGAGGCTGCTCCACACAGCCTTGGATCAGTTGCATTACCCGGCACATGTGTCAAAAGAGTATATAGCTGCAGAAATCAACAAACAATGGTTTGTGCCTAACTTGCAAGAATTGGTAACTGAGTTTGTAAATAACCATGTAAGGTGTCAAAAAGAAACAGCAGGGCACAGACTTAAAACTATTAAGGCAACATTACCATGTACAGAGAGGCCCTTCCGGCATTTGCATTTTGACAATGTTGATATTCTGGATCATTGTACCTCTTATAGGTATATGATCATTGTTGCATGTCCTTTCTCATGTTGGCTTATGACTGGTCCATGTGCTCATACTGATGCAAAATCTGCAGCCAATTTTTTGGTCCGTGAAGTATTCCCACAGTGGGGGGTATATAATGTGTTAAGATCCAATGACCGACAACACTTTGCCAACAATCTTTTTAAGGAGGTAATTTCCTCCCTCTGCATCAAGCAAAAGCTATGCTCCGTGTACCATCCTCAAGCCAAAACAAAAGAGGTGATGGCCAGAAGGTTTGAAATTAATCCTAACCTCTGGCATTGCTCTGGGAAACCCTCCAGACAATCATTCTTCACCTGCCAATCCATTACAAAAGGGAAAGACCATATGCAAATCAGCCTTGGACCCACTCCAAAGGGGGCAGTCCAGCCCAAACTGCTTGGTCGCATCCCTTCTGCACGAGACAACAAGCATCCTCAAACATGTTTCGGCCTTGTTGGGCCTCATCATGCTCAAGCCATGAAACTTGGTAAGAATTGGCTCTTTTGTCTTCTGCTCGCTTTATTTGCACCATGCAATTCCCCTGGTGCAGATCCTCAATTGACTGCACACAAAATTGTCACTGGCAGGAAAATGCATGCACCACTCACTCCTTCTCATACAATTGCAGATACTAAAAGCTCTTCTCAAATCCTTGGTGATGAGTTTAAACGAGATTTGAGTGAGCTCATGAAATTTCTCACCTACATCTCACATCAGGCGCGACCACATCCAGGCAGGCCTGCCGACCAGGCATTGAGCACAGACACCTCATCAGCACAATAAGAAGAGACATGGCGAAAAGGTCCTTATCAGAAATGTCACAACATCTTAGAAGGAGGAACGTTTCACCGGACCCTTCACTGGCATGTACTGCACCCCTACCGCAGAGAAGGTAGCAGAGATGTGCCCATGGATTCATCTTCCAGACATCCACTGGGACAAGGGTTTCTCTGCCACCCGTGATATCCTGGTAACACTGGGATATCGGCAGCGAAAACAGTAAGGCGAGTCTACCGGTAACCCGTCCGTAGCACCAGTGGGTTACCAGCAGACTCGTAATGAGGGCCATTGTCTAAGATATGTTGTTACAGTGTAGTGTTTTTGTTTTTTGTTTTTCTGACTATTTGGTTTTTAGTTGAAAAGGGACTGTTTGCACCTACTAGAAGTAATAATGAAGCAGTACACACCAAATAAGATGTATTTTATTCTTAAATGTCCTAAGATAGCATATGGGGCAGTCACAGCACTGTGTCTGCCAACATATCGTATGATGAAATGAGACAGGTGGGGCGAGAGAGGGCCAATGACACATGTTATGTGTGCTTTCTCATTTCACATGTTACATGGGCACCCAAGCTCTTTCTCCCTCAAGAAGTGTCTGCATATGAGGGCGGGGGGGGTCTAATGCGTTTGTCATTGTGTAAGATAAGGGGCTTATTTCAAGGAAACTCAAATACTGTCCAATCGATAGATGAGGGGGAAGAGGTATATGCCAACAATTATATGAAACTCACGAGAATGGCGAAAAAAGAGGCCATAAAACACATTATATAAGAATATGTGACAAAAGGGGCAAGAAAGGAGGTGCAACTGTTCATAATCCACTGCAGATTGAAGAGTCACAATGAGACAGGGCACAACATTCCATGGTCCCAAACAAGATCATTAATGCAAATAGAGGGGTCTGTCTTCCATGATGGGACATGGGAGAGGGAATATTTCAATGTAGGGTGGACAGATTCGTAGAGTTTGATGAAGATGTAGTGAGGAAAATGAATACCAGCTTTCTCACAGTTTGGAACAAACATGTTCACACTCTGAGATGGATTGATGAGAAAAAACAACCTTTGCACATAAAGGAACTCACACACGTTTCTTTGTGTTTCAAGATTTACTGGTTTGATATATTTGGTGACCAATATTGGATGCACAAAGGCGATGAGAATCCTCGCACTGAAGAGCAGGACTGCAGTTATTATGGATCAATGGTGGGCATGCAGAACCCAGGAATACACCCATCTCTTTCCAGATTGGGGATGCAAGTGTTCCCTCATCACCATATACAGCCCTGCCCTGTTAATTCTTTGTTCAGAACTCATTTGGTTAAACAATCATCCTGCACTATTGAATAACGATTTGCACACTAATAAAGCATTGAGCAGGGGGTGTGCCAACATGACCAGCCCGATCCTTGAACTTGAATAGAAATCACAGGGACAGTAAGTGTTGCTCACAGAAATAATTGGAGTATAGACTATGTAATAAAGCATTCACCTTTTTTGCATCACTCTTGCTTCCAGGTGTCCAAACAGCAGCCAATACAAAATGGCTGCAGATTACAAGGCATGAAGTGCTACAATTGGCAAATATGATGGAGAAAGGTCAAGGCACTGTGAGGGAAGAACTGAGGGTGGTTTGCTTAGTTGCCCTCTAGAACACTGTCATTTGGGACTTGTTAACAGCAAGGGAGGAAGACATCGGTAAGAAGATCAGAAGCAGGTGCTGTACTTTTGTTCCAGCAAATTACGCAACAAACAGAAGTTTGACAGAGGCTATTGAAGAGCTACATACACTCTGCAAGACTATGATGAGGCAAACGAGCACAGAATCATCAGGCAACTGACTAAATAGTTTATTTGCCTGGGTTGCCATGTGGCTGGAGATTCTTTTTAAGATAACTGTTGCAATACTCGTTGTGGTACTCATCACCTTTTGTGCATGTCAATTTGGATTAAGGATTTGGAAGGGAAACTGGCAGGGGGAAATCTATGATTCTCCTGAATGTTGACAGGGCTGGTAATATGACACCCTGTGTACTACACACACAAACACAAACAGATATGCCTCACTTTGGTCAACCGGGTATGCTCCCAATGGCACCCTAGGATACAGACAACTATGAGGATTTTTGGATAGACTGTTCAGTGGATGGGGAAGCGTGTCTGATAATAGGCTGTTCAACAGAGGAATATGAGGCTCAAGGGGAGAGTTTGCGTATTGTATCAAGGGTATGGATATCAAAGGAAAAGAGCAAAGAGCTGCTGGTTCAAAATGTGTCAATCGATAGATCGATCGAAAGGGAGAATTTTGTAAAGGTCCAGATTCAGCGCTGCCAAGGGGCGTGCACGTACAATTTGCTCAAGTAATGTGGTGATGTCAAGAGTAACATGGTGTGTGAAACCGGGTTTGGGTACCTCAATAAACGTGGCGCTGCTTGAATAAGGTGACAATGAAGCAGGCGGAGCACAAGAAGTCCCATAGTGGAACACAATGAGGTTTGGGTGCTCTGGGCATAGTATAGGGTAGTTGTATAGAGCAGGCACAAGGTGGTGTGTAAGATGTTATATGAGGACATATGGTAAGGGGGTGTTTTTAGCAATATGTGAACATTAGAGAAGCCATTCTGTTCATAGGCCCACGGTAAGAAAGCATTTCTCACAGACAGCTCATAAGCAAACAGCTGAAGGACTCCTGTGACAAGCAGTATGTATTTTTTTAGCATTCAACAGAAACTGTGTGTTGAAATGTTGCATGGCTGAAGTTTCCCAGGAGATCGCAGCCACAGCAAAGTCACTCTAAGAGATACTTTCGAGGCCAATGAGCAAGGCACCCGGCGGCACAAGGAGAATTGGCAGAGAAATAGAAATGAAATACTGTTAACTAAACTCTAGCCATGGTTTGGTATCGTTTTTCTCAGACTACACTTAGCAACAAGGCATGAGAAGGGAGCTGAGGGCTATGTGGTGCGGGATGGGGAGCCAATCAGTGGGGAAAGGTTTTGATGTAGCTAGGGTGTAACAGTGTACCATGTCCACGCTGATGTCTGTGGGGAACAACATTGTAAATGTCTCCCCCCATCGCCATCTCAAGGTTTTCTGTATATTGGACATTGCCAATCATTGCCAACCAATGGGAAACAAGTGTTTTCAACTGATCAACACAATCATGTAATTGAGAGGAGGTGTGGGAAGGTTTGTGACATCACAAGGGCTGTTAACGTAATTGTGGCCAAAAAAGTGTATGACCCAATTAGGATCATTCAACATATATATTTGGATATAGGGGACTGACGTAGTCCCACCAATCAGCTCTTGTGACCTCCCTTAAAAATATAAATAACATGTTGCATGTTCATTTGGCAAATTATATATTAAATGTTCAGCCACAGTGGGCAGTGTTGACAGCTCATTACATTCAGATCAGTTCCACAGGTCTGTCTGAACCCTGCTTCCCAACTGTTTTGGGTCTAATAAAATTGCTTTACTGCTTGCTTGGCGTACGCCCTTTTTTTGATTTGGTTTTTCGTTCCTGTGATTAATGTCACTGGTTGTCCCCTGATACAATATGATGATACAGATGATACAGAAGTTGTTGAATCTATTGTTTATTTAAAGGTCCAGTAAGTAGCATTACGAAACTGGGGTGAAAGAGTCTGTATGACCATGGGTGATTTGTACGAGGAAGGAAGGGAGCTGTCATTACGTGAACTCTGCTCTCTAATTTGTTGTCATATGCTACAACAATGGTGGTCATAAGAGCAATGTGGGCGGACGATCCCGAAACACCCCCTAACACACAGTGGTAGCAGCAATTACAGTTCTAGCAGAAGGGGGTCAGAAAATCATGATAGTATAAAACACTGCTAGCTGGTCAGGCCCGATGAGAGAAATAGGAAAGGAATCGTGCTGGAGAGATGGATGACACAAAATGGAAAAAGGTGCGTCAACATGTGAAAGAAGTATTGATAGACGCTAGGCTGGAGCTTATACAACACGAATATGTACACAGAGTATATATGACACCAGAACGCATACATACATTTGCCCACAATGTCCGGCTGCTTGCCCTAGATGTGTGGTGCAGTCAGCAAACTTAATGCATATGGTCTGGGAGTGCTGTCCAATTTGATCTGCACAGAAACTGATAGTAGACCAGCTTACAGAAATGGCTGGCTGGGATTTAGTGGATGATCCGTTGGTATGCCTACGAGGGAAAATCCCTACACGCAAACACAGGAAAGTTACAAGGCAGTTTATTGGATTGGAATTCATAATGTTGAAATGCCAGATAGCAATACAATGGAAGAGTGTGATGGCTCTGTTGTATAATGATTGGCAGAGGGAGCCGATAAGGTACACCATGCTGAGAGGAATTTATATGTACCGAGGGCTGTCAGGGTGGGAGCCGAAAGTCTGCACTAGAGGTGGGATGATTTTCTTGATCAGTTACAATACCCATCTGATCTAAGGCCACCGTGAATTAGAACTCTTTAAATACATAACTAATGCTGATATTTTTATTAGAGGTACTGCTTGCTACCCGACAAGTGGCTTTGGTGAGAAATACACGGGCAGTTGAGGGAGAGCGGCTGGCTCATTACTTCCAGACAGCAAATGGTATTTTTGTGCCTATAATCCTACTTAATATATCTACCTTGATTTTATGTTTGATTCATGTTGCATGAAAATGAAATCTATGTTGCACCCATTTTTGTTGTAATGGTTGATTTAAAATTAAATATATATATATATATATATATATATATATATATATAAAACAAAAAAAGTCATTTGCATGTAGAATGCTTTCCAAATTTGGGGGCCTGTGATGGTAAATTACCTGGTGTCCACTAAAAACAGTAGATTACTTTTGGCCAGGTTTTTCAGACAAAGGGTCTCATTATGAGTATGGAGGCAGCCATGCCCTTAATAAGGGCATGGCTGCCTCCATACTGGGTTCCAGGTCCTGGTTCCTTCAATGAGGAATTACCGGGCCATTCCAACTTTGGAGGACTCGGTAATTCCTCATTGAAAAAAACCCATCCCCATTCCCATTTGAGCCCCCATAGGGCTCAATGGGAATGGGGACGGAGCTAATAACGGGCCCGTGAATAACGGGCCCGTTATTAGCTCTCTGGTCCCCTTGCGGGACCCGCTAAGGGCGTCTGGTCTGACCAGATGTTCTGAGCGGGTCCCTCAAGGGACCCTCGTAATAGGGCGGAATGGGTTTACCGGCACCGGCACCATTACCAGCGCTGGTAAACCAATTCCACCCACCTCGTAATGAGGCCCACAGGGCCTATATTACGAGTATGGAGGCAGCCATACCCTAAGTAAGGGCATGGCTGCCTCCATACCGGGTTCCAGCTCCGGGTTCCTTCAATGAGGAATTACCGGACATTCCAACCTTGGAGGACCCGGTAATTCCTCATTGAAAAAACTCATCCCCATTCTCATTTGAGCCCCCACAGGGCTCAATGGAATTGGGGATGGAGCTAATAACGGGCCGTTAATAACAGGCCCGTGATTGGCTCCCTGGTCCCCTTGCGGGACCCGCTAAGGACGTCTGGTCTGACCAGACGTTCTGTGCGGGTCCCGCAAGGGAACCTCGTAATAGGGCGGAATGGGTTTACCGGCACCAGCACCATTACCGACGCCGGTAAACCCATTCCGCCCACCTCGTAATGAGGCCCATAGTCTATCATTAATTTAAAAATTAACATGTTAAGCAAGTAGATCATAATCTAAGAGCAATCTATGATTTTAAGATCATGGGCCTCATTACGAGGTTGGAGGTAACCATGGCGCTTTTAGCGCCATGGCTGCCTCCAAACTCGTTCCGACTCCGCCCTGGTGAATGGAGCAATTACCGGTCCATTCCAAGGTTGGCGGTACCGGTAATTCCCCATTCACCAGGGCCCTTCCCCATTCCCATTTGAGCCCCCATAGGGCTCAATGGGAATGGGGAAGGCGCTAATAATGGTAACACAAATTGCGGTACCGTTATTAGCTCCAGAGTGCCTTTGCGGGCCCCGTCCTCAACGCCTGGAAAAACCAGTTGTTAAGCGAGGACCTGCAAAGGAAACTCGTAGTAGGGCGGTAGGGGATTACCGGTACCGGTGTCCTTACCGGTGCCGGTAATCCCTTACCGCCTGTCTCGTAATGAGGCCCCATGTATGCATTTTAAAACATGGGACCAAGGGTCAAACTATTTATGAGGGTGTCTGCTTTTGGTTTAGACAAAGAGCATCCCAATTCCATTGCAACCTTTGTGTTATGCAGATCCCTCCACAGAAAATAAGGTTTAACAGATCTATTCGATTTCAACATTAACATTGACAGTTTTGAAATACCTGTGGCCTTTCTCTGAAAATTAATTATTTATAGAACACTACTTTTGAAATGAAATACACGCTTAGTTCCTGCCTGCATATATTCCTAAACATGTAGTTGAAGTTACAATATGTACTGTCAGCATGCATTCACCTATGTAAACGTAATACAAATGCAGAGTAAATAATAAAGACCCTCCTTACTTGCATGTATAAAGGTTAAATATTGGATTAATTTTCTTGCAGCAGGACTTGCTTATCATCAGCTGTGGTCACATTGCAAAACATGTTTATTATCTAAGTCCAACTTTTTGTTTTTTACTTTGTTTTGTCTGTTTAATACTAATTACTTGCGATTTCAATATAAAGTATTGTTCTGACCGCCTACCATTTGATAGAAGGTGTGCCATTTAATCAAATAAAACCTTATTGGGATCTTTAAAGCTATTATGAACGGCGTTTCTCTTTCATATGAAATAAAAAACAGAGCCAAAAGGGCATAAATGGTGGATACAAGTAATGCCTTTATATTGCCTGCAAAACAGGCAGTTTAGCATTCTCTTCTTTCTGGGGAGTACTGCCTACTCTGATTTTGGCATCAACATTAACATGGATACGCAGGGTCCTTTTGATAAAATTTAAGTGTGGATGCGCAGTTTTGGGGAATAAGCTGAGGCTACTTTACACAGGCCTATTGATAGAACATACATTTGTTTAGTTGGTCACAGGGAGCTCGCTGCCAGTGTGTTCCATGCCACTATTAGGCTTGAAATGTATCATTCTGAATGAAGTGTGAGCTCCATCAGTTCATGCAGCCCATAGATTGTCCAACGGGGATGCTTAACAAACATTTCTTGGATTATAATGTGTGCCAAAATAGGCAAGAACGAATCTTAGGAGATGGGTGTGCCCCTGGCCCATGGGATGTGTTCACTTTTTCGGTCCTGACAGCTCTAGCTTTCTAAAGGAGTGTGTTAAATGTGTTGGTCCAAGTCGTGTTGCTGAATGACTATGCATGTACATGTGTTCCTGTTACGTGGGAGGTGCTACATTATTGGGCACACCCACCCCAGCGAAACCAGGTGGTGCCATTCTTTCCCCAATCCCCTTGCTTCTGATGAAGATCTGTGTTAATGTATTTCTGTGGTAAGGGGTTGTGGGATTGTGGGGGCTATGGGACATGCATACAATATTGTGAAAATGCATTAATGTATATGATTCTATTACAGTAACTGTTTTGGGGACACAAACACGTCTTATACTAAGGTTGCACCTGTGTAAATATGTTCCAGAAACTGAATAATGTCAGTAGGACGAAGGAGTAGAACACAGCCACAACCTGTAAGGAGAAGGGTGGGTTAACACACTAGGAGCATTAGACAATTCTTCAGAGTCGTTCCCTAACTTTCGCAGTCCAGCCGTAAGAAGTGGGGAGTCTTGTGCTCAACAGTACAGTGGTGCATAAAAACGCACGATCGAGCAATTACAACAAAAAGCGGGTCTTCTTGAAAGGGCTGTAGTGAGTCAGGAAGGGGATTGAGGTGATGAAGAATTGGTTCCCACTATTCAAGTAGGTTCTGCCCTTGGCAGCAGAGCAGTTTCCAAAACGTACGAATAGCTAGGGAGTGCAGGATAACTCAGACAAAAGCGAATACCTTTTCAGGGATATTCATGCGTAAAAGATACTGGTTGTGCCAGAGGGCCACCGTTAAGTGATGCAAGTACTTACCGAAGCTCTGCGTAGTCTGGGCCAAACTTAGTCAGTTTAGTCAAGATCACTAGTAGATTTGAGTCCTGCAGTTTTGCAATGCTCCGGCTCTCATCGACTGCAGGATAGAACGATCACCAGTGATGTGAGAGTTGCATTTTCTCAGCGTCTAGAGGAAATACAAAGAAAATTCCAGTGCAGCAGGCTTCAGGGCACAGGAGAGCAGGTCAACAAGGCACCTACAGCACCCATCACCAACAGGTAGTGACACTGGAATCACAGATGTGTGCAGCATTACGCATTCTCCTAATTCGCGACCCAGAGGATCCAGGCCTACAAAATTTGGCAGAAGAGGCTGCAGGATCACAAGCAAGCAATGTCCCAAGTCTAAGGGTTTTAACTCGAAAAAGCAGCAATTCTGTGTCGTAAATCTCCCCCCGTCTCATCTGTGATCGGGATCTCCCTTGTTCGGCCGCAGGACTCTTCCTGTGGATGCTTCAGGTCTTGAATAGGCTCGCCCGAGCCTCGTCGGGTTGCAGGACGCGTTCAGAGTTCCGGGAAGTTCGTGGTTCCAGGGTATCCAGGATAGCGATGAGCGAGTAATTAGGGGGGGAAATCCAGGAACAGGTTAAAAGGCAAGGAAGGAAGTAAGAGGATCAAAGGAAACTAATGTAGAGAGTAAACACACGTCGGGTCACTACCGAAGATAGCGTTGAGACGCGCGGACCCGCAGGGGCATGACCAATTTATAGTACGTGCCACGACGTGAAGGCAAGTGCGTAGCACAGAGCTTGGTACAGCCATGTTGGGAGGAACAAGGAGTACAAGCCCTTCGTGACAATGACCATGAGGTCCAGAAGGGGCAATTTCGCCGGGTCATGACAGCATGCCCCCTCCGAAGACTGGTTCCTCCAGGCTTGCCTGGGTGAATAAGATGGAATCTTCTGAGCAAACGAGGGGTCTTTAAATTAGAAACTGGTTCCCATGTTCTCTCGCTAGGGGGGGTAGCCTTTCCACTCGACCAGATATTGTAGTCGACCCCTCCTATACCTGGAATCACATATCCTGGACACCTCATATTCCAACTGGTCGTCCACAACAACACGTGTGGGTTTGAAGGGTTTTCAAGTAGAACTAACGTAGGGTTTCAATGGGAAGTATGGAAGACTGGATATATCTTCTTCCAGGATTCCGGGAGCTTAAGTCAGAAGGAGACAGGATTGATGATCTCCTTTATAGAAAATGGACCATAATAGTGAGGAGCTAATTTGTTTGGTCGTAGATGTCGAGGTAACATTTTCGAGGCTAACCAGACTTGATCGCCAACTGAATAGGAAGGTGATGGTCTTCTCTTAGAGTCCGCATATCTTTTGGTTCGAGTCTGGGCCTGTTCTAACTGATCCTTGGCCTCTCTTTGTAAGTCGGTCAGCGTCTGAATCCAAGAGTCAAGGGTAGGTACCGGAGTAGATTCTGGAAGAACTGATGGTAAAACAGACGGGTGATAACCTTGACTGCAATAGAAAGGGCTGATCTTGAGAGCTGAATGATCTGAGTTATTGTAGGAGAATTCGGCTAAAGGTATAAGGAGAGACCAATCGTCTTGAACCTTGGTGGCAAAACAACGAAGATATTGTTCCAGGGTTTGATTTACTCGTTCCGTTGCCCCATTGGTTTGTGGATGATAGCCTGAAGAAAGGGCAAGTTGGATTCCTAGAACACGACAGAGATGTTTCCAGAATTGTGAAATATACTGAGGTCCCCGATCCAAAATAATCTTGGAAGGAAGGCCATGAAGACGAAAAATATGTTCCAGGAAAATTCCAGCAAGTTCTGAGGAAGATGGTAGTTTATACAATGGTGTAAAATGAGCTAGATGAGTGAACAAGTCAATGGTTACCATGATAGTTGTATATCCTCGGGAAGGTGGTAATTCAACAATGAAGTCAGTGGCAATAACTTCCCAGGGTCTGGTTGGCAACGTAGGTTGTAGAAGCAGACCCGCCGGCCTCTGATTATCGTATTTGTTCTGACTACAAATAGCACAGGTCTTGATGTATTGAACTACACTGGACTTCATCCCTGGCCACCAGAACTGTCTTTGTATAAGACGGAAGGTGTTGGTTACTCTTCGATGGCCGGAGTGAAGAGTATCATGGCATAGATTCATTACCTTCTGTTGAAGTTCTTTTGTTGGAATGACCACTGAATTGTTCTTGAATAAATATCCTTCCTTGATTGTTAGACGCCAGGGATTTTTCTTCGATATGTCCTTCCAGAGTTCAGATAATTGAGTCTGTACTCTGATTTCTTCCAGGAGATTGATCGCTTGAGCTACAAAGATTGTGGGTGGAAACATTTTAGGATAGATCTTATGCTCCAAGGGAACGTAGTCGGGACGCCGAGAAAGGGCAGCGGCAATCAAGTTTTGCGATCCAGGAACATGTGAAATTTGAAATTGATATTGAGCAAAGAAGTAGGCCCATCGAGCTTGTCTACTGTTCCTGCACTCCATGGATTGTAGGACCTGAAGATTTTGATGATCAGTACGGACCTGAACTGGATATTTAGCACCCAGGAGAAGATGTCTCCATTCAGTGAAGGCATGATGAATAGCCAATAACTCCTTCTCCAGAACTGAGTAGTGAGTCTCGCTGGTGGTCAGGGTCCGTGAGAGATAAGCAATGGGATGTTCCAACTTATCATCAGATTCTTGTTTTAAAACTGCTCCTATGGCGTAATTGGAGGCATCAGTTTCCACTAGAAAAGGACGATTTATGTCAGGTTGGGCCAGGATAGGGGCCTGAGTGAATTCTTCTTTCAAGCGTTGGAATGCCTTGTCTTGTGGTATAGACCAGTTAAATGGAACGTCTTTCTTCAGGAGATTAACAATGGGTTGAACAATCTCGGAAAAGGTGGGAATTAATTTCCGGTAGAAGTTGGCAAGCCCCAGGAAGGATTGTATTTGCCTTCACCTTTGAAGGGTCCATACTAATTCCTTCTGAACTAAGGACAAATCCCAGATAGTGAACTGATGTAACATGAAACAAACATTTTTCTGGTTTGGCTAAGAGTTGATTTTCACAGAGACGTTGAAGTACTGCTTTTACATGTTCTTCATGTTTCAAGGAGTCGTTGGAGAAGATCAATACGTCATCCAAGTAGACGATAACATTGAGAAATAACATGTCAGAGAACACCCTATCCATAAAACGCTCGAAGACTGTGGGAGCATTAGTCAGACCAAAGGGCATGACTAGGTATTCAAAGTGACCAAAGGGTGTTCTAAAGGCTGTTTTCCATTCGTCTCCTTCCTGGATACGGATCAAATGGTAAGCACCTCGGAGATCCAGTTTGGTGAATATCACTGCACCTCTCACAGCTTCAAGGGTATCCGAGATCAGGGTTAGTGGGTATCTGTCTTTCAGGGTGTATAGATTTAGGCCCCGATAGTCCAGTCAAGGTCTAAGCTCTTTGGTACCCTTTTTTGGAAGGAAGAACAATGAAGCACCAGCTAGTGATATTGAAGGTCTTATGGTGCCATTCTCAAGATTAGTGTCTAGGTATTCCCGGAGGGCGTCTCTTTTTGGGTTCTGAATGGATAAACATCCTGCCAAAGGGAATCACTGCTGAGGGTTCAGTATCTATGGCACAGTCTTCAGGTCTATGTGGAGGTAAGGCTTGAACAATGGCAGTAGAGAATACATCAGCATACCCTTGATAGATCTCTGGAACTTGTACAATATTGGAAACCATGAGTGGTGTCTCTGGACACCTTGGTAGACTTATAGGAGCTGTGACTGAGGTATCCAGGTTTAAACAATGGTTCATACAGAACTCCGAGCCCAGGAATAAGGATCCGGCCGTCCAGTTAATATATAGATTGTGCCTTTGTAACCAGGGCATGCCCAGAACCAAGGGGTAATGGGCAGATTTTATGATGTCAAACACAATTCTTTCTTGATGATGATTTATGGAAAGATGGATCTCCCTTGTTTGCAGACTTATGGGTCCTGAGGAAAGAGGTCTTCCGTCAATTGCTTCCACTGGTTGTGAAAAACTTCTTGCTTCATATGGAATGTTATGACTTCTGACCCAATCTTGGTCAATGAAGACTCCCATTGCTCCGCAATCCACCAAGGCCAGTATGGGGTAGACCTTGTCCTTGGATGGCGATAAAAAGGCCTGTAATATCACCAATTTGTTTTGTCCAGGAGAGTTCAAGGATGGAATTGATGTAGAGCAAACATCGCTCTCCCGAAACCTTGCTCCATTTAGGATTGGGAGCTGGCGTTTCCCGAGCGTCGGGGAGGAACCAGAGGACACTCTTTAACTAGATGTTTATCTGAGGCACAACACATGCATAAGCCTGTGTGTATCCTTCTTAACCTTTCCTGCGGGGAAATTGGTCCACGAAAGGCTCCAAGTTGCATGGGTTCAGAATCAGTGCTCGGATTCTTGGCAGATTCTGTCCTTGTAGTATTCTCTGGGGAGTTTCTTTGAATAGAGACTTTATTCTTTTTCTTTTCGGCCTTTCTTTCTTGGATTCTGAAGTCTATTTGCATAGACAAGTCCAGGAGGGCCTGGAATGAACTAGGACGTGCCATCCTGGCTAACTCGTCCTTAATCTCTTCATTTAGACCTCTGCGAAACAAGGTAAAACTGGCTTCCAGGGCCCAGTCCGCCTCTTTGGCTAGCTGTTTGAATCTGGTAACATAGGTCAACATGTCTTGGGATCCTTGTTGGAAGTCAAGTAACTTCTCTTGAGCACCGTGGACAAGCTCTGGTCGTTCGAACATGGTCTTGAGTTCCGCGATGAACCCTTCATAATCATCCAGGAGGGCATCCCCTGAATTGAGTAAAGGAGTGGCCCATGTAAGGGCATTACCGGAAAGATGCAATATTATGAAGCCCACCTTAGCCCTAGGAGTTGAGAAATAGTAGGGCTTGAAGGTAAAATGTACCAAACAAGAATCCAGGAATCCACGTAAGGTCTTTGTTGAACCGTCGTATTTATCAACCACTCCTCCCAATAATACGCTGTCCTTGTTCGCGGAGTCACGTGACAAGACAAGCTGTCTTAGCGCCGCATTCTCGGCTTTTAAATTCTGCATCTCTGTGGAAAGTTCTTGCATTCCGCGCATCAGGTCCTGAATAGCATTCTCCATGGTAGAATCCGTATTGATCGTTTGGCGTCTCAAACTGTCGTAAATCTCTCCCCGTCTCACCTGTGATCGGGATCTCCCTTGTTCGGCCGCAGGACTCTTCCTGTGGATGGTTCGGGTCTTGAATAGGCTCGCCCGAGCCTCGTCAGATTGCAGGACGCGTTCAGAGTTCCGGGAAGTTCGTGGTTCCAGGGTATCCAGGATAGCGATGAGCAAGTAAGTAGGGGGGCAAATCCAGGAATAGGTTAAAAGGCAAGGAAGGAAGTAAGAGGATCAAAGGAAACTAATGTAGAGAGTAAACACACGTCGGGTCACTACCGAAGATAGCGTTGAGACGCGCAGACCTGCAGGGGCGTGACCAATTTATAGTACGTGCCACGACATGAAGGCTAGTGCGTAGCACGGAGCTTGGTACGGCCATGTTGGGAGGAACAAGGAGTACAAGCCCTTCGTGACAATGACCATGAGGTCCAGAAGGGGCAATTTCGCCGGGTCATGACATTCTGTGGGATACCCTTAGGTAGAGCTGGACAGTTCACTGGATGGCCTTGGACCACTTCCAAAGGGGCTCTTTCAGTGGGTAAGCAGGGGGCGCGAGGCATAGTTGGTCCCACTACTCCAAAGGGGCAACGCTCCATTGTAGGCCTTCTTAATCCATGAAGAAAACAGGGGTCTGATGGGACAACAGAGGGTGAAGGGTGCCAAACCTTCCAATGCATCTAAGGCAGTTTCAAGAGTCTGTTTCTTCATTGCAGGACACTTGGCTCCTTTTGTAGTGCAGGGAGAACTCAGGTGATCGACCTGGAATGGATGCAGAGCCCTTTCTCTTATCCAAGATTAGCTTTGCACCAAAATTGAGGACTTCAAATCAAAGATCTGTTCTCCTGCAGGCATCCCAGGCACTCCAGACATCCTAGCACCAGTAGTGTGGGTTGGGGCAAGACAGTCCCAACCCGCATCCTGGGCACACACAAGTGAAATGCAGAAGCCCGCAAAACACATAGGTTTTCGCGGGAGGCTGCAGCCCAAATAAGGACAACCGGGGTCACTCGACCTAGGGCAAGGCAAGGGGCAAAATGGTCATGGGACAGAACAAAAGACTTCATGGCTCTAACATTTTCCGACCTAGCCACAGTCTTGAATCAAACGCAGTAAACGCAACGTGATACTGCAAAAAGAAGTAAAAACATAATAAAAAGTAAATGCTGCCACCGGTTTGTCCGAGGCACACTTGTACGATCACCAAAAATCTTTGGAGGTTGGCTAGGGGCATAAAACAAAAAGGACCCCAGTTCACGGTACTTGAAAGTACATTTTGCACTGTTAAAAAGTTACAAAGAAATGGCAACATAGTCAAAGACTAAGGGAAACATAATTTCCCAGTACTGGCAGTCTGAAGGACGTGTCAGTTTCCCCATAACAAGTGAGCAAAAGCTGAGGGCAGCACAGTTGAAGGCTGTGCTCCGCTGGCAAAAGTAAGGATAGGATAGCCAAACAAAAGCAACAGGTGTGAGGGGTCCACAAATTGAGGGAAAATTACACATTGATGAAATCTTTCCTCACAATCTGTTCCTCAGAAAGCACTCAATCCAAGTTGCTGCCTTTTTGGAGAACGTGGCCATTTCTTTTAGTCTGGTGATTATTAAAGGATGGTCCACCAGGTCAAAAGCTGCAGACAGGTCCAACAACCTAATTAGTGTTGTTTGTCCCTTGTCCATCACCTGTAGTAATCTAGATTTTAATTTCAGTAGGGCTGTTTCGGTGTCATGCCCTTGCCTGAAGCCGGACTCCCATTTATTCAGGATAGTGTGATTGTTCAGGTACTCTCGAAGCTGGATATATGCAAAGCGATGTAACAACTTTAATAATAATGGTGTATTAGTAATGGGCGTTCTTCAACTCGTCAGGCACTTGACTCTCCTTGAAAAGCGCATGAACAAATTTGGTCAAGATCCCGATCAAAGCAGGAGCACATGCTTTGATAGTAATGGCCGCACAAGTGTCACCCTTGCATATCGTTGGCTGAAGTTTGCTAACACTGTTGGACATCTCATTTTCAGACACCAGTCTAAAATTAAATTGAAGTCCTACAGTTTTCTGGGTCGGTTGAATAAAGGGGGCCTCTTCCTGTTCAAGTAACTTCCTGCTGACCTCGATTTTCTTTTTATCAGGTTTAATTTGCACACCATAGCCTCTTGTGTAGACGTACACCATGCTATGTCTTCTTTGGTACCTTCCTATTTAATCATGAAGGGATTTTCTAATTCTTTTAGCACTTTAAAAAGTAATTTTGACTGATGCTGAGCATTAGAAATTCTACGACATAAATTGTATTTTTTTGCTGACACAACGGCTGCTTTAAATTCATTAGATGCCATATTATAGGCATCCTTCTCTTTAATCTCTTTGGAGCATTTCCAAGCATGGAAACACTTGGTTTGTATTGTTTTGAGTCTCTTGGATTTCACAGTTTTGTTCTGTACAATCCTTGTTTTAAGGGGGGCAATAGCATTGGTTGCTTTTAACAAGATCTTATAAAATTTGGCAATCTCATCTGCTAATTCCATCCTATTAACTTCACCAACTAGGGGGAAATCCACTCTCCCATTGCTGCTGGGAGAACTTTCTAGCATGTATTGATATTACGAGAAGTTTTTCTTTCATTCCAATCTTTATCCTTTTGTCGCATAGCATGACCCATTTGATAAAGAAGTGATCAGACCATGGGCAGGGGTGAATAGCAAGCTCATTGATTGCGATATTATGAGTAGCCACCCAGTCAAGGGTATTCCCCTTGATGTGGGTGGCATCCTTAATTAGATGTGTAAAACCAAGATTGCTAAGGGAGCTTGCAAGACTTTTAGCTAGATGATCCCTTTCACTTCCTAACCACAGTTTACAATCCCCCAGTAACATAGCCTTAGTGGTGGGCTTTACCAATGGTAACAACATATTACATAATTCAGTTGCAAAAACAGGTATCAGGGTGGGTGGTCTGTAAATCAGAATCACATTGCGTGTTGTTTCTGCATCAGTCCTGACTTTCACCTGGAGTGGTTCGCAGCCCTCTGGACCGGACATATCTACCTCCCAGACTTCTAGGTCTTTGTTAAAAATAAAGGCAACTCCACCACCTCTCCCATCTTGTCTATGCCTGTGTAACAGTATATACCCCATGAACACTGCTAGGGATATGGTGGGTCCAGCAGCCATATATGACCAAGTTTCTGTTAAAGCACAGATATATAGATTTTTGATGGAAATATACAAAAATGTCGCCCTCAGTACTGCACCCAAGCAGAGCGGGGCTTGCGAGGGTGTCGCCCACTCTCCTTGGTGCAGTAACGGGAGTCAGGGGTTGCGGGAGTGTCCCCCACCTACCATTGTGGGTAGTGGGGGACAAGAAAGTAAAGAATAAATTTCCCTGCGGCATCAGCTCCGACCCACGTAAGTGGGAGGAACAGATGCTGCAGGGATAGCGGGGAGTCAGCGGCGCACAGAGAGGTGTGCCACAGCAAAGGTAAGTGGGGCGGGGGTCGGGTACGGAATGCAGGCCGGGGACATGGGTAAAGTGATCACTGGGCTGTGCCGTAATTGGCGTCAACATTTTCATCGGCGCAGTTACGGACGGCGAGGTGATCACATCGATTCGTTTTGAATAACTATATACAATGCAACATCTGTAGCATGTTTCATAAGTGACTTGGTATTCAGAAAATCGGTTTCTAGGCACATTTTCATTTGCCTTCCCCAAAAGGTCTTCATTGTCTACATATACGCTGTTCTTTTGAGGTCCAGTCTGAACTTCCTCATATTTTGGATCCTAATTGGTGGGACTAAAGACCTCCCCATTTACCTCCCTCAAGTGGTTAAGAGTAATCTGCCCACCAGTATGTGACCCCAGCTTCCGTGTGATAACATCACCTATTTTGGGCTGCACCTCTGGGCAAACTGAAACGCTAGTAATACTAAGCTGTATTAAGGGTCTCAGCTCGATGCTTCCTGTGCCACCTCCTGGTGAGAGCAGCCTTCCCATGCTGTCCAGGTGTCATCAGTTGTGCTGCTTCTGCCTTATAACGTGACATGATTGCAGGGAATGCAATATCATTCTGAATAGTGCAGGACATAGATAGATTCATTCCAGCGGTGCAAACTGCTTCAAGGGGATGCATGTTACTGGACCATAGTCATTGCTAAGGCTTACTTTCTGTCCAAAGATGCGAGCGCTGGGAGTCACAGACCAGCTTGCCCTGAGGCACTGGCGCTGACGCCCCTGACCAATTAAATATGAGGCTATTGACTGTCCTTTCTCTTCGGCCCTGAACATCTGTTTCTTGTTGTCTTTTCTTGTCTAGCGCGAACATGCCTTTGGGCTTTTCTCTTAGCACTTTATAAATAAAATAAATAAACTCAATGCTGCCGTTTACCCCGCATTTCTTTCATGGCCATTTTTCTGCATGTTTTCACTGTATTTTTATGGGGAATGCAGTGTTAGGGAATATTATTTTTAGTAAGATTCAAGAGGTTGGGGGGGACAATTACATTTGGTTGTGGGGCCAAGCCCTTCTTAAAAATACAGCAAAAATGTGGGGTGACGGCCACGGTGAGTTGAGCCCATAACGAGCTGTACCAGATCTATACATGCTTCTGGTCTTGCCATGGTAGGGAATGCGGGCATCGGAAAGGCCCTCTATCTGCTTTGTGGTTACTACCATGCGGCCGTGCCGTTCCTGTTTCAGGCCAGGTCAGAACAAGCACAGTTCCAGGCTGTGATAGGTGGGCACATTTTAGAGTGCATTCCTCTGAAAAGCAGAGATGCACTCAGAAATGCATTTAGCACACACTTATCTTGGTCCGGAAAAGAGTTTGCGTAAGGAGCACAGTGAATGCCGTAAGTGAGTAGCAAATGCACTGACTCAATTCCAAAAATGAGACCCCAATGTTTCAAGTCGCACCCAAGGGCTTTTGTCTGCCAACTAAATATTGTGATTTTGTATTTTTGGATTTGCCATTTATAAACTGCCACGTTAGACTAGGCTTAGGCATTATGTGGGCGTCCAGAACTTTTGGTCTTCAACACTCCTGATATCCGCGGTGGGCACTTGATGAGAAGAAAATGCTATATTTTTGCAAATTTGTCATGTTTTCCTTAAAAAGCATGTAGCAAAAATGTTGTATTGTCAATCAATTAGGTGGAAATATCGATTGAGCTCTCCAGTGTGAATGTCAGGCCAGGTACATTGACCAATCTGTTCTGCCCTGAAAATGAACTGCAAATACTGTGCAAACAATTGCCAGTTGCCCATTACGTCAATTGTATTGGTCAAAAAAGTAGTGAAAAACTAGCAAATTTGGTCGAAATGTATCACTTTTTTCCTGAACCTGTTGGTATTTTTTTTTTTTTTTTTTTTTTTTTGATGCTGTAGTTTATTTGAAAACTTTTTCATCGTATAGTTAAGTTGGATCCTTTTTTTTAAAAAAAATTGTTTGTCCAGTTCGAGTATAGAAGATAAAAAGAGGGCAATTGTGTAAGTGTACTTGTTGTTGTGGCCGCTGAGTAGAGCGGTCCATCTTTCTTGCGTACACATTTGTATCGATGAGAGTTGATAATAGGCACCAAATTCTTTGCGTTGTGGCGCGAGTGCATTACATTCCATGACGAGGTGGAATATGGTTTCCTCGATTTTTTGGTCTTTACAGAACCTGCAGTAGTTGTCTTCCTTTTTGATTTGTCTTCTTGTAGCTAGGTGTGCTTTTGTAGGGAGAATGTTTAGGCGGATTTTCAAAAATGTTGTTCGAATGGTTGGGTCTGGAAAGGTTTGCAGGTAGGCCGGTGGTTCATGGATTCTCCTGTTGTCTTTTGTACAGTGTAAGTTCTGTTTGTAGGTATTTTTTTGTTGAATGGTCTTTATCCAATCATTATGTAGCAGTTTTGTTTTTGCGTGTTGTGGACGAAGTGTAAGTAATTCTTCTGTGATATTTTCACTAACCATTTCTTTTCTCATTGTGGCTTTCCATTTTTGCAGTATTGTCGTGTTGAAGGTATTTTCTTTATGTCGCAGTATTTGAATTGCTGGGGTTTTCCCGTCTGTCAATATTTTGCGAAAGATGTCTAGTCTTTTCCACTGTACGACTGATTCAATTGATTGAGTTGCCAATTCATAACGTATTCTTGGCATTGGAAATGTTTGTGGGAGGCGAAGGACTTTGCGCCAGAAAGTCGCTTCATATTTTGTCCAGTTGACTCTCTGAGCGTTTAGCATTGCTTCGGTACCATAGGTGAGAATCGGGATGTATTTGTGTCTGTAGTAGGAGATAATTGGCTTGAAGGAGAATTTGCCGTATTTTCTGTGAAGGAGGCAGCCTTGTCTTGATAGCGTTTGGGATGTTTGTTCGATTTTGTCCAGCCACTGCTCTTCTGATTTAGACTGGTTTATTGTGATCCCAAGGTATTTAAACTCAGTAACATTTTCTAGTTCGACGTTGTCTATCATGAATGTACGTTGGTTTATTCTTTTTTTTTTTAGTGATTTGGTTAGGGTCATTATCTTTGTTTTTCCCGTATTGATCATTAATTCATTTTTTTTCATGTACTGGCTTAAGTCTGCCAGTGTTGTTTGTAACCCAGTCGGTGTTTTGTCTAGTATCACGATGTCATCGGCATATGCCATGACTGGGACTGGGATCGAGTTGATTTTGGGGGGATTAGTTTTGTCTGATTTTAGATGGTCTTCAATGTCAGCAGTGTAGAGGTTGTAGAGTGTCGCTGCAAGTGGACAGCCTTGTTTGAGTCCGTTTTCTGTTGGTATGGCGGGTGTTGTAGTTCCTTGTCTCGACAATCTGACTTTTATCGTGGTTTTTGAATATAGTAGAATGATCGGTTCTAGGATGTCGGTTGGGCAGTTCCATGTTCTAAGTTTCGACCATAATTTTTCTCGCGAGATTGAGTCGAAGGCCATTTTTAGGTCAATGAATGCTGCGTAGATTGCCGAGTTGGAGTTGATAGCTTCATGTTTGATTACTTGGAGTAATACCAGGTTGAGGTTTGTTCCAACATTGGCTGTAAATCCTGTTTGTCTGGTCGAGAATTTGTTGTTTTTTGTGGCCCACGCAGTGAGTTGGTTTAATAATATTGTTGCAAATAGTTTTCCTAGCGGATCGAGCAGGGCGATCGGACGGAAGTTTTGAGGGTCTTCTTTAGGGCCTTGTTTGTGGATTGGTACGATTACTGCTGTTCTCCAGGAGTTAGGTATTCTATGCAGTTTATTGATCAGGGTTGTAATATGGCATAGAAGGGTTGCCCAAGCGGTTGGATCTTCCTTGATCATGGCATTAGATAGTCCATCTGGGCCTGGTGCTCTAGAAGTGTTGAGTTTGTTAATCAGGCAGATGAAGTCTTCAAATTCTGCTTGTACTTTCCATGTTGAGTCTGCTGTAGTTTGTGTATTCTGATGAGCTGTTTCTCGTAGTGCGTAAATGGTAGTAAAATGCGTTATCCATTTTTCTTGGGTTACATTAGCTATGAGTTTATGCTGTTTTTGTTGATTGTCATTGAGTAGGTTCCAAAGTTCTTTGGTATTGTGGGATTTGTGGCTTTTCAGTATTTGTTCAGCATCCGCTTGTTGAATGAGACTTTTTTGCGATTTGATCCAGTTTCGATGATTGTTTTTCAGGGTTTTGATCTGGTGTGAAGTGTCGGGAGCTGGAGTTTTCTTTAGCTGTCGTATTATTCGGTTTAGGTCTTTTTTCCTTTCGGCAATTTCCTGGTTGTAGAAATGTCGGTGGTCTTTCTGCGGACGATTTTTTCTGGTTTGTTGGAATGGGATTAGTATCCATTCATAGTCGATTTTTATATCATTTGCCAGTCTTGCCTGATGGAATTGTTCCGGCAATGAGGTTGAGGAGGCTTGCGGGATTCTCAGTCTTGTAGTTGTTCCATTTAGTTCTAATGGAGGAGGTGGTAGTGCTGTCACTGTTTTTTCTGGTTTCGCTTCTGAGTGTGCGGTAAGTTGGTTGTGATCGCTCTTGTCCGTTGATATCGTCTGTGCGTTTGTAACTGAATGGTGAAGGTTTTCAGATAGGAATATATAATCGATGATTGCATGGGACGAACCTCTGCTCCATGTGGGTGTATAGGAATTCAAAGTGTTCCCTTGGCTTAGAAGGAGTAGGTTCCGCGTTGTGGTTTCTTTTATCCATCTCTTTGCATTTGGTGATAATTGTGAGTGCTTTAAGAGGCTACCGTTTTTATCGTATAACTTGATGTTCAGATCGCCACAGATTATTGTTTCTGATAACGGGTATTTAGCTAAGGCCTCGTCAATCGAAATGAAGACTCCATCTAGGAACGTGTTTGTAGATATTGCTAGCGGGTTCCAGTAGAGGTTTAGAATTAGGATTGTTGAGTTGTTTTTGTCTTCTCGCTTTTGCTGGTGTTTTGTGGATGTTATTATGGTCAGTTGCGTCCAAGGGTTTATATTCTCGGAGAGTATTACTCTGATGTATGGGTTTATCTTGATCAGGGTGAGTAAGCCTGAAGCAGGTCTTCCTTGTTTTTGTACGATAGCTGGGTTTAGGAATGTGATAAAGCCATCGCATGCCGGTGGGTCGCTGAGCCAGGTTTCTTGAAGGCATATGAAATGATATTGCTCTAATTCAGCGGTTGTGTCCGTGAATAGATGTAAATTGCCTCTGGTGTTCCACGAGCACAATGACCAATTGAATCTATGGTTCATTAATTGTTATGAGTTTGAGCTCATTGAGTATTCTGTAGATTCTGTATCTGAGAGGGTGTTTTCGTAGTCATAGATTCTTCTGATTGCATCGGCATATCTGTCTGGATGTTGGCTTCTTATAGAGTATTCTGTAGATGCAGTGTCTGATGAGGGAGTTTCAAAGCTAGTTCTGTTGGGTTTGTTAATTCTATCTGAGTCTGCTTCTTTTGAGGCACGATTTGAGTATCTATCGTCAGTTGTCTGTTTTTGATTCCTCTGTTCAGTGTGTAGTTCTTCATACCTTGTGGTTGCTTTGTCTTTTGGTTTGCTTGGTATTCTTGAGGATGTTGATGCCCAGCATGAGAAGCCTAATTTGTGTAGTTGTTTTCTTGTTGATATGATGAGTTCTTGGTTATTTTGGTCTGGGAGCTCTATGACGATCTTATCCAGGTTCCGGTCGTCTTTGAAGGTTATCAGAGCAATATCTTTTGTTGTGAGTTTGTTCAGGCGAGGTATTACGCCAAAGAGGCGTAGTAGGTTTGTTCTATTTAGAATTACCGGTTCTTGGTTTTTATTTGCATTTTCAATATGGATTTCATATGTTTCATTTTGTCGTAGTGGATTGACGAATATTGGTCTGGTCTGTCTGTGTTGACTGTGATCTTGTGGTGGTGTTGTTATCGAGGTCGACGAGATTGAATCATACGGTTCATCTCTGGTTGTGAGTGTTGAGATGTTTTCCATCGAGATCATTGAGATTTCTTCTAGGGAGATTTCAGTAGAATTGTCTTGATTTTGGTTCGATTGTTGTTCAAGTATTGAGGCGTATTCGTCGATTATTATGTAGCTTGTCTGAATTAGTGGTTGTGAAGATTGTTGATTGTTTTCTAGTGGTTGTTCTTCATGGGTGGTGATGTCGAGCAAGTCCTCGTCAATCAGCGATTGTGGCAGGGTAGGTTGCGCTAGTTTGGGTTTTATCTGGGTTAGCTGAACTTGAATGCTTTGTGTGTTGACAGCTGTTTGTTTCTTCTTTGGTTGATGCGCGATTTGGGTATTCTGGGTTATATTTCTTAGAAATGCTCGCGAGCCCGTTTGTCGTTTTTTGTTATTTTTCTGTTGGGTTCCTTTTATTTCGTTCGTTGTTTTTTCTTTTTCGAAGATTTGAAAGTTTTCCTTTGGATTCTTTGTTATGTTGCTTGAGATAATGGTTTCTGTTTTTTTGTTAGTATTATTTTGAGGTGGTTCTTTCAGTGTTTGTTGGGCAAAATCTGTAATTGTTTCAGGTAGTGGTTGTATCTGAGTTGGGGGTTGTGATGGTTTTGAAAGCGGCGAGGTTTGTAGTCGTTGGTCGTTGGGTCTGGTTGCTTGTTGCTGATGGTGTTCTTTAAGCATCTGTAGTAATTCTCCTGTAAGTTTTGTTTTTTCTTGTCGGTCTCCTCTTGCGATCTCTGCTAATCTTTGTTGCCACCGGTATGTCTCGTCTGCTTCTATTGTCAGTCTTGATTCCACTGTCGAGACAAAGTGTTCGATGTGTATCTGTTTTGAATGGATTAGTGCTAAAAGGGTCGCTTGATCTTTTATTGAATCTTTCAGGTCTTCTTGTAGTTTCAAGAAGGGGATCATTGATTGGGAGAGTAATGCGATGAGCATATTTTGTAAGTCCAACATTGTTGTTGGGATTCTTGGGTGCATATCTTCTTCATCTTGTACATGATTGTCGTTTTTCTGTTGTGGGTCTTTTGGTTTTTGGTTCTTGATTATTGGGTCTGGGGTATAGTAGGATTCATCCGAGTCATAGTTGAATCGTGATGGGACAGTTTTACGTTCATCCAATTCTGGTTGTCGTTCCTTTTTCATCTGTTTGTTTTGGTTTCCATAGGGGATGCAAGGGGTTGAGGTTGATTGTATTTGATTTATTTCTGTTCGCTCTCCAAGTACTTCTTTTGTTTTTTCTGCAGTAGACATGATGAATTCTATTTCGGTGGTGTCCAGTGATAGTTTTGGTAGTTTATTTCTTGTTTTGGATGTTGTTGGTTCCACAGTGCTGGCGGATTTGGCGGAATTGTGAGTTTTAAGCCATGCAAGGCGGGCTAATCTTGCTTTTTCTTTTTGCTTCAGTTGGTCTGGTGTTGGGATTGCTGGTTTTGTGGTTAGGTCTTGTGTTCGTTCTGTTTGTTGGCTGGTTGCGGTTAGCTTGGAGGCGACAGGGTCAGCTGTGAGTTTTGGTTCTTGATTATTAGTTATTTCCTGAGGGTTGCTGTGTATTTCGTGTAGTTTCTCCGATTTCATGGATTGTTGATTCTGGATTTGTTTGTCTGATATTAAGTCCTGTTTTGTGGTCGTCTGCATCTGTTTGGTTGTAAGTTCGATGGGTTCTTCGTTGCTGGTTGCAAGGTTTGTCAAGGTGTCTTGTATCCCGTTGTTTAAGGGGTCTTGTTTTGCGAGCTGGTGGTTTGCGTTCGGATCAGTTGATGAGTTGGTCAGTTGTTGTTCTAATTCGAGTTGGGAAGGCAGTAATGATGGCGCGGACATAATAGGTTGTCCAGGTTTGGTAGTGTCTGAGCTGTTTAGTTCAGATGAGATTATTTGGTGATTTTCTACTGTACTGTGTGAGTCTACTGATAGTTGGAGTTCCACTGTGCCGACGGATTTAACGAAGTTGTTGGTTTTCAGCCATGCAGTTGGATTGGCAGTTTCTAGGGTTTGGGCTCTGGAGTCTTCTAAGTTCTGTTTATAGTCTGAACACTGTGTCTGGGACTTTGGAATTTCTTTGTACAGTGTCACTTTCTTGAAGGATTGTTCCAATGTTAGCTGTAGTTGGTCTCTCTCCGTGGTGTTATCGGTCGCGTTCTTAGTTGTTTGTCTTGTTTTTGGACGTTGAGTTGGGTTTTGTTTATTAGTGCGAGTTGTGGCCATTGTTTCCCGATTGTAGAATGCTAGGCTTAGGTTTTGCAAGATTTCTGTTTGGTTTGTCAGAGTGCTGGTCTCCTTTTTTTTTTTCTTTTTTATCGGGTTCGCTTTTAGGATCCAAGGGACTAACCCTTTCGGTCTCCTGGTTAGCAGTGGCTGCGAAGATGTATCCTTGTTTCGGTTTT
This sequence comes from Ambystoma mexicanum, assembly GCF_040938575.1. NCBI lineage: Eukaryota > Metazoa > Chordata > Amphibia > Caudata > Ambystomatidae > Ambystoma > Ambystoma mexicanum. The sequence goes on along the minus strand of NC_090928.1, from coordinate 423,816,608 downwards.
CTCTGGTGGATCAAATTGCGCTTTCAGGATCCAAGGGTCGAACCCTTTCGGTCTCCTGATCGGTTATTTCGCGCAGGTGAGTGTTTGATTCGTCCTTCTGTAGTGGCGCGAGTTGCGCTTTCAGGATCCAAGGGGCAAGCCCTTTCGGTCTCCTGGTCAGCAGGGGCTGCGTAGGTGTATCCTTGTTTCGGTTTTCTCTGGTGGATCAAATTGTGGTTTCAGAATCCAAGGGTCGAACCCTTTCGGTCTCCTGATCAGTTATTTTGCGCAGGTGAATGTTTGATTCGTCCTTTTGTAGTGGCGCGAGTTGCGCTTTCAGGATCCAAGGGGCAAGCCCTTTCGGTCTCCCGGTCAGCGAGGCTGCACTGGTGAATCTTCGTTTCGATTTATTGTAGAAAGTCAGGTACGCTTTCAGGATCTAAGGGCGGACCCCTTTCAGTTTCTTGATCAACGAATGGAACGAGGATGTATGGTTGTTTTGTTTCTCTGGAGCGGTTGGGGTTGGAGGATTAGGATCCAAGGGCGAAGCCCTTTCCGTCTCGTGATCGACGAGGGTAACTGGAGATGCCAGAAGTTAGAACGTTAAGTAGCAGGGGCGAGGCCGCAAAAGCGCGGGCGGTAGAGGATTCTATTCGGTGTGAGGTGGGGTGAAGACGCGTGTACAGTAGGCACAGGCAGGCTCCGGCGTCAAAGATGAATCGCTTGGTTACAGGCCAGCTGGTGCGAGCACACGAAGGGACAGCAGGGCTGTCAGCGGTCGCAACTGGGCTCAAGGCGATCAGCAAGTTCAGGGTCAGTGATGCAGGGCGTGGATGGGTGGTAGGCGAGGAGCATGTAACGGGTTTGAGATCCTGCAGGACGGGGAGCGATGCTTTAGGTGTATGTAGCGTGATGAGAAGTAGGTCACTTACACTATTTTGGCTGTCTTTGGCTGTCTTTGGGTGATTCAGTAGGTGGATTTTTCTGGGGGAGGCGCCGCGGAGCCTGCAGAGCCTAAAGACCAAAAGACTCTGCAGCAGACTCCGCGGCCGCTCCGCGGTGTTCTGGGTATTTTAAAGTCACCGGGTGGAAGTAGGCAAAACAAAGGTAGGACAAGAAGCAGGTCCTCACTGGGTTCAGGAGCAAAAAGCTGTAGAGTCCTCTCACAACCGCAACCAAAAGACTCTGCAGCAGACTCCGCGGCCGCTCCGCGGTGTTCTGGGTATTTTAAAGTCACCGGGTGGAAGTAGGCAAAACAAAGGTAGGACAAGAAGCAGGTCCTCACTGGGTTCAGGAGCAAAAAGCTGTAGAGTCCTCTCACAACCGCAACCAAAAGACTCTGCAGCAGACTCCGCGGCCGCTCCGCGGTGTTCTGGGTATTTTAAAGTCACCGGGTGGAAGTAGGCAAAACAAAGGTAGGACAAGAAGCAGGTCCTCACTGGGTTCAGGAGCAAAAAGCTGTAGAGTCCTCTCACAACCGCAACCAAAAGACTCTGCAGCAGACTCCGCGGCCGCTCCGCGGTGTTCTGGGTATTTTAAAGTCACCGGGTGGAAGTAGGCAAAACAAAGGTAGGACAAGAAGCAGGTCCTCACTGGGTTCAGGAGCAAAAAGCTGTAGAGTCCTCTCACAACCGCAACCAAAAGACTCTGCAGCAGACTCCGCGGCCGCTCCGCGGTGTTCTGGGTATTTTAAAGTCACCGGGTGGAAGTAGGCAAAACAAAGGTAGGACAAGAAGCAGGTCCTCACTGGGTTCAGGAGCAAAAAGCTGTAGAGTCCTCTCACAACCGCAACCAAAAGACTCTGCAGCAGACTCCGCCTGTTGGTATTATTTAATCAGGGGTATGCAACCTGTGGTTCTCCAGATGTTTTGAACTACAACTCCCTTGATCCCTCGCCATTCACTATGCTGCTTAAGGCTGATGGGAGTTGAAGTCCAAAACATCTAAAGAGCCCAATGTTCCAGGCCCTTAGGCACATTATATTTATTTATTGTTCACTTGTTAGGCACTTATACAGGAAGCAAATACTGTTTCAAAGCACCCACAGGGCAATAGGGATGGCACAAGGGATGATAGACAATGGGCCTCATTACACGGATGGCGGAGAACCATGGCGCTATTAGCGCCATGGTTCATGCCGGTAAAATACCGGCACCGCCTTGGCGGAAAGGGGAATTACCACCCCATTCCAACGTTGGCGGGGTGGTAATTCCCCCTTCCACCATTGCCCTTCCCCATTCCCATTTTTGCCCCATAGGGCATAATGGGAATGGGGAAGGCGCTAATTACGGTACCGCAAATTGCGGTACCGTAATTAGCTCCCTGGGTCCCTTTGCGGGTTGGTTTTTAACGCCTGCAAAAAGCAGGCATTAAATTCCCCAACCCGCAAAGGGACCTCGTAGTAAGGCGGTAAGGATTTACCGGTACCGGTAAAATACCGGTACCGGTAAACCCTTACCGCCATCTGTGTAATGAGGCCCAATGTAATTACAACAAGAGACAATGGGGAGAGGGAAGACTAACCTACTATGCCTTGTGAGTGTTCAGAACGTGCAAGTGCAAAGGGTACAGAGGTATGGGATAGGTGCTGTGGTGCCCATGGAGACCAGCAGGTGAAGTACTATGAAGAAAGGTAAATGAAACCTCCAGTGGTGGAGGGTGAGCCGGGGCAAGTAGAGAGGATAGACAGCAGCTGGGATGATAGGATGTGGGAGGTCGGGTTCCCAAGGATGCCTAATGGCCCTGCACACCAGTCAAGCTACTGTGCCATTAGCAGGGGGCAGGGGGAGGGAAGGAAGAGGCAAAGAGAAAGGTATTGCGTCTTTTTCTGGAATTTAAGAAGGTCCTGCTCAAGACGAAGAGGCCGTTCCAGAAAAGGGAGCCCGCAGAGGAAAGCGATCGCCCACTTGCTCTCTGTTTAGGAAACCGCTTCATATACAAGGAGTTGGTGGCAGAGGAACACAGGGGTCTAGAAGGGGAGTATTTGGTTGGAAGGAGGTGAAGATAGAGTTGTGCCCGGCACAAGACAGTCTTGTGGATGAAAGGCCTAATCTCACTGATACTTTCTAGGGGAGTAGCAGGAAGGAGTTTAAACTTTATAGAACTTACCTCAAATACTCTGAAGTGAGTCTGGGCTCAGGGACTGAAAGATCACAGGCTCATATCTGTCAGAACCAACTCAGCCTTCCATCCTTTTGACATCCATTAAATCTGTGGCAAAGAGTTTGCCATGCATTTGAGCCCTTGGTGATAATTCAGTTTGTGGTGTGCAGTATTAGTTTTCTATTTCATTTGATCACCTGACAACAAATGCCCCACGTGTGCATTATTAATAATCATTATTACAAACGTATTTGATATAATCAAAATGATAGAAGACTATTGACATGGCATGATACGATGAGTCATTTATAACACACCTGTACACAAGTGTTTCTAGACGCGACAAGACAAGGGAGGGAAAGAAAGGGAAGACAAGACAATGATCTTACTAGGCCTCATGTCATTCAGATCGTGCAATTGCGACAACACGAAGTGCAGGGGGAACAGCAGGGGGGGAGTGTGAGGGATAGTGTCGGGGAAGTGCAAAAAGGGCAGCAAGCTCTGAGTAGTGTAGCCAGGGCAGCGCAGCTCTGGGTATGTGCTAGGAGGCATGGGATGTGCAGCTCAGTTACAGTCCCTGAGTGCGGTGGACCCGGAGGCAGTGCAACAGGGGACTGGTCATGGAGGAGCCTGGTACCTGGTGGGACTCTGAGGGTACCAAGCAACCAGTCGGCGCAGCTGACAGGAGGTTAGCAGGGAAGCGAGAGAGGAGGCAGGGGAGAAAAGGAAGGTCTTGAGCTGCTTCCGAAACTTCAGGTGGTCTGGCTCAAGTCTGAGAGGGGCAGGGAGGCTATTCCAGAGGTAAGCACCTGAAGAGGAGAGAGTTCTATCCCCCACTCTCTGCCAGGAGAAGCATCTGACCCTTAGAGATTTGGAGGTAGCAGAGCAAAGGGCTCTATAAGGAAGGCATTTTGGAAGAGAGGGTTGGATGTAGTGCGGGCCTCGGCTCCAGAAGGTCTTGTGGACGATGCAGAGGGTTTTGAACTTGATCCTTGCCACCACCGGAAGCCAGTGGAAGGATTTCAGGGCTGGAGAGACACAGGGCCTCATTACGAGGTTGGCAGAATGGGTTTACCGGCACCGGTAATGGTGCCTGTGCCGGTAAACCCATTCCGCCCTATTACGAGGTTCCCTTGCGGGACCCGCACAGAACGTCTGGTCAGAGCAGACATCCTTTGCAGGTCCCACAAGGGGACCAAGGAGCTAATAACGGGCCTGTTATCAATGGGCCCGTTATTAACTCCATCCCCATTCCCATTGAGCACTATGGGGCTCGAATGGGAATGGGGATTGGTTTTGTGAATGAGGAATTACCGGGTCCTCCAAGTTTGGAATGACCCGGTAATTCCTCATTCACAGAACCCAGACCCGGAAATGATTTTGGAGGCAGCCATGGTGCTAAAAGCACCATGGCTACCTCCAAACTCGTAATGAGACCCACAGTCCCTGGGCTTGAGGCCAATTAGTATTGAAGCATAATATCCTCTCCACTATCGTGAATCATTCCCATCACAACTTCTCGTATCATTCCACTGTTTAGTAATGTCCAGTTTTGCTCCTCAGAATGACCAAAATACACGCAAATAATGTCCACGGAAATTCTATGGATGCACGTTCCTCTGGAGTGATCCTGAAAAACTGATTGGATTTTAATATGTTGTGGGCTGAATGATTTTGCTTGTACCCTCCTGATCCGTGATGGGAAACCATTTCTCCACCTGCAACACTAATTCGGCAGCTTAGACTTTAGAGCCTGCGTGGAGAAGAAATGTCTGTCACTGTGACACACAGTTCTCCCTAGCCTTGGCCTTCTTATTAAGAAAAGAAATCACAGTCGGCAGGAGAGGCCGTTATTCAATTGATTCACGCGGCGGATCACAAATGGGTTCTGCAAGGATCTCACCTCTCTGATGTCGAATCTCGGTGGCCCGTCTTTCTGGGCCAGGGCTTCTGCTTGCAGCCAGTTTATTAATAGCATTCAGGGTCCCACTGCTCCATCTGTACACTGACATCCTCCAAGGAAAAGCTTTATCTTTCGAAGATTTACTTCCTACATATAAGAATCCTAGATTGGGTGTTATGAAGAAATTGGGTTCTACCCCTCATGTGCTTCATTGCATTCAAAATGCTAATATTTCCATACCTGCTTTCATCTCTCAAACTCCATGTTCTATCTCAACTGAAAATAATGAAAAGTATATGGCATGATATCTAATTGCATTATATCATTGCCTTCTATATGTCCTCTGACCAAAATGCCTGCTACCAGTTGTCACTGTTTCTAACAACCCAAGTTCCAGTCAGTAATTCAGTGCCTTCTCCAATGTATTAATGTCTATTTCCACTGAATCACATTATTTCTGACACTTTATTTGGAAGTTGTTGAATCTCTGGTTACCTACCACCTGGGCGGTGGCAATGCCCTCTCACAGGAGCCCCAGAAGCCAGGTTGGCGCCTCTGAAAGCTGCCTGCCATCCTTCAGCAAGAACAAAGGACTATGGAAATGTGACCTCATCAACCCTATACTGAGGGAGCTGCACTCGCTGCCCCTTCAAGCATGCCTCATTTTCAAAACAGCCTGCATCACCTAGAAAGCAGTAGCAAACAATACACTCCTCTACCGGCCCACGAAACTCACCATCTTTTGAGGCCAGCACACCAACAGAAGCAGGCCCGGGCTGGCCTATAGGGCAATAGGCCTGTGGCCAAACCAAAAACGTGAAATGCTGGTGTGGGCCAATTTTTGGGTCAAAGTGGGCCACTTTTTTGGCCAATGGGCCAGTTTGATGAGTTACTTCACTATGCGGCTAGAAGTTTTGACCAGTGCTTCTTGAATAAATATTCATTAAAATGCACAATTTGCATCACTTTTTATCCGAAAACTCCCCCTTGGGTACTATTCAAACAGTGTCCCAAAAGGAATGAATAGCCACTTGCAACAGTGGGACACTTTTTCGTTGGTGCCCGAGAGAATTTTATGGCCCAGTCCAACCCTGAACAGAAGGAACAACATAAGCCAGGCTTGAAATAAGGAACTGCCATAGGAGGAAAAACAGAAAACTGGCCTTTTCCTGCTACGCACTCTGACTCTGGAACATCTCATCAGTGGGTAAAAGACTGGCCACCATGCTACACTTTACAATGAACTTAAGTGATAATTGGGCATCATTACAAGTTCAGCGGTGAAGGTAAAATGTGGCAGTATTACTGTATACCGCTGCATTAAAGCACTGGCCAACTATAACTTTAGTTGAAAGTTGGAGGATTCACCTCCAGATATGAGCCAAATTTCAGCAGAATTACCTCCACAGAATTACTGCCTGGTAAGTCCGCCAAAAATCCCCCTGGAGTTCTTTGGACTCCAATTAATGGGGACTAACACCGCCTATCACCGCTTGTAAACTGGATCAAGTGGTGGTAATGGTAATATAGTTTGGTGGTATGTCCACAGATGTACTGCTGAGATACCACCAAACATATGAGGCCCCAAAAACTTTACTCTTTAAAGAACATCTTGTTAATTACTACACCCAAACCTAATTTTTTCCCTTTGAAGTTCCATCCCTCCCCTATCCATCTATCCATCCCAGCTTCTCTGCTACCAAACAACCTTACTTGTAACCCTCTGGGTGCATCCCCTATGAATTTACTCTTCCCCATTGCTTCTAGCTTTATAAACAGAGACGTCTTTATTGGAGGGCAAAAGGGGCACGTGCTCTGTGGCCCCACCTTGGGAGATGGGTCCAGAAGGCTGCCCGATCTAAAGAAGTCAGTTGCCTTAGTTCACAAAACCTAAAAAGCACATGTCAGGATGTTTAATGGCATGCTGCTGAGGCTTAAAGCCTATGGCCTGACTGGTGTTGACAATAACATTCTGCTCTGATCAACTAATCCTGTAAAGCTTTCTGTGTTCAGTGTACCATACATAGTTCGTGCGTTCAGTACACAACAAGTGATGTTGCATTTTATTGCAAATGATGTAGCAGTAACACCTTTTTGTGGGGATTATGTTGCTTATGTGCAATAGACAACATTGAATTGCATATTGTTAAATTTTACTGCTGTAATGGTTCGCAAGATAACTTTGTGTGTTAAGCACTCATTGCAAAGATTTGTGTTCATATACAAGATTACAATTCCAAATTCCACCAAGGTTGACTCAGCATTTCCTATGTCTGAAGTTGATAACCCTGTATGTTATGGACTTTGGGCCTCATAACAAGTAAATACCACCAAACGGATTTACTGTTACCGGCAGATTACAAGTGGTGGTTTGGCGGTGTTGGTCCCCATTGATGGAGTCCATATGACTCACTGGGAGATTTCAGGATTATTACCGTTTGTCGTAATACTGCCGAAATTAGCACATTTTGGCTTTAAGGCGGTGGAAGTATCTCTAATATTTTACATTTAGCTGGAGGTTTTTCCTCCATCTCACCGCCAAACTCATATTTGGGTGGTGTTGTAATGTAGCAGTAACAGTATTATGGCCACATTTTTACTGCACTGCCCAACTTATAATGAGGTCCTTTGTTTTGCTAGTATCACCAATGTACCTGCAGCAGACAGCGGTTGCCATAAAAAATAACATAGCCACAGTATGGTGAAGGTCTATAAATCGATCTTTCAGCTGGGGTTTGGAGGTGGAGTGTAAAATGTAGACAGCCACACCAAATGAAAAGCATTACGCTTTACGTTTTACACCAAATTCAAGACTGTGGAACCAAAGCTTTCATGCTCATATTCTGGCTTTGCCAGCCGATGATAGAGTGATCCTGGACAAATCATTTTGTATCACTGACAGTGCTGTTCTGTCTTCTGTGAAAAGGTTTGCTTTCTCACATGCTGATGGCATTGTTTAGCCCATTCCCTGATGTTTCTTTTTATGCAGGCAATTTGAGTGGAATGGGTTCCAGACAAAAGAGAGCAGACGACATTTCACAGGCTTCTTGGATGGATTTTTTTATAGTCTGCTTATTTGACACATTTTTTTTCTTTCTTGTGTAATTCAAAGGTTGTTCAGCAAATCATACATCACAATCCACAAATCTGTGTTTTGGACCCAGATTAAATCTTTTAAACTCACGTCAATTTGCATTCAATACTTGTATTCTTCTTAACCTTTTGCATAATGTGCTTCAATAACATTTAGTTATTTAAAAATGGTCATGGTTGGTTCTTTGATGTGTGTACTTTTCAATAACTTCTATCAAACATTGACAAATAATTGCACATTGGTTATGGTAAGAACTGGAAAGGAAAGTGATAAAGTGCAGAAATTGCAGATTGGGCGCAAAACCCACTTTAACCTTTTAATCAATGTGTGATCTGTGGAATCTCATTTAGGGGCCGATTCATGGAACAAACGTGCGCCGAAAATCTTCACGCAAGCAGGCGCAAGCAGGCGCAAGCAGGCGCAAGCGGAAAAAAACAGGCGCACGCGCACGCGTGCGATTCATGGAAGTCCCTGCGCGTGTTCACCGCGGGATGTGCGCCAAACCCATGCATGGCGCACAAGTCACTGCAACATCGCGAAAGGCGTGCGCGACGCGCACAGTGAAAGCGCACAACCTCAGCGCACACACCAGAAAGTGGGCGGGACATGGGGCGTAACGCGCGGAATGGGGAACAACACGGGAAAATAAGGGCGTAACTGGGGATGTACTGCAGGGAAGCAGACGGAACGCCCACACGCACTCGAACCACACGTATTCATGGAATCGAATAGGGCAAAGCCACGCACAGGCAAAGACACGCACAAGCTGAAACACGGCCGCCACACGAAGGCAGGCGGTAGAGTCCCAGCGCATCAAAAAAGTGGCGCGCGGGAAGTCAAATACGCGATTGAGCGGGGTACGTGGATCTCAGGGGTGCGCGAGAAATTCTACACGCGATTCGCCTGGGTACGTGTATTTCAGGGATGCGCGTGAAGTTCCACACGCGAATGGGCTGGGTACGTGTATTACAGGGGTGCGCGAGAAAATCTACACGCGAATGGGCTGGGTACGTGTATTCCGGGGGTGCGCGTGAAGTTCCACACGCGAATAGCCTGGGCGCGTGTATTTCAGGGGTGCGCGTGAAGTTCCACACGCGATTTCAGCAGGGTACGTGTATTTCAGGGGTGCGCGAGAAAATCTACACGCGAATGGGCTGGGTACGTGTATTCCGGGGGTGCGCGTGAAGTTCCACACGCGAATAGCCTGGGCGCGTGTATTTCAGGGGTGCGCGTGAAGTTCCACACGCGATTTCAGCAGGGTATGTGTATTTCAGGGGTGCGCGAGAAAATCTACACGCGAATGGGCTGGGTACGTGTATTCCGGGGGTGCGCGTGAAGTTCCACACGCGAATAGCCTGGGCGCGTGTATTTCAGGGGTGCGCGTGAAGTTCCACACGCGATTTCAGCAGGGTACGTGTATTTCAGGGGTGCGCGAGAAAATCTACACGCGAATGGGCTGGGTACGTGTATTCCGGGGGTGCGCGTGAAGTTCCACACGCGAATAGCCTGGGCGCGTGTATTTCAGGGGTGCGCGTGAAGTTCCACACGCGATTTCAGCAGGGTACGTGTATTTCAGGGGTGCGCGAGAAAATCTACACGCGAATGGGCTGGGTACGTGTGTTCCGGGGTGCCGTGAACTTTCACACGCGATTGGTTGAAATCCACGTGTGTTCTGTCATCACGTGCAATGAGGGATACACCCTCGCACGTCACGTCACAGACGCGCTCACGCGCTGAGGGCCTTTGGTCCAATGAAAATGCGTATGCGTGCAGACGCGCTTACGCGCTAAGGGCCTTTCCTCGAATTACACGCTGACGTGCAGATTTTTCACGTGCCAAATCACTCCGTATCAAGCTGGCCACGCGAATACACACGGAAGACCACGCTCCTGCCCAGAAGGCCAAATCACTGCCCCCCAGTGCCCCGAGCAGCCTCCCACGTGCCATCTGCTGCTGCCTGCCTGCCTGCCTGCCTGCCTGCTGCCACCGTGCCCTGCCATTTGGTGCCTGCACATCAGCCATCTGCAGGGGTCCAGTTGCTGTGTCCACCCCTGCTGGAACAGTAGACTCCCGACTGGGATACCATCGCTCCACAGCCCAGCCCCAGGACCCAGTTGCCCACCCACACCTGCCTCGGGGGTCGCCATGTCGGGGCAAGCACCATCTGAGACCAGTGGCGACCCCCAGCCAGAGAGGCAGAGGGCCACCAGCTTCAGTGAGAAGGAAGTTGGTGTCCTGGTGGAGCATGTCCTGGGGCATTATGATGCCCTCTTCGGAAGACCACGCGCCAACAAGGAAGGACGGGAGAGGATCTGGGACGATGTAGTGGTTGCCATCAACGCGGAGGGGGTGGCAACCCGCGACATCAAGCATATCAAGAAGCGCTGGGAGGACTTGAGGTCCAGGACCCTCAATAAGGCCCGGCACCTCGCGGAGGGGGGCCGGGCACGCCTGAGTGACATCCAGATGAGGGTCCTGGAACGCGTAGACCCAGCGCTCCACGCCCAGATCCTTCGGAGGCAGACCCATCTGGAGTTGGCCGGTAAGTGGCCAAGCATTACTGTGTGAGACAGGGCATGTTGCAGTGTGCTGGTTGTCTGATACCTGCCTGTATGTGTGACATAGGCCATGTACGTATGTGTGTGTGCAGGGACATCATGGTCAGGCATGTGAGTACAGTGATGTGTTCTATTGCAACATGGGGGGCTCTGTGCGGAATGGACACATGGAAGCATGGCAGTCTCTGTTCCTGGACATGGGTGGGGGTGAGGGATGGGTGCTGGTCCCATGAACACGTATGGTGTCCATGTGTGTGTGTCTGACCTGCGTGTCTGTGACTTGTAAATGCCATGGATGCATGACACATGTCTGTGACAATGTTCAGATTCACTGATGCAGCCTAGTCATCCTTGTATCCACTGCGTCTGTGGTGAACGAGGCCAGATGGATGGAACTACGGTGAGGTGTGTGCATGTGATGGCAAAACCCATGATGCATGTGAGTTCAAAACCAACATTGTATGAATCATGAGTCCCTTGGTCATGTATGCCAATGTCCATGGCATGCGCCATGCCTGTTACTGTATGTGTTTTGCCTGCACTGACCCATGTGTTGTGGAGGGACATGATGGAAGTGATGTATGACAGTGCCACTCATCTGCTGTTGCTTCCTGTCTAGGGGACCATTGTACAGTACCCTGATGCTTGTGTTCTATGTCTCCCTCTACACAGTGGCAAGTGAAGAAGAGGGCGGAGAAGGCGCTGTGGAGCAGAGCGGCGGGGATGCCGCCACGGCTGCAGCGGAAGGGGTGGGTGAGCCCCCACAGGGGGAGGAGGCCGCTACTGAGCCACACATGGGGCCTGGTGGGGGCATCCCCGCTGGTGCAAGTAGTGCAGTCCAGGGCCAGGGGCAGGAGGCAGCACAGGTCGCCGTGGAGGTGCCTGTGCATGTCACTGTCCCTGACACTGTGACTGCACCACCATGCACCAGCAGGGATGCCCCATCCCAGGCCCGTCCGCAGGTAGGGGAGATGTCCATGTCATCTGACACTCCTCTACCTGCGGACGAGGGGACCCCTGGCCGTGTGGAGAAGGTCCTGATTGGTGTCGCGTTGCACACGGCTGGCATTCGTGATGAGGTGCATGCTTCCCGGGAGGAGCATGCACATCATCACGAAGAGCACCGTGCGTACGTGAACCATTTGGGAGCCGCCATGGTCGGGGGTTTCCTACATGTGTGTGGCCTTCTGGCGACCCTCTCCTCCTCTGTGGGGGCTATGCGCCAGTCGTGCTCCATGCCGTCTTCCGGCCCAGATGCCACCAGGGCCCCCTGTGGACCTGCCCCGACCAACGCAGCCAGCTCGGTGGGGACCCCATCCCTGCCACAGTCGGGAGTCGAAGGTCCAGCAGGGGTGGACACACCAGCAACTGTCCCCCTGCAGATGGAGGATGTGCCGGCATCATCTGGCAGGGCACGTGCACGACGGCATCGGTGGATTCCATCAGCCTGGATGCCGTCGTGCTGGCAGAGGCAGTGGCATCGGAGGCAGCAGCAGGCTCGACGTGGGAGGCATCATGGCTCGGGGCCATCAAGATCAGAGGGGCAGGCATCGGCCGGAGGGCAGGAGAACCCTGGGATGGCAGTGTCTTCCGTGTGGGAGCAGTTGGTCCAGCGGATAGGTGCGGAGCGGCAGCGGGCGGAAGAGGAGCGGCTCACCATGGTCAGGGCGGAGTTCTCCATGCGTCGGGCGTTGAGGCGGGCTGAGTGCCTCGAGGAAGCTCGCAGGGAGTTTGAGGTGGACACGGGGTTGACCCTGCGAGACCTCGGGGCCAGGACAGAGTCCCGCCTCCGGGACATCGACATGGAGTTCGATGATGCCCTGGCCGGCAACATCACAGAGTGAGCCGCAGGACTTGCCCGCTGCCATTGTATATAGTTATATAGTTAGTGGTAGGTTTCCTTTGAATTTTTTTTTTTTTTATTTGGTTGCGATTGGACAATGCGCCACTTTTTTGTATATAGTTCAGTTTTAATTAGTTGACATAGTTAGGTTTCATTTGGTTGGGCTCATGGACCCGGGATTGTCTTGTAAATGGTTCTTCTATGGATTTTTGGATTTTTTGGATTTTTTTCATGGACATTCATCTTCTTTTTGTTGTTTTTCTTTGTGGTTTTTCTCATTTCATTTCCATTCTAGTTGATTTTCAATACATTTTTACTTTCATCCTTCAATGTGTCGTATCATCTCATTGCTTTCATGCATGTCATGTTGGGTGTTTTAACATTCACTTGCAGCCATTGTGTGTGACAGACATGTGTTCATTTGCATTATTTACATTGGGTGTGTAACATGTAATTGCCTTTGATATGTGGGTGGATGTGATAGTTGGTTGGGCCTTTTGGCAGGGGAGGATGGCCATTACGGACATGATTGGGGATTGTTGGGACCCAGGTGCAGGGGGGCATGGATGGGACATGGGCGAGGGCCTGGTGGAGGGTGCCCCGCAATGCTGGGGGGTGGGGGTGGTGGGGGACATGAGTTGGACATGGGTGGGGGCCTGCTGGCAGGTGCCCCACAGTGCTGGGGGGTGGGGGGGGTGGGGGACATGAGTTGGACATGGGTGGGGGCCTGCTGGCAGGTGCCCCACAGTGCTGGGGGGTGGGGGGGGTGGGGGACATGAGTCGGGCATGGGTGGGGGCCTGCTGGGGGGTGGGGGTGGTGGGGGACATGAGTTGGACATGGGTGGGGGCCTGCTGGCAGGTGCCCCACAGTGCTGGGGGGTGGGGGTGGTGGGGAACATGAGTTGGACATGGGTGGGGGCCTGCTGGCAGGTGCCCCATAGTGCTGGGGGGTGGGGGTGCAAGGGGACATGAGTGGGGGCCTGCTGGGGGGTGGGGATGCAAGGGAACATGAGTGGGACATGGTTGGGGGCCTGCTGGCAGGTGCCCCACAGTGCTGGGGGGTGGGGGTGCAGGGGGACATGAGTGGGACATGGTTGGGGGCCTGCTGGCAGGTGCCCCACAGTGCTGGGGGGTGGGGGTGCAGGGGGACATGAGTGGGGGCCTGCTGGGGGGTGGGGGTGCAAGGGGACATGAGTGGGGGCCTGCTGGGGGGTGGGGGTGCAAGGGGACATGTGGCTTGGCTGGGGGGCATGCCCATGGTGGATGTGCTGCCTGCGGGACATGACCAGGGGTGCAGGGTAGTCCCCTGTGGTGTGGGCTGCCTGCAGAGGTCGTGGAGGGGGTAGAGGGGAGACCTGGGAGGACCCACACTGGCAATTCACCTCTTCAACTTCCCGCACACCCACGTAATACACTGCCCCACTCGCACAGGCCCAATCGCGTGTAGAATTTCTCGCGCACCCCTGAAATCCACGTACCCAGGCCAATCGCGTGTAGAATTTCTCGCGCAGCCCTGAAATACACGTACCCTGCTGAAATCGCGTGTAGAATTTCTCGCGCACCCCTGAAATCCACGTACCCAGGCCAATCGCGTGTAGAATTTCTCGCGCACCCCGGAAATACACGTACCCTGCTGAAGTCGCGTGTAGAATTTCTCGCGCACCCCTGAAATACACGTACCCAGGCCAATCGCGTGTAGAATTTCTCGCGCACCCCTGAAATACACGTACCCTGCTGAAATCGCGTGTAGAATTTCTCGCGCACCCCTGAAATACACGTACCCTGCTGAAATCGCGTGTAGAATTTCTCGCGCACCCCTGAAATCCACGTACCCAGGCCAATCGCGTGTAGAATTTCTCGCGCACCCCTGAAATACACGTACCCTGCTGAAATCGCGTGTAGAATTTCTCGCGCACCCCTGAAATACACGTACCCTGCTGAAATCGCGTGTAGAATTTCTCGCGCACCCCTGAAATACACGCGCCCAGGCTATTCGCGTGTAGAATTTCTCGCGCACCCCTGAAATACACGCGCCCAGGCTATTCGCGTGTGGAACTTCACGCGAACCCCTGAAATACACGTAGCACGCTCCCCCAGGCCCGTTCGCGTGAATCAGTTCACACGAACCCCTGAAATACACGTAGCCCGCTCCCCCAGGCCCGATCGCGTGAATAAGTTCACGCGAACCCCTGAAATACACGTAGCCCGCTCCCCCAGGCCCGATCGCGTGAAGAAGTTCACGCGAACCCCTGAAATACACGTAGCCCGCTCCCCCAGGCCCGATCGCGTGAGTGACTTCACGTGAACCCCTGGAATACACGTAGCCCGCTTGCCGTGCTGGTACAGGGTTAGCGCAGCCCTTTGCGCTGGATTGGGGATTTTGATGGCTTTTCCCTGCGCGGAAGGCGTTCTTGGGGGCGTAACTGGCGCTGCTGCAAGGTCGCTGCGCCACTATGCGCCACGGCTGGTTTTGGTGGCTGGAATCCATGAATACGCTGTGCGCGGAAATGGGTTTTGGCGCACGCGGCTGGCGCAGGGATTCGCACGCGCACACTGTGCGCCAGCCGCGTGCGCCACTTGTGCGCCGAATTCTATGAATTGGCCCCTTAATCTTGTGTTGCCTAACCTGCCAAAATTGCTAGTCATGAAAACTTTCAAAATTGAAAGCACTTCAGAGTGATTTTGTTCTCAGGGTCTAATATTTTTTGATTAAGTCACTCATGCTTTCTTTGGCTATATGGTTGCTTCATCTATAACAATAGTGAGCATCTATATATTGCACACCACAACCGCATATTCTATTGCTCTCTAAAGGCAAAACTACTTGAAACCATGTCCCTTTTCTAATCTGAGGGCCTCATTACACAGTAGGCGGTAAGGGTTTACCGGAACCAGTATTTTACCGGTACCGGTAAATCCTTACCGCCTTACTACGAGGTCCCTTTGCGGGTTGGGGATTTTAACGCCTGCTTTATGCAGGCGTTAAAAACCAACCCGCAAAGGGACCCAGGGAGCTAATTACAGTACAGCAATTTGCGGTGCCGTAATTAGCGCCTTCCCCATTCCCATTATGCCCTATGGGGCAAAAATGGGAATGGGGAAGGGCAATGGTGGAAGGGGGAATTACCGCCCCTCCAACCTTGGAATGGGGCGGTAATTCCCCTTTCCACCAAGGCGGTGCCGGTATTTTACCGGCATGAACCATGGCGATAATTGCGCCATGGTTCACCACCTACCGTGTAATGAGGCCCTGAGTCTTTCTGGATACGGACACCTTCCTGGTAGCTTCTAATCTGCATCCACTATCTATGCAATGATGTGTGTAGCTTTCTCTTTTCTTCCAATTGGTCTCCATCCATGCTTGATCACTTTTGCATTCTAGTCCTCTCTCTATTATGTGCTATGTGCACCCCTGCACGAGCGGTGCCTTGCATTTATAGTACACCAATTGTACCTTATTTGTGACTGCTATTAATAAAATGTGTCCTGTACCTAGGCTAGAACACAAGTGCCCTCATTGTGGACTGCTAATGTTGCCCTCCAAAACGCTACTTGTTTATTATACTGATTAAAGCAAGAATGAAGAGGGTAAGTGGACTGAAAGGGATATTCCATACTTCTTATGATCGTTGAAAGGCAGCATATCATGCTATAGGTTTTGACCATAACAAGTGGGGCGCGACTAGATATTTTGATTCTGAATCCTTACTTTCTTTGTTTCGGTGGAGGGAATATCACAGGTATCCATGTCTCAGACCTCAAAAGTGCTTTTGATTACCCTGTTTATAAATCCCATACATACATACATACATACAAGCATAAACTCCTGGACAATTCTTCTTTTTAACAGATTTTATTCTCATCACAGTTTCTAGCTTTATACAATCAATCAATGTCTTTATTTCGGCCATAAGGTCATAAAAGTACATCCTAATCCATGCCAATTATTAGAGCAAAAATAAATATCCATACTTCCAAGATACAATGAAACCAGTATCAAGGGTCCAAGCCCCCCACCCCCTCTTGATTGATCAACCATCTCAGGACCCTGCTAGCTTCTTTTTCATCTCAGCCAGGAAAAATAGGTTTAATAGTTCTGGTTGGGTTTCCCAAAGTCCTTGTCACCAATGGCACTGTGTTCACGCCAGAAAGCACGGAAGAGTTTGGTCTGCATCCAGAACTATAGTTGGTGAGGAAGGATAGCTCAGGGGCAACGTGTTTGTCTTGGAAGCAAGACAACACAGTGAAACACAGGTTCAAATCCCGGTCCCTTGCTTAGAAACCACTCAGTGGTATTATTTATGAAATAACAAATATAAATATAAAGATTATTGTGCACATAATGGAAACTGACTTTGGTTGCACTGTTTTAGGGGGGGCTCGATTTCATGTCAAAGCCCAGAATCCCGTTTCCCACTCTCTGCTCCCTGAAATGAATCAGAATAAGGTCAAAGACGCTGTCCCACAGTGAGTGAAGTCTAAAATAATTTAAAATGTCCTCATGGATTACAAGCAATCAGCCACGAACTACATGCAGCCAGTGGATGCTTTTGTTAGTGAATGCTTCTCTTGTTTGTAGGTGGTCAGGGGCAGGCTTCAGGCATTAGTCATAAATACTAACCCCCCAATGACCCTTGTTCCTCCAGCTGTTTATCATGCCCTGCCCATACAGTGATCCACAGGCCCAGGAGTGGGCACCGTAGGGGGTCATTGTTGGATGCCACATAGCCTTTCTCGCTATCTAATTTGTCAGGCGTTCAGTTGGCACTAGGAACACCAACGATACGCTGGCTGAGCATCGGTTGAGAGCATTATGCTGCATACGCCAGTGGTCTAGAGTTGAGGGGTGAACGTTGTCCAGGTGCTCCATGTGCATCAATGTGCTATTGCTTCCTGTGGGGATCATCACTGGGCCCCCATCTGGCCAGAATAGTACTAGTCATGTTTGTCATGTTATCGGGATCTATCCACACTGATGGGTTTGCAACCCCAAGGGTATCACCCGGTCCAGCTTGTGGCCCCCTCATTGCCACCCTTTCAACAGCATCAAGGAGAGCCAAAAATAACCTTTTTAGGTCTGCTAACTCTGTCAAGACTAGGCTACACAAACACCCACTAGCCACAGGTTCCTCCTTAAAATCAAAATCCATGAGCAGGAGTCTTGCAACATTTACAACACTCTGTTTGGCTCCAGGACCTACAATGAGCACGTTCTTTACATTCTCTGCGTCTTCCATGATTGAAAGAGCACTGTCTGGAATTGGGGGTGGACAGTGTTGTGAGTTTAGTTTCAGGTTCCTGTTCGGCTGGCAGGTACTGCACAACTGCGGTTGCGTCAACTTTGGCGTCTGCCTTGGATCACTCCTCGCCAATGCCCGCCCCATCCTGTTGCGGGTCCCAAAGCACACAATGTACGGAGCTCTCAGCTGCGCTGGCCCCAGTCAATGTGCAATCATCTTCGCCCACGCCAGTTGCAACACGAGGTAACCCACAAACGTCACTCAAATTGAAAGGGTCGCGCAAATCAGAAGGAATTAGTCGATCAGAGCCAATCACCATGACCTCATCTGAAGGCAGAGTCTCCCAAAGTGCGCGGCTAAAGTGGTGGTGTAATCACTCCCTGCTCCCCCCGACCTCACTCTACACACATTGATGCAACCCTGGCTGATGGGCAATCTACTACGCAATCCCTGAGGCATTGGAAAGTCTGCTGCATCATTGTCTGAAGTGGGGTGTGGGACTCGACACACAGAGTTATAGGAGACAACTTAATTGCTGATGTTTGTACACAAATTAGCTTTGGGGTCCTTATTCGCGGCTTTATCCTTGAAGCCCCCCACATTTTGATTAGCCTCCAGGAACAGATTAATTTCATGTATCAAAGTGTAAGCTTCCCTGTAATTGTTATGGGGCTGTGCGCCGGGATTTTGTTCTTCTCCACACCAATTAAGGAGGGTTTCAGTGCCATTCGCCGCCTGACAGTCAGGATTTTCTGTTTGGCATGGGTGGACATGGGAAGGGTGGAGTGTGTAGAGTGTTTGGTTAAAAGGTACTCGCAGGGGTTCTCAAGTAGTAACACAAGGCACACACCCAGCCCAGCCCTGCGTATCACCTGTTTAAACACCCCACACGCAGGTACTGCCTTGCTTCTGTCTTGTGATCATGACCAGGGGGGCGCAACTAGGTATTTTGATTGTGAATCATTACTTTCTTTGGTTCAGTGGAGGGGGACCCAGAGGTATCCGTGCCCCGACCACAAGATGCTTGAGTTGGCACTGTTGATAAATCCCATACATACATACATACAAGCATAAACTCCTGCACAATTCTTCTTTTTAACAGATTTGATTCTCATCACCGTTTCTAGTTTTATAGTTTGATATCAAATATTAAAAAATAAACATTTTAAGACACTTGGCAAACCAGGGAAGACATAAAGAAGCAATATAATATGAGCACAAACAGTATAGTTCTATGTCTTTTTACAATGTTTCACCAACCATTTTTTTTGCACATTTGTGGCCATGACCATTGTCAAGACTGCAACTATTCTGACAGAAGACCATAGTGCACCAGAGCCCCCTACCAGTACGTAACCAGAGCCCCCTGGCCGCACGGCCATGGCCAGTGGCAACAACCTTCTGCAGTGGCCACTGTCCATACTGCAACACGTAGGATAACAGCCCAGAGCACCCTGGGCATTGCCTAATGGACCAAGATCCCTTGACTCTGATATGCAACGTTAAGGCAATACAGAGATAGTGAGTAGAGACGCATCTCAGAAAATAATCTAGAGGCTGGATTTGATCTCCTGTGAGGAAATGTTGTATCCCAAGAAGCACCTGCTTGCTCACTTGGTCACTGAAAGAATGATGTTCTTCCCATGACAGAAATCACCAACCAAAGAGGGCAAACAATAACTATATTTGCCCCAGTGGAAAGGGGTGAAAAAAGCATCCGTGCACTTTATTCTCCGGTGTCCGCGGTATCAAGCACTAAGGAAAATAAGAATGATGAAGATGAGGAAGAGTGGTACTCGCAATATGAGGAAGATGATTAGAGCAAGATACAATTGCAACAGTTTGGTCATCTTTCTTAGGGAAGCATGGTCCATCCAGGGTACCGCCTAACAGCCTCATGTTGAATGGGCCAGAGAGTGACACAGGCAATGAAACAGTTGGAGACATGCTTCTTGTACGTTTATCTGACTCTGTGCCATTTTGATGGGGGTTCCCAGGATGCAGCTGGGCATGAAGTAGCAATTTAACTCTGTGTACCCCCCCCCCACCTCCAAGCTTGGAATCCTCATAACCCAATGCCAGCATCACATAATGATGCGAGAGAAGGGCCATGGGCCGCCCTATACTTGTGTGAAGGCATGCTGCATTTAGAGGGATCTATAGTAATGGCAGAAGCCATGTTTTTACATGGTTTCCACTATTACCAATGGCTGCTGGGTGTGCATGCTCGCAGCTTGGTGATCCGGACACATTTTCCACATTGAAAGGATCATCTCACAGAATCTCTGGGATCACTCAGATTACAATGCCATTATCTGCTTCATTTCAAAAAGATCAAAATCTGCATCAGCGGATATGGATGTAATCAGGGTTTGCTCTGTCACTGTTCCCATATTAATCATAATGATGGAATAAGAAGGGAGAAATGAAGGTGGAGGGTATCTTGGTACCGTGGGGTAGTAGGCCCAATGGGCACGTGAAATTCAGAACTGGACTAACTACCGATACACATGTACCTCTCACTGACTCTATAGAAATCCTAGAACGTTTTTCTTGCCCTACAGCTCCTAAAATGGCACTCTCTAGTCTGTCTCTCCCTTTTAGAAATATGTTTTTTAAACTCACAAATATCATTCTTAAATGATATAGATGTAATTATTTGTATTTTTGCCACAAAAGGTTACAGTTAAATTGGTTAAGTTAAATATTTGAATTTGAAAAAGAGGGAATTAAATGCTTAGCTAATTTTATGAAACAATACATTGTGAAAAGCTTTGGATGATGTCACTTGAAGGTGGCTGGAACAGAGGGCGGGAATGCACATTCTCTGCCCGCTGTTTCCAGCCACCTGAGGTCATCCCCAGGTGGCGCCATCTTTTTAATTATTTTTTTATGTGGGAAGGCAACAGGGAGCCACTCCCTGTTGAATCCCCACCTTCCCACCCACCCCCAAAACAAAGTATACCCCTCCCCCTTTACCTGCTGATCCGTAGCTTTTGTGCTCCAGTCCTTGCTCTCCTACTGGTCCTCGCCGCTGCTATAGAAATGGAAAAGGGACTTGGTCCCTTATACATATGGCGGCAGCCTTCTTTGATTTCTCAGGAGATGCCCATTGTGCATTAAGTACAGCCAAACTCCTGGAAAAAAAGATAAACAATTTGCACCCCAGA
Source organism: Ambystoma mexicanum (assembly GCF_040938575.1). Classification (NCBI taxonomy): domain Eukaryota; kingdom Metazoa; phylum Chordata; class Amphibia; order Caudata; family Ambystomatidae; genus Ambystoma; species Ambystoma mexicanum. Next base: position 423,795,719 of record NC_090928.1, on the reverse strand, counting down.
TAAACACCAGGGTGCCAATGGCTTTCACCCCCGTTTTGTCGGGGGGGACATGACACGTTACTGGCCATGTTCCCTTGCCAAAGCGAGTTTGAATACCATATTAGGTATCCTGTGTAATTTGCTTAGGGTGATTACTGAACATCATACTAATAGTGTAGTCGTGGTTAGAATCAATCAAATGTTAGGTGTGACCTTTAGCCTTTCAGGTTGAGCATGCGTTACGACTGGTCTGAGTGCTCCCCTGGCCTGCTCCTTTTTAATTTGTGTATTTCTTCATAATTATTTGTAATCTGGGAGGTGATGGGCCGCATGCGGACCCTCTTTTGATTCTGATGTTGGTTTATGCGGATGACACAGTTTTGTTTTCATGCACCCCCTGTCCCAGGCAGAAGTTGATTATTGCTTATATCGAATATACGAGCTCTTTAGACTTTAAGATTAATGCAACTACATCTGCCACAATGGTGTTTGAATGTGTGAATAGACAGTATCCATTTTACTGGTGTAAATCTAATCCATAAGTGATTAAGAGAGTTCCATATTATGATTATTTATGCATTACATTTGTTTCCAATCGGATTGGTATAAGGTACATAGATAAACAGGCCTCCCGGGTGTCTTAGACCAAGGGGGCATTTTCAGATTTAGTAAAAAGTATCAGGCCCATCCTGGGAAACATGTTGAGGGCCTATCAGGCTAGAGCGAAGTCTTTAATCCTTTAGGGATCCTGGTTTTGTGTATTTCTTAAGGCGTAATTACACCTAAGAAACAAAAAAATAGATTCTGGTCCCATTTTATGTAGTGCACACCAAGATAGGTCTACTAGATTTAGACGATTATTGTAAAATAAATACAACACACCACTTGTTCTGCTCAATATATGGATTAATGCCAGGGCCATATAAAATCAGATGATTTTATGATGTCATCAGCTGCCAGTGGGTGATAGGGTGCTGCTTGATTCTCTTTGGTCTCTTCACCAGTCCCTGTGCAGCCCTGCCCCACTGTCCGCTTTGCTGAACGTAGTGGTGAAGTTGTCTTTGACATGAATACATAGTGCATGCATTGCAATGACTGGAGCCAAATTGGATGTGAGGCGAGAGGTTCTGCTTGGAAACCGCTCCACGTGTGCATCTTTCTGCTGACAGCTTCCTGGTTTCCAGTGCCTTGAGCCCCGAAATGCAGAGGAGTCTGCAGATAAGGTCACTGGCCCATGGTGCCTGTAGCGACAGACCTAGACCACATATTGATAGTTAATGTTTCAGGCTTGTGGAGAAATGATTACATAGGGAGACATTTTGCTTTTGATGCAGCCTACATCCATCGCTTCCAGGGTGATCTTGTGATTTTCCAGTGGCGGTAAAGACACGCTCAAGAGCAGATTTGGAGTGATGCCCTTCCCCGTGTGTCTCCTTGATACTTACTCAATAGCCTCAAGGGCACGGCGAGCAGTGGCTCCATCCCTATGACAATGATGTACTATGACCTGACTGCAAAAAATAACAACCACCAAATGTTCATGTAAGCAGTTCTCACCAAATTCACATATTGTACATATTGTAAAATGGCAGGATAATTCAACAAAATATTGGAAGCACTGGACATTGATGGCTGCTTGCTGAGGCGTGGGAGTCTTCCAGACTGGAAGGAAGAAAAAATGGGCGGAACCCTCTTTTTTTGTTGGGGGCCTGACTCTAGAGGGTTGAGAGGTACAGAGATAAAGGGGCGTAGAGTCAGCGGCTACCCAGGCCAAAGGCGTGACAGGGGGTCACAATACTCCTTGCAGAAGAGCTAGGAGAATACTAGCTTGAGAAAGAGATCACCGTAAGGTACAAAAAACAGGAAGATTTATTTTGACAAGAAGACATATTTACAGAATTCTTTATGTGCCGTGGCACATAATATATGCATACTGAAGTACATTTATAGTCTGCATATCGGTGGGTTAGTAATAAATAAATAGTGACAAACTATTCCATGTATTGTTTACATTCACAATACATTAACATAGTCTAATTGCCGCTGACTCTACTCCCCTTTATCTCAGTCTTCCAGACTGTACAGGTTTGTCTCGGGAGGATAGCTCAGGGGCAACATGCTCGCCTTGGAAGCAAGACGACGCGGAGCAACAAATGTTCGATCCCTGGGTCCTCGCTTCGAAACCTCTGGGTTTTAAGCGCGTTATAAATAGCCTATCATATCATAAGTATTTTCCATGGTACCTTCAGGCAAGAATTGTTCGGAGTTGTCTAGCATCTTGAAATTGTTTGACTTTCCCAGTCTCTCCACTTGGAAACAGCTTCAGAAATCAAAGGAAGGAGGAGAATTGCAGTTTGGAATGAAGGATTGCTAACAATCACCAAGCAACATGGTTATTACGGCTGTGTTTGTGCACTATCATGGCTGTCGTTGTCTCATGATGATCCATTGCAGCAGTGTGTGAGGCATCTTTCTACTTTAACAGGAAGCAATACAAGCACTAGAGCAAGGCAGTTCTGTTGGCAGTTGCATCATGCTGGCATATATTATAGGCACCATTATGAACGTTTTATACCATGGCTATAGTGGCACATATTTGGGAACAGATGGCTTGAAACATTTTTATATGGCCATGCAGACAATATTGTATGCACCACATGAAACCATGTTACAGTGGGTGCATGCTATATGAATAGTTTTCCCACTCAATGCTGGAATATATTGTGGGTGTCATCATGAAAGTTTCACTTTTGGAATGCTGGCATATAATGGATGTCATCATGAAAGTTTCACTTTTGGAATGCTGGCATATTTGTGGACACAGATATCATGAAAACTGTTTTGCATAGTCATGCTGCCATATATTGTGCACACAACCTAAGCACCATGACCATGTGATTTACAGTGGCTGTGCTGGCAGATATTGTGGCCATCATCATGAACGTTTTTAACAGTGGGACACCTAGGCACATGTTACATAAAAGGTATTCACGTGCCCATGCTAGCATTTATTGTTGGTGCCATCATGTAAGTGTTTATTTCAGTGGAATACTGGCACACATCTGAGGACAGATAACATGACAAGTGTTTTACATGGTCATACTAGCATATATTTTGGACACAAGATAAGCACAATGAACATGTGCTTTACAGTGACTGTTCTGCCATATGTTGAGGGCAGTATCATGAAAGCGTATTACAGATGACAGATATTGTGGGTTCCACATCATGAGGGTGTTGCACAGTGGGAATGCTGGCAGATATTGTGCATGTTTTATCATAAAAGTGTTGTCAAATGCTTCTCTGTAATTCTGGTGACCTGGCATCTATTTAATTCATGTGTTACCCTACTTCCCAGAACTGGTGGTGTAAAATGCAGTTTCAGTATATTATTTTAAAATGTTGTTGGATTGAGATCCCCTGGCCCCTGCATATTGCTTTGAGCTCCCCTCTCCTGGTCCCCAATCCATACCATCTCCTGTGCTGCTCCTGCTCCCTTACTTGTAGCCCCATTTGGTCCTCCCCCTCATATAGAGCAGTCTTTTGTACCCCAGCTTGGTACGCGCTTTATAAGTCCCAAAAATGCATACCTACATAGGACTCCCTCTCCACTCACCTCATACTTGGTGACTCATGCTAATTCGGGGAAATCTTAATGCCACTTCCGTGAATAAATTCACCTACCACCAATGACCTTAAAGCATTTAAAATGACCGTGCTTGCTCGGGAGCCACCTGCCTACACCAGATCCAAACGCTGCTTTCTAGCAATCTAAATAGAGCCGTAATAACCAGAATAACATATTCACTATTGACCCACTACACATTTTCTGGGGCGCTCTCCGAATTTGTTAACAACTACTAATGAGGCCATTGATTTCATGTATTTCCAAATAGTTTACATCCCTGTCCTGTGTGGGCATCTTTCTTAAACCAAAGTGTTTTAATGACAGCACATTAATTTAGTTACTGGGATATGGGGAGGAATAAGCCTTCATGATTGTGTGTGTCCATTTTACTCCTCCCATATTGATACGTGATACATGTTTCGTTCATTTGTTCTAAATATACAGATTTTTTTTTAAACACACAATATTACCATGTTAGGACTTTAACCACACCTGACACAAGGATAGTTTTGGAAGTATTTATTCCATATAAGACAAGAAGCCCTCCTGCTGTTAACAGGTTCCCCTGGAGACAGGATAAACAATCCATTAAAATCCCAGCACGAGTGTGCCAAACCATCTGGACCGAATGTAAACTCACCATGTTATGCATAGCTGTAAATACACCCAAAGCAGTTACATTCATATTAAAACGTAAACACTGAACGCATCTCCCTCCTCACATGCAAGAACTAAAACTAAAATGAAGAAATGATTAGAATGGAATGGCTTTAAACACCACCCTTCTAATTCACATGTAAGGAAACACATGGGAGTGCACCATCTCATCACCTCACTAATCAACCACTACCCCCACTTACTGATGGTTTCAATGCAATCACACTTTTATTCCAGGTCCTTCCAGCTTCAAGTACTACTGCATCATCTATTGCTCTAAACACTCTCAGCGGACCCGCAAAATATCTCCCTTACTCACACCGCAAGATCTGCATACCCAAACTCTATCCCCTTCTTCCACTCTGGTGAGTCAGACCTCATTATTATAACTTTGTTTCATGTCCTCATATTTGGAAAGTACTCATCCGCTAAGCACTTCCTCAACCCAATCCATAAACCTCATCCTACCTAAGCATGGAAGGCACATTGACGTGGATGCCTTCCTCCTCAAATTTTCCAAGGGCACCATCCCTGTGGTTGCATGTGGAGATAATCACTATGCATATACCACTTTGTCTATATTTTCTTCCCAGCTTCTACATTCCGGAATCACCATGTGAATATACCACATGAGCGTTCTATTAAATCTTTCAACAACTCCATTAGTGGTTGGATTGAACAATGACGATTTGTGTTGTTGTACTTCTATCCCCTGCAAGAAACCTTTAATAACTTTGGAGGTGAATTGTATACTATTGTCAGTTAAAGGTTTGCTGGGATATCGCTCTATTTGAAAAATATCATCCATAAAATGTTACAATCGCCCTTGAATCTGCCTCTTGAACCATCTTGGTCTACACCGATTTTGAATATAAGTCAACCAAGACAAACACATATTTGTTCATGACACCCCTCGACCAGACTGGCCCCAATATATCCTATGCAACATACTCCTAAGGCATACTAGGAAAATCCAGTGATTCAATTGGCTGCAGATATGTTTTAAGAATCTTGTCTGATTCGGAGCACTCTGCTCACTCCTTGATTCATTCTTCCACCTCTTTGTCCTGACCACCAATAATCTACCCTTAGGCGACCCTGAGTCTTTGTCATCCCCAGATGCCCACTATGAGCCAACTCCAATAATCTCTTCCTTACAGCTGCAGGGGGAACAATGCAACCTGAATGCAGGACCAGACCATCCTTCACACTCAATTAATCTTTAAATGTATGAAAAGCCCCCAAACCAGACTAACTTTTCCAATCTAACCATTCATTATTGACCATATTGCTCACCCCACACAATTCAGCATCTCCCGTGTTGGCTTCTTCCCAGTCATCCAGAGAAATGGTGTCCGAACACACCACAAATACCTCTTGTGAAGATTCTTCTTCTTCATCTGCCACTTGAGCAGCACATGTTCCATTTCGGGATGACTGGGAAGAAGCTAACAGGGAAGATGCTGAATTGTGTAGGGTGAGAGATATGGTCTCTCACCACCACCAAATTTGGCATCCTGGTGGATGGGGTCTTGGAGAATTATGATGCCCTCGTTGACCCAGCAACTCAACTGGGAGCTGAAGGGTGGAAACAGAACTGGGTGACCATCACAGATGCCATCAATGTGGATATGGTTGCAGACCGTTGCCTGAAGACCGTGCAGATGTGATGGGAGGACCTCAATACCCGGACCCACTCCAAGACTACAGCATCCCTCGAGGGAGGTGCCACTGCAAGCTGCTACAGGTTTCCATCAACCAATATGCAGGCCCTGGCGAGGTTCTACCTAGGATTCTATCCCCAGATCTGTGAGTGGCAAAAAGGTCTGGATGCTCCTTGTGAGTAGCCATGTGGGGCACTGCTCTACAGTGTGTTTGCTGTGCATGGGAATGCATGATTGCAGTTACTCCCTTCTGATGCAGCATGTGTGTTTTGTTGATCTGATGCAGCATGCAGCCCTCAGACAATGCTTGCCATGTGTGATGTCAGACATCTCTTGATTGGGCATGCTATTTGTTGGTGACTTGGGCCACTCAAGCACAAGCAATGTCAGTTGATGGTAACACGTGCTCGGACAGTAAGGAGGCCGTATTATGATGTTGTGGCCATGTGAGGGGCATACACGCAGAACTCATTTTTGTGCAGTACATTTTAAAGTGTAGCCATGCACACTCAACATCTGGTGGTGACACATGTGTATGGATGTCAGTGAATGTCATGTTGGTGCATTGAGCTCTCAGGGATGTTGATGTGATTTGTCATCCCACTGCATTTGAAGTCTGAGTTGATGTGTGTTAATGCCATGTGCATGTGCTTGGGGCAAGAGCATACATGCTTGTACCTCTGCAATTTGTGCATGCTTACAGGTCAGGCTGTCAGGGAGGCATGTTGCTTCATATAATTGTGTGGACAGATGCCCAAGCAGGTGTGTTCATGGTCATGCTGTGCGTAGTACGATCATGAGTGTCTTGTGTGAAACAGCATTCAACTGGGTATCTTGCCAACAATGTGTTCCCAACATGACCCCAGAACATATATGTCGATGCTACCATGCAATTTGTGGTTAGCCAATCTATCAAGTGCCCACTCATGTGCCCCTGTGCCATGACTCCCGAGGCAACACAGCAGGTTATAGTTGGGTCGCTTTGGCATTGCTATTGTGCCATGTCATGTTTCTTGCAATGTGTTTGTGGACCACTGTCTATGTGCTGTGTTGATATGTGAATATGTCATGACTGTGACTCATCATTGTCAGTAAACTCATGTGTCAGTTTACATGTAAATTGCATGGGTGTGTGTCTGTTGCTGGTTTACCCTTGGTGACTTGATTACTGTTCATGTTGTATATGCCAAACCTGTTCTGAAACTGTTGACTGATGTCAATGTTCTTTGTCTCTGCTTTCACACAGTTAATACAGCTGGCGAAGAGGGCAGAAGCCGTGTTATGGAGCGAGGATGCAAGGACTGGGCCTCCATATAAAGGCGAAGACCCCAGCCACGCCCTGTGACACCTCCTCTTCGGAAAGTGGTGTGGCTGAGGTAGCACCTTGACCATTGAGTGTGGCTGCTGGGGGTAGGTCTTAGAGATGAATGAGGTAGGGGACACCTCAGCAGTGGCGGGACAGGGTAATGCCACACAGGGGCCATCCAGGGGAGACGACAACCTGGAATCATCCAGGTTGATGGTACTGGAGGTGAAGGAGGAGGCCATCGCAGGCTAGCCCATGTGGTCAGGTGAGGGTGTCGAGGATGGTGTTCATGCTGCAACCCTGTCCCAGGCGCATGAGGATGTGAAGGCCACCATGGAGGTTCCTGCACAACATCCTCTCCCTGGGCCATCTGTTGCAGCAGTGGCCCCCTTCCAAGATGCATCCACCCAGAGCGGTATCCTGATGCCAGCTAATGTGTCCATCCAGGATCATGTGCTGCCCCTGCTGGCTGGTCTCACGAGGTGGACCGCAGTCATTCATGATGTACAGGCTACTCAATGTCAGCTTGTATATCATCACAATGAGCGGTGCCACCTCATGGACTGTGGGATGTTCCATGTATTGCTCTCCTCCTCCAATCCCTTTTCTGTGCACCAGTCATCCTCCAGGGTACCTTCTCGGGCACATTCCAGCACAACCCCCTATTCAACATTCCCTCCATCGCTGCCTCGTCTGGATGAGCATTCATCCCTGCCCAAGGTGGCAGCCCCACAAAATGCAGATGAGGTGGTCACTGTGCCCACACAAGCAACAACACAGGCACAAACAGTGGAAAGTCAGCAGGCGCCCGAGGGCAGGGCTCGTGCTCTATGCCCCCAACCAGAGTCATGAGGTCAGAGGACGTACCTCCATAGCTTGCACTCTGCACGGTGGCAGCAGGTGGCAACCATGAAAAGGCAGAATGTTGCAGGAATTTCCACCCCGGGGAGGCATTTGGAACCAGTGAGGCATGATGAACACAGGGGGGGCCATGCAGGTTTTGTCGTCAGTGTTTCGAAGGTACGAGAGGCAGCTGGTGGCAGAGAAACAGCGTGCAAGGGAAGCAGTGGTGATGATGGCCAGGGCTGAGGTGGTGCTGAGGTGAGCAAGCGTGCTGCCATCCTGGAGGCTACTTGCAGGTCAGCAGAGGAGGTGGCGCAGCAGATGGTGGCCATCCTGCAAGCCCTCACGGCAACAACGGAGGCCCACCTCAGGGAGGAGGAGGTTGCCTGTGACTCAGCCCTGGTCAAGGAATTGTCAGAGAATGGAGAGGACTAGACTGCTGCCTGCATATATAGTTCATTAGGAGTGGGTTTCATTGTTGACTTTTATTTATTTTTTATCCTTGAACTATTTTGAGATCCCCTTCATTTTATTGTGTATGTAGTTCTATTTTAATACAGGTTTTGCATCAGTTCATTCCATGCTCCATGCAGTCTATTTGTCTGTGTACACATTTACATTTTTCATGTTCTACCAGTGCATCTGTTCATTGTCGATCATGTGTATTGTGGCCTCACTGTGTGTGTCATGTTGGCACTGTGATATTTGCTGGGGGATGGGTGTGCATGTGCCTGACATGTAGGAGTGTGGCCACCAGACAGCTTGAGGGTGCACTGGATAATTTTCAGATTCCATTTCGTATGCAGGGGCACCGCATGTTTGGAGTCAGTGTGTTTGTGTCGTTGGAGTGAAGGCTTCAGTTGTGTGTGTGCTGGCATACATTCAGGTATGGTTGTGGTGATGTGTGGATAGCTCATGATAACTCATTATGCTTTTTCTCTCATTGGGAATGGATTGCTACTTGCTCATGTATATTGCCACATGTTACATATGTTTTCATTGTGTGTTGTATCTGGTATCATCTCTATTGTCTCTGCCATTTGCTACTGGAGGTGGAGTTTATTGTGCATTGATTTGATTTCTGGACCATTGTTGTTTAGGTGTTCCCTTGGCACTTGCTTGTGATTGTGTATGTCCCATACTTTATTCACTGTTGTGTGTATTTGGCATGGTGGGAGTTGCAGTGAAAAGTGGCCTCAATGGGGATGGGTGGCCAGGCCACATCACTTGTGCATTTGACAGTAGACTGCTGTGTCACTCCCATGTCATGTTAACCCACCCACACACATCCGCAGTCATGCACCACCTGTTCTCATATCATGCATCACCTCTGTCAATGGAATGCAGTTGAGTCCCATGATTGATGTTTCAGTATGGCAGCACACATTTCCTGCCTCACAGAGTCACACACTCTCTGACTGGCTTCCCATCACCCATACACAGGCCTGTCATGATTTTGTCCCTGACAGGGACTTTACCACCCCTACCACCCTGACTACTTTTGCACGGGCTGAAATGTACCGAGTCACTTTTTGTGAATGTGCCCAATCTATAATTCTGTGTACTTCTGTCATCCACGGGCATTCACTTGCATTGCTTTGAGGCCATTGTAATTGCACATATACACATGTCCGGATCTATGTGATTATTGCGACTCAGTTTACTGCGCCGGCCGAAAATGCCGACATTTTTTATCTTTTTTTCAACTCCCTTTTCACAGACTGTAAATGCAAGGGGGATACCCTCTGCAACCCCCATACTACCCCCTACATTAATTATTTACTTTAGCCCATCCCCCACATATATATTCGGAGAAATGGGGTTAAAAAAATGAAATCTGCATTTTCATCCGGCACAGTAAACCATGAGTAGTAATTGTATGATTCCCACATGTCATGTTGCTTTGCATTTCCATGTCATATGTACATGGGTTGGCCACAGTGTAGGTGGTGCAACAGTGTGCTGTCCAGTTGATGTGCTGCAGATTTGGCCTACCAGAGAGTGATAGGTGATGTTCCCGTCCTGGATTCAGCAGCAGTGCTCCCAGTTGATCGCCTTGGTGGAGGTTATGTGACAGTTATCCCTCATGGTGGAGGCAGACCAGAGAGATTGAACTGGTAGGGTGGCAGACTGTCAGGGTGCTGCCTGGGGTAGTGGTGGAGGTGAGAGGGGCTGGTGGGTGGTGTTAGGACTTGAGGGGGCTGCCTGAGGGTTGTGGCAGTGGTCAGAGGGGATGTGGGGTGGGGAGTCCCCTGTCAGGGGGCTGCCTGGGGTAGTAGTGGAGGTCAGGGGTGTGTGTGGAATGGGGGTCTACTGTTAGGGGGCTGCCTGGAGTAGTGGAGGAGGTGAGGGCGCTGGTGGGTGGTGTTAGGACTTTAGGGGGCTGCCTGAGGGTTGTGGCAGTGGTCAGGGGGGATGTGGGGAGGGGGTTCCACTGTCAGGGGGTTGCCTGGGGTAGTGGTGGAGGTCAGGTGTGTGTGTGGAGGGGGACTACCTATGCTAGTGGCAAAGATAGGAGGGTTTTTGGGGATCTACTGTCAGGGGTGGCCTGGATTTGTGGCAGACATCAGGGGGTGTGGTGTCTACTGTCACGGGGCTGCCTGGGGTAGAAGTGGAGGTCACGGGGGGTGCTGGCAGGGGGGTCTATTGTCAGGGGGCTGCCTGGGGTAGTGACAGAGGTGAGAGGTTTGATGGGTGGTGTCTGGACTTCAGGGGGCTGCTATGACTTAGGGGTGTCGGTCAGCAGTTTGGGTGCCTTGTGAGTAGGGGTGATTGTCCACAGTTCTGCCGAGGTACAGACTTGATTTACGGGGAACCGCATGCAGCTTGGCTGGGTGCAGCCTTGACATATTGGGGACAACATGCAATTTTGCCGGGGTGATTTACAGGGGCTGTGCACAGTTCGGAGTGCTTCAGGAAGCCTGGAATAAGCATGACGCCCAGTAGAGATCCTAAAACCAGATTAATGTAAATCAGGGTTGTTAAACATATGGCCCACAGGCTGGATAAGGGTAAGCCCCTTGATCAGACTCTCTCTTTTCTCAGGAGGATAGCTCAGGGGCAACATGCTCGACTTAGAAGCAAGAGGACACGGAGCACCACGCACCGGTTCGATCCCCGGGTCCGGGCACCGGTTCGATCCCCGGTCCGCGCTTAGAAACCTCTGGGTATTAAGCACGTTATAAATAACCTTTCATATCATATCTGCATGTGGGTAGTGCACATTGAAGAGCAATGTACTCTAACCGGGGTGGAGAGCTGGAGAAATGAGACGGAGAGCTTCACTTTCCTTATCATGAGGAAAAGCGGCTCTCACCAATAGCTGATTCCCAGCAGGTCATCAGAGGGCAGCCCCAGACTAAAAGATAAACAGCCTAAGAGGATGGGATATTAAAGATAAGCAATAAGTGATGAATGAGTAACCAACACAATGCATTCAAACACATAAGCAGTTTCCTGAGTTTTAAACCAAGTCATTTGTTCGTGTAAGGAAAAAGCAATAGTATTTGTTTCTACTGGGTAGGGGATTCTTCTGAGCTCAACAACAAACATAAAAAAAGAACTTTAAAACATCACAGCAGCTCAGAAATACCATCACACAGATGCAGGGCATGAAACACGTTCAATATCTGAAGCCTGTTGGAATCTACAATCATTATTTAACTACCAGATCGTGTTCTTTTGGGAGGCTAGAGCGATATTCCCGGGGCAGCTTCGTTTGCACCGTTACTTCAAAACAAGCGCCTGATAAGCAGGGGAGTTGCTAGGTCTGGAAAAGACCCGGGACTACGCTGATGTCAGAACTGTTGGGACTGGGGGCTAGCTAGTCTTTTGGCTGTAGCTCCTGAGATTCCATCCGGGGCTACAACCAAAAGATCAGGGGCTATAGCCCTCTTAGCCCCCCCTTAGCAACGCCCCTGCTGATAAGTCACCTTGCATCAACAGCTCAAATGGTAAACGTACACCTTACATTAAAGTTGCATATTGATATTTAACTCTTCCAGACCCTTTAATATTTTAGGATGGTGTCATCTCTTCTGAAGTGCTCCCGGGTGTGATAGTGCCAACTGTGCCAGGCCCTGCATCAGTCATGATATAGGATACACATGCAGGAGGAAATAAATAAAGTCCTCGGCATAACCTTGCAAGATACTTATTTGAAGGCAAACAAATAATCATTGACAGACACAATTGGCTGAAAGCAAATAAAGTTTTTTTTAGGAATCTAACAGGTTGGATGAGCCAGCAAGAGAGGATCAGACAGTTATCATGGGGGCAGAAGAGAAATGAGTGGACTACTCATACTACAGGGTGTTTAGGGGACATTGCCACTTGGGGTGTACGGCATAGTGGATTTAAGTGTGCAACTGAATAGTGGACAAGTATTCTGAGAGAGCCGAATATGGGGCTGAATAGTTGCATTTCTAATAAAGTTATGTAGAGAAAAAAACACATTGTAAATCAAAAACACACTTTAAATTATGTATATTCATTCTTTATTGCATTTCTTTTCTTTGTTGTCTACAGAAGATCTGTGTATGTTTGTAAAAACCCTGAAAGGAATACATCATCAGAAAATGAACTGTTCAATAACAGCAGTGTTTGTATTTTTGTATTTTTGTGCAATAATAGGTATTGCTTGTTGGGCAGGGCCCTAGCAACTAAGACTATCCCAAAGGTAGAGTAGGCATGCATGCAATCACTGTGAGGGGAGACTGGGATGTGTGTAATTTCAAATGTTCCATTTGTACCTGCCCATCTTTAGCTGTTTGGCTTCAGCAAGGCACTGAAACACAAAATGAGTGATTACATCAATTAGCATCCCACTGACTGCTGAAGGGCTACTGAATACACACCTTTGGGATGCTAAAGCCATTCATTCTGCCTGTGGTACTAAGTGGGGATGAGGCATGTGAAAAATGTCTGCATGAATTGATAGTATTTTTCTTTCTTTTGTGGGTGGGGTATGTTTGTAGTATTTTGGGATATGGTAAAAGAAACCAGGCAAAAATATACAGGGAATGCTGAGTCCTCTGTGGTTCTCGGCTGAGCCTGTAGGGACCGGGCAGTGCTGATATTCAGATCTTTAATTGGCATGTGCATGTTTATTTTACATATTTGTTTCACTTGCACCTCCATTTGGTCCAATGTTTCTAAATTGTAAACTTGTATCGCAGTGTTTTTTATTACACACTTATCTCTCTCTATTTAACTCTCTAATGTTGGGAGGAATATTTCTGCTGCCACAGACAGGGTCATTTTGGTTAAAAAAAAAAGCTAGCCACATTCTTTAGTAACATCTGTCACTTTTACTCAATTCAAAGAGGCACATTTTGGCAACATGAGGAAGTTGGAGTGCATGAATTGTAACCTATGTTTTGATGTTAAAAGCACATTGCTGCTTCTGGCACATTTCCCACTGAGCCATCTTATTTGCTTCATACCTTAGCTTGCAGGTTGAATGCAGTTCTTTGCTGTAGGCACACTACCTCCTGAGCTATTTTATCAGGGTTTTGAACTTACTGGGATCTCTGCAACAGCTGTATTAATCCACTTAATTATATTATTTGGATTGGGAATTGGTGGGATTGGAACAAGTAATTTTCAGATTTCTCACATGTCATCAGCAAATCATTAAGGGCCTAAAGAAAATCACTTATTCAATAGAAACTTTGTGACCAGCATAATGGCTTTTGTGGGATGTTTTTACCTATGCATCCAAGCTTTGGAAAACCACACCCCTTTGGGGCCAGAGCATGATTTTAAAAAGATGGATAATTCATAGTGCGGACTTGTCAAAATTATATAAATAACATTATCATTCTTGTGATTTTTCTGTGCACATTTTAAGAGGTGTTAGGACCCTGTGGTATGTTCTTGGGGGTAGTAGCGGAAAAAAGGTTGTAACTCCAAATGTATGCATGTTAAAAATCTGACACTTTATCATCTGAAACCCATATGCTTGGTGCACATTTGTGTAAAATCTGGAAAGGTTTAGAGGTCGTTATCTGGATGAAAATGGGAGAATTCTGTCATAAGTGGACACAACATCGTACAAAGACAGGGATCGGATGGTTTGGTGCTACAGAAAATATTTTAACTGGACCTATAATATTAGAAAAATGGTACATAGATAAATATGTATTTGGATCAGAAATAGATTTGTGTGCAATTTGACAAGGGGAGGTTCCTCTGACCATAAAACCTACAGCATCACTCTGAAACTCCATTTCTTTCCCCCAATCAAGGGAGAGAGGAAAGCTTGGCCAATGATAAGTGAGAGGGGCAGGTTTAGCTAGGCCCAGGCACACACCCATTTTCAAAACACATAAAAGGAACATTGAAACCCAGGTAGAGACATTCACTTTCCACTTTCTTGCGGGACACTTTGCCGGGAGACTTCAGACTTCACATCCAGAGATCCAGACTTCAAATCCATCAATCTCCAGAGACCAGAAATTAACTCCAGAATTTGTAGCAGAGAGGCCTGAATCCACAAGCTGAATCCTCTTCAGCAGGCCTCAAAACCAACCAAACTATTCAACAGCCGGGCGAGCTGTTTGAATTCTTTGCCAAGAACTTTTGCAAGAACCTGTAGCAGTTTCCAGAAAGCAATGCTGTATCCGGAACCACAGAGAACCAGAGACCAGATCGCTGTGAAGAACTGCTAGCAGAAGTCCAGCCAATCCTGACCCGATCGGTGACGAAGTTGCATTCCTGTCCAAAATCTAGTGTGAGTACTCAGCTAGCACTGTGCCAAAACCAATCTTTTAGTTTAAAATAATCTAATCCAAACTATTTTAGCCTGTTAGAACGGCCTCCTAGAATCATGTCATTCTGTCATCTTTAAAACTGAAAACTGTCATCTGTCATTCTGAGCTTTAAAATTTAAAATCAGAAAAACTACCTTTACTAAATCGGCCGTATCTCCGGAAACGTTTGTGCTAGGAACGAGTTTTAACTGTCATCCTAAAGCTAAGATTCTAAGCTTTCTAACAGACCTAAAACCTGCTACCCCTTATAGTGCCTCCGTAATTGCGCTTGACGCAAGCGACTACATTTGCCGCGATTTGACATTTTGCTTAATTTCAGCCACGTGTAAAAATATTAGTCCTTGCTTTCCTTTGCTAAAATTCGTTTGCAACCTGGCAATCATTCATAGAGCATTGCTAAAGTGATCCTGAACTGATTCAAAATATCTATCAACTACCCTGAACCCTCTATAGGGAATTAAAAGCCTTTTTAGCATATTTTTTGCTTAATTGCAACCACATCAAAGTATCTTGCCTGTGTTTAAAACTCCTCCCTGTTTTCCTCTAAGATTGCTAGGGGGGAACTGAATTATATTTGATTGCATTCCTGAGAACTGTGTGCTTTTCTTCCATCTCTTTACATTGCATAAGGGGGGGGAGGGTGGATTGCTACCAGGGGGAAAAGTGATTGCATTGTTTTGGTTGAAATCATATCAAGTTTATTTTCTGTACTGCATTTTCATTCATCATTGCCTTGTCCTTGAAGCCATAAAAGCATTCTCAGCTACTTTATCCTCTCTATATCACTTCAAAGCCATTAAAAAGAGTGTACCACTATAACATTATCCATTGTTGATCAACATCATATTCTCAAGTGTGAGATCAAATATTAATTTACTATAAAAGCGTGATAGATATATATTGTTTAATTTTCAAATAAACTTTTTAATTTGCAAAACAAACCTACTTCTTGGCTCAGTGGGGTCAGGGGGATTCTAATAGAGGGGTGTTAGATAAGGGTTGTCATCGAGAGTAAATGAACTGGACATAAAAATACATCAATAAGGGCGTCCATCAGCATCCCAGACTAGGCATTGACTTAGCTGTAGTGTTCAATTGAAGTTGCTTACAAAGTGGGGGTTCGTCTGGGATATTCTGGATTAGAATTACCACTTGTGCTGCTTAATACAGTGTGTCAACTGACCGGATACACATATCCGGTTAGATCACCACGCTGTTTTACACTGTGAAAGCACCCCGCAAAGGAACGCTCTAAGGAAACGGTCTGTTTTGCAAAATAAAATACAAACTTCTGTAAGTCAGGAAGGAACTCAAATTCCAGAATGACGACACTGGTAGACATCAAAATAGCCAAAGAGCACTTCTTACATAAGCTATTTGTGAGAGGTGAATGGACTGAGCAGGGCCAGGATGCGTGGTTGCAGGCAATCACACGACAGGTCACTGCAACTGGGTTAGATATCTGGAGAGATCAGGGTCCCTTACATGTGGCCCTGAGTGAACTATACATGTCTCCTAAAGCTAAAGGTGAACACGACAAGATGGTTAGGATAGTGGCATATTTGTATCTATATATGGGAGCCATGCAGGACAAATGTGCTGAAGGCCAAGATCTGGCAAATAGGCAACAGATCGCGTTAGAGAAGGCCCAATCTGACCTGGTCTCTTCTGAGCAGAGGGTGCACAGAAGCCAGGAGTCAGAACATTAGAGCAGACAGTATCTCATTAAAATCAAAGAGGACATGTAAATCCTGCAACAGGAAAAGTCTGACCAGGATACCAGATTTCTGGCTTTGCAGAAGGAGCACCAAGAAGGTTTGGACTCCCTACTGCAGAGCCAGAAAAAGCTGGAGCAACAATTAGATTTCAATAGGGCATGTGCTGAGCAGGTAGTCACCCTGCAAAGCCACCTAGATAGGGAAAAGGCAGAGAGCAATAAACTGATCGTGAAAGACCTGGATACCCAGGCAGAGTTTGATCAGGAGCGCCGGAAAACTGGTGCCTTTCAAATGCAGAGGGACGACCTGGCGTCACAAATGCAGGCTCTTGGTCAGGAAAGGGATGCCTTAGGCCAGGAAGTCTGCCATTTAAAAAGAAAAATTGAAGAAAATCACTTGGCCCTCCAGGGGCTGGGTGACCTCCAAAAAGAGCATCAGGGCTTGCTAGGTCACTCCAGGAGGGTGGAGGAGGCTCTGGCAAGAAAGTAGCAGGCCAGTAGGGATGGGACTCAGGAGGTAACCCTCCTGCAGCAGAGACTGGCCCAGTACTCCAGGATCAATCAGGAGGCACAGAGAGAAAATGAGGCTCTCTGTCAGCACAAAGATAGGCTCCAGCAACAGGTAGCCATGCAGGAGAGACTGATAGAGTCTAGTAAGGCCTTAATTGAGGAACTGAAAGCGCAGGCTCTTGCATTGCAACAGGGAGCAGGGGCTGACAGAGATGACGTTCACTGGGAAAGGGAAACACCTGAGCATAACATCAGAAGCCCTAGCACCAGAGGCCTTCATCTCTCTCTGTCCCTGGACTCTGCCACCCCCATGTCCCCTGGCGCGCATGAGCACAGGGCCACAGGAATGGCAGATTACTATCCAGCCAAAAGTATGGGGGTCATAGGCCAGTACCACCCAGGAATGGATGGGCGGGCAACCGGGTATGGGCACCTAAGTACAGTGCAATTTAGTGGGGAACCCCAGGAAATTAGGCCCCCTAAGGGCATCCTAAAACCTCTGCCCAGTTAAGTCATCAAATCCTGGTAGCAAGGAGGGATCTGAAGACTCCTCTGAGCATCACAGGACACAGGAGACCAGGTACCCACATTCTGCCAGCTATTCCCAGGCTCGCAGAATCCGGGAAAACCTGGAAGATCAGACGGGCACCTCTGGGAGCAGTGCTTCTGAATCAGAGGATGAATGGACCAGGGTTACCCGAACCAAAAAGGCCAATAAGGTGAAAAGGGCCTTGCTTAAGGGCCCCTTAAAACAGATTAAGGCAATCAGGACTGTTATCACGCCTTATCATAGGAACGCCAAGTATTCTGTTTGGGAACACTTGGAGCTCTATGAGCAAATGATGGAGACTTTCCATTTGAAGGACAGCAGTAGCTGCATCCAGTATGTCAAATGGACATTCTCCCCTGAATACTCCAGTTTCTTTGCGGGGCTGGAGGACCAAAACCATTCAAGACGGTTCACATATAGGGCGGCCATCTTGAAACATTTTTCTGTACATAGAAATCCCCAAGGGGCTCGCAAGGCAGCCTACAATTTGCAATGTGGGGAGGATCAGGCCCCACAAGAATTCATGCAAGAATTGAAGCGTGCCTTTGCGCAGACCACCAGAAGGGTGCGCACGGACAGCAGAGAATTCATCAACACATTTTTCCATGCTCTTCCCAAGTACATAATGACCCAGCTCGTGAGAGATTTTCACGAGAAAAGATCTTTAGACTGGGTCATTGAGCAAGCCACCCGGATCTATGAGGTGCAGAAGCCCATAGAAATAAATAAAATAAAAGTAATGCGCAGAAAAACCCCAAAACCAACAGCACCCCTGCTGCTGCCAAGGTGGCAGAGGTAAAGGTTGCCCCCGTTTTAGATTTGAAGATGGGGGGGCC
This sequence comes from Ambystoma mexicanum, assembly GCF_040938575.1. NCBI lineage: Eukaryota > Metazoa > Chordata > Amphibia > Caudata > Ambystomatidae > Ambystoma > Ambystoma mexicanum. Next base: position 423,777,256 of record NC_090928.1, on the reverse strand, counting down.
TAAAAACCTGCCTGCGCCAAATAATTCACAGCCCAGAAGGCCCTCGGGCCAGTCACAGACAGGGAGTCGAGGAGGTAGCCCCACAAATGGGGTCCCTCGCTCCCCTGATTATGTAAGTCCCCGCTACAAGGGAAACCGACCCATCCTGGGTTATGTGTGGGTATCCAGCCAAGCGCCTAACCCGGGGAACTTCCCTCCTAACTTCCCCCAGAAGGGCAGAAATTCACCAAATCCTGGGCAGAATATTTTCCCCAGGGGAAAGAAGGATGGATGATTTTGGGGTTGGAAATGTCCAACCCCAAAATCATCCATCCTTCTTTCCCCAATTCCCTGAGCCCAGACAACCTAATCCGGGAGAGCGGAGGCCAAGGGTGGAGGGGTACCCAAATCTTCCCAATCCGGGGTATTACCAGAGAAGGGATAGCTACCCTTCCCGGGATCAGCCCAGGGGAGAAAATAGAGCCCCGTATCAGCCTGAGCGGGTTTCACAACTTGAGCGCCAGGTCCAAAATATGGCACGGGATCTGGGTCACATACTGAGGGCTCAACAGAACCCTCAGATGAGCATGCCACCGCAGAATGCCGCAAACTCTGGGCCTGGTGCTCCTGAACAATAACGGGGGCAGCACCCCGATAACCCACCGGTTCCCAGGGAGGAGGCACAAGGGGAAGGGGGGTGTAAAGCCTTGGAGGAAGCTTCCTTCCCGATTTGTAAACAGCCCCTGGAAAACCAGGAACCGGAAACAAAGTCTCCTACCTCTGAAAGTCTGCCACCCAAGGAGCCGAGAGGAGGTAGGAGAAACAAAGGACCCAAACAGACCCACTTTGTGGAGGAGGCAAAGGTCTTCCAATTTGAGGGAGAAGGATCCTCGGAATATCCTGGGAATAGGATCTTCTCCTTCAGAGATGGGGGAACTCATCCCCAGGAAAAATGGGTCCCAAGAGATTCCAATCCAGACTGGGTAGATGTGGGGATTGAGCTGTCGCCGCCCATCATTCTATCCCAGAACCAACAAAACCAAAAACCCCTGGTTCAAACCCATCCTGGTGACTACCTCCCAAAAGGCAGGGGCGGACCAGAACCGGAACCAGGGGAACCTAAAACCGAATCACCAGACTGGGTATATGTGGGGATTGAGCTGTTGCCGCCCATCATTCTATCCAGAACCAACAATACCTAAATCCCATGGGTCAAACCCATCCTGATGACTGCCTCCAAAAAGGGGGGCGGCCCAGAACCCGAAACCATTTCCAGTTGCCAACTTTTTCTTTCAGATTCCCCAGGCTCTTCACAGAATTCTGCCCAAATCTCTTCTCCCGCCATGTCCAAAACCAGAAGGTTAGCCCACCAGTTGTCCAAAAATGTGCATTATCTGTGCCCCTTTGAGGAGAAGGAGGGATGATACTATACCCCGGTACAAGTACAGGGGCAGGGTACAATTTTGGCACTGGTGGACACTGGATCCCAAGCTACCCTTCTGTCCAAAAGGGCCTATGATGAACTAAATGCAGGAAGGGGGGAGAATTACCACATTCCTCTCACCTCTCTTCCTGGACAATTGCAGAACTTTGACGGGAAGGAAATTCCCATCGAGGGGACTGCAGATTTGGACATCAAAATTGGGCGACACAAGGTGAAACACCCGGTCATAGTAGTGACTCCAGAGGGCACCCCTTGTTTACTAGGGAATAACCTCCTGAGAAGGTTGTCACCCCTAATAGATTGCGTAAACAAGGTCCTCTGGACCCAGACTAGCCGACCAATAAAATTAAAACAGAGTGTCAACCATGTTAGTTTAAATGGCACCTGCCACATGGTTGAACAAAAATCTGACCAAGTAGAATTTCACTTCCAGAACAACCAAATTCCAGATGTGACAGTAATAGCAATAGGACAACAGACTGGTGATGGGGGGTCCTCTCTATTTCTGAAAATCTACCTTCCTTCCAGTTTAAGGTGGTATTCCACACTGGAAGGAAATACTCTGAAATTCTTTACCAATCCACAATCAGACACTCCCACTCCTATAGTCCAGAAAGATGTGAAATCAGCTCAGAGCCTGGCTGATATTCAGCAAATTGGAGAGCAGTTGTTCATCCCTGTTCAGTTAAATGATGGGAAGGACTCTGTTCTTGTTCGAGTGTGTGTGAACAACGGTAAGAGCTTTATCAGCGAAGCCATGTTCCGCCAACTCCCAAAAGATCCGGCCATTCGCACATTCAAACTGATAGACAAATGGGAAATGAACCTGGAAGCACTTAATTCCAAACATCTCCTGCCAAGCAGGTGTATGCTCAAAATCTCCATTGGCAACAAGAGCATAGTCCATAATTGTTGGGTCGTGCGAGACGTCACTGCCGCCTTTTACTTAGGCAGTGACATTCTCAATCGATTTGCCATTAGTTTGGACCTAATAAACTTCAAAGCTTGGTCCCGATTAGCGGATAATCCCATGGGCTTTGATGATCCAGAAAAAGCATGTAGGTCAGCTCAATTGCTACCTTATGCAGTCGAAATTCAGATTAAAGAGGAAGTCACCATCCCAGAAAGGACCCGACAATTCTCCCTGGAAGTGAAAGTTAAAAGAGGACAAAAATTGAAAAACCCTGATGCTTATATTCATCCAAATGCTTCTCTCCAACAGCAAGGGTTAGGGGTAAACCCAACACCATTAGTCAACATAGAACATGACACCATTCCAATAGAGGTGGATAACAGCGATTTAAAGAGTATTACTCTAGCCGCAGGCACCAAATGGCGGTTGATGACCAACATTTCTCCATTGATTTAGGAAATGAACTGTTAGGACCAATCCCCAAGGACTGTATTGACAGTGACAGTGAGGACAATACAACACCAGACAGGATTTTCACCCGGCATGGGTGGAACTTCATGGTGTACACTTCTTGCCCTTATGGTAAGGAAGATGTGACTTGTGACTTCAAGAGGGATGAGGTGATTTTCCAGGTCCATGGGGGCTGCCTTTCCCACCTGAAGCCTCCAGTCCAAATCAGCACTCTGACCAGGGACTTCTCCACCCAGCTGGAGGAGGCCGCTGAGATAGCAAAACCAGAAGTCTTTCCAGGCTTCAGGCAGATGGTGGAAGAGAGAGCCAACCTAGCTGATGCCTGTGTGACTCTGGAACAGAAGCAAAAGTTGAAACAAGTTTTCTTGGATTTCCAAGATCTCTTTGCGGTAGACTCATATGACTGTGGTTGCACCAACATCCACACAACAACAATTCCCACAGACCCTGGCATGACTCCAGTGTTTGCGAAGCAATATCGCTTGCCTCTCGCATCCATGGAGTCCCTTACTGAAGTAATTAAGAACCTTGAGTCCCGGGGAATAATCCGTCCAGTACACAGCACCTTCAATAATCTGGTGCTGGGAATATTGAAGCCAAACGGCCAGTGTAGACTCTGTGCCGACCTTAGGGAGCTCAACAAACGGGTCCATACTTCCCGATGGCCTCTGCCCTACATTGAACAAGGGCTGGCCCAGATCCAGGGGTCACAGGTATCCACTGCAATAGACCTGACCAATGGATACTGGACTGTGCCTGTTAGTAGGGAGAACCAATACAAACTGGCTTTTACCTTTGGGGGCCAGCAGTACACATGGACCCGGACTCCCTTCGGATACCTCAACTCCGGCAATTAATTCAACATTTTCCTACATAAGGCCATGCCCGACCTGGGTGCGAGGGGTAACCTGGCTTATGTAGATGATGTCCTCATCAAAAGTTCATCTGTGGAAGAACACATAGCGGAGATCCGTTATGTTCTGACACAGTTGAAGGCCGCCGGAGCAAAACTTTCCTTTCAGAAAGCACAGTGGTGTAGAACCCGTGTTAATTTCTTGGGGCATGAGATTACTCCTCAGGGTCTCTGTCCCCAGGAAAAGAAAGTGGAAGCATTTCAGAAACTGAAAGACCCCACAACTCTGCGGGAACTAAGGAGCCTCCTTGGACTGACTAATTACAGCAGAAAGTTCATTGAGGGCTACGCAGAGATCACTAGACCCCTCATTCATCTCCTGAAGGGGAGGGGTCAAGTGGGAATGGGGTCCAGAACAATCTGAGGCAGTAAGACAACTCAAGAAAAGCCTCTCACAAGCGCCTTGCCTAGCTTACCCTGTCAGAAACAAGGAGTTCTTCCGGGAGACAGGGTTCTCTAATACGTGCTTGACGGCAGTATTATACCAAAAGCATGACAAGGTCAATAAAGTAATCTCCTATGCGAGCAAAGATTTATCCTCTGTGGAGGAAAAATTCAACGATTGTGAGAAGGCACTCCTGGCAACGGTGTGGGCATTGAAGAATTACCGCCCGTTTATCCAGGGGGAACACATCATAGTGGAGACTCCACACCAGCCTCTGCAATATCTTCAAAGTGAAAGAATCCGGGCCGGAAATGTGAGTAATTCCCGAATTACTTCCTGGATCCTGTCAATGCAAGGCTTTCCTGTAGAGGTCAGATATGGCCAAAACAAGAAGGGTCCCCTCGCACAAGGTCTGGCTGACTTGCATGATTGTGCAAGAGAAAACTGTCTCGAGGACGAAAGTCTAAAAATCAAGGACAACATGGAGGCATACCTTAATTCCCTACACAAAGTCTTTAAAGAAGACAAGTGTGAGGGAATGCCCACTCTCTATGTGGATGGATGTTCTTACCATGTTGACAAAAACGGGGAGAAAGAACTGGTGGCCGGCGTAGGGAATGCATGGGTGAAGGAGTTTCCAGAACCCTCCGCTGGATAAAAAATTGGACCCCGAAGTAGTCAGGTGGCAGAGTTGATGGCTGTGCATCAGGCCATCCTCACTGCTGTCCAACATCAACTCCACGAACTGGTCATAATCACAGATTTGGATTATGTACGGAACGGGTTCGTGGAGCACCTGGTTAATTGGAAAACCAGAGGCATGTTATGTGCTAATAACAAACCCCTGAAACATGGGAAGTTAATCCAAAATATTGAAGATCTGGTCACATCGAATGGGATGGCCATCTACTGGAAAAAGATCAAGGGTCATTCCAAAGAAGAGGGACCAGACAAAACTGGAAATGACTTAGCTGATCAGCTGGCCCAAACTGGGGCCATCCAAGGGGATCTAATAGAAATAGAGTCCCTGTTGGGGGAAATCCAGGTCACTGCTATCACTAGGTCCCAGACAAATGCTCACAATGATCTTTCAACTGCACAATGGAGTAAGGAGACCCCTGATGCTGATTTGATTACGGCTCAAAAGGGGATCCAATAATTGGTAAGTTTTACCAACACATTGAGGACCCTGACCCTGACGGATACCGATTACATTGGGAAAGAGGACCTAAGAGTGTTGATGAAATGTCGAAAAAGGTTCCGAATCCAAGACGGTTTGTTGGTAAGGAAATCCCAAGCTGGCCATGATCAGTGGTTGGTCCCTTCCTCATTCCGAAGCCTGATGTTAAGTCACGCCCATGAAGCGGCCACCGCGGGTCATAGGGGGTTTCACACAACAGTGGAAATCTTAAGAGAGGTTGCACACTTCCCACACATGGGGCAGGACCTCGACCAATACTTGAAGGGGTGTCTTTTGTGTGCGCAATTTCAGCCAACATCCCTCACACACCGGGCGCCTCTCCAAAAGAGGGGGATGACACTGTCATGGTCAGATTTGCAAATCGACTTCGTAGGCCCTGTGATTCGCTCGTCTAGAGGAAACAAGTACATGTTGATGGTTACATGCGTGTTTACCAAGTGGGTGGTATGTCTCCCGGCCCCAAACTGCAAGGCAGAAACAGCAGCAGACCTGATGATTAACCACATCTTTTCCCGTTTTGGTCTACCTCAAAGGATTGAGTCAGACAGAGGTAGCCACTTCACCAGTGAAGTAATGACAAAGATGTGGGAGATACTGGGGGTTAAAAGGAAGCTACACATTGCTTACAGGCCAGCTTCTTCTGGAGCAGTAGAGAGATACAACCAAACCATTGTGAGCATCTTAAAAATGTTTGTGGCAGATTCTGGGCCAAGTTGGGATATCCGATTACCTCTGGTCCTAATGGCCATGAGATCTACCCCTTCATTTGCAACTAAAATGTCACCATTTGAGTTGATGACCGGACGCAAGATGGTGCTTCCCCAGCATTTGCTCTACAGGACCCAAGAGCAGACATTGATAAATGCCTCCACAACTCATGAGTATGTGGAGAATTTAAGGAAACACCTTCAACATGCTTTTGCCTATGCTCAGCGGAATCTAGAAAGATCAGCTGATAGCATGAAAACCCACTACGACCTGAAGACCACCAGGAAGGAATATACTGTGGGAGACCGGGTCTATCTATACAATTTCCAAAGGAACCAGGCCAAACAGCGAAAATGTTTGCCTACATGGAAGGGACCGTTTGAAATTATAGACAAAATCTCCCCTGTAGCTTACAAGATCTGCATCCCCAAAGGCAGTTCGGCAGAGGGGGAAGACAACTGGGTACATATAAATCAGCTAAAGTGTTGCCATCCCAGGCACACACTGCAGCAACTGGAGGAGTCCTCTGCAATACCATAGGGGACCGCTCCAGATTAATTCAGTTTCCATCCTAAAATATCCCACAAATAGTCTCTAAAATATTATGATTGGAAAAAAAATGTTTCATGTTATATCTTGTTTTAAAATAAGACTGAAAAATGTATCCTGATGTATACAATGTATATGCCGCCCCACCAGTAATAGTGGTGGAGAAATGTCTACGAATAGGTATTGCCGCTTTTGCTTTATCATCCTAGGAGAGCTGAAACCACAGAGACTGACCAAGGAGAACGACCCGGAGACCGGGAGCGAAGATCCAAGGGGCCCGGGGTACCGCCCAATCCTCCCATCAGTACCAGCAAGGAGAACTGATTGATCTACTGGAGGGAGGAAAAGATGCTGAACTGTGCATCTATGGAATTGGAAGAAGATGAGGCGAAAATCCCAGATCTTGTGAGTTCCATCAGTGAAGGATTAGAATGGCCATCGCTAGAGGGGGGGCTTGTGGAATGTTTTTACCCATGCATCCATGCCCTACCATAAAACTGTGCATTACTGGCATTGAAAACATCATGATGGCCAGAACTCCCCAGAGAGTGCACAGGGAAAACATGAAGAATAGGCTGCCACCCATGTTTGCCTATGTTGTGAGCACAGGAGGGCACTGCCTAAAACCACCATTGGGCTACACACACAGTAACCTGAAACCATTGGGAATGGCAATGCTGATTGCCAAAAGCAACCCAGAACTGTGGGGAATTCATTTTCTTAATGTCAAAATGGATGCAATACTGGTGCTCACCACTATCAGAAAGCCAGCGTTTTAAAACCACCAGACTTTTGTGTAAAACTGAACAAATGAACCCAAACCAGGCCAAGGAAAGACTTGCTAAGAGGTGGATACAATGTAAAACTATATTCTGAAATGACTTGAAGGAAGTAATTATTTAATGTATATATAAAAAATAGCTGGTAATGTTAGCAGCTTAAGTGAATTTGGGTTTAAAGCCACTAAAATCGAAATGTTTAGAATAAATGAGTGCCCTACTTGTGAGTGTTAAATAGGTTGTAATTGTTTAAATGTCATAGTTTTGAACTTAGAATCAGCATTCTAGCTGCATGTGCAAAAATTGTAAGTTGGATTTGAATGTAGAAAACTGGCAACTAAAGGGACATTTAGCTGAAGCCTGGCTGAAGAGAGTGAATTCTGCCCGGGAACTACCCCCGACAGGAGTGAAACCTGCTCAGCCACTCTTCCCAGGCCTGGCTGCATCCTGCTGCCCCCACCAAAAGGAGGTGACACCTCTCTGATTGAATTAGGGGAGTGGTACCTGCAGACTGCAGGAAGTTGAACAAAGCCCTGTCCTGGACTCAGGCAAATGTTATATTGGGGGAGTCGTAAAATGGCTTCCTCTTGGGAGAAACTGGGAGGCGCAGTGCCTGTGAGAGCAAGCCACGCTTGGGAGAAGTGGATAAATAAGAAATTCCACCATGTGCTTTGGAAAACCACATCCCTTTGGGGCCAGAGCATGATTTTAAAAAGATGGATAATTCATAGTGCGGACTTGTCAAAATTATATAAATAACATTATCATTCTTGTGATTTTTCTGTGCACATTTTAAGAGGTGTTAGGACTCTGTGGTATGTTCTTGGGGATAATAGCGGAAAAAAGGTTGTTACTCCAAATGTATGGATGTTAAAAATCTGACACTTTATCATCTGAAACCCATATCCCTGGTGCACATGTGTGTCAAATCTGGAAAGGTTTAGAGGTCGTTATCTGGATGAAAATGGGAGAATTCTGTCATAAGTGGACACGACATCGTACAAAGACATGGATCGGATGGTTTGGTGCTACAGAAAATATGCTAACTGGACCTATAATATTAGAAAAATGGTACATAGTTAAATATGTATTTGGGTCAGAAATAGATGTGTGTGCAATTTGACAAGGGGAGGTTCCTCTGATCATAAAACCTACAGCATCACTCTGACACTCCATTTCTTTCCCCCAATCAAGGGAGAGAAGAAAGCTTGGCCAATGATAAGTGAGAGGGGCAGGCTTAGCTAGGCCCAGGCACACACCCATTTTCAAAACACATAAAAGAAACATTGAAACCCAGGTAGAGACATTCACTTTCCACTTTCTTGCAGGACGCTTTGCCGGGAGACTTTAGACTTCACATCCAGAGATCCAGACTTCAAATCCATCAATCTCCAGAGACCAGAAAATAACTCCAGAATTTGTAGCAGAGAGGCCTGAATCCACAAGCTGAATCCTCTTCAGCAGGCCTCAAAACCAACCAAACTATTCAACAGCCGGGCGAGCCAAGAACTTTTGCAAGAACCTGTAGCAGTTTCCAGAAAGCAATGCTGTATCCGGAACCAGAGAGAACCAGAGACCAGATCGCTGTGAAGAACTGCTAGCAGAAGTCCAGCCAATCCTGACCCGATCGGTGACGAAGTCGCATTCCTGTCCAAAATCTAGTGTGAGTACTCAGCTAGCACTGTGCCAAAACCAATCTCTTAGTTTAAAATAATCTAATGCAAACTATTTTAGCCTGTTAGAACTGCCTCCTAGAATCGAGTTTTAACTGTCATCTTAAAGCTAAGATTCTAAGCTTTCCAACGGACCTAAAATCGACTTGCTACCCCTTATAGTGCCTCCGTAATTGCGCTCGACGCACGCGACTACATTTGCCGCGATTTGACATTTTGCTTAATTTCAGCCACGTGTAAAAATATTAGTCTTTGCTTTCCTTTGCTAAAATTCGTTTGCAACCTGACAATCATTCATAGAGCATTGCTAAAGTGATCCTGAACTGATTCAAAATATCTATCAACTACCCTGAACCCCCTATAGGGAATTAAAAGCCTTTTTAGCATATTTTTCGCTTAATTGCATCCACATCAAAGTATCTTGCCTTTGTTTAAAACTCCTACCTGTTTTCCTCTAAGCTTGCTAGGGGGGGAACTGAATTATATTTGATTGCATTCCTGAGAACTGTGTGCTTTTCTTCCATCTCTTTACATTGCATAAGGGGGGGGGGGATTTCTACCAGGGGGAAAAGTGATTGCAATGTTTTGTTTGAAATCATATCAAGTTTATTTTCTGTACTGCATTTTCATTCATCATTGCCTTGTCCTTTAAGCCATAAAAGCATTCTCAGCTACTTTTTCCTCTCTATATCACTTCTAAGCCATTAAAAAGAGTGTACCACTATAACATTATCCATTGTTGATCAACATCATATTCTCAAGTGTGAGATCAAATATTAATTTACTATAAAAGTGTGATAGATATATATTGTTTAATTTTCAAATAAACCTTTTAATTTGCAAAACAAACCTACTTCTTGGCTCAGTGTGGTCAGGGGGATTCTAAGAGAGGGGTGTTATATAAGGGTTGTCATCCAGAGCAAATGAACTGGACATAAAAATACATCAATAAGGGCTTCCATCAGCATCCCAGACTAGGCATTGACTTAGCTGTAGTGTTGAATTGAAGTCGCTTACACTTTCAACTGCAAAATGTAGGGGAGACCAGAGATACATTACAAATATTGAGAGTTTTGCTTCAGCTCAGCCCTCCCCAGCAAACCACCAGATTAAAGTCTGTATGTCCAGCACATGAAGGGCAGCGACTTTGTTTGCACTTTCACACCTCTGCTCTGTCGGTACTCAAGAAAAAATGTGACAGCAGTATTTGTTTAATGATCCTTTTAAACATGACATGCCTGAATGGTTACAGACATGCAGTACTTAATGTATTTTTTTATTTAATGGGCTTTTGTAACACACCGAATACCATACCTGAGTTAGGTTTCTAACCGCAGATCTGGGATTTGAACCTTTGTTGTGCTGCATGGCCTTGCTTTCAAGAACAGCGCGTTGCCCCTGTGCTATCCTCTGATTACATATTAGGTGGAAATGTAGTTATATTTTTAAAGGAAACTATTTGGCTTTGATATTATATGATATGATATTGTATTTGTATCGCGCTCGTACACAAGTGTTTCAGAGCGTGACTAGGCAAGGGAGGGGAACAGGGGAGAACACAACACAACAATAACGATCTTACTAGGCCCTGTAACATTGAGAATGCGCAAGTGCATGGGAATGAGAAAAGGGAAAAAGTGCATGGAAGGGGGAGAGTGGAAAGTGCGGAGCAGAGGAGAGCTGATAAATAATAAATACAAAATAAATAGAAAATAGGTGCAATAATCAGTGGTAGTGCAGCCAACAAGTGGCAAGTGCTGTGTTTAAAGCAGCAGACTGGGTAAGTCTGATAAGTGCAGAAAAAGAAGAAAAATGGGGGGGGCTGTAAGGGTACAGATACAGTCCCCAGTTCAAGGAGTGGCTGGGAGCCAGTGCAGAAGTGTGGCAGGGTGAGCAGGTACCTGGGCCCAGGGGACACAGGGTGGCCAGGTGCACAGTGCCAAGAGAGAGCAGAGCAGCAGGTGAGAGAGGGAGCAAAGGCGGAAGTAAAGAGGAAGGTCAGGAACTGAAGATGGTTTTCCTCAAGTTTTAGATTGGCAGGGAGGCTGTTCCAGAGGGAGGCCCCAGCTGAAGATAGAGATCTACCCCCAGCTTGTTTCTTAGAAAAATGATTGACCCGGAGGAAGTTAGAGGTAGAGGAGCGAAGAGCTCGAGAGGGGAGCTATTTGCAGAGGGATAGCTGAAGGTATTTTGGACCCAGAAAGCCTTGTGGACAATGGAGATTTTGAATTTAATCCTTGCATCCACTGGGAGCCAACAGAGAGATTTCAGGACTCGGGAGATACGATTCCAGGGCTTGAGGCCAAGGACAAGTCTCGCAGTCCTGTTCTGCATAAGTTGCAGAGGGCGGAGAGTAGAGGCAGGTAAATTTAAAAGAGGCTGTTACAATAGTCCAACCGAGAGAGAACCAGAGCTTGGGAGACAGTGAGCTCCTGGGGGAAGGAGAGGAAAGTCAGAGTACCTCTGAGAAGGTGCAGTAGGAAGTTTGACTTTTTAGAGACCTCAGAGATAAGGGCGGAGAAGGAAAGTGTGGAGTCAAAGATGACCCCGAGGTTCTTAGCCTCGCAGGTAGGGGTAGGAGGAGGGCCAAGGGAGGCCGGCCAGAGGGTGAAGGAGAAGGATGGAGATGATGTGCCGATGAGGAGGATCTCGGTCTTGCTGGCATGCAGACAAAGATCATTGGCTTCACACCAATCTTGGATGGCAGTAAAGCAGTCAAAGATGAGAGAGGGAGAGGAGGTGGCCGAGGGCAGCCGGAAAATGACTTGAGTGTCATCAGCGTAGCACTGGAAATTTGAGCACAAAATGGCAATGCAGTGGGCAAGAGTTGCCAGGTATCGGTTGAAGAATCAGGGTGAGAGGTTAGACCCCCACAGGTATAGAGGAAGCTAGATGATAGGAAGGACCCCAGTTGGACCTGGGAGGGTCGGTCAGAGAGGAAAGAGGTGAGCCAGGCCAGAGCCTGATCAGTGATGCCCAGGTTTGAGTGATAATTAATGAAATATTCGGCCAAAGCCGATTTATCTAATTTTCCAGAAATTCAGCCGAATACTTGCTTGAAGCTGAATTCCGGTACACTCCTAATTGCCACAGCAGCAAACTGATGTTGTGAGCGCGCAACAATGCTTGGGGTATAGTAATTCTACAGAACAAATTGAACGTGCTTGTGGGAGTATTCGGGTTACCTCTTGGCTCGAACAGGCCACATTTTGATAAATATCCAGATTGTCCCTTGGCCTGGGATTAACACCCTGTTGGTTGCACCTAAAAATGCACAAAAACTATAAGAAAACATTAGTACTGAATGACCTCTTTTTGAATATAGGCTAGTGCACCTCACTTTTCTTGTTTCAAAGTACTGTTAGTGTGACCAGCACGACTATTAAATATAATAATGCAGAGAAATAAAACTTCTCTGTTGGCAAGTTGAAAAATGTGGATGCATATATCTTAAAACGGAACAGAAATGCCGGAAAAACACTGGAGGACCGCACTCCAGGGGGCAAAGGAAACCAAAAAATGACGAAAAAACATGGTCTATTAACACGGTAATATTTTATTATTTAACAGGAATAAAGATCCAAGTGACACGTTTCGTGCTTGTTATCAACTAAAATAAATCGTGGCCACTTCCAGATGCCGGTCCTGATATTGCAAGTGTTGGCCAAAGTGGGTCATGAACTGCACATGCATATCTATTCCGGCCTCACACACATGTTCACGTGTCTGAGCCTATGCTGTAGCCCTCCTGAACATTGCAAGACGTACTGCAGAAACAGCAGTGGATTGTATACATTGAACTGTTGTGTTGAATGACATTCTTTTTTTCTCCTCTGGTGCTAAATTGCACATGACGCAAAATAGTATGACTGTGACACCCAAAGCATCTTCATGAAATCCAGAACACCCGACCCACCCCGCCCTGATAATGAAATCCCCAGGCCGACAGATCTATCCATATAGCTCTGACTGACACCAAGGCAGGATTGAAATACAAATGAAAAGGTAGCTTCTGTTCGTTTTAATACATGTGTAATCTGTCAACCTTATTGAAATGAGCCATGAATGCAGTTTCGCTGATCCCCGAGTCTCCGTTTCATGGCTTGGTAATGCTCCAGGGTTTCAGTGCCATGTGATATTAAATCCAGCCCAGGCCAGCAGGATACAGTTTGAAATTAAGTTTGAAATCTCCAATTCCCCGCGGAGAGAGGACTAAAAAAGACAGTCATTGCATAGAACACGTAGAGAGGTGTTTCAGGATAATGAAAACCTTAACATGGCGAGTAATGAAAGAACAATTGCTAGTGCAGCGTGCCTGAGCCCCTGCTGTTTCTGATATCTGAGGGGGATCGACTTGAGGAAAGGTCGCCCGTCGCCTGCTTTCTGAATGTGTTTACCAGCCATTCTGCAAGGAATTGGGTGACCCAAATACTTTCTACTGCAGTGTTGAGTATTGGCAGGATTGATCAGGAATTGCTTTGGTAGATGAAGGCAATTCAAATAAGAAATAACATCTTGATGTAACCTATTGTTTGCAAAATATTTGTTCTTTTAGTTTTCTTTTATTTTATGTTATCCATTTTGTACCGAAGTACAGCGCAACTGACACCAAAAGGCAACCTGGCGCTAACAAGACTGAGAAGGCACCAAGGCCGAGCAGAAAAATCAGAAGAGCAAGGTTTTTAGAGCCCGTCTGAATTGCAGATGGGCGACCGCAGACCGAAGGGAAATGAGCAAGGCGTTCCACAGCTCGGCAGCCCTCGCAGAAAATGAGCAGCCACCAATACAGACAAATCAAAATCTAGGCCCAGAGATGAGAAATTTTAAAAACGGTACGGGTAAATGATTTCACTGAAAGAGCTTATTCTATTTTCACTTTAATCGCAAACAAATTGCCTTCATACATGAGTTTTTTTTTAAAGGTCTTCGAAAATGTTCAATGGTGCTGCCAAATATGCATAGCTCAAATTTCCCAAGCTCAATGCTTGGCAGGACTGACACAGCCAATCGTCTTTATTTGGTACAGCAAGTACCGAGATGGGTGACATTAGTTCCACGTGTGCATTGTGTGCTCGACAAGTGAATCCCTAAAGCTCATATTTCTGCATACTTAACTCACACAAAAATCCACACAAACACTTTCTCCCACAGCAAACTGCGCACACTTCACCACACTGCAACAATAAACAATCAACACATAAGTCGCACCGACAGCACACGAGGACTCACATATGATCCGATATTCACACCCAAGCTCAGGCGAGGTGAAATCGGAACTGAAGCTGCCAACAGTACATCACCTTCTGACTTTATGATATGGTTTGATGATATGATATGGCATTTATAACGCGCCTATACACAAGTGTTTCAAGGCGCGACGAGGCAAGCGAGGGGAAACAGAGGGAGGACAGAGACAACAATCTTACTAGGCCAGGTGACATTGAGATCATGTAAGTGCAGGGGAGGGTGGAAGGGGAAAAGTGCAGGATGCGAGGGGAGGGGGCACTGCAGTACATAGGATGACAGTAAAATAAATAAGTTAGGCAATGGCACTTTCCTACTCCGTCTTCACCCGACTAACCCCAACCCGCCTTATTGTTTGCAGATCTGCCTGAGCGCCTGGGGACCAACTCCATTAGTGACGGTGCACGATACAAATACCTTTAACATTAACATACTATTAGCATAATCATTACTAAACTACATACCTGTGAACATTACAAGAAATGGCGGATCATGGGTGTGGAATGTTGATGAGAATGATTAGTTTAAGAACATTTTATCCAGCCTGCAAACAATAGTGTAATTTTAGTCACATTAGCACAGTAAAACAAAGGGAATGATTTAGTTCTCCCATTTTCATTTTAGCTTATTTGTATTCCTTCTTATCCTCTGTTGACAGGCTATAATAGAAACCCAGCTGCAGCGGATTAATTGGCCCTGGATTTCACACCCACGCACCGGGTGAATGAAAATGCCCTCGTCATATCCTGTGGTGCACTGCTGTGTAATAGACAGGCGTTTGTCAATATCAGGGCAAATGCTCATCGCTATGGTGACGGCTGCATGCGTATCCAGTAAGAAAAGCTTGCGAGGTGGTGACATGCCTGGATGGCTCCTCCCTGCTCTCTGGCCGACCCCTGCTACAATTTATGGACTGTTGCATCCTGTCTATTTTTTGCTATTCGCAATTTAACACACTTGTTCCCTTGAAATTGTAATGTCATTTATCGCTGTACAACCTATGGTGCGTTGCACCAATCTCTTAGCTACGTTGGGTAAACGGCAGCGGTGACCCCCACTGCAGCTGCAATGCCATGTTTGGCAGGTTATGACCAATGGGTGTGCCCCAGTTGGGCATATAGACAGGTGATGCCTTGTTGGGGTTGGCACGCCTGCGTCAGGTTCCTGGGTGGGTATTTTTGCACTGCTGGGTTGGGGTGGCAAGTGATGATGGGGGAGGGTAAAGTTGCTGGATGTTATTCCAATAATGCCAAGGAAGATGTGGCTAGGAGGGCGGAGGGGTGCGCCAATGCATCAGCAGCTGTCACATGGTCAACAGGCAAAGCCGCATGTTGCTGGGACGCCCCATAATACTGTAATATGGCCATTAGACTAATGACGTGGAACATCCGGGGGCTAAGCAACTTCACTAAGGCCCGCAGGATAACAGCGTATGCCCAGAGGCATAGGATCAAAATTCTCCTCCTACAAGAAACCCATGCTTTTGGTCATCTCTCATCCTCCTTGGCACCTGCATGGGGCGCCAATACATTTTATACTACCTAATCTTCTCAGTCCAGGGGAGTTCTAAGCTTGATCCACAAGTCAGTGGAATTCTCCTTGCGCACAAGTCACATAGACAAAGGGGGTAGATACGTGATTCTCCATTGCCTGATGGCCAACACAGAGTGTCTATTGGTAAATGCATACACTCCAAACACAGATGCCCCCGAATTTTTTGATGACATCAACACTCTGCTTATGAGATACATTGGGGTCCCAATCATCTGGGGGGGGACATGAACCTTATCTTAGACAGTGTGCTGGACAGATCGGGCACCGCAAACAGAGCGATGTCCAGAGCCGCTCGGCGGCTCCACGCACACATGACCTCTGCTGGCCTCTGCGATGTCTGGGGGAGTGCTCCACCCACTCACTAGGGATTACACTTTCTACTCCTCTGTGCATGACAGTCACTCCAGAATTGACCTATTTTTCTTATCAACTGGGCTAATTGGGAAAACTTCAGATATGCAGATACTACCACGCACGCTCTCAGATCATTCCCCGGTGACCCTGGAACTCACACTGCGGCCCGCCTTCCCCCACCATTCCAATTGGCGCTTTAAATCAGAGGCGCTGCATGACATAGTTTTTAAAGCTGATATCTTGGCAGACATTAACTCGTTTTTTGATACCAACAAGCGTCATGACACATCTGATGGGACTTGGTGGGAGGCATTTAAGGTTTTTATCAGAGGAATGTCCCTAGAGATCTAGGGAAGCAGGGGTCCTGAAAGACATCAAAAACTCCCTACAACGCTCTGAGACCAAACTCAAGGAACTTGAGCGGGAATACATCTCCGCCCCCTCCCCACCCAAGCTGGCGCAAATAAGGACGGAATTGGACTCCTTTGAGGCGCATGCCCTCAGGGAGATTAGATACTATGCCCAGCCCATTGCGGTGCGGAAATATGGTGAGGGGGAAAGACCAGGTCGAACCCTGGCCAGGCTGGCCAAGATCGAGGGGGGTAGAACCCAAATCGACACTATCAGGGACGAGAGCGGAGTGCAGCATTGGTCGGACCAATCCATCCTGGAGACCTTTGCGGAATTCTACGCTGCTCTTTATGGTCCGCAGCGCGAGCATAACCCACAGGACCTGAATCTCCTGTTGGACCAAATTTCCATGACTTATATATCCTGCTCCACTAAAGAGCAGCTGGATGCCCCAATACCACTGATGAGATAACCAAGGCCATCTCGGGCCTCCCTAAGGGCAAGGCTCCCGGCCAGGATGGCCTTACCACTGAATTTTATCAAGAACATGTTGCCCTACTGTCCCCACGCCTACATGAACTTTGGACGGAATCGCTCCGCCTAGCTACTTTCCCCCAATCTCTGCGCGAGGCCATTATAACTGTGCTGCCCAAGCCGGGCAAACCCCCAGATGAGTGTGGCTCCTACAGACCTTTCTCCCTTATAAATACAGGCACAAAAATATTTGCCAAGGTCATTGCGAGTAGGTTCCTCCCCATCATGCCAGACCTGGTCCACCCGGACCAAAACTGCTTTGTCCCTGCCTGCTCACTGCCTTAAATATCCGACGACTATTTAATGTCATCTCTAGGATCGACCCTAAAGCTAACGCGGTGACTGTCACACTTGATGCCCAAAAGGCATTTGATATGGTCTCCTGGCAATACATGTGGGCGGTACTGGAGAAAATGGGAATCGGCCCGCGCATGCTTTCCTACATCAAACTGCTGTACACAAATCCAGTGGCCAGAGTCCTGGTCAACTTTCGTGCATCAGCTCCCTTTACCCTCCATAGAGGAACACGCCAGGGATGCCCATTCTCCCCCCTATTATTTGCAATTGCCATCGAACCTATGGTGGATAGTGTGAGAGACAAACATACCCGCAAGGGTATACGCCTGCGTGACACACCCGAAATCATATCGTTGTACGCGGATGATGTGCTCCTGTACGTCAGAGACCCCTCAGTCCATCTAGACCCGATCGTCCACGAGATAACAAAAATCGGTACATTCTCGGGCTTCACTATAAACAACACCATTTTTCCTCTGACAGCCGCAACTCCCCGACGGACATGTGAATTCCCACTCCAGTGGTCTCCGGGAGGCATCAAATATCTCGGGGTCCAGGTATCCCTATCAAGATCCTCCGTACTGGCGGACAACTATACTGCCACCGCAAAATACACAGAATCTAAGATGACGAGGTGGTGCAACCTCCCTCTGTCCCTCTCGGGAAAGCTTTCCCTAATCAAAATGATAATAGTTCCAAAGCTCCTGTACATATTTGCTAATGTCCCGGTCTGGCCTGGGAAGCACTACTTCACAGATTTGCACGCGGAGGATGCCCGGTTCCTGTGGCATTCTGGCGCTGTCCACAGGAAGTGGCAACACCTGACTCTGCCCTATGAGAAGGGGGGATTCAACGCCCCAGACCTTACCCGATACTGGATAGCCGCACAAGCCCAACATGTAACACACTGGTATAAATATCTGGACCCCCCCCCACATCAAACTTGAGAACCTTGCAAGTGAGGAGGTGAATGTTATGTCCCTGATCCAACACCACTCGTAAAAAACTGACGCCCCGGCTGATCCAGTGGCCACCACGATCAAGGCATGGAAACTGATTCTGCAAACCCACCCCGAACACCACCCGTACTACAAATGGCTGCCCATATGGTCATTCCCAGGCCTTGCCCCCACACAGGACAAACTTCTCATGCGGCACTGGCTGGACCTAGGGTATCGGGCGTTCTCCGACTTGTTCCCTGAGGGGAAATTCATCACCCCACAGACATGGCGACCAGGACACTCCAAATCAGCACTGGAGTTGTTACAATACTTCAGACTTAGGGCGGCAATACATGACATGTGGCCCTCGTATCCAGATGAACCCCCTGAATCCCCTGAGATATGCTACATCGCTAACTCGGCAGGAGGTAAGGGCATAACATCTGCCCTATTTAAAACATTGATGGCGAAATCGGCAGACTCATCCTACAAACTTCGGGACGCATGAAGCAATGAACTGGGGTTGGCAATTACTGATACCATGTGGGAAAAATGTGCATACACACACGTAAGGTCTCCCTCAACTCTAGATTTAGATGCATACAATATAAGCTCCTTAATCGCCCGTATTACACCCCTCACAAGGTGGGGAAATTCACACATATTCCAATCCCACGTGTGCCAGTGATGCAGGTCCAGTGAAGCTGATCATACCCACATGTTCTGGTCCTGTGGGGCGCTGGCCCCATTCTGGGAAGCCGTGCTTGAGGCCCTCTCAGAAATGGTGGGGTTCCGGATTGATCCCGACCCCCTTGCTGTGTTGTTTGTGCTATGGGAGGGAACTGGGGCGAAGCAAGCTGCTAAATTTTTGAATGTTGGGGCCATAGTGGCTAAAAGATGTATTTTACAGTGCTGGAAGCGACGCTTCCCCCCTGCATTAGAGATGTGGTTAAAGGCTCTCACCTGGATGCAAGTGTGTGAGGAGGGCTATTTCAATACCCTACCTGCGAACGCTCGCCCCAAAAATGTGTGGACAGAGTTTTGTAGTTATTTGAATAATAAAGTTGACTTGGAGCTTCTATCCTCGCCCGCGTCGCCGGAACGGGCAGAAGTGCAACTCGGACTGTGAGCAGCCCGCTAGACTCTATTTACCCCTTGTTAATGTGCCCGATCACTACTTATGCATTGCTTGTTCTACATATTCTAAGCGTGAAATGGTGTTTACCGATGTAATGTATTCTGCATCTGCTACTATTCCTTGCCAATAAAGAAAAGTAAAAAAAAAAAAAAGAAAAGCTTGCGAGGCTGCTCACTGGCCAGTGGGTTATGGCCCTCCAGTGGCGGCTGGCAACATGCCAGGTGTATGGACGTAATACAAGATGTGACGAGTGTGGTTGATGGTTCTTTGATGCCAGAGCGATGATAGAGGGAATTGAATAAAAAAAATGATTGTTTTATGTTCAGCATTTTCGTACTTTTCAAGTTTTTTTTAAACACCATATATTCTGGCGTTATCAACCACACAACTATGTTATGTGAGCGTGATACAATGATCAACTGCAAACATAGTATTTGATGTGGGATGCAGTCATGTTCTTGTGCATCCTTACCACGCCTGCTGCACCATAGCAACCGCCAGATAATCATCTAGCCCCCAAATCCTGCTAGGGCTGGATGTTCAGTCTTTGAAGCACTCTGTCATTGATGGATGTGGAAATGGGCACGACTTCTGCAGTGGTGTTGATGAATGTGGTGGCACACTCAATGACAAACACCCCATAGGAATAGTAGTAATGCTTCTTGGATCCATTTTTTCAAAAGCATGATCTTCAGTGACAGAAGGCAGGTTGAACTGGCGAAACACCTGCGATTGGAATGTTATGTTTCAGCGGGGAGAGAGGTGGCAGTAAGGAAGATACCACCTCAATACAGACGCCTCAATAAGTAGCGATAATAAAGCAACCTCACTTTGACTGGATTGCGATCTGTTAACAACAATCCAACAAAATGTACTATCAGCTAAATAACGTTTCATAACTAGTTTAAAGGTGTTTACTTTTTGTTATTCATTATAAAAAAACATTCATAATAAATTACAAACGTATTCATTATGCAACACCCATTGTGACTTTTGTTTGTGGTAAGGTAGCTCAGCAGGTTGAGTGCTCGCTGCTGTGATTGTGTGATCTACAGGTGACAGGTTCGAATCCCGGCAAGCCAACTCATTCTTTCGAGGTTGACAAATGAATACCAACTTCAGTGATATTGTTTGTAAATATGTTCAATGTAAAGCACTTTGGCAAAAGCACTATATACAGTAACCCATCATTATCATTGTTCTATCTGAGCAAGAAAAAGTGCTTCACTCTCCATCCCTCAACAGTTAGAAAAGTGTTATTTTGCTATCTTAACAGCAAATATACATCCTATGTAACTGTAATGTTTTCATTTTAAGAACCTTTTTTTCCATGTCATGATATCTCCACAAAAATGTTATCACAGAACTACAGCTGCCATGCACCGTTCAGGCACCCACTTTGGGCGAGATGCCAAGCCACGCCAGTGAAAACTCTAAGGGCCCAATTCATAGTAAGAGTGCAAAGACCCCACAAAGCATTATGCACGTAAAGCAACGTTGTGTGTACTTGCGTGCAAAAGTCACATTGCTCGCTACACGTATTCATGGAATTCAAACCAAAAAGCAACCCCAGACACAAAGAAAATCGAATTTCGCCTGGAACACCACAACACACCCCATGCAAACAAAAACCATTGAAAA
The DNA here is from genome assembly GCF_040938575.1 of Ambystoma mexicanum. Classification (NCBI taxonomy): domain Eukaryota; kingdom Metazoa; phylum Chordata; class Amphibia; order Caudata; family Ambystomatidae; genus Ambystoma; species Ambystoma mexicanum. Next base: position 423,756,187 of record NC_090928.1, on the reverse strand, counting down.
AGAAGAACCCTTGTGCCTACCTTCACCCCATCATCCAGCACCCTGGCGAAACTGCTCACGGGACCCTGTAAGTCATTGCTGCATCTGTGCGAAAGTGTGTGCGCTGTCCCCCTTAAGTCAAGGCTGAACCCGCGTGAAAGTGAGTGTGGTCCCCATGTAAGCCAAGGCTGCCCCCGGGCGAAACTGTGCACAGTCTCCGGTAAGGAAAGCCTGCCCCCGTTCAACATTGCATGTACCTGTGCGGGGAAAGTGTATGCGCAGTCACCCCCATCAATCAAGACTGCATCCTTTCGAAACTGAGTGCACCCTTGTGAAAGTGCATGCCCACTCCCCCCGTAAGTCAAGGATGCCCCCTGCCAAAACAGCAGACTGTCACCCGCACTTTCAAGGCACCCAAACTGCTGGCCCACACCCCTAATTCCTAGCAGCCCTCTCAAGTCCAGACACAACTCACAAGCCCTGTGACCTCCGCCACTATCCCAGGCAGCCCCCTCAAGTACTGACACCACCCACAAGCCCCCCTGACCTCCGCCGTTACCCCAGCCATCCCTGCCAAGTACTGCCACCACTCATCACCCCCCTCAAGTACTGAGACCACCCACCAGCCCCTCACCTCTGGCATGACCCCAAGGCAGCCCCCTGGCAGCCCTTTCCCTCCCCCCACCCCCTGTCATCCTCCACTACCCCAGTCAGCCCCCACAAGTACTGACACCACCCACCAGCCCCCCTGACCTCTTCCACTACTCCAGACAGCCCCTCATGTACTGATACCACCCGCCAGTCCCCCTCATCACCACTACTACCCCAAGGCAGCCCCCTGACAGTACACTCCCTCCCCAAACTCTCTGACCTCTGCCACTGCCCCAGGCAGCCCACTCAAGTACTGATACCATTCAACAGCCCTCCCGACCTCTGCCACTACCCCAGCCAGCCCTCTGACAGTACACCCCCCACCCCTCACCCCACTGACATCTGCCACTACTCCAGGCAGGCCCCTCAGTACTGACACCACCCACCAGCCCCCCTCACCTCCATCACTATCCCAGGAAGCCCCCTGACAGTACACCCCCTTCCCTGAGCTCTGTCAGTTCCCCCAGCCCAGCCCTGCCAGATGACAAACCCACAAGACTGATGTTGATCGGCAACTCACCTCAGCGACACCAGCCTGTCTCCTATACAAAGTGCATCAGCCACATATCCTTCCCCAACTTCAACAACTGGATGCACTGCACCAGAATCCATGTCTGTAGCTCATCGCAGGATTCCCTGGTGCATCACACTCAGTTGCACATCAACAGGACAGTATAATGTAGCACCAGATGCACTGTGACCACACCATGTACATGTGACATAGTAATGAAATGGAATGCAATGTGACGCACCATGGTGCCCATATGCCATTGCAATGGCCCCAAAGCGCTAGGTAAATGCCCTTGGAGGACCTAAGTCTGAGACATCATAGATTGCACTGTAATGTGTGTGTGCATATTAGCCTGTACAAAGGAATGAAGGAAGGCATGCAGGTAGGCAGGGATGGCAAAGTCCCTGCAAGTGACATGAGTTGAGCTGGCATGTGGCTGTGTGATGTGAAGGATGTCAGAGATTGTGCGAGTCAAGGAGATGAACAATGTGTACAGCCAGACATAAAAACAATAATGAGAGATTCCTGCGTTTCAGTGGCAGATGTGCAGCATTACACGAGAGCAGGTTGTGGGTGATTGCAGATGTTTATGGGTGGGGGCCATGCCTTGGGAGCGATATAGCCACCAAAAAATGAGTGCCCAAGTGATGAGTGTAGTTCACACATTCACATTGAGGCCACAACCTACGTGACAGCCGTAGTTGAAATGCATTCCAAAAACATAGAAAAAGTGACTTTGCAAATGGACAAAAAGAGACTGCAACAAGTGTGTGATCATGATACTGAAACTTGTATTATAACATGCACACAACAAAAACAAAACACGGGGCAGGGTAAAATGTTCAGCGCTGAAATGAAAATAAATATCCAAAATGCAACCTAACACTAAGAACTATATGCACAGGCAGCAGGCTCATATGTCCTTCAGTGTGTCCTATAGGGCAGAGTAACATTCCTCATCTTTCACCTGGAGGCAGGCCTCCATTCTTTCCTGGAAGTTTTGCAGGCCCTCTATAATTCTCCTGTCCTCCGCATCCCAGCAAGTAGCCTCCAGAATGTCTGCCCACCCCAATGACTCCCTCTCTGACACCTTTGCCATGATCCTGACAATCCTTGCCTCCATAGCTGGCTGCCTCTTTGCCCTCAGCTGCTTGTGAAAATGTGTCCTGACGCACACCAGCTGCCGGAGCTGCCTCTTCTCCTCATGCCAGATGTTAATCATGTCCTGCCTGAATTGCCTCCTCTGTGTTGATTGGCCCTGCATTGAAAGCCTCGGTACACTCCTTGTCTGCTGTTGCCGGGCAGAGTGCAAGCTGCGGAGGTGCCCCTGCCGTCTGGATGACACTTGTCAGGTGGCACAGCACCAGCACCTGCTTGAAGTGCAAGCTGTCCAACCACTGCCTACCCCGGTGTTGTGACTGGGCAGGCTGAGTTACCACCTCATGTGGCATACTTGGGACGTCCAAACTGAGGTAGGGATGTAGGCACTACCAGACTGGTGGTGTGGGTGGGATTGATGCACAGAGGGATATGATGGAATATTGCACAGAAGTCTCCCTGGAGGACAACTGGGGCAGAGGAGGAAGTGAAGGAGAGGGCAATTGAATGCACCAGTGTACAGAGACCATCTGAGAGCAGTGCTCTTGCCAGCGGCCCCAGGTATTGGTACATCGACTCGTGATGCTGAGCCTGTTCCTCATGAGTATCTGACACAGAATCCCAAATTGATTCCGTCCGCCTCACAAAGCCAGCCAGCGGGACCTGCACCACATCTTGGATCACAAAGAGGACCTCTGTCTGGGTGGAATGTGAGAAACCAAAGGGTGTCTCACCTACTAGTCCCCGGGGATCTCTCTCTCAGGTGGCCAGTGCATGGCCATCGCCTTTGGATCCAGACCCTGCAAGTGGACCAGTGAGGGAGGATCACCTGTGCGAGAAGTCTTTGGGGAGTGGGGGTGAGGCAACCGATGGTGGGATGCGGTATTCCCATATTTCCCTGGCCCATTACCCATCCTATTTTATAGGATCCTCCAACATCACAACCGACCCCCCCTTTTACACAAACACTGGGCGGGGGAAGATGGCGACTGAGAGTAAAGAGGCTAAACCTTTCATAACTCATTGCATATGTCCTGCTAATCGGGTCAGGCAAATTCTGGCACTTGACTTTAACAACATACTTCTGATACACATTAGCTCTCCTCACACAGATAAAAGGCGGAACATAGAAACACACTCTGAGCAACGTGGAACACGAGAAGGAGCAGAACTTCTGGGGTGGAGGCGAACCTACTGGAGCAGAGCGACTGACAGAGGGACGAGAGCAAAGGGTAGAGAAACCCAGGAGATCCCGGGAGGAGGTTGTTGCCTCCAAAGAGCCTGTGAAAGATATGTGGAGAAGGCCAAATCCCAGACAAGAAGACTACATTGTGTTTCAATGGCACCAGCGACTCTCCCAGGTGAATGGCAGAGTTGGAGAGGCGTGGCCAAACCTGTGGTATTTACCTTGACTCCTGAATTGAAACAGAAAAGACAAGAAATTAATGCACACGGCCAGTGAGTTGGCGAGCGACATGAAATTCCGGTGTGTGTTAAGGAAAGATTGAAAGTACAACTGCATATCTCACAAATGAAGGCTGCACGCATGTTGGATGAGGTGCGAATGAAGGCAGACCTGTGAAGAACTTTTCATTAGTGATAACTGTGAAGCCAGTTATACAGAGTAGCAGAGTGGTCAGCAAAAGGAAGTAGCCCACTCAAAAGTCTCAGCGAAAGGTGAATTGTTTGTTAGAGAGTGACAAAGTGAATGAAGTCTAAAATGCGTAAGTGAAAGTTGAAATTTTGTGCTTGTGATACTGAACTACCTCGACCAAGAGACACTGGGGCAGAAAAAATACTAGTGTCTGAGCCAAAGGGATAGTCAAAGTGGCCCTGCAGAGGTCTACAGCAAAACCCTCGCACATTCTAAAGTCAACATCAGGAAAAGGTCTGAGCCTGACTGAAGGAGCCTGGAAGTGTGATAAGTTCGAGGAAGGGAATACCTAACGAAGGTGAATTAAGCTTGGGGAAGGGAAGCCCTAATAGTGGTGTGATTGAAAGGTCAGAGCCCGATCGAGGGAGACCTACGTGAACTTTGTGCTTTGAAGGTCCACGGCCGATGGTGGGAGACCTACGTTAACTTTTTGTTGAACTGTGAACATTTTGTTGAACTGTGAAAGAACTGGTGAAAGCTGAAATTAGTGATATAACATGGAAGGCCAAGAAGCCCTCGATCCACAGTTTTGGAACTGCCTTTGTTTTAAGAACCTGAACCAGTCTGTGTCGTCCTGTTTACAGGGACCGCCTCACTCCGTGCTGTCCAACTTGGGAAGGAGAGATGACTCAGCCACATTGATTCTTTATGTTACAACACTGATTTTCCTTTGCATACATACTCCCCTTTACACACTTTTTGTATAAGAGATAGGGCAGGTATTAGGTTTTGTTAGTATAGGCCACCTTTGATTTGACAGAAACCGACTAGGACTGTGTTTCTTTATTATTTTGATGGTGGAGACTCCTTCCATCGTATGCTATAGGGCAAAGCAGGAGTTTTTTCAAACCCCGAAAATGGAATAAAGGTTTTTAAATTGAATCACTGTGTCATTATCATACTTGTGATACCATGCCTCCCTGACAGGAGGCCTCCATGAAGAGGGTCACTGCTACAGCAGATGGCCCAGGGACAGGAGGTTGTGCAGCAACCTCCACAGTGGACCGCACATCCTCACGTCCCTGGGTCAGGGGTGCAGCCTGAATACTCTCCTGGATCCCCCGACCAGACCCCATGTGCTGGTCTGCAGTTGTCTCCTCCTCCACCTCCACCTCCATCACCCTGGATGACTCCAGAGAACCTTCCCACTCGATGGCTCCTCTGTTTCCCTACCCTGTCCCACAGCTGTTGAGGAATACCCCACACCAATCAATTCCTGGGACTTACCCCCAGCAGCCTCACCTGATGTTACTTATGCTCTGCCAGCCAATTCACCCTCAGGAGACTTGGTGTCAATGGGGGCTGGCTGGGGTATGCGCCTTGGTCTTGTGGCCTGGTCCCTACCCTTATGCTCCACAGCAATGCTTCTGCACTCTCCATGAGCTGCAGCAACTGTGGAAAATGGGACATAGAACATTTACATCAGTCATCAGTGTCAATGCATGTGTCGCATACACAACATTAACAGTAACAATCATGCAGCATGTGTCAACCAGCAACTGACACACACACACAATGCACACACACACACGTGCAATCCCATGCAATCGGCATGAATACTGACACATGAGTGTAGGGTCAATGATAAATTACAGTCATGACACATGCACATGTCAACACAGCACATTGCTGTGTGGCCACAAACACCTTACAAATAACATGCAATGCCACTATAGCAATGCCAAAGTGACAAATGTATGACATGTCAGAGGTATGGGGGGTGCACCTGGGAACCTGTCCACTCAATTACAGTTGGCAACATGGATCCCTGACAGCTTAACCAGTAAGCATGCAACATGTACTGGCACACATTTCTGATGTTGTGTTGCCCAGTACATACATATTGCATGAACACACATACATTTGGCCTTCAAATGCAGTGGGATGACACATCACTTCCCTGTCCCTGAGAGGTCAATGCACCAACTTGACATTCACAGACATCCATGCACATGTGTCACTCTAAGCTGATGTGTGTGGATGGACTCACTTACAGATATGTTACACATAGAGGTGTCCTGCATGCATGTCCCTCACATCTCCACAACATTCTAAGCCGACATTCATACTGTCCTTGCACCTGCTGCATGATCTCCCATAGCCTGTGCCTGGGTTCAACAAATCACCAAGGACAAATAATGCATATACCAATGCATATACCAGAAACGTATGTCTGACACCACATATACCCAACTTTGGCATGAGTCTGCATGCCACCGCGGCTCACTTCAACGCACATGCTGTGTAAAGAATGGGGCACCTGCAATCAAGTATGCCACACATACACTGCAGACCAATGCTCTAAATGTGTACTAACCAGCAGCTTCCAGACATTTCCATTCACAGATCTGGGAGTGAAGGTCTTGGTAGAATGTCTCAAGGGCCCACAGCTGTTTTTTTGAGAACTGGTGGTAGTCTATATGGTACACCTTCACGGTGGGCTCCGTCATGAGGGCTGCATCCACCTTCATATGGCTACGGGTCTGAGGTCTTCCCATTACTTCTTCACGCTCTTCAGTGTACAGTCTTCCACGGCCTCCGTATTGATGGCAGCCATGATCCCAAATCTGGTGACGTCCATCGTTACCCAGCTGCATTTCAGGGTTGAAGAGTGAATCATAGCCACCCAGGACCCAATCCACCAGGATGCCAACTTCGGTGCTATGGAGCTGTGGATCTGTGGTAGAGTAGGTAGGGAGACCTATGGAGAGGTGGAAATCCCAAATTCCAGATGAGGTGTTTACAGACCCAACACAGGGGAACAGGCAATTTCAGAACAGCTGGCACTCAAAGTCTTAGGGCCTCATTACGACTCAGGCGGTAAGGGTTTTACGACGGCGTAAACAGCGCCGACCCTTACCGCGTGAGTACGAGGTCCCTTAGCGCCATGGCGGATTTAACACCTGCTTTTAGCAGGTGTTAAAATCCATGGCGCTAAGGGACCATGGAGTTAATTACGCCACCGTAATTTACGGTGGCGTAATTAACGCCTTCCCCACTCCCATTATGCCCTATGGGGCAAAAATGGGAATGGGGAAGGGTAAATGGGGATTGGGGATTTACCGCCCCGCCAACCTCGGAATGGGGCGGTAAGTCCGCCAACCACCATGGCGTAAACATAGTTTACGCCATGGTGGTAAAGTCACGGCCCAGGCGGTAACTTACCGACTGGGTCGTAATGAGGCCCTTAGTCAGGCAGCAGCAGCTATTGAGTGTTTGAGGCAATGCAGGTCTGGCAGAGGCAAAAGCAATGGCACGCAGGCAAGGGGAATTTTGGTGTGCGTTTCTCATCTGGGCAGCAGAGAACAAAGTAATGGCCCTAAGCGTGTAAGTTACGTGCCATATGCTGCATGCAGCACGCCTACGCAGCTCATGCAGCACACGCAATGACGGGAATATTTAAGGGATGCGATGTGTATCACTGGTTGTAAGCGAGAAGGTACGAAGACACACATGTTTCGCAGAGACGCTTTGGGGGGTTCTACGGAAGACATTTCCTTCAAGTAGCATGTACTGGATTTTTCTTTTTGGGGGTTGCCTCTGCACATACGTGCATGTATTTCTTTCCATTTTGAGACCTACGGTGTATCACGTATGCATAAAGTTTGTTTTGGGCTGCCTCTGCGTATCACATACCACTTTTTTCTCCTTTTGGAAGCTTTCCGGGTATTGCGTTCACAATTTTTGGCTCTTGGGGTGCATCTACATATAACATACCACATATTTATGTTTTTGGGGTGCATTGGAGCCCTGATGGACCACACATCTATGTAGTACATCACATAGACGGTTCCGTACTCATTTTGCCCAGAACAATATATTGGTGTGCATTCCAATCATCCATTTTTTCCTGAAGCAAGAGTGGAAAGGCCCCAAACGGGAAAGGGAGAAGACAGGGATATGGTGAGTACACATATGCCCCAGCCCCAGGAGAACATGATTTGCCTCAGCTCACAGGTGACCCGGCACTTGTACGTGGACAAGGTTGGAGGCAGACAGGTGAACCAGCACCACTTAGGGCCGCTAGGTCCAAGAGGTGACACCATACAGAGCAGGAAGGGGCTCCACCCCAAAACATGGCAAAGGAGAAGGGTAAGCAGAGGAAGAGCTGCTTCACTGATGAGGAGCTTCAGACAGATCACCGTAATGAGATGTGCCAGTTTGGGGGAAGCACCCATACTCCCGCACAACAAATGGTGCATTATCAGCATGTCACAGGACTCATCAAGGCATGTGGTGGGGAGAGGAACGCTGCTGAACAGGGCCAGAAGATGATGAATGATCTCATGGGAAGGACCAAGAAGAAGCTCAGTGACAACCTGGCCTCTGCACAGGCCACTGGAGAGGGTCCAGCAGAGGAGGAGCAGCTGACTCCAATTGAAGAGGCTGCAAGTACACTCATCAGCATTGAGCAGGTGCAAGGCATGGGAGGCCTAAAGATCTATGTGGACACATCTGATGAGTGGTATTTGTGTGCATCATAGTTGTGGATAATCATGGTTGCACAACCCAAATATTTGTAGTAGTACAGTTGGCTTCAGTAGTCAGTCCGCCTTGGTGAATGCATGTTCTCTACTGTGTACACTTCTGTCACATGGCCTGCATTCTTGGAGGTTGCTGTGTGGTTCCCATGTGTGGCATATGTTTGTGTGACAGTACACATAACTGTATAATGGGCTTCACAGCTGTGCCAGTACTTACATGCAGGTGTGACATGTCTAAAATATGTGCACATTGCAAGAACACATGATGTGCCAACCTGACAGGTACAAATCACTGACAATGCACACCCCTGTGTCACATCGAAAAATACCTCATCCACATGAATCAATCATTGCCACACTCATGGGGCCTGTCTCTTTGCATTGTACATCATGCACTTACCATATATACTGTCACCTGCTTCTACGGAGAGGCTTGTCAGAATGCATTTCCAAGCTGCATGTAATGACACACTGTGGTTTGACCAGCCTGCCAGGGTATGAGTGCCCAGAGACCACTCCCCTGTGTAGCAGGAGTCATGAAGACACAAATTAACATGTAAATTGCAAGGGGTGAACCTACACCAAACATAGGTGATATCAACAGATGGTGGGTCATCATTCCAAGGTAATCTATTGAAATGTCTCTAGGGAACCCATGAGAAAGGTTACAGGGATGAATTACACAGATAAGTGTGCCTGTGTGCAGTGCATGTCATGTATGTGCACGTTCTAATTGCAAATATGATCATGCAGCTCCAAATTTGAACCACCAGTCTGACATGAAAGGCCTGTATGTGGTTTATCAGTTAATGCATGACAGACATATGCCTTGTTGTTCACATAACTGTTGACGACACGCACCCGAACATTGCTCTGCCTGTGTCTTTGAGACATACACACTTGTCCAGATATGTGGATTCCATTTGATATGGAATGACATGGCAGCAACCCCGCCCACTCAGATGTGTCATGATGGCTCTGTTGCTCCTTGTGTCATGAGATTTGAAGATGAGGATGTGCTGGTTTTCAGTCTGAGCATTCCCGGTCAACAACACAGACACATCATAATTGGATGATGCTCATAGACAGGAACTGATGCCCCACCAAAATCACCCATACAGCAGGTGTGAATGTAGGGGATCATTGTTCCACTTGTACACAGCCTCTGCCTCCTCACCTTTAAGCATGCCTCAGGGGTGAATCCTGCACAAAAGTGCTGCACCATGCTTCATCTGACAGTGCTGCCATTGGCATCTCTACTTAGTGTTAGCCTGCACCCAGTGAATGCTTTGTTGCGGTGGTGTAGTAAGAGGGTTTGGCACAGTGGAATATTGCATTTGAGGGTACTTCTGTGATTGATTCATGTGATTGAGTATGGTTGTAGTACGGCACACTTGTAGTTGAAGCATATGCCAACATTCCCAGTGCTGTATTGTATGTACAAGTGAAAAAGAGCTGGCTCAAGGCACTGTCAAGTTGTGGAGTCACACAGGGTCACAGAAAATAAAGTGCACAGCCAACACACACAATGTGAAGTGTCACTTCACATTGAGTCAGATGACAGCGCCCGTTACATTACAGTGTCATTCAAAGCAACAGTCAATGACTGTCAGTCACTCACTCATGGACAATCATTGCCAGCCACTTCACATGACAATGTCATGTCAGTGTTTGTTGCAGTTGATTTTATGGCTATGGCCCCACACAGTTCTCCTCTCCCAGACACACATTCTCAGGGTGTTGTTATGGGCATGGATGATTGGCCCCAAGTTCACTCTGTGTGTGTCACAGTGGCTGATTTACATTTTATTTATTTATTCATTTATTTATTTATGTTTTTGCTATATCACCTGCACCCACAGGCATCATGAAAAGTATGTTTGCACACGCTGATTGCATGGAGCCTCTCCCTGTGCCCTTTCGTCAACCAAGGGCAAGAGAGGTGCCTTTGGCTGAGGGTGATGACCCTCCTTCATATCGACTGGTTTTCCACGACATGTGGCAACATTGTGCAGGACACATGCTGCCACAATGATTTTACATACTACTGGTGGGGCATATAGCAATACCCCAAGGGAGCAGAAATGTGACTTGAGCACCCTGCATGTGTATTCCACTATGCCCATAGTGGCTACATGTTCTGCATTGTACATTACGCCGGCTTGTATGGCAGGATTCCTGAATGGCATGAAAAGGAATCTTGATAGGGGTAGGCACTGTCCCCTGAAAATGTGTAAATGGTTTTTATTGGCATTGATTGTCACAGTTTGTTGTTCAGTGTGTCACGTGAATGCATGCATGTGCGTGACAGTTGATACTCGCTGATGAGACATGGGTTGCCAAAGGTTCCTGATGCCAGGGCCCGGTAGAGTGGTGACTGCCGGTAAATGTAGCTGTCATGTGTGCTTCCAGGAAAATTGGTATTGACTTGCATGATGACTCTGTTTACATCACAGATAACCTGCACATTGATGGAATTCCAATGCTTGTGATTGTGGTATATGTGCTCGGTCAAAAGGGGAGTCTGTAGCGCAACATGTGTGCAGTCAATGGCTCAAAGTACACGTGGAAATTGTGCAACAGAATAGAACTCCTGACACACTCTCTTCGTTTCCAGCAGTGGTCGCAGCACGCACGTGATGTCATGCAGGCCAATGCCTGATGGAGACAGCGGGATTGTGTGGTCTGAGATATCCCACCAACTATGGCACTGGTGTGCTGAATGGAGTCTGTGGCTATGGAATGGAATGCTATCATCACATTTTCAAAGGGCTGTGAGGGCCTGGGAGCAGATGGTGGGTGATGCCAAGTCTTGCCCTCACTCCTTGAGAAGGTCTAGGAAGACATGGGGTGGGAACCCATACCTAGCATAGACCTAGTCATCAGGCATTCCAAACAGCGTGGTGCAGGTTAATCATGGTCCCTCTGCATCCTCCATTGCCTTCTATGTTCATGTACGATGGCTCCCAGTATACCCACATTCATGATGGCTGCGTGACGTTTGTGTTGTGTGCCTTGCGTGCTTTATACACGTTGGATCCTTTGCACGTTGTACTTAGTTTCACCTATCCTGTGGCTGCTGGATCACAAGGTTTGTGTGTGACTTTTCCCGATGTGAAGTTGTGCGTTGGATTCCATCAATTTGGTTGTGTTTGCGCTTGACTGGGTGTTTGATTTCTTTGCGTGGCTCATCCCTCAACATGCCCACGTTATTCCTCCTTCTTCCTCGTGTTGCGGGGAGATCAGGGAATATGCATGTTCCACCCCCTTATTTATTTATTTGCCTAGGCCCATCCCACACTTTGTGTGGAGTGTCGCACTAAGAGCTCGACTACACGCAAAAATGTAAATGATCCCTGTAAAGCCATAGTAATACACACAAAGTCGAATCCATTAATCAGTAGAGTGAGTTTTGCATGCTGAAAAGTGCGCAAAGTCACTTTTCAGCGTGCAAATAATTCCATGAATCAGGCCCTAAGTGTTCCCTCAGCTGCAACAAGTAGCTGATGTAATGCTCCTTAACTGGCTTGAACTGTTGTTTACAGTTAACAGTTCATACCCAAGCATGCATGTCCAACGGGCCATTCAAGACCATGGAAGTTTTGCTTTCCCATCCTTGCATGGCCCATTATGGATGAAAGCTGAGTTACTGCAGCTCTGAATATGTGAGGGGGCGCACACGCGCTTCCCCACACATTCACTTTAACACAGCTACTGAGGCATACTCCAGGGGGTGTCCCATCTCCTGTATGCATATGCATAAACCAGGGAGCGCTTCCTGCTTGCTGGTTCCTGTTCATTTTGTGAAGGAGCTGGAGAGCCATTGCAGGATCTGGCGGAGCGGATTCTGGACTGGGGTTGCAAGTAAGAAAAGAAAATATGTGAACGTGTGCGTGGATGCATGTGTGATGAATGAGTGTATGCTTTGGTGTGCGCTTAAATGAAAGAGTGTATGTTGTGTGGGTGCACACATGAATGAGAGAGTAAATGTGAATGGGTGAGTGAATTAATGTGTATAAATGTGTGAATTTCAAGGACAACCTTTAGATTAGGATGCACTGAACAAATTGAGCATAACACATGTACAAAGTGTGTCAGCCCCTTGTGAATGTCCAACGGATGAAGCTTGAAGGACAGAAACAGTGGACAAGTTGGGCTCGTGAAGGAGTGAGAATTTGCACATTGTGTACTGTGCTTACAATACTTGAGAATAAGAAGAGTGCACTTTGACACTTTTGTCTGATTTTAATGTGTGTGAGAGATAGAGATGAAATATTTTTCTATTGCATGTTTTTAACTATTTTTATTATGTGTTGTTTATGATTGAGTGCATATATGTTTAATAAAATTCATTTGATGTAATTGAACATATGGTTTGAAAATTCTATGATGAAATGTATGATGTACTAGTAACATAGAGATCCCTTGAAAGGAGTTACCTGTGTAGTTTCCCTTTTTTTGATATTAGACTGTATACCTCATAAGGTAGGAAGGCTATTTTCCCATAGGTGGGGAAGCCGTTATGTACTATTGTTCCTGTTCATTTTGTGCAGGAGCTGGAAAGCCATTGAAGGGTCAGACGGAGCGGATTCTGGACATGAGTTGCAGGTAAGAAAAGAAAATATGTGAATGTGTGCATGGCTGCATGTGTGATGAATAAGTGGATGCTTGGGTGGGCGCTTAAATGAAAGAGTGTATGCTGTGTGGGTGCACATGTGAATGAGAGATTAAATGTGCATGTTTGAGTAACTCGAGGCTTCCAGCCCTTTAAGATGAGTAGCAATACCCTGGAGATGGATGGGGATGCAGATTTTAATCAAACATCAATAATTCAGATGACACAAATAGCTTGGCAAAAGTTTGTCAGTTTTAATGCAGGTAATTAAAACAGGGAGTACAACAAACATCAGCAATCGCTCGATACTCAACTCACTCCACATTTCATAAAAAAGCTGGGTTCATAAACCCAAAATTGGTCATAGCTGACGTGCTGACCTGCGTCATTACCAACGTCATCCTACGTGGCAAACTTTTCAAATTTATCGGGATACGCGATTGGTTCTAAGTGAATAACTAAGCATAGTTGTTATATCTGGATAGATTAACGGATAGAAATAATTGGATATTTCACATCAGGTGGGGGAACTAAGCCCTCCCGTCAAAATGGCCACTTTGAATGTCACTAAATGTATGACATCCAATTGCCTACACAAAATATAGGACCCCCAACTACGTGGTCTTCTACAATTAGTTGGCTACTAAACCCTGTCAGTAACTTTCCACCTACGTGAGCAGCACGCAGACTGAACAACCAGGTGTGGGTGAGCGTGTCTTGATACCAGGTTCCCACCAATTAAAAATATATTCCATCATCACCTCAAGAGTTCAGTGTCAATTAGTGTTTGAAGTTGGCCTTGAGTTTATACTGTTCTCTGGGACTTTTTAAGGAGTATGGGTACTGTCTGGCTTCCATGCGTAGGTGTGATTTTCTCATGCGTCCAACGTTCTTCCATCACGTGACTGGACACCACGATTTGATCCTTTTCGTGTATTTGATTTTATTCTCCACTAGTCCTCTGACGTCTTTTGTTTTCACTTGATCTTCTTGAACAGGAGCTTCTGTTCTTTCACGTTAATTGTATCCAATGTCAGCCAATTTCTAGTTCTGATAAGACCTTGGCTATCTTGGCTCAGCCAACTTCTCAGCTGCACTATATTCTGTTTAACTCAATTGCTTTTGTAACTGCAACACTGAATTGAGGCCTTCCTTGTTGCTCAAGACTGCTTTATACGTAGTGGAACATTCATTCTTTATTCAATCAATATGTATCTATAAGGTATATATGTACATGTTGGTGCTTGCCACTGTCTGTTCACTATTAAAGCATGTGGCTAGCTTCATGATTGCTTTGCTGCTTGCGTTTCATTGCATCTGTACACGTTAACACTAACTATGTTTCTTCATCGGGTTTGTGGCATAAGTCTCTTCATCTTGATCCCACAATGTCACTTGTCCTTGGTACTTCTTTGTTCTTCATAAATCGTCTGCCGCTCTGGTCTGGTTATCTTCTATATGGAGTCGATTCAGTTTTGTATGATGTCACCATTCATCCTGGTCAGTTTCTTTGTTTCATCAGGAATCACGTTCAAATGGCCATCATATTGTCTTGGGTGTAGGTATGGTTTCCTCAATGGGTACTTTACTTCCCATATTCTCTTAGTTATAGGTATTCTTATGGGTACTGCACAGAATTGTTGCTCTTCTTCTTGCTTTCTTATTTGTGCAGTATACGTCACATACTTTGGTTCATAAATTTCAGGTAATGAAGGCAGGTCGATGGAGTGGCTCCTTCTCTACAGAGTGAATGTGTATAAATGTGTGAAAATTCCACCCCTTCCCATGGGTCCCCAAATCAGAGGTCATCTCTCCAGCACAGTGGCTGTGTCTCTGATTTAGGACTGAAGGCTAGAGGGGTGCCCCCCGTTAAGAGGCTCGCTCACCAGCACTCTGATCGATACTCACAGTGCTGGTATTCAGGCATTTGATTTATTGATGAATCAGAGCAGAGATACATTCACCAGCACAGTGAGTGGGTCTCTCTGATTTGGGATGAGCAGGCCCTTGATTTAGGAATGCGGGGGGGGGGCATTTTCTACTGGGCATCAATGTTGAAGCAAACATGAAAGCATGTTTGCTTTAACCATGATCCCCAGTGATAAAGAATCGATGCCAGAGTCAGAAAATGAAACTAGACTGGCTGCAGCAAATGCAGTTCAGTCTAGCCATGTAATAACACTCATCATGCATGGAATTTTGGTGTTGCCAGTTTAGCCATTTCCCGATGTAGCATGCCATTTTTTACTGGGCATCTATGATAAAGCAAGCATGAGTCTTATTATGTGGATAGACTTGCATTTTGGTGCAGACAGTCTGGTCATTTCTCATTGTGGCATTACATTTTTAAATGGCCATTTATGATAAAGGAAACATTATAAGTGTTATTACATGGCTAGACTGACATTTTGGTGCCAATAGTCTAGCCTTTTCTTACTGTGGCATGCAATTTTTTACTAGGCATCTATGATAAATCATACATAAGTGTTATTGCGTGCTTGACATGTGTTCTTATTGTGGCGTGGTGTTCTTAATGGCAAAGCCTACAGGAGTGTGTTCTTATGTGCAGGTACTGGCATATATTGGCAGAGCTTGTATGGGCATGTTTTCTTATAGTATCATTACTGGCAATATGCACAAAGCAAACATAAGAATGTTCTTATATGGTAATACTTCCATGTATGAGTGCAGCGAGCATGGAAATGTATGGGTATAGCCAGTATGAAAATGTTTTTTATACTGGCATACATTGTGGGGAAAGGCATGACAATGCTTTGGGAAATGGTCCTGTGCACAGTTGATGATGCATCTATTGGATTCTTTCCTGCGTTACCATGCAAAACCGATTGAAAACTGTCTGACATTTTGCCCAATTTTTCACAGAAAGTGTGCTGTATGATGCACCATTTTAAGCCATTATTCAAATAATTTTCGAACTCCTGCAAACGCCCCTTGGTTGGTTTGGGCTCGCTAGGTACACTCATTCATACATGCATATTTGTGCCAAATATTTATGCCCCTCCAAATCAAACATTCACTAGCCTCCAATGCTGGCATCATCAACTGCCACTCCCTTTCTATTGGGACATTCCCCAGGGTTGTTGTTGTACTTACTTCAAGCACATGGGAATGGATACAAACAGCCTCATTAATAAACAAAAAAAAAGTGTCTATTATTTTGATTTTCGAATCATGCACTCGTTATTCATTAGGTATACATACCAGAAATCAACAACAATGGGATGATTTGGTGAATAAATAGAGCATTTTAAACTAAATTATTTGAATTCCAGTGCCGTGTTTTTGAAATTAAATATGTTAGATGTGACGATGTAACGATTTCAAACAGTATTTTTAACAACATGAACAGAACCCACTACTGTGGGTTTTGCGTTACTAATATACTGCACATCTCCAACTTGGGAATGTAATCATGGTAAAAAAGTTTGCAGCAGTCTAGTGCTTGGGTCCAAAGAGTGACGTGTTATGAGATAGTGTTAATGGACGTTTTTCCGGATGTAGATGAACATGCTTGCCATTAAACACTGTACACACAACAATGAAAGGTAGGCAGTTTCTGACCTATGCTAAAAGAAGCATGGTACTCTCTGAAGATTCATGTTAGTAAGAGATGCATGGATAGCAAGTTTAAGAATGTTCCGCCGGGACAGCTAAGCGCTACTGAGGACCAGATAGTGGGCCTCATCACGAGTTGAGCGGTATCCCGACTGTAATACTGCCCCACTGTAATAGCGTTAGCGCCTACCAGTCCAGCAGTATTACTGCCGGATCATGGGTTGGATGTTAACTGTAAATCCCCATTCCCCATTGGGTTCATTGGACACAATGGGGAATCTTTGGCGCTAATACCACACTCTAATACAGCCAATGGTCATACAGGGCACTAAATGGGATTTTCACCACCAGAAAAAAGCTGGAGGTAAAACAGCCCATTAAGCGCCCAACTCGTGATAGAGCCAGCACTTAATTGCGGCAATAATACCGTTACCGTATCATTTAAGGGTTACAGGCCAATTCGCAATGAGGCCCAAATCCAAGCAGGTCACGAAGGACTGCACAGGTCAGAGAGGTGTGACAGTTGGAACAGGAGGAGAACTGCAGGTTGGAAAAGCCTGAACCCCAGAAGTACAAGGGAGGACTTTGTCTGACTGCCCATGGCTAGAGGACCCCCACTGAGAACTGAGGAGAACCATCCTGACACACTTGTACGTTGAGTTTGAGAGCCATTTAGTTTCAGTTCACCCACTCTGTAACTTTGAATTTAACACTTAGGTCTTGGCATATTTATTGGTCCCGGGTGACAGTCATTTAATTTATTCAAATGTAAATTAGTCATCAAAAAATATATTTTTGAAGCGGGCAACATATTTGAGAATCATTTATCAAAAGGAATCCATGATGGGTCTCAAAAGGCGGGGAGGTGTATTTAACAAATTAAGATATACATTAAAATGAGGAGATTGGAAAAAAAAAATAAGACAGATCTTAAAATGTAGTTTAAAAATCAAATTTGAAGACGGTTTTTGAAAATGAGTATAAGGTCACTGCGTTGTCGCACAAGGCCATCAGTCCAAATAATGTTATAATTGTAAGTAACCAGAAGATGTGCAATTGGGCATGGCAGTGGTTTTCACAAACTTTCTTTTTTCATTTTTGTTTTTACCATAAAATCATTATGTATTGTGTTTTTGGTATAAATCATACCTTACACAAGATAAAACATTAAATACAGGTACAATTCTTAATACATCAGTGCAATGAATAAACATCTGCGCATAATACACATCTAAAAACATCAAAATGCAACAATTAATTATAATTAATTATAATAATAAAATCAGCTCAAAGATAATGTAACTTAAATGCAATTTCCTTGTCTTACAACAAGTTTCAATTCTTTAAAAATGTCTTTTTTTTGTTTTATTTTGAGAGGTTTTTATTATTGACAGGTAACCATGCACGTCATAAAGCAAAGTTACAATAGAGTAAAGCAACTGATTAGAACATGTGAGTTAACAATGAAAAGATCTAAAATTAACAGTTGGGATAAATTGAAGATTGTTTGGATGTAGGCCTAAAGGGGGCAATACATCCCAAGTTTTTGGTATATGGGGAGGAGGGGATTAGGACATACATGGCAAACAAGACAGAACATAACAAAACATATACAAAAGGATGGGTGGGGTCAACAAGAAATGAGAGGATGAAAAATGGATAATGTGCATAGATTAGATTAGATGGATGATTGTTAACGAGATGTGGTACTGGTAAAACATTCTATAAAAGGTTTCAATTTTAATTCATATATAAGCAGTTCTGAGGGAGCGTAAACATTGCATTTTTCCAATCTATGTTTATTACATACAGAGTTCCACCAAATTTTAAGATGGAGTTTTTCTAAATGTTTCCAATTGGATGTTATTGTCTTGATAGCTACTAACATGAACAGATTAAACACATGTACATTACTCCTATGTAAGGCGAGTATAGATACAGAATAAGCATTACCAATAAAAATAACTTTGGGACAAAAATCACATTGTATATTAAATATTTTCTTGAGTATACCCCAAGCACTAAGCCAGAAAGGTTTAACAAATTTACATTCAAATATCATGTGCTTAAAAGTTCCTGATGGTTTGGAGGCAACCCTCACAATTGGCATCCTGTGAAACACCACGTTTGAAGAGTAACGATGGGGTGATGAAGGCTCTATTATGCAGGAAGAATAAGGTTTGTAATAGGCTTGCTGAGATGGTGATTCTCGATATATGTTTCCATATTGAAGGCCATTGTAGCTCATCATCAGGGATAACACAATCTTGTTGCCATGCTTGAAAACAATTTTGCACAGTGACAATTTAGGGGGTATCTAGAAGATTTTTATAAAAAAGTGAGGCAGTCATGAGGGAATTATGGACTGATTTTAGTCTATCGGCATCTGCAGTTATATTATCACATATGAGAGATTCATTATTTTACTGCATCAATTATTAATACGTATTGTCGAATAAACGAGGTTGGGAAATTTAGCAACAAGTTCATTAAAAGTAACTGGAGCCCCACATGCACAAATTTGATTAAGATATTTGATGCCTAGAGAGAGCCATTGTCCCCGGAAGAGGGACCGTTTTCTAAATGTAATCAATGGATTAAACCAAAGAGATGATGAAATAAATTTGGTGGGGTTTGAAGTATGAGGGTACAAATACATTTGAAGGTAACAAGATGACAGAATAGTGCTTGAACATTTAAGACGTGTGTTCTTTTTCTTTATAAGATAGCAATCTGCTAAAGAAAGAGGGGATGCCATGCCTCTCTCCAGACATAATCACTGAGGGACATCAAAAGATTGGTCATGTGTAAACCACATTTGAGTTTGCTTCAGGACAAAGGCCACATGGTACTTTCTAAAGTCCAGAAAGCCGACTACACCGAATATTCATGGATGCTTAAGCTTGCATACAGAAATTCTGTGCTTCTTGGTTCCCCGTAGAAATGTTGTCAGGCATGAATCTATGGATTTTAAAAATTAAGATGGAAGCGGGAGTGGTAGCATGTACAACAGATACATAATAATGGGAGAGACCATCATTTTAATAGATTCCAGTCTACCCCACCAGGACAGAAATAAGGGAGACCATGAATTTGTGAGCTCTTTAATTTTTGACAATATAGATGTGGTATTAGGTTTTATGATCTCCTTGATAGAATTAGAGATATGGATGCCTAGATATTTTAAACCATTTGGGGACCATTTCATTCCTGATGCAAGGGTGTGATGCTTTGTACAATGTACATTTAGGGGTAGAATTTCTGACTTGTCTACATTCAATTTATAACCTGATGCTAGGGAGAAAGCTGAGATGTTATTCAAAAGATATGGTATGGAGAGGTCTGTTTTTTTTATAATAACAGAATATCATCAGCATAAGCTACAGTTTTAATTTGTACATTGCCACATTGTATTTCCATTATATTTTCATTTTACCTAATGCTCTCTAAGAAGGGCTCCATAGCTAAAATGAAAAGAAGTGGGGAAAGTGGGCAGCCCTGACGTGTACCTCTAAAAAGAGCAAAGTAACGGGACATTTGTCCATTAATGAAAATGGTAGTTATGGGATTGGAATGCAGTATTCTTATAAGGGAGATAAAACTAGAATCAAAACCATGCCACTTAAGGGCATCAAACATATAAACTCCACCGATCAAATGCTTTCTCTGCATCAAGAGATACAGCAGCACATGGGTCATTAGATTTATGAATAAGGTCAAGTGTATTCAGGAAGAGTGTAATATTTGAGGAAGAGAACCTACCCTTAATGTAACCCACTTGATCATGTTTAACTAGCTTAGGTAGTAAGGGGAGAAGTCTATTTGCTAAGATTTTAGCAAATATCTTTCCATCTGTATTGATGAGAGATATAGGCCGATAGTTTTGCGGCAGCTCCGGATCTTTATTAGGTTTTGGAAAGACGATAAGCATAGCCTCCAAAAAAGAGCCTTTCGATTCATTATTTAGAATAAAATGAGAAAAGAGATCATTAAATTTGGGTGACAAAAGTTGTTTGAAGTGGCTGAAAAAGTCAATAGAAAAACCATCTGGCCCTGGAGCTTTTCCCTTTTTAAGATCTTTAATGGCCTTATCAATCTCCTCAAGAGACATAGGGTTGCTCAGCATCTGCAGGTCGATCTTTGGATAGGTAGAATGAGGTATGCGTTGAAGGAATTCCTTTATATGAGTATTATAGGGAGGTGTTTCTGATGTATATAATTTTTTATAGAATTCAGGAAAGACCTTAATAATATCTTTGTCCGAGAAGACCCTGTTGCTTACTAGATCTTTAACTACCACAATTCTGGCTTTTTCCCTTTTAAATTTGAGGTATGATGCGAGAGACTTACTAGATCTGTTGGAAAGTTGATATATTTTCACTTTATATTTTAGGAGATTTGCACAAGAGTCCTCTGTGGCAAATTTATTGTATTGTACTCTCAGTTTAATAATATTGTTTAGGGTAGCTTCTGAGTTGGTACGTGCATAGAAGGATTCTTGAGTTTTGGGTTGTTTAAGGATGTTGTCTGACTTTTGTTTAAGTAAACATGTTCTTTCTTGCAACATATGATACAATGGAGCCACGAAGAACTGCTAGTTATGGAGGTATCCTGAGTTCTTTTTTCTGCAAAAAATGGATTATGTTGTTGGGTTATATAGGGAGTTAATGATTCATCAATTAAAAGGGACAAATTGAACCTCAATCTATTGAATTTACATGGAGTGTGCGGTGAAATGAGTGGGATGTTTACTGGTGCGTGGTCAGAAAGCGTAATACACTCAATATTGGATTGTAGTAGGGAGCTGGACATGGATTTTGATATAAATATGTAATTGAGACTAGAGAAAGTTTTGGGAGGTTAGAGAAAAAGGTGTAGTCTAAATCTGAGGGTTTAGTGATGCACCAGGTGTCTATGATGCCTATTTCACATATAGAATTATCAAACTGTGTGTGCGCTTTGGTGTTTTTTAAACAAACTTTGGATTTTCTATTGAGAAATGGATCAACAATTTTGTTACAGTCTCCACAAATAATTAAATTGTTTGGATTAGATTGGAGGATATGGTTTCTAAGGTATGTCCAGAATGGGGCATCTGGTGATGTAGGACCGTTTACATGTAGGGTAGTATACTCAACCGATTCAATAAGCAATTTAACAAGCACCCATCTTCCATGATCATCAGATTCATGAGCAACAATCCTGCACTTAAACCTTTTATTCAGAAGAATGGCACTCCATTTTTCTTACCATCTGTTGCACTGGAGAAAACGTGCCCGACCCAATACCATTTAAGCTTGGCAGCTTCAGTTTGTGATAAATGAGTTTCTTGGATAAAAGCTATTGATGGTTTTGTTCTATTAAGGTGTGACAGTATCTTCTGTCTCTTACTAGGATTATGTAATCCTTTGACATTCCAAGATGTTATATTAAGAGTCATGATTCTGAGTAAAATGCTTTACATGTAGTAGTAATACAGCATAGTACAAATTATTAATATGGTAAGAGACATCAATGTACTAACGACTGGAATAATCATTAGTGGAGCATCCACAGATGGAGAATGATAGAACTGCGCATGGGAAGAAACATAAAGGGAAAGATACAAGAGGGATGTGGGAAGACAAACAAAATCAACATGGACATATATAAAATATAAAAGAGAAACCTTGACAATGTATGTGTCAAAACAAAAATAGCCACAGCAAACCATGTTGAAGAAAAATGGAAAAAAGATGGAGGGCTAGAGGGCCACAGAAGTGACATCCTCCCTCACATCCCACTCCGGCGAAGAGAAAAAGGTATA
This sequence comes from Ambystoma mexicanum, assembly GCF_040938575.1. NCBI lineage: Eukaryota > Metazoa > Chordata > Amphibia > Caudata > Ambystomatidae > Ambystoma > Ambystoma mexicanum. Next base: position 423,733,813 of record NC_090928.1, on the reverse strand, counting down.
TGTTCTCATCATAGTAATCTTATCAATTGAAATAGTCAAGTAGGCGCTTTTGAAATGTCCATCTCATCCTTTTTATAGTTTTGATTAAAGCGCCTTAAATCCGCTGGATCTTGAAAGTGGACATGCAGCCATTGAGGGTGACCTTAAGAATCGCAGGATGTATGATGCCATATCTGGCATTCAATTGATGTAATGCTGGTCTAAAAGTAAGTAACTGTTTCCTCCTTGTGGCTGTAGTGTTCGAGACATCCTGAGATATGAACATTTTCTGCCATTCCAGGAGAGCTGCTTCAATAGCTTAACTTTCTCCATTATAAGCGTTACATGTGTGTAGTCCAATAAAGCAAAAATGAGAGTTCTGGGGGGATTATTGGAAGGCTGTTTCTTGTTAATAGGGCCTATGCGATGATCCCGTTGTATGTTAAATTGTATCGATGTTGACAGATCCAGGAGTTTGCTGAGCATTGCCTCTAGGAAAACACTTGTGTTGTCTCCTTTCGGTACCTTCCAAAAGGCCAATAATGCGAATATTCCTCCTGTTTCGGTTTTCAAGATTTTGTGTCTGTTTTTGGAGGAGTTTAACAGAGCTTTCCAACATTTGGACGTCACTAGCAACATCTTCAGCATTACCAACCCGTCTCTCAACCTCCGTGATTCTTGAATCAAAGGTAGACCATTTATCGTTGAGTTGTTGTAGCTTAATATTTGTGACCTCCATGAAAGGTTTCAAAGCCCTGATTTCACTGAGAATAGCTTGCATTCCTGGGTCTAAACAATCATCTCTAGCTGTTGGAAAATCACTCTTCATCCTCTTAAAAGTATTGGAGGGAGATGCAGGTATGTCTTTCTGTTGGCCCTTTTTAGATGCCATTATATTTGGATGCATAGTGATGATAAACACCCACTGAGTAGGGCGTGCAGGCCCCAAAAGAAATAGGTGTTGCCTTAAGGGCGCGTCAGTCGCCCCCAGCACAGGATATATCCAACGATAGAAATGGATATTAAATAATAATTTCAAAATTAATCTGTCAAAAAAGTTCCTCAATTTCAGTGAATATTCAATAAATGAGAGTGTTTTGACCTATGAGGAGTAGAATTGATTATAGTTAGGCTACAGCACACACAATGTTCAAAAATAAGCTTTTAAGCTATTCAATAATGCAAAAGAACCATACGTGGGTGTTTTAAACTAGCATTTCTTGTAAAAGAGCATTTGTTGTTAAAGAAACGTGTTACCAGCGAGTTAGCGCTCCTCAGGCAGTACTTCTCCTGACCAGCTGACAGGAGACGTCGGATACATTTCTTACGGGACTTCTGCTGTCTCAGGCCTCGCCCACGGAAGTCTCCAGTCATGAAGGGCAAGTCCACCCGACACCTCACGAAGACGCCACGGACCACCAGGAACACACAAAAATGATAGTGCAACCTTGATGAAAAGGTTATTAAAGCGCAAATAAAGGTTTATGAAGCTTAATAATATTATAAATTATCGCTGGAGCAGGAGCGCGTAGGACAGGCTGCCGCTCTCATCGGTGCCTAGCCACGCCCCCCTCCACTAACTTTCAAATCGATAGAATAGCACGGTTGTATTCTATAGTCCAATTACGTAAAAGAGTGTCACTGGCCTGACTGAACGTGTGCTGATTAACATGCATTTAACTCCTATGAGTCCAAAAAAAGTAACATTACCATGCCCTGATTTCCAAGTAGTAGTAATACGTACAAAATATCTAAGAACAACTAAATGCTTAGGTGGCTAACATAAAAAAGCGTGCTGGGCGCGTAAAATGGTGACAGCTAACAGCAAATAGTTGCCAAATATATCCCAACAGCAATTAGATGATGAACAGCAAGTTCTTAGCAGCATCGCAGCAGGCTGGAGAACGGTACAACCCTTAAGTGAGCAGTGCCATTTGCAGAGATGTCTGGGCGTGTGGTGCTATGGTAAAGAAAGCGCAAGGCGACAGCAGTGTGACCTCGTGCTGGGCAGTCATTGTGGGCAGGATGGCGGTCAGTTGAACCCCGAGGTAAGATGTTTATTCCTCGAGGCTTCAGGATTCAGAGCCAATGGCCTGACCACTGTCCCAATGGAAGATGCACGCACGCTTAAAAATGACAGCTCTCGCCGCGCGCACCAGTTCAGCAATCGCTTCTTGCAGCTTCCGCAACCCCCCCCCCCCACTAGTGCCATTTCCAGCCGAGCACCACTTTTGTGCAAGGGATTTTTATCAAGATACCGTAGCTGTAGCTGCTGTACTCTGCCAACCTGCAGCCAGTGTTATTTCAGGGCAAGACATGGATGCATTGATGAAGCAAACTGCTGTCTCTACAGTGTGTCTGAGTACGTATGTGATGCAATGGGAGCATTTGACTCGACCGATGTGAGGCTGGTACCACCACGTGCCGGGGACCAGACTTACAGAAGTACGAACATGTGTTATTTGATCAATGTTCAAATAACTTGTAGTGCAAATGGAATAATCATGCAGCTCATTGATGATTGTTACGAATGGAAATATCGCTTTCATTAAATCTAATAATAGAATTTCAAAAACATGGAATGGCTAGGCAGCATTAACGAGCCAGGCTATTAATGGCTATGCAGCATGAACGAACCAGTCTATTAATGGCTATGCAGCATGAACGAACCAGGCTATTAATGGCTATGCAGCACGATTGAACCAGGCTATTAATGGCTATGCAGCATGAACGAGCCAGGCTATTAATGGCTATGCAGCATGAACGAACCAGTCTATTAATGGCTATGCAGCATGAACGAACCAGGCTATTAATGGCTATGCAGCATGAACGAACCAGGCTATTCATGGCTATGCAGCATTAATGAACCAGGCTATTAACGGCTATGCAGCATGAACGAACCAGGCTATTAATGGCTATGCAGCATGAACGAACCAGGCTATTCATGGCTATGCAGCATTAATGAACCAGGCTATTAACGGCTATGCAGCATGAACGAACCAGTCTATTAATGGCTATGCAGCATGAACGAACCAGTCTATTAATGGCTATGCAGCACGATCGAACCAGGTTATTAATGGCTATGCAGCATGAACGAACCAGGCTATTAATGGCTATGCAGCACGATTGAACCAGGCTATTAATGGCTATGCAGCATGAACGAACCAGTCTATTAATGGCTATGCAGCATGAACGAACCAGGCTATTAATGGCTATGCAGCTCGACCGAACCAGGCTATTAATGGCTATGCAGCATGAACGAACCAGGCTATGCATGGCTATGCAGCATGAAAGAACCAGGCTATTCATGGCTATGCAGCATTAATGAACCAGGCTATTAATGGCTATGCAACATGATCGAACCAGGCTATTAATGGCTATGTAACATGAACGAACCAGGCCATAATTTGACAAGAGACTAGGATTTTGGTGAAGTCTCATATGGCAGTAGTGTATCACAGCACTTGCTTACAGAATGCCATTAATCATCTAATAGTTGTGTCAATATCTTCACAGGTATCAGGGCGCATCCATGCTCACTAATAGCAGTGTGGGGGAACGTATGTGGAAAACACAAAACCAATTCATTTTCTGCAGTATGACCAGGTTGAACTTTACAGGTTGTTCCCGAGGTTGCACATTTGAGGCACTTGGTTTCGACCACATGTCTATATAACATCGGGTGAGTCAAAACATGAGACAGTTGATGGCAGGATTTTAAAGAGACAGGAGCAGCACTTATCAGGAACGGGCATTGTACCTAGGATATTGTGGGCGAGAGAAGAATTAAATCGCTAGCACTGTCGTGGTAGAGTTAGAGGATCAGGTTGGAATATTTCTGTGGGGCAGGCATTGGGGCACATGATTTCTGGGTTGATGGGGGTGTAGATGTGGGTAGAGAGGCAACCAACCAGCATGCATTGTTTATGCTCAGAAGGTGGCCAAGGGAGGAATGCATAGATTTGGTGTTTTTCACCTGAAATAGCTACAGCTGTTCGCCCTGGAAAAGCCCAGATATTACGTTGGTCTCTACACTGTAGATGCCGGCCAATCAGCAGCTGCAGATCTCTTACTCTCCAAATAACAGGACAAGCTGTTTTAAAAGCACCTGGTGCATTGGGAAGACATGCAATTGGGCCTGCAGCACCTTTGTACATGCTGCAGGTACCAGGGAATGAAATTCGGGAGCAGAAGGAGGAAGTTGAGGTGCCACCAACCAAGACGCAAGAGGAAGAGCACATGATATTGGCTCTGCATCAAACAGAGCACTCAGTGGATGGGAAAGAAGAGGCGATTTGTGAAAATTCCTCACCCCTGATTTCCTTGGAAAGAGACAGCGGTGCAAAACATGGCAAATTGTATGCTCCACCCCCTGATTCAATATCTAGACTGAGACAGCTTTATTCTGATGAGGCTGCAGATAGCGTAGAAGATGAAGATACATAAGAAGATGGTGCAAGAATTACAAGCGTATGTAATTGCAGACTGTAAGTATTGTACAAAGGAAGCAACCTTGAGACATTTCTCACTCGTCAGTGTATGTCATGCATGGCAGGCAAGTTACCTCGGGACCTGGAACACTGTCTTCACACAGAACCGATTATGCCCATAGAACTGCTAAGCCTTTCTATTCTAAATGGAGGTTGCTTAATAGCTTGCCTGGAAAACGACGTTTGCATTTTTCACGTCGTTGAATTCACGTGATTAGGGATTGTCACGTGTGTTACTGCATTATGTTCATAAGCAGCGTGGGGACATCGCTCGCTGCTTCTGATTGAACCAACATGGCATCAGGTAGCTGAAACTATGATCTGCGTCCTCGCATCTCTTCAGCAACTTCTTTGGCTTTCCTCCTTTGTGTCATTTCCACACGCAAACTCCTCGAGCTGCATTCATGAGGTTATGGCAGCTTTCCTCTTTCACGTTTATCTTTCTACACGCTAATATCGCCAGCCGTCTACTAGAAGACCAATGGATGGATTTTCCTTCACACGCGCGTTCTTGCAGTCCCGTCTGCGTGTACTTCTGTCGCGTGTAAATACACACGCGGGTTCCTGAAATCTTCAAGCACGGCTGTCCTGGCTGTGTGTACTTTGATTGCGTGTAAAACACCACGCGGTTTCCTAAACTCTTCAAGCGCGGCTGTCCTGGCTATGTGTACTTTGATCACATGTAAAACACCACACAAATTGCGGCTGTCCTGGTTGCATGTGCTTTAATCGCGTTCAAAACACCACGCGGGTTTCTGAACTCTTCAAGTGTGGCTCTCCTGGCTGCGTGTACTTTGATCGCGTGTAAAACACCATGCTGTTTCCTGAACTCTTCATGCGGCTGTCCTGGCTGCGTGTACTTTGATCGCGTGTTAAAACACACATGGGTTCTTGAACTCTTAAACGTGCAGTTTTCCGGCTACGTGTAGATTGTTCGCCTGTAAGCCACACGTGGTTTCTTATGTGCTGTTTCCTGGCTGGGAGTACCATTGCACATGTAATTCCACACGCAAGTTGTGCTACGCTTTTGATTTAATTCCTGGCACCTGTGATGAGATAACATCTGCATTTTAACTCATCATTTTTGTTCTACATGGGAAAGGAAGTACTGCCAACAACTGTTTATTTGAAGGTTATTGTGCACTGGACTTTGGACGCTATCTTGTGGTGCACCAACCCGGTATCTAGCGTGAGCCTCGTGCCGTTCGGGATAAGTTTCCCTTACTAACCTTCCCTCCTTTGTCGTTGTTTCCTTATTTGGATTTCTTCAGAGACTTGTTGGCAGAGCCTCCAGTTCATAATCTGCAGGTTAGTGTAGTACTAGGTGCTATTGCTGTACTATTAGTTAGAGTTAATGTCGGGACACTTCCTCATTATACTTTATTGTATCCTAAGCTGACTTCCAATGATGTTCCCACACCCTTTCCAGTGATCCCTCTCTCTGCCTGTTTTATTAGTCAGAGAGTTGTATCATTTGGAAGGTCTATTTTGACTTCACTACTGTCAAGCCGTTTGCTTCGTCAAGGATCCGGAAGAGCCCTACCAATTGTATCCTATATGGTTATACCTATATCGTTTTTCATAAGATACTGGGGTGACTTCTGACAGTGTATTTGTATTTGTATTTTCTTTATTTATATAGTGCACCCGGCCCGAAGGCATCTTGGCGCATTTCTTAAGGGTTACATGGAATGCAGATAAACACAGTACAGATTACAGTATACTATACAAGATATACACAGATAATTACATATTATAATGCTATACAAAATAAAAACATGATCATTACAGGTGGCAATAATACTGTAAGCGGTACAGATTTCAGTTGCAAAATATTTACACAATAGTAACAGAGAGAAGATCAAGTCCATAGAAAGCCGACCCGTTAGGTCAGGCAGCCAGCAAAAAGTGTTGGATATTACAATCAGTGGGCAAGAGGGGGACAGTGCACTGTCTTTACCTAAAACTGTCTGAAAAAAGACAATCATGCAGGAGTTCACATCACAAGCAGTCAACAGTATCCACACAGCACGAAATTTAATCACAATGAAAAGAACCCAAGACATAGGAGAGTTAAGAGCCCACCTCAGCCCTCCCAGAAATCAGTAGTGTGATGTAACTTTACAATTGAAAAGCAAAAAGTTCATCTTGCCTCCTAGAATATATGCAAGGAAATTGCCCTGTGAGGAAAATCGGGTACAAATGTGGGCACCTCCTCCCTGTGGGACCACTTCAGATGGCCTCATTCGCACACTTGGAAAAAGGACAGTGGGACAGGGCAGCATCCCACCCCTCAACACCAGACAATGGGTACATTTTCACCTCCATCAGACACCACTACAACAGTCCCATTGCTTAGATGACTACACAACAGATTTCTCAGTTGATGAAGGTTTGTGTGTGAATCTGCTACAGTCAAGTGGATGGAATGTCATGGTGGAGACTTTCAATCTAATAATAGTATTTGAGTGCACTGAAGAAAGTAAATATTTCATTTCCTTTCATTCTTAATTTATTAGCCTCTACTGACCAGTGGAGCTACTCTGTAAGTCCGAGACTTTCACTCATAATCTGCTATTTTTGATTTAATGTATTTGACCCTACCAACTATGAAACCAGTCAACATACTGTACAGAGTGTTACCTGCTTGACTTCTTCAGTCTGGTTAACACCAAGATTGAATTCAGTGTTGGTCCTGCCTCAATCTATTTGCCTATGCCAACCAGAACATCCACCCTCCAACTCTAGGTACCAGACTCACACACTAGAAATTCTGCCATATATTTATTTGGTTCTACCAAGCAGTGGAGACACACAGCCTCCTGTACATAGTATTACATTTTTGACCTCTTCCCTTTGGTTGACACCCACATTAAATTCAGTGATAGTACTGCCACAATCTCTTCAGCTTTTCCAACCAGCAGCTCCACTCTGCAAGTTGTAGTACCGTGCTCACAAACTGAAGGTTGTGGCTCAATGTATTTGGCTCTACCATCCGGCAGAAACACTATTTCATTGTCTGCACTTTCCCTGTGCACCATGTCCCTCCTTTGCTACCCTCTTACCCAGTCATCTAGACGAGGACAGTGTGGGACAGTAAGATAGGTTTTTGCATGGCAGCCACTCCTAACTCATCATCCAGCTCACACCAACTTACAGAGGTCAGGCATTGCACTCAGTATGTGCCTTCATCCCGTATTGTTCTGTTTTACCAGTTCTGCCCAAATGGCACCACACCCTGAATTCGTCCATGACTACATAAAGTAGTGGTGGTAAAGTTGCCCTGGTAGTCAATGGTGCCACTGGGTTAGGGTGTGCTGGGTCAGACATGAGATATCAGGAAGATCGAATGGCCTTGTGCCAAAAATAAAAGAAGGGTATGGAAGTTGATTGCTAAAGCATTACTGGTGATGAGATAAGTGTCAACAGTCACCTCCGTGTGGCCACCTTGACTGCCTCAGGAGGATGGTGTGTTATCTGCATTTGTGGCACATTATGATTACTCGTTGAACACATCATGGTGCTACTACTTACAGTGCTTGTACATTGAGGAGGCACCCACGGCAGTCTTGCTTAAGTTACTCCAAATAAATGTTCTCAAGCAGAGGTTGTTTATTACACATCCAACCTCTGCCTTGAGGCTCACACCTTTCAGCATGATGAAGTAGTCCCATTCCCAGGACCAGAATGGTGGTGATGGTATGTGCGGGCATGTCTTGTGACCTGACTTTAACCTCTTGTGGAAAGACTAAGCCCAGCTTGACCCCGCCGCTTGTGCTGGGAATGGTGCAGTGCCCCTTGTCTCCTCCCTGTGGGAAATCTGCTGGGGACCTTCTCTGGCTCCGTTCCTTGTTGCTCTTGGGTTTCCTGAAGTGTCACCAACCCCTCCACCTGATTTCTCTTCTCCCTGTTGATTCTGCAGTAACTATTACTCCAACCAATGAAATCTCCTAGCTTCTGCTGGTACTCATTCTGGTGATGTCTTTACCACATCCTCTTCTTCATTGATAGGCACATAGTCCTATTCATCAACCACCACTGTAGCTTCCTCAACCACTGTCTTGCCCTCTTCAGGCACCATCTCCTCCTCCACATCTACCGGTTGCCCTCCTAATGCTCCATCTTAACCAATGTATGCACTTAATCAGGTTGAGTTTCCTGCTGCTGGCTGACCCTCTCTTGCTACGAAATGAAGAGGAGTAGTTGAACTCCCCATCTTCTCCCACCAGCACTCCCTCCAAATAAAAGACATGTTGCCAAAAGTCACAATACGCATAACATAAATGAGCTTAAGGTGCCTGTTGTGCCTGCTGCGTCAATGTGCAAGACACAATACATGCAACAAAGACACATGTGCTCTAGCACCTTAAAGCCTCTCTTGTGCTAGATGGAATTACAAATAAAGATCTCAGACCAAATGACTGGACAGACTCAAGGAACCTGGCAAAGTACTACTTAATTCTCAGTTAATTAAGCAGGGAGAACTGATAGTAATTGGACTGATGCATGCACACTCACATACAGTCTTGACTACACAGAGGTCTTATACCCCAGTATGTGTCATCTATGACATCATCCTACGTGGCAAATCATAAAACATATCAAAGGAAGGGACTGGGTAGGGCAACATATCTACTTATAGAACATTTAAGAAATAATACATCACTGGCTGCCCCTTATCTGTAGGACACACCTTGAACTACCTCTAAATACATATAGTACTGATTATAGCAGACAGAGTAGCGGCAGATTGCTCTAAGCAACATTGTATGTTAGGTTGCACCATAAACCCACTGATTGTTTGGCATACTATCACTATCTTGGACTTTTGGCTCCTTAGCAGCATGTACATGAAACAAAGCCTAGATGCTTTGAATTGCGTCAGACAACTTCCCGTTCTCCCAATTAATCCATCATCTCTCATCGGTCAACCATAAGCCAAAGTCTTCCATCTGTAATTGACCTTGGAGCCTGTTAACTGTCCTGGAACATATGAGGGAGTGTGAGCACACCACTGTCTTCGTCTGAGGTGAATAGCCCTTGTTTTCAACTTCTGAGTCACATGTGAAGAGACTACACATTTGTCCATTTCAGTCTCTCATTTGCTGCTATTTGATTCAATTATGCATGGTGCTGTTGCTCCTCTTGGCCTCTAGAGACTTGCTCACTCTACCTTGCATACACTTGTAATTGTCCACTTCTTTGGCTGTTGCAGATGTTTTCTTCTTCCTTAATCTAAGAGCAATGTCTCACATATAGGGCTTATCCGTGTAACTCCCCTTGTGACTTTTAATTATTCCTGAGTAATAGTATCCTTGATCCTAGGCCAACCTAGACTCATTGCTGTTTTGCAAACAAACGGTGTTTCCAGTGTCTCCTGATTCTGCAGCCTTGGCCTGTCTCAGCAGTAGCTTGGTTGAATTTGACATGAGCCAGCATCCATTTCCCTATCCTAGCCATCCTTGCCACATTATATATTCCTCTATAGCAGGTTTCTACAAGTCTTGTCTATCTTGCGTTACTGCGTATATTTAACACTTATTACTCATCAAGTTAATGTATCTTCATTTTGCATACATGATGACTTTATCTTTGTTACTTCAGTTACATTGTCACTCTTAAGTATTTCCATATCGTTTCAGCGTAGGTTCTTATATCTTCTTCATGTCATCACTCTGTCCTTGTCAGATTTCACTTAACGCTCCATGATGTCCATAGGTGCATGATGACATCCTTAGATTCCGGATCCTTCCACACTTTCAATGCAAGGGTACATTCTATATGGCTGTGAGTGCATAACGTCTCTCATACACTCGATGCAGTAGTGGGATTGCACAAGGGGTCCCATCCAAAGCCTTTTGTACGCTGTCCCAATATGTCGGTGGGGATTAGTGAGAAAGCATTCACCTGATCCTCTACACAAACAATGTGATTTTCCCCAGAGTCACATAACAGGAAAGTGTTCTCAAAACACACAAACTATAGGAAAGGTGACAGAACACACTATTTGGATATGATATGATAGGTTATTTATAACACGCTTAATACCCAGAGGTTTCTAAGCGTGGACCTGGGGATCGAACCCGTGTTGCTTTGTGTCGTCTTGCTTCCAAGGTGAGCACGTTGCCCCTGGGCTATCCTCCCGAGACATACAAACACAAACAAATGTGTTAGGGAACTTTTATTTTTTTAATTTTTTGAGTGATGCAAACGGAATGTGGAAGAGGAACTTTGCATTTTTTTTTTAACCATTTCAAAAAAATGAGAATTAAGGTTAGAGAGGGAGCCCAAAAACATTCACAAAGAGACAAAAGGAAATAAAACAGCGCTAAAAAAAAACAAAAGACCGCTTCAATAAGCTTGCCCAAAACACTTTAAAACGTACACAAAACCATCAGTATGTCACCCTGTAATGTCCCCTTCTTAACTTTAGAGCCAAAGAAAAGCCAGAAAGGACACAGGAAACAAGCTGGGCCTTGTAAAGTCCCCCAAACCTATTTTAGAATAGCCACGTGCCTCCAATTGGCTGGTCAAACACCCCACTCGAGCTTCGGGCCTTCTGGCTGGACGACAGGCCTCAGACCTTGAGACCAGTGGCAGTGTTTGACCCTGGGGAAATCCCAGAGGAATCTCAAAGGGCGAGTCAAACCCACCTTGAAAATTTGGACTTTCACATGTGACATATTTTGGGAAGTTCAAGCACCCCCGAGTTACCACAACCTGCTGAGCAAAGGTATAATGTAACTTAGACCCTGACAGGAAAAGACGTGGGAAGATTAAAAGTAAACATTTTCTGCCTCCATGTTACAAGGCGAAATACTGAACAGTCTAAATAAGATGTTTATACGTTTCTGCATTCTGCACAATTTGCACACAACATGCAGAATTCCACTTCCAAATGCTAGTGAACAAATGAAAGATGAGTAAGGTTGTGAAGAACTTTATGTTGGAAGTGATGGCAATGGTGGCATGAACATGCGCAGATATATATTTAAATTTTTTATAATTAATTTTACATACAAACATGCAAATCATCCAATGTTTGTCTATCATTAATATACCCTTTTGCAATGTTGTCAAGAGGAAATTAAAAAAGAACATTAACTGAATGCATTTTGATATCACCCAAAAGTTCAGGATATAATATTCAAAACTAAGGGCAATTTAAAAAGGTCTGTAATTATCTTAATAACACCTGAATATATAAATGTTCAAACAGGAAAAAAGTACCCAATAAATCACTGAATTGACTGGCGACATGGTAAAAGGCATTTGTTTATTTAAGGTTGTGTGCCATTTAATACTAAACGCACATTGAATGCAGGGAAAGACCAATGTTGGAACGTATGTGCTATTGGGTATCTACATGCCTTTTGAAAAACTCACAAAATAGTGCAAACGTGAAGAGTAATCCCCAGGCGAATCATCCAGTACTCCTCACCTTTACTCACTTTTTTGTGAATAAATCAATTCTGCCTGCTCTTTGCAGGTGGCTTTTATTTATAGATTCCTTTGGAATCCACTTGCTATTTAGTAAGTGCTGAAGCAAGTCGGATTCAATAGGAATGCATTTGTTTTAAAATGCCTTGAAAACCTAAAAAGAAGGGCTCACACAAGACGGAGGAAGAAATCATGGTGGAGAGGTGCCCCTTCTTCACCTTATTTAAGAATGAAAATAGTCTGGAGTGGGATCTGGGGGTGTATATCAATATGCCTTGCTTTTGCGCCTCCATTTTCCTCTCTGCCTATTATCACATGGTCGTATGTGTCATATATATGTATGCATTTATGTTTGCATCTATATGCAGTTGATAGAGTGCTACCATATGTCAAAGCGACCTCAAGGCACTAGTGGCACCAGTTCAAGTCTGACCTGAAGATACAGAGTATCCTGGGCGGGTGCAAGCGGGTGGAGTGCCAAAAGGTGATCACCAATAAATGAAGGCATTGGTCAACACATTCCTTCCATTTCCCAGGAAAAATAAGCAACGTTCCCTGAGTAATGGCAAGCCCCTTAGAAAGCATTGACGAGCAAAATGAGCAGATAAATCTGCACCTGGAAAATGTTGACTTCCATAGGACAGTGGTCAATTTCAATTTGATCATCTGGCAAAAAGTCTTCAACTGTCATTTCTTCTGTCAGATTGAGCCATGATTGTGGTTCATCGGGAACGTATGCAATAGTTTGTGTGCCATTTAAGTGCTGTTGCAAAACTGTGTACTTGAGAGAGCCATCCTCTGAATTAATATAGCTGGACGTTTGGGGCTAAAAAGGGGCAAGTTTAGGCAATGACGCCACGATCAAAATGTGCATATAACTCCACATGATCTGTGGATCAAACATGAATCGGGATTCAAAAGGGAAAGATTGTGAACCACAATTGACAGACTTCCAGCTGCCCCAAGCAGCTTAGGTCAGACAGAGGAAAGACCTCTGGATCTGGGTACCGAGCCCCGAAAGAAGACCTGTGGTTTCCCTGCATTCATGCACAGCCATTTGTCCTCCACTCAGGGTACACCTAAATCAAAGAGGATTTAACCCTTGTTCTGCCCCCCAGAAACAGATTGAAAGTTGCACAAGGGGCATCCTGTAAGCATTAAGGAGAAGTGGGGAGAGGGCCAAGCCCTGCTGAACCCCACATTTCAATGAGATCTCCTCTGACCAGCGCTTCACCAACCTCAACTGATGCACCGTTTTGGTCAGGAGAGATGGAATCCAGTTAAGGGTTGGGCTATTCAATCGCCACACATGGTACAGGCGACTGACATGAATCTTATGGTCATTAATAACAAATGCAGTTAAATCTAACAGGATCGATGTTTTTGGCTTGCCTGCATGTTCCTCCTCAACGTGTTTATTTTATATTCCCAGAATAGCTGTCTGCGTGTCTCTGATGGGATAGAAACCTAAAAATACATTTACAAGCAACAGCAAAGACATACTTAAGGCTATGAAAAATAAACCGGCGAGGCCAAACTTAAGATGTGTAAAAGTCCAAGAATGTGTGGACCATGCATTGAAAAGCTTATGAAAAGTACATTTGAAAGGAGTTGTTCCCCTTGAAATCCATTTAAAATGTTCTATCAGAGACATACTAGTCATAGGATTTTGGTCATGTTTTTTTCTGATGTAATTAAACAAAAGTGTTGTCTCCCTGGATGTGTAGTATAACTCTTTCCATGAATATAGATCATACTTTACAGTGCTCTCTGATGTGGGCAGAACACCAGGGCTGAAACATTCTCAGCTTTCAAAAATGCTTGGGCTGCGCAAGTGACAGGAGCAATGTCGAAAATGCTACTCATGGGAATGCTCAAGGTTATGTATAAACAATGAGTTGCATATACTAATGGGCATGGGTATGGTAGATGAAATTCCTCAAAAGTGACCCTTGAATATTCCAGGATCACCAAGCCATAGGTTTGGTGATCATTGCATGTTCCTGCCACTCACCTGCCTAAAGTTCGCCTATAGACATCTTCAGCTGCCTCTGCTCCGGACTCTCCAGTTGGGATGCCCACAAGCACCTGAATAATAGTTGAAACCTTTTCTATTTCCAGCACTGCGGGTTTAACATGCCCCAATGCCCTGCAGCGTCTGCCAGGACACACTAGGTCCGTGGGCCTTTTATAGGGCCCTGTTGGCGACAGCAGAGGCCTGTCTTCCATTTCAGGACTCTATTTACCCCTGCGAGGCCTGAAACTCTGAGGAATGAATCTCTGCAATGTCCTGGACCTAAAACCCCCAAGAGACGGGTTTTTTATTGAAACCTTGAATCCTAAAAGATTTCCATCCAACATAAGCCATGCGTATCATTAAACGTCGTTACAAAGTAACACTAATGAAGAGTCATCTTCTCATGATGATTGTCAGTAAATGTCTTAGGCCAAAACAGGTTAAAAGTGAAACTCCTATTTGGTTGAGAAATGTTAAGGTGCATTAAGGGTTACCTTCAGCCTCCCCCAGTCTCAGTTCACTAGGCCAATTCTGATAGGGACAGAGAGGAAGGGAGGGGGTTGCGTGTCTAAGGAAAGTTGGCATATGTTGTGCAATCCAGAACAGTGGACTAACTTTAAACATGATTATACATAGGTAAACATGTTAATCAAGGCATTAACATCTTTTAAAAACCAGGCATGTAGACAGAAGCTAAAGTGAGCGCCTCCACCGTTAAAATAGATGACCTCAGGTATCAGCCATTTGAAGGCAAAAGTTGAACTTTTGCCAGGCATAAGAATCACAATGTTGTTAATATTAAACTATAGCTGATAGAGTAATAACATTAAATAAAAATATATTTTTTTTTTTTTTTTTTTTTTTGAAAACTACAGTTTTAATGTATAGAGAAAACTTTTGTTTCAAATGGTCACTTCGAAGATTGAGAAAAAACAAAACAACAACCCAAAGATTCATCACAATTAGTTCAAGGTTCAAAAGTTCAGAAATTTCTTTGAGGTGATTAATTTGAATTTGCTAGAACTAAAGCTAGCACGATTCTTCATTCCTGAGTAGACTAAGGACGACAGAAGGAAGATACAAGGATAAAGAGCAAAATTCAAGTGCAACATAAACAAGCTTTGTCTCAAACTGCCAACTGACCGATTTCTGATCTATTGAAAGTCTAAGCACAAATGCTCTCAACAGATTCAAGTCAGAAAGTGACGAAGTCGCGCCACAAGCCCTCGTGGGGCACGCCTAACTTGCAAGCACAGTTAGCATGGATACTGAAGCAATATATTTAAGTAATCTACGATGGCACATACATGTTTAACGTTATTGCCACTGGAAATTAGTCGCCACCAAGCCTCCATATCTCCATCTAAAGGCGCAAATTGGCTCAGGTGCTTTGAGCGTAAGTCGCAGGTGGCTAGACAATCAAGAATTAGATGTTTTAAGGTTTCAGTGGACCCTCGACAAAAACGGCATAAATTGTCCTTCAGCGAGGCATCCTTTCTTTGCCATAGAATTTCCTTTGTTCTCAAAATATTTAAACGAAATCTTAGGAATTGCTCGCGATAATGTCTCGAGTAGCAACGCAAAAGATAGGAGGATTGTACGTTTAATTTTTTGTGGTCAGGACTCAGCCATTTTGAAGAGGCCAATTTCTCGTGTGCTTCCAGGTTGATAGTCCATGCCCAGATATCAAATTTTCGTTTTGCATGTTGTGGTCGTTTGAACAGATCGTAATTGCCAATTTCCGCAACATCAACCCAATGTTGGACTCTTGAACGCCAATGGTCTAGTAAGCAGGCCCTGGTGGAGTCGTCCTCACCTGAGAAGATACAGTAGGCCGCTGGTTTGCTGTTTTCTTTCATCTTTCGCATCAGTGCAATAGATTTCCAGATCATATGGCTATAAAGAGAGTTCAAGGACAGTTCATGTCTTAAAGTGATAACAGGGACACACTTCGGAAGGTTTAATGCACGTTTCCAGAAGCAACCTTCAAGCTGGTTCCAGGTGTTTTCATTTATGTGCCAGCTAGCTTCTGCACCAAAGGTCAGAATCGGTACCACCTTTTGTAGGTAGAACATTATGATCGGAGTTAGCGAAAATTTGCCGAAGTTTTTGTTTATTTTGGCCGCTTGAAGAGCCAGTCCTAGACATTTTACTTTCAGGGCGTCCACCCATGACTTTTCGCAGAGCGAATTATTGAACTGCACTCCAAGGTACCGTATTGAGTTTACTGATGACAAGCGCTGGCCACCGACCGCCCATTTAAAGGCTTTATCTTTCTTGCTTCTCACATGGCCAATTGTCACGATTTTTGTTTTTTCAGTGTTTATTTGAAGCTCATTAGACGATAAGTAATCGTACAGACAGTGAAGTAGTCGCTGCAGTCCAACTTGTGTTCGATCCAGCAGCACCAGGTCATCAGCATAGGCGATGTATCGTACAGAAGTCCTATGTAATTTCGGAGGGAAGCAGTGGGCTTGATCTAAGTGGGGCTGTAGATCTGCTAAAAATAATTTAAACAGATCAGCTGCCAATGGGCACCCTTGCTTTACACCTCTTGTTGTTGTGATTTTATCAGATAGTTCCCCAGCCTTATTTAGACGTACTCGAATTGAAGTATTAGAATGTAGGGCCATGATAGGATTGAGTATACCAGCTGGACATTTCCATTTTAATAATTTTAGCCACAGCAGATTACGATTTATACCATCAAAGGCTTGCTTCATATCAATGAAGGCCAGATGTAACTTGGTATTTGCTTTTAAGGCTTCTAATTTCAGGATGGTTAATATTGAGATGTTTACATCAACGCCAACGCCCTTTGAGAATCCAGTTTGACGGTCATCTAAAATGCCAACCTCACAAGCCCAGGTTGCCAATTTTGATCTCAGATTTGATCCGAAGATTTTACCGATCGAATCAAGTAGGGCGATCGGGCGATAGTTTTCAGGAGAATCCCAACGCCCCTTTTTGTGGATGGGAACAACAATTGCAGTTAACCAAGACTCAGGCAATGATTTATGTTTGGTGATATTCTTGAACAGACATTCAATGAAAGGCGCCCATTGCTGCGTGTTTTTTTTAGCATTACGTTACTGATCAAATCTGGGCCGGCTGCACGCGAGTTCTTTAGTAATTTAATAGCGTGGGTTATGTCATCAAGCGACATTTCTGTGTTCCATGGCTCACCTTTGGACCTAGACTGTAGTTCCGGTTCAAAAGTCTGGCTGTTAAAAACTTTAGAGAAATGTTCGCACCAGACGTCAGCTGAAATGATGTTCTGTGTCGAATTCATGCTGTTTGCCTGGCCTATGTTTAAAATTTGCCATATATCGCGTGTGTTTTTAGTCAGCATATATTTCATCATTAATTCGGCGCGGTCTTGCTCTATTATCATACGATTGGAAGTAACCCAATTTCTAAACAGCGTACGTCTGTTTCTCACTTCCACTGATAATTTTTGCTTTGATATGTTTCTTTTTTTTTTTTTAGACACCTCAAGTCTCTTCTTAGCTCTTGTTTTTTCTCATGCAAGAGCTTGCAGAACAGATGTTTATGACTTTTTTGTTGTGTTTTCGAACCATTAGGATCGGTTGTATGTATCGATAGAAGGGGTGTGTAATCTATACCAATAGGCAATCTCATGAGCTTCTCAGTTAAGCAGCCAATCTGGTTAAGGCTAATCCGCAGCCGATTTCCGCTCCTGTTTGTTTCGACGGGCAAGTTGTATAAATCTGTAGGAATGGCAGTTGACAAGAGACATTCAAGGTTTAATAGTCTATGGTCGCTATTGGACATTTGTTGGACGTGCAGTGAGTTAATCTTTGGCTCAAACACTCTTGAAATCCAAAAATAATCGATGATACTATGTAGGTGCTCTCTATGCCAAGTTGGTTGTGCTGGATTATCACCTTTGACCGCACCATTAACCATTATACAATCACGTATTTTCATTGCCTTTGACCATTGTTGAGCTCTGACTCCAATCTGATCTTTGGGAATCAGATGGTAAGTCTGATCCTTTGGAGCATATTTAAACCAGGTGCAATTTAAGTCTCCGCAGCAAATAATTGTTAAATTGCTGTGTTTTAAAATTGCGTTATCCATTAGAGAGCATACAGCATCTATGAGTACCTTCGAGCTGATATTAGCCGCATTCCAGTAGCAGTTTATGATTAGAAGCGATGTCCTTATTAAGTCAGCATTGTCGCACATTGCGTGCATAAGTGTACCTTGAACAAAAGGATTGGGATTAAATGCTTCTGGTGTGGACCAGTTTTGTGACAGGCGAACCATAGTTATAAGTCCTGCGCTTGGGCGCCCATGGGCATTTTTGATGGCTGGATTGATTAAGGTAGTAAAGCCATCTCTCAGGGGGGCCTCAGACAACCAAGTCTCCTGTAAACAGATGGCAAACACCTTTTCGAGAGGAAATTCAAAGTCATTAAATAAGTGGCTGAACCCTCGAGTGTTCCAAGAGAGAATTGAATGAGGAGCCTCCACTGTTGTCAATCATGGCTAAACTTGAGCATGTACTCTCGAACGGCTCACATAGTTCTTCTTTTGGTGCTTTATGTGGCCGTGGGTACCTACTATAGTTAGATGCTTTCGGAAGTTTGCAACGTCTTCAACTTGTTTAGCGAGCAGTTGCTTGTCGGACTTCTTATCGGAATTATTTACGATGTCAGTCTCAGGTTCACTTGAAATTTCGAAGCCAAACATCAAGAGGTCGTCTGCAGCTTTCAATAGAGTATTACGAACTCCCCATGAAGCGATGTGTAACAGGACGGAGTCAGAGCATTGCTCTGTTACATATTCAACTATTTGGAGGTCCTCAGTGACAATCAGCCGCAGAGGAGGAATGTGTTTGAACAACCTTAGCACATTAGTCCGGTTCAAATTTAACTCGTTGTCATCACCCAGAATGTTTTGTAATCTCAATTTATGATTACTTTTTGATGTTTGCCGGGAACTTTTCTCAGCATCCTTGAAATTAGAAGTGAGCTGCAGTTTGCGCTGATTTAGCGTTAGTTTTGGGTTGAGACTGAGACTCGTTAGAGCAGAGTCGGCAGGCCCTCCTTCCGTCGCACACCGCCTTGAAGAGAGCTCAACATTTCGCCGCTTGGATATAACACTCTTAGCCGGAAAAGACTTATGTCGTGGAGGCTGAGGCGAAGGCAAGCTTGCCTCGCCGCACAATTTAGACCTTTCGTCATCACCTGAGATCGAATAAGTTGACAAGTCACATAGGTCAATCGAAGGAGAATTAACTGATGCGGCAGAAGAACGGTCCTCCGAAATTATACGCCGCCGCTTCACTCCAAGTTTCAAGGAAGAGGGTTGGCCAATGCGTTGTGACTGTGCATTCTCAGTGCAAGATTTCATGTTACGCTTAAATAGGCCTACTCTAGGTGGAGTGGATAAGTTCCTGATGAAGCTTTTGGTGGATGAATGTATGCCTTGCTTTGGATTAGGGCATGATGTCATGGTTTTTCCCTTTCTCAAAGGGACTGTAGATTTTGCATTCTGCGTGCCAACATTCCTTTTTGGCACCGCACCCAGATCACCTGTTTTGGCTGGACCTGAGAAAATGCCGAATGATGAAAATGGATTATTAAGTGGAGCTAATTGAAGCGCTGGAGGCTTTGAAGAGTCAATGTCCTTTAGAGGGCCTGCGTCGATAATTACAGATGACTCACTTTCTAGTAAAGGTTGACTTGCATCAAATGAAGGTTGTGGGATTACCTTTGCCAAGTCATTTGTGCTTGAATTTGCTGTACGTGCACTGGATATAGAAGTATTTGCTGCGTCTTTTGAGTCAGAGTTCTGTGAGCTTACAGCCAAAGAAGGAGGCATCAAATGAGTATTCTTAGCCAATGAACAAGTGTGCTTACACACATTAGCTTTTCCGATTGTGGTAGGTGGAGATAGGCTATTGGCTATATCTGCAGTTACATCCTTGAGATCTGTTAACAGGGTTTCATTCCTCTTTTGATTAGTTGAGATGACCTCGCTGATATGCGATTGCCAACGAACTCTTAAGCCTTCTTCAGCTTGCATTTGATCTTTTGAAAATGTGATGAAATTATCAATTCTTTCAAGTTTTGACATAAGGTTCAATAGCATCGCTCCTTGATCGCGAATGGTTTCATTTATAGACTCATACAGTTTTACAAAAGGAATCATTGCTTGCGAGGAAGCAGCAAGCACGTTGTTGTGAATTTGAATTGCAGCGGCAACTGATAGACTGGATTTGGAGCTTGGAGTTTTGCAGGATTCATTGACAAGGCTCGAATCATGTGATAAGTCCTTGCTTGGAGTGTGGAGTGCAGGTAAAGACACAGGAGTCGTACTAGCACTCACTCTTTTTTTACTCAATTTCCCATCTAAACAGGTGCCCGCTTGTTGCGGTATATGAGATTTCTTTTGCTGACCCTTCTGAGGCGAAAACTGCGTCGACAGTCGTGCCGGAACTGAGAGAGCACTAATGTCAGGATCTAAGGGCTGACCACTCAGGTTCAGTGCTGGGATCCGCACTGTTAGACTGGGTGAGTCCTTCATCAGGGGAGCTTGCAGAGGTACATCGGAACTGTTGGTAGGGAAGGTTTTTGGAGGCACTTTAGGAGTATGGCTTATATGAGGAGCATTGGGCCTCTCCGGGCACTCATGTTGAGATGAGCGGGCAGAGCCAGAACTGGCAGTGAGTGAGTCTGCACAGTTAGAGTTTACCGAAATGATTGTGTCACGACGTGGATCTGGCTGTGGCATCCAGTGAATATTGGAGGCGGAAGCTTGCGAGAGCATTCTCGACTCTTGGGTTGAGTCGTCTTTTGCACGTGGACCTTCAAGGTGAAGAGCAGAATTCTGTGGACAGAGCGTGATGGAGGATGGCGCTTCAATATCTTCTGCATGTTTTGTCGGAAGGATAACTTCGTTCGATTTCACAGCTCGAGACGGGGCAAGAAAAGGAGCAGTAGATGGTTGTTCCTGGACTAAAGTATCTGCACACATGATTTCCGCATCCGTTAAGTCGAAAGGGAAAAGGGGGATGTCGCTAGATACAATTTGCATAGAGGGGAGTGCATCTTCCGGGCCTTCCTCCACAGGCGGGGCTGGATTTAAATTTGCGAGAGAGAGTAGCGGTATTGGGCGTAATACCTTTTCTTGGATTGCATCACTGTGCGTATAACTCAGTGGGGTATCGGTAGTTGAGGGAATTGAATCACCGAGGACAAGGTCATGGTTTGCTGCAAGATGTACTTGAGCGGTTATATTGTGAGAAACAACAGGTGCAATTAGATCAACAACTTGCTTGCTTACCTTTGCACAAGTCTTAATTTTGCCTGGCATGGCAGTCCAGGGGTTCAACATTCGTCGCTGTTGTAATGTATTGAGTCTTGTCTGAGGGCCACGAGCCGGAGAGGGCGCCGCTACCTTTGGGGAGTCGACCATGTTCCAGAGTCGTACCAGCGAACCAGCAAACAGCCAAACAGCCGCTGTAAAGATGCACTCGCCCTTCACACACGAGGGCTTAATATTACACATTGATTAGACTCCCCTTCATAAAGAAAGACCTGTGAGATCACTGACACAGGGAAGGATCAAGATTCAATAGTGACAGGACAAGTCTTGAACCAGATCTAGCGTGTATGGGAGCAGCCCCATCTAGCATTAACCTGAACGGGGCTCACTTTTATTGCCTTTGAAGCTTTGTTGGCCATTGGCAGAACTGATCTTGACTTTAGGGAAAGTCACAATGTTCAGCTTCTGGGGGTCATAATTCAGATGAGGACTCTTCCATTGACCGATTGTTATTTGAGCTGGTTAGGTTTCTTGTGCCCTCAATTGCTGATCATTGTTGATGAGTTTAATTTTAATGTAAGCACCTGCAGCAGGCTCAATGACTTGTTGGGCTGGGCATACCATCTGTAGGGGGCAGTGCTGTGGTGGAAGTAACCAATGGGCATACATTTCAGCACATATTCGCACCTGAGGAAGGGCGCTCAGCCAATCAGGTGGCTGGAAGAGCAGACAAGAAAACACAATCCCTGTCCTTCCCAGGGTGGTGCTTCTTTTTAATTCCTTTTTTAATTGCAGGGAGGCAACAGAGAGCATCTCCTCCGGCTGGCGGACCGTTAATGGCCATGTCCGCTCTCCTGGCAGGGCATGAAAGCCACAATCAGCCCTTTGACATATGGCAGAAGTTCCAGGGATGAAGCTACCATCCCCTGTGCACCAAGTGGCATTGCCCATTTTTGGGGAGGAAAATATATATTATAAGCATATCTCCAAGCTGTTTAATGAGATAGAAGTCATTATTAAAGAAAGGATCATCTATTCAATTCTAGTAGATCTGTAACGGATACATGGTTCCTTTATTGGCTAATGTTCAGTGAAGCAAAAATAAAACGAGCCCTTGAGGGCAGGAGATGCAGAATGGTTTTCAAGTGAAACTGAACCTAAAGATATGCAACACGTATCAGCCTATTTCTGGTATACATATGGACATCAAGATGATTGGCAGAATTATGCCAAACAGATCGATAACAGCGATACCTTCACCGATAAATAATTTACTGGGGGTTCATCAATTCATGTAACATCATTGGCATGTATTGGCACTGATGGAAATTAAAGGACTCGACACTGAAAATACATTTCACGAATGGGAATGGAGCTATGCGTCAAAACCATGGAAACATGTGGATTGAAATGGGATTTGTAAACAATCTTGGGTTTGTGTATGGCAACGCTTTATGAAAGGAAACTTGAGCAGGCTATAGTCCTCATTGAGTACATTTCTACAGGAATGACTGCATGCGGGACTGGCATTGCCACATGTGGTAGTGCCAGGAATCCATCAATTACCAGAAATCCTCCCTGGTGGATGCAGGTTTCCAGAAGCGGCGCATGTGGTATTTCCGTAAATCTGCATGTGTCATTTTGAACATTTTTAAATGCCATTGCCACCCTTTTTGGACATTGGAAATGGATTGTGCACAGCAGCAGATCAGACTTCCAATGCTCAATGATTTGAATGCACCAAAGTGTGAAATATAACCCATGCCGTTTCATTAGTAAGTGGGAGATCACCACCCTTGTGCATCCCAGTGCATAAGCCTGTACATTTTAAAATCCTTACTTCCGCTTCTTGGGTCAGGGTTAAATATAGAGTGCAATATGTGGGGTATTTAAACTCAGATTCTTGTGGTAAGTACTGCGTATGGTGTATCTGTGGAATACTGCCCACTATAATATGAAAAGGTCCATAATCTGGGCATGTGGAAAAACAGGCGGTCTTTGTAAATGCTACCTGTTTTTACCATTTCCGCCAAACTCATAATGAGGGACTAGGGCGCCATAATCTGTTTTTTTCCCAATAAAGGAACAAAATGAAGGCAGAAAGTGTTTTAATATTTTTCGGAAGAATTCAGTACAGGATGTGCCTTCAATGTGTGATGTTGAAAACCGGTTGAATCTACATCATCTAAAAGGGCGGTAGTACCTTCCACTGTGTCACCCCAATATTAAAGTCACCTATTAACAGGCATCAATAAGAAAGGACCGAAAGGGAGAGTGAGGATATGTTTTACAAGGCATTCAGGTTTGAGGGACAGCAGTTTGCCAGCGCATGAGTGAATCAGCGATGGAGGGCTGACTTTGAGATGACCCTTTTCCGAGAGCGGCCAGTTCACAGGCTTGTGTGGATGCAGGCAGATGAAGCAACAACCAGGAGGCTTAAGGGCCAACTTCGAGGGTCCAGTAGGCCACTTTCCCATCAAAAATAGGATACCAAGAATAGTTGCAAGGGTAAAATCATGAATTTTGATTGCGAAAAAATAGCAGAGCGCACGTTGAAAAGAGTGCAGGATAATATGTGACTTGGCTCCAAAGATGAGAGTCCTTAGAAGTGATCAATGTCACACTAATTATAAAGACTACCTTTCAATGATCCAGGTTTAATCATTCAAGAGACAAAATTGTGTCGCCTTGTGCGTCTCTGTTAGTGCCCCAAGGCCGTCGCCTTAGTGTGCTACTGTTACACTGACCCTCCCTCAGTATCACATGAGTTCATTTGACAGGCAGATACTTGGTCTTACCAGCCAGTCAGTACAGCAGATATTCTAGGAGAGTGGACTAACTGAAGCAGAAACAACATTCATCTCCCCATTTTCTGCCAGTCACTTGGGCCGTCCAGAGTACTGTCACACAGGAGAATGAGTGAAACTCTTTGTTATGCCCTGCTGTCATGTTAGTTTAATGAGTAACCCACTTTCTGCCATTTTAAAAGATTATTGGAGCTTCAGAATCTGAAAGTGGTGGGGTAGGGGACCAACGAGGGAGCAGGGGAGCTGGGCAAGGTTGCTTTTTTACAATTGATATGTGTAGACCCGAGAAGATATGGTACTCTCTGGTGTGTAGGATTTAGATCTTTTTTAAAGCAGTGGTTAATCTGCACTTTGGATTGCTAATGTAAAATGTTTGTGAAGTGTTCTGTGCTGTCTTCAGCACAGGGGTTTAAGGAGTGTGGCGAGTTGTGTTGGTGTCGCTGGTGCGTGTCTGTGCTGTTTAGGGAAATTTAGAGCAGCCACGTGTCTTCAGCTGGTGGACATACATTGTGTAACCTGTTTTGTTTCAGTGCAGGAGTTGGGAGTCTAAGTGTGTGATCACTTAGGGTGGGGGAAATAATGATTGTTGGGTGGTTATTGTTCATATATTGGAATACTAGAGGGACCATGTACTTAGCTGAGGCCGATTATGAATAGGACTATATCAAGTCCTTGTAACCAGTTTCTACAAAGCCTTTTCTTCACTCCTAGTACACTAATGTGTCGATCACAACAGATACCTCGTGAGCATTGCTTGCCATTTGCCTTCTTATATTCATTAATAAAAACACAAATTAATATATATATATATTTTACACATTTCTTCAAGCTCACCCTGTCTCTTTCCATCTAAAACTGCCACACACATACTCTTCTTACGAACTCCTCTTAGCACAAACACAAATCATATGATTTATCTTGTTGGTGGGGGGAATACCAGGTATACCAGAGCAAGGCTGGGGGGTCAGCGGACTTCGAGGGCCTACCACCCTCCCCAGAATAATCGGAGGACTCAGTCAACGGCAAGTGCAAACTGTGGTTTATTGTAAATAAAACCAATAGGGATCAATACAAGAAAACAGGAAGTCTCCACTACATCTCAATGTTCCAAGGTGTGCACATCCATTTTTGTGTGACTCTGGCGTCATCATTGGGGCCTTGCCCCAAAACACCTATCAGTAAGAGAGATTGGCTATTGAGAATGGTATTACCTATAGATGTTATTCTACTTACTCTTGCACGTCAGGTGGCTGGCCTGTACCGTCCCCAAGAAACTATCTATTACATTGTTGCAGAGTAGTGGGCTTACCATTGGTTTGTGCCCCTTACCATCCACCTCTGGGCTTCTAAACTGTTATTAGTTAGAGCTGATCTCCCCAGGTCTGGGACTCGATCCCATTCTCAACTTGCTGTGCACCTCTTCAAAGTGATGTGAACGATTATGTGTCTGTATTGTAACTTGCGTGTACCACCTTTGCCTATGAGAATATGCTCCTCACATCGCAACACTTGTTGCAGTCTGTGTCTGGTTTGCTGGTTTGCTGGGATCAGCTCCTCTTTCCCACCATGGATGACTGCCTATTGTCTCGTTTGGCTGTACCACGTGTTTAGGGACCTCAAAATTTAGCTCTGCAGCTAACATTTATGAGGATTTATTCTGCTTTTCTGCAGCTGGCCCCTTGTCATCTGGTGATTGGAATGTGTCCTTGTATCTCTGACCTTGGCTGATAACTGTCTTGCACATCTTGCTCTCTGTGCAGCCTGAATCAGCTTTTGCTCATCTCATACTCAGTGGCTTGAGGCTTGCTGTAATTTTCCTAACCATTATAATGTGGTTTCTACATTGTCCATGTTATGCTAGGTTCACTATATATTAGTCACACATGGTCCTGTCAGGTTCCATATATATCCCTGTAGTTCCATAGGGTTATTCATATTAAACATCTGCAAGCTTGTTCAGGATCTCTTGTGCCTTGCGGTTCTGCGTTACTGTATTTATCTAATGGAAAAATAATAAAAGTATTGACAATATGTATATATATCGGTCCTCTCATTATGTAACTGTGCACTTATGCTCATGTATACAAGTGTGTGTTTGTGTGATGCAGTGCAGGACTGCGAATGTGCTTCATGTCTAACGCTGCTGCGTCGTGGAGTCACTAGTGATGTCAGCACTGTGACTTTGTGGTGCTCAGTCAAGGCTGTTCATATAGGCGTCTCTGTCCACGATCTCCGGTTCTTCTCCCACACATGTAAAGATTTGCATTTTATTCGGTCTGTATGGCTGGCTGAAAGGATACCTCTCTGTGTGCTTGTTAATCATTGGTGCACTTGGGATTCGTCCGAAATAAGATAGGTGGCTGCGAGCATTTCTGGCCTTTCGTCTCGTCATGAGCTTGGGGGGCATAGAGGGTATCTTAGTTATCAAGCAGTATCCATATCATTACATTTATTTTACAATCTTAATCTGTAACTATGCTGTTCTAATCATCAGTCTGACGTGTTTCATCTCTGCGCTAGCATTATGCTGAATTCCTCACATGGCAGGCAGTACAGCGTAAACCGTGAATTTTATTCATTCAAACTGTGTCTGCTTGCTTGTTGTGACTCCTATTCTGAAGTGAATCACGGTCTCATGTTTCACCCACATTCACTCTTTGTTACACTTTGCACATCGTTTAATGGATGCTCCATTTGCAGCGATTCATCTGTTCACTACTCTTATACCAGTAGGGAGTTAAAGGGGGGTATGCACAGATGTTCTATTCCTTTATCCTTTCGAACCATTAACTACTGGTTTCATTTTGGGACAGCCTCTTTTGACTCAACACCTGCTCACCGTCCGGTTCAATATTCGTTACCACACCCCACCCAACAGACCATGGAAAAACAACAGGGGTCACAAGATTTATCACTTTGGAAACATCACAGTTGGTCACATTCATTTGTTTATATCCATGCAAACCATTTTTTAGTTTAGTTTATTTATTTGTAGAGCGCACCAAGCCCCAGGGCATTTGGGCGCTTGTCTTACATTTTACATGATTGAATACTCTTATCTTACAATTTGCAATATCTCACACAGGTAATTTAGTTCCATACAGAGGCTTAGAAAGGTTTAAATTACATAATTACATATTTACAATGGATTCCGTAAAATACTGACCTATGAGTAAAGTAGATATGATACAAGTGCAAGGCACTTCGCGGGTAGGCAGTGTCACCGGGAGCTGCCATTTTCTTGCGAGTAGAACCCCAGCTTTACTTTCTTTCTAAACAGATGGTAAAATGGTTCAGATTTTAGGGATAGCAGCAGTACATTCCAGCTTTTTCCAGCTAATACCTGGAAGCTGATCCCTCATGCTCTTTGTAGATTGAACCTGGTAATTTTGAGGCAATGAGTCTGAGCCGATCTAGTGGGGTGGGAAGGTGTGTTGCGTGAGAGACAGTTGGGCAGATATTTGGGTGCTAGATTAGCGAGACATTTAAGTGTAAGTGAGACAGTTTTCAGTGTGATTCTTTTCTTGACAAGTAGCCAGTCTAGATTACATCTAGTTTCAGATATATGTTGTGATCTTGTCATGTTTAATGCTGATCTGATGGCATTGTTCTGTATGACTTGCATTTTATCTAGGTTCCGTTGGGCGGATCCTAAATAAAGTGCATTACAATACTCGAGTTTGGACATGACTAGGGCTCTGGCTATTGTGATGTAGTTTGCAGTAGTGATGAATGGTCTGCAGGCCGTAATCAATTTGCAGGTGTAGGATGAGGAGGAGGCAATAGCATTAGTTTGTCCAGTTAAGGTGAGGGCTGAGTCGATGTAGATGCCTAGGGTTTTTACATCCTTAGATATTTTGATTGTGTTCCCATCAATTTTGAAGGATGTGAATTGTTCATATAATTTACTAAGCTTTGCTGGGGTTCCTAGAAGGAGCAACTCTGTCTTCTCACTAAAACATAGTCCATGCTTGGCCATCCAAGCTCATATGATGATGTAGATGCCGTTTAGGGTTTTACTATCTGTATCATAGTGTCCAGTGATGAGGATGAGTATTTGGTGTCATCAGCGTAATTGGTATGGGTGACACCCAAATAGTCAAGGTCATCAAATAGAGGCTTTGTGAACAAATTATATAGTGTAGGGGACACGCAAGATCCTTGGGGGACTTCACAAGTGACAGCTGATGGTTCTGCGGAGGCTGATGGTGCGAAGACCCTCATAGACCTGTTGTTTAGAAAGGACTGGATCCAAGTTTTGGCTTTGTCCGAAAAATGTTCAGCGGAAGTAAGATGGTTGCAGAGTATTTTGTGGTTTACTAGATTGAATGCTGGTCTAGAAGGAGGAGTGGAGGCAGTTTGCCCTTGTCTTTAAGGGTTTGGATTTGGGTCTTGAGATCAATCAGAGCTGTTTCAGTCCCGTGTCTGGGTCTGAACCTTGATTGTCTGAGACCAAGAAGGTTGTTTGATTCTAAATGTTGTTGAATCTGCAGATATGCTGCTGTATCCAGTATTTTCAAAGGAAAGGGTACTGTGGTGATGGGTCTGTAGTTTGAGGGGTTGTTAGGGTCTAAGGTTGGTTTCTGTAGTAGTGGGAGTGCCTAGGCATCTTTTAGGTTGTTGGGTACAATGATGGAATTGAATCATGGGTTGATAAGGGATGTGATGAAAGGTGCAAGTTCCTTGACTGCCACTTTAATGATAGGGGCAGGGAAGATATCTCCCTGGAATTTGGAGGGTTTTAGTTTCAAGATGATGTCCTCAACCTCTTTGATGGAGAGTGGGGAAAAGTTAAATTGGTTGTGGGTGTTCACACTAGGTGTTGGGCGAGTGGGAGTGAGTGTTGCAGTGGTGATGTTGGCTTTTTTCGCTTCTATTTTACTTTGGAGCATTGAGATTTTATCTTGTAATACCTTCTGGATATTAGTGCACCAGGAGATGTTTTTGGTGCAAGTGTCTGGTGCTGGGGCAGGGGATTCTAGCTCTTTAAGTATGTTAAAGAGTTCCTTGGTGCTAGATTTAGCTTTGGAGATACAGTCACTATAATTGTCTTTTTTTGGCCTGGACAATGGCTGTTTTGTAGTTGAGCAAGGTTGCTAAAAAGTTATAATTGTTAGCTAGTGAGGGGAGAATTTTCCAGTGGGCTTCTGTGTTTCTTTTTAGTTTTCGTAGGGCTCTGAGGTGTGGAAGGAACCAGGTGTTTCGATGCACCCGAGGTTCAGATTTGCACAGTTTTAAAGGTGCTATGGTGTTGATGGCGTTGAATAGTGTGTGATTATAAAGGTCAACTAGGTCTGTGGGGTCAGTGAATGTCATGGGGGAGTTGATGATTGGCTGTAGTAGGGGTAGAAGTTTCTCCAATGTTGTATTGCGTTTGTTTCTAGTGCTCATCGGTGGGGCGATGTTTATATGGTTGGGCTGGTTGCCCCCCTTGATGGTGAAGGAGATAAGGTGATGGTCGGACCATGCACAAGGTGTGTTGGATAGAATCTTTATGTCACAGTTGAGGTCAGCCAGCCAGTCTAAGATTCTACCTTTATTATGAGTAGGTTCAGTTATGTGGTGCAGGAATCCTAATTCAGTGATTGTATTCACGAGTGGGAGTGCCTTAGGGTCTTTGGGGTCTAGAAGGCTTAGGTTCATGTCACCCATAAGGATAACTTGTGATTTAGTCTTGGTGTTGGACGAAAGGAGGAGCGGCATGTCCTCTTCAATGTGGAAGTGGGGCCGGGGGTCTATATATGATGTGGATAGTGATCGTGCGGGATGGAGAAATTGGAAGCTTGATGGATAGTAATTCTGCAGAGGGCATGCTTTGGTTAGCAATGATTCTTAAGCCTAGTGACGTTTTTGAGATAAGGTGATGCCCCCACCTTTGGATGAGTTGGATTCTCTGTTGTATCGGATGATGAAAAAATTGTCTGGAATAGCGCGAGAGAGAGAGAGAGGGTCCTGATGCATCATGGAGCCAGGTCTCTGTGATGGCTAGAAAGTCGAGGTTAGTAGTCTCGGGAGAATAGCTCAGCGGCAACGTGCTTGCCTTGGAAGCAAGACGACACAGAGCAATACTGGTTCAATCCCCGGGTCCGTGCTTAGAAACCTCTGGGTATTAAGCGCTTTATAAATAACCTATCATGTCATCTAGATATGTAGTTGGCAATATCTAGTGCATGGGCTGGCATTGATCTGGCATTAATGAGCGCCCCTGTGACCGAGGAGGGGATATTGTCCAGTTTACCATTCGATTGTGAATTACTTTCTATAGATATGGGTGCGTTGTTAGCTGGTGAGCCAATAATATTGGTGGTGTATTTGAGATTCGGACATGAGTGAGTAGGCTGAAATCTGGATCTGAGTCTGTGATTTCTGCATTGAAAAGAGCAGGGCTGATAGGTTCTGGATGTAGAAGAGGGTGGGTTATGCCCACGTGTTTGTGATGTTTGAGTGGGGTTGTTCAATGATAGTGTGGTCGAAGGCAGGCGAGCTGGTGTCATTTGTGGACCAGATTTTGGTAATCTGGGGTGTGTTGGGTCTGGTACAGGCAGGGTGGTGGGTGTGATTATGGGCGCTGTTAGAAGGCGAGGTGAGGAAGGCTGAAGACAGTATGTGGTCTGAGGGGGGGTCAAGGACATGGATAAGCAGGCAGACACATGGTGATCTAGAGTTGGAGAATATGTCCATGGCGGGTAGTGTGTAGTTGCTTCGCATGGACGAAATTGGAATGGGTGAGTAGTCCTTAAATGTAGTAAGGATGTGGAGGTAAGTTAAGAATGTGAGTGGCATACACATGACTGATCGCCTTGTGCGCAGTGTCTGTATAGTATGATCTGATTTCTAATTCAGATTCAATGATAACTATTGATAATAGTGAATAGTAGTTTTCTCCAGCCTTTATGCCTTGTTATGCCATATTTGGTGATGTTAGTCTAAGCAATGCAACTTCAGCTGACACTATGCCATGGCACAAATACAGGGTCCACAGTTTCAAGTCAGTTGCCCGTGACCTCCCTTTTGACAGCCCGCTGACACCTCAAGGGCACTCCAAACCAACTATAGCTCCGCCCAGTCCTGCGTGGTATCATGGAACCATGCCGCTGTATGTGCAAGATGAACTTACCGGTAAGTACCATTAATAATGTCCATCGTGCCTTTAAATCCTATCAGGTTTTGGGACAGTGCCACTGTCCCAGCGTGCTTTATGGTAATGTGACTAATTCACAGAAATATTCCTTGGTATCACGGGGACCCCGATAAAGTAATGGCCCGCCCACACATTGTCCCTGAATATAACCCCCCCTAGTCGCTCCCGTGGCCGCAAGTAATAAGCAGCCTGTTTTATGGCGATGGCATCAAAGCCGCTGTAAGGCTCTGCGTGACACGTGACACCTTTGAATTCCCTCTCACGCCACAGGCAGCATACGGCCTAAACACACAGGACACCGCGGTATGAATTCGCTCACCCGCGAGATGTTTTGCGCTTCCCTGGGGTTTGTGATCAAGCATTTGAATTCAGAAACAGTGTGAGATTCCCGGTCCACGCTGCAGCAGAAACATGCATTTCATGTTTTAAAAGACCTTGAAATTTGAATATTGATTCATGCTAATGTCAATGTGCCCGGGTCTCTTTAGAAAAAGGTTACAGGGAAAATCAATTATTTTCTTCTTTTTTTGCAGCAGCAGATGAATGGATTGCAAATGTGATGCCCACGCGAGCGGAATGTGTGATCTGGCGGCAACATGGTGAATTCTAAGCCAGCTGCACGCGGAATACGCACTGTGTTTTCGCATAACATTTTAGTTTAATGATACGCTCAATCGTAAATCCCCAAATGCATACTAGCAGGAGTGTTACCCAGGGGTGAGCTGGGAACCAAAGGAGCTCCATATGACACATTTTCAGCAAGCCCAACCCTTTGCCTATGGAAACATTTGGAATTACCAGACAAAAGAAGCCCAGGGGGCAGAGAGAGGCCTGGGGGGAAATCTCAAGAGTAGGCCAGTCCACCCCTGGCGTTACCACAACCAACCACGGTGTATACATATAGCCTATCATCGTGTGCCTGAACAGAAGAGGGGAGATCCTCACCCCAATGTGCGGTAATGAAAAAGAGTCTTGCCAGATGAATTCTCCATCCCAACAGCAGCTATGTGTCTGCGAGTCCTGTGAGGTTCACGCTCTGC
Organism: Ambystoma mexicanum; assembly: GCF_040938575.1. Classification (NCBI taxonomy): domain Eukaryota; kingdom Metazoa; phylum Chordata; class Amphibia; order Caudata; family Ambystomatidae; genus Ambystoma; species Ambystoma mexicanum. Next base: position 423,701,600 of record NC_090928.1, on the reverse strand, counting down.
AGGATTAGCAGCTGCCAACAGCACTGATCCACAATCAAGCCCCATAAAACGATATGCAAACACGTACTGTAAAAATAAAATTAAAAAAACGTTTGAAAGAGCATTTAAAAGGATGTGCAGAAGAAAAATAATCCGCTTGTCAGAGGCATGTAATCAGGAAAGCAGCACGCCCGGGAAGGGATGCCTTTTGAAGTGTATCAATCAATGGAATGATGGACTCCATGTACACCCCAGTATTCTAACTGCTGCACCGATATGCAGGCAAACTTCCATTTCTTGTGTTGGGATGTGGGTGTCATGTCTTACCGACCCCCTTCTCTCCTGATAAAATATTACACCACAACATTTGTCAAGTGTTGGCAATAAAAGGCCGTAAGTTTTTATTGTTACAGATATGGCTGTGGAGCATAAACAATAATCGCATATCGTAATAATATAGTACTTTTGGGCACCGGGTCCTGAGGTTCCACCCTCAGGCCTGTGCTGCCTTCTTTGTCCCATGACTTGTTGTGGCCACCGTACAGTGTCCTGTATTTCCTTCCGTTGTTCTTATCCCTTTTTCTGCGGTGGGAGGGTTGGCGGAAAAGAAAAAGATAGAGGAAGACGTTGAGTGCACCGCAAACTTCCTAGAATGTTTGGGTCCCCGTGCAGGGTCCACAAACAGTCTGTCCTTGTCTGGGCTGGAAGCAGCCCTTACATAGGACCCAAGGTATCCCCTGGGTCATTGTAGTGTATCTGTGGGGGCTGTGAAGCCAGTCCTCAGGCTTTCAGCCGACAGTCTGAGCCGCTGAGGGGGGCTAATCATTGTTGTTCCCCTGCCTGGCTGACATTGCATCCCCTGGGTGCTTAGCACCCCTTTGTTATTGTGGAAGGGTGAGGTGTTCTTTCACACCTCACCTTTGTAGCGCTGAAACTGTGTGTCTCCTGGGTTGGAGGAGAGGGGAGCTGAGCCTTGGGGCAGGGCTGCTGCCCCTCTCCTTGGCCTGCTGCCATGGGGCAACAGTTACCCAGCTTCGCTTGCGGCTGCCCGGCAGCGTTGCCCATAAGTGATCCCATGCAGATCTCAGCTGCATTGAGAGAAACAGATTTAAAATTGTAGCTGAACATCTTGGCCTCTGCGTTCATGGTTTGGGGGTCATGGGGTTGCACAATATCAAAGGTTCTTGTAGAGAGGGAAAAGACAGCCTGACAAAGAGTTGAGTTTATAACTTTATTAATGGGTAAGGAGCGGAGGGAAAGAACAGGCGAGGCAGCAATGCGGGAGCTTCTGTCTGATCCCAACCTTCATCCTTCCAACGTTCGGTGGCTCGCGCTGGTCACGCGGAGCAAGACCCGCGCGAGCCAGGATGTGACAATTCTGTAACAGTCAGAGGGACATAGAAGCATGCAGCTACTATAAGTGTGAGCCACATTTGGACATGTCGCTTTTTACAAGGAAGCGAGGGAAAGATGGAAGGGATGCTGTTGTTTACAGCGGGGAGAAGGAGCTGGCAAGAGGATGCGTGGAGTGTGGGCAGTGTGTTGCGGGCATTGACTATTTTCAATCACCTAAGAGACTTATAGGGTGATGACATTAGCAGAAATGAAAGAGAATACAATACATGGTTGCAAAGGGACCAATACTGCTTCGAGGATAAAGGAAGGAGTTTGGGGGTGAGAGTGAAGATAGGTAACAAGGTGATTGAAGTTGTTGGGCTCAGCAGTGCAGAGGGTGGGAATGAGATTAAGGGGGTCCTTCTTGTATGCTGTGAGGCATAGAGGGGTGCAAGATTTGTTAAATTAACTGAGGTAGACCTGCAAAGTAGCTTTTAGTTGGTGGATCTCTGCAATAACCCAGGGCTAGGGATAAGGGATAGATTTTAAGAAGATGCAGGAGAAGAAGTGTTTTTTTGAAAAAAAGAGCTCAGGGCTAGGTTCAAGTTTTTAAAGCGTATTCAGTGGAGCAGTCATGGGAAGGAGAGAAGGCTAAGATGGAGGCTCTGACATCAAGAAATTCTATTAAAGGTTGTATAAACGGGGCAAAACACCAAAAGCCAGAGAAAAGCAAGGCCAAAGTAAAGCAAATTTCATGGAATGAAGCACATGGTACTGGGAAGAGGCACAGAGAAATAAACTGATGTGCTGAGCTGAGGAATGCAAAGTTACCGTGCAAATAATTATCATACCTGAACTAGAGTCAATAACGCCTTGGGAAATGAAACAGAGTGCCAGGTTCTTGGACTGAAAAGTTTAGTAACACCAATGATAACAGTGAGAGACGTAAATGCGTGCGTGGAACAGTAGTCATACGCTCCAGAGACAAGAGGCGTGAACACTTGAAACACTGGGAGGCGCATCCACGCCAAGTGGAATAAGTGCTAAAAGTGAGAGAACTAATGCATGTTGGAGCATAAATCATGACAATCAGGAAGAAAATAACTTTGAATACGTGAAACATTGTGACCCAAAATCTAGGCCTAGCCGAAGCTTTGAAGCAGAACCCGCTCTAAGTTTGCAAATATTTGAAGCAGAACCTGCTCTAAGTTTAACAAGCACTTAAAGAATACAAACTGAAAACACAATCTATTCTCAATCTAACAATTGATGGAATAGCAAATTACTTTTTTTTATTATGAAAAATCTATTCTAAATCTAACAATTACTGAAGGAATACAAACTAATTGTGTTGTGACTCACAAACTATACTAGATGTAACAAGCATGAAAGGAATCCAAAACGATGGTGGTGCTGAAGTAAAGTCTAGTCTAAGAATATATGCAGAGGTTTATTGGCAACCAAATCATATGTGTGCTAAAATGAACCAGGTAGGAACATGATACAAGTTATTCAGAAGAGGAAATCTAACTCTTGCCTAATATACGTTCTCCAAACACTGACAAGTTTTCCGAAGACATGTGCATCATGGAATCCATCCATACCCTAAACCAGACTAAAATGAATGAATGTTACTGCACCACCCAACTATAACTTTGATGGAAAGTTGGAGGATTCACCTCCAGTTATGAGCTTGTGGTAAATCTTCAAGCTTTCTGCTAAATTCCAGCAGTATTACTGAAACGGAATAACTGCTGCACTAATTCCACCAAAAATGTCAGATTGAGTTCTATGGAGTAAAAGAAAATGGAGATTTACACCGCTGCCACTTCTAATCTGGTGGTAATTCCGCTGCATCAAGTGGTGGTAACTGTAATACAGTTTGGTGGTATCTGGGTGAATTTACAGCCCAGATAACACATAACCTCGGAGGCCCATATGACTCTGATACCTGAAAGTGTTAAAACAAAGTTACAATGTTATAAGAGAGCGACAGAACAACAGCGACATGTTAAAGAAGCAGAGCTGTTTGATCCCACCTAGGGTGCACGAATTGGGACCCAGTAAAGCATCTTGGATCCAATGAGAAGAGACTATTTATATGTTGATAAAGACTCAACCCTATGTTTTATTAAAATACTTCTAAACTTTCTCCACAACTTTAGTCCATCTTTCAGGCTGGTAAGGAAAAATGGCACAAATGGTATCAGTGGTGGGATCAGTTCAACTTGAATTAGAGATCCAAACCAGACAATATAATACCATGTCACCAATAAAACAGAAGGGTGTACAACAATACCATTTCAATAATGCCTATTATTGTGTGTTATTCTATGTTTTTACAAACAAACTTACATATGTCAATGCCCCCCCAACCCATGGATTTTGGACCTCTGAGATAGGGGTTTGCACTGAAGCCATCCTTGCACATTGGAGCAGGATTTGTGGATGGAGATTAATTTCTTTCTATAACTTTATTGTATCAAATTGCCATAAAGGTTATTCCAGTATATTAAAAACACTCATAACAACATCAAAATATACAAATGTGAAACATGCATGTGAGGACATAATTTGAAATGTCTTTACACAACTATTCGAACTAGACACTACACATACCATCATTACCATAACTCTTTTTCACATAACATAGGTATGACCTTTTACCCAGGATCTAATGATATCATATTATTTATCTTACTTCAGAATCCTTTTTTTAAAAAAAAAAAAATATCCCATATAAAATGTACCTAAAGCAAAACCCATGTGCACATAAGCAGGAAAAAGAAACAAGACATCTATCATATGTTACTTCATGATATTGCACAGCAAGCAGTCTTCGGAGTCACCTGCAGCCCAACTCTTCATAAGGGGTAAAATGCTCTGAGATGGAATAAAAAAAAAAAGAAACACTTAAAAAAGTTAAGGGGCATATTTGTCAAACCTTTTGAGATTACATCCTTATAATTTGAATGGAATAGCTCTCTTGCACTGGGTAATATCGTTATTCAACATCATATGTGGATTATTCCAAAGGTTTGTGAGATCAAATGTTAGAATCATCTCGAATACATGTTTATGAGGATGTATGGCACTCATGTTGGCATCCACCTTCATAACTTAAACAACCAATACTTCCATGTGCAGGCAAGACACTGACCTGCTCAACTCATATGGGAGGATTTGGCTGCCCAAAGAAACGAGAGGTGAAGGAGCTGAATAAAACTGATGAGGGTATCAGAGGGTTTGGCTTGTCAGCAGAATCAACATCAGATACTCAAATGAACCTCACTCCCTCATGAGGCCTATAAAAACAGCTCCAACAAAACACTGTAACACATCCCCAGATTTCATCACAGCTCAGAAGAAGGTCCCCTTTATTTATTTTTTATTTTATTGGTCATTTGTAAGGTGCTTTATATAACAGAATTGTGTTTCAAAGCACCACAAGGCAAAAGGGGAAGGGAGCAGGGGAAATAATGACAGTGGCAAGAAATAAAGAGCAACAGTAATATATCTACAGTCATGGTCCTACTAGGCCTTTTAGCATTCGGCTGTGCAAGTGCATTGATGAAAAATGCAGGGAAGGGGGAAGAAAGGGGGGAGCAGAGGAGTTGACGACAAGTGCTGGAGGATGGCCCACGCGGGTAGTGCTAGGGGAGCCAGGAGGAGCATCTCAGGCTAAGTGCAAGTCCAAGCAGGAATCCATCGAAATGCTCAGAAAAAAAATCGAGTGTGAGAAAATGGCGAATTCGGCACCGAAAGAAAACTAAAACTAAAATGTCGATTAAGGGGAGCAGGGGTTGCAAGGGTGTCCTCTGCTTTCCTTACTCGACAATAATGGGTGGCAGGAGTTTCTCCCACTTCCCTAAAAAGTAATACAGGGGACAAATAAAGTTTAAAAAAAAGAAAAAAGAAACACACTGTGGCCGAAGGTCCCCCTCTCAATCGGGAGGCGGAGCTCGCGTTGCAGGGATATAGCTGTGAAGAGGAGCAGCGGGTAAGTTGGATGCAGAGGTAAGTATGGATGGTAGGGGAGTGAAGGGTGGGGGGGTAGTGGATTGGGGTTGATGTCCATGATTATTTCTATATGGGCATGTCAAATTCATGATTTTTCGAATTTGCCATTTTCGTGTATGAAATAATCGCATACATCTGTACAGGAAGCTCCCAAAGGTGGTGTCTGGAGCCACACGGCAGGCAATGCAGTGGGGGGGGGGTAATGGTAATGACTAGGAGGAAGGGTCTGAGAGTCTGTGGGGTTCATTAGGATCAGGCCACCCGTCACAGCAGCCGTGGGGTGATTAGCAAGGGAGGGTGAGATGGAAATAGGTAGAGAAGAGCAGAGTTTTGAGCAGTTGCTAGAATTTAAGGAGGTCCGGCTCAAATATGAGAGGGGCAAGGAGGCTTTTTCAAAGTGATGCACCAGCCGTGGAGAGAGATCTGTCCCCAATTCTCTGCTTATAGAAACGCTTGACAGTCAGAGAAATGGATTTAGAGGAGGATAGGGGTCTGGTACGGGAGTATTTCGGGAGGGGAGGTTGGAGATAGCATGGTCCCAGGCCCCAGGAGGCCTTGTGGATGTTGCAGGCAGTCATGAATTTGATCCTTGCAGCCCCCGGGAGCCATTGGAGAGATTTTAGGGCTGCAGAGATACGGTCCCTGGGCTTGAGACCATGGATAAATCTTGAAGCCTTATTCTGGATTAGCTGGAGGGGGCGAAGAGAAGAGAGAGCAAGATTGAGAAAGAGACTGTTGCAGTAGTCCACCCTGGAGAGGCCCAGAGCTCTGTAGAAATGGAGCTTCTGGGGAAAGGTGAGAAAAGAAAGAATGCCCCTGAGGAGATGGAGCTGCAAGTAGGACTTTTAGGTGAGGTCCATGATGTGAGGGGTGAAGACGAGAGCAGAGTCAAAGATGATCCCAAAGTTTTTGACCTCACAGGATGGTGGGGCTAGAGGCCCAAGGAGGGTGGCTAAAGGGTAGGAAGAAAGAGGGCCACATATGTCCCAATGAGGAGGATCTCTGTCTTGCTGGCATTGATACAGAGATCATTTGCTGGACACCATGGCTGAATGGCAGACAGACAGTCGGGATGAGGGAGAAGGAGGAGGGCAGGAAGAATGAAGTTTGAAAGAAAGCTGTGTGTCATCGGCATAAAACTGGAAATGAGGACAGAAGGAGGAGATCACATGAGCAAGAGTGGGAAGAGAGATATTGAAGAGCCAGGGTGATGTGATAGAGCTGGGGCACACCACAGGTAGAGAGGGTGGTGAAGGAGGAGAAAGGGCACAATTGTAACTGGGAGGGGTGGTTAGTGTGGAAATAGATCAGCCAGTCTAGTGCCGGGGTCACCTTATGAATGTCTGCTTTCGAAAAGGCAGTCCCTTATGAAGAAGGCCTAAATAAATTATCCTCCTCTTTCCATTCACTCCTCAGCACCACCTCACTCAACGACATCCTTAGAGCTGTCTCCTGCTGCCAAATGCTTCACTTGCTCTCTCCACTCCCTCTTTAAATCTTTTTCTGTCAACTCATCAGTTCCACCTTTCACCTCCACCATCACTGTCCACAACAGCCACCATACTCAATCCTCACCATTCTCCAAACTCCCATACTAGCCTCAATCCTCTCAGACTTTGTAGGTGGGTGGTACCTCACTGAGACCCTGTAGAAGTGTTTGCTTCTGTGGCCTATCATTGATTTGGATAGCTAATAGGTTACTATGTAATTGAGCACAGTGGACTAAGGGCCCCATTACGAGTTCGGCGGTAGCCATGCCGCTATTGGCGGCACAGCTGCCGCCTAAATCGCGTCCGGGTCCTCAGAATGAGGAATTACCGGGCCATTCCGAGTTCGGAGGGAACAATAATTCCTCCCTCTGAGGACCCGGACCTGGTCCTTCCCCATTCCCATTTCAGCCCCCATAGGGCGGAATGGGAATGGGAGAGGGTGCAAACAACAGGCCATTACGAGATGGCCCGTTGTTTGCACCCTCTTCCCCTCGCGGGACCCGCTCTGCACGTCTGGTGAAACCAGACGTGCAGAACGGGTCCCGCGAGGGGAACTCGTAATCGGGCAGAACGGGATTAACGGCTCCAGCACCCTTTACGGCGCCGTTAACCCTGTTCCGCCAGGGTCGTAATGAGGCCCCAAGTCTGTAAAAAGCCTCTCCGCCATCTTTTTTCCTATTCAACATCATCTACATTTGACATCCAAACACAGGACATGTGGAGTAGCAGGCCAATTTGGACTTGCTCTGGAAGATAAAACGTTCACAAGATAAGCCTTCCATGAAAGGAGGAGTGTTTTTGTCCACCTGTATTAGTTCAAATGTATAATATTTGAAGCACTATATCCTAAAGGGGTCAGTACTAATTTGATGCACATGAGACAAGTGCCTGCCCCCTGACCAAGGTGTGGGGGGATGACAAGTGATCTTCCCTCGGGTCCTGCATCCAGGAGTAGGAAGCAACACCAGGAACCATGGTCACCTCCCCACACCCCCAATGGACAGGCAGAAGACATAATCACAAATCAAAGAACCTCCCTTTTCCACTCTTAAACTGACAATCGCATGGAGCAATTTAAGAAGATCTTGAAGCTGGTAGCTAAACATGAAAAAAGGCCATGATATTTATTTATTTATTGTTCACTTGTTAGGTGCTTATACAGGAAGCAAATGCTGTTTCAAACCGACCACAGGCCAACAGGGAGGGGACATTGGATGATAGACAATGTAATTACAGCAATGTAAAATTATTAAAAACAACAAAATGAAGAGACAATGTGGAGGGGAAGACAAACCTACTATGCCTTCTGAGTGTTCAGGGCATGCAAGTGCAGAGGGGCGAGTGGTATGGGATAGGTGCTGTGGTGCTCATGGAGAGTAGCAGGTTAAGTGCTTCAGCAGCACCCACTGCAAGCCTATACCATATTCAAATCCTGTTTCATCAACTACAAGGCTGTCCTCCTGATGTCTCCAAGCTACCTCACTGAGAAACTCTGAGAAACTCAGCATCTCAGGTGGCCGGCGATTCACCAGAAGTAAGGAAATATGCAAACTTGAATTACAACGGTGCAGGAAGGAAAGAACCAGACTCTGGAACCTCCTCACGTCAACATCAGACTTGCCCCATCACTTTTATAGTTCAGGAAAGCGTTCAAGACCTTCCTCTTCACGGAATGACTCTTCCTTACCACCTAGTTCCACACAGCCTGAACTCTCCACCCTACCTGAGACTTGGTGATCTGCTTCCCACTGTGTCCCCCCTGGTTGCTTACATATCTCTTGCTTCCAATTGATCACCCTCACCCTCCCCGTTAGCTCCCTGTTCCTTTTTTTTCCGCTTCCCTCACTGTGTTCTCCCCATATGATTGTAAAATGCTCTGTTGCTTCCAGAAGCTAGGCCTGCGCTAAATACCCTAACAATAAAGTGCTAGGGGAGGAGTAGACGAGATGTAGTAGTGAGTGTAGGTGGTAGTGGTAACAGTGGAGTGGCAGTGGGAGTGACAAGTGGTGGTAAGAAGTGGTAGTTGTAACATAAGGCAATGTGGAATAGTACAGCAAGAGGAGAGTACTCGTAATAGAAGTGGTAGTGGTATAAGAGTAGATATTGGAAGTGGAGGTGGGATTAATATCAGTAACAGTGGAGGAGTGGTAGTAGAGGGAGTAGGGGTAACAGTAATAAGATAAGTAAGTTGGAGGAGGAGAGAAAAAGGAATGTGCGAAGAAGAAATAAGTTAACATCAAAGGGTAGAGATAGTAAGGTGGAGAAAACATCGAAGGAACAGTAGTGTGGTGGAGAGGAGAACATTGTGGGACACCAGTGTAGATGAGGGCAAGGTGAGACTGGGCATGTGTGCTGAGTGATTTGAACTGGGAAAATGGTAGCATCGTCCATACAATCCCTAGAACACTGCCTCATCAGGAGTCTGGTGGTATCCCGGCAGTTACACTGCCGGGATACCGCCAGTGCAAACAGCATTGCCACTACTCCGTCCAGCGCTATTAGTGCCGGATCACAAGTAGCGGTACAGTGGTAATTTCCCATTCCCTATTGGGTACGTTGGACCCAATAGGGTTGGGGGGCTATTGCTGACAGCAGTAATTTCCAGTGGCAGCATCAGAGAAACTACACAATTCTCCACCTAGGGCAGCTGGCTGAAGTATAACACGTTCTCCAGCACCACTGAATAAATTAATGGTTGCCTATTGATATCCTTGAAGCACCCTCCGCTGGGGGACAACTGCATTTTCGCTTTCTAAACAGAATACAGCGTCTCGGTCTCCAACCACCCGCTTAGGTCTGCAGCATCATATTGAAGTGCAGCGTCCAGTACAGATACACAATTTTGTGGTCCTGATTTCTGTTGAGTGCAGCAGAGTACATCGCACTATTCCTCATTCTTCCCAGCGTGCATGGACTATTCCTAGCCAAGTGTTACCACATTCCAGATGCGGAAGTAGGCAGACCATTTTACTTTGCCAAAACGTCCAGGGGAGACAGGACAACAACCATTGAGCACCTGTCCTTGTTACCAGCTAGCACATAGCAACGTCGACCAAGAATGAGTCCCACGACCGTTCATGAATAAATTCTCATGGATGGGTCACTTGACATTTGAAAAATGAATAAGCTCCATTGTCTATTAACCTCCAGGACGCGGGCCCACAGGGCCACACAATAAAAATGTACACCCAGAACTTATAGCCAGTATTTTACATTAAGAGTTCATTGCACACGACAGTTTGTAATTTGTTTTTGTCGTTCACAGGATTTTGTAGTATACTTATTAAGCACCTTTTCTATTATAACTGTTGACATTTTTTGTGTTCCTTCACGTGGTTTAACTGTGTAACTATTGAGTATGTTATTCAAACACTAGTAACCAAGTTTAGCACTGTACTTGGTTGAGTTTTACGTTTCGACACTGCATGTCTATATATGTATCTGATATAATATGTTAGCCCAGAATGGAATAGGCGTAAAAGCAAAATTTGTCCAAAAATTCACCATTGTCACCCCAAATAAAATAGGATATGGCCAATACAAAATTAATATATGAGAAAAATAATAGAACATGAAATGTGGTTGAGGTATATGCCCACTCTCTTGAGTGTCATGTATGGTCATAAAAGTATGCTCACAGAAGTGCATACTATGAGAAACCTGAAGGCGTCTCCCTAGCTAGTCCCCAGGGATCTGTCATCCAGCTGACACGGACACAGCCACCGCTATTGGATCCAGTTCCTGGGGGTGGACCAGTGAGGGAGGATGACCTGGATGTGGGGGTCCTCGGGGAGTGGGATTGGGACAAGGACGGGTGAGATGCAGTATTCCCCTTCCTTTGACACCTTTTCCCCATCCTCTTACATTGGGCATTCCAAACCACTACCCCCCCTTCTTTTCCAACACAAACACTTTCACACAACACAAAAGAGAACAGACTAACACTAGGGGCATTTATCTGACATGTTCCAAAACAAGGGTCAGGCAAAGTCTGGCAATTGATCAGAATCACACACACCTGACGGCCCTTTCCCTTCCCCACAGGGATAAAAGGTGGAGTACAGAGCACAATACGAGAAAGGCGAGCACGGCAGACAGCACAGCAGCACAGTTAAGCAGGCGCAGCAGTTCAAGGGAAGGAGAAAGGCGGCAGGAATCGAGAGGGTGGCGAGGAGAGAAGTGACCTTGCCCTTTTCACCCCAGGCCCGCAGAACCTGCATGGAAAAGAGCCTAACACCACAAATGATAGCACAAGTGTCTTGCAGGAGATGTCAATGGTAGACGGTACAAGCCTACAATTATAAGCAGGAGCGAGGGAAGCTCCCACTGCTGTCGTATTGGCCATAACTCCAGTAAAGCTGAAAGCCAAGCAGTTCAGCACAGCCGGTGAGTCGAGTGGAGAACCGATAAGAACCGGGCAGTGTTGGGAGAGAATCGCAAAGTGTCAAGTTTGAAGGAAGTTTTATGAACTGTAAATGAACTATAAAAGGTGGAAAGGGGAGACCAGCTGCAAAGGGAAATCAGCACCATGTGGGTGCTAAATCAAGAGACTCTGGTCGATCCCCATCAGAGCGAAGCTACGGGTACCAGAAGGCCGTAGGAGAGTCACTGAAAGAGGCCAAAGTGGTCATACAGGAGGTCTAGGAAAATCCACGTACAATCGAAAGACTTTGATCCACAAATGGTGTGAAAGCAAGTGAATGTGAAGTTGGCAGGAGTGAGCCCAAACGAGGGATGCTGACAAGAATGGCAAAGTCTAAAGTCCTGAGAAACAGTGTGTTGACAGAGGTGAACCCGGCCGAGGGATGTTCACTATGAACTGTTTGAAAAGACATTGCGAAACCAAGGGAAGTGAAACCTGCTAAAGAGAAGGGTCAGTGCCCAGAAGAGGGAGACCCAGGGGTGAAGCCATCACCCTACGTGAAACTGTGATAAACAATTGAGAAGGGTCAGTGTCCAGAAGAGGGGGACCCACGGAGAACCCATCACCCAGCGAACATTGGAAACAAACTTTCATTTGTTAAAGGAACTTTAGTTTTTGTTAGTTGAAGACCTCTGGTCCTCGAAGGCAAGAAACTTCCAATGAAAAAAGACTTGGCCATTGACGGTCCTGAGAGCTGCCATTAGAACTGTTGTCTCGTGCTGGAGAAGCCCGAGACTGTACTGTGCGCCAATATCCCACCTTACCTTGTGCTCAAACAGTGGGAAAGGGAGACCCAGGCTACTGCACCCTGACATATTATTTGAGAACACTTCTTTCTTTTCTTGAGAACTATCCCACACCCGTTTTTGTATTAGTTGTAAGGTTTGGCAATAGGTTTCTTAGTATAGGCCCTTTTATTTGACACAACGACACTAGGGCCCTCATTACACGGTAGGCGGAGAACCATGGCACTATTAGCGCCATGGTTCATGCCGGTAAAATACTGGTACCGCCTTGGCGGAAAGGGGAATTACTGCCCCATTCCAAGGTTGGCAGGGCGGTAATTCCCCCTTCCACCATTGCCCTTCCCCATTCCCATTTTTGCCCCATAGGGCATAATGGGAATGGGGAAGGCGCTAATTTCGGTAACGCAAATTGCGGTACCGTAATTAGCTCCCTGGGTCCCTTTGCGGGTTGGTTTTTAACGCCTGCAAAAAGCAGGCGTTAAATTCCCCAACCCGCGAAGGGACCTCGTAGTAAGGCGGTAAGGATTTACCGGTACCGGTAAACCCTTACTGCCTACCGTGTAATGAGGCCCTAGGACTGCCTTATTTTTCATTTGATGGTCAATGCTTACTCCCATCTTAGATTTAGGTTTAGAATAGGCAAGTTCATTGTTCAATGAACATCCTTGAACTGTGATCACATGTGTCTGCCTTACCTGTTGCCCCATGAGTATCTCACCATACCCATTAGTCTGTTAGGATATTCTTTGCTATATTAGGATATTTACAATAGGTCCAAACATGCAAGGTTGTACCCTCCCATTAAACACACTAAGCAGTGCTAGACAAGGCCAGCAAGAAGGCACCTAAGGAGACAGACAGCTAGCATGTTAGGGAAACCATTGCTAGCTGAAGACAGAAACAAGCAGTATGTGTCACCTGCCCATAGCACTAATATCCATTATGGATGCCTGGTCTAGGCAGGGGGAAAACTAGGGATGTAGAAAGAGAGTGATAGCCCTGGAGTCAATAATCCCCAAACACCCCAGCGGGCTGGAACTGACTAGAAAATGCAGCAGTCTAGCTTCCTGTATTGATTTATTCGTATTTATTAATTTTTTACATTTGTTAAGCACACTAAACACGGAGGCATCAAGGCACTGATTACAACAGAATCAAACATAGACAGGTTTCAATCAATCATGAAATAAAACAATTACAGATTCAGTACATTGCCGCCTGGAAGTGTATTTAGATTAGTCCACACTCTGTGAGACCAGAAGAGTCATGATTTGTTTCCTGAAAGCCCTGCAGGAAGGTTCTGATCTTAGTGCAGGTGGCAGAACATTCCAATTTTGGAGGCGATAACCGGGAAGCTCAGACCATCAGATCTCTTCCTCCTAAAGCTTGGGATCATGAGTTGGTGGAAGTAGTAGGATTGGGTAGGTCTAGCTGATTGTGCCTTTTGATAGCTTTTGGGAGAGGTACCCAGGGGCAATGTCCAACAGACATTTGTGTGTAATGGCCAAGGTTTTCAAGATAATTATCTGTCAAATTGGTATCTAATGCGTACTCTTTCTGTTGTCGGCGATGTGGTCCCACTTGGGGATGTTCAATGCAGCTCTTAAGGCATTGTTTTGTATGACCTGTAATTCCTTGATGCTCTGTGAAGGGAAAACTGTGAATAACGCGTTACAATAGTATAGCCTGGAGCCTATAAGCGCATGGGCTAGGGTCATGCAACTGTCAGTGGAAATAAATGGTTTACAGGCATTAATCAGTTTGGAGGTGTGTGCTGCTGACAAAGCTATGGCATTGACCTGTCTAATTAGTTAAAGGGAGGCCTCTCGGGTCTTTACAGTTTTGGAGACCGGGATAGTATTGCCCTCGATGTAAAATGATTTGTAAGCTGGGTCTATTTTACTCAGTGAGATGTGTGTGCCGACAAGAAGGATCTCTGTCTTGTCATTGCTTAGGCAGAGTAGGTGGGAAGCCATCTAGGCTTGGATATTTTGGAAGACTCTTCGTAGGGGGATTAGGTCAGAGGAGTAGGTTCCAGTAAGGCATAGGAGGACCTGTGTGTCATTGGCATAATTTGTGTAGGATATGCCTGAAGTGTCTACTATGTCAAATAGGGGCTTGGTGAAGATATTGAAGAGCGTAGGGGAGAGACATGAGCCTCTGGGACACCACAGGAGACAGGGGCAGAGTGGGATGATGCTGTGGCTGTGAAGATCCCCATAGATCTGTCCGACTGGAAAGAGGAACTCCAGGAGATGGCTTCAGGAGACTAATGGGCTGCTGAGGCAAGGTGTTGGCAGCGGATTTGGTGATCCACCAGATCAAAGGCGGCCAACAGGTCAAGCAAGAGGAGGAGGGAAATGTTACCAGCATCTTTGATTTCATCCATTTGGTTTTTTAAATCTAGTAGGGCAGTTTCCGTACCGTGGCCTGGTCGGAAGCCACATTGATGCAGCCCTAACAGGTTGTTGGATTCCAAGGATAACCAATAAACACCACTGGACTGTCAGATTATTGTCAGAATGGTTCATTAAAGTGATGGCCCATCACACCATCAAAAATTAATATCTTGCCTTGAAGGAATTCTTATATTCCCACATTGTGTGTTATTTGAGACTGCAATGTTATTTTTCAATTTTAACTTCATAGCAATCAATTCCATCAGACTGTCGATTTCTTGTTCTGTTTGTCACACAGTTTCTCAATGACACTGATGTTTTGAAGCTAAGAGAGAAGATATGTGAAGATTAGCAAACTCAGGGCGACAATGCCACCATCATGATGAATCTGTCTTCAGTGTTATTTCTTGTATGATGAGGTCCATGGTGTTGCAGGCCGCTGACAAGCTTACATGTCAGAGGAAAGAGTCAGATGATGAATTCTGAGGTATGCTGGCAAGTGCTCTGTATGCAATGTAGCCAACACATTCACAGAGAACTGCAGCAGGGTCTGAGTAACCAGACTAAGAGTGGGAACACTGATGTAAAGTAATTGCCGGAGGAAATAACTACACATGAATCAAAATACTCTAAGGGACGACAACAACAGTGCAGCTTGTGAAACCCTATCCTGTAAATTTAATTCGTGTGATGGCAAGAGGAGTTATCTAACCTGTAACGACCATGTGAAATGGAATAGTCTCGGATACAGAGTTTAACAGAGGTTGACGTGAGGAACAAAACACCTATCGCTTGAGAAAGGCACAGCCATCACCAAAACAATAATGATGAATGAGCCATTAAAAGCAGAGGTGAAACACAGAGAAATAAAAAGTGTGATTGAGCCAGGCAGTGTGGAATAACAGTTTAATTAAACCAAATTCCAGAAGGAGACTGCACAAATCCATGAAGTACCAAACATATTTCTCCCAGTCTCAGGCCGAAAAGGATTGTGAGTAACAAAAACACTAACTGCAAGGGAATTCATGCCTGTTCATACCAACTGTCCAAATGTCTAGGGACAAGACACCTGCCCACTTTTAATGGTGGGAACTCAATGGAGGACAAGTCTAATAAAAGCTAAAAGTGGTCCATTGGCTGTAGGGTATCTCTTTGTTAGATTCAGGTAAGTTTGAGGGTTTCAGTTGATTCTTCTGCTATGCTGAAACTGGCTGAATCTCTTTTAAGAGCCATACCTTTTCAGGGAAGTTTAGGAGAAGTTCTAGCAGGTGTGGATTGATTATCTTGATGAAAGTCATACACAAAATAACTTTAAAAACATTTGGAAGGGAGTTAAAGATTTTGGGAAAACAGCAGAGTTGGGTGAAGCTGGGTGGGTTGTTAGCAAGAGGAAATTGAGTCATGTGCATCTGTGGATGTTATCCAATTACCAGAGCACATTATACTCTGTAGTAAGATATCTCGCACTTACTGCAGAGAGCTATGTGTAGCATGCACTTCCCAAGTTTGAACCTGGGTAAGAAGAACCTAGTCTTTCATCCTTTTGATGTTGATACAATTAGCTAAACTGAAGCAGGGAATTGTCAGATTGCATTTCAGAACAGGAGAGACCGTAATATTTTGAGCATATCTGGGTCTGCTTTAAATTAATTATTCAGGGGTCATCACGTTCAGCAATATTGTGGTTTATAGTGTTACAAAATAGGGAATTCCTAACAAGACCTCTGAAAAGCCTGTAGGGCAGGGGGAGAGTCAGTCATGCATTTCCGGAGGGTAGGGGAAGTGTCATGCTGCTGGGTTTGCTTCAAAGAAAACTGTAGAGGTTATTTATTTAATAGTCAGGAGTGTAAGGGAGGCATAGTATCACAAGTATGACACTGACACAAAAGGTACAAATTGAAAAACCTTTATTAAAGTTTCACTCCTACTTTGCCCTTCAGCTAGGATGGGAGTAGTCCCAACCATCATATCATAAATAAAACAGTCCTAGTTGTGTCTATCAAATCATAATGGCCAATACTAGCAAACAGCTAATGCCTGCCCTATATCTAGTACAAAAAGTGTGAAAAGTAATATATGTATGTAAAGGAAAGTCAGCGTTCAAAAGAATGAATGTGGCTCAGTCAGATCTCCTCCCCACTTTGGACAGCACGGAGTAAGGAGGTCCTTGCAGACAAGATGATGCACTCTTGCCCGGGCTCTTAACACAAAGGCAGTTCAAAACGTGGATCGAGGCCCACCTGGCCTTCGACGTTAAAGTCTTTCTTTCCAATTTCCAAAAAAACACTTTTTTTAACAAAAAGTTCACAGTGGTCTCCCTCTGTCGGGCTCAGACCTCTTAAAGCAAAAGTTCACATAACTCCCCCTCTGTTGGGGGCAGACCTTTCACAGCAAAATGTTCACAACACTTGCAGGGGTTCCCTTCCCAAAGTTTAACTCATATCCTTGAGGGGTTCCCTTCCCCTAACTTATTATACTTCCGGTCTACCTCAATTCGGCTCGAACCATTTCCTGATGTCAAAGACTTTCAAATGTGCGTGGCCTTTGCAACAGACCTCTGCAGGACCACTTCGTCTTTCCAGCTTTCAACTCACACTCCAAAATTATTTTCCCCAGTGCTTTCTGGTCTGGGTAGTTCAGTGTATGATGTAGCAAAGTTCAACGTTCAGTTTTTCACGTTCCCCTTCTCTCTGTGTTAACTTCAATCAACTTGCTTTGAATGTTCATGCACTTTATCGATACAACCCTTTTAGCTTTCACAGAGACTTTCAAGTGGGCTACTTCCTTTTGCCGGACCACTCTGTTACTCAGTACTGCTGACTTTACAGCTATTGTTACTTCAAAGTTCATTCAAAAAAGTGCTTGTCTGCTACTCAGACAAGCTGAACGGAAATGGCGGATTAGCAACGATCCGTCACTTAGAGACTCATACAAGCTTAGTCTCTCTACCTACTTGGCCAGTATTAAACTAGCCAAAGCTGCGTTCTTTGCTCAAAAAATTGAGAATCCTCTATGTAAGCCAAAAACTCTGTTTTCGATCGTTCAGTCACTTGCCTCCTCTGAACCTCTTACCTCTACGGTTAAGCCATCACACAAGCTATGTCATGATCTTGCATCTTTTTTCATCACTAAAATCGATGTGATTCGATCGAACATCGCTAAATCTTCTGCCATACTATCCCCATGCACCACTAGCTTTTGTGCCACCCCTACCCACTGATCCTTCTGCTAGTTGGTCCATCTTCCCTCTGTTCACTGAGGTAGAAGTCCTAGCGGCCATTCTAAAGATTAAATCCTCCTCCCCTGAGGACGCCATCCCTGCAACTATCATGAAGACTATTGCCCCGGATATTCTTGCTGACATCACGATGGCTATAAATAATTCCTGCCAGTCTGGACTGGTACCCTCGGAGCTTAAATCCGCAAGGGTTATTCCTCTCCTTAAGAAGCCCTCAGGCAGTCGGTGCCTGGATGGACCAAAACTTGCTGAAGCTTAGTGGTGACAAAACGGAGGTGTTGCTGGTGGGTCCCCCCCCCCCAACCCCTCATTATGGACTCCCGCTTTCTAGCCTACGTCATTGGGTCCTCTGCCTTGCCCAGTCAACAAAGTGAAGAATCTGGGGTTTTTTCTCTCTGTTTCCCTATCCATGTCAAATCAGGTGACAGCCGTTTGCCAGTCCGCCCACCACCAGATTAGGGTACTAAAGAGGGTCTTCCCTATGATCCCGGTAGCTATGCGTCCTCCCGTGGTGACTGCGCTAGTCCTCTCACGGTTGGACTATTGTAATTCTCTGTACCTTTCTCAACGGGTGGGCCTTCTCCAACGACTCCAACGTATGCAGAACCTGGCAGCCAGACTACCCACTGGCTCTCCTTATGGTGCGCATATCTCGCCAGTGCTTCGCCGACTTCACTGGCTTCCAGTGGCCCAGCGAGTTAAGGTCAAGTCACTATGTAATGTCCACTGGGCCATTCATGGCTTAGGAGCTGAGTTCCTTCAATCCAAATTCTCCCGTTATATCCCGGAACGCAATCTCCGCTCCTCGGCCACCAACTTACTTGCTGTTACCAGGTATAACTGGGAAAGACTTGGCGGCAGAGCCTTCTACATTGCTGCGGCCAAGCTTTGGGACACCCTCCCACTGCCACTCAAATCTACATCTAACCATCTGGCCTTCAGGACATTTCTGAAAACCACTCTATTCTAGTTCTCCGTCTTTTCACTGTTCTTCCTGGTCAGTAGCTCCCTCACTAGTGCCATGATGCCTCTGGGCGACTGTGCGCTCTATAAGTTCAGGTAACATAACATAACATTCACAGGTGTGCCTTTCTTCGCATCCCATCCACACGCGTGCAGCCTTCAATTTTGAGATATAATGTTGCCACTTCAATCTTTCTTTAGCACACAGCGGTCTCTCACGTCGCTTGGCAACTCACCTGCTGTGTGCTTTTCTTTCTTGTCTTTTACTTTCTTCCAATTTGCGCACCAAGATTAGCACCATAGGCTCGGCCTCCCCTCTCCAATTCTGCCATCACCCGAGAGGTTCGCTGGCGTCCTTGGAACACAATGCAGCCATCTTGTTTGGGATTTGGCCTTCTCTGCGTAACTTTCATAGCCTTTTGTAGGCAATTACCTCCTGCAGGGAACTCCTGGGGTTCTCTACCCGTGGCTCTCGTCCCTCGGTCCAATGCTCTGCTCCAGTAGGTTCACCTTCTTCCCAGAAGACCTGCTCTTACTCGTGTTCCATCTTGCTCAGAGGTTGTGTCTATGTTCCACCTTTTATCCATGTGAGGAGAGCTAATTGGTATCAGATTTAACCACTTAGAGTCAAGTGTATGGCCTTCTCTGACCAATCAGTACGATAGGTCCAATGTGATGTATAAGAGGTAGCATGGTTACTCTCAGTTGCCCTCTTCCTCTGCCCATTGTTTGTGTGGAAAGTGGGTGGGATTTGGGACATCAGGATGGGTTAGGTATACAGGAAAGGGGAATATACCGTGTCTCACCATAGACTATCTCACCCCCACTCCCCGAGGTGATCCTCCTGCACTTGTCCATCCCCAGGAACTGGATCCAAAAGCGATGGCTGTGTCCTGGCCACCTGGATGATAAATCCCTGAAGACACACCCCCTGGTTCCGCACAGGAGAGTCCATGGCCACAGGCCAATGTCTTAAGAAAGGCCAGTAGGACTGAAGCAGTCACTTGTCAAGCATGTATGATGTAGACTCTGACGTTCCTTAAAGGAATACCATTTAGTCAGCTAGGATTATAACGTTATGAGCTCTATACCTAGAAAAATGCACATAACGTATGTCTCCAGTAAGATGCCTATTCTCACAAATGTTGTTGGTGGATGTTATGCACCTGTGTATCTTATCACTTGCACGTAGAAAAGGTGTGTCCTATTCAAAATATTCCTTTGAAGGAGTGCATCATAAATGCACGCATTTGAATTCCCTTTTTCACCCCCTTTGCACATTTGCACAAATAAGGGGTATGAAGGCATCATGAAGCAAGACACCGACAACAGATTCAAAGCTGAAACGGAAATAATTTATTAACTCAAATGTGAGGATGGTTGAAGGCCTACCTTGCCCTAAACTTAAGTGGGATTTCCCTACTTTAAGAAACTTAGGAAAGTCTAAGTCAGAAAGGTCAACTTAAAAGTCTAGTCTGTCTGTGTCCAAAACCTATACTTTACCTCACAACTAAAGCTAAACAATGTGTAGGGATGTCAGCAAGAAAATAAATAGTGTTCCAAATAAAGTTCTAAGACTCTTCCAGCTCCTGGTTTACTTGTCAGCTACCCTTCCCCAAATTCAAGACAATTCCACAAAGTCTTGGGTTTCCCTTCCCCAAATTCAAGACAATTCCACAAAGTCTCGGGATTCCCTTTCCCAAGTTCAAGACAGTCAACTTGTACTTATTCTCAATCTTTCAATGTTCAACAAATACAGCTCCAGATCAACTTTCTACTCCTTCTGGTTTCTTAACTGTTCAAACAAATTGCTTTCTCCTATTTCACTTCAGCAACCTCTTTGGCTTTTAAAGATAGGGTTTCTTGGTGCAGTTGTCAGACCAACACGATCCACCCATTAGAGGTTACGCAACCAGGAATCCAAGGGTCTTTAGCCCACACAGGTTCTTTATATCTGTACCTGTGTTATGGTTCAGAGTTACTCTGCTTTTCCTTGCCAGCCTCTTGGCTTTATCACACTGTATTCTTTCCTTTGCCAGTCTCTTGACTTTGCCACAATGTGTTTTCGCATGCAGTTCACTTTGTGGTGTTCTTGTTCCTTCACCACCTTGCTTTCATACATTCATACAATGTTTCATACTTGCTTTTCGCTGTATTTCATATGTTTTGTGGCAAAGCCATGATAAGTACAGAAAAGACAACAAACTCATGGAGCGTCAACCTTGGAGAGTAGCGACGCATAGTATACTGCTTTAGATATTCACAGTCAAGGACTGCTGGGGTTGGAGACCAGAAGCGAGCATGTGAATGTCTGGCAACTGAATTGTTACATGGCACATGAGGCGCCATCTTGGAGGAACCTCACAGAATTGTCCTGACTCCTCGCCATCGGCTCCGAACAGACCACCACTGTATGCGGGATGTGACAACATTCATTAGTGGATTTACTCAACGTAACACTAGTACTCCCATAATTGTCCCTTGTATTTGGTGAGGGCCAGAAGAAGATAATATATGTTATTGATGATGTAAGATTCCATTCTATAATCCTCCTTTGTACATTTTACTATTTACATCGTTCTCCACATTCACACGCGTAGAGTGGAGGCTAGGGCAGTGCAAAGGCAGCATTCCAAACCTCCTTCTCAGATGTGAACACAATATGCAAAGAGGCATGCACACAATATGCAAAGAGGCATGCACAGACGCATAAAGACAAAGCCTCAGCTGAGACTTCTATTTTCCCCCATGCACAAGATCTTTCAGTTGACATAGATCTCCTGAGATGTTCAACCCAAAGGGCTTGCATCCAGCGGTTCTGATATGCCACCTACTCTACTGAAACATGGTAATGCATTCTCAGTCTTTACACACAATTTCACACAGCAAGTAAATATTCCAGTGATCAGATAAGAGACTGAGGGCCACAGTTTGGCAGTATTTTGACAGAAAATCCACAGAAATACTGCCAAAATTGGTTACTGTTACCATCACTTATTAGTCGCATGGATTTACTGCAGGATTAAAAATGGTGGTAAGGCGATGAAAATCCCCATTTTGGGAGTCCCTAGGAAGGTAATTTGGAGGAATTACCACGAGCTGTTATTCTGTCATGGTAATTCCACCAAATGTTTGTGTTGAAGTGTAAATTTACCTCCAGCATTGTGCTGGAGGTAAATACTCCACTTCAATGCAAAACGCAGGATTTGGTGAAGTGGTAAAAAAGGTCTTAATGCCATTGCTGCCAAAAAGTGGCATTTATGTAATTACCACCACTTTTCTACCTTCCCATCAACCTCGGAATGTGGCCTGGAGTGCCACATTTAGCTAGTTCACCTGCCTAAATCAGAACAGTGTTGAGAGGGCTCTGAAGATGCAACTTCTTGTTGACTGTATACTATTTATCAAGGCACCAATACGTTGTCATAATCTTAACATATCTTGCCTCATTTATGGTACCCACACCATCTGTACCCAGAAGTTATGATAAATTATGAGAGGAAGACTAGTTAAATGAAGGACCACACTGACTTCTAAGTCTTTACATACCATCTGAACTTTCACTAGGTAAGAGATGAGTTTGCTATGTTCATCTCATACACACAGTGCCACTATATATATAAAGAGAATCACCAAATTTACCATAGTCCAGTTGCAATCCCTCAATGGCCCTAGGTAGTGTACTTAAGTGTGATTTCTCTAAATTGATTTGATTTGGCAAACTAATCTATTGTACTAGCTGGTATTATTCACGGCATTAACTTGTTTTGTTAGTACATTTTCACAATTTGGAAAACCTAAAAATTAACGCTACACTTACATTTAATAAATAATCAAAAACATGCATTGTATAGTACTGCAAAGCATGACTGAGCTATTTTTGATTTTTTGTGGGTTGTCCTGAAAAGGACCGTTTTTAGGTTTTGGCTATTAGGTGGAAACAAGTCATGTATGAAGTTAAACCATTGCTGCGGGGAAACAAGCTATACGGGAAAGGACATGTAAGGAGGGATACACAACCAGCAGATGTTGTTTGGTTATTTATCTTCTGCGTCAGTGTTTTTGCCGTGCTAAGGCTTGTGACTTCCCCCCTCATCTCTGCTCCTCTTGGACCAAACCACACCCATTGCAGAGTCTTTTAGCATGTTGTCAATCAGCTGCGTGCCTCACGGGCTAATCAGAAAGCCTACGATGTGAGGTTGATTGACATTATGGGAAGCAGGAAACTGAGGCATGGCCTCACAATCGTTGATCGCCCTCTGTGAAGACCCTGATTATCACCACCCATCCCTGGAAGGCTGCACTGGCAGGCAAACACCCATTTGTCATTATTTTTTTTTTATTTTTTTATTCCCGCATTAACACAGCTTTCTCTGATTACCACAGCAATGTGCAAAGGCTCAAACATTAAAAAGTCTTCCCTATCCCCACTGCACCTCTCCATGTGTACACCTATTCCTATTTAGCTCTGCTAACCTCACCGCCCCCCCCCCCGAACCCCCACTGTGTCTATCTATCCTGACCCTCTGCCATTATCCAAGTGACTCTGCTGATTATGTTAGACTTAGCATAGGCTTTTGATACTGTAGATGCAGATACTATGCTTGGTAAATTGTCAGTGGTTGATGGTGTTTCCTGGATGAATGTTTCCAATGTGTTAAAATGTGGAGCTATATCTCTAATTCTATTCCAGTATCCTGTGAAGTTCCTCAAGGTTCTTCCCTATCCTCATTGTTATTTAATATCTATATACAACCGCTTATGTCAATTCTGACAAAATGCAATCTCTGCTACCATTCATATACAGATGACATGCAAAAATATAAGAAGTTCAGCAAGTCGGTAGAGTCACTTTATAATATAAAACAATAAACTGCTGAAGTTGGTCAGTGGATGACTAACCATAAGCTCCAACTAAACCCAAACAGGAAAGAGCTTATCTAGTTTGGACCTAAACACCTTATTGGGGAGTCTACATTGCTTACTCCCCCATGTCTGGTCTCCCTATTACTTTTGCAGCTAAGATAAAGAGTTTAGGATGCATTTGGCAGTCGAATTTGGGTTGCGAACATCAGGTCAGAGAAATTGTACAATCTGTCTACTATTATCTTCATCTGCTACAGCAGGCCCTTGGATATATTCAATCATCAGATCATGCTGTTTTAGGGGGCTACCTGTTTAATTCCAGACTGGACTACGCAAATGGCTTGCTAGCAGGTATTCCTGCAAAGCAACTTAATATATTACAAAATGCAGCCATTAGACTGTTCATGAGCTTCCTAAAATGGCCACATCAAAGCAGACCAAATAGCTCTTCACTGGCTACCTGTCAGGCAGAGAATAGATTTTAAAAATCCTGTGTTTGGTGTTCAAGTACATTAATGTTTCTGTGCCTCCTTATTTGGTAAATACCATTATTCATTATAATCCGACGACTCATATTCTCGGGTAGGCCGATAAGTACCTCTTGACTATTCCTTCCACCAATGTGTGTCCAGAGGGGGCGTGGGGGGTATGTTTTTCTGTCTATGGGCCGCAGCTGTGGAACTCCTTCCCATTATCACTGCTCAAGTTTACATTTCTTCTGGCCTTTGGGAAAGCCCTGAAAACCTTCCTTTTCCAGTATCAGGGGATGTTTGTTCTTGTCATGTATCAATTTTATCGGAAGATTGTACAACCTGCGTCTAGATGCACTTTAGTCTGTTAAGGGCACAATATAACAATTTCAAAGCAAATCAAAATGTTACCCACTATTCCCATAACGCCCTTTTGTTCACATAGTGTCTTTCAATGATCCCACTGGGATCCCGCACAAATCCTGCAGTATTCATGATGTAAGACAAACATGATCTCTCTTATATTGGGCTATCCAGCACACCCAAAAGTGGCCACATATGAAACCATCCTCTTCCCTCCTCCAAATATCATTTTAAAGCCCTTTGTTTCCACTTCCTGTAGGGTTATTGTTGGAATAGCTTGCATCAAACACACAAGAAATCACAGGTTTAATTTCTGAAAAGTCTCTCTCCTACACTGGACCATGGGAGATAAAAATAAAGATTTTTGGAGCAGGCTCTCCCCTTCTCAATCATATATTTTTTAAACTAATGGACGTATTTACACCTAAAAAAAAAAGTAATATCGGTGATGCTTGTTAGGCGGAAACCTGTGCAGTTCCCTCTGGGACCACTCCAAAAGATTTAGGACTACAGGTGTTTGGCAGTAAACCCACTTGGTAGCAGTCTGTACCACACAGATTCAATTGGTAGCTGTGGCTGAGCAGTCAGACTTCCCTCAAGAAGAGTTAGGCAGTATGTGGAGTATACAAAATAGGGCAATTTACACAGTAGAACAAGCAAACACGGAACAAGGCTTCGGTGTAAAGATATATAGTTATTTATTTATAAAAACACATCTATGAAAAATGCTTGGGCACTAATACGGCAAACAACTTCAATTACAATTACTATAAGAAAAAGATCAATCCCCCTAACAAAAGTTCGACAAGTCTAGGTTCAACGGCATCACTTATTTGCAGACAGAGGTGTATGCTTTAACCTAGATGGCACTCTAGTATTCGTTAGGACGGGAGAGAAAAAGGCAGGTTATGAAATCACTTGGCACCAACACTTTTACGAACAAATGCAAGGCAAGTAAGGCAGGGTCTACTGCAGAACACAAAGTTCAGCGGCCAGGCCCACTCGGAGAGAGGCAAGGCGATATGTCCCAAAAAAAAAGTGTCTCAGTGGAAATGTGCTTCAAGTCTTTATCGCAAATTGTTATGGAAAGATTGGACCAGTTCAGAACAGAAAGTTAAGAAAGCTTGGAGGCGACCCAATGGAGAGGCGAGGATTAAGACACCTCACTCTATCCGGCAGAAAGGGCAGCCAGGCGGACACAGTACCATGTTTGTGGAGAGACAGCTCCGGCGGGGGCAGTTGTTCCTGGTGGTGGATGTACGTCGGGTCTTTGCCAAGAGAAGAGATGATCTCGTCGTCGAAGGAAAGTTTGAAGATCGTTGCACCACCAGGGAAGAGACCAGCCGCGGAGTGCTCCGTCACAAGGCACCACCTTTTGGTCACGGTACAGGGGTAGTGGCTATCCGGTTGCCGAGGTGCTCTGCACGGGCAATTCGACCACTGCGTCCTGGAGCGAAGAAAAAGCAAAGGGGGACTGGTTGTTCCCACCAGTCAGGGGAAGAGACTCTCCGGCAGGGAGATCTCCTCTGTCGTCGGGAAGTGGTGAGTCGGTTCAGCAGGGCTCCACCGGAGGTGTCGTCGTTGCAGGTCGGCTCAGCTTTACCCTCGTCGGATTCTTAGGTCCTGTGGCGACTTCTGAAGATCCAATCCCAAAAGCCCTGCTTTTATGCAGAAAACCCCCATTCATTCAGCCTAGCTGTCAATCAAAACACGCTAAGTGGTGAGCGGGGTGGCTCACCACTTGGGCCAATCACACCAGAGTGCGACTCGAGTTGGCAAGGCAACTCAGTCCAAGGTGCCTAAACCCCCTCCCACACCCCCTGTGGTACCCAGACAGAATGGCACCACTTTGGAGGGCCTCTGTGTAGAGGCCTGCCAAAAGTGGAACAAAGGGCTCAACCTTTGGTTTAGGAGTCACAGAGACGAACACAGATGCCATTTTAAAAACCGAGTTCTGGCAGAAAATACCATCCGATAGACTTATTTAAGATAAGTAAACCGGTGGTATGTTAGAGATTAACGAGAAAAAGTATTAATCTCCAACAATGGGAAGAATCCCATAGGGTTATATTCGGGGTCGAATATAACAAGTAGTTTCCACTGCCACCAGCCAAAACTCGACGAGGGGGGACGGGACAGTGCCCCCTCGAATAACAGACCCAGGAGTAATCGAATTACCCCTACTAGTATGTCCACAATAGGATGGTTTGTACTAGTTCTGTTAGAAAATTTAGGTCTAGTAAAGCCAATGGTGACTTTACATGCCCGGGGAGACAGTAGTCAGTCCCCGGGTATGGAGTCTATGGTGGAGGTCCGCTAGGACGCCCCAGTGTTACGGCACAGAGGGTGCGTTGTAACACACATAGCAAAACATATGAGACCCTATGTAGTAAAAGACCCCATAGCCCATAGAACCCTTAGAACACATTAACATTACAAACTCCAGAAATCCAGCAAAGCTGCTGGGGGACTCACTAGGTTAGGAAATTCAGCCTAAACAGAGAATTCTCCCTAACACTCGCCCCCCCCCAGACTAAGGGACAAGAGGATTTAATCCACTCCGGGATGAATCTCATACCTCTAGTCGATGACATACATCCTAGAGAGACCATCAGCATTTTGGTGGTGCACCCTGACCTGTGTTCAATGGTGAAATCAAACCCTTGCAGGCAGATCGACCATCTCAATAGTTTCGGGTTTTCCCCTTTCATTTGCATTAACCATCTCAAGGGTTGGTAGTCAGTCTGAATGACAAAAATTGAACCATACAAGTATGGCCTAAACTTCTTCAGAGCCCACACGATAGCAAAGCACTCTCTTTCGATTGTTGCCCACCTTGTTTCAGGATCCTTCAGCTTGCGGCTGATGAAGCAAACGGGGTGCTCCCTACCTTTCCCATCCAGTTGACTGAGTATGGCACCTATTCCTACATTTGAAGCATCTGTCTGCACAATGAAGTGTTGGCGGTAATCAGGAGCTCCGAGTACTGGGGCTTGGCAAAGAGCCTTTTTCAGGTTTTCAAAAGCCTGTTTGCACTCCTCGTTCCATCTAAACTTTTTAGGAAATTTGGGCAAGGAGATGACATTCAGTGGAGAAGCTATGGTCCCATAGTTCTCGATGAAATTCCTGTAATAGCCAGTGAGGCCTAGGAAGGCTCTCACTTGGGTCTGAGTAGTAGGTGTTGTCCAATTTTGCACAGCTTCAATCTTACTGAGCAAAGGCCTTATTTCTCCACCTCCTACCTCATGTCCAAGATAGACTACCTTACTCTGTCCAATTTGGCATTTGCTCGCCTTTATGGTCAGGTTGGCTCGTCCAAGAGCCTGCAAAACATCTCTCAGGTGGGTTACATGCTCTTCCCAGGATTTGCTGAACACTGCTATGTCATCCAAGTATGCCATGCAGAAGTCCTCCATCCCATTCAGAACCTGGTTTACCATCCGTTGAAATGTATCGGGTGCATTCTTCAATCAGAAAGGCATTACCTTAAACTGGTATAAGCCATCGGGGGTAGAAAATGTAGTTTTCTCCTTGGCATGGTCTGTCAGGGCTATTTGCCAATAGCCTGACGTCAAGCCAAATGTGCTGAGGAACTTAGCTGCGCCAAGTTTGTCCACCAACTCATCTGTTCTTGGCAAAGGGTGGGCATCAGTCTAGGTGACTGCATTAAGAGCTCTATAATCCACGCAGAATCTAAGTTCTTTAGATCCGGCCTTTGGTACTAACACAACTGGGCTAGACCATGGACTAGTAGAGGGCTCTATTACCCCGAGATCAAGCATCTTGCTGACCTCACCTTTGATGTGGGTTTGTACGTTTTCTGACATTCGGTATCCTCTGCTTTTGACTGGCAGACAGTCACCAGTGAGTATGTCATGCTGGCCCCAAGGGGTCAAGCCTGGTGAAAGCGAGAACAGAGAGGCAAACTGATTCAACATAGATTTGCACTCTTCTTGTTGCTCGGGTGTCAGATTTGAAGAGAGATTTACTCCTTCAATTTTTTTGTCTAAAGGTAAGCCTCTGAGGAGATCCGGAAGAGCTTCACTCTCTTCTTCTTCCTCGGATGATGTTAGAAGCAACGCTCCTACATCAGGTCTTGAGACATACGCTTTGAGTCGGTTGGTGTGGAAGACTGTCGGAGCCTCCTTGGGATTGCCCAAGTCCACCAGATACTTGACCTCTCCGAGTTTACCCACAACTCTGAAGGGTCCCATCCATTTGTCTTGCAAGGCCCTCTGCCTTGTCGGGATCATAACGAGAACGAGCTGGTCTTGAGCAAACTCAACCATATTAGCCTTTTGATCATGCCAGTGCTTGACCAATGCTTGTCCAGCTTTCAAGTTATCGCTTGCTTCTGTCATCATGTGCGACATTCTCCTCCGGAGACCTATCACGTAGTCAGTCACTCTGACTGGCTTGGGGGAAGGAGCACTCTCCAACCCCTCCTTAATCAGGGCCAATGGACCTCTGACGGGATGACCATAGAGAAGTTCGGAGGGAGAATAACCTACTCCCTCCTGAGGGACTTCTCTATAAGCAAATAGAAGGCATGGCAGTAGAAGGTCCCACTTACGCTTAAGGGGTTGTTCTAAAGCACCTATCATGCTCTTCATTGTTCGGTTGAACCGTTCTACCAACCCATTGGTTTGGGGGTGGCAGGCTGTTGAGAACTTGTAAGTAACTCCACAGGTTTTCCACATGGCTTTCATGTAGTGGGACATAACGTTTGACCCCTGGTCGGAGATTACTTCCTTAGGAAACCCAACCCTGGTAAAAATACCAAGGTGGGCCTTAGCCACAGCCGGAGCTGTAACAGTCCTCATAGGAATTGCCTCAGGATACCTAGTAGTATGGTCTACTACAACAAGTATAAACCTGTTGCCTGAGGAGGTTGGAGGATCAAGGGGACCAACAATGTCAATCCCTACTCTCTCAAATGGGATTGCCACAACTGGGAGAGGCACTAAAGGTGCCACATTCTTGGAGCCAACCTTACCAGAGGTCTGGCAGGTGTGGCAGCTCCTGCAGTGTTTTTCTACTTTGGCCCCCATCTTTGGCCAATAAAAGTAGAGAGAGAGCCTTTCCTTAGTCTTCTTGAAACTCAAGTGACCAGCCAAAGGAATCAAATGGGCTAACTGCAAGAACTGTGGTCTGTTCTCTTGGGGTACTACAAGTCGTTTGTAGTCTCCAGGTGCAGACTCGGTCGGTTCACTGTAGAAGAGGCCATCTTCCCAGTGCAACCTGTATTTCTCAGGCTCTTGCCCTTCAGCCTGAGCTTCTGCCTGGTGGCGAAGACCTTCCAGAGTTGGACATTCTCTCTGTCCCTTACTGAAGTCTGCCCTGCTGGGTCCACCTTCTGCCAGTAAAGACTGCAGCTCAGGAGGGTCAACAGGATCCAGATCTCCAATGATTTCCTGGCCTTCCATTAGCTCCTCTTCAGAGTCTAATTCTACCACACAGGGTTGTACCTCCCTCTCAGCCTCAGCTGGAGGTGGAGTTACGGGTGTAACTTTGGACAACCGCGGGGAAGTCCTTGTTGGCTGCACTGAAATGCTGGCGGCTGGTTTCGGGGTAGAAGTCTTAGGTTTCCCTTTTGCTTCTGATTTCTTCGAGACAGCGGCCGACAATTCCAGTGGAGCAGGAGTGATTTCTTTCTTCATCATCTCCTGGAGAGTACCGCGCATGGTCCTCTCTCTTGCAGGTCTGGTTAGCTCCTGTAACCATTTACTAGGAGGTCTGGGGGTGTGTGATACAACTCTGAGAGTTTTCAAATCGTTGCCCAACAGAACGCGTCCTGGTACCTCACTCTGTATGCTGACAGGGATCTTCACAGTCATGTCGTTACACTGGATGAGAACTGGTAATTGGGGAAGCATCTGCACAGGCCCTCCAGCTAACTTGGTGAGGCGTTTGGGTGCCTTAG
The DNA here is from genome assembly GCF_040938575.1 of Ambystoma mexicanum. NCBI lineage: Eukaryota > Metazoa > Chordata > Amphibia > Caudata > Ambystomatidae > Ambystoma > Ambystoma mexicanum. Next base: position 423,671,385 of record NC_090928.1, on the reverse strand, counting down.
CAACATCCTCAGCCTGAAAAAATGATTTATCCACCACAGTTATGCTGGCCCCAGTGTCCCTAATGGCAGGAGTCTCCTGACCATTCACCTGGACACTGTCCTTATAATACTCTTTAGTATTATCGGGGATAGAATTATAGACGTCTAAATTCTGTTGTTCCCACAACCCCAGAGATACTAAAGAAATGCTGGCTGAGACTCCAATGGGTTCATCAGCCAGCAGTAGAAAGTTTCCACTTGCCATTTGGACTTCCTCCTCTGGAGCGAAGGCTAAGGAGACAAGCTGGACCCCTGAAGGTTTACCCTTACACCTGGGATCTCCTTTCACGTGGTCAGTTGAGCCACAAACAAAGCATTTACCGAATGCTTTCTGGAATGGTGGCTTGTTCTGGCATCCTTAACGTTTGGCACCAGAAGACATACTATTCTGCTGCGGTTTTCCTTGTGGCTTACCCTTCTGGTTTTGTTTGGGGCCCTCTTTGGAATCTGAGTTATTTGAATTCTCTTTTGAGTCTTTCTTAGGCTGTTTTCCCTCATCCTTTTTCTGAGTTGCCCCAGAATCCTTATGAGTAGCCCTGTTGGTAACCCACAAGTCAGCAGCCTTAGCTAGCTCCCTGGAATCCAAATCCTTTGAATCAGCCAAGTGCTGTCTGAGCTCAGGAGAACAGGCATCATAAATAGAATCCAACATAAAAGGATTCTTCATACCCTCATAAGTGTTCACTTTGTAACCCTTAATCCATCCCTCTCAGTTTGTCAACCCTTCCCTCACCCAGGTAGCCCAAGGGGTACCATCATGCTTTTTGAGGGTTCTAAACCTCTTAAGATACTGGGAAGGGGTCTTCCCTAACCTAGCTATTAAAGCTAGTTTCAAACTTTTGTAATCCTTCTTATCCGCCTCCCCCAACTCCATTACCACATCAGTCGCAACAGGGGGGGGCCTAGAGAACAACCAGGGAAGTAAATCATTCCCGGTGATGTCCTGGAGCCCATGATTGTACTCAAACAGTTTTAACCAATCCAGAACATCCAATCTCGGTTCATACATACCCACTAATTCCTTCGGCATCCGGGGTCTTTTGGGACTGGAGCTTCTAGAGGAACCAGAGGAGAGAGAAGCATTTTCCACAGACAACTTTTTCATCTCTAACTCGTGATTAAGTTCTTTTTCTCTGAGTCTTAACTCAGCTTGCTTCTGCTCAGCCTGGGCATTCATCCGTCTGAACTCGAGCTCTTGGTTTCTTTCAGATTGAGCCAAGAACTGTTTGTATTCTTATTCGATCTTCATTTTTTCAAGTTCAAAATAAGCAGGGTTACATGTGGGACCTGGTATGGGCCCCGTAGGTACAGTAGGTAAGGCAGACAGAGGCTCAGAGTGGCTAACTTCATTAGGTTCACTTTCCTCTTCTGACTCATTGTCAATACTTTGATTTAGATCAATACCATTACTGTTTTCCACATTCGCTGGAGACGTTGGTTCCTCTGAACCAGTACCCAGACTTTGGTTTTCCAGCAATCTTGTTATCAGTTCCACTTTCTTGCCTTTTACAGAAAGATTCTCTTGTCTACAGAGGGCTCGTAAACTCTCAGTATTTTCACCTGACAAGGACTCTTGACTGTAAACTTCCATAGTAGACATGTTTTTGAAAGTTGCTTTTAGTACTAAGCTTTGTGGTTAGTTATCCTAAAGTGTTAAAAAGCACTCTAAACTGTATACTCGATACAAATCCCACCGCTGTACACCAGTGTTAGGCGGAAACCTGTGCAGTTCCCTCTGGGACCACTGCAAAAGATTCAGGACTACAGGTGTTTGGCAGTAAACCCACTTGGTAGCAGTATGTACCACACAGATTCACTTGGTAGCTGTGGCTGAGCAGTCAGACTTCCCTCAAGAAGAGTTAGGCAGTATGTGGAGTATACAAAATAGGGCAATTTACACAGTAGAACAAGCAAACACAGAACAAGGCTTCGGTGTAAAGATATATAGTTATTTATTTATAAAAACACATCTATGAAAAACACTCGGGCACTAATACGGCAAACAACTTCAATCACAATTACTATAAGAAAAAGACAAATCCCCCTAACAATATTTCAACAAGTCTAGGTTCACGGCATCACTTATTTGCAGACAGAGGTGTATGCTTTAACCTAGGTGGCACTCTAGTATTTGTTAGGACGGGAGAGAAAAAGGCAGGTTATGAAATCACTCTGCACCAACACTTTTACGAACAAATGCAAAGCAAGTAAGGCAGGGTCTACTTCAGATCACAAAGTTCAGCGGCCAGGCCCACTCGGAGAGAGGCAAGGCGATATGTCCCAAAAAAAAGTGTCTCAGTGGAAATGCGCTTCGAGTCTTTATCGCAAATTGTTATGGAAAGATTGGACCAGTTCAGAACAGAAAGTTAAGAAAGCTTGGAGGCGACCCAATGGAGAGGTGAGGATTAAGACACCTCACTCTATCCGGCAGAAAGGGCAGCCAGGCGGACACAGTACCTTGTTTGTGGAGAGACAGCTCCGGTGGGGGCAGTTGTTCCTGGTGGTGGATGTACGTCGGGTCTTTGCCAAGAGAAGAGATGATCTAGTCGTCGAAGGAAAATTTGAAGATCGTTGCACCACCAGGGAAGAGACCAGCCACGGAGTGCTCCATCACAAGGCACCACCTTTTGGTCGCGGTACAGGGGTAGTGGCTATCCGGTTGCCGAGGTGCTCTGCACGGGCAATTCGACCACTGCATCCTGGAGCGAAGAAAAAGCAAAGGGGGACTGGTTGTTCCCACCAGTCAGGGGAAGAGACTCTCCGGCAGGGAGATCTCCTCTGTCGTCGGGAAGTGGTGAGTCGGTTCAGCAGGGCTCCACCGGAGGTGTCGTCGTTGCAGGTCGGCTCAGCTTTACCCTCGTCGGATTCTTAGGTCCTGTGGCGACTTCTGAAGATCCAGTCCCAAAAGCCCTGCTTTTATGCAGAAAGCCCCCATTCATTCAGCCTAGCTGTCAATCAAAACACGCTAAGTGGTGAGCGGGGTGGCTCACCACTTGGGCCAATCACACCAGAGTGCGACTCGAGTTGGCAAGGCAACTCAGTCCAAGGTGCCTAAACTCCCTCCGGCACCCCTGTGGTACCCAGACAGAATGACACCACTTTGGAGGGCCTCTATGTAGAGGCCCGCCAAAAGTGGAACAAAGGGCTCAACCTTTGGTTTAGGAGTCACAGAGACGAACACAGACGCCATTTTAAAAACCGAGTTCTGGCAGAAAATACCATCCGATAGACTTCTTTAAGATAAGTAAACCAGTGGTATGTTAGAGATTAACGAGAAAAAGTATTAATCTCCAACAGTGGGAAGAATCCCATAGGGTTATATTCGGGTCGAATATATCAAGTAGTTTCCATTGCCACCAGCCAAAACTCGACGAGGGGGGACGGGACAGTGCCCCCTCGAATAACAGACCCAGGAGTAATCGAATTACCCCTACTAGTACATCCGCAATAGGATGGTTTGTACTAGTTCTGTTAGTAAATTTAGGTCTAGTAAAGCCAATGGTGACTTTACATGCCCAGGGAGACAGTAGTCAATCCCCGGGTATGGAGTCTATGGTGGAGGTCCGCTAGGACGCCCCAGTGTTACGGCACGTAGGGTGCGGTGTAAAACACATAGCAAAACATATGAGACCCTATGGAGTAAAAGACCCCATAGCCCATAGAACACATTGATATTACAAGGAATTAACCACATTCATGTCCAAGAGTGGGAGAAAAAGAGTCTCACTCTTGGCAGGATGGAAAAAAACAAACTCCAGAAATCCAGCAAAGCTGCTGGGGGACTCACTAGGTTAGGAAATTCAGCCTAAACAGAGAATTCTCCCTAACAATGCTTTGTTCCCAACTTGTTTCTTACTTTGGGCACAGATTGTTCTGTCCATTTTCATGGTGTGTGTGTTCAATGGAAACACCTTTTTTCTCTCTTTGAAAAAATGAATGACAGTAGGATGAAAACAGCGTTGTCATTGGTTGCTTAATAACCTTTTAACTGTTTGACAAATTCGCTACAACTTTTCCAGATTGGCAGCAGCCCTTGCCGACATTTGTTTTGCAAGTTTGATCCAGATCTGTCCAGCTAGTGAAAAGTTACCAGCAATAGAATTTTGAAAAAATGCCACTACAAATAGTTTTTTTTTCTAACTTTTAACTAACACATACATTTCTTGAGTGGATTTCATGCCACTTGGACGGTAGAAGCTGGTAAAAGACGTAGCAGCATAGTTCATTTCGACCAAATAAAAATGCCGGCTCCCTGCTGGGAAGCACAACTCTTGTTCCAATAATAGAAGCTTGCTGTTATAGGGATTTACTGTTCTAGTGAACTTTAAACAGTTGTCATAACAAGTACTGCTTCTAACCCTTTCAAGCAATACCCTGCTGTGAAGCATATGCTTAGCTCCATTAGCAGCTGTCCGGCTGAGATTCTTTTTGCCTCTTAAAGTCCAATAAGTGCTTACACGGCATTGCAAGAATAGCTGCCTTTCTCAATAGTTCAGGTCATTTCATAAACTTTCTTTTAAACGTATTTCAGCCATGCAAAGACATGCCAGTACTGTCCAATAAAAAGAATTGAAGACTCTTTGAAAATACAGAGAGCGTTCCGTCATCAAATGTGAAGACTGAAGATGTGTCCCACCCCCACTGTAACCATATAGCAGGGGTCTGCACTCTTTGGCTCTCCAGATGTTTTAGACTACAGCTCCCATGATCCTTCACCTGTGGCTAACCTGGCTAGGGCGTTCGGGAGTTGCAGTCCAAAACATTTAGGACGCCCACGGTTGCAGACCGCTGCCATATAGACCCCCCCCACCCCACCGGCCTGTATTGTCCTGTTAAACAAACAGCAGGTTGGTTAAGTAATGCAGGTGCAAAACTGTTAATCATAGCAAATTTGCAGATAAAAGCAAGTACTCCCCCTTTAGAAATGTACTACCACAGCTCTGTTGAGAAACGTCAGCCACATCCAATTAAAAGGCCTCTATTCTTTCACAGACGGTTAAGCACTGTCAATTACAAATATTTCACCACTGCTTAGGGTGCTGATAGTGCAGTGTTGTTTGATTAAATATATAACAAAAGCTGCTCTTAGCCTGTGTAGACATGGCTGCCGCCTTTGATAGAGTGAATCGCCAAATTTGGCGGGACATATTGGAGCAAAATAGCTGCCCAGTGGCAGCCATTAAAGCGCTCCATACTGGCACGTCTCTCCAAGTGCGGTTCACCAAAAGGGCAACTTAAACCAGGAAATAATAACAGAAACTGGTCTAAAACAAGGGTGTCCCCTTGCGGCTGTGCTCTATAATTTCTGTATCTGGGACATAAAAGATAGGCTGGAGCCTCCAAGATCTTGTTCGCTGCAAATAGGTGAGACTGACCTTGGCCATTTACCTTATGTAGATTACCTTATCCTTCTGGATAGGACTGCACTCGGCCTGCAAAGAAAGTTAGATGCATTCGGGCAAAATGGTGAACAGAATAAACAAAAAATAAATACAGAGAAATCGGAAATTCTAATAATCAAAAAAACACAAGCAAAAATAAAAAGAACCTTTCAAATGGTGTATAGGCAAGAAACCCATCCCAATAAAAACAAGTACTAAGTATTTAGGAGCTATAATTAGTGCAGATTGGCGTGATAAACCATGGATAGAGCACCTTCAAGGTAGAACGGACCAGCTGATAGCACAAGCGCTAATAATAAAAAGAAGATTTTGCAAATTTTCGCTACAACCTATATTCGATTTCTATAACTCGAGGGTAATACCCTCAATAACCTACGCAGGAGACATAGCTCTAAGAATGCCTTGGGAAACCTGGGACAGACTTGAAGCCAAGTTCTGGAGGAGAGTTCTTAACTTACCAAACAGTGTACCGATGAACGTAATTCGCCATGAACTGGGCCTACACTCGCTGCATGTAAATGTGGTATGGAAAGCCTTGTCGACGTACAGAAAAGTAGAGTCAGCTGATTGTCCACCCAGTAATACATCATGAAAACCTAAAATGAGAGATCTCCATTCTGGCCTTTAACGGCTTGGAAAAAAGGTGTTGTGACATCTTACAAAACCTAAATGTAAAGGCGGATACTCTTTGTAAGAACCCAATGAGGATTACTTTTGTCTGTAGAGTGGGCGCAAATGGAAAGTGCTTGTGCCGCATCTAAAATTCACACTCTGTCAACAAAAATAACTATTCTGTCAAAAATCATGCCAGGATATTTGAGAAAGAGCGCAAACCAAAAACACAGGGATTTGATTCTACGTTTTAGGCTCAACATCCTAAGGACGAAAACAATACTAAAGAAATATGGCCTGGCTGTTGACAATAGCTGTCGCCTGTGTAAAAAGGACAAAGAATTACTGTGACATCTAATCTTGTTCTGTGCAGAATTAAGAACAGAAAGAGTAAAATTGTTACATGCAACGCTAACGCCGTAGTGTGAGCTAGACTCGGATCTGTGGTGGACCGCGGTGTTTGATGATCCAAATCAAAAGACAATTAGAGCACTGGATTTATTCCTGGAAATTATGTTAAAACGACTAGCAGATGGAATGTAGACACCTAAGAAAAAGGAGATGAAGGAATGCCGCCTACTTTAACGACGCTTCCATTTTGTCAAACCTGCAGCAAATCTGGACACCTTGTGTCGTCAGAAATATCATTTGGACTCCTCTTCTTGTGATCGGATGGTGAAATCGTAGGAGACAAGTTTGGCTATGGAACCAGATTGGAAAAGTTTAAAGCAAAAGTTTGTATTTATTTACACTGTTTGCTTAATAAATGATTTAAAAGAAATATATATATAGACCTATGGTCTGCTGTTTTGTGTTGGTGATATGATATTTAAAGTATAGCAGACCTATTGAAAACCATTAATTGGTTGTAACGCTCACCTGGCTCCCACGGAGGCGCTGGTCTGGCTGGGTTGCTGTGGCCTCTTCAAGCGTGATGCGCAGTATTCGGACCACCGATTGAACAGGACCCCCAAATCTTGCTTGTCTGGCCCGTAGGAATATCCTTCTGCAGATGAGAAAGGGGATTAACTGTCTGCTGAATAATGTGCTTGCTCCCGCCTTTCCCCCTTCGTTCTCCTCTGACTTCCTCCAAAACCCCCGGTTTAAGCTCACCTTATGGTTTGGAAGGATGAACTCTCCATCCTGCTTCTGGTGCAGGGGCGCGCGTTCGTCCAGTTACTTCACTGGTTTTCAGAATGGCGCTGGCAAATCCACTTGACTTTACTGAGCGATACGCCGTAAGTATGAAGATGCAAAAGTTCAAGTGTGAGCCTCCTTTTATGTTGTCTTTTTCTGTCCTTTATTTCAGGTGCAGAACAAAGGCGATGCGTTGAGGGGTTAAATTGCCGGCGTAAAATCAGGTGAGTCAGTGATGAGGGCGACCCCTCTAAATGTCTTCATAATTCCCAGTAATGTCTTTTGTCCTTTCCCCATAGGGGCCGGGGTGCGGTACCTGCCAGAGATGTGGCGCCGACCCGAGATGTGGAATGGCTCACAAAGAATAGCCGGTAAGTAATATAGCTGAAAATCCGGCTTTCCTCTTGTGTTCGCTTGCTCACCTTTTGTCTCTTCTTCTCTCCCTTAGGTGCGGTGCAGAGATGTGGCGACCGGCACTGAGAGCCGCGATGGAGCTGGGCGGCGTCTCGGGAACAGGTGAGTGAAGCGCGGCGGTGTAGCGAGCAACGCAGTGCTTTTAAATGAAAGTCTTCCTTCAGGAATGCTGGCGTGAAGATTCCGGATGCAGGTAAGAAGGTTGAAATAGTTCTTGGTTTTCACCTTTCTCTTCTCTTATTCCCTTACAGGTGTTCCAGGTTCGAGGCGGGCGTAGCTGGAGTCCAGGTGCAGGAGCAGACACGGTGAGCGTTCAGCTGCTGGGATGCAGAACAACGCGAAGCACGTGTGGCTGTCCGGGTGTGGCTTAAATAGCCTTGGAAGAAGTTCCAGGTGAGTATTCTTCCACAGCCCCACCCAAGTAACAAAATAGTTCCTTCAGAAAAATAGTCCCTCCTAAGCCTCATTTGGCTTGGTTCTTCATGCAGCATGGTCTTCATCAGGTGAGTGTGCAGCATGGTCTGCTTCAGGTCAGTGCACCAAACACTTCCCTTTATGAGCCTGGCACCTATGGCGCCAGGACTGATGTCCAACATGAGCCTGGCGCCAACGGTGCCAGGACAGAGTCCAAAGAGCCCCTATAAAGGGCCGCTGGGCTTTTACCCGGGGGCGTGATGCCTGCTCCCGGGGGTGCTGGGCCTGGCCTGGTGCTCCGGGGGTAGGCATCATGACAGCACTCCCCCCCAAGGCCCCTCCCAAGGCCTTTTCCCCAGGAGGTTTCGGTTTGTTCGGGAAATTCCGATGGAACCTTTTTACTAGCTGAGGTGCATGTACGTGGTCGCTGGGTTCCCAAGATCTTTCCTGAGCCCCGTACCCCTTCCAATCAATTAGATAGAAAAGTTTTGATTTTTAGATCTTAGAGTCCAAAATGTTCTTCACCTCGAATTCAGGCTCCCCATCTATCTGGATTGGTTCTGGTGGCTTTATTAATCTGGTTCCTGGTTGCACTGGTTTCAAAAGCGACACATGAAAGACGGGATGAATCCGCATGTTAGCTGGTAAATCTAGCTTGACTGCCACTGGGTTAATTATAGCTTTGATCGAGTAAGGGCCTAAATACCTTGGATTAAAAGTCCGAGGTCTCTTGAGTGATAAGTGTTTGGTAGCCAACCATACTTGATCCCCTATTTGGTATGGAGGCGCCTCCTTGCGATGCAGATCCGCATTCTTTTTGTATTTCTCTTTCGCATGTTGTAAGTGTGCAGTGGCATCCTTGAAGGCTTGAGTAATCGTAGAATGCAAATGGTCGACTGTGGGCATTTTGAGGCTCAAAGGTGAGTCCAGGTCTGAAGTACGAGGGTGATGTCCATATAGGGTATAAAAGAGGCTCTGACCAGTTCCAGAGTGTATCGAGTTATTGTATGCATATTCAGCCACCCATAAAATGTCCTTCCAATTACCCTCCGATTGGTGCAACATACATCGTAGATATTGTTCAGGGGTCTGGTTCGTTCTCTCCGTCTTACCATAGGTCTGTGGGTGGTGACTGGTTGAGAGTCTTACGTCGATATGTGCCAGATGACAACACTTTTTCCAAAAACGAGAAATGAACTGGCTTCCCCGATCGGAGATTAGTATGGACGGGAATCCATGCAGACGGATGACATTTTCGAGGAATTCCTTGGCAAGAACAAAAGCTGAAGGTAATCCTTTCAACGGAATAAAATGGGCCATCTTGGAAAATAAATCCACCACAACCAGAATAGTATTGTATCCATTACAAGAGGGCAGGTCCGTGATAAAATCTAGTGACAAGGTGTGCCAAGGTGCTGGTGGAATGTCTAAGGGTTGAAGAAGACCGGCGGATTTTGTTTTTTGACCTTTGTATTGGGCGCAAACTCCACAGGACATCACGAAAGATTTAATATCCTTTCGCCTGGCCACCAGAATTGTCGTTTAATTTTTTCCTCTGTTTTGGCAATGCCAGGATGTCCTTCCATCAGAGTATCGTGATGACGGGAAATAACCAGTTCTTGCAATTCCTTTTCTGGCAAAAATAAATGTCCTTGGAAGTAAGGTAAGCCATCGTTGATTGAAAAGGCAGACCCCCTTTTGATCCAATCCTGCAAGGCTGAAGAGTCCAGGAATAGTTTTACCCGTGCTTGAATGTCTTCAAGGGTTTGTAAAGTGGTTATCCCCAAGATTCTTTGTTCGGGAATTATCGGCACAGGTTCTGAGTTTGTGTCCATTTCTCCCATTCCAATTCGAGATAATGCGTCCGCTTTTCCATTCTTACAGCCAGGACGGTAGGTGATTACAAAATCGAACTCAGCAAAGAATAAAGCCCATCGGATCTGTCGTGAAGACTGAGCTTTGGCAGTTTTTAAATATTGTACATTTCGGTGATCAGTGATCACGGTGATGGTATGCCTGGCGCCAAGAAGATAATGCCGCCAAGCCTTAAAGGCGGACTTAATGGCTAATAATTCCTTATCGGTGATTGCATAATTTATCTCTGGCGGCGAGAACTTTCTGGACCAAAATGCTACGGGATGCAGTTGGTTGGTTTTGGGGTCTCTCTGAGACAGGACAGCTCCCATGGCTAAGCTGGATGCATCGGTTTCGACTATATATGGGATATCAGGACGCGGATGTTTCAAAATAGGTGCTGACGTAAATTTAGCTTTTAATTCCTGAAAGGCCTGTTCAGCTTCCTCGGTCCATTCAAAACGTTTATTCTTCCGCAAGAGTGCAGTGATGGGTTGCACCACCCGTGAAAATTCTGGGATAAACCTGCAATAAAAATTGGCAAAACCAAGCATGCTTTGGACACCTTTCACCAAACTAGGTGATGGCCATTTGAGGATGGCATCCACTTTCCGTGAGTCCATTCGGACCCCTTTAGGTGTCAGGATGAATCCAAGAAATTCAACCTCGTGGTATGGAAAACGCATTTTTCCAGCTTTGCAAACAGTTTGTGCTGGCGCAATTTCTCAAGGACGGCCCTGACATGTTTTCTGTGATCAGATTCCGAAGAGGTGTACACCAGAATGTCATCAATATACACGACAATACAGACGTCGATGAGTTCCCGAAGGACATCATTCATGAAGAATTGGAAGGCAGCAGGCGCGTTGCACAACCCGAAAGGCATCACCTGGTATTCGAATAGTCCATATTTTGTACGGAAGGCTGTTTTCCATTTGTCGCCTTCTTTAACTCGTACCAGATGATAAGCCCCCCGGAGATCTAACTTGGTGTATATGCAAGCGTCCTTCACCTGGTGAAGGAATTCAGGGATCAAAGGCAGAGGGTAACGATTTTTAACAGTTATCTGGTTCAATGCGCGGTAATCGATAAAAGTTCTAAGGTCGCCTTCTTTTTTTGGCACGAAGAACAAAGCCGAGGATGCCGGAGACTTTGACAGGCGAATGAAACCATTGGCTAGGTATTGATCTAAATATTGTCTCAAATGCAGATTCTCCGGCTCAGTAAGGGCATAAATCCTGCTACAAGGGGGTTGTGCACCGGGCACCAGATCGATTTGGCAATCGTACGATCTGTGAGGAGGTAACGTGTTGGCCTGTTCCTTTTGGAAGACGTCCTGGAAGTCTTGGTATTCCGGAGGTAGTTGCATGGAGACAGAGGTTACTGATGCTAGACTGACCTTCAGATTTTCTGGGTAGCAGGTTCGTGCACACTCTGGAAAGGTTATTCTCTTCGCTCGCCAATCAATTCGAGGATGATGTGTCTCTAACCAAGGGATTCCGAGTATAACCTGAAACTGTGGAGCCTTGATTACATCAAACACAACTGCCACCCGATGGCCGTCCGGACCTACAAGTGTTACCTCAGCTGTGGAATGTGTTACCGGTCCCGAGGCAATTTCGGTTCCATCGACTGTGGTGATGACATCTTTGCTGGTTTTAGGACGCAGGGGGAGGTTAATCCTGGAGACCAATTCACGATCCACGTAGTTTCCTATAGCCCCACTATCGATGTATGCCTTTATTGCATGCAACCGCTTAGGCTGTTCCGGATCTACGAGGACCATTGGCACAGTGAAATGTGAGGTCTGAGAGTTCGTTTTCAAGCTCGGCAAGCGGACCCCTACGCTTGTCGGGCGGGGTCGTTTCCCGATACAGAGGTTTCATGGATTTTTTCAGCGGCTCCTACCACCTTCCTGGGCGGCCTTGCTGGGCAATATCATAGAAAGTGTCCAGAGGATCCACAATAAAGACATGAGTGCACCTGCCATCTTCTTTCATGTTCCTTTTGCGTTAAAGGTCTTTAACACCTCCGATTTGCATTGGCTCTGAGGCTTCAGCCCCCTTGAGGTTAGCGTGGGTCTTGACTAACACCCGGGTCTCAAACTTGGACCGATCTGCTTTTCTGTTTTGCAGTCTGTGATCCAATTGGACCACTAAGTCTATATATTCAGAGCACTCTTGGGGCGGATTTACAACTTGGGCCAGGACATCTTTAAGTTCTCCGCGTAGACCTCGATAAAATAACGTGATTCTTTTATCCTCTGGCCACCCAGTTTCCACAGTTAGTCTATTAAAAGTTGCAATGTAGGAAAGGAGGTCTTGATTGCCCTGTCGCAGAGATAGAAGTTTGTCATCTAGAGCCTGCCCCTGGGAGTGACGAGCAAATAACCTTTCCATGCTTGCTTGAAATCTTTGAAAATCACGAAGAATCGGGTCATCTTGAGTTACCAGTGGAACTGACCAATTGGCAGCACTGCCTCTGAGATATGACAATACAAAGGCTACCTTGGTCTGGTCATTAGGGAAGGCCCCAGGTCTGCACAGGAAATGCAAACGACACTGATTCATGAATACGGCAAATCGTTTGGGGTCCCCAGCAAAGCTTTCGGGTGGGGCCAGCGGCATGCTTCCAGGTAGATTAATCTGCACCGGGTTACTGGAAAGCACAGGAGCGGGGTTCCCTCCGGAACCGGGTAGAGGAGTTTGTCCAGCTTGACCTTGCAAAAGCTGTCTAGCCAGGTCATCAGCTCTTTCCTTTGTTACAATCACTTCCCTCCTGAGAGCATTAGTCTCTTGACGAGCGGCGTGTACTTCGACCCGTAATTCCCCCAGTAGTTGGGCCAACTGGTCAGTCTCGGAAATTTCCATAGCCCCTGGGTGGGAATTTGTAGGAAGGCTTGGCGTTCTGTAACGCTCACCTGGCTCCCACAGAGGCGCTGGTCTGGTCTGGATTGCTGTGGCCTCTTCAAGCGTGATGCGCAGAATTCGGACCACCGATTGAACAGGACCCCCAAATCTTGCTTGTCTGGCCCGTAGGAATATCCTTCTGCAGATGAGAAAGGGGATTAACTGTCTGCTGAACAATGTGCTTGCTCCCCCCTTTCTCCCTTCGTTCTCCTCTGACTTCCTCCAAAACCCCCGGTTTAAGCTCACCTTATGGTTTGGAAGGATGAACTCTCCATCCTGCTTCTAGTGCAGGGGCGCGCGTTCGTCCAGTTACTTCACTGGTTTTCAGAATGGCGCTGGCAAATCCACTTGACTTTACTGAGCGATACGCCGTAAGTATGAAGATGCAAAAGTTCAAGCGTGAGCCTCCTTTTATGTTGTCTTTTTCTGTCCTTTATTTCAGGTGCAGAACAAAGGCGATGCGTTGAGGGGTTAAATTGCCGGCGTAAAATCAGGTGAGTCAGTGATGAGGGCGACCCCTCTAAATGTCTTTATAATTCCCCAGTAATGTCTTTTGTCCTTTCCCCATAGGGGCCGGGGTGCGGTACCTGCCAGAGATGTGGCGCCGACCCGAGATGTGGAATGGCTCACCAAGAATAGCCAGTAAGTAATATGGCTGAAAATCCGGCTTTCCTCTTGTGTTCCCTTGCTCACCTTTTGTCTCTTCTTCTCTCCCTTAGGTGCGGTGCAGAGATGTGGCGACCGGCACTGAGAGCTGCGATGGAGCCGGGCAGCGTCTCGGGAACAGGTGAGTGAAGCGCGGCGCTGCAGCGAGCAACGCGGTGCTTTTGAATGGAAGTCTTCCTTCAGGAATGCTGGCGTGAAGATTCCGGATGCAGGTAAGAAGGTTGAAATAGTTCTTGGTTTTCACCTTTCTCTTCTCTTATTCCCTTACAGGTGTTCCAGGTTCGAGGCGGGTGTGGCTGGAGTCCAGGTGCAGGAGCAGACACGGTGAGCGTTCAGCTGCTGGGATGCAGAACAACGCGAAGCACCTGTGGCTGTCCGGGTGTGGCTTAAATAGCCTTGGAAGAAGTTCCAGGTGAGTATTCTTCCACAGCCCCACCCAAGTAACAAAATAGTTCCTTCAGAAAAATAGTCCCTCCTAAGCCTCATTGGGCTTGGTTCTTCATGCAGCATGGTCTGCATCAGGTGAGTGTGCAGCATGGTCTGCTTCAGGTAAGTGCACCAAACACTTCCCTTTATGAGCCTGGCGCCTATGGCGCCAGGACTGATGTCCAACATGAGCCTGGCGCCAACGGCGCCAGGACAGAGTCCAAAGAGCCCCTATAAAGGGCCGCTGGGCTTTTACCCGGGGGCGTGATGCCTGCTCCCGGGGGTGCTGGGTCTGGCCTGGTGCTCCGGGGGTAGGCATCATGACATTGGTCCTGTTCCTTGAATGAGAAAAAGCTAGGCACCGCTAATTCATTGTGATAACCGACTTATAGCCAATTGTACTGTACCACTGAACTGAGTTGTGGGGTGTTGTGGAAGATTTACAAATCCCTGCTTTACCTCAGTAATTAGCATTACCACCTCATGGTGGAATAACCCTTAAGGTAAATCCACAAAAATCCTTGCTCCTACTACCTAGTGGCAGTAATGGTTGGGTCTCATTATGAGTTTGTGTGGTAATGGAAAAGCAGGCAATGGGCCTCATTACGACCCTGGAGGTAACCATGCCGCTTTTTGCTTGTGCAGCACTGCTTGCAATAAACAACCTGTTTGGAAAATTAGACAATTGGATGTGGTAAATATTGCATGAGTAAAAAAAAAACACACAACAAAATGCAAAACACATTTTAAACATTTACCATAGGCAGGTGGTGAGTATTGTCAAGTGAGTCCAAGCATAACGCAGATCAACATGTTTAGGCGCATTGTGTAGCTGATGTATTTATTTTAGGGACATGGCAATGTCAGATCCTGTGTAAAAGGTCCCAGGAGGGAGGAGGAGGATGTAGATGCTATCCATCCAGGGATATATCATACACATGTGCACGGGCCTGTATAACCTTGGCAGGGCCAGCATAATGTATATAGTGCAGCTGATAGAGGGAGAGGAACCACAGAATGACATCAACATCCCCACAGCATTAAGCCTTTTATTCAATCTGGTGTTTGTACTTCATGTCTGTGTCGCAGACACATTCCAGCCCTCAGTCAGTTTATCACAGTCCACTTTATCATGTGTGCTGGCCCAGGTCTTATATGTCTTATATGTGTTGGTGCTGCATGCTTCTGACAACATTGCATTGCCTATCTTCCTGGAAGTCACCAATGCTAACCAGTGGAGGTTCTCTGGCATCATTCATTTAACCACAATCATAGGTTTCTGGACTGCCCTGCTGTCCCATTGGTACCACCCCATACTAGTGAGCAGGGGTACAGAAAGGAGCACACCTCCAATATTCAGATAACCTCTGATGCTGATCATGTCATCACCCTCTGCAGTCCCTGCTTTTCTGGGCATTCCCATACCGCCACAATGCTCTTGAACAGTACCCTGCAAACCTACCTGGCCACCCATAGGAGCCAATTGATGAGCCTGTTAGGCCATGCAAGAAGTAGACCTGGAAAGGGGGTTAGGATCAGGGAAGTGTGGGGGGATGGGGAGTTGGAATCAAGGATATGTTGGGATATGGAGGGGGATTCGAATCAGGGAAGTGTGTGGATTTTTAGGGGGACTGGATTCAGGGATGTGTTGACCTTATATGAGGGTGCAATTAGAACAATGAGGTGATATGTAAGGGGTAGGTAGGAAACAGGGAAGAGTGGCATATTAAAGCGAATGACATCAGGGAGGTGCAGCAATATGGTGCAGTGCAGCTTCTCCCTTTGTCATCCTCTTCATATCCAGACTTTGTGCACATGGCCGCTAGGGGAAGCATACCAACACAACAGGTAAGACGATTCGTTTCCATTTAATTGTATTTCATTGCAATTCTTCCTTCCAGTCTTTCCATGCTATGCTTTAAGACCTCCCTTTTGTATGGCACAGCAATCATAGGACCCTGTGTGATACTTACCTGCTTTATGCAGGTGTCTCCAGTAACAACTCCACCTTCATTAACGTCCACCTGCAGAGTTTTTCTCCTGAGCGATATTCAGCACACATAGATTTGGGATTCACACTCCCTCCTACAACCCCGCCCGCCCTCTCTGCCCGGTGTCCATGACATGCAAAATGGCCCCAGATAATTTCAGCAACATTGTGCCTCATTATAAGTTTGGGGGTAGCCTTGCCGGTAAAACCGGCAGGCTGTCGCCAAACCTGTGACTATTTCCGGCACCCGCGAATGGGCAATTACCGGGTCATTATGGCCCGCCGGACTCGGTAATTGCCCATTCGCGGGCGCCAGAAAGAAATGCTCCCCAATCCCATTGATAGGGCTCAATGTGAATGGGGAGGTCGGATGCACAGGCACCATTCACGATGGTGCCGGTGCATCCGACATGCTCTGCTCGCGGGTGCCGGTACATCCGCCAGGTCAGACCTGGCGGGCGGGAAGGCACCCGCGAGCAGAACTCGTAGTTTGCCGGTCTGGTAGCAACGGTACCTGCAATCTTAACCGTACCGTTGTTACCGGACCGGCAAACTTGTAATGAGGCCCATTATCTTGCAGCTATTAACCCTGAGCGTGAGTTACATACAAGTTTAAGAGTGAGTAAATCCAGACAGATGGGCTTTAGCACAGCTTACACCTGCAATGTTCCTTTCCTGCACCACATACAGTTCAGTCCCACGATAAATCCGGTCCACTTGTAGACATAGCTTTCTCCATCCCATGTTTTCCAGAGCCTCTTATCTAACTTCCTTCTTAGCCCAACTATCTACACCTATTTCGTCCGCCTTACTATTTTGGCATGCGTTATCATAGTGCTTCAACATTGTAACGTGTGGCAGGAGGTGCTATACAAATGCAAGATAACATAACATAACCCCATTTTCTCATCCTAGGTTGGCTTGAAGAATCTGGGACAATCTAGAGGAATGGTGTTGTAGGAGATATTTATGGGGCAATAGTGTAGGGAATTCCCCCAATCCAAAGCTCCACACCAAAATACCTGTTTATACAATTCAGTCAAGCCCTGTCTATGAACCATATGATACCACAGAGATCCCTGCCCCTATAGCAATAGGTAAGCCAAGAAGCCGGCCGGCTTGTAGAAAAAATATATATTTATTAATTAATATGTCAAATTAATATTTGCACCAAATGACATGATGCCGCCTTCTCTGTGGCACCAAAACAAAGCTTCAATCAAATATGTTGAACACAATTCACTTTTGTGTGTTAACTAAAATCACAGTACTTATAACACAATGGCATAAACAGTTTTGATTTCAGGTCAAATAAACACTTCAAATACTATTGGTCGCTCACAAAAATCCCTTAATGAAGTATGACGTACCTTGAAACATGACAAGATCATATACTTGGCAGTATGCATTTTGCGGGTTTAAATTTAACTAACATCCAACACTTTTCTGTTGGTAAAAGAAATTTGACATACGCTGCGCTTTTTATGTTGATCTCCCTTCGCACTTTGCACTGCTAACAGTGTTCTAGCACAACCAACGTTTATCAGCAAAACACCTCGTTAAGATAAGGAACCCATTTTCCTTCACCAATATGCAATGGCAAATATCTCTTCAAACATGAGTCTTTTTCTCACTCTCTGTAGGGAGTGTGCTTTTAAATCAGTAACTTCACTCTGATTACTTGGCAACATACTTTTCTGTACCACACACCCAGATATTCAGTTTACCACTGTAAGCCCTTTGCTTTCAGGCTGGGTCTAGGGAATGGTGAATAGTTAGACATTTCATTTTTTTATAAATGCCTCCCTTCCCTTTAGGGGACTTTGGAGTTGGCCACAATAAGGTTCGGGATACCCGCTTATTTTAAATGACTATACTTTTAATCAGTGCTAGGAGAGAGATCAGAGGTTTCAAACTCCCCCAAGGTCCCCCCGCATTCTTTGACTATATGGGAGTTAAATACATTATTATTTAGTAAAAATGCTAAGGATCTACTTGGTCTGCCCACCCAATCAATAAGGGGATGGTATTCAATCAAAGAGAATCCTACAAGACATAGCTCGGTTGGACAAGTTTACTTACATGGAACATCTCTGGGTTAGTGCCCAGGAAACGTTATCAAGGCTTCTGGATACTTAGGGGAACATAGGGACTTGGTTAGATGGCCTCTCCAGGTTCAGCCATGGAGACCTCCAGAATCCATCCCTTCATTTGCTCCTCAAAGTTCCTTGCAGATTGTAGTCTTCCTCCTGGTCTAAACCACCTCCTTCTGTCTTTCTTCCAATTATATTATAGAGCTCCAGTCAGCTTATACAGCTCAGATAATTTCAGACAGCTCTCCTCTTTTTAGTCAACTCTTCATTCTGGACAGACAATCTTCATTTTGGGAAGGGACCCATTTTACCATTGTGTGTCTCCTTTTAAAACCCTAAATCACCCCACAATATCTGAATGATCAGTTCCAGATTATTTGCTCATGATTCGGATTTGACATCTATTTGTCCTCCCCTTCAACAAAGCCTAGCCCCTTTCCTTTGATTGGTTCCCTTAGTTACTAGGCTCCAATTTGGGGAAGTCTAACTCCACCCACTTGCATCAGCACTTCTGAACACTCCAGTTATGAATTTAAAAAATCTACAACATGACAACGTTTTCCAATGTACCAATAAGAGTCAGAAATGATATATATTTTAATTGGTCTGATCATGCCAGACGTAATGCACTGTGTCCCATATTGGCACGTGGTTGCAGGTGCGAATGACAGAATTATGTGTTTTCTTCTAAAAGGGTAAAAGTTATTGGGCCTCAATATGAGGTCAGCGGTAAGGGGTTAACGGCAACGGTAAGGGGGCCATTGCCATTAACCCCTTACCGCCGCATTACGAGGTCCCGCTAAGGGACCAGGGAGCTAGTAAAGGGCCCGCTGTTGGCGGGCCCGTTATTAGCTCCTTCCCCATTCCCATTGAGCCCGATGGGGGCTTGAATGGGAATGGGGAAGGGTTCTCAGAATGGGGATTTACCGGGTCCTCCAAGGTTGGAATGACCCGGTAAGTACCCATTCCGAGAACCCGGACCCGGTAAGCGGTAAGGGGGTAGCCATGGTGCTAATAGCACCATGGCTACCTCCTACTTCGTACTGAGGCCCATTGTCTCAAGATTTGATATACAGATATCTAATTCAATAAGCCACAATAGTCCCTATTCTCTACTCCATAACATTTTCTGGGACAACATAACCACATTTCACGTTATAACTTTGTTTCCCAAGGTCGATCTTTTAGAAGAGTGGTCTAATTCGATGTATCTGCTCATGTTCAGTGATATTTGCATCATTTAAGTGAGAGTTACGGGTGTGGAGAGAAGTGGCAGCATATGAACCTCCATATAAACATATGGCAATCTCTAATAACATGCATGATTTGAACATTAATTAACATCACATTTCTTTTCTTTAAGAAACTGAACATGTGATCTGGCCAACTTTTCCTTTGTTTACACGGCCTGCAATCAAGTAATTAGCACCTTTCAAAGTTAATAGCTGGGCCGTGGGTCACCTTATCTTCGTTAAACAGAGGAAGACCACCCACCCCTGACTCAAGTGAGACCCTTTGGTGTATGTCAAATGTCATCATCTCAGGCTGTGGGGCCACAAATCCAAGTTTAATCTTGCTAATTATTCAGAGTTCACATCCATTAAATGGGACTTTTATTTTCAAAGTGTAGGTTAAATCACCATCATAAAACCTTTCACAAGTACAGCCCAGCCCCCTTTCCTTGCTCTGCCCAGCTTCAAAGAGATTCCCAGATATTCTGATAAGAGTAGGGGGAGGTGTGTAGTGCTTGGACTTTAAATTTCACAGGGAAGGGTATGTTGGACTACGCACATGTTTTTGATGCTCTGATGTACAGAAATAATTGTTTTTAAATCTGTTACATTTTCTTTACATGTGAAAAGCCTGCATTCAGGTTATTGCATTGTGTCATCTGCAGTTTTCATCTGCACTCTGCCATCACTGTCCATCTTCAGATTATACTTTATATTAAAACGGCACATGCACTGGAGATTGAATGGTAAACGGTTCTATTCAATCCCAGCTGCAATTGTCTTCATTTTTCTATAATGTAGTGAAAGGTAGGCCTCTGGTTTTGGGGCTTAGTCATTTGAATACAGGGGGCCTCATTACGAGTATGGTGGTACGGGGTTAATGGCACTGGTAAGGATGCTGGTGCCGTTAACCCCCTACGGCCGCATTCCGAGGTCCCTTAGCGGGTCCCATTAAGGCCGGCTGGTTTTACCAGCCGCTCTTAGCGGGAGCCGTTAGGGGACCATGGAGCTAATAACAAGCGGGCCCGTTATTAACTCCTTCCCTATTCCCATTGAGCCCTATGGGGGCTCAAATGGGAATGGGGAATGGTATTCAGAATGGGGACTTACCGGGTCCTCCAAGGTCGGAATGACCTGGTAAGTCCCCAATCCGACTACCCGGACCCGGACACAACTTTGGAGGCAGCCATGGTGCTAAAAGCATCTCCTCCAAAGTCGTAATGACCCCCCCTGTGTTTGTACTCTTTATTTCTCTGTAAACAGCATTTTGATGTGTGGTAGTTGAGAATGGAATGCTGCCCTTTTTGTTTGAGAGACATATAATGCCTTGCATATCTCTGCATTTTTTGGGCCTAACGTGGTCAGGGCAGTAGATCTGTCTTGGGACTATAATTATCCCACATATTCCCTCCCTGCTCTTTTTTCATTGTTACTGTATTATCCGTGTATGTATATTTATGTTCAGTGAGCAGTGAGGCACCATTGAATGTATTGGAATGTAATGTTGCAAGTGGAATGGAGTGTTCTGTGCTTTCCTGGAATGACTGTTGGGGACTGACAGAGTGACAGAGGAACTAGAAGGCTGCTTGTTACCTCTCTTCTACATCTGAACTACATCTGTAACTAAGACATACTAAAGACGCTTTCCTTTTCTACTGACATGGTCTTGAGTGGTTCCTACATCTTCATTACTTACCTTAATACCAGGAGAATACTTCAGTTACCCTCCTAGGAAAGATCAGGGGAGAATTGGATTTAAGAGTTTTGGTCAGACTTCCATCCCTCTTAGAGTATGGCAGGGGCATCCTTCCTTCCTTTTTTACCTCTTGCCCCTTCCTTTCCCAGTTTCCAGGACCGCACTTCTCCCAGGCTCCAGGCTAGAAGTAAGGAAGTTTGTTTATTCTAAAGAGAGGAGTAAAAAGAATTGTTAAAACATTTTTATTAGAACCTTATTTCTGCAGAAAACCTTTCAGAATAAGACATTCATTTTCAATCAAAGACAATATTCATTGACAATCATGAATAATTGGATCACCATTTTAATTTAATCACTCACCGGTTATATATTTTATTTTCCATGCAGGGATTCGATCTTACCTTTCATTCTTCAGATGGTTCCTCGGCTATGACTTCACTGGGCTCCTCATTCACCCTTAAAGTTCATCTGGGATGACAGCTTTTTAACTGATTGTTATAGACCCATTTCTCTTCCATGTGTTCTCCTTTTGGGATACAGATCTTATAAGGATGCCGGTGCTGTTAACCCCCTACCGCCGCATTCTGAGGTTCCTTAGCGGGTCCCACTAGGGCTGGCTGGTTTTACCAGCCACCCTTAGCGGGACCCATTAAGGGACCATGAAGCTAATAACGGGCGCGCTATTTGCGGGCCCGTTATTGGCTCCTTCCCCATTCCCATTGAGCCCTATGGGGGTTCAAATGGGAATGGGGAATGGTTTTCGAAATGGGGACTTACCAGGTCCGCATAGGTCGGAATGTCCCGTTAAGTCCCCATTCCGACACCACGGACCCGGACACGGGTTTCGAGGCAGCCATGGTGCTATTTGCACTATGGCTACCTCCAAACTCATAATGACCCCCATAGTCTGTGATTATCACCAGTTCTTCGAGTTAGTGGTGTACTGCAATGAGGCTGGCATGATGCACGTCCATCAATTCCGCCACCTGACAACTTCAGGGTCCTATTTTGTAACCAGCAGGTGGCACTGGGGTAACATTCAGCCTGGCATCCCCAATGCCAGCCACTAGCTCTTTTCCCCGCTATTGTCAACATGGTAGGAGCACCCATCTACTTAAATGGTGGTATCCCCTGACAAGTGTCTTCTTCATAGACCTTGTGTGGGGATGCTAAGTATGCCTTCATATTGGTTTTTAGACTTCGTCATCAGGACAGTTTTCTTGAGCACAATCATGTAAATCCGTCAATCCTTGTGCTGAGGACTCTTCTTGTTTTGGCCATATTGGACCTACACAGGAAATCCTTGCATGGACATAATCCATTAAGTAATTGTGTAATTACTTACATTCCCCACCCATATCCTGTCACTTTGTAAATATTGCAAAGGCTGGTGAGGAATCTCTACAATGATGTGCTGCATTTGGATCAACGGGCAGTGGTTTTTCAATGCCCAAACCACTGCTAGGAGTGTCTTTTCACAATCATTGATTTTTTCTTCCACGAAGGGCAAAGTTCTGCTTGCGCAGGAGATAACTTTTGTTGACTTTTCGTGCTTTTGGTACAATACTGTAGCCAGGCAGTTATCTGAAAACCCTACCTCCAAGAAGAACAGCTTATTCTTAATGGGTAAGCCAAACAAGGAGGTTGAGGAAGGCTTCTTTTCAGTTGTTTAGCTGCCTCGGATTGTTCCAGACCCCACTCCCACTTGACTCCAGCCTTTCATAAATGGACCAGGGGTTAAGTGACCTGTGCATAGTCTTCAAATAACTTTCGACTATAATTAGTGAGTCCAAGAAGGCTTCTCAATTCTCGCATAGTAGTAGGGTCATTTAATTTCAATAATACTTCCACTTTCTTTGCCTGTTATTGAGACTCTCAAGGGGGGCTTTCATGCCCTAAAAGGTTCAATCTGGCTTTCTACAACTGCCAGAACATACTGAACTTCTGAAATATGTTTTTCCACAGTTGAGCTCTTGATCAATATATCTACTTCATAGGCCACGTTTCCCCTTTCACTCAATTTGGGCATGGCCTTATGCAGGAAGATGTTGAACTAATTTCTGGAGTTTATGTATTGTATTGTATTTGTTATTTATATAGCACCCTTTCCAATTTGTATGGCCTCAATGCGCTTTGTAGTTGGAACGCTCTCGGTGACCGCAGTCTATATGCAGGAGGTTCTAATAGCTTAAATTAAAGATGCTTGGGTGCTTTTTCTTGCTGGGTTAGGACTTAGGTGACCAGTAAGCAGCCCGGAGGTCAGGCACGTGGATGGCTGCTGTTGGTGGTTTAGGATAGAGCTCTAGTGCGGGGGATTCAATGTGTGCCCATCTAAACCACATTTTATTTTGTTGGTTGTCGCTGTATTCTAATGGCAGAGGTGTTGAGGTACATCAGGATTTTAATGGCATAGCCATAGCTGAATTATAGGGTCCATGGATGGATGGGTGGACTTGCCTGTGGCCTGTGAACACAGACGTAGTGTAAGGTGTACGTACCATAGGCTTGGCTGGAGTATGACTGCAGTGTTCTTTTTCTTGGTCCAAAGCAATTGGTTGGTCTGGCTATTCGTGGTTTCCCTGCAACAAAAGTCTGAGCAGAGGGAGAGGACCCAGAGGGATGATGGGGTGGGGGTGAGGGATAGGATGATAGTTGTTTTGGTGTGCCTCTGCGAATGCTGCAGGCATCCGTGGGGTATGGGTGTGTAAGGGTGTTGTTGTGTTTGGGTAAGGAGGAGCTTGTCACAGTGTGATGCTGTGAATGCTACCAGCATCTGCGGGTAGGAGTGTTGTGTTTGGGGAGGGAGAAATATGCCTCTGTGTGCCACTGCATACTCTGCCAGCATCAGTGGGTTATTGGCAGATAGGAGTGTTTGTGTGCTTGGGTCAACATTTCTGTGTGCCAGTCGGTAATATAGAGTGGTGGAGGGTTTCAAGAGGAGGGAGGGAATAGCCAGGTTTTGAGGGCTTTCCTGAATGCCAGATGATTGTCAGTATTACAAATGTGCAGGGGAAGGGAGTTCTAGATGATTGGCGCTTGGACGAAGAAAGAGGATCCGCCGAGTCTGGAGGAGTTGTACTGTGGGACTACTAGGAGGGATGCTGTGCGAGATCTGAGAGTCCTTGAGGGGTGTTAGCTGGTGACTTTGTCTTGAAGGAATTCCATCCCTGTGTTGTGGATGGCCCAGTGGGTGTCACACATGGCTTTAAAAGTAATGCGTCAGCCAATAGGGAGCCAAAGGAGGACTCTCAGTGTAGGGCTGATGTGTTCTCTTGAAGGTAGGTTAATGACAAGCGGGCTGCAGCGTTTTGTATTCTTTGCAGTTTCCTTAGCTGGAACTCGGGTGCATCTCGGTAAAGGCAATTTGCGTAGTCTAAGCAGGAGTGGATGATGGAAATGAAGGTGGAGAAACAGTGGGGGTAGGAGAGATAAGGGAAGCTATGCCTTAGGATGCATAGGTGGAAGAAACAGGAGCTGGAAACGGAGTTGACTTGTTGGGAGAGAGATCAATCTGTGTCCAGTGTGCATCCAAGGTTTTTTGCCGAGGTGGATGTTGCCGGAGGGTGTGGTGGGCTAGGGATTGTGCCTAGGCAATGGTTTGGGGGAGGAGTGATGTTTTCCCACAGACTAGAATTTCAGTTTTCCCAGGATTGAGGATGAGGTGGATGGATGCCATCCAGTAGTCAATATCCGAGAGGCACGATAATGATTTTGGACCTGGTGATTTTGGGATTTTGAGAATGATCTGCATGCCGTCTGCATAGTTGTAGCAGGTAAGATTATGGGAGCGAGTCAGTGCGGGCAGAGGGTTTAGGTAGATGTTGAAGAGCAGAGGAGAGAGGGATGCTCCTTTTGGGACCCTTTTGTTACCGGTCGTGAGGTGGAAGTGAATGGGTGGAGGAGCATGATGTGTGAATGATTGGAGATGAAAGAGGAAATCCAAGAGAAGGCTGTATCTTTGATTTATAAGGAGTTTAGTCTCTCTAGGAGGATGATGTGGTTGATGGTATCGAAGGCGGCAGAGAGGTCAAGAAGGATGAGTACAGCGCAGTCTTCTGCATCAGCTGTTTTTTTTAGGTCATCCCAGATGGACACTAGGGAGGATTTTGTTCCTCAGAGTGGTCTGAAGCCAGATTGCGCAGGGTCCTTGAGGTGGTTGTCTTCAGTGAAAAGGCCAAGCTGTTTGTATGCTATGTGGTCCATGAGCTTGGCTATGAAGCGGGTGTTAGAGATGGGCCAGTAGTTCTGGGGGAGGAGCAGGCCTGGACTGGCCCACCGGGAGTTTCCCCGGTAGGCCTCAAGGCATAGGGCCTCTTTTCTTGGTGGAGGGATACATAATCAAAAGGGAACATCATGACATATTCCCATGCATGCAGCCAGGATGGGCTGGGTGTAGTTTGTGTGGAGTGCTGCCTGCATGACCCTTTTGTCCGTGGCTTGTGCGCCTGTGCATTATGGGAGTCACTGCCCAGGCACAACACTGAAACTGCACGTTCCTAGTGTGCTGCTTACATGCACATGTGTGGCCCAACCCATGACAGTACAGTTTCATCGACTCGCCGATCAGGCAGGCTGCAGGCCTGTCCTGTCTGCATTGACTGTTTGGCAGTGGAATAGGACAGCAGGGTTTGTTCGTTTCACAGACAGGTAAGGCGGCATGAGTACCAACTTAAGTCTATCACAGCACTGCACAATGCTCTTTCTGTGAGCGACTGCAGGCACGTAATCAGAAGTTCTTCCTTGTTCCTTTCCACCCCGACAGTAAATAAATGTGACTGGCATTGTCTGAAATGGTTCATAATCATAAGGTCGAGTGAGGAGTTAGGCGACGCTGCACTGAGAAGCGCTATAAGTATGTGTGTATGTACCATACGTTAGTATAGCGCAAACCTAGCTAGAAAATAGAGTGATACAGAGAGGCGAACACTAAGAAGGAGGTAGCAACGTGCTTGGCATTGTGATTTGGTTAAACATTGTGGGCTCTGCTCTACGAGGGGTGCCTAAATCTCTTTTCATGTCATTGTCCTTGTTATGCCCGAAGACCCTCCTAGGGGGTCTGCGACATCACGTGCTGTGCACACGTGGAACACACCATGTAACCCATCTAATAAAAGGGGCTAGCGGGTCCACTCGCCAGTTAATCTCGACTTTGGCTCCATGTGTTGTGTCTGTGGAGGCTCTCCTGACCATGCAACAGTCTGCGCTGTAAGTTTCAATAGCACGGCTTTAGAGAGTTGGCTGGGCCATATGATGGGGAACCATTTTGTGCCTGCACTGATTGGTGTGCATGATGTGTGATGGCACAGATCACTCTTGAAGGTACGCATAGTCTATGATGGGTCTGCAAACTTCATATTATGTGATGCGCCTACATATGTAATGTTTGCATACGGGAAAGGGCCTGCACACCGTGCATATGCTGTAATGATTTGTTTATTTAGGAAGGGGTTTTATATAATGCTATATCATGTACCATCACCATCAGGTTGGGCTCCCGCATTCTCTCGCTGTACGGATGCCGTTACTGGTGTCATGCTGCTGCCTTGTCCTGTAAAGTGGGGTCACTTCTCTAAGGTATTGGTCAATCAATCATCCGGAAACATAAAGGGCATACTTCACGTGCATGCGGACGACGGCTTCCAATGCATTGATATGGGATTTCATTTCTCAATTAAAAAATAAACATCAGTAAAACAATGATAAGATTTCCTTTCCTGAAACTATACGATTTAAACACGGAAACATGATTCGTAATATTGATCTCTCTTGGTGTTCCCCTCCCAACTTTGCTTTTTCAAAGTTTCCAGAAAAAGCACATCTCTGTGAAATAATGTGCCACTGCAATGCGTGCATGCTATGCTTTAATCACATTTATGGCACGATGATGCATTAGCCATTGATAGGCCAGATTGCACGGGAGAGGGGGAAGAATAAATCAAGATTATCCGTTGTCAACTGTCACCTCTACACTGGCCCACATGGGCTTTCTTTCGGATTCTTAGTGTGTGGTTGAAGGTCCTTGTGCAGTCCCTTGGTATCTACGTATTGGGCATAACCACAGCAATATGCAGAAAGCTTCACAAGGTTTGAAATTAGGCGGCCGGGAAATTGGTTTTGGCCATTGGTCGAAGTGCATGAAAAGAAGTAGTGGAACTATGTTCCCTACTGGCCTGCATCACTCGCCACAACCCCATTGCCATGGCCCCTCCCATGCACAATACAAACCCCTAAACAAATGTGTCTGCTCTTTAAGGAATGCTCAGTGCAGTGAACTGAAGAGCATATTTCAACTGTTTCCTACACTTTTATTTTAAAATGAAACTATTCCGGAATGGTTTCTTTCTAAAATAAAAATATAAGAACAGGAAAACTTAATTAAAAAAAGTTGAGGAGCACTGCTCCCACCGACCCCCGCTCCCTTCTACCACTGAAATTGGCTAAAGTGCCACATAGAAGCTGAAACTATTGCATTAGAGTACAGCTAGGGATAAATATCACAAGGTGGGACACAAAGCTTGTACGTATTTAGTTATTTGTCCAGCTATTGACTGCCCATGGCCATGCTAAACCCTATGACTATTTCCACCTGCTTTCAGCCCCTCTCCAACCAAAACTCATCCTGCTGGGGTCTCTTTGAGCTAGCTTTTTCAAGCCGTACTATCAAACTCTGTGCTCAAAGTGCCTGCCAGTGTTTTCTCAAAGCAGTCCTCTGAGAGTTAATGACTTAATTGGAACTGCAAAAGCACTACTGGTGTAATAAAGATGTCAACCAGGTCTACCTTCAGCCACTCGATTTATAAGCACCATACCTGTCCTTCATTGAAGTCCTGTTCAAAACAGGCATTGACAAAGCCAACAGTTTAAGCTTGTGCATCAATGTTAGGCATTCACCAGGCACTGCTGTTATATGCCCAGGTACACTCACCACTTTCCATTGCCACAATCCAGTTAGTACGACTACAGCAGTGCCTGACAAATTCCTCTCCCACCATGCCTACACAAAAGCCAAAACTGTTGGCATTGCCAGTGCTCATTTAAGAGTGCCTTTTATCTGTGTGCCCTTCCCAGCATGAGAATAGGATGAAAGGAATGAGATGCATGTTGTTGGGGCACCTTTAATACCAGATGAATTCGTTTTTCAAGCGTCCCCGGTCCCTCTATCATCTACTTTGAGAGATCATGAACTTATTTAAGACATTACTTTTCAATCCATATATGTTTAAAACATGCTTCAAATGCACTAATTTCGACTCATTTTAGCCAACATTTTCTTGGGGGATACTCAAATCCCCTCATAGAGGGTTGAGCTCCCGTGCTGCGCGCGCTTGTTCAGCGAAATATGAAGCCACTTTGAAAAATATTCCAGGGCCACTTTTGGTTCCTAGTCCGGCCCTGGTGAGGAGTGGGTCGAGTATAGGTTTTTTGAGGAGGGGTTTGATGTAGGAGGTTTTTAGGGCTCCCGGGAAATGTCCTGATGTTAGGGAGTGGGAGAGTATTGAGTGTGTGACACTGCCTACACAGGTTGAGGCTAGGATGTTTTTGAGGATGGAGGGCAGGCAGGGGTCCTCAAGGGAGCCTGATGGGCGGCTTTGTGCCAGTAGCAAGAGGAACTATTGGTGGGTGATTGGAGTGAAGGAGGTGAAAGTTTGTATCGACGGGTGGGCTTTGACGGGAGTTGGGCTATGGGTGGGTGGATTATGGGGTGGGGGTATATGTTCCAATTTAGACGTGATGGCAAAGTGTCTGTCGATAGCAACATTGTGGAAGTGTTCTGATAAGGGATCACATAAGGATTGGGAGATGGGTGGGGGGTTAGTGGGCGGGTTAGAGCAGGTCAGTGAGCTGAATTCATAGATGATTCTATGCAGTTCCCTGCTTGGGTTCCGCAAATTTGACATTCTGCTCCCATAGAATGCTTTCTTGGTTTTCCTGATTTCCAGTCTGTATCCTCTGGTTAGTCTAGCTAGGGCACTTTTGTTTTGGGTCATAGGATGGTTCTCCCTGTCCATTCCAGCTGGTGCATGAGGTTTTTAGAGATTTGAGGTTGGTGATGTACCACTTGGGTGTAGATCCTAATCTCTGAGAGGACCGTTTTGTTGGGTTGAGGGGTGTGAGGGCATTCGAGATCCAGAGGACAAAGAGTTTGATGGGGGGTGGATAGTAATGGGAGAGAGGACGGCATTGGCTTTATCTGGAGTGATAAAAACTTTGTTCCATAGCCGACTGAGAGGTGTGGGTGTTGGTGGAGGTCTGGCGTGACAATGGCTGCGAGTCGCAGTGGTCGAAGGTACACAGATTGCTGAGTGATCAGTCTATGATAGAGGGCATTGCGATAGTGTGGTTATGGTTGCAGTGGTGAAGATCGCATTGAGGGTTTGACCTCCAGTGTGGGTCAGTGTAGAGATGCGTTGTGTCCAATTGAGAGCTTCTAGGTTGTCGTTGAGGGGCCGGGTACTGGGGTTTGAGGGTGAGTCAAACAGATGTCAAAGTCTCCTCGTACGGTTAGGTTTGGATAGAGATTGAGGACAGTTGTCAGAACGTCGCAGAGTGTGTCTACAAAGTTTTTGTTGTAGCCAGGGGGTCTGTCGATAAGTAGGGAGCTGTGTGAGAGGGAGGGTGAGAGTCAGTATTTTAACAGACGGGATTTGTAGTCTGTGGTGTTGGCTGAGGTGTCCTTAATTATTAGTGGGAGTTGGTGTTTGTGTAGTATTGGAAGTCCTCCACCCCTTCGCAATCTGTTCTGAACAATAAGGCTGTACCCAGTTGGGAAGGCCTTTTGCGTTATGGCTCATGGTCTTCAGAAAACCAGGTCTCTGTGGTGAAGAGGATGTCTGAATGTTCTTCTGAATGTTCGGATACCCCTTCAGGTGCTCGACTGGTTGGGTTCGCACAGGTTGGCATAGCCAGAGTGGATTGCGGTTGACCAGGGGATGGCATTATGCCAAAGGGGAAGTGGGTTTGTCGGGGTGGGTGGTGCAAAAGGGGTGGACAGCGGAGGGTGTGTGGAGGAGGAGTGGGGGGGTGGTGGAGGACCAGTTGGAGTGGCCGAAGGGGGGAATAGGGCTAGGACCAAGTTGGGTGCCGGCGGGGAGAATTGGACCCTATAGTGAGGAGACTGGTTTTGGAATCTGAGTTGGACAAAGGGACATGCTAGGAGGGGCCTGAGGTGGCCTTGGTCTGTGCCTTTCCTTGACTTTTTGGCAGAACGACTGCTGCTGAGTCAAACCTGCTGAGGTGGGGAATTATCGTCCAATCACCAATGTTCCCTTTATGTTGAACATTTTTGACAAAATTGCGTATTGTCAATATCAAACCTTCATCGAGGAACACGATATATTAGCCACCCAACAGTCAGGGTTCCGTTCTTATTATGGGACTGAGACTGCGCTACTGGATTTAAAATCCTATATTGCTGGTCTTGTTGATGAAGGTCATACAGCCCTGCTGCTGTTATTAGATCTATCTGCCGCGTTCAATTTAGTCGATCACCAACTTCTGGCGGATAGACTAATTACAATCGGTAAATGCTCATCTGAAGCATCAGCCTAGTTGAAATCATTCCTGGGTCCACGGAACATGAAGGTAACAAAGGACAATGCTTACTCTATGGCATCCTTACTACTATGTGGTGTTCCGTAGGGCTCATGTCTTTCGCCTTTACCCTTTAATATGTACTCACGTCTCCTCGGTGCTCTTTTGTCAGCTATGGGCATTTATTTCGCCAACTATGCTGACGACACGCAGATTGCCATCAAACTTACCGGTGAGTATCTAAAAGATTTAGAGCACATTAATCACATCTTTGCTGAAATTCAGATATGGATGGCGTTAAACTCTCTAGCCCTCAATAATGCCAAAACTGAGCTGTTGATCTTAGGCACTCAGCAGAGGTTAAAGAAACTTGACACAAAATACGACAACTTCTTGATTGGTCAAAATGTTGTTCCTATATCTAAATCTGTAAAAACTTTGGGGGTCTTTTTTGACCCTCAGTTGTCCTTTACCCGACAGACCAACTACCGTAAATCCTCTTGCCATTACTATATCCAGCTCTTATGGCAGATACGTCCATATCTGTCCAAATAAAATCTTGCTCTGATCGCAGCTGCAATAGTAAACTGTAAATTGTATTACTGCAACAGTCTTCTGATTGGTACCTTGCAGGATAATCTCAAGACTCTGCAGGTCATACAGAATAGTGCAGTACATGCTGTAATGGGCCTCAAGCGCAATATGCATGTTCCCGATGCTAGGCCTAGCCTACATTGGCTGCCAGTTCAACAACGATTACAACATAAAGGGTTAACCATTGTGTTTAAATGGCTATATGGTAAAGCTCCATCTTATCTTACTGCTAGGCTAAAAAAGAAATCAGTTGGTTGTTCTCTGCGCTCAAGCAGTAATACTATCCTGGTTCAACCTCCATTCACCTTGAAAAGATTTAGAGGCACAAGCTTTGATTCATGGGCCCCGGCCCTATGGAATTCCCTTCCCAAACACCTTGCTAATAATGGCTCCTTGTTCATCTTTAAGAAAACAACTAAAGACCTCCTTGTTTGACAAAGGTTAAGACATATTCATCTTCCCTGTACAGTGCCTTCGCACTGAATCTCGTATCTCGCCATATTTTACCTTTACTTTGGCTTCTATGAGTACTGGATTCCTTTGGTTCCATTGCGTCTTACGTTTTTTGATTGTTCTTGTTATCTGTTGTCTGTCTCTTTCCTTCTCCTGTGTGCGCCCTGAGGCCCTCGGGTTTGTGGCGCAATACAAGAATTTAGATAGATAGATAGATAGATAGATAGATAGATAGATAGATAGATAGATAGATAGATAGATAGATAGATAGATAGATAGATTGATAGATAGCACATGGTGTGTGGGTGAGAGGGGAGGGTCTATGGAGGTTGGGGTTTTGGCCAGCGTTGCTCTTGCTGCGCTAAGAGAGGGGAAGCACAATACATGGTTGCGGGTGCAATGTTGTTCAGGAAGGGTGCGATCAGATGGTGTGCTAAGGGAGGGGAAGCACCATTTGCGGTTGCTGCTTCTTTCAGGAGCGGTGCGATCAGATGGGGCAGGTGAGTAGCTAGCGGGTGGGTCGGAAGGTTGTATGGTCTGCATCGCTGGGCGGTCTGGTATGTTCTGGGGGTCAATGTTTTCAGCTTCCGCTCTCCATCGTGCCACTCTTGATTGTGTGGAGCAAGATCTATGTGGAGGGTGTAGCAGGTGGGGGAAGGGGGGATTAATCAAGCATGTAGGAGGGATGTATACTTTGGGACTTTGGAAGGTGGGTGGGGGGGCTGCAAGACGAGGTGGAGGGTTGGGATGATGGGTTGTGCCTCGGGGTGGCTAAGTTAGGGTGGGGTGGGTCTCATCAGGCCTACTGTTGTGCCAGCATGCTGCTCTGAATTGGCCAGTGTGTGGCAAGGTGGCTAAAGTGTGGGAGGGATACATTGGTTTAAGTGACTGGGTAGAGGGAGCGCATCCAACTAGGGTAGAACAGTGGATGTGAACTCACCTGGCAGAAGCACCTAGATTTGGGACACCTGAATGGGGTTGCAACAGTAGACAGTAAAAGCAGTAGCACCCAGGTTTTGGACAAAGGGAGTATCCAAAGGGTGTTTAGGTGTATGTGTATTGCAGCCCCCCAAAGGCAAAGGTACGCTTATATTGGTCTTCCCTACTCACTGATACCCTCCAGTGACCATTTGTCAAATCAATGGATCTCTACAATTTTGACCCTTGGATCTGTGCCAACCCTCGATGGATGTAGGGATGTGGCCATCTTGAAATGTAGCCCCGTTTGTTCAACTCCCTTAGGTCTGCACTTAGTCTCCATTGTCAATTAGGTTTTATTATCCCCCGTTCCAGATTGTTAAAGGTACTGTGGATCTGACCCATTTTCTGACAGGATTCTAAGTTCTTGATGATCTCAGTGAGTGACTCCATGGAAGCGAGAGGTAACCAGTATTGTTCAATCAATGCTGGAGTCATCTCTGGATCCATGGGATTGGTGGTTGAATGAATTGATGTACGTCCACAGTCATATGAATCTAATGAAAAGATATCCTGGAAGTCCAGGAACACCTGTTTCAGCTTTTGTGTTTGATCCATGGTCTCACAGGCATCAGTGAGATTGATCCATTCCTCTACCATCTGCCTGAAACCTGGAAAGACCTCAGGCCTGGAAAACTCAGCGGTATCCTCTATTTGTGTTGAGAGATCTCATTTTATGGTGTTCACCTGGAATGACGTTCCATGGACTCGAGGTAGTTTTGGTTGGCTCTAAATACCAACTCATCCTTCCTGATGTCACAGGTTACCTCCTCCACCAAATAAAGGTGTGAAGAGTACACAAAGAAATTCCCCCCATGACGGGTACACATTTTTTTTGGAGGAATACTGTCACTCGTGTCGAATCAGTTGTTCAGGATTGGTCCTATTTTTTAATTTCCTAAATCAATAGAAGAGTGTTGGGCATCAAACGCCATTCCAAAAGAGGTGTCCGTGGCCCCAGTGATACTTTGATGGTCGCTGTTACCCCCCAATTTTTGAATGGTGTCATTTTCTAGATCCACTAAAGGTGTTGCAGGTGAATATAAACCTTATTGTTGAAGGTGTGAATTCAAATCTATGTAGGCGTCCTTATGTTTGAGGTTCTGTCCTTACTTAATTAGGAGGGGAATGGTGAATTGCTGCACCAGTCATGGGATTGTCACCTCTTCTCCCACTTGAATTTCAACCATATAAGGTAGTAATTGAGCTGCCCGAAATGCTCTTTCTGCATTGTCAAAGCCCATAGGGATACCCCCCAGTCGTGACCATACTTTGTTGTTAATTAGATCTAAGCTAATTGCAACTCAATTTAGAATGTCACTGCCGTGAAGCCATCGTGACGTAAAACACAGACAACAGACTTAAATTCAAACAAACAATATTCATTAACTTAAATGTCAGGATGGTAGAAGGCCTAACTTGCTGTATAATAAGGTGGGATGTCCCTACCTGAACAACACTAAGGAAGGTCTGTGTCAAAGTGTCCAAATTAAAAACCTGTCTGTGTCCAAAACCTATGCTTGCCCTCACACTAAAACAACAATGTATATGGGTGTCAGTAATCAAGGAAATGGTTATCAACACAAAATGCAGAGCATCTCACAGCTTATCTTCAAATTCCCTTCGCCAAGTTCAAAGTAATAAAGGTCAAACAAAGGAGGTCATGTGGTACTGTCCTCAAGACAGTGGTTATAGTTCATCAAGTCTCTGTGTTCCCTTCCCCAAGACTCCACAGTAGTACAGTTCAAACAAAAAAGGGTCTTTGGACCTTGTCCTCAAGACAGTAGCTGGAGTTCATTAGATCTCAGGGTACCCTTCCCCAAGACTTCAACGATGCAACCAATGAATGTTTTACTCTTTTAAAAGCTCAACTTAACTCTCGGTCAACTTGGCCCTTTTTCTGGTTTGCGTCACCAGCTCACTCATAGTGTTTCTTCTTGGTTTTGCAGTGTCTGTACCTTTTTATAATATAGGGCTCACTGGCCTAGGTGTAGATATCAGACCACACGGTCCACCCATCACATGTCGCCCAACCAGGGACACTTGGTTCTTCAGTCCATACAGGTTTCTCTGTATCCACCCCTATGTGAGCAGGTACACTCTCTGTGATTCTCCTTGTTGGCCTCTTGACTTTGTCACACACCTTTTATCAGATGTTGACCTTTCCGCACCACATTTATTCACAAACGTTTACTTGGTGGTACTTCTGTTCATGCCCACCTTTGGTTGCACTCCTTCACATTTATTCCTTTTCCCATAGGTTGCTTTCATATGGGTATTCTCCTTTTAGATTCTTGGTTTTGCTTGTAAAGTTCATTAATATTCAACATATGTGTAACTTTTGTAGTTTCAGCCAATTCGGTATTCAACCTGTTTAATTTTTCAGTGTCACTCAGCTCAGCGTTCAATGAGTGGGGTGTAATGCTGTTTAAAACTTCCACTTAGTTCGGTATTCAATATAAGTAGTTTTAGTGCTGATTTTAACTTTTATTTAGTGGATGCTCAAAATGTGCAGTTTAGCGTTATTTGGAAGCTTCTTCCAGATTGGTATTCAATATATTCAGGTTAGCGTTATTAGGAGACTTCAGTGCAGTTTGATAGATAATATGTATCTTTTTTCACTTTGAAGCTTTTGTGTCAGAGAGAGCTTCATTAGTAGTAAGCAACCCGCGCGGAGCACCTCGGTTTTCGAGTGTCTTTTTTTTGCAGCATCTTCCTCCAGGAGCTCTTGCTGCTCCTCTTGGCTTCGCAGGTTGGCGCCGCAACCTCAGCAAGCCCAGCTCGCATGTCGCATTCACTTCTGTGGTCGCCGGCCACTTTGTTGCCGTGGGTGGACGCGGACAGCATCCCTTGGTTCTCTGATGCATATTAGCAGCTCCCAGCTGCTCCACCACAGAGGCTCCCACACCTCAGGAATATCTGCTGGCATCATGGTTACATTCCAGTTCTCACCACGGTTGCTTCCCACTGAAAGGGTCCCCTGGTATCTCCTGCCAAGGCTTCTCTGCTGCTGCTCATTTTGTCTCTTCGGTGGTTTCTCCTTATGCGCCTGCAGCCCCATAAAAGGCTGCATGTGAGGACATCTAATTAGACTTGCCTGACCCTGTTTAAGAAGACATGCCTGACTCTCACCATACTTTACAGGCATCTTCCTCGTCTCAGTACCTAAGTGGTGAAAAGGGTTTTAGTGTTCATCACTGTTAATCTCCTCTTCCTCATCCCATTACTTTCAGATGTTATATGTTTGAAAATGAGGGGAGTGGTCCTACAATATGCCATAAAGATTGGGGAAGGTTCCGGTTGGTCAGCATTATGGAAAGGGGCTACCATGTCCCGCCTAAGGGCACCCCGCTCCCAAACTCTGTGGACCCTTCACCCAGGCTATCCTCCCTCGTATTTCCACCCCAAGTGTCGGGTTCCAAGAGCAATGGTTCCATCGGTTTTAGGAGTGAGAATACCCTCAGGTTGCTCACACTACCCAAATAAAAGTCATAAGGGACATCTCTAAAGACCCAACAATTATGTTGTATAGTTTTATCATCAATGGAAATGTTTAGCCTACACCTGCTATGCAGGAAATGCTTAGAATTTGTTGTTTCCAAACCCACTTCCTATGTATCTAGCAATTTAAATGTGGGAATGGTCTGCTCTTTTTGGAGTTTCCTGAATGTCAGTCACACTTTGAGCTGGTTTTTCATAAATCTCTTTCAAGGGATTCAGTGTTTTTTTCTGATTTTTGACTAGTCTAAAATTTCAAAGTGTTCCCTTCCAGTATGGAATATCACTTGCAACTGGAAGGAAGGTTGATTTTTAATAGTTGAGAATTCCCATCACCAGTTTGTTCTCCAACAGAGATGATGGTGATTTCTGGGACTTGGTTGTTCTGGAAGTGAAATTCCAATTGATTGGTATGCTGCTCAAACAGATGGCATGTGCCATTCAGGCATACACAATTTGTTCTCCTCTTGACCTTTATGGGACGTTAGTCTGGGTCCAGAGGACCTAGTTCATGCAGTCGATCAGATGCGATAACCTCCAAAGGAAATCATTCCCCAGTAAACAAGGAGTGCCCTCTGGAGCCACGAATATCACCGGGTCTTTCTAACTGTGTCACACAATTGTAATTTCTAGATCCATAGTCCCTTCAATTGGAATATCGTTCACATAAACATTTTGGAGTTTGCCAGGAAGAGGTACCAGGGGAATCTGGTGTCTCTCCCCCTTCCTAATTTTAGATGGTCGAAAGCCTTTTTGGACAGGAGAGTTGCTTGTGATCAAGTATCCACCAGAGCTAATAATTCACACTGACCCTGTACCCTGTACGTTGACTGGGGCATAAAAGCTGCCCTCTTTCGCCTCAAATCTACAGAGAAAGTATGAGTTAGCTGTTAATTCAGCACTCTTCTTAATATTGAACTTTGACACTGTGTGATCTTGGGCAATTTTCCGTGTCGGAGGTCGGGAACCTGTAGGAAGGAATCTGATCCTCTTTCACCCCTGATTCTTTGCTGTACCCCTTTGTCAGAAGGCAGTTCTCAGAACCTGTTTGTGGGGAGGATACATCTACAGTCTCTGTATGATCTGGCTTGCATGGTTGTGAGTCTAGAAATCTCTTGAACTGGGTCGGTCTCCATACCTACTCTGTCAGACTCTGGGTCTCTGGGGACACCTTTTTCTTTCGGAAGGATCCATTCCTGAAAGTGAAGATGTTCTTACTTGAATCCTCCAGGGTTTCTTCTCTTTCAATGGGGATCATCTTGTTTTCCTTCTCTTCCACTTACCCTCAGATCTTTGGGTTCTAACTTTCCAGGGGTAGAAGAGTCATTATCTGAGAGGTTTCCAGGGGTTCTGTTCCAGTAAGAAAGGAAGCTTCCTCAAGTGCTAGTCATCTCCCTTCAACCAGTGCCCCATACTAAGGAGTCTGTTGATTGTCCGAACTTTCCTTTAGTCATTTCCCCCTGGGGCATCAGACCCAAGTGTTGGGGCATTCTGGGTTGAGGGTTCGACTGAGCCTTCAGCATGCGCCCCAGGTCTGTGATCAACTGTTGTACCTGTTTCTGCAGTTGGGTAACTTTCGCTTGGTTGCAGGCAGATCTGCTGCTCTCTAAAAGGGTAACTGTTCCTTCTGGCAAAGCAGCACAGGTATTGAACATTTCCACCATAATTTTCAGTCCTAATTCTCCCTTCACCTTGGTTCAGGGATCCATTGTCCTGGAACTGAGGAGAAGGAGTAGGATTGTTTTGGAAGTTAGGATTTTGAGGGTAACTGTTTGAAAAACGTAGGTTGGGAGGTGGAGCGGTACTTCTATCCTGTAGGAAATTTGGAGGGAAGTTTCCTGTGGAATTATTTACCTGGTCGCCCCCCTCCTTTGTGTGGGGGAGTGTACACATACCCCAGGATCAGTTTTATACCCTTGGATGAAGCCTCAAGTAGGTATCAGGGTTTGAGGTGTCATTGTTCTGATACCCTGCCTGGCTACATTTCGATTGGGCCTCTCATACTGCTTATCAGTTGGAGGAGTATTTTAGGCCCCCCCATGTCCAGGTCCAAAGGAGGGGTAGTTTTCACCTCTTCCAACTTCGCAGTGTCAGGTGTGATAGATGGGTTTGTGGTTTCAGGGTTGTTTTTATTGTCTTTGGGTTTCTGGACCGCATATATCCTGGTGGCTTTCTCAATTACCCAATCCAGTGTTCTGTGCCCATGGAATCTACAAATTGATTGGGTAATTATATATTTAGGAAGAGCTCGGAAGTATGTGGTCACAAATGGTCTGCTATTTGTATACACCCGCCAGGAAGTCTGTGCAAATGCACTTTTTAATTCTTATACAAAATCCATAAGTGCCTGATTTTCCCCACATTGTAAATAATATGCAGCTTTGTGGTCCTCTTGTAGGTTCCTGTGTGTTGAAAAATATTTCAAAATGTCTGCCTTGTAGGTAGACTATTTATAATGATCCTGGTCTTCCTGTTCTGCAAAGAAATTGGCGCACTCGTGAGAAAATGTCAATTTCACAAACTCCATGCAATTGACATCACTTTATATTTTAATTGATGACATTTGTTCACAAAGTTCCAAATGTTCCCATACCAAATTCTTGGCGTTCCTGTGGTATGGGGTTATGAAGCTCTTTATGGCTTTAATTTGACTGATTCCGTCTTTAAAACCCTTTCTCTGTTTTGTATTTCTTTTTCACTTCTGAACCTTAGTCCATTCACCCTCGGGAATCAGTGCTGCTATTGGAACTCTAGTCGCTGTCTCCTAAGTGCTCCTTATCTCTATGGAATTGGGAGTAACTCCCAGAATCATGGTATCTGGACTCCTCCTTTCACCTATGCCTCTGTGAATTCTCAGGGTCACTTTCCCTGTGATCATGTTTTGGCGTGGGAAAATATCCTGTCTCTTTTCCGACTGTTGCCATTGTGTACTATCACTCCTTCCAGGTAGTCTGGGGGAATCCACACATTTGCCTGAATGTGTGGAGGCTTTTAGAATGCCCATCCTAGGCTGAAGCTTTTGTTTTTCTCTGACAGCTAGGCGGGTGAGATTGATCCCTTTGCAAAATAATTTTCGGTACGTCTCATTTTCTGATCTTTCCATCAAAGGTATTATCAGGTTCCGAAGTACTCACAGAGCTCTCTTTGGACTCCCACGACAAACTGGTCCATCCACCTTCCCTTCAGTTTGAAAGAGGTCTATCCATCAATGTCAGATAAGCACTGGACTTCCTGATCAGATTGGCTAGAAATAGGCTAGCCCATCTGCCTCGTGTTTCCCGGTTCTCTATATGAGGCATGTATGAGGTGAGTTCCAGTCAGTGCATGGGGAGTTCTAAGTAATTGGTATGATTACCTTAATGAGAGGGGCTCATCCCCTCCACCATACGACCCTATCCCATACACTGGTTGGTCAGTTTGTATGTTTTCATTTAGTGATTTAATTTCTCACGCTTGTTTCTCTCTTCCAGGATATTATGTTTACATTCAGAGAGTTGAATTTTTAAATTTGACACTGAGACTTGGCTGGCTTCAAGCACTCCGCTCTGAGCCACCTAGCAATCCCTTATTTTCTGCACTTCATCTTAAAGGACTTCATAATGTCTGAGAGGTTGCATTATGCGTGCATTTTTGCAGCACTTTTCATTTCAAATAACAAGTTCTCTCTCCTGAGTGTCTCTGCTATGTGCCACCTGTAACAGGTCCGCTTCCACTTCTCTAAAATGCTGCATAAGATTTATATTTTCTTCCCTGATTCTGGCCAGTTCCTGGTCAGGCTGACCCTTTTCTACATCCATTTTCACCTGATTAACTTTTTGTAACAGTACACTTAAATTTCTTTTTCCAGAAACAGCTGCATTTTTTTGTTGTTTCAGAATATTTAAATGGTGGTGCATCTGATCAAAGTCATTTTCTGAGTCAATTACCTTTTATAATTAACAGACTGTTTTCACGTTTAAGCTCCTTCCTGGATTGTTGCGAGCACCAGTATATAAAATGGTGCACTCAAGACATAAAAGGGGTTAAGCGTTTCCTTCCTACTGCCTGGGACATAGTAACCGTGAGAATATATAAAAGGAAGATCGCGTCTCAAGTCTCTGGACCTACAGACTCACACAGTTAATAGTAATCCAACACAGCCCTGAAAAAATTGACTACTACAACGTCTTCAAATTGTTTCAAATGTTGGCATTGGTACCCATGGAGGACATATTCATTTCTTGTTGTTTAAGAGCAGATCCATATTGTGGGAACATTTAAGACTGTGAGGTCCCATACTGCTTTGCCTGCCCTCACCCATTCATTTCATCCTTGCTTAAGAGTTATCACTAGATCTATTTGGTGGACATCATTAAGAGTTTGAAGTCCTTGAATTACCTCCTTCTATCCACTTTTCATATCTTGGTGATGGCCCAGATTGTCTAATAGAATAGCCAAACATGGTTGGCCTTTTTTGAGGATTCCCACACTTGGAGTGAGGTTTTGGTGAATTCATGTCGCCTGCCATCTACCACAGATTATTTACCAGCTAAGGAAGTTTGTGGCACTTGTGTTGATTTGTAAGGAATAAACACACTTTTTACATCTCATCCCCTGAGGAATGCCATACATTGGATTACATCAGAAGAACAGAAACATGTCGGCTATGTCTAAACGCAGATTGATGTATTGAATATTCAACTGTGTTTGTTGTCGCATGAATATTCAGTTGTAATTACTGTCTTGGACAGATATGATTGTTGTTTTCACTTGTAAGTGCCAGTGATACTGTGATGTTTTATTATTAACCATTTCTTTTTGTATATATTGTAACACAATACATTAATTTTGTAATACTGCTAAGTGGATTGTTTGGTGGCCACAATTTCATCCAACAATGCACTACTGTATGTAGTTTGCTCATTCAACTTGTTTTGCAGTTGATTTAAGATGTATATGCTCTCTTTGTGTGTGTCCTATTGTGTAGAGAACTGCATTTCACTTTCAACAATCTCTTGTTGATGCACTTTTATCTAATTTTTGAGTTGCTCAATGAGGTTTTCGTATTTGAGCTCTAAAATCTGGCCTTGCTGCAATTTATCTTATAATTGCGTTAGTGATTGTTGGACCTGTTTCAGATCCTCAGTCTGATTTAGCATCCTTTCCTCTTTATTTTGCAATCTAACCTCAATTAACTGTAAATGAAAATATAACTGAGGTATAAGTTTGGACATTTTAGTGTGTTTCTCAGGGATATTTTGGGTCAAATACAATTCTGTTAGGGCTTTATGTAATATTCCATTATCCTGACAAATATAATTTCCTACTGGTGTGAACTCCTGAACCATCTTGGCTTGCCAAGAGCCAGCATCTTGCTCTGTCCAATCACCACAAATAAATAACTTCACTGAGAGATGTGTTCTGGCTTCTTACACTTCAATGGCACTCCTTGTGAGACTGGCTTTCAAACAACTCCCATTTGATTCTTTCTAAACAGGAACAAAACGCCTTACGCTTCCTTCTTGCTATCTTTCAACAATGGAAAAGACCCAATCAAACTATCCTTGCATTAGTTCTGCACAATATTGCACTTCTGTACACGTCCATGATTCTCAGGGTACAAGCAGCAGTGGCACTTAATGCATCAACAACATGCCATACACCTTACTGACATTGCACTACAACAAATAGCCTTTTAACAATGCACTTGTCATGAATCAAACACAGAAATGTAGATCCTGGCAAGAGCCAAAATGTATGTAGGAGATATTAATGGGGCAACAATTAATGCTGGGGGTTTGCACCCACCCAATCAAAAGCGCCACACCAATATACCTGTTTATATAATTCAATCTAGGCCTGTCTATGAACCATAGCATACCACATAGATCCCTCCCCCTTTCGTAATAGGTAAGCCAAGAATCAGGAAGGTGTGTACAAAGAATATATATTTATTAATTAATATTTCAAATTTATTTTTGCACACAATCACATGCTACCACCTTCTCTGTGGCACAAAAACAAACTTCAATACAATTAAGTAGAACACAATCTGTTTTTGTGTGTTAATTAAAATCGCTGGACCTATAGCACAATCACATATACAGTTTTAATATCAGGTCAAATGAACACCAATACTTTTGGTCGCTCACAAAAATCACTTAATGTCAAGAATTATGCAACACTTTGAAACATGACAGGATCAAAAGCTTGGCAGTATACCGTTCATGGGTTCTAATTTAACTAACATGCAACACTTTCTGTTGGTAAAAGTAATTTATTTTGATTGGCCTGAACACTTTGCACTGCTAACAGTGTTCTAGCACAACCAACTTTTAGCAACAAAACACC
The DNA here is from genome assembly GCF_040938575.1 of Ambystoma mexicanum. Lineage (NCBI taxonomy): Eukaryota > Metazoa > Chordata > Amphibia > Caudata > Ambystomatidae > Ambystoma > Ambystoma mexicanum. The sequence continues at coordinate 423,629,117 of NC_090928.1, read as the reverse complement.
TCTTTAGGATAGGGAACCCTTTTTCATTAACCAATATGCATTGACAAATTTTTCTTCAGTCATGAGTCTCTTTCTCACTCTCTGTAGAGAGTAACTTCACTCTGTTTACTTGGCAAGATACTTTTCTGTGCCACAAACCCAGATATTCAGTTTACCACTATAACCACTCTGCTTTAAGGGAGGGTCTGGGGAATGGTCAACAGTTAGGCATTTCGTGTTTATAAATGCACCCCTTCCCTTTAGGGGGTTTTGGAGTTGGCCACAATAAGGTAAGGGATACCCACTTATTTTAAATGACTATACCTTCAATCAGTACTAGGAGAGAGATTGGAAGTTTCAAACTCCCCCAAGCTCATTGTTAGGAAAGATTTCCATTTAATGTGTGATTTTCCCTCCAGTTGTGTACCCCCAACTTTTTGCTGATGTTAAACACCACAGTCTGGCTTTGCCAGAGGAGCACAGCCTTTTGCCGCACTGCCCTGCGCTTTTCGCTCACTTTATTATGGGGAAACTGATATGCCCTTAAAACAGTCAGTACTGTGAGACTTTGTTTCCCTGAGTCCTTGTCATTGTTGCAACTTTTGTGCAACATGTTGCAAGTGCACAACGTACCTTCCAGTATAGTGCACTTGGGAGGAAAAGTGCAGGTGTGCCCTGGACAGGGCTGGTGGCAGCTTATGTTTTCATATATTTTTAACCCTTTCCTGTCAGGTAAACCACAGTTACTGCGTTCGGCACAAATAGTTGGCCCGGCTCCGAAATGGCTACGCCATGAGTTTCTTTGTCCTGTCTTTTGCCCATCTTGCCCCTTCACTTTCCCCAAACTGAGCTGACCCGTGTCAGTCCTTATTTGGGCATGCATTCGCCTGCAAAACGCCAAACTTTCGCAGGCTTATGCATGCCTTCTGTGTGTGCTTCCAGGATGTGGGCTGGACTTTGTAGTTCCAATCCACATCGCGGGTGCCAGAGAGTCTGGTTTGCTGTGAATGCCTGGGACCACCGCGGTCCATGATTGGTCCACATATGGTATGCCTGTATGTGAGCAGATCTCCCATTGGGTCCTCTTCGTTTTGGTGCAAAGGAGATTTTGGATGAGAGAAGGCTCCAAACACCCATACCATGTCGATCTCTGGAGTTCTCACTGAACGAAGGATAGGATCTAAGTATCCCGAAACTAAGACGCCGAGTCGAGGAACCACTGGTGACCTGCTGGAAGGTTTGGCACCCTGAGCCCAATGTGGTCCCGCTGGACCCCTCTGCATCTGGTCGTCCTAGAAGGTCTGTGAAGACGCTTCAATGCATTGGAATAGTGGGACCAACTATTCTTGGCACCTTCATCAAACCATGCAAGTAAGCCTTCTTGGAAGTGTCCCTGGTCCAACTAGTGGGCTGACAAGCTTGCACAGGACCTTTGGTCTGATACCGCTGCCATTTTGAGGAGGCCCTTGGTACATTGCAAGCTCTGTGTTCACGGCACTCTCACACTGAATTTCGGTATGCTTGGCATTCCGAGGTCTGAAGTAAAGAGAGAGCACCCGAACTGGAGTATACACGGTTACTGTGGCACCCAGCCATGGCGACAACCTTCGCAAGTTCATTGCAGCTATGCACCTCTTTGCCCTGAAGCCTGCTACAGTGGAACTGGCCTGATCCATCCACCAGGAGTGGAGAAATTGCCACTGTCCCATTTGGGAATCAACACTGTAACTTTGTCACTGAAAGCCACAGAACCTCGAGATTGATACATTTGAACCTGCAACTGAAGTGGACTCAACTGCCGAAGTTTAGTAGGAGTGCCCCATGGGTCAGTAAGTAATTGTAACCCTTACCGGTGGCCCCTAGCGCATCCATCAATGTTTACGCATGAGTGGCCCCAGAGGGTCCCTCTCCCTTCCACTGCTAGTGCAAACTAGCAAACTATTCCCAACTCTTGGAAACTTCTCTGCCCTCAAGGGGAGACCCTCCACGAATAGTGGGAACCTATTCTGCATCACCTCACCCACATTCCTGAGCTGCTACAGCCTCTACAAATGACCTGGTTTCGCCCATCTGCACTACCCCAAGTACCAGCATCGTAAGTACATTTGAGCACTAGGCTCCTCTCATCTTAGGGATTGGACTGCCTTAAGTTAGGATGGTGTTTGATGCAGAACTGCCAAAAGACTATTTGCATTACCTGCTTCCTTCCCTTTCGAGGTTGTTCACCCATTTCGTGCATTAACCCTTTAGTCCCCTTTGGTCTTGTATATATGTATTTTGATAGGATTGTGTTGCCTTAGAAGTATTACTGTAATTCTTGTTATGTGTTGCACCTCAAAGCCCTTGAAATAAACGTATTTGTATTTTTAATATATGTATACACCTGACCGGGAGTGATTTGTAAGTGTCCTTTAGTCTGTGTGCTCATTGAGGTCTTTCAGTCACCCTCACCCCTCCTGAGACTAGTCTTGACTGCCACAATGCTACCTTGATTGGTCTGGCTTGCCCAGAAGGTTACCCTGTTCCAAGAAACTAGACTGGCCTTCTGAACCTCTGCCCACCAGGTCAGAGTTCAAAAATCTGTCTTAACACTCATCCCATGTTATTTTACTCCCCCAAGCTCCCCCGCATTCTTTGAATATATGGGAGTTAATTACATTATTATTTAGTAAAAATGCTAAAGATCTACTTGGTCTGCCCACCCAATCAATACGGGGAAGGCATTGAATAAAACAGATCCCCACAAGACTTGGTTCTGTTGGACAAGTTTACTTACATGGAATATCTCTGGATTAGTGCTCAGGAAAAGTCATCAAGGCTTCTGGATACTCCAGGGAAACACAGGGACTTGGTTAGATGGCCTCTCCAGGTTCAGTCATGGATACCTCCAGAATCCATCCCTTTATTTGCCTCTCCAGGTTCCCTCCAGATTGTAATCTTCCTCATGGTCTAATCCACATCCTTCTGTCTTTCTTCCAATTATATTTTAGAGCTCCAGTCAGCTTAGACATCTCATATCATTTCAGACAGCGCTCCTCTTTTTAGTCAGTTCTTCCACTTGGACAGACAATCCTCATTTTGGCAAGAGACCCCTTTTCACATTGTGCATCTCCTTTTAAACCCCTAATCCATCTATTTTTACTCCCCTTCAACAAAGCCTAACCTCTTTCCTTTGATTGGCTAATTTAGTTACTAGGCTCCAATTCTGGGAACTCTAACTCCACCCACTTGCATTAGCATTTCTGAGCACTCCAGTTTTGAACTTAAAAAATCTACAACATGACACCTTTATCCAATTAACCAATAAGAGTCGCAAAGCGGAATACCTGTCAGAAAGTGGTCTGCGTGGTGCTTTTCCCCATCTATTGCTGAAGGTGTGGCTTGGAGAGATTCTCGATGCCAGGAGTTAAAAACTCACCAGAACGTGAAACACAGATTGGGACGAGTGGTGGAAAGTGGTCTGCGTGGTGCTTTGGTCTTTTTTTCCCCATCTATTGCTGGAGTTGTGGCTCGGAGACACTCTAGCTGCCAGGAGTTAAAAACTCACCAGAACATGGAATACAGAGTGGGACAAGTGTTGGAAAGTGGTCTGCGTGGTGCTTTGGTCTTTTTTCCATATCTATTGCTGGATGTGCGGCTTGGAGAGACTCTAGTTGCCGGGAGTTAAAAACTCCCGGCAGTTAAAAACTCATTAGAACACGGAACACGGAGCGGGACAAGTGGTGGAAAGTGGCCTCATGGTCCACGGGAGTCTGTGGATTGGGACGGAAACTCCTGCTGATGGTGAAAATAAGACCTAGATTAGCCAAAAGCAGTGCAGGGTGAGAACACACGGAAGCCCTAAGGAAAGGTGGGACATTCCACACAGAGGGAAGGAACTGTAAGCAGGGGGTTGTGTGCCCCAGTCTATGTTTGCAACTCACCAAGCATACCTAGTACTTGACTCTGCCATTGACAGCGGAGACTGCAGGGACTAAGCCCTGTGATTTTGCACTCTCCCACTTGCAGCACTTAATATAGTGCTGCAATCCTTCATACACCTCTATGATATGGTGGCCTATGAGGTAAGAATAACCCTCATAAACCTCAGGGCTCTTAACAGAGATAGGGGCTTTGCCACTGAACGGAGCAAAGCAGCAAGAGTTAAAAGGCTGTGAGTGTTACTAGGTTTACCAAGGTGAACAGGCATCGAAAGATCAAACGGGGCCAAACCTTATAGTGAGATGTTATTTCGTTCAGGACCCAAGGAAATATGTGCCTTTCGAATCAGGAAATCCGCATTGGGGCTGGCTTAACACTGCGCTCCCATCCTCAATAGGAAGGGGACCTGGATTTTAGAGATGTGATCCAACTCCTACGCTGGAACTCACAGGGTCACAACTCATTTATGAGCAAGGATAAGAGAAGTATGTGGGACGTTTTGGACTTTATACTTCTCGAAGAAACATGGCTAAGGTCAATGCCGATATGGGATGGGTACTCAATCCAAACTACAGTGCCAAAAAGGGTACAAAAGGGAGGCCAATGGGCCGCTTTCTCATAGCAGTAAAAATCAAGAAACTACGGCACACCAAGAAAGTGGCAACAAGTTCTTACGCTGTTTTGGCAATAATAATATGTGATTCTGATACTAATGCTAAGCAATTTCACACCTTGATTATTAATATTTACATTAACCCCGATATAGCAGTGGATGATGTAATATATAATTTGTACAAGGTGCTAACACTGTGGCTTGTAGCCTACCCTGAAGGAATGGTGATGATGGCAGGGGAGTTTAATTGTCTTAGACAAGATTTCTGGTATCGCCCCATGCACACATGTGTTAGCGAAAGAAAATTGGAGTTTTTTGTCAAGGTGGACGTTTCTGTTCGCTTGTGCGCTCTTGGGATGACATCTATCAGACGCCCCTACTTGTGCAAACGCCTTTACATCTTCCACCATCGACTGTGTCTTTTTGAAAAACATTGGGGTGAAAGAGGTGATCAAGTTTAACATAATAAAAAACAAGCCTGAGCGACCACTCGATGCTGCAGCTGAGCCTAAGCTTGTTGGGCTCTAAGACCAGCGAACAGTCTATGGAGGGGGGCTTGGTTGTGGTGTAGAGTCAAGGTAATAGGATGGCCCACTTCCATCCCAACACAGAGCAAGTCAATGTAAATTTAGACAATTGGTGGTCTAATCTGACCAAAGTAAACAAAAAGATATACTCATCCCCTGATATACTCATCCCAGAAGTCTTTCTGGACTTACAATCAAAACTAAGTAAAGGTAAGAATGTAATAATGGGAAATCCCTAGTAAAATCAAGAGTGACACATTCAGGGAATCACCCTAAATTCAATATAAATATACAAGTCCGGAAATATCAAATGAGGAAAGAAGTCAGAAATGTAGTTACATCTACTTCAAAAAGTGGGGAACAGAAAGAAAGGGAGAAAGTGGCGTTAAAACAACAATATCGAAGTTGGTGCAAACAGTACAACCATGGCAAATATATAGCAAAAGAGAAAGATTTGCTGGGTAACATTCTCACACAAGAACCGAGCTATATGGTGGACTCTAAATAACAAAGGTAGCAAATAGATACAAGTCAATCAGCCGGAGTATCAGAGGAAATATGGGTGGATTACTTCTCAGAAAGATTTGGCCTGGGCCATAGTGATGGCAAGACTGAAACTGGTCTTGAAAGTGCCACAGGTGCCCCCTAATTCCAATTTCATGTCATTTGACCATCTTGACATTGAAATAATTATTGGTAAACTGAATAATTCCAAGATGTCGGGGCCAGCTGCAGTGACAACAGGCATTATAAAAAGAAAACCAGCACTACCGGTAGACATTTTACATCATTTGTTCACCCATATTGTTAAGGAGGGTAGATGCCCTACTTTTCAAGGGAGGGGATATAGTGAACCCCAGTTTACAGACCTATCTCCCTGATCATGACAACATCAAAGGTTTTTGTGACACTTTCTCTTTGGAAATTGATCAAATGGGCTGAAGAATCTAACATCTTGAGTCCTGTCAAACAGGCTTTAGGAAAGGCAGTGAAACCATAGTTAGTGGATAGCCCTGATGGCTTGTCTGTGTGTTATTGGACCACCGACCACCAATCACTCTATATGGCCACAGTGGATCTTGCTGCTGCCTTTCACAATGTTAACATCTCAGGTCCCTTGGTTAAACTGTCATATTGGGGGATAGATGCAGGTTTCTTGTCCCTGATCCAGTTGCTCTTAGTCTGACTTGGGTGGAGTTCCCAGAATAGTGTGCTGGGTGACTTGTCCAGGATAATTCTACTGCAAAAGGGCTTACGCCTAGGATGTGTGTTGGCACCCATCCTATTTAATCTCTATTTGGCTGACCTCTGGGTGAAGAGTAGAGAATTGGGAGGGTACACACATAAATGGCCCATTTTGGAAGTAAGTTGCATTGCTTATGCTGATGACTTAGTGCTCGTAGACCACACATAGAATGATCTTCAATGTCAGCTAAAATCTGAGATTGAATCATCAGCAGATCATGCCAGAGAAATCATGTTATGGTGAGCACAGTGCTTAGGAAGACCAAGAGGTTTGTGTGGAAAATAGACGACACACCAATTCAGAGAGTTGAATCAATTTGCTACCTCTGACTTACTATATCAGTTAGGAAATATAAGGAACATCTAAGAGCATGATTAGAAGAAAAAAAGTTGCTCCTGTATCCCAGTGCTGATGGTGATAGAGCATAAAATGTGTGCGTTTTCACTAGTATCAATCATTGAATTCTATAAAGCCAAGGTGACACCAATTATTCTGTACGGTTGTGTGCTGTGGAATATCAGGGATAGAACATTCTTTGATGTTATGGAAGGAAAGATTCTGAAGTGAGCACCAGTATCAGTGTCAGTTAGTTTTCATCAGACTGGAACTGGGATTGATATTGTGGTGGGCGCAATACATTAGAAGGTCATTCTCCTTGTTGGATAACTTGGAGTTGGCCGGAAAGCCAGTGCTGGGCTTCTATTTCAAGCCCCTAATATCGACAGATTCTAACCACTATCTGAAAAAACTTAGCAGCCTGTGTACTTGGATGAGGGAGGCTGTAGATCTGAAGGGCACAGAAGGATGGGGATGGATGAAAAAGAAGATTCAGTTTTGGGATAGATCTTTGGAGTGAACCCAAGGGGCCCTTTAAAACTAGGTAATAGTATCTGAAATGAATGGGGGTGCATATCTTACTCATACATCAATAATCAGACCGACTCAGGAAGTTAGCAAAGTCAAAACTGTTTTAATAACAAGTCTTTAAAACAGGGAGAACAACGGACATCAACAGACATCGCAGACCTCGCTCCACGAGTTCTCAAAAACATTTCATAAAAAACATTGCTTTATACTAAAACTTTGTCATAAGTGACGTCATATTCTGTGGCAAAATAAGAAGACCTATTAGGGGATGTGATAGGCTTGACATATATTTTCTATATGGGTGGGGTTTGTATTTGGGTCTCTGAGATCAGGTGGACAATTAAGCCCACCCTAAGTGCAAGTCATCTTCTGTGTGAGACTAATGCACAACATGCTATTGGCTTCTTACAGTATAGAGCTCTTTGCTACGTGGCCCTCTATAAATGATGGGCTCGCTTGTATCCTTCTGGAATATTCCACTTGCTAGCAGCACAAAAGCTGGTACCGCAGGTGCTGGGGGGTTGACCTGGTCATGCCTCCCCACCCAATTATCCCAACATCCATCATCACTCCTGCAGGCTGCCATTCAATTAAATCTCTTTGAACTCGGTCTTGAAGAGGCTCACTGTCACTGAGAATAAAAGGGAGTGAAGGCATGACTCTAATCTTCTGGTCTCGTTGTAGCTCGCCCAAAAGTCTATTTTCATCTGACCATGTGACTGGAGACCACTTTTTGAGCTCCTTTGTTGTATTTAATACTATTAAATAAAGAAATCTTAGCACTTCCAGTAGTTTTCCATTACATCTCAAACAGGAGCTCAGCTTGCTTCTCACGTTCATGTATCTTCTCGAGTAGATAACTAGGTTCTCAACGGCCATGACTCTTGAAATTGGGCCAGGCAAGCCTTCTCGGATATTGCCTATGTCCATCTGCAGGACCCTATTAAAGATCAATGGAGACTCACAGTACGCTTGAGGCAAACAAGTACTCTTCAGCTTAGTCTGGCAAAACGTAAATGAAGTGAGGTCTTGAGAGTCCTTATACTAAGGTATTGAGAAAAACACATTTTTCAAGTCACACCATGAAATATCGTGCCACTATGGTGATACTACATAGAATCGTCACAGGATTCGGAATTAGAGGAAACTCTGCCTCTACAATCTTGTTAACTGGCCTCATGTCCTGGATTAAATGCCACAACCCTCCTTTTGATTTTTTCACAGTATACACAGCCATATTATATGGTGACTCTTTATGTCACCAATACGCCCTGTTCCATCATAGCTGATAAAGTCTTAAAAATACCCTCATCTGCCTCTTGAGACATTGTTGTACTGTCTTGAGGCACTTTTTCCATATCTTCATCAAAAAATGTGGGGCGTTGCCATACTAATACCATTCGCTGTGGGATTTTCCTTCTCTCTAGTCTGATCCAAAGTGTAATTCTCACCTCAAATATTAGTTCATCGTCTGATGGATCATCCATAAACATATCTTTGTCTGTGACGTCAGTCAATTTATACCCTTCCCCAACGGCAATTACCATTCTCCATGGCCTGCCCTCGTCAATAAATCCTTCGAGCATGGCCAATTCCTCTTTCACTATGGCTGCCTGTAGTTGCAAGGGAAAAATCTGCCCCCCCTCTTTGTCCATAGGTATCTGTTGCCTGAACAAAAATTCATCAGGTATCCTCATAGTCTTTCCTACTAACCCGGGTAGCCATGTCAATAAAATGTGTACCCCATAAGGAAAGACTTCTGGCTCTAATGGCATTCCTCACGGAGCTATCTGCCCTATAAACGCCATGATAAATTTGGCCACATTTAAATAGTGTATCCCTGGAGTGGAACACACTATACCTTCATCAGTAAAATAAATCATAATATTTAGCTTTGTCATTAAATCTCAGCCCAAAATATTAACTGGTGTCTGTCTTGAACACAATAAAGGTACAGACATATAACATTCTCCTATAGAGATCACTAATTTATCAGTAAAAGGAACTCTACGTGTAGCTCCAGAGAATCCTTGCGCATTCATGGCATTTCCCGACATTGGATATTTGTCCTCTCGTACACATGAACGAGTAGCCCCAGTGTCTACTAAAAAAGAAAAAGATTTGCCTCCTATGGTAACGTCAACTCTTAGTTCCTCTTGAGGATTCAGTGTCACTGATAGTACTGACCACATCAAGTTGCCCTGTGAACTGTCCTATTGTGGGTACATGCTTATTCCTGTGCCTGTAAAAGGACTTTCTCCCATGACAGTGACATCCCCTATTCTAGGAGTCAATAACTGTCCCTTATTTGCACCAGGCTGTATCTGCATGGGTGCGTGCTGTGATTGCCCTTCTGGCAGATTCCACGGTGCTTGCTGTGGTTGCAAAGCCTGTTGCGTTTGCAGCACTTGTGCTTGATACACTGTCTGATCTTGGGCAAACCTGTTCCTATTTTATGGGCTATACGCTGGAGGATAAGCTGTCCCCCCTCTTGAAAATTACCCATTCTGTACATACCATTGGCTCCCACCTGCTCTCGTCCAAATGCCATCAGCCCTTTCACCAATAATAGCTGCTAGGAGACTCTTAATTTTCCCTGCAGCTAATGTATTCCCTCATGTCATCTTTTCCAGTTCATAAATCCATTTTCCCACACCTGCTGTTAAACTCGGGAGTTTGTGTCTTAAATTATCCTTTTCCATTTGGGGCCAAGGGATATTCTGCTGTCTGGCCTCTCCTCTCTCCAACAAGGGGAATTGCGTGAACCCAATTCCGCAATCAGCTCCCATCGTCTGCCTATCCATAGTGGGGACAATGGTTCCTGATTGCCTTCTACCTGGCAATGACCTCAGCCTGCTCACATATGGTGGCGATTCCCCCCTCTCACTACGCGATCATGCTTTGAGTCGCTCTGGGTACGCCATGGGGTCTGGCATCCTATCTTTAGGTTATGTTTAAATCCGACCATCTTACTTCTGTGTCTGTTTGCAGACATCCCTTGGGACTGCATGCACTTTCTCCCTCGTCTACATGAAAGGTTTTGTTTTCTTCGTCTGACATACCTAGTCCCCCGACTAGTATGACTTTCATTTTTCTCATCTCTGTATAAAGTCAGCCTGTCTAAAGACAAGGCTCTATGCTCGAGACTAAACAGACTTCCTTCTTTGCCTCATGACTGGACACCTGTAGATCGATCTTCTTTTCCCTTGCTCCTTGATTCACTTTTTGTCCTCATCTCCTGATAAGCTTTATTGGTCCTATCTCCAATGCTTCCTATCTCAAAATTCCAATCTAGGTTTACCCTAGATGGTCCTTCCATTGATTCTTGTGACAGGAGAAACTCCTGTATGTCGCCCCATGATGTTACTGGACTCGGCTCCATTAACTCTTTCCAAATGTGCTCAAGATCTCACTCCCTTTGTCTCCTTTTTCATTCCATTTCTTCATATAATTCCCTTTGCTTCTTCACTTCCCATCTAACTCTGTCCTCTTCTTTCCTTTTTTCTTCCCTTCTTTTGTTTGCTCTACACACGTCTTAGTCTCTTTGTCTTTGCATTCTTTTATCTCGTAATTTCTGTTCTTCTTCCTCTTCTGTCTTCTTTTCTAGCCTGTCTCATTCTTCGATTGCACTCTGCCTACTGTCATACTTTCTCTGCTTGTCTGCCCTTTCTTCCTTTCTTAGTTGCACCTCCTGATACATCTGCTCTCGTCTTTGTCTACTCTTCCTTTTATGCTCGTCTTCCTTCAATTGTTTCTCTTGTTCCTTGTCCTTTCTATCTTCTTCATCTTGATCTTCCCCTTGCCTTAGTCCCTCGATACTTTTCCCATCTAGCTTGAGCAATATCTATCCACCCATCCATTTGTTCTGTATGAGTGTAATCTCGTCAGATTTATCCTTTTCTCCTTTCCATCTCTTAATCTCTCATTCTGTAGCAAAGGATACATTTGGTTGTTCGCTTCTCTCTTCTTTGTCTTTCAAGACCTTAAAGGTTTCCTCCTTTTCTTTAGTCCTTTCTCTTTTTGGGCTCTCGTCATTGCTATAAGCAGGTGGTTCATGTATTGAATTAATATATCCCGTCGCTGCTTTTAGCTCCCTTAATGGATACAATCCTTCATCTTTTGTACTATTGCCATTTACTTCAGGTGCAGTAGGGGGAGCAGAAGGTTCACTTCAGGAACTATTTTACTTGTGATGCAAGTTTGTGATGTGTGATGGCACTTGTACTTATCCAGTATGTATATTGGTTGCCCTCTGTGGCTCTCTATGTGTAGGCAGTGTGCTGTTCCACAGGGCAAAGGCATCATGGGTGGAACCAGGGAAGTTGTAGAGGCAGTGTGTGATGGTGAGGACAGCATCACCAGTCACCTGTACATTCATTGAATGGCACTACTTCATGTTGCAGTATACCTCTTCTGCTGCCTGTTGGGTCACCTATGCCACATGGGTGCAATCCAAGTCTGTAATGATGCTCGGTAGGTGGGCTGCAGAGTAAAACTGTGCCTTTGTCGCGTTTATCTGTGCTGGGGTGGTGGACAGGGAGATGTGCTCTGGTACATTCCAAAAGAGTGCATTCAGCCGCTGGCCGAGATCGATTAAGAATCTTGCGACATACCATGCAGCATCCCAACAGTGATTGAGATTGAGCTGCACTAATAAGGCAGTTTGGATGTTGATCCTGCTCTGAGTTTCATCCTGGATCAAGGTGAGTAGCTCGGCAATGGTCTCCCAGTTGAGCTGGTACAGAGTTATAAGCTGCCCATCTGTTAATGACATAGGTGATAGCCTGAACGGATAATGGCAGCTTGCCTTGCATGGAGGCTCCTCCCCATCTCTGCTCCATGTGCTCTGTGCTGCTGTTCCTGCCTGAGCACTTCAATGTACATCTGGAGGTGCTGGATTTCCAGTTTAGCAATTGCTAGTAGCAGCATGGTGCTGGAAAGTGTGTTTGCGGAAAGTGGGGCCTTATGTACCCTTTGTGACTCCATTGGGTTCCCCTGTGGCTTCATTTCCATCCCCTGTGTGCATTCACCTCCACCTTTTATGGGTGTGTTTTTCACCTCCCGCAAGTGTTGTGAACAAGTTCTGGAAATGTGAGTGGAGCAGCACTGACATGGTGAATGTGGGTAGGCTGCCTGATGGACTATGAAGAGTTTGTCCCCAGAAAGTACCCTGGCACTTTTGTGGAGCCTGTTCTGGACCTCGATGTTCAGGTTGAACACATGGTGATTCATGGTGCAACCTTCTATTCTGATACTTCTTTCAGGGGTGTAAAAAATAAAGTTTTAAGCTTTTTTTTGTACATACCAGTTACATTTTATTAAGTCATTACTATTCGTATTTATTCGGCATATTATTTGTTACTTGTTTATCAGAATTAACCCTCTGCCATTCCCGCTATTGTTTGGTGGGGAACAATGACATTGAGGAGTGCTTGTTGGGAGAAAAAAGTATGGAAGAAGCCACAAGAGTGATGCCGATCGTGCTACTCACCCCCAGTTTCCTGTCCCCACCAGTTCTGCTGTGTTTTCCTGAATTGAGGGGAAGGTGATGTCGAGTGAGCACATTTTGTAAAGGAGGGTTTGTTTAGCTCAATTCACAACCATTCTCTCAGCCTGTGTGCCTCCCAAATTTCTTGCACTTTACTGGACCTGTCCCTTATCAATCTTCCTGGGCCTTTCTGAATTTGCAATCCCACTTCAATGCAAAATGCTGTCTCGAAATGCAGACCTATTTCGAAAAAGTTTTTCTAGCCTGAATAGTTATTAATTCTGAAAATATGTCTGCTCTCTCTAAACAAAGATTTGTCATATCCCGAAATGTTGTTGAAATTCAAATATAAACCTTTTATGAATAAGCCGACCCACTCTGAAAAGTATATCTTTTGTTGCCCATTTCTGTGGTTCGCTTATTGTATTACCCACATTTTTGTTAGTATCGGACTGTAATATCTTTTTTGCATTCCAAAATTATTTTTTTCATGAACTATATGCATGATATCCAGTGCTTAAAGGGTTTATGTGAACATCGAAATAGAGAGTAATAACTTTGCAGTTGTGTGTTCAGGTAATTCAATTCATTCATGGTGGAAGGATTTGTGTGTGTATTTGTGCATTATTTAATGTTTTCATTTATTTAGCGCTACATGTCAAAGCGCTTAACTATCTATAAACAACAGTAAAAGAAATTATGTAAAACAATTAGATGAACTGTGGATATCAAGTGATCCTTGAGACGAGAACGAAACTGAGCAAAGGAAGGTTAAGATTGTAGTGGAAGAGGGCGTGGGTTCCAATGTTTAGGTACGGGCAGGGTAACAAGTGGAACTGAGATTGGGCAGACAGAGGACAAGGAACAGATAGCAGGCATGAGACTGAAACATTGCAAAGTAAATTAAACAGTAAATGAGATTGAAAAGAAAGCCAATCAGAGAGATAAGACAGCATAAAAAATAGAATCTCATTAAGAGGAAGAAGAGCAATGTTATTTACATGAGCAGAGACCTGAGTGTAGACAACAAACTCAAAAAGCTTAGAAATAAATGGAAGCAATGAAAATGCGTGATAGTTTGATGTTAAGGATGGATCAAGTGAAGGTTTCTTCACAACAGGAAGAATAGAAGCATGCTTAAAAACTGAGGGAAAGGTTGAAGTACATTAGGAAGAATTACAAAGCGCAATAACATATGGAGCAAGAGAGGGAAACACTTTAGGAATCAGAGACTGATGATGGAGAATCAGAAGGTGCATCAGTGGGATGAGTCCTACAGAAAAAAGTGGAGGCCTTGTCATCAGTGAGAGGGAGAAAGGTCACCATATAATAAAGTGAATTCTTCAACATGTAACGTTTTATACGCCATGATTATCCTTGTTCCCTGTGGCAGATATCTCTGATGATGCCTTGAAATGAGTGTAGAAAAAGATGTTGTTATTTACGTTTGTGGCATTGTGGTTCCAATATAAGTTCAGTAAGAAAGAAAGCAATGATTTCAATGACATTAGCCCAAAGAGATTTGGCAGTTAGCGAGTGGTGGTCCTGAAGATGATGAAGTGTTGAACAACATCTAAAACATTTTTAAAAAACTTGATGATCACTTACCATCAGGATCAGATCATAAAAGTCCTAAAGTAAATGTTATTCTTGAGCAGTGTACGTTTGGCATCCGGGAACTAGAAGACGGGGATATTATACAAAGATTTGGGGCTGATTACGGGGAATTGGCTGTTAATTGTAATTTTGGGCCACCCTGTGATGAGAGACTGATGCATCATTTTATGATCACAATGCATAAGTAAATGAGAAGATCAAAAAAGAGATTTGGTTAAAATAGAGTAGTACTTTGTGGGGAAGAAGGGAAAGGGTCTGGGGGAGAATATATGTATATAAGAATGTATTTATTATTATTGTTCTAACGTCATTATTTTATTAAGTCCATATTATTCATACTTGTGCTCTTGAACATTTTTAGAAAACGATTTATAAAAAAACAAAAAATAAATAGTGTAGTACATTTGATGATGTAATTGATATTGCTAAACACATTGAAAGCTCTATATAATGTACAAAAGAAAAATGAAAAATGACAATAAAGGTGAGAAAGGGGAAACAAACAGAATTAATAAATCAATCGTCGAATTTCACCAATGCCTCTTTCGCTCTCCCAGTATGGGAAGCCATTCAAGTCAAAATTACACCTTTGTGAATATGAAATAATGAAATGAATATAACATGCAGTGAAATGAGAAAGGCATACATTGAGATGACTGTAATATGTATCGAAATGAGTATAACATGTATTGAAATGAGTATGTCATGTGAATGTGAGCGTCCCCCAAAAACGCACCCCCTTTTAGTAAGAGGCAGTAAAGGACACACCCCAGGAGGGGAATGAGACCAGGACCAAGTGCGGGTGAGATCAAAAGGGTTTTATATAATCAATATAGGGCATGCAAAGGACTCTGCAAACTCCGGAGCGTTCTGTCTGACAATAGCAAAGACAGTCCTACTTATTACAGAACTGACGTCACGCATGACACAAGCTATAGGGGGCACATAATCTTAGGGATTGGGTGGTGAAGGCTAGGCGGTATACAATGTATACTTTAGCTGTTCCAGGATTGGTGGACGTCCGTGCGGTGCCACGCGGGGTAGACGGGTCAGCTGGGCTCTTCGTGGTGGAGCTGCCGGACGGACATAACTTGTATTGATGATTGGTGGCTGCTCTGACACTTGCCCTTGTGGCCACACATTCGCAATCATGTGTCACATTCTACAATGTCAAGTATCTGATACATCCTGTGACACATTGACCTTAGCTCAAGGAGGAGACAGGGGCGGGGATATGTGCTAGGGGGTATCCCTATCCATCTGTTGTGGTGACATTTGGGTTCAGGTATGGTAGTCCCATGAGTCCATGTGCAGGGTCTGGGGCACAGAGGGTAGGGGTTATTCGATCGCCCTGTCCTGGTGGCTATAATGAAGGACGGTATTACGATCTGTTAGTACAAGGGTGGGAGCCCCCCCTTCGAGGGCCATTAGCTTGGGGTGAACGGGGATACCAATGGGCCGTGGGAGGCATGTAACCGGTGCCCGGGAGATGGTGGGATTTAGGACCAGGTAGCTCGTAATTCATAGAGTCAGGCTGTGGCGGCCTTTTGGCATGGGGGAGGTGAATGCTTGAAGCGGGTCAGCAAGATTGGGAGGGGAGGCGAGGCTTTGCTGTTCGAACACCAGCTATCCCTAGCGGGCCTGGGACGGGGAGGAGGGGGGAGACGACCTTGCAGCTCTGGGCCTGTTTCCCTGCACAGGGCAGCTTCCCGCACTATTGGCAAGGGGGGTGACAACACTTGGAGCTTTTGGTATTATACACATATGTTTACATTCATATGGGAACACAGGCTGGAGAGGGTTTTGCCATTTAACACAGTATTTTGCATCAGTAGTTGACATACGAACATGAGGTAGAATTAGGTTGGGTTGTGTGTAAGAAAGAGCACTGCATATTTACATAATTACAAATGCTCTTTGTTACATCATGGACAGGAGTGATCACATATTACTCTTAAATCACATGTTTCCAGAATAGCAGTAAATGTTAGTCAACACGACATTTATTACACAAATGCTTATTTTGTTATGCAAGGTGCCTCGGGGGTTGATGGGGGTGAGGGCCACCACACAGTCCAACTTAGAGGACTTGGTACAGGGTCACGGCATGCAGGATTGGGCTAGTTTCAGTTACCTTCTAACAAGCCCGGTCACGGCTGGGGCAAATGATGTACTGCGGAAAGCCAAGTGATACAGTGTTTATTTTGTTGTTTGTTCGTGTCTGGTTGCTCGTGAGAACAGGCCTTCTGCAGATCTACCATGAGGTGGAGGCGGGGGGAAGTGTATGCTCCTGTGAACGCAGTCAAGCAGGGGTCAGGCTGCATCTTTCTGTGTGTGCGAGTGTGTGAGCAACTTTGCATGGATTGGATTTTAGCGCCTTTTTACACAAAATGGAGTTGTCTTAATACAAAATGGAGTCTATGTTATGTCTTATCCTGTCGTCGTGTAGCCTCATGTGTCGATCTGCACCCCCCTCCTCCTGGGCCCTTAGGGTGAGGGGGCCGCTGACGAGTCATGAGTCTCCACCTGGGTCGGAGATGTATGTGAGGGGGGGTCCTAATGACCTATCCTCCCCTACACATGTATTGAAATGAGTATGACATACACTGAAATTCAATGAGTAAGACATGCATTGAAATGAATAGGGCACACATTGAAATGAATATGACACCCATTGAAGTGAATATGACACACGTTGAAGTGAATACGACATACAATGGAATGAATATGACACCCATTGAAATGAATCTGAAACACGTTGAAGTGATTACGACATGAAATCGATTGAATATAACACCCATTGAAATTAATATGACACACGTTGAAGTGAATAGGACATGTAATGGAATGAATAGGACACCCATTGAAATGAATATGACACGTTGAAGTGAATACGACATGCATTGGAATGAATAAGACATGCATTGAAATTAATCTGACATGCATTGAAATAAATATGACACTCATTGAAATGAATATGACACACGTTGAAGTGAATATGACACACGTGAAAAGTGAACAGGACATGCAATGGAATGAATATGACACCCATTGAATTGAATATGACACACGTTGAAGTGAATATGGCACACGTTAAAGTGAATAGGACATGCAATGGAATGAATATGACACCTGTTGAAATGAATATGACTCACATTGAAGTGCATGTAACATGCATTGAAATTAATATACAATGCATTGGAATGAATAAGACATGCATTGAAATAAACATGACACCCATTGAAATGAATGACACACGTTGAAGTAAATAGGATATGCAATGGAATGAATATGACACCCATTGAAATGAATATGACAACCATTGAAGTGTATATAACATGCATTGTAATGAATAAGACATGCAGTGAAATGAATAGGACATGCATTGAAATAAACATGACACCCATTGAAATGAATATGACACACGTTGAAGTGAATAGGACATGCATTTGAATGAATATGACACCTATTGAAATGAATATAACATGCATTGGCATGAATAAGACATGCATTGAAATGAATAGGACATGCATTGAAGTGAATAGAACATGCATTGGAATGAATAAGACATGTATTGAAATTAATAGGGCATGCCTTGAATTAAATATGACACCCATTGAAATTAATGTGACACACGTTGAAGTGAATAGACCATGCATTGAAATGGATTTAACATGCATCCAAATGAATAACACATGGATTGAAATGAATACAACATGCAGCTAAATGTATAAGACATGCATTGAAATGAGTAGGTAATGGATTGGAATGACTATGACACCCATTGAAATGAATATGACATGTGTTGAAGTGATTTCAGCATTATAGCTTACTAAAATTGTTGCATTGAAAAGCATGTGATACTTTTAAACTAATGACATTGCAGTTCAAAGGAAACAGGAAAAATAAATTCTAAAGCCTGCTCATTCATTGCATTTAGAGCCCTGGTTAAGCATGGCTTCAGGAAGTGTTTACAGAGGTTATATTATGCTATTTTTGTATCTGTGTTTTTGCGTTGAAGCATCATCTGATGATCTTTTGAATTGTCTAATTTCTTTAAAATCATGCTTCAATGCTTTAGAACGAGCTTTGTTGTCTGTTGATATTAAGCTTTTGGAACATGTGCAGAGAAAACTTGAAAGTCATTTGGAAATATTACTTGCTATTTTAACAGTCTGCAATCTTTCTGAAACACTGGGCTCCATAGGAACCTTTATTCTGGAAGAACTCTGTAAATGTACATATGTTTCTATTACAAATATTGAAAGCAAGATTACCATTTTATCAAACATTCCTGCAAGCACGTTTTGTACGCCCACCACAATTCAAGGTGTAGGAAGACCAAGGTGAGTTACGTTTTATATGTTTTTCCTTCTTATAGTTGTGCGACAGAATACTGAGTGTATTGTTTCAAAAGTAAATATTGAATACCTATGGGAGATTGGATTTTCTTGGACATCAATAGCAGCTTGTTTAAATATAAGTCCATCTACGCTTTACAGGAGAAGAGTCGAACTGGGCTTCTCTACATCTTTTGAGTCTAGATTTACAGATATCAATGATGCAAACCTTGATCAGAACATTATAAACATTTTAGGTTCAACACCTAATTCTGGCGAACGCTATATATGTGGAAGTCTAAGGAGCAGGGGACTAATAATTCATAGATGGAGAGTGAGAAATAGACTTTGCCTCCTTGACCCTATTGGTAGAGCCATCAGACAGCGAACAGCTATTCGACGACGGGTGTACCATGTCGGGGGTCCAAATCATTTATGGTAAGACAATGTTTCTCAAATTAAAGGAAAGTGTACATGTTTTATTTTTTTAACTCTTTTTTATTGGCATTTCACAAATCATGGTACAGTACAAAACAACGCATTGGGGGGTTGGGTTGACAGTAGCATGTTGTTTCATACGCATACTCCTGCATGGGTTGAGTATTCTTATTCTCCATGCAGCATCGGACCATTGTCGCCCCATCCTCCTCCCCTCCTTCAATGTCCACCGCCCCTAATTTGGTTAATTTAGATGAGCTTTGAAACCCCAATATAACATCCCACTCGACCCCCCAAACTGTGAGTTGCTCGGTGGTATAGAGCTCTCATTGCCCTTGAGGTTAATGTTCCAATGACATTGGCTTTCGATCTCGATGTCTGAGCCCCTTTGCCGGTTGTGTGCCCTGATTTTTTAGAGTATTTGTTTATTTGTCCCCTTTAGTTCAATCATACCCCTCTTATCTTAGGTACTGGTCTATGAGTACCCGGAATCTTGCCACCCTAGTGGGGTTGTATGTTTGTCTTCTAGCCATAGCTGCTAGTTCTAGTCTGCATGTTTTCGCCAGTAGCTCTATGCATTCAGAGTGTGAGGGAGGGGTCTTAGCCTTCCAATGAGTGGTCAGTAATTTGCTAGCCGTGAGTAGCAGTATCCCTATGATTCTGCGGGTTAAATGGTCTTCGTGTCATTCGTCTGCCTCTCTCCCCAGCAACATCATCTCAGGTGTGAATGCGACTGTGGCCCTGTTGATGCCCTCAATCTGTCTGTGGACTCCCCTCCAGTATTGAGAGAGTTTGGAGCAGTGCCATAGTAAGTGGTCCATGGCGCCTAGGGATCCACACTCCCTCCAGCATTTGTTTGTGTGCACAACTCCCATTTAGTACAGTGTTGTAGGCGTGTAGTATAACAGTTATGTACATGTTTTCTTAAACATTACTTCATTTGTATCTTTTTGGCATGTATTTTATATTATATGTGGAGACTACAGAGGATGTGCTTATACTGGTGCATATACTGGGGGATATATGGTGCTTTTCAGCTAGCCCGGAGGTCTGCAACCTTTGGTTCTCTAGATGATTTGGACTACAATATCCATGATACATTGCTATTGATTGTGGTGGCTAGGGATGATAGGAATCGTACTCTAAAACATCTGGAGAGCCAAAGGTTGCAGACCCCCGACTTAGCCACTCTCTCCAAGAGCTGAGAGCGCCAGGCACCACCAGTACTATGGCACATTAGCACTCCAGCTTCACATACTTGGAGTCAGTGCATGTCGAATTGTTCCTCAGGCAGGTCATTGGGCCTACTGCAGTAATGGTCAGATTTTCAAAAAAGAATCATGTGTGCTTTGATCAGAAATGCTGAACATAGGTTCCAGGATATGTTAAAATAGATTACGTACAGAATCTGAGGTACATATACCATTTATGAGGTAGGTTAGAGATGCTTAGCAACATACAATAACAGTGCGGTTTCATATGTGTTTGATTGATTGATCTAGGCATCAATGGGGCCCATAGGTGGATTGAGAGGACCCATTTCATGGGAGTGAGGAATTCCGTGGTTCTGACGTCACAGGTATTCAGTCTGACATGTTTTGCACCTTTTGGAGTCTGGCTAGTGACTTTTTGTGAAGCCCGGACTAGATAGCATCTGCAAAGACAAGCTTCACCCCGATATCAGTTAGAAGCTACAGCTACTTTCTGATTTCCATGTAGCAAAAACATTCTTGTGAGCAGTATCAATTGTAACAATCCACCTTTAGTGACATGAGTGACTTGCATGTTCATATCTTAGTTGATTACACGCTCAGGGCTAGACTTTTAACTGAGTTTGTGTATTCAAAATGATCGCCAAAATAGAGTGGGAATGGATAAAGTAAGGGATTTCATAAAGTATTGTCAGCAAAGAATGTCTATCTTGGCCCCAGTTATGTTCGGGTAACCATCCCCATTCATTTCTCAATGCCCCCATCCTTTCAACACAGTGGAAGTGTGTTCCTAGGGGCTTGTGACTCTTAAACCTATTGTGTGTCTTTAGCATAGGAATAGAAGGGGAGCATAGGTCATTTAGCAGCCCCATTAATTGGATTATGTATATATTAAGTCATGTTGATGACTGAGAAAAGGGGATGATCCCCCATGGGAGACGCTGGAGATTTTGCCAGAGTTTTGAAGAAAGTTCTTCAATTTCATTTATTGTTCTGTGGGAGATGGGTAAACCAAAATGAATAAAGATGAATAAATAAAAGAAATACAATTCTGGCCCACACCACCAGCGGCATCACATTAGTGAACCCTTATGATATGTCTTTGCTTGTAGCAGACATTGTGATACTTGTAAAGAACTCATGGTGGCAACAAGAAGGACAGACACAAGTGATCACAATTCAAGGGTGTTTATTAAACGGTATAGGTATGTTGGAAAGAAGCCTAATCTAAACCTATATCTGAGAGGGGAGCAAGCTTCGACCATCAAAGAATCATAAGGCAGTCCTAGTGGTGTCTTTGCAAAATAAAAGGACCTATACTAAAAAGAAAATATTGCCAATCCTTACGCTAAATACAAAAAGAAGTGTGGGATAATGTTCCTAAGAAAGAAGGAAGTGTTCACAAATAATAAGTCAGGTTGTAGTAGTCGGGGTATCCCTTCCCCATGTTTTCAGCATGGAACAAAGTAGGACTTTGGAGCACAGCACATGCTCGAGCTTTCCCAGCACGAGCAAACAGTTCCGCTTTGAGCAATCAGGGCCTTCGGTGGTTAAGTCTCTTTTCTACAAAAAAGTCTCTTGCCTCCGTAGACCTGATGTATCAAAATAATGTAAACATATAGTTCCTTTTTCACATATACATTGGGCGATGCCCTTTCCACCCCCTAGATCTCCCTCTTCCGGGCCCGGATCCTTCTCTATGGTTAGCCTCCCTCCGTCGGGTCACTAAGGCTTTCAACACAATCTTCTTTGTGTCATTCACAAATCTTAATGTCTTTTTAAACAGTTCACTGGGGACATCCCTCGGCCGGGTTAACTCTTGTCAACACACCGTATTTCGGTAGTTTAGACTTCGTCCCCTTTTTATCAGCATCCTTCTTTCGGGTTCACTCATGCCAATCTTGTCAATCGTGCCTTTCTCATTCAACTCTTACGATGCAGGATTCATTTCCCTTATCTTCACAATCATCTGTTGGTCAAACGTTTCGACTGTGCAGAGGATTTTACAAGACCCCTCTATGACCACTTTGACCCCATTTATGACAAACACAGTATTATGGAGGTTTACTTTGGATAGTTTATTGCTAGTGGGTGGTGATTTTAATTCAAAATCGATAATGACTTGCCTCCGGAGCTGCTTGATGAGAAGGAGGAAATGTCATTGGGAATAAAAGAACCCACAATGTTGGACTCACGGTCATGTGTTAACGGACTACAGTTATTTCCTTAGCTTAGAGTGTGGATTACACTCTATTAATGGCTGGGTCCCCTCTGACAATCATGGTTAGTTTACTTTCAAGAACTATCAACGGGCAACCACCACTGAGTACTTCTGTCTTTCTGTTAACAAATGTATGATGATTGATGATTGTAAGGACATTAATGATGTTTTTATTGACCATCACACGGTGACCTTGCGCATAAAGTGGAGTACTTTTCATGCGGGAGCAAATGTTATTCTCCATTTGAAAGTCGTAGAAATGAATTGCAATAGTAAAAGAAGTCGTAAGTAGGAAATTATAGATACAATTTTGTTGCATTTAGATATATTTTTAATGAGGCCTTTTATCCCAATGTAATATTGAAGTCAATTGAAACAATGGCTGAAAAAGCCAAGTGAGTATTTGGGAATGCAAGAAAGGGTGGCAACCCATCTAGGAAGGTTTGATGAGGCATGTAAAAGGGATAAAGAAAAACTTATGGTCTTGAAAAATCCAGAGGCGGGAAGAGTAGATATTAAGGCAATAGCAGAGTACAAGGAAATACAAAGAATAAGAAAAGCCAAGTTAAAGCAAAGGTCATGAAATGAACTGTTGGAGGCTGCTGCAAATAAAAATGCCAGCAAATTCAGGGGACTGGTGGCAACGGCGCCCATCCATACATTCCAGCCAAAGGGGAATGTAACAAGTGTAGAGGACAGGTTATGTTTATCACATTTCTCGGCACTCTATAAAGGACATGGAGGTGAAGTTGCAAGGAGCCAAATAAAAATTGGCTTGGAGTTTACATTGTTGGGACAAACTCCCAGGTATGCCAGAGAGCCACTGGGAGTTTGCGGACACTTGGAAGGCCAACACCTTCCTCTGGATAAATGGAGGACTCAATCAACGGCAAGTTCAAACTAAAGTTCATTTCAAACAAACCCAACAGGGATAGGGAAAATCAAGGCGCAACTCAACTTCTCCTGGCTGGCAGGCAAGTTTTGATACAAAACTATCTTACTGCTCCGTCACTACTTGGGCCTCTCTCCAAATACCTATCAATGTGCGGGATTGGCCGTCAGGAGCCTAATAACCTATATGGTCACCTATATGTATTATTCTACTGGCTCTCCCATGTCAGGTGGCTGACCTTGTCCATCCCCAAGTCACTATCTATAATAATGTTGCAGTTTAGGGGTCTTAACATTGGTTCTTACCCACCCTTGGATACTGAACTGTGGTTGGCTAGAGGCCTGGGATCTGCAAAGATTAACAGCTCTCTATGTACCTTTTCAAGGTAATAAGAAGGACTATGTGTCTGCATTGTAACTTGTGTGTAACACCTTAGTCTATGAGAGTGCTCTTTTGCTCGGTGCAACATGTGTCTCACATTGTAGCATCTTTTTTGCAGTCTTCTATCTGGTAGCGTGAGATTGGCTCCCTTTGCCAGTGCTGGTCGCTGTCCATTGTCTGCATCGGCCGGGTCACGTGTTCAGAGACCACAAATTTGGGCTGTGCAGCTCTGAATTATGAGGAATTATTCATATTTACTGCAGCTGGTGCTTTTGCCGTCCAAGGAATGGAATGTCACCTGTATCTTGTGGCATTGGCAGCGGGTCCTGTCTCACATGTCTTGCTCTCTGTCCAGTCTGAATTCAGCTCAGATCTTGCTGAGAGGCTTGTGGTTTGCTATAATTTTTCTAACCATTATAATGCAGTTTCTAGAGTGTCCATGCTATACTATATTCTCCATAGGTTAGTCACACTTGGCTCTGTCAAGTCCCATAGGTGCTCCAGCAGTTCCATAGGGTTATTCACATGTAAACGTCTGCAAGCTGCGCTCAGGATCTCTTGCTTCTTGCGTTTTTTACACTTGGCTAATGGCAAAAATAATAAACGCAATGACACTATGTATATGTGTCTGTCCTCTAACTTTAGAACTGCACACTCGTGTTCTTCATGCATTCGAGTGCGTGATTATGGCCCGGAGTGCGGATGGCACGTGTGCTCCATGTCTGATGCTGCTAAATCATGGTGTCTCTACCGATGTCAGCCATATATCTCCTTGGAGCTAATCGAGACTGTCAATTCAGTTGTCTTTGGTTATAGCCTGGGGCTCCTTGTCCAATCTGGGGTAAATTTGTACCACACCTGGTCTGTAGGGCTGGTTGTGGACGTATGGCTGGCTGAGAGGGTACCTCGTAACATATTTGTCAACCATTGGTCCGTTGGGGATTCGTCCAAAATAGAATGGGTGATTGCTCTATTTCCTGGCCTTCTTCAATGTCATGAATTCCATAGAAGGGGAGCAGGGGGTAGGCTTCCCCATCCCTCTTCAATATTGAAAGAGGTGAGGGAAGCGATTTTTAGCCAAGCCATAAATGTTCACCTGGCCTGATGGAATTCCGGCAGATTCGTTACAGGACTTGATAGAGCTATGGGCTCCTCTACTCACTGTTGTATCTTCCCGCTTCATGATAATTGGCTATTATTCCCCCAATTTTCACGAAGGGAAATAGAGCATGCCCGACAGCATACCAACCAATTTCTCTACTGGATACCAGCATCAAAATATTTGGGAGCGTATTGCTTGGAAGAAAGGAGCAATGGGTTGCATCAAATAACATCCTTGTCACATTCAACCGGGCTTTCATGCACAATTGGATACGGGGGAACAAGTTTAAAATCTTTATCTGCTGTGTACCTTTTCACTCTATATAAAAAATGAACCTATTCATTTGGCCTTTATGGACCTGAGCACTGCCTTAGAAGTTATCAATATTTTGAAAGTTCATTCAAATTACAAGGCCTGTTTGAGAAGTGGGATATTTGGCCATTGCACTGTTTATTTCCCTATTTACAGTGGAGTTCGACAGGGGTGTGTGTTAGCACCCCTCTTTTTTCTTTTAAGGTTTTATAGAGCACTCGTAGGCCCAAAGGCATCTTGGCGCTAAAGCATCAAGCACAACTACACAGTATGCTATATTTCAGAAGAGTAGCGTTTTCAAGAGACGCCTGAATTGTAGATGGTTCAGATTACCTCTCAAGATGAAAGGAAGTGTATTCCATAAAAGGCACGGCTGCCAACTCTTGAGAAGCAGACTGTGGGAATAGAAATCAAGCAGGCTTTTGCCGAGCGAAGAGCTCGGTTTGGGAGATATGGGGAGAATTTGTCCCATAGAATGAAATGAGCCCAAAGTCCAAGATTGGATAGGGTTCCCTACCAATCATAAAAGCCATGCCATGCACTTTCATATACAATGTTGCAATTATCAGTCCACTGCCATATTCATAGAAGTAGCTCAGACCGTGTCCTACAGACAACGGGTAGCCGATGAGATATTAACACTTAGGTTATTCTATAAGTAGATATGTTCTCCTAATCCAATCCCTCCCGGCGTTAGGTTTTTGTGAAATGCCACGTAGGATAATGTAACAAATGATGTACACAAACTATGTAAACTCTAAGCAAACAAACTTTGGTGTGAAAAAACAATCATCTACTTTGATAGATGTATTTCTCCCTGCTTTCTTTCAAGAGATTAAAGCAGTATTTTACCATTTTTCTTTGGTCTGTCCAATTGCATGGTCTGTGATAATTATTGGTAATTCCATCTAGAACAAATAAGATGCTTCAAGGTGCTACAGCACATTATATTAAGCAGGGTTTTACGCGACTGAATGCACACACACTTTTTTTACAACACATGATATTAGATGTAAAGTCACATCACTATTATACAAAGTTTTTGATTGTGCAGTCGAAAGGCATACAGGAATCGACAGAGCTTGTATTCTAAAAGCACAGTACAGAAGAGGAGTGGTGGGAACGATTAATGACGGTCGATATAATAGGCCAGACTCTAGATGTACTGATGCTAGTGGAACGGATATACATAGAAATAAGGAAAGATGACAAAGATGATGGCCTGACCTCAAGTGGTGGAGGAAGGAGGAATGTAAAGGACTCTGAGAAGGACTCTCTCCTATACTGTTCTCCTCCTTGTAGATGGAAAGAATCATTACATGTAACAGTTGTTAAAGGTTGACAATTTGTTTAACTAATAAAAGAATTTTAAAAAAATGTTTTCAAAAATTATACAAAGTTTTTGATTGTGCAGTCGAAAGGCATACAGGAATCGACAGAGCTTGTATTCTAATTGTACGTTTGCAGTAATTTCGTGTCTAGGTACCATCCAGGTACCGCGCAGACCTATCTGACATGGAATAACACATTCCATGAAGGATGGTTGACTATTAAAGCATGTTTTAATGTACTGCCATTGAAAGCTGTAACTGTAGAATAGCAGGATCAACCAGTTGATACAAGTTGCTTGCTGTGTAATGAACCGTAGAGGGAGGCACAAACAGAATGAACACATTTTTTAAGGAATTACGTTCCTATAAGGGTAGGAAGTGAGAGTTAAAAGCAGACACTCAAAAAAGGAAGCACCATTGATTGAAGGCAATACCGCCCTATATTGTTGGTATAAAAACAGTAACTGGGGTATTAAAGTTGGTTATCAGTGGGTAGAGGTAGTGAGGTCAGCCCGCATAGCAAGCCACACATGTATCAACCCTTTCGAATTGCAAGTTATGTTTCCTAAAGTGGGTGTCTTCTGCAGCAGGTTTTACAGGCCTTCTTGTAAATGAAGGCACTCCCAATCATTTGTGAAGACGGGAGTGCAGCATGGCAGAGATGTATATTTATTTCTTAGGTTGCTTCATTTAAATCACCTGCCTCTATGCACCAAACGTGTCAGGTGGAGATACTAGAGAAACATACTGTTGTATTACATGGATAGCCCAATCTCATGTCCTAAATCATTGGATTCATGGGTCCAGGTCAACCAATCTCATATGAATATTTAAAATGTGGGGAAGTCTTCTCTTGTTAGTAAACCTTACAGGTGGCTGGTGCTGTGCTTTGCACTTCATTCACTGTCATTATACTTCTTGCTGTAAGTACTCTGATTGGTGAGGTACCTACATTATTATGCAAATGTTACCCCCAAATTCCATCATAGCATAAACATAAGTTACAAAATGTACTGACCACACTTGTACATTCCATCATAACTTAAATTTGATTTTATTAGTAAAGTTTAAAAATGGGTGTTGAGCCCTCTGCACATTATGCCTCAAACAATAGGCTTTTTCAAGGAGGTGTCACTTCTATTTCTCTGTTTTTGAAATTATGAGATAAATATTCATCATTCTAACTATCAGTGTGTATTTTTTTCAGGCCCATTGCCAGTAACCACAAGCTCATACACTGGAGGTTTGTTTTCTATGGCTGCATCAATGTCTTCAGCAGATCTGTTATTTATGTACAATGCCATACCAACAATCATGCTGTCACAATTCTTAACCTTTTCAAAGATGTAGTATCCAGATTTGGACTGCCTCCGAGGGTCAGGGCAGGCATGGGTGTCAAAAATGTCCTTGTTGCACGTTACATGATACACAAAAGAGGATTAATCAGAGGTAATTTTATTGGTGGTCGAATTGTTCACAATCAACATATAGAACGCCTGTGGGCAGAGGTCAACAGAGTTGTTGTTTCCTACTTCAAAGACGTATTCTTTTGGATGGAAGAGAACAGAATATTAGATCTTCAGAATTAAATTCATATTTTTGCATCACACTAGAGTTACCTGCCAAGAATAAATAAAGCCACTGCTGAGTTAGTGAGCCGCCAATGAAATAATCGCTGTATGAACAAGTGGTATGCTCAGTGCCACCTCAATGTTAGACACATTCTGCAATGGAGACGATTATGGTGTTGATAACTATGGATTTCCATTCACTCCAGATACAATGAACTCTGTACTTGTCACAGAAAATGCTTTAAGTTTGAGTGACTTGTTGACATTACAAGAAACAATAAACCCCAATGCTGTTGATAATCATGGAGTAGACATATTCATCAACACATGTAACTAAGTGGCAAGCCAGAATTTTCATATTGGCAATGTTTAATGTTTTTTTCTGTTTTAAACTTGCTGCAACCTGCACATCTTTCCTTCACATCATGTATGTTTTAATTTGGAAAATGTGCATAATTAGCATGCACATTATAACAAATAAATACAAACGTTCTCTCATTGATTCTTTTTTTAAATAGTTTATTGACATTAGTAAGCATACAATCCATATGAAGTAGCTAACATTTAGAAATTGTGTACGAATGTATAAACTATGTGACAAAACTGATAATGTCACCACTAACTCTCTGGAGGGAAGCTTCTCCTTTGTGTCATGGGAAAGGCAGAAGCTACCCGACTCTGACCGTGGGGGTGTCTCTATGCGGGAGGCCCACATAGGGGGATACCAACTCCAGGAAGGTAGAGCACCCATAGTGCAAAATAACCTGAAGACCTTACCTCCTCATGACACTTATACACCAGTACAACAAATAAGGTATGATCTATTGCAGCATAGAGGAAAAAATCCCAGATCTTTTCAGCCAAATACCCCTCCCCATATAAGTACTGAGACAACGAAGGCAGGCAGAGTAATGTAGATGACTAGATGCGGGATGCCAAAGCCACGCTCTAGTCTTTGGAAACGTTCAACTTCTGCTGGGAAGTTTAAAACCGGCACAGCTGATGGTAATGTGGTAGCATGGTAGAGTAGAAGGCTGTCAGTAACCAGTGAGAGCAGCGCAGAGGACCAACAAAAGCATAGAAGTGAGAACAGCAATGCAGAGGTGAGGAGCAACAACGTGAGGAAGGCAGCTTGCCACCTGCTAAGGGGGAGCCAAAGAAGCTGATAGAAAAAGGAAAGACCCGAGCAAAGACATACCCTCCTTTTATACTTACTTGGTCCATTGTCATACCTATGTCCATCCCTGCCTCTCAAGTGACAGAAAACACATCAAGTAGAAGGGTTGGAACAGGTTTTTGTGGCACACAATAACATCATTAGTGTTGAAGAATGTATGGAAGGGATGAGAAACGATAGCAAGGTATGGAGAGAGAGTAACCATTAAAGAATACATTGGAGGGGCGGAAAGATGCTACGAGGTCTAGGCTGAGTTGAGTAACGAAGGAGGCGCGGTGTAAAGGAATGGGAAGATTGTGGTACCTGCAGGGCTGAATCAATTATTTGATATGACCCATTTGAGGCATATAGGTGTGGCGCAAATTAAAGCAGTCCTGTGTAAGGATTACTGTTGACCAAACTTTCATAAGAAAGTGGAAAGGAATGCAAAAGGGTGTGTGGAGTGTGAGGAATCAGAAAAAAGGGTTTCAAACTTATATAAAGCCAATGATTGGGGGTGGAATTCCCAAAAGGGGTGTGGGAGGTTGTGACTATTGAAATATTGGGGCCTGTGGTCGTGGGTAGAGGAGGATCGTAGTACATAGTGGTAATGGTGGATTTATTGTCCAGATGGATTGAGGTGAAGTTTGCAAAAGTGGTGAACACAGAGTCTATCATCAACTTCATGGAGATTGTGTTTGGAAGGGAGGGGTATCTGAGTAGCATACTCCCAGACAATGGAGTGCATAATGTTAGCAGGAAGATGGAAAAGTACCTATCAAATCATGGGAGCAAACACAAGATATCTTCTTCTGTCAATAGACATATGGGTGCAGGGAAAGGGTAAACAGGTCTATTATGGAGGGTGTAAGAATTGCTGAGGTGTGTGGGAAAGAAAAGAAAGAGGCAATAGAGGGGAGGGTGAAGTGAGAGTACTGAGAAACTCTGCATGTCCCCTTTTGTGTTGATGAGGGGTCAAAAAGGGCAATACCATGGTGTGTTCTCTGTGGTTGAGGTCAAGGAGGGTAAACATAAGCATGGAGTATGTACAGAGGAAAGAGTGTGTGAAGTGGAGGAATGATAGCAAGAAGGGGGTGAATGGATACGTGTGAGGAAAGCAGGGATACAGCATAAAGGTGAGTGTTTATGAAGTTTGTCAATGCAAGTGTAAAGGGTATTGAAAAGAGCTGCGGGCCTACAGGGAAGACAAGTGTGCAACATTAATTGGGTAGTGAAGGTTGGCTATTGTGTGAGTGTGAAGGAAGGAAAGTATGTTGTGAGTGGAATGTGTCATAAGGTTTCGAGTTCTGGATTCCAGTTAGTGGAGTGGCATTTGAATGAAGAGAGAGCACAGTGAGAAGGTGGTGTATTTCTCGCTATGAGCTAAATGACCTTGTAACTGAATAAAGAAGAGTGAGACACCAGCCTCACAATTCAAACACTATGTGGAATCTATGGTACAGCCCCAATCTGCACCTTTATTCCACTGCAAGTAATTTAAACTAAACCCTAGTTCCTGGATGTATTAATGCAACATTGTCTATGCCAACCTCCCCAAATCTTTCATACCCAGTCTGAAACCTATCCAAAATGTCATGGCTTGGACCCTTTTACACTTAGATCCTATGGCCTGCGTCTCTGCTGGAGGAGCACATAGATTTCTAGGTTCTGTGCATGGTCAACTGCATTGTGCATTACTTTTATCTGAGCTTTCCATCCAAAATATTTCTGCATAGAAATGTATTGCATTCCTGGATTGATAACCTGCTTATCATCACTAAAGCTGCTAAAGCCCCATATGCCCTTCATTCCACATGGGTTCCAGGCCCACAGCTGTGTAATCATCTTCCATCTCTCCTTCATTCAGTGTCTGATAATTGACATTTTGCAGATTACTGAAGACCTTTTCCTTTTGCGTGATTTAGCTCACTCGTTTATCCCAGGTGTTAGCTGGTTAGTGCTCTAATGACAAGAAGTCCTCCAGTATGAACTGTTAAAATAAATTGAACCAAAGACTATTTCCCAAAAGCAAACTAATGGCCAAAACCGTGAAATATGCTGCTCCCTCTAAGTGCAAGGCAGATGGTTAAAGTGTGTGAGAACAAAAGACCAATGGAGAATGCGTCAAGTTTAAGTGAGAGAGGCACCTGTAAAAAATCAACATTTGAATTATGATTTTTGCCTCTTACTTGCCACCATGACAAGGGTGCAGCTGCAGGAAGTGGGTAATCACCTGCACACTTAAAAGAAAACTTTTAAGTTAATTATGCTTTCATGGAGAGCTGTGTCTGATGAAATGGAGCTGCCCAAACAAAAGTCTCATAGCTCAAGTGTGCCAATTTGAATCAGCAAGGAAATAAACCCATTCTGCACTGTGGAAATATGAATGTCAACCAATGCGCCAGATGTCCTCAATTGTGATGTTCTCAATGAACTTATATTTTGCTTTATAATACAGAACAACTCATTGATAAGTGGATTGTATCCTGCAATGTGAAATAAAGTTGAATGTAAACATGATACAATTATAAAATAAATAAATAAAGAAGAACTAGATCTTTTGGTTTGGATAGCACTGTATTCAATGCAGTCGGCATGTTGCTGACCTTAAGTTGATCTGCATTTCAACTTGCAGCAAAATCCCTCCTACCTTTGAAATTCTTCATTGGAGGATGTTAAGAAAAAACCTTGAAATTTAAAGTGTATATACAACCTTTGGGCTTCACACAAGATTGAGCTGTTATGTTAATTTCACTTATACCAGCACCATTACCATTAACATGGTCTTAGGGCACTCACATGGTTCTGTAAGAAAGTGAGTTGGGTAGATTAGGGAAGGACTAGGATAGATTTCAGCACACTTTGCACCAACACCAGACTTACTTCATTTAAACACATGTCACATCTAACCCCTTATTTTCCTACAAAGCTGTACTATTCCCCAGCACAACGCTTCCCAAAATGCTCCACCACTATCAAGTCCCAACGCTTTTCTACACATCACCATATTCAAGCCCATAAACCAATATACACCACAGCCAAAGACCCACACTTTAATAAAGTGCTCCCATCACAACTCACCACTCTGCACAACCCTACTTTTCAATAAAATCCAACACATGAAAAATGTTCATATTAATTCAACAAAGGCAAACTTACAACCTGGCACCCTTTTCACTTAACAAGCTCTACATGGTCAGTAACAGTAAACATAACTTTTTTAATAATGACCCGTGTCTTCATTTGATTAAAAGCCTGAGGTGATGCCACATGGAACAAAGTTATTCAATTACATACTTCTAAGAATTCAATGTGGGAGAACTGGGGTTAGGGAACAGTGTATGGCAAAC
This sequence comes from Ambystoma mexicanum, assembly GCF_040938575.1. Classification (NCBI taxonomy): domain Eukaryota; kingdom Metazoa; phylum Chordata; class Amphibia; order Caudata; family Ambystomatidae; genus Ambystoma; species Ambystoma mexicanum. The sequence goes on along the minus strand of NC_090928.1, from coordinate 423,596,554 downwards.
CAGACCAAAATCATTTTATCAAAAACCCTTTTCGTTTTATTAAACATTTTCTAATATAAAAGCATCAAATGCACATATAAGTTTTAATATAAAGCATCATTTCAGCATACAAAAATTTACATTTGAACTCCTATTTTATTTGGTTTTCATATGAACATCATGCATATGTCTTAGGCTAGATCTTAAATCATCTAGTCCCCAATTAACATAGAGAACCATCTAATTGTACAAAATTTCAATGTGCAAAATCACACAAACAGTGCAAAATATTAGACGCCTATCTTCAGTTCCCTAATAAAGGAGGTAGATCCCCTAAGGCCTACCCCTTAGAAAATAGTCAACTAGAGGTGTCTATAGAGGATAGTACCTAAATTATTAGTTTTGACGATGTATCATCTAGCTCTCCCATGCTGGGCGCTGATATTCGTCTTCTTCAGGATTTGGAAAACTATGTCTGCATATTCTTTGAGAATTGCGACTTTAGAAGTGTCATGATGCCTACCCCTAGGCATCCGGACCAAGCCCATCAGCCCCGGGAGCAGGCATCTAGACATTTAGTAAAACCTCATCAGCCTCGGCTAGGGGCTATCTGGGCTCAGCCCTGGCGCCTTAGGCGCCAGGCTCATGGTAGGAATCAGTCCTGGCGCCTAAGGCGCCAGGCTCATAGTCATTACTTACCTCAGGCAGACCATGCTGCAAATGACTCCAATCCAACATGAAGCCTGAAAGGGACTATTTTTCTACAGGGACTATTTTTTACTCAGGTGTGGTTCTAGGGGCTTCTTACCTGCGACTACTTTTGAGGCTATTTAAACCACGCCCGACCAGCAACACACACTTTGCGTTATTCTGCATCCAGCAGCGTAACGCTCACCGTGCCTGCAGCCTGCATCCAGTCTTCTGCCACGGCCGCCTCGAATCCGGAGCTACTAAAACAAAGAGAAAGAAAGGGACAAGGTTAGAAAACAAACATTTCTATTCCACACCTGATTCTGGATCCATCTTGTCTCCGGACCTGTAAAGAACATAATTTCTGCACGCGCCGCACCTCCAGCTGCAGCACCGTGCCATACTCACCAGTCTTCACAGCATACTTCGGGTCGGCGCTGCCTCCATCATTTCTTGGCCGAACTTCGGCACCCAGGAGACAAAAGAAAACCACAAGGTGAGCTGAGGGAACCAACAAATATAATTCTTACCACCATAGACTTACCTGATTTACCACCGGAGGCATCCTTTTGTGACTCTCCATATTTTCACGTGCCGCATCTGTAAAGAGAGACAAAACAACACGTTTTCCTCGTGCAACATTTACCGCACAGCGCCGGGTAATCCAGACTCTTACCTGAGCGCCACCAGCTGCCACAAGAGCATCTTTTCATGAGCCAGCTGCAAGACAAGAAAGGAAGGGGGGAACATGAGTGAACATCGGACATATTGAACTCTATGAACTTAATACTTACTGGTCCTCACCAGGAACCTCAGAGTCAATACTCTCTGGAACTCTCCCGAGCCTTCAAACCAGTGAAGTAACTGGAATCGGCGCGCCCCTGCATATCCACGCAGGATGGAAAGCTCATCTTTCAAGAATGTAAGGTGAGATTGCTGTGAGGGCATTTCGGAGGTGATTAGTTGGGGAGGATTGTGGGGGTGCCATCACTTGAATCCACAAGTGGCTAAATCCATCTCTCCACTTGCAGGAGAATATTTCTACGGGTTAAGCAAACAAGATTAGGAGGGCAGATCCAGTCAGTCATCGCTGAACTACGCATTACGTGGGTGGAGACCGCAGCTGTCAGGGTCTGACCGACGCCCCTCTCGGAGCCAGGTGAGCGTAACAAGAAGTTACTAAAAATAAATAAAAACAAGATGCTATTAAAACACAATAACACTATGGGGTCGATTCATGGAATTAATGTGCGCTGAAAATTCCCGCGCAGAGGTGCCAAAACGTGCGAATTGCAGGAAAAGTGCAAAAATCGCAGTGCAAGTGCGAAAATCGCAGGAAAACCAGCGCACAGCGATTCATGGAAGTCCGTGCGCGAGAAAAACATTGGATGTGCGCTAAAAATGTGCGCCGCGCACGCCGGCGGACAGGTCATCCAACAGCGTGCGCCACGGCCACTGCGAAATCGCACATAGCGCGGCGCACATCACAAAAGTAGGCGGAACACGGGGCGTAACACTCGGAATGGGGAACAACGCGTGAAAATATGGGCGTCACGGGGGAAATACAGGAGGCAAGTGCGCGGAACGCCCACACGCTCGCCTACAACCCGTATTCATGGAATCGAATAGGGCAAACCAGCGCACGGTCAAAGACGCGCACAGGGCCAAACAAGTACGCCACAAGAAAGCAGTCGGTAGCGCCCTTGTGACTGAAAAAAATGTAAGCCAAAATGTGCGCTAACAAAAAGCACCCATATACAGCCATGATGAATGGCCCATACAGTGGCTCTCTAGGACAAATGAGGTGCAAAGGGGCACCGACAAACACGGACACCCACTGTGTGAAAAATAGTGTGTGCGCATGTTCCTGGGTGCGCAAGAAGTTCCACACACGATTAGCCTGGGTACGTGTACTTCGGGGTGCGCGGGAAGTTCCACACGCGATTGGCCTGGGTACGTGTATTCCGATGTGCGCGGAAGATTCACACGCGATTTCTGCAGGGTACGTGTATTTCGGTGGTTCCGGGGAATGCTACACGTGATTTGGCCATGTGGGTCCCCCCAGGTGTTCCCTCTAGACCCTCCATGGCCCCTGCAGGCAGCCCACACCACAGGGTACTACCCTGCACCCCTGCTCATGTCCCACAGGCAACCTATCCACCATGGCCATGCCCACCAGCCAACCCACATGTCACCTTGCACTACTGATCACCAACACATGTCTCCCACCACCCCCACCCCCCAGCCACCAGGGGCAGCCTCCACCAGGCCCCCACTCATGTCTCCCACAACCCCCACCCCCCAGCAGTGCAGGGGCAGCCTCCACCAGGCCCCCACTCATGTCTACCACCACCCTCACCCCCCAGCCACCAGGGGCAGCCTCCACCAGGCCCCCACTCATGTCTCCCACCACCCCCACCCCCCAGCAGTGCAGGGGCAGCCTCCACCAGGCCCCCACTCATGTCTACCACCACCCCACCCCCCAGCCACCAGGGGCAGCCTCCACCAGGCCCCCACTCATGTCTCCCACCACCCCCACCCCCCAGCCACCAGGGGCAGCCTCCACCAGGCCCCCACTCATGTCTCCCACCACCCCCACCCTCCAGCAGTGCAGGGGCAGCCTCCACCAGGCCCCCACTCATGTCTACTACCACCCCCACCCCCCAGCCACCAGGGGCAGCCTCCAACAGGCCCCCACTCATGTCTCCCACCACCCCCACCCCCCAGCCACCAGGGGCAGCCTCCACCAGGCCCCCACTCATGTCTCCCACCACCCCCACCCCCCAGCAGTCAGGGGCACCCTCCACCAGGCCCCCACTCATGTCTCCCACCACCCCCTACCCCCCAGCAGTCAGGGGCACCCTCCACCAGGCTCCCACTCCTGTCTCCCAGCACCCCCACCCCCCAGCCACCAGGGGCAGCCTCCACCAGGCCCCCACTCATGTCCCCTATTACCACCACCCCCCAGCAGTGCAGGGGCAGCCTCCACCAGGCCCCCACTCATGTCTAACACCACCCCCAGCCACCAGGGGCTGCCTCCACCAGGCCCCCACTCATGTCTCCCACCACCCACACCCCCCAGCAGTGCAGGGGAAGCCTCCACCAGGCCCCCACTCATGTCTCCCACCACCCCCACCCCCCAGCAGTGCAGGGGCAGCCTCCACCAGGCCCCCACTCATGTCTACCACCACCCCCACCCCCCAGCCACCAGGGGCAGCCTCCACCAGGCACCCACTCATGTCTCCCACCACCCACACCCCCAGCCACCAGGGGCAGCCTCCACCAGGCCCCCACTCATGTCTCCCACCACCCCCACCCCCAGCAGTGCAGGGGCAGCCTCCACCAGGCCCCCATTCATGTCTCCCACCACCCCCACCCCCAGCCACCAGGGGCAGCCTCCACCAGGCCCCCACTCATGTCCCCTATTACCCCCACCCCCCAGCAGTGCAGGGGCAGCCTCCACCAGGCCCCCACTCATGTCTCCCACCACCCCCACCCCCCAGCAGTGCAGGGGCAGCCTCCACCAGGCCCCCACTCATGTCTCCCACCACCCCACCCCCCAGCCACCAGGGGCAGCCTCCACCAGGCCCCCACTCATGTCTCCCACCACCCCCACCACCCAGCAGTGCAGGGGCAGCCTCCACCAGGCCCCCACTCATGTCTACCACCGCCCCCACCCCCCAGCCACCAGGGGCAGCCTCCACCAGGCCCCCACTCATGTCTCCTACAACCCCCACCCCCAGCAGTGCAGGGGCAGCCTCCACCAGGCCCCCACTCATGTCTCCCACCACCCCCACCCCCAGCCACCAGGGGCAGCCTCAACCAGGCCCCCACTCATGTCTCCCACCACCCGCACCCCCCAGCAGTGCAGGGGCAGCCTCCACCAGGCCCCCACTCATGTCTACCACAACCCCCACCCCCCCAGCCACCAGGGGCACCCTCCACCAGGCCCTCACTCATGTCTCCCACCACCCCCACCCCCCAGCAGTGCGGGGGCAGCCTCCACCAGGCCCCCACTCATGTCTACCACCACCCTCACCCCCCAGCCACCAGGGGCAGCCTCCACCAGGCCCCCACTCATGTCTCCCACCACCCCCACCCCCCAGCAGTGCAGGGGCAGCCTCCACCAGGCCCCCACTCATGTCTACCACCACCCCCACCCCCCAGCCACCAGGGGCAGCCTCCACCAGGCCCCCACTCATGTCTCCCACCACCCCCACCCCCCAGCCACCAGGGGCAGCCTCCACCAGGCCCCCACTCATGTCTCCCACCACCCCCACCCTCCAGCAGTGCAGGGGCAGCCTCCACCAGGCCCCCACTCCTGTCTACCACCACCCCCATCCCCCAGCCACCAGGGGCAGCCTCCAACAGGCCCCCACTCATGTCTCCCACCACCCCCACCCCCCAGCCACCAGGGGCAGCCTCCACCAGGCCCCCACTCATGTCTCCCACCACCCCCACCCCCCAGCAGTCAGGGGCACCCTCCACCAGGCCCCCACTCATGTCTCCCACCACCCCCTACCCCCCAGCAGTCAGGGGCACCCTCCACCAGGCTCCCACTCCTGTCTCCCAGCACCCCCACCCCCCAGCCACCAGGGGCAGCCTCCACCAGGCCCCACTCACGTCCCCTATTACCACCACCCCCCAGCAGTGCAGGGGCAGCCTCCACCAGGCCCCCACTCATGTCTAACACCACCCCCAGCCACCAGGGGCAGCCTCCACCAGGCCCCCACTCATGTCTCCCACCACCCACACCCCCCAGCAGTGCAGGGGCAGCCTCCACCAGGCCCCCACTCATGTCTCCCACCACCCCCACCCCCCAGCCACCAGGGGCAGCCTCCACCAGGCCCCCACTCATGTCTCCCACCACCCACATCCCCCAGCCACCAGGGGCAGCCGCCACCAGGCCCCCACTCATGTCTACCACCACCCCCACCCCCCAGCCACCAGGGGCAGCCTCCACCAGGCCCCCACTCATGTCTCCCACCACCCCCACCCCCCAGCCACCAGGGGCAGCCTCCACCAGGCCCCCACTCATGTCTCCCACCACCCCCACCCCCCAGCAGTGCAGGGGCAGCCTCCACCAGGCCCCCACTCATGTCTACCACCACCCCCACGCCCCAGCCACCAGGGGCAGCCTCCACCAGGCCCCCACTCATGTCTCCCACCACCCACACCCCCCAGCCACCAGGGGCAGCCTCCACCAGGCCCCACTCATGTCTACCACCACCCCCACCCCCCAGCCACCAGGGGCAGCCTCTACCAGGCCCCCACTCATGTCTCCCACCACCCCCACCCCCAGCCACCAGGGGCAGCCTCCACCAGGCCCCCACTCATGTCTCCCACCACCCCCACCCTCCAGCAGTACAGGGGCAGCCTCCACCAGGCCCCCACTCATGTCTACCACCACCCCCATCCCCCAGCCACCAGGGGCAGCCTCCAACAGGCCCCCACTCATGTCTCCCACCACCCCCACCCCCCAGCCACCAGGGGCAGCCTCCACCAGGCCCCCACTCATGTCTCCCACCACCCCCACCCCCCAGCAGTCAGGGGCACCCTCCACCAGGCCCCCATTCATGTCTCCCACCACCCACTACCCCCCAGCAGTCAGGGGCACCCTCCACCAGGCTCCCACTCCTTTCTCCCAGCACCCCCACCCCCCAGCCACCAGGGGCAGCCTCCACCAGGCCCCCACTCATGTCCCCTATTACCACCACCCCCCAGCAGTGCAGGGGCAGCCTCCACCAGGCCCCCACTCATGTCTAACACCACCCCCAGCCACCAGGGGCAGCCTCCACCAGGCCCCCACTCATGTCTCCCACCACCCACACCCCCCAGCAGTGCAGGGGCAGCCTCCACCAGGCCCCCACTCATGTCTCCCACCACCCCCACCCCCCAGCAGTGCAGGGGCAGCCTCCACCAGGCCCCCACTCATGTCTACCACCACGCCCACCCCCCAGCCACCAGGGGCAGCCTCCACCAGGCCCCCACTCATGTCTCCCACCACCCACACCCCCCAGCCACCAGGGGCAGCCTCCACCAGCCCCCCACTCATGTCTCCCACCACCCCCACCCCCAGCAGTGCAGGGGCAGCCTCCACCAGGCCCCCATTCATGTCTCCCACCACCCCCACCCCCAGCAGTGCAGGGGCAGCCTCCACCAGGCCCCCACTCATGTCTCCCACCACCCCCACCCCCCAGCCACCAGGGGCAGCCTCCACCAGGCCCCCACTCATGTCTCCCACCACCCACATCCCCCAGCCACCAGGGGCAGCCGCCACCAGGCCCCCACTCATGTCTACCACCACCCCCACCCCCCAGCCACCAGGGGCAGCCTCCACCAGGCCCCCACTCATGTCTCCCACCACCCCCACCCCCCAGCCACCAGGGGCAGCCTCCACCAGGCCCCCACTCATGTCTCCCACCACCCCCACCCCCCAGCAGTGCAGGGGCAGCCTCCACCAGGCCCCCACTCATGTCTACCACCACCCCCACGCCCCAGCCACCAGGGGCAGCCTCCACCAGGCCCCCACTCATGTCTCCCACCACCCACACCCCCCAGCCACCAGGGGCAGCCTCCACCAGGCCCCACTCATGTCTACCACCACCCCCACCCCCCAGCCACCAGGGGCAGCCTCTACCAGGCCCCCACTCATGTCTCCCACCACCCCCACCCCCCAGCCACCAGGGGCAGCCTCCACCAGGCCCCCACTCATGTCTCCCACCACCCCCACCCTCCAGCAGTGCAGGGGCAGCCTCCACCAGGCCCCCACTCATGTCTACCACCACCCCCATCCCCCAGCCACCAGGGGCAGCCTCCAACAGGCCCCCACTCATGTCTCCCACCACCCCCACCCCCCAGCCACCAGTGGCAGCCTCCACCAGGCCCCCACTCATGTCTCCCACCACCCCCACCCCCCAGCAGTCAGGGGCACCCTCCACCAGGCCCCCATTCATGTCTCCCACCACCCACTACCCCCCAGCAGTCAGGGGCACCCTCCACCAGGCTCCCACTCCTGTCTCCCAGCACCCCCACCCCCCAGCCACCAGGGGCAGCCTCCACCAGGCCCCCATTCATGTCCCCTATTACCACCACCCCCCAGCAGTGCAGGGGCAGCCTCCACCAGGCCCCCACTCATGTCTAACACCACCCCCAGCCACCAGGGGCAGCCTCCACCAGGCCCCCACTCATGTCTCCCACCACCCACACCCCCCAGCAGTGCAGGGGCAGCCTCCACCAGGCCCCCACTCATGTCTCCCACCACCCCCACCCCCCAGCAGTGCAGGGGCAGCCTCCACCAGGCCCCCACTCATGTCTACCACCACCCCCACCCCCCAGCCACCAGGGGCAGCCTCCACCAGGCCCCCACTCATGTCTCCCACCACCCACACCCCCCAGCCACCAGGGGCAGCCTCCACCAGCCCCCCACTCTTGTCTCCCACCACCCCCACCCCCAGCAGTGCAGGGGCAGCCTCCACCAGGCCCCCATTCATGTCTCCCACCACCCCCACCCCCAGCCACCAGGGGCAGCCTCCACCAGGCCCCCACTCATGTCCCCTATTACCCCCACCCCCCAGCAGTGCAGGGGCAGCCTCCACCAGGCCCCCACTCATGTCTCCCACCACCCCCACCCCCCAGCAGTGCAGGGGCAGCCTCCACCAGGCCCCCACTCATGTCTCCCACCACCCCACCCCCAGCCACCAGGGGCAGCCTCCACCAGGCCCCCACTCATGTCTCCCACCACCCCCACCCCCAGCAGTGCAGGGGCAGCCTCCACCAGGCCCCCACTCATGTCTACCACCACCCCCACCCCCCAGCCACCAGGGGCAGCCTCCACCAGGCCCCCACTCATGTCTCCTACAACCCCCACCCCCAGCAGTGCAGGGGCAGCCTCCACCAGGCCCCCACTCATGTCTACCACCCCCCCACCCCCCAGCCACCAGGGGCAGCCTCCACCAGGCCCCCACTCATGTCTCCCACCACCCCCACCCCCCAGCCACCAGGGGCAGCCTCAACCAGGCCCCCACTCATGTCTCCCACCACCGGCACCCCCCAGCAGTGCAGGGGCAGCCTCCACCAGGCCCCCAATCATGTCTACCACAACCCCCACCCCCCCAGCCACCAGGGGCAGCCTCCACCAGGCCCCCACTCATGTCTCCCACCACCCCCACCCCCCAACAGTGCAGGGGCAGCCTCCACCAGGCCCCCACTCATGTCTACCACCAGCCCCACCCCCCAGCCACCAGGGGCAGCCTCCACCAGGCCCCCACTCATGTCTCCCACCACCCCCACCCCCCAGCCACCAGGGGCAGCCTCAACCAGGCCCCCACTCATGTCTCCCACCACCCCCACCCCCCAGCAGTGCAGGGGCAGCCTCCACCAGGCCCCCACTCATGTCTACCACTACCCCCACCCCCCAGCCACCAGGGGCAGCCTCCACCAGGCCCCCACTCATGTCTCCCACCAACCCCACCCCCCAACAGTGCAGGGGCAGCCTCCACCAGGCCCCCACTCATGTCTACCACCACCCCCACCCCCCAGCCACCAGGGGCAGCCTCCACCAGGCCCCCACTCATGTCCCCTATTACCCCCACCCCCAATGGTGCAGGGGCAGCCTCCACCAGGCCCCCACTCATGTCCCCCTGCACCCCCACCCCCCAGCAGTGCAGGGGCAGCCTCCACCAGGCCCCCACCCATGTCTACCACCACCCCCACCCCCCAGCCACCAGGGGCAGCCTCCACCAGGCCCCCACTCATGTCTCCCACCACCCCCACCCCCCAGCAGTGCAGGGGCAGCCTCCACCAGGCTCCCACTCCTGTCTCCCAGCACCCCCACCCCCCAGCCACCAGGGGCAGCCTCCACCAGGCCCCCACTCATGTCCTCTATTACCACCACCCCCCAGCAGTGCAGGGGCAGCCTCCACCAGGCCCCCACTCATGTCTAACACCACCCCCAGCCACCAGGGGCAGCCTCCACCAGGCCCCCACTCATGTCACCCACCACCCACACCCCCCAGCAGTGCAGGGGCAGCCTCCACCAGGCCCCCACTCATGTCTCCCACCACCCCCACCCCCCAGCAGTGCAGGGGCAGCCTCCACCAGGCCCCCACTCATGTCTACCACCACCCCACCCCCCAGCCACCAGGGGCAGCCTCCACCAGGCACCCACTCATGTCTCCCACCACCCACACCCCCAGCCACCAGGGGCAGCCTCCACCAGGCCCCCACTCATGTCTCCCACCACCCCCACCCCCAGCAGTGCAGGGGCAGCCTCCACCAGGCCCCCATTCATGTCTCCCACCACCCCCACCCCCAGCCACAAGGGGCAGCCTCCACCAGGCCCCCACTCATGTCCCCTATTACCCCCACCCCCCAGCAGTGCAGGGGCAGCCTCCACCAGGCCCCCACTCATGTCTCCCACCACCCCCACCCCCCAGCAGTGCAGGGGCAGCCTCCACCAGGCCCCCACTCATGTCTCACACCACCCCACCCCCCAGCCACCAGGGGCAGCCTCCACCAGGCCCCCACTCATGTCTCCCACCACCCCCACCACCCAGCAGTGCAGGGGCAGCCTCCACCAGGCCCCCACTCATGTCTACCACCGCCCCCACCCCCCAGCCACCAGGGGCAGCCTCCACCAGGCCCCCACTCATGTCTCCTACAACCCCCACCCCCAGCAGTGCAGGGGCAGCCTCCACCAGGCCCCCACTCATGTCTCCCACCACCCCCACCCCCAGCCACCAGGGGCAGCCTCAACCAGGCCCCCACTCATGTCTCCCACCACCCGCACCCCCCAGCAGTGCAGGGGCAGCCTCCACCAGGCCCCCACTCATGTCTACCAATACCCCCACCCCCCCAGCCACCAGGGGCAGCCTCCACCAGGCCCTCACTCATGTCTACCACCACCCCCACCCCCCAGCAGTGCGGGGGCAGCCTCCACCAGGCCCCCACTCATGTCTACCACCACCCTCACCCCCCAGCCACCAGGGGCAGCCTCCACCAGGCCCCCACTCATGTCTCCCACCACCCCCACCCCCCAGCAGTGCAGGGGCAGCCTCCACCAGGCCCCCACTCATGTCTACCACCACCCCCACCCCCAGCCACCAGGGGCAGCCTCCACCAGGCCCCCACTCATGTCTCCCACCACCCCCACCCCCCAGCCACCAGGGGCAGCCTCCACCAGGCCCCCACTCATGTCTCCCACCATCCCCACCCTCCAGCAGTGCAGGGGCAGCCTCCACCAGGCCCCCACTCCTGTCTACCACCACCCCCATCCCCCAGCCACCAGGGGCAGCCTCCAACAGGCCCCCACTCATGTCTCCCACCACCCCCACCCCCCAGCCACCAGGGGCAGCCTCCACCAGGCCCCCACTCATGTCTCCCACCACCCCCACCCCCCAGCAGTCAGGGGCACCCTCCACCAGGCCCCCACTCATGTCGCCCACCACCCCCTACCCCCCAGCAGTCAGGGGCACCCTCCACCAGGCTCCCACTCCTGTCTCCCAGCAACCCCACCCCCCAGCCACCAGGGGCATCCTCCACCAGGCCCCCACTCACGTCCCCTATTACCACCACCCCCCAGCAGTGCAGGGGCAGCCTCCACCAGGCCCCCACTCATGTCTAACACCACCCCCAGCCACCAGGGGCAGCCTCCACCAGGCCCCCACTCATGTCTCCCACCACCCACACCCCCCAGCAGTGCAGGGGCAGCCTCCACCAGGCCCCCACTCATGTCTCCCACCACCCCCACCCCCCAGCCACCAGGGGCAGCCTCCACCAGGCCCCCACTCATGTCTCCCACCACCCACATCCCCCAGCCACCAGGGGCAGCCGCCACCAGGCCCCCACTCATGTCTACCACCACCCCCACCCCCCAGCCACCAGGGGCAGCCTCCACCAGGCCCCCACTCATGTCTCCCACCACCCCCACCCCCCAGCCACCAGGGGCAGCCTCCACCAGGCCCCCACTCATGTCTCCCACCACCCCCACCCCCCAGCAGTGCAGGGGCAGCCTCCACCAGGCCCCCACTCATGTCTACCACCACCCCCACGCCCCAGTCACCAGGGGCAGCCTCCACCAGGCCCCCACTCATGTCTCCCACCACCCACACCCCCCAGCCACCAGGGGCAGCCTCCACCAGGCCCCCACTCATGTCTACCACCACCCCCACCCCCCAGCCACCAGGGGCAGCCTCTACCAGGCCCCCACTCATGTCTCCCACCACCCCCACCCCCCAGCCACCAGGGGCAGCCTCCACCAGGCCCCCACTCATGTCTCCCACCACCCCCACCCTCCAGCAGTGCAGGGGCAGCCTCCACCAGGCCCCCACTCATGTCTACCACCACCCCCATCCCCCAGCCACCAGGGGCAGCCTCCAACAGGCCCCCACTCATGTCTCCCACCACCCCCACCCCCCAGCCACCAGGGGCAGCCTCCACCAGGCCCCCACTCATGTCTCCCACCACCCCCACCCCCCAGCAGTCAGGGGCACCCTCCACCAGGCCCCCATTCATGTCTCCCACCACCCACTACCCCCCAGCAGTCAGGGGCACCCTCCACCAGGCTCCCACTCCTGTCTCCCAGCACCCCCACCCCCCAGCCACCAGGGGCAGCCTCCACCAGGCCCCCACTCATGTCCCCTATTACCACCACCCCCCAGCAGTGCAGGGGCAGCCTCCACCAGGCCCCCACTCATGTCTAACACCACCCCCAGCCACCAGGGGCAGCCTCCACCAGGCCCCCACTCATGTCTCCCACCACCCACACCCCCCAGCAGTGCAGGGGCAGCCTCCACCAGGCCCCCACTCATGTCTCCCACCACCCCCACCCCCCAGCAGTGCAGGGGCAGCCTCCACCAGGCCCCCACTCATGTCTACCACCACCCCCACCCCCAGCCACCAGGGGCAGCCTCCACCAGGCCCCCACTCATGTCTCCCACCACCCACACCCCCCAGCCACCAGGGGCAGCCTCCACCAGGCCCCCACTCATGTCTCCCACCACCCCCACCCCCAGCAGTGCAGGGGCAGCCTCCACCAGGCCCCCATTCATGTCTCCCACCACCCCCACCCCCAGCCACCAGGGGCAGCCTCCACCAGGCCCCCACTCATGTCCCCTATTACCCCCACCCCCAGCAGTTCCGGGGCAGCCTCCACCAGGCCCCCACTCATGTCTCCCACCACCCCCACCCCCCAGCAGTGCAGGGGCAGCCTCCACCAGGCCCCCACTCATGTCTCCCACCACCCCACCCCCCAGCCACCAGGGGCAGCCTCCACCAGGACCCCACTCATGTCTCCCACCACCCCCACCCCCCAGCAGTGCAGGGGCAGCCTCCACCAGGCCCCCACTCATGTCTACCACCACCCCCACCCTCCAGCCACCAGGGGCAGCCTCCACCAGGCCCCCACTCATGTCTCCTACAACCCCCACCCCCAGCAGTGCAGGGGCAGCCTCCACCAGGCCCCCACTCATGTCTACCACCACCCCCACCCCCCAGCCACCAGGGGCAGCCTCCACCAGGCCCCCACTCATGTCTCCCACCACCCCCACCCCCCAGCCACCAGGGGCAGCCTCAACCAGGCCCCCACTCATGTCTCCCACCACCGGCACCCCCCAGCAGTGCAGGGGCAGCCTCCACCAGGCCCCCAATCATGTCTACCACAACCCCCACCCCCCCAGCCACCAGGGGCAGCCTCCACCAGGCCCCCACTCATGTCTCCCACCACCCCCACCCCCCAACAGTGCAGGGGCAGCCTCCACCAGCCCCCCACTCATGTCTACCACCACCCCCACCCCCCAGCCACCAGGGGCAGCCTCCACCAGGCCCCCACTCATGTCTCCCACCACCCCCACCCCCCAGCCACCAGGGGCAGCCTCAACCAGGCCCCCACTCATGTCTCCCACCACCCCCACCCCCCAGCAGTGCAGGGGCAGCCTCCACCAGGCCCCCACTCATGTCTACCACTACCCCCACCCCCCCAGCCACCAGGGGCAGCCTCCACCAGGCCCCCACTCATGTCTCCCACCAACCCCACCCCCCAACAGTGCAGGGGCAGCCTCCACCAGGCCCCCACTCATGTCTACCACCACCCCCACCCCCCAGACACCAGGGGCAGCCTCCACCAGGCCCCCACTCATGTCCCCTATTACCCCCACCCCCCGTGGTGCAGGGGCAGCCTCCAGCAGGCCCCCACTCATGTCCCCCTGCACCCCCACCCCCCAGCAGTGCAGGGGCAGCCTCCACCAGGCCCCCACCCATGTCTACCACCACCCCCACCCCCCAGCCACCAGGGGCAGCCTCCACCAGGCCCCCACTCATGTCTCCCACCACCCCCACCCCCCAGCAGTGCAGGGGCAGCCTCCACCAGGCCCCCACTCATGTCTACCACCACCCCCACCCCCCAGCCACCAGGGGCAGCCTCCACCAGGCCCCCACTCATGTCTCCCACCACCCCCACCCCCCAGCAGTGCAGGGTCAGCCTCCACCAGGCCCCCACTCATGTCTCCCACCACCCCCACCCCCCAGCCACCAGGGGCAGCCTCCACCAGGCCCCCACTCAAGTCCCCTATTACCACAACCCCCCAGCAGTGCAGGGGCAGCCTCCACCAGGCCCCCACTCATGTCTACCACCACCCCCACCCCCCAGCCACCAGGGGCAGCCTCCACCAGGCCCCCACTCATGTCTCCCACCACCCCCACCCCCCAGCAGTGCAGGGGCAGCCTCCACCAGGCCCCCACTCATGTCTCCCACCACCCCCACCCCCCAGCAGTGCAGGGGCAGCCTCCACCAGGCCCCCACTCATGTCTACCACCACCCCCGCCCCCCAGCCACCAGGGGCAGCCTCCACGAGGCCCCCACTCATGTCTCCCACCACCCCACCCCCCAGCAGTGCAGGGGCAGCCTCCACCAGGCCCCCACTCATGTCTACCACCACCCCCACCCCCCAGCCACCAGGGGCAGCCTCCACCAGGCCCCCACTCATGTCTCCCACCACCCCCACCCGCCAGAAGTGCAGGGTCAGCCTCCACCAGGCCCCCACTCATGTCTCCCACCACCCCCACCCCCCAGCCACCAGGGGCAGCTTCCACCAGGCCCCCACTCATGTCCCCTATTACCACCACCCCCCAGCAGTGCAGGGGCAGCCTCCACCAGGCCCCCACTCATGTCTACCACCACCCCCACCCCCCAGCCACCAGGGGCAGCCTCCACTAGGCCCCCACTCATGACTCCCACCACCCCACCCCCCAGCCACCAGGGGCAGCCTCCACCAGGCCCCCGCTCATGTCTCCCACCACCCCCACCCCCAGCAGTGCAGGGGCAGCCTCCACCAGGCCCCCACTCATGTCTACCACCACCCCCACCCCACAGCCACCAGGGGCAGCCTCCACCAGGCCCACACTCATGTCTCCCCACACCCCCACCCCCAGCAGTGCAGGGGCAGCCTCCACCAGGCCCCCACTCATGTCCCCTATTACCCCCACCCCCCAGCAGTGCAGCGGCAGCCTCCACCAGGCCCCCACTCATGTCCCCCTGCACCCCCACCCCCCAGCCGTGCGATTTTCCTGGGTACATGTACTTCGGGGTGCGCGGGAAGTTCCACACGCGATTGGCCTGGGTATGTGTACTTCCGGGTGCGCGTGAACTTCCACGCGCGATTTGCCTGGGTACGTGTACTACGGGGTGCGCGGGAAGTTCCACACGCGATTGGCCTGGGTACGTGTACTTCGGGGTGCGCGTGAACTTCCACACGCGATTAGCCTGGGTACGTGTACTTCGGGGTGCGTGGGAAGTCCCACACGCGATTGGCCTGGGTACGTGTACTTCGGGGTGCACGTGAACTTCCACAAGTGATTGGGCCTGTGAGAGTGGGGTACATGTATTCCAGGGGTGGGCGGGAATATTTACCCGCGACTGTGCCTGTGAGAGCGTGCTACGTGTATTCCTGGGGTGGGCGGGAAGATTCACACGTTGGCCTACGACGTGCCGAAAAATAAATGGTCCAATCCTGAGACACGTACGCCAGCATGAAGCAGGCGTACGTCGACCCGCGCAGCATAAAAGTGCACGCAAACAACAAACAAGCTTATACGCCAGGATGAATATACCATTCCTAGCAGCAGTGGCCGTGGGTTACCAAAGGAGGAGGAGGAGGATAGTGAGGGCCCGAATTTTCACTCCCAGAACCAGCCTTTTTGGGATGCCTGATGACCAGGTGTATGGGAGGTACAGGTTTCCCCCACACATAATACTGGACCTGGTCAGTGAGTGGGAGGATGACCTCACATCACCCACCCTGTGCTCCCAAGCACTCAGCCCCCTGGAGAAGGTCCTCAATGTACTGCACTTCTTGGCCACAGGATCATTTCAGCGGACAAGTGCCATAGTGGGTGGTGTGTCACATTCCACGCAGTCACGCTGCCTACACCAGGTCTTGAACATCATCACTGCACGCCCATCAGTCCGTAGGCACATATACCTGCCCAGGACACCTGCATAAAGGCAGGCTGCCACCCTCGATTTCTATGGTGTGGACAATTCCCATTGACTGCACCCATGTGGCACTACGTCCCCACAGGGCATATGAGCACATCTATAGGAACCGCAAGCACTGGCATTCCATCAACGTGCAGGTAGTATGTAATGCAAAGGGAATCATCACCTCAGTATATGCCAACTATCCAGGGTCCACCCACGACAGCTTCATTTACCGAATGTCTACCCTAAACCGGGACCTAGAAGCTGGGCGGCATGGCGATACATGGCTGCTTGGTGAGTATGAATGCCACTGCACATGCATGCATGTCAGATGCAGAGTTATGTCACTACCCCACTAATGATACCCATCACCTCCTCACCAGGGGACAGTGCCTACCCTCTGAGCACCCACATGATGACGCCAATTCAGAATCCCATCAAGCCTCCAGGGGTAAGATACAACACAGCCCATATTGTAACCCGGGGCATAGTAGAGCGCACATTCGGAGTGCTCAAGTCACGCTTTCGCTCCCTTGACCGTTCTGGCGGGCAGCTGTTATATGCGCCCCCAGTAGTGTGCAGGATCATAGTGGCAGCCCCCACTTCCCCCCACATGCATGCCCACTGCACATGGGAGGGGAGAGGGCACGGGGTGAGGCAGCCCGTACGCAGCTGGTGGCTAATTACTTCACATAGAAATCACACCCCAGTGGAGTGCACACAGGCCTGGCACATAGCATCTGATAAGCAATGATGACTCGACCTGACTATTAAGACGAACAAAGGGACTGTCAACTGTCAGAACCATAGCAGCCTGAGATTGTTCATGTGGAAGTGTCACAATGTGTGCATCCCTAAATACACAAACACCACCAATGCAGTGTCATGAAAAGACACTTCCATGCTGCAGAAATGAATACCCACTTGCAAAATACTTCATGAAAACAGTGCCATGTCACCCACCCCCTCCCCGGCACGGCCACACAACACACCATGGCATGTCATGCAATGTGAGAGGAAAGAAATGAATCCCCACAACATGCCCCAAGTGTCAGCAGCTACAGTGGCCCTAATGGAAACATGTCCACACATGAAATGCTCACAGTAATGCAGGACCTACAACCCACATTACAAAATACTTACCAAGAATACCAATCACCTACGCAACCTCCAACCTACCTTAAACATGACATTACAGACTTAAAAATTAGCTAGCCTCACCACCTGATGATGACAGCCCTCCGAACACTTCCAACTATACAGTGTTAGCGCCACGCAAGAGTGTAGATGCACTGCTTACAACATGGACTCCAGTTCCAAGGTGGACCGCATTGTGAAGACATGAGGAATGGACCTGCAAATATGGAGGATGAGATGGATGCAGAGGCACATAAAATACACCACGCAGTGTACAATACAACAACAATATGCACTATGAATGTATACACAGTATTGACTACAGACTGCCCACACAGCTCATGGGAGTCCAATGTCTCCATGTATGTCAATGTCACTTGGGCACACCCTTTGCAAGCCCATGGAAACGGGAAGCAGGAGGGGTGTGTGTGACAAAAATCCAAGCATCTGAACCAAATCTATGACAAGCCTGCATGTGCCCAGCCACAATGCAGCGTATGCCCACGGGAGCCACACAAGGCAACACACTGTCCAAAAAAAAAAATAATCAAAAATGGCCATTAATGGGCCCGGGGGGGTTGGGGAAGCCACCCAGGAGGTCCGAGGACAGGGTGCACACCAAAACCCACCTGTGTGGATCTTGCGGAAAAAAAAACACCTCCATGGGCTCATGGCCTACACGGCTACCCTATTTTGGGAGTATCACTGCTGTCGCTATCCTCCCCCTCTGCAGCTGCATCAGGAAGTGGTGGCACTATGGGAGGCAGCCCATGCAAAGCCCTAGTCTGTTCTTCCATGGCTGCAAGCATGCGGGTGTGGTAGGTCTCGTTCTGGAGGATAAGTGTGCGGAGGTCCCCATGCAACAACTCACGGGATGCCCGGACCTCCACCCTAGTTGCCTGCATCTCAGCTGAGAGCGTACGGGTGAGACGCTCCAGCTGCTGTTCTGTCCTTCAGTTTGTTGAAGCCTCAAGCTCAACAAGAGTCATCCTGAGGTGAAGGAGTTCCTGCCTCAGGGCTTCCCTGTGGCCCTGGGACTCTATGGAGATGGCTTCCTGCACAGTCGCCAGTGCCGCCTGCCTATCCCTGTCGGACGCCAACATGTCCTCCCTGTGTATCTGGCAGACGGAGTCGGTTGCCTTCTGTAGTTGCTCCATCAGCCTTTCGGGGGGGACAATGGAAGTGGCCACCCTATCCATGGCCTGAGCCATCATCTCTGATGATGCTGCCTGTTGGGTTGCCATACCGTAAATGGATTGCTCCCATGCGGTATTGCCAGGTGGCGTTCGGCCACCACGTCGGCGGGCACCACACCTGTCTGGGGCAAGGCGAACTGCGCCTTGCTGTGCCGGCACTGCCTGAGGCTGCAGGACTGCATTCCCCCTCTGATCTGCTGGCCCAGGAACAGGATCAGATGTCGCGGAGTGTGACCCTGCATCCGTAGCCACCAAAGGCGTACCTGCCAACACTGACATCCCCATTGAGGGTTCTAACCCTGGTGCAGGTGGGTCGGACAGAACAGAATCCCTCCCAGGAACACTCACCTGCGACGGCACGTAGGTCTCATCATCCTAATCAACACCTGAGTACAGCTCGGGGGAGGTGCAGCCAGAGACACCCCTTGAGAGCACGACCTGCAGCAGTTGTGGGTTCTCACCCACCACCACACCACGTCCCTCACTGGTGGTCGGTCGGCCATCAGAGCCCTCCTGGGTCTGCACCATCTCCACAACCCCAGCAGTATCAAGTGCGTCTTCCCCTGCAAAGACATAAAAGAAAACAAATGGAAACAGGCATTAGCACTATGGCACACAATTAGGGCTGAGAGGCTACAGAAACAGTACTTGATTGACACATGTCCCACATGACTAAAACACCCCCATGCATGCACCGTCACTGCGTGTGATGGGGAGGCAGATGGCACACATTGATGACACCAAGATGGAAGATGAACACATTTGCTGCATGCTGCCTAGCAGTGGCATCACACATTGGCCAGTGATTGGCAGGTCAAATACACATGCCATCACACAGATGGCATGTACCCTAGCCATGAAGTGAAGAGGGAGAGGAGGTCACCAGTTGTTCATACAGTCCAGTTTGTTCATATAATTGATTATTTTCATTGTAATGGTTCAAATGTTTAACCTGCAGCTGCCAGTCAAAAATGGTCCTATAGCACAGGGACATGTCCAAACTAATCATGTCCACGAAACTGAGCCAGTCCACTGTACCATAGCCATGTCAGACATGTGACAATAGGACTGAGAAGTCCTGAGTAAAAGTGGTGGTATGCAAACAATCTGCCTGAATAAACAGAGGTAAATAAGCAACAGTGTTGTGGCAAGATGACACTCCAAGGGCAACTGGCGTGGTGTTGGGCTGGATGTCTAATGTTGGCCGAAGGGATGCTGCTATACCCAAATGCTATTGCCAAGAATGTATAGGAAGAGGCACATGGGTGAGCCGAACCACTCAGGCACACACACCCTCACCTGGCACCCAAACAGAAGCCCACACACACCATGCACATGGATGACACACACATGCATGTGCACTCACCGGACAATGCCTCGTAATCTGCCACTTCTCCCACGCCTTGCATCTGTTCCTCCGTGACGTAGGTCCCAGCAACTTGCTCATGTGGAGTGAGTTCTATGTCGTCTGCTGGAGACCCACCTCCAGTCACTAGAGTTGCGGCATGACTTGAGGCCAGCTTATTCTTTGCCCTGCGCTTCAGGTCATTCCAGCGCTTGTAGCATTCATTAGCTGTGCGCCTCACGATTCCAAGGGCACTTATGATGTCTGCAATGGTCTGCCAGTGTGCCTGACGTTGTGCAGGTGTGGTCTTGGATCCTGCAACAATCACCATTTCGCGGTCATGTGCGGACACATACTCTACAAGTGCATTCAGTTCGGCCTCATTGAAGCTGGGCTTCCTTGACGGGCCGGACTGTGTAGCCGTGTCTGGGGCATCAGCCTCTACTGGACGAGCACTCTTCCGCTTGGAAGGTGGTGGGGATCCGGAGTGTCCTGCGCCGCTCTGGACACTAGGGGTAGCAGCGTGGGATTGCACACTCAGCATGGGAGTTGGTGCAGGCATTATCTCAAGTGTGATGGTGTCAGGGGGAATGTCAGCATGATGGACTTGGACCGACACTGTCCTGGATGAGTGTGTGAGAGGTGGGGTGGATGGAGCCGCAGCCAGGGGGGGAGGGCATGGGTGTCCCAGACTTCTCCTCCACACATGGGGTCTAGGGGCACCCTGCAAGTCACGACCACGTCCCCTACCGGATCCACCACGGCCACCACTTGGGGCTCGGCCACCTTTGCCACCCTTACGGCTTGTTCGCCTCCCAGCCATGGCACTGATGTTATTGTGCGTATGGGAGTCGATGTGAACTATTGTCCTGGGCAATTGGGGGTCAAAGGGGTTGGGTACCAGATGGTAATCGTACCCTAGTGCTCTAGCAAGGCTGTATGTCACCCCTGGGGAAAGATGACGGGTCACGCAACGCACAGGCACCCCAAAAAAGCGAAGTAAGGTGCACGCAACCCCTCCTAGACCACGTGCGTGGAAAAACAAACCTGCACTATGCTGTGGCACCCAGGAACACAAGAATGAACGTATGTGTGTCACACGCAGCCTAGAATGACCTCTGAAGGGGTACGCGACACACGGGGCAAGCACAGATGTTAAATACGTGCGCGACTCACCGTCCGCCAGGAACAAAAGCGTGAAAAATATGCTCGTGTGCGCGTTGGCAACACCCCCGCCAAAAGAAGAATTGTACGCTGTCTGAGGAGAAAGGACAACAGTAGTAGGGAACGCTGTTTGAGGAAACAGGCCCAGGGAAAAGAGGAAAAGAGAAAAAGCTGTCAGAGGTAACAGGGAGTACGAACTGGAAACGCGGTGAGTAAATCGCATGTGAACCGACAAGAAGTACAGATTTCACGCACTCGCTCTCCATGAAAAGCACGTACAAGGAAATGGCGTTTTACACGTACCTTTTATACACACGTCACAGACGCGCATAGGCAATGAGGCCATTTCCACCAATTACGCGCTTTGACACTCGGACGTGTATCTCTTCATTTTTACACGCGCCATTCTCTACGGCCATGCGCGTGACGTCACAGCTGCGCATGGTGGCCTTTGGGCCAATGAAATCGCATATGCGAGCACACGTGGTAAAACTGCACGTCCGAGTGTCATCGCGTGTAATCGGAGGGAAGTGAGCGTACACGCGATTGGCCTGTGTACGTGTATTTCTGGGGTGCGCAGGAAGTTCCACACGCGATTGGTGGAAATCCACGTGTGCTCTGTCATCACGTGTAATGAGGGCAACACCCGCGCGCCTCACGTCACAGACGCGCTCACGCGCTAAGGGCCTTTGGTCCAATGAAATCGCATATGCGTGCTGACGTGCATACGCGCTAAGGGCCTTTCCTCGATTTACACGCAGATGTGCAGGATTTTCAAGTGCCAAATCACTCCGTAACAAGCTGGCCACGCGTAAGCACACGGAAGACCACGCTCCTGCCCAAAAGGCTGAATTAGTGCCCCCCAGAGCCCCGAGCAGCCTCCCACGAGCCATCTGCTGCTGCCTGCCTGCCTGCTTGCTGCCACCGTGCCCTGCCATTTGGTGCCTGCACATCAGCCATCTGCAGGGGTCCATTTGCTGTGTCCACCCCTGCTGGACAGAAGACTCCCAACTGGGATACCATCGCTCCACAGCCCAGCCCCAGGACCCAGTTGCCCACCCACTCCTGCCTCTGGGGTTGCCATGTGGAGCACTGCAACATCTGGCACCACTGGCAACCCCCGGCCAGAGAGGCAGAGGGGCACCAGCTTCATTGCCACCGAAGTTGGTGTCCTGGTGGAGCAAGTCCTGGGGCAGTATGATGCCCTCTTCAGAAGTAAGTGGGCCAACAAGGAAGGACGGACTCGGATCTGGACGGACATCGTGACTGCCATCAACGTGGAGGGGGTGGCAGTCCGCGACTACCAACATGTCAAGAAGCGCTGGGATGACTGCAGGTCCAGGACCCTCTTGAAGGCCCGGCGCCTTATGGAGGGGGGCCGGGGCCGCATGAGTACCATCCAGATGAGGGTCCTGGAACGCGTAGGCCCAGCGCTCCACGGCCAGATCCTTGAGAGGCAGACCCGTCTGGAGTTGAGCAGTAAGTGGCCAAGCATTGTCGCAGTGTGCTGGTTGTCTGATACTTGCCTGTATGTGTGACATAGGCCATGTATGCATGTGTGTGTGCAGGGACGTCATGCATGTGAGACCAGTAATGTGTGAACCACACGGTTGGTGCATGTGTTGAAATGCAACATGGGTTGCCCTATGCGGAATGGCCACATGAAAGCATGCCAGTCTCTGTTCCTGGACATGGGTGAGGGATGGGTGCTGATGCCATGTACATGTATGCTGTCCATGTCTGTGTGTCTGACCTGCGTGTCTGTGACTTGTGAATGCCAGGGATGCATGACACATATCTGTCGCAATGTTCAGGTTCACTGATGCAGCCTAGTCATCCTTGTATCCACTGTGTCTGTGGTGTACGAGGACAGATGGATGAAACTAGGGTGAAGTGTGTGCATGTGATAGGCATGGCACATGATGCATGTGAGTTCCAAAACAACAGTGTATGTTTCAAGAATCACTTGGACATGTATGCTAATGTCGATAGCATTCGCCATGCCTGTTACCGCATGTGTTTTACCTGCACTGAGCCATGTGTTGTGGAGGGATATGATGGAAGTGATCTTTGACAGTGCCACTCATCTGCTATTGCTTCCTGTTTAGGGGACCATTGTACAGTACCCTGATGCTTGTGTTCTATGTCTCCCTCTACACAGCGCCACGTGAAGAAGAGGGTGGAGACGGCTCTGTGGAGCAAAGCGGCAGGGATGCCCCACCGGCTGCAGCAGAAGGGGTGGGTGAGCCCCCACAGGGGCTTGCAACGGCGGAAGACGGGGTGGAGCCATCCAGGTTGGTGGTTTCCACAGAGGAGGAGGAGGCCGCTACTGAGGCACACATGGAGCCTGGTGGGGGCATCCCTGCTGGTGCAAGTGTTGCAGTCCAGGGGCAGGGGCAGGAGGCAGCACAGGTCGCCGTGGAGGGGCCTGTGCATGTCACTGGCCCTGACACTGTGACTGCACCACCATGCACCAGCAGGGATGCCCCATCCCAGGCCCGTACGCAGTTAGGGGGGATGTCCATGTCATCTGACTCCCCTCCACCTGCGTACGAGGGGACCCCTGGCCGTATGGAGAAGGTCCTGATTGGTGTCGTGTTGCGCACAGGTGCAATTCATGATGAGGTGCGTGCTTCCCGGGAGGAGCATGCACGTCATCACGGAGAGCACCGTGCCGACGTGGCCTAGTTGGGAACGGCCATGGTCGGGGGTTTCCTACATGTGTCGGCCAATCTGGCGACCCTCTCCTCCTCTGTTGAGACTATGCACCAGTCGTTCTCCATGCCGTCTTCCGACCCAGATGCCACCAGGGCCCCCTGTGGACCTGCCCCAACCAATGCAGCCGGCTCGGTGGGGATCCCATCCCTGCCACAGTCGGGAGTCGGAGGTCCAGCAGGGGTGGACACACCAGCAATTGGACCCCAGCAGATGGAGGATGTGACGGCATCATCAGTGGATACCATCAGCCTGGATGCTGTCGTGCTGGCACAGGCAGTTGCGTCGGAGGCAGCGGCAGGCTCGACGTGGGAGGCATCATGGCTCGGGGCCATCAACATTAGGGGTGCAGGCATCGGCCGGAGGGCAGGAGAACCCTGGAATGGGAGTGGCTTCCGTGTGGGAGCGGTTGGGCCAGCAGATAGGTGCGGAGCGGCAGCGGGCAGAGGAGGAACGGCTCACAATGGTCAGGGCGGAGAACTCCATGCGGAGGGCGCTGAGGCGGGCTGAGTGCCTCGAGGGTCTTCGCAGGGAGTTGGAGCTGGACACTGCTTTATCCCTGCGAGACCTCGGGGCCAGGGAACATGCCCGCCTCCATGCCATTGAACAGGAGTTCGATGATGCCCTGGCCCATGACAATATCCAGTGAGCCGTTGGACTAGCCCGCTGCCCATGTAAATAGTTATGTAGTTAGTGTTAGGTTTCCTTTGTTTTTGCATTTTCTTTGGACCTTTTGGATAATGGGCCACATTTTTGTATATAGTTATTTTTTATTAGGTAGTGTTGTTAGATAGGTTTCATTTCTTTTGTTGGGATCATGGACCCTGGCTTGTTCACCTGTACATAGTTCACTGTTGGATTTTCTTTTCTTTTTACAATTTACCCATGGAGCAATGGCTTTCAATTATAATTTCCCATTGGATTTTCTTTTCTGGACTGTGACTTCGGACACCATTCCTTTGGATTCTGATTTTTGGTTTTGCATTTTTTCATGGACATGCTTCTTTTTACTTGTTTTACATTCCCATTTCTGTTAGTTTATTTTTGATTCAATTCATGTTTTCTTTAATACATATTGTTTGATCAAACTTCAATGTGTAGTATCATCTCATTGGTTTCATGCATATCATGATATGGGTTTTGAGATTCACTGACACCCATTGGGTGTATGTGAGGGACATGTGTTCGTTTCCAAACTTGCAATTGCTGTTCTATCATGTTATTGCCATTTCTGAGTGGGTGGATGCAATACTCGGGTGGGTGTTTTTGCATTTGGAGGCTGACCATAGGGACCGGAGATCTAGATTGTGATGACATGTTGGCTGGTGAACATGAGTTGGACATGAGTGGGGGCCTGCTGGCAGGTGCCCCACAGTGCTGGGGGGTGGGTGTGCAGGGGAACATGAGTTGGACATGAGTGGGGGCCTGCTGGCAGGTGCCCCACAGTGCTGGGGGGTGGGTGTGCAGGGGAACATGAGTTGGGCATGAGTGGGGGCCTGCTGGCAGGTGCCTCACAGTGCTGGGGGGTGGGGGTGCAGGGGAACATGAGTTGGACATGAGTGGGGGCCTGCTGGCAGTTGCCCCACAGTGCTGGGGGGTGGGGGTGCAGGGGAACATGAGTTGGACATGAGTGGGGGCCTGCTGGCAGGTGCCCCACAGTGCTGGGGGTGGGGGTGCAGGGGAACATGAGTGGGGGCCTGGTGGAGGCTGCCCCTGCACTGCTGGGGGGTGGGGGTGGTGGTAGACATGAGTGGGGGCCTGGTGGAGGCTGCCCCTGCACTGCTGGGGGGTGGGGGTGGTGGGAGACATGAGTGGGGGCCTGGTGGAGGCTGCCCCTGCACTGCTGGGGGGTGGGGGTGGTGGTAGACATGGGTGGGGGCCTGGTGGAGGCTGCCCCTGGTGGCTGGGGGGTGGGGGTGGTGGTAGACATGAGTGGGGGCCTGGTGGAGGCTGCCCCTGCACTGCTGGGGGGTGGGGGTGGTGGGAGACATGAGTGGGGGCCTGGTGGAGGCTGCCCCTGGTGGCTGGGGGGTAGGGGTGCAGGGGGACATGTGTAGGGGCTTGGTGGAGGCTGCCCCTGCACTGCTGGGGGGTGGGGGTAATAGGGGACATGAGTGGGGGCCTGGTGGAGGCTGCCCCCGGTGGCTGGGGTGTGGGGGTGGTGGTAGACATGGGTGGGGGCCTGGTGGAGGCTGCCCCTGCACTGCTGGGGGGTGGGGGTAATAGGGGACATGAGTGGGGGCCTGGTGGAGGGTGCCCCTGGTGGCTGGGGGGTGGGGGTGGTGGGAGACATGAGTGGGGGCCTGGTGGAGGCTGCCCCTGGTGGCTGGGGGGTGAGGGTGGTGTTAGACATGAGTGGGGGCCTGGTGGAGGCTGCCCCTGCACTGCTTGGGGGTGGGGGTGGTGGGAGACATGAGTGGGGGCCTGGTGGAGGTTGCCCCTGCACTGCTGGGGGGTGGGGGTGGTGGGAGACATGAGTGGGGGCCTGGTGGAGGCTGCCCCTGCACTGCTGGGGGGTGGGGGTAATAGGGGACATGAGTGGGGGCCTGGTGGAGGCTGCCCCTGGTGGCTGGGGGATGGGGGTGGTAGGAGACATGAGTGGGGGCCTGGTGGAGGCTGCCCCTGGTGGCTGGGGGGTGAGGGTGATGGGAGACATGAGTGGGGATCTGGTGGAGGCTGCCCCTGCACTGCTGGGGGGTGGGGGTAATAGGGGACATGAGTGGGGGCCTGGTGGAGGCTGCCCCTGGTGGCTGGGGGGTGGGGGTGAGGGTGGTGGTAGACATGGGTGGGGGCCTGGTGGAGGCTGCCCCTGCACTCCTGGGGGGTGGGGGTGTAGGGGGACATGAGTGGGGGCCTGGTGGAGGCTGCCCCTGCACTCCTGGGGGGTGGGGGTGGTGGGAGACATGAGTGGGGGCCTGGTGGAGGCTGCCCCTGGTGGCTGGGGGTGGTGGTAGACATGAGTGGGGGCCTGGTGGAGGCTGCCCCTGCACTGCTGGGGGGTGGGGGTGGTGGGAGACATGGGTGGGGGCCTGGTGGAGGCTGCGCCTGCACTGCTGGGGGGTGGGGGTGGTGGGAGACATGAGTGGGGGCCTGGTGGAGGCTGCCCCTGGTGGCTGGGGGGTGGGGGTGGTGGTAGACATGAGTGGGGGCCTGGTGGAGGCTGCCCCTGCACTGCTGGGGGTTGGGGGTGGTGGGAGACATGAGTGGGGGCCTGGTGGAGGCTGCCCCTGGTGGCTGGGGGGTGGGGGTGATGGTAGACATGGGTGGGGGCCTGGTGGAGGCTGCCCCTGCACTGTTGGGGGTGGGGGTGCAGGGGGACATGAGTGGGGGCCTGGTGGAGGCTGCTCCTGCACTGCTGGAGGTGGGGGTAATAGGGGACATGAGTGGGGGCCTGGTGGAGGGTGCCCCTGACTGCTGGGGGGTGGGGGTGCTGGGAGACATGCATTGTTGATCAGTAGTGCAAGGTGACATGTGGGTTGGCTGGGGGGCATGCCCATGGTTGATGGGCTGCCTGCGGGACATGAGCGGGGGTGCAGGGTAGTCCCCCGTGGTGTGGGCTGCCTGCAGGGGCCGTGGAGGTTGTAGAGCGAACACCTGGGAGGACCCACACGGCCAATTCACATGTAGTCCTCCCCAGAACCCCTGAAATACACGTACCCTGCTGAAATGGCGTGTGGAACTTCCCGCGCACCCCTGAAATACACGTACCCTGCTGAAATCGCGTGTGGAACTTCCCGCGCACCCCTGGAATACATGTACCTTGCTCGCACGGGGCCAATCGCATGTGGAACTTCCAGCGCACCCCTGAAATACACGTACCCTGATGGAATCGCGTGTGGAACTTCCCGCGCACCCCTGAAATACACGTACCCTGCTGAAATCGCGTGTGGAACTTCCCATGCACCCCTGAAATACACATACCCTGCTGAAATCACGTGTGGAACTTCCCGCGCACCCCTGGAATACACGTACCCTGCTCGCACGGGGCCAATCGCGTGTGGAACTTCCCGCGCAGGTACTTCCTGCTAAGAACGTCCAAAACCAGGGGAATTTATACACTGAAATACACGTACCCTGATGGAATCGTGTGTGGAACTTCCGCGCACCCCTGAAATACACGTACCCTGCTGAAATCGCGTGTGGAACTTCCCGCGCACCCCTGAAATACACGTACCCTGCTGAAATTGCGTGTGGAACTTCCCGCGCACCCCTGAGATACACGTACCCTGCTGAAATCGCGTGTGGAACTTCCCGCGCACCCCTGAAATACACGTACCCTGCTGAAATTGCGTGTGGAACTTCCCGCGCACCCCTGAAATACACGTACCCTGCTCGCACGGGGCCAATCGCGTGTGGAACTTCCCACGCACCCCTGAAATACACGTGCCCTGCTCGCACTGGGCCAATCGCGTGTGGAAATTCCCGCGCACCCCTGAAATACACGTACCCTGCTGAAATCGCTTGTGGAACTTCACGCGCACCCCTGTAATACACGTACCCTGCTGGAATCGCGTGTGATACTTCCCGCGCACCCCTGAAATACACGTTCCCTGCTTGGCGTTTGCTCTTTGCCAGCCCTGTGAACTGGTCCAGGGTTAGCGCAGCCCTTTGCGATTGTTTGGGGATTTTGAAGGCTTTTCCTTGCACAAGGGCGTTCTTGGAGGCGTAACTGGCGCTGCTGCAGGGTCGCTGCACCACGCTGCACCACAGCTGGTTTTGGATGCAAAAATCCATGAATACGCTGTGCGCGGAAATCGATTTTAGCGCACGCGGCTGGTGCAGACATTCGCACGGGCACGCTGTGCGCCAGTCGCGTGTGCCACTTTTGTGCGAATTTCTATGAATTACCCTGTATATCACCAACTCCTGCTCTTCCCAACTTTGAAGTTCACGCTGTCATTTTAAACGTGGAGAAGCCAATTACCTATTTCTTGCTCTACTCAAACAAATAAGCAATCTTCATTATTTTTGATCTGTCTATTATGCTATATCAGTATCCCAACAGGGCGAGAGATTATGAATTTTTTTGAAACAGGAAGCTTGTTGGATAAACATCTTGCACAAAGCATCACAATCAAGAACAAGATCTATACTATTTTATTTGTGTGTTAGAGAGTTTTGTCTTAGTGGTAGAATGGGGAGGAAGACAGATGCACCCCTGCCATATTATGGAATTCTGTGTTGTCTTTTTGGTGACTCTGTATACTAAGTCCCATAATAGAGATGCATTTTGGTACAGAGGATGCAATACTTGTTATAAACTGTCAATCCAATTCAAATTGATATTTACTATTTTAGGAAATGACACTAAAAGAGGCTTAAATAAAATAGCAAAGCATAATTATTGAATGCATTATTAATGTATGATTGCTAAGTACGTCCAAAACCAGGGGAATTTAGTATTGCAAAGTCCATGTTGGCTTTAATAGGTCACCGAAAAAGGTAGGCACAATATATTTCCACATGTGTTTTGCCTCTTAGAACTTTGATGGTTCTACTGCTCCATCACTTTTATTTATAAACTCAATTGTGGGTTGAGGATGAAAACCAAGTGGTGGTACAGTGGTTGCGCAAGTCACAAAACACAGGATATCTTCCAATTTAGCTTTACATGTCAACTCTAAAACAAAAACAAGCGATATATTTTTATAACATAACACATTTTCTTTCTCACTCACACACACAAACCAACAATGAAAATAAACATCACTAAAGATTCAAAACTGGATGAATACTGTGCTATCCGAGGGATCCATTAGAGTTAGCTGTGAGTGTAAACTCACATACAATAATAAGTCTTTACAATCTTAGTTTGTAACCGATGATGCACTTCCCTGTGATTTTTTCTTATCATACAGCACTTCAAAAATGTTTTATGACACCAAAATTATCTTGTGGATTGAGACAACTGGACCGATTATGTGTGCAGCACAATTGCTAGCATTGCATTTCTTTAGCACCATCTGATTTTGCTATTTGCCGGAAGGGTTGCCAGGCGTACTGGAAATCCACTTGAGATGTAGTCATTCTGCGTATTACTGTCCACAGAAGTGCAAGAAGCGAGAAGATTTGAGTGACGGTAGGGGACAACATTGTTTTGCTGCCAGGGAGGGGTAGGTAAGAGGATAAAAAGGGTACAGACGGTGTAATGAAGAGTGGAGGGCTGCAGTTGCCTGAACACAATTTGGTCTTTTTATTGACATCAGCAAGTAAATCAAAATAAATAAGGAGTTCTTTCCCAGAACGCAAGGACTTAATTCAGTCTTGATCAGAAACTT
The DNA here is from genome assembly GCF_040938575.1 of Ambystoma mexicanum. Lineage (NCBI taxonomy): Eukaryota > Metazoa > Chordata > Amphibia > Caudata > Ambystomatidae > Ambystoma > Ambystoma mexicanum. The sequence goes on along the minus strand of NC_090928.1, from coordinate 423,566,575 downwards.
TCTTCTTATGTCTCCTTAAATAAGGGTTCACAGAAACAGTCTTGAAGTTAATCTTCATAAGTCCAGATGGAATCCACGACTGTTCTCTCCTCCGTCTCCCGGCAGTTCTGAAAAGGAACAAATGAACACCACTCAGTCCTTCTTCTGTTCTGCCTTATATGGGGGCTGGAGAGTTCTCAGCCAATCAGAACCAACATTATCAGAGAGTCTATATCCTCCCTCCCAAGCCCCGCCCCATCTTCCCAGGCTGAAGGTTGCCATGATGTCTCCCCACATGGCGTCTGCAAGGAACGCGGAACACTGACCCTCAGGGAGTGTAGTGGCTTGGAAACAGACGGTAGATGCATATGTACGGGAAATAACTCCCCACTTTGATACTGCTTACAATCTGCTGCAGCTAGGGCAACCTGACCCTTGTCCGTGTCCTCATGCAGTGCATCGGCGGCCATGGGTCAGTTGTGCCCTAGAAACTGCTGCCCTCTTGTTGTGCAAGTTCGTGAGCTGGCCTCCAATATCCCCCACGTCAGCCGCTCTCTCCGGTTCTCTGTGGCTGCTGCTTTGCTTCCGCTCTTTTATGGCAGCTTTCCCATAAGTGTTGCCTGGGAGTGACAGCGGCTCCCGGTCTGGGTTTATGGACTCTAGCTCTGTGGCGTGTGGGGCATCACGCTCTTTGGTCCTTTCACAGAGAGGGACAGATAGGGATAAAGTGGGACCTTGGTGGAAACCAAATTCAATGAGTTCTTTCGATAAACATTCTTTGTAAAAAAGGCACATCGAAAGAAAAACGGGAGGCAAAACAACATAGAACCAACAGGAGGCAGCTGAGTCTGTACTTTTGCAAAAGGGCTCACAAAGAGCTCCTCAGCTGATCCTCTTCTGCATTCCCTTCTTCAACCACCTGTCCATTATTTTTGAGTGGTTTCCTGGCAAACATATAGGTCTTCTCAATTTCAAATGCAATGTAGGCAAGATGGTGATACCCCTTTGCACTCATATTTGAACTAGGGGGAGAGAGACATCACTTGGTGCACGAGGAGAATATAAAGAAGGCCACAGAGGATTTAATAGGACAGGCCCAAGACCAACCTGGGGACAGAGGAGAGGTAGAGCCATCCAAAAGACGTGAACTCAGAGGCCCATATATGGATCACGGAAGGTACAAAACACATGGGGCCAGGAAATTTCAGAAGCTCAACACCCCTCCTCCCAGGCAAGGGATGGCCTGAAGGGAGATATCTCATCTTGATGTTATTGGATCAAACCAGGGGGCCCAAGAAGCACAAGTTGAAAGACACTGCTTAATGGTTTTAAAGTTGTGTTTATGGAGGAAACGGCAGGCTAAATATGGGAGGGGCATGCATTCAGTTGAGAAGACAAAGTTGTTGGCCATTGCCACGTTACTGTTTGAATTGTTCAATGAGGGGAGATAACTGCAAACTACAGACCTGGTATAGGTGGAAGCGGGAAATTGACTGATGGGGTGCACACCAGGAAGGTAAAAAGGGGCAAGGGAGGCAAGCAAGGCTACAAAATATGCCCTACAGGGAAAGTTAAAAAGTATGGTGAAAGGAGAGGCAGGGGGGAAAATGAGGGGAGAGGGAAAGGAGAGGCGTGGGTTGGGGGAAGGGAGACACAGAAGGGAATTAGCAACACAAGCAGAATTTATATTGACAAAGGGGAGGGGAGATAGATACATAAAGAGCGAGAGGGAAAGGGGGAATGCATTACAACTTCACAATCACACCGGGGGAAATGTCTAACCATGGGTCGGCGGACAGAGAGAGATGGTTAACCGAAAAGTTGCAACGCTAAATATAAAAGGGACTAAACTCACCGAACAAAAGTTCACTGACATCAAATATGCTCCGCAAAGCCAACATAACAGTTCTGTTCTTACAGGAGACACTACAGGCGGGGGGAGGAACGTCTCCTCAAGGGACTAGCAGTGGAACAGACCTTCTGGGCCTCACATAAAACAAGCAAAAAAGAGGCTTTGGGGATTGTCCTATCAATATCCATGCAACTGAGGGAGGCACAAGAGGGGTTTTGGTGGGAGGTTGGTGGCAGTCAAAGGGTGGGTCAAAGGACGCCTAATCACCCTAGCACCCATATACGCATCTAACACACACCAGTTGGCCTTCCTGTGAAGGTATTCTTGGAACCTGAGGAATGGGTGGGGGGCATGCTAATGGTGGGAGGGAACTTTAACCTAATAGCAGACCAGGCATTGGACTGGTGGTCGGCAAGGGGGAACAAGACTAAAGCAAAAGGAAAGAAACATGAAGCATTCGGAATTGTACGATCGGACCGGAAAAAAAAGTCAGACCGTACAAACAGTCCGAAAAATGCTACCACCAAAGGTTCGAACACCAAAAGTTTGAACCTTTGGTGGGAGCATTGTAGGTAAGTACTGCGAGGGGTGAGGGGGTGTCCCATGCAACACCCCGCTCACTATACTGTGTGGTATAGAGAGCGGGGTGTTGCAGGGGAGAACCCCGCAGTACACCCGAAAAAAAGGAAAAAAAACAGGGGTTACGGGGGTGTCCCACTCAACACCCTGCTCACTATACACAGAGTATAGTGAGTGGGGGTTGCAGGAGAAACCCCTGCAGCTCCTGAAAAAAAACAAAAAAAACAAAAAATGAAAAGGACCCTGCGGCGCCAGTTCCCGATCACGGAAGTGAAAGAGAACTGGTGCCACAGGGACACAGCGTGAAGAGAAGGTAAGTAGGGTTTCTTTATGTTGGGGGTGTGGGTGGGGTTGTGTTGAGGGTATGGGTGGGGTGTGTGTCGTGAGTGTGTTGTGGGTGTGGGTGTGGCTTTTGTGGTTCGTACATTTCACATGCAAACTTTCCGGCCGCGGGAAAATGAGCTGCGGTTGGATCACGTAGATCCAAGCATTCGCCTAATTGCTGGAAGACCACTTCTGGGTAGATGTATGGAGGCCCATGTTCCCCCAGGCGGAGAGGATACATCTTCTTCTCGCCGCTACACCACATATATACCAGGATAGACGACCTACTGGTTCCAAATGAACAGGAAGCTATGCTGTCATTACAGAGGGTGGAAACAGTGACCTTGTTGGAACATGAGATGGTTACAACAAATTGGTGGTTGGAAGAAGGGAGGATGGGATGCCCAGTATTTAGGGACTTCCTCCAGATGGAAATCACCCAATACTTTGTAATAAATGACACAGGGGAGACAAGCCCAAGGGCGGTGTGGGAGGCGGCCATGGCGACAATGAAGGGCCTACTCAGAGCAGAAGGGGCACCACAAAAGAGGGAAAGGACACTGATGGAGTGGAAGATACAGGAACAGTTGAGAGACATGAGGACGAGGCTTACAAGGCCGGGTGAAGACAGAGGTGCTTTACTGAACACAATGTGGGACAATATTAGCTCCTGATAGGGGAAGGGGTAAAAAAGCTGAGATATGCCAAACAAAAGTTCTATGAAGGGGGCGATAGGGTGGGGACACTGTTGGCATACAGAGTCAGGGAATGTAGGGGTGACAGAAGGGTTCACCGGTTAAGGGATGAGAACGGGGTGATAATCGGATCTGAGGACCACATTACAGACCGCTTTGCAGACTTCTATGAAGCACTGTATTCCCAAACGGCCAGACCTCATGGAAAGGAGATTAAGGAATATTGGGCAGGCTCCCCATCCCCCACCTCACTATAGAGGGGACATCCATGTTGGAAGTGGAAATAACACAGGGAGAGGTTAAGAGGGCAATAGGTCAGTTGAAAACAAGTAAGGCACCAGGGGAAGATGGCTACACAGCAGGCTTATTTAAGCAGTTTCACAACTCCATAGCGGGGCCTCCGACAAAGGTCCTCAACTCAATAAAGGGGGCAGAGGACATGCCCCCTACCTTCTGGGAGGGGCTTATAACAGTGATTCCCAAGCAAGGCAATGATAAGGTGGACTGCGCCTCATATAGGCCCATCTCAATACTCAACGTGGACGCAAAGATCTTTACAAGGATCCTGGCTTCCCGTCTGGAGGTACACCTCCCCGGCTCCATAGACCCAAACCAGACAGGGTTTATTCAAAATAGGCAAGGATCTGACATTCATTTCAATCAGTGTTGTATTAATATCTATCAATGTTACATTAATTTCAGTGGGTGTCATATTTATTTCAATGCATGTCCTTTTCATCTGAATGCATGCTCGGATTACTTACTAGTAATCTTAATCACTCCTATTCTTACTCTTACTCATCCCAGTACTTACCTTTGATTATGTTCGTGCTCACTGGAACTCTTCTCTTTTCAAACACTCCACTGGCTGCCCCTCCCCTCCCAGGAGGTATAACCTCCCAACCAACCGGCCCACAGAAGTACTCCAAAGCCCAGGCAGGGGAGCCTTCATCCAACATGCGGGAGGGAAGGGAAGCCCGGACTGGAGCGAGGAAGAGTAAGACTAGGTATGATATGGTAATGTTTATTTGTAAAGCGCCTATACACAAAGCAAGTGTTTCACAGCGCTCAAGGAGGGAGGGTGAGAGGAGGAAAGCAACAGTCATTCAGGGACTTTGAAGGGCTGAACGATACAAATCTGCACAGGCAGAGTAAGTGCATATAATACAGTTAAGAGTGTAGATGACATCAAAGAGGTCTGACAACGATTCAGCAGTTTTTCCAAGTGCATTGGTGCGCCACCATGCAAGGAGGGGGGGACAAGGGAAGATATATAGATGAATCTTCAAGGCATGGTACGTTCAGATCGTGCAAGTGCAAGACGGTACAGGAGAGGGGAGAGGGTTAGGGGGATGACAAGTGCAGGGAGTGGGAGTCCAAGTGCGCCCAGTCAGTAAGAAACTGAGGTAAGTGCTGAGAGATGCCACTCTCATGGGCCATCGACCAAGTGCAATAACGATGAGGCAAGTGTAAGGCCTGGAGGCAAGTGCAAGAGGACTGGTGAGGGTGCCAGGGACCTGTGAGACCAGTCAGCAAACTGTGCGGAAACGGAGGGAGAGAGGGATAGAGCAGAGAGAGAGAGAGGTTAGCAGGGTAGAGGGAAAGAGAAGAAAGTGGAGAAGAGGAATGTCTTAAGGATTTTCTGGAATTTAAGGAGATCAGGCTCAAGACGGAGGGCAGCAGGGAAGCTATTCCATAGCGAGGCCCCTGCTGAGGATAAGGATCTCCCTCCAAATCTCTGCTTGGAGAACCGGCTCACTTGCAGAAGGTTGGATGCAGATGAGCGGAGGGCTCGGGAAGAATAGTATTTAGGTAGGCATCATTGCAAATAGGTAAGTGCCAGGCCCCAGAAAGCCTTGTGGACAATACAGGAAGTCTTGAACTTGATCCTTGAACAGAACCGCAAGACTTATTCTTGCCTCAAGCACAGGGACCACAATTCTCTGCTTCTGAAATCCCTCCACTGACTCCCTGTGGCTGCAAGGACCAAATTCAAGACCCTTTGCATTGTCCACAAGGCTTTCCGGGGCCTGGGACCTACCTACCTGCAATACTGCCTACCTAAATACTGTCCCTCATGAGCCCTCCACTTTTCTACCTCCAACCCTTCTGCGAGTAAGCCAGTTCTCCAAGCAGAGATTTGCCGGCAGACCCTTATCTTCAGCAGGTGCCTCCCTCTGGAATAGCCTCCCTGCCACCCTTCATCTTTAGCTAGACCTCCTGAAATTCCGAAACTCCTCAAGTCCTTCCTCTTCTCCTCTTCCTTCTCTCTCCCTCTACCCTGCTAACCTAGTTCTCTCTCCTTTCCCTCTCTCATTCCTATTCCTTACAGCATACTGACTGGCCACCTGGTGTACCTCAGAGTCTCACTGGTCCCTGACAACCCCGCCAGTCCTCTCGCACTTGCCTCAGGGCCGTACACCCCACCCTCACTCAACACACTGAGAAATGAACCCAAGAGAGTGTCTCACTCTGCACTTACCCCAGTCTCAACTGACCAGGTGCTCTTGACCCTCCCCTCCCTGTGACCCTCTGTGCACTTCTCGATCTGTACGCACCACACCTGAAGAGCATCTTGTCTGTTTCTCCCCTGTCTTCACCCCCAAGTGTACTGTTAAAATTGCAGAATCGCCGTGAGGCCTATTTGCTATATCCCACACTGTTAAATTTATTTTACGCACTTACTCTGACTGTGCAGACTATTATCATCTCAAAGATTCAAGGGCTCTGAGCAACTGTTGTTTTTTTCCCCTGTGTTCCCACCCTCCTTGAGCGCTTTGAAACACTTGCCTGTGTATAGGCGCTATATAAATAAACAATACAATAGAGATAGGGCGGTAGTTTGCCAGAATGGAGGGGTCAGCCGAGGGTTTCTTAAACAGAGGGTAAACAATGGAGTGCTTAAGAGAGGTTGGGTAAACTCCAGTGGCATAAGAGAGATTGCAGAGATCAGCCAAGGCTGGAGCGAGAGAGTCAATGTTGTCCATAATGGTTTTGGAGGGGCAGGGGTGGACCTGTTTGGATGAGGCCTTCATAGACCAGACTTTTCTGGCGACCTCATCAGGTGTAATGGGAGTGAGAGAAGTGGTGGAGGGGCAAAGGGAGGCACCAGACATGTTGCTGTATGATGTGGTGTGGAAGTGAGAGAGAAAAGGTTTTTTTTTTCTTTCAGTGAAGTGCGCAGCCAAGGCCGAGAAAATGTCCTGGGTAGGTTTGACAGAGGAGGAAGAGGAGGAGGAGAAATGAAGATTACCAGTTAGTAATCCGAGTATTACCTCCATATCCCTCTTTCTCGTCCAGGTACTTACCTTTCAGTTGTACGAAAGCAGAAACAGGAAGGATGCCCATGCCCACCACAAAAGGCACAGACACCAAGGCTAATGCGAAACCCAACCAACACCAATTTATCCAAGATACAGCAAAAAGCAAAAGGCATGCTGACCAGGACTAGACACAGCCTCCAGAACACCCACACCAAAGGAAGTAAACTGGGGCCCCTCCACGTTGAGTTGGTAATGCCAAATTAATGTGTTAGGTGTAGCCCATGTGGCAGCTCACCAAATGGCCAACAAAGTACCCCCCGCAGGTGTTCCCAGGAGGAGGCCACCCCTCCTGTGGACCGACCCTGGACCCACCCTGAAGTACAGAGGCCCACAGACTCATAAGCCCATAGAATCAAAGATTTAATCCACCGGCTAATTGTTGGAGTGGAAGTCCAGCGATCATAGCCCCCTTCCCCCAACCACCTGATCAGTGAGGATAAAAGGACTCTCTCTGCAACAGATAATGTAAGACCGCCCACTTGACATCTAGACAATGCCAAGCCTCCTCCTCAGGAGAGGACAGAGCAAGAAAGAAAGCCAAGAGAACCACCTCCTGAGACAGATGGAACCAAGAGGCGACCTTGGGCACAAACGAGTGGTCACAGCCCAGCACCAGAGCTGCCTCCTGGACCACCAGAACAGAGGCCCATACTAGAGGGCCCTGATTTACGCCAAACACCAAGCCAAAGTAATGGCAATCAGGAAGGTAGTCTTCAGCATCAACCATTTCATCTCCACCCCCTCCTGGGGCTAAAATGGAGGCTTTTGCAATATGGACAGGACCACAGGAAGGTCCCACAGGGATCCCCAACCGGGCCCAAAGGATGGGATTCTGCTACCTCTTTCAAGAGCATTGAGACCAGTGCCTCCCCCTACCACAGGGGCCCAGACGCCCCGGAAAGCCCGAATGGCTGACCACTGAGAACAGAGAGTGGAGACCGCCAACCATTTCTCTGTCCCTTCATGAAGACATTGCAAAATGTCTGGGAGGCCACAGGCCAGTGCTTGGACAACCTTCAAGGAACACAAAGCCAGAAAATGAGCCCAATGATGCTCAAAGGACTTAAGTGTAGAGGACTGACATGCCCTCCGAACCATCCCAGCCATTGCAGCTGAAATGCCTAACTACAGGAGATCCCTCCTCTCTGTTTCCAGACCTCCCAACGGATGAGAGAGGAGAAGGGGGCATTGACCACCTGCAATGGAGACGGGCAACTGAGCAACACCAAAGGAAGAGCTAACTGCCTCTCCAGAAGGCCCTCTGAGGCCAGTAAGGGTCCACCAGGATGAACACACCCAGAGATTATCTGATTGTGCTGATGACCTGTGGAGTCAGGGGAATTGAAGGAAAGTCATAAAGAAGCTCTGGGGGCCAAGTTCAAGGAAAGAGCATCCAGCCCCCAAGGCCCAGGGGTCAGAGTCCTCAAGCAAAACCAGGAAAGTTGAGGGTTGCAGAGGGAGGCAATGAGGTACATCCAGGGATGCCCGAACACCGACACACCTCCTGAAAAACCTCAGGGTGAAGAGACATCTCCCCCAAAGACCAGAAACACCCTGCTGAGCCAGTCCAAGGTCACATTGTCCACCCCTGAATATGGACCGCTCTCAAGGAGACCAGGGGTGCTGCAGCCCAGGTCCCAATGGATAAAGCCAGATCCTCCAGGGAGCAGGACCCCATGCCCCTTTGATGGTTGATGGAAGCCAGAGCTGAGGTGTTGTCTTTCCGAACCAGAGCATCCTTCCCCTGGATCGAATACCTCAAGACCACCTAAGCCCTTTGAACACCTGGCAACTCCTTCAAATTGTATGAGTCAGCTTGAAAAGAAAAGAGTTCCAGTAAGCACAGAACATACTCAAAGGTAAGTACTGGGAAGAGGAAGAGGGACGTGGAGGAAAAGTCTTATTCAGTACAATGCTTGTTACATTCAATTTAATACATATTACATTCACTTCAATGTGTGTCATATTCATTTCAATGGGTGTCATATTTATTTCAATGTGTGTCCTATTCATTTCAATGCATGTCTTAGTCATTCCATTGCATGTTGTATTCACTTCAATGTGTGTCATATTCATTTCAATGGGTGTCATATTTATTCCACTGCATGTCGTATTCATTCCAATGCATGTTATATTCACTTCAATGTGTGTCATATTCATTTCAATGGGTGTCATATTCATTCCATTGCATGTCATATTCACTTCAAAGTGTGTCAAATTCATTACAATGGGTGTCATATTTTCATTCCATTGCACGTTGTATTCACTTCAATATGTGTCATATTCATTTCAATGGGTCTCATGTTTATTTCAATGCATGTCTTATTCATTCCAATGCATGTTATATTCACTTCAACTGTCGGGGTGTTCTCCCGGGGGCTGGCAGAGCTGTCCGCGGACCTCCGGGGCTGGGGAGGACCCAATCCTCCGTGTCCCAAAAAGGAGTATGAGGCACACGCAAGAGCAAAGTAATTACTGCTGTTTATTATAACAACAGCAGGGATAGCGCTTCGCCCATATGCATCCGGGGAGACCTTCTCTTTCTTAGGAGGGCTCACAGGCCCTTTTTACCGTAACATGATGCGCTACTCGCGTCACCTGAGAAAATCGTTACAAAACCTATCGCCACTTCGGGTTGGCTCCCCGAGTGGTAGGGTTACTGTAGATGCCTATATGAAGGAAGGTTATTGGATAAGGACGGGTCAGGTGGCACACTTTGGGGTGTCTCTAACACTTGCTACACTGAACTTGTTACATGGGGACCCTTAATGATTGGCTAGCCAAAATGGCATCAGTAAAGAGCCTTGCGTCCCCTGATTGGTTCCCTCGTGAGCCCCCAAGCCTGCGACCATCGTTGTTCCCAGCCCGCGAGGTACCTGGCGTTTGCAACATTGTGTAACTATGTGTTAGTGGGAGACAATGGACAGGTCTTTGCTAGTGGCGGATGATCACACCTTTCCCATCGGTATGAACGTCCAACTTGGCGTTTCGTTATTGCAACCTGTGTCCCAGAAGAGGGACCCGGGTGACTTTCTGTCTCGTGAGCCTGGCACCTTGTCAGGTTGGCTTGGTCACATGTGGAGAGACCGTAGCTGGAGCATAATTATGATCATTTAATTTGGTTTGTTGGCCCGGAGGGTGCTTGGCGGTGGCAGGTGTAACCTTGGCGCTGGGAGCTCGGTATGCGGGTTGCAACATTTCGGCCTTGGTGATGGGCTCTCGCTGGAGCTCGCTCTGCCTGGTCAGTGAGTTGGGTTTCGTCTGAAGAGGGTTTTCGTCTTATGGGCTCCGGCCTGGGCACTCTTACTTGAGGCCTACTTGGGCCTAGTTCCTGGGAAGCGATATATGATCTACAACATGGGTGCCGCGGGGCAACAGAGTGTCACAAGTAGTAGTATTGTATGTACATATGACGGCATCTCTATAGGAGTCGGGTAGCATAAAGCGTCGGCAAGTGTATACACGAGATATTCAGGCATCTTGCGTTTCTGCGGTGCTATAGGGGCATATGTGAAAAATAATAACGATGCACGTTCATGAGTGAGTCAGTCCACTATGTCATAGCACTGAGTATGTTCTTTGTGTGGGTTAGTGTGTGAGTGACCAGTGTGCATGGTGGCACGTGTGTTCCTGTCAGTTGGCTATGTCATCATGGCATCTCTAATGATGTTGATGGCTTGCGTTGGCTTGCGTTGTTTTAGTAGATCTGGTCCATATCGCAGGCGTCGGCTTGACCGGGGCATGGTAATGGGCAGGCTCCTCGTGGGCTGCGAACACATGGTACCTTGTCATCTGGTAAGGAGGTAAACGGGTCAAACTCCTCTCTTTGAGGTACTTAGGTCGCGATCCTCTAGGCCAGGGTCTGGATGAGAATGAGGGATGGAAGTTTCCCATTTTCCAACTTCAGTCCACCCGCTCGTCTTTCTCTGCGTGGCCTCCATACTTTTGTTATCCCTCCTAAATGTCCATACTGGTTCACATGATCTTCAAATGACCAGTACATGTATACACATCCACCACCGGGTTTGCAATAAACCCACTTCCCAACATACTTCTTTGGGTTCCTTGGGCTCTCTACCTTAACAGATGGCGGGCGTGAGTCTGATTCTAGTAACCCAGCTATTATTTGAAGGCCCTCTGACAACCACGATGGCATCCATGACCATAAATAAGAAAACCAGCTGCCGTCTTTCTTCACTCCCTTAGCTTCTTCTTCCATCTTGGCGTGCATTCTGGCTAGTTGTGACACCGCTTCAGTAAGTGTACCGTTGTCTGCGTCGTTAGCAGGAATAAATGTACAGCATGATTTTCCAATTTTTGCACAAACTCCTCCTTCCATTGCGGTGAGAAGATCCAGTACATATCTATTCTGTAGCGGTACCATTCGTACTGCTCTCAATGCTTCCTTTATTGCGTTGAATCCGTTTACTGTTGAGTTTATCATCATCATTAGCTCCCATCTGGTAATTTGAAGCCATTTGGCATTTGCGTATGCCTGCAGTCCCAGATGTATTATAGAGGAGAAGAACATTGCTGCTCTGCTAAACAGTCTGTGTCCTGGTGGGATAACACTAAGGGCTGTTTCTGATCTTCCCCACAAGTAATTTCCCATCAATGGCTCCCCCTGTCTCTTTGCTCTTGACAACACGTTTGTGCCCTTATTTCCTTTTCCTTCTGTAATCATCGCAGATCTTTTTCTCCTTTTATTCCCTTCATCCATTTTAGGGATTTTTTCTAAGTTTACATCTTTCTGTGGTACCACTAGGGATGGTACGGTTATGTGTACCATGGTGCACAGTCCATTCCAGGATGGCGGCAAGCTGTGGTAGGCCTTATCTCCACAGGCCCAATAGTGATCCATTAAAACTGCTGTACCGGCGCCCTCCTTTGTTATTATTACTATTCTTTTGCAATTTTTGTTTCTTCCAACGTGGACGTCTCCGGTGTGTTGGTAGCATAGTGGCGGTGCAGTTAGAGGAATTATGGACACCGAGTCTTCATCCTTCTCCAACCAAGTCACCAGTCCTGCTGTCTTTATCCATCCATTGAAACACTTGTTCTCTTCGTCCATTTTCGCTATATTTGACTTTGTTAGTGTTATCATTTTGCTCCCCACAACTCCGTCTGTCCATCCTTACTTCGTGCATACCTTCCCATATATCAGCAATAGGGGTCTTTCCCAGCATCTCATTACTCCAGCAACTTCGCTTGCATCCCATTCACATGGTAGGTAGTTCAGTGTTCTTTCCTTCGTCTCTCCTTTGTCTAGCCCATCCGTCACATATTGGAGCTATTCTGCTAGTTGCCAGTAGTTATTGTACATGTGTAGTGTCTTGATGAAGTTATTTTCATACAGGTATGTATCCCTCGTCTTCCATTTCATCATTGCCATTCTCCCTTGAAATCTCCCTTTTGTCTGGAACATGGCCAAATATATCAGACATTCTACTGATGTTGCTGGTACTTCGGCACTCGTGGCGTATGGGATCAATGAACACACGTAGCAGTTGTCCTCAGTTGTCCCCTTACCAATTTTAGACATGTGCTGATACCACATGTTGTTTGAGACGTGTGCAGAATCTGTGAGATATGTGTCAACCCCATTATTATCAATGGACATGCTACGTTTAACCCTCCCCATCTTATTCCTTCCTTGCTCGTGCCACCTGGAACTGTACCTGTTGCAGCCGTGGTGGGTGTTTCATTAGTAGAGGATGTAGCCATAACAAAGGAAGCATAGTGTGCCTGCCAGACAGTGGCAGCAAGTAGACCAGTGATGAACAACACTCCTATAATCTTTAATACAATAGCTAGTATCACTGGCATTTTCCTCTTACCTTTGCTGCGGTCCTGCAGCTTGTTGTGTCTGGTGATAAAGATGCCCGGCTGAAAATGTGTAAAAACAAGCATTAATTTGTTAGTTTTGGTTATTTAAGCCCTCCCTATTAGGTAGTCATTTAATGCCTAAGCGAAAAGCTGTTCCCACGCATACCTTAGTGATCTATCTCTTAGGGCTGGTAAGTGCTCGTGAAGATGCGGTAACGATTGTTCTATGGCCAAAAGAAATGTGTTGTAATACACACATATTTTCCTCTTCTGTAAATATTTGGGTCTTCTTATAACATATACAAATTGGTGGGACAGTGCTTCCGGTGTGTCGTTGTTCGTGGGCAGCATTTGCGCTTGTGCAAAACATAATGTTATTTACTTTTCTTTAAATTTAGACAGTAGAACGCGGTACCTGCATGTGTGAGACAAAAAGAGAAAGAGAACATACACATGTCTACAAGAGTGGTGCAATATTACAGTTCGTCAGACAATGTCCTTCACTGGGGTAGTGGCAGGGGCGGTACTAGCCGGGGCAATGTTTGTTTGCTCTGGGATCTCGTGACCATGGGGTGGGCTATGGGCGATTGTCCATTTGAGTCCTTATGGGCGTTTGTTGTTTGGGAGGAGTCAGGGTCTGTGTCACTGGTATCTTTTGTTAATGCTGATACTGTGTTTTCCTCTGTTGTCGTTGCTGCTGCGTTGGCCCTGTCGTCGACGCAAGGGCGGGTCTTATCTTTGTAGGGCTTGACGTCATGCAGGTGGTTCCAGACGTTCTTATTTTTTAATTTTATGGCTCTGGGAGCTATTGCTTCCTCCTTTTGGGGCCCTGTAAACCTAGGGCTATTCCACCGGTGGTTAAAGTTGCGGAGGAGGACGTGGTCCCCCACCTTAATAGTCCACTGTGAAGGGTTGTCCAGTCCTTCTATTTCTTTGTCTTCTTGTTGGGTGGTCTTCGACCCGCCCCGCGTCCTCTCGAGCTTTTGAGAGATAAAGTTGACACTAGTAATCAAGGAATTTATATATTCTGTCATTTCATCACCAAAAACATTTTGTACAGAATGGCAGTCAGTTATGGCCCTTGACGATGGGGTCAGCGGAAGGTGCATTTGTCGCCCGGTCACCACCTTGTGGGGTGTGAGGTGGTGATCCGACCCAGGCCTGTTTCTTAATTCAAATAGTGCTAAGGGCAAACAGTAGAGCCAGCTCTTTTTTGTTGACTGCTGAATCTTTGCTATCTCTTCTTTCAGGAGGCTATTGAGGTGTTCACACACGCCATTCACCTGCGGGTGATATGCACATTCACCTGCGGGTGACATGCGAACTTATGTTTGATGCTAAGAAGGGTAATTATGTGTTGGAACAGTTCATTTGCGAAGTGTGGGCCATTATCTGACCGCAATACCTCGCACACCCCCCACCGCGGGAAAACTTCCCTCACCAGGAACTTGGCTGCTCTAAAAGCATCTGCATGGGAACATGGCCCAGCTTCAATCCACCTTGAAAATGGACATACTACTACAATCATGTATCTGTACCCTTGACATACGTTGATCATGTCAACATAGTCTATGTGGAGATGTAGGAATGGTCCTTCCGGCCTGGGTATAACACCTTTTATCACTTGCAGCGTGTGACCAGCCATAAACAGTTGGCAAGTGAGGCAATTGCTGATGAAATTCACAACATGTGAATTTAACTCAGGACAGAACCAAACTTCCATAATTCATGCTGCAATCACCTCTTTCCCTGTATGCGCAGGATGATGGAGTTGCGCCAGGGCTATTTTCAATAAGGCTCGGGGGATAACTACTTTTCCTGTGTTATTTTGCTGCCATAACGCGTCTGTAGGAGACATGGTCCATCCCCTTTTGACCCAAAGCTCCTTTTCCGCCATGGGTGCTGCTACCTGTAGCTCCATTATTTCGTTCTCAGGGATATGAGTGTACCCATCCCTCATCACCATCTGTCTTGCCCCCATTCTCCCCTTATATTTTTCTTTTCCTGGGGGGACCCATATCTCCCCATAGTACGCAGCATATTTAGCATGTGCGTCTGCTGTTTCTTTACCTTTAGAAATGTGATCATCCCTGTTTGTATGGGCCTGACACTTCACCAGGGCCACTTCTTTGGGCTCTTCAATTGCATGAATTAATTCAGCAAGTAGTAAGGCATGTTGCACTGGAGTGCCGTCAGCCCTCCTGAAACCTCTGCGCTGCCATTTAATTAACCCAGAGTGTACAGTTGATGTGACATATACACTATCGGAATATATAGTTACTCTTTTGTCATTGCTTTCTTTAAGTGCTAAAATTAAGACCACTAACTCTGCTGCTTGGGCAGAGCAGTGTTGTGGTAGCTGGACACATTTTACCGGAACATATGCCTAGTCCTCTGTCAATTTTACCACTGCTGCACCAGTTCTGCGTACCCCATCGCTTTGGTCAATTGTTGAGGACCCATCAATGTACATTATTTCTCCCCCCTCTAGGGCATTTTTCTCAACCTTTCTTGTGCTGCAATATGTGTCGATAGCCTGTGTGCAGTCGTGTGCATAGTTGTTCAGCCACCTCTGCTATGAATCTTGCCGGGTTCACAGTGTTGCACCTCACTATTGTTAACTCAGGCTTTGATAATATAACCTCATATCCTGATGTCCTTTGAGTTGTCAGTGTTGATTTGGGTTTGTTCAGGATGGCAAAAAGGGCATGCTCTACATACAATGTTGTTGGACACCCCATTGTTATTGACAATGCTTTTTCCACCGCAAAGGCTGTGGCAGCCAAGCTCTGCTCACACGGGAAGTGACCTAACATTACAGGATCCAAGTGCCCACCGTAAAATGCTACTGGTTTGTGCCCCATGCTTGTTTTTTGTGTCAGCACTGCTCTCATCACTGTTGAGCTGCAATGCGAAAATATGAAAAATTGTGCTTCGTAATTTGGTGTGGCTAATACTGGTGCGGAGGATATGCATGCTTCAGTTCCTTAAACGCTTCTGTCATTTCTGTGGTCCATGTCAACTTCTTTTCTCCTCTCTGTACTTTTAATGCCTCAAGTAATGGCCCTGTGTATGAGCTATAATCAGAAACCCATGCTCTGCAGTAATTGCATAGGCCCAAGAAGTGCTGCAATTCTCTCACTATCTGTGGTTGTGGTGTGCTTGTTATGGCCTGCGCTTGTTGTGGTGTGATGTGCCTTCCATTTTGTGAAATGAGCATTTGTTCTCGGCAGTACTGTAGTTTTTCCTTGTTTACCTTGTACCCAATCTCTGCTAACACTGTGAACATCTTGATAGAGTCTCTCCTGCACTTCTCTTCTGTTGTGTTGTATATCATTATGTCGTCTACATATTGTAATACCGTACTTTCCATTTCAATGATTCCCAAGTCCATTTGTATCACTCTGTTAAATATGGACCGGGCCTCACAATACTCTTGGGGCAACCTTGTGTGTTTCCACTTAGTGTTGCGGTATGTGAAACTTGTCAAATCTTGTGAGTCAGGGTGTAGTGGTATTGAGAAGAAAGCATTCTTGAGGTCAATCACAGTGAACCGTGATGCCTCTGCTGGTATTACGCCTAGTATAGTGGCTGGGTTAGCCGCTATAGGATATTCTGCCTCTACAATATGGTTGAGGGGTCTTAGGTCTTGGATGAAACGCCAGGACCCTCCCTTAGCCTTGGGCACAGGATACACAGCCGTGTTACATGGGGATTCTGATGGTACTAATATACCTCTCTCAATTATTGCTGTTATCGTTTCGGATATTCCTTCATCTGCCTCTTTTGATAGTGGGTATTGCTTCACTCTCGGCAGTATAGCCCCTTTTTTCAGCTTTAATTTCACTCCTCCAATGCTTTTGATGCAGCCCACATCATATGGACCGGTGGTCCATAGAGACGTAGGTACTTTCGCCATATCTTCCTCCTAAAACGGCGCAACTGTGGCTGCTGGACTTCTAGCTCCAATGCCATCCTCTGCACTACGTCTCTGTATGTGATCGTCACCCAGATGTGGACGCTCATTTGAAACACCATCTCCCCTTCTCCATTATTGTCTGAGAAGAGCTCCTTATCTGATACTTGTGTCAGTCGGCATCCTTCTGCAAGAGCTATTACTGCTCTCCATGCCCTCCCTCCCTCGTCTTGGGCATGGACTGCGATGTAGTCCTGTGTTGCCACAATGCTTTCAATGCTCAATGGTATCCTTGCCCCTTCCCTCTCACCTGTTGGTGTTTCAGGTCTAAAAAGGTAAGCTGCTGGCCTCATCCAAGCCTTCCCTTCGATCCCTGGAAACCATGCTATTGCCATGTCTGTCCCGTATTGGAATAGTTCTCCGTCTATTGGCTCAGCCCTTGCTACTGTTTTGCCACAATAGGCCTGTAATATTTGTCGTGCTGTGAGCATGTTTATACCAGGTGTTGAACAAATTATTCCCTTATCAGTAAAGGAAATAGTCATGTTCAACCTGCTCATTATGTCTCTGCCTAGTATGTTCACTGGTGACGTTTTCGAGTATAGAAGTGGTAATGACATATCATGATCTCCAACAGACAAAGGGATGCTATTTGTAAAGGGAACCAACCCTGGAGTCCCAGAGAACCCTTGTGTGTTCATTGCTTCGCCTAACAGAAATAATTGCACTAGCACAAGCTAATAAACCTCAACGTAGCCTCCCTGCAGAACAACCAATAATAATGGGCAAGGAAAAGTTTCAATTTCAATCCATCTCTTCAGAAACTATGCTAAAAACATTAGCAACTATGAAACCATCCTCTTGCGCTGAAAATGTACTCCCTCCGAAGATCATCCTACAATATCCAGAAATGTTCGCGCCACTCTTTACTAAAATTGTTAACAACTCATTTCGGGACCAAGTAGTGCCTAACAATATAAAAAAGGTTACTGTCACACCGCTAGTAAAAAAAACGACCCTTGACCCTCGCGACCCCAACAACTTAAGACCCATCACAAACTGTAATTTTACACTTAAAGAACTAGACAAAATAGCAACAGCCCAACTCCAAGAATATGTGGAAAGCCACGAGATCTTACATCCTCAACAATCTGGCTTTAGAGCAGCTCACAGCACTGAATCCGCCATGCTGGACTTACAGTCCAAAATGCTGGAAATTATGGACCAGGGAAAGGCTGGCTTACTCATCTTGTTAGATCTGAACGCCGCCTTCGACCTGCTTGACCGCCAGCTCTTGCAACAAGCACTGGAGAAGGTCTCTAATTGTTCCAAGGAATCCGTAAGCTGGTTAGCATCCTTCTTAGAAAACAGAATATCCAGAGTACACTGGGGCGACAAATTCTCCTCTGAATTTAATATCCTATGCGGGGTACCACAGGGAGCTAGTCTATCCCCTTTGCTCTTCAATTTGTACATCCGGTTCCTATGCGAGCTACTACAACAACTCCAGATATTCTTTACCAACTATGCTGATGATACGCAGTTGGCCCTGGAACTGAGTGGGAACCACATTAAAGATAGTACGACTCTAAATACACTTTACGAAAACATCGAAGACTGGATGGACAATAACTGGATGTGCCTGAACGGAAACAAAAACGAATTAATGGTATTCGGCTCCACCCAGGCCCGTGCCAAACTCTCCGCCAAATATCAGGCTTTCCAAATCAAAGAAACCCTTATTCCAGTGACAGACAAGGTTAAAACATTAGGCATGACGCTAGAAGCATCCCTCAATTCTGATGCCCAGGCTACATATGTTAGTAAAAATTGCAACTATTACATCCGGTTACATAAAGCCATCAGACCACTATTGAGTGAGAAAAACTGTGCCAAAATAGCAAGAGCGACCGTCATGTCACGCCTGGACTACGGTAACGCTCTACTGGTAGGAGCTAGTAAGCAAAGCATCCAAAAATTCCAACTGGTCCAAAACAACGCGATCAGAATGGTCAAAAAGAAAGCAAGAAGTGAACACATAAGTGAAGCTAGACGAGAGCTTCATTGGCTGAGAATAGAGGACCGTATACTATTCAAGTCTATGTACCTTACTCACAAGTGCTTATATGGCAAGGCACCAGCCTACTTGAATTCCAAACTTACGATTTACCACCCATGCAGGGCATTAAGATCAGAAGCAAATGGACTCATAACACCCCTGAAATTCAAGAAAAAAACTCTGTTTGGGCAGAGCTTTCCCCAACCGAGCAGCCTCGGAACAAGTTGCCAAAGCACCTTAGATTGGAGCCCAATCTTCTGGTCTTCTGCAGAAAGCTCAAGACAGAGCTCTTCAAGTAACCCCATTCATTACTGTTCGAGGCCGACGCGATTGTTCCCAAGCAGAAGGGAATTACCCGGGACTTATGGAATAAGACGGAATTTGATGTGTACCCTATCAAGCCCTGTTTTGTTTTGAGAAAGGCTCTTGAGTAGCCGAAACACGTGTTAACAAGAATTAAAGGGCAAATAAGGAATAAAGGAGTTTTTTTTGAAATTTTTGAATTAACAATTGTGGCGCAATTCTTGAGTGGCAGATTATCTATTCATAACCCCAGTCTTGGCC
Source organism: Ambystoma mexicanum (assembly GCF_040938575.1). Classification (NCBI taxonomy): domain Eukaryota; kingdom Metazoa; phylum Chordata; class Amphibia; order Caudata; family Ambystomatidae; genus Ambystoma; species Ambystoma mexicanum. The sequence continues at coordinate 423,547,458 of NC_090928.1, read as the reverse complement.
CCTCTGAATCAGTTATCTGGTATATATATGTCTCTGTCCCGTCGCCTCACTCTGGCTCCTTTTGAGCGATGTATATGTCTAATTGTAAGCGCCCCAAAGCCTGCGGTCGGCTGGCGCTATATAAATAAATAAATAAATGAAAAATAAACAGTTCAAACTTCCCCTCTCTTATGCATGATCTAGTGGCCCCTGTGTCAACTAAGAAAGACATTTTTTTGTCACCTATCGTCACCTGTATGTGTGGTTCCTCCGCAGGGTTAGGTGTTACTGATAGGATGGGACACATCAAGGATGTCTGTGGGCTGTCCTATTGCGGGTATAGTGACTGTCCGTTTCCTGTGTATGGGTTGTGACCCAGTATTGTCACCTTCCCAAGCTGTGTCTGTGCAATAGGTGTATGAGTAGATGTTATTGCGTTGTCTTGTATTAGTGCCAGTTGTTGGCCAGTTGGAGCCTGTGTTTGCTGCTGTATGTTTGGCTGTTCTGGTGTTTGTGCATGCAGTTGCACCTGTGGTTGTTGCTGCAGTTGTGGTTGCAGTCTCTGTTGTTGTGGCATTTGTGTTTGTTGTGGTGGTAGTTGTTGTGGTACTCCCTGCTGTTGATAAACTTGTTGTTCTCCCATAGGCCCTTGCTGTCCCTGCTCCCCCCAAGCCGCCTGTACTGGTCTCATCCTACATGTACGAGACATGTGTCCCACCATTCCACATATCCAGCATGTTGGTGGTTCCCTTGCTTGCCATTGAGGTCCACCCATGTAGTGCTGATATCCCGGCTGCCCTTGTTGATTATATCCTCTGAACCCTCCCCCTTGCTGGTGGATGGGTGGGCCATACCCTCTTCCTCTCATTTCCCGCCCATCCCTCTATAGTTGTTCAAGTACCCGTTTCCCATGTGCGTATAACCTCCCCCCATTTGTTGTGTATATGTCGGGGGAGGAAGCATTTGCTGCATCACTACCTGCACCTGCTGTGACGGTGCTACTTGTGGTTGTGTTGCGTCTTGTATCACTGTTGCCTGTGGTTGTGTGGGGGCTGTTATCAGCGCTCCCTCCATGGCATATTTTGATAACTTCTTCTGAACCAATTTAGCTTCCTCTGCCTTCCTATCCTCCTCCTTTTGTTTCATCTTCTCTTGCCACATCCTGCAATAGTGTACTATGGTCAGTTGTATTTCCGGCCATCCTTTAGCTTCCATCCCCACTAACTTCTTTAATTGTCTCTGCACTTGTTCTGGGAGCCCTTGTATTAGTATATGATAAAATATTGCTGGTGTTTTGTCCCACTGTTCCCGTGTTTCCAAGCGCCACTTCTCCTGAATCTCCTGGATATACTCAACAGGATCTTCATTCTCACGCATCTTTCGTGATGTAATTGCCCCTATGTCCGAGGTGTCTGGAAGCTGTGCTCGAAATGCTTGCCAGAGCGCATGCCCGCAATTGGAAAATGGTGCTCCATCATGTGCTGTGTCATGTATTGGCACCCAGGAAATCCCGCCCTCTTCCATATGTCATCAGCAGCATCCCTCAATATGGAAACTAGTAGGCCCTTCACGTCTCCCACCACTAGCATCTGCCCTGCAGTATGTTTTTCCATCTCATATATCCATTTCCCCGCTCCCGCACTTAGTGATGGGATTCTGCATTTTATATTTTCCTTGTCTGTATGCTTCCAGGGGATATATTGTGGCCATTAGTGGCATTAGATTATATCCTCTTTCCTCTACAGTCGTCTTCCCATATGTGGTTATGGCATTATATTCATCCTTTTCCTCTATGTCTGGTAGTTCTTTGACATGGCCAATGTTGCAGGTGTGTCCCCTACATTCCTCTGTATCATTCCACCGCTTTTTGTGTCCCCGCGGTCCTATTAGATATGTACTTTCTTTCGCTTCCTGCCTGCGTCCTGGGAGATCCCTAAGCCTATCAATATATGGGGTATGTATGGGTGTTTGTGTCAGTGGACGTGATTTTTGTGCAGATGTGGGTGTGGGTGTTATTGGTCATGGCTTTTTCCCCATCGTGTCCCTATCCTTCTGTTCCCTTGGGCCTCGTCCTCCCCTTCTTTCGCATGCCCATGGTGAATCGCAATTTGTGCGTGTAATGTATAGTTTGTCTAAACTCTCCCTGCTGTCATTCCTTTCGTTTATGCTCAAGCCCTCCTCTTCTTCACTGCAAAACCCATCAATTAATGTCGATCCCCACTCTGGGTGTTTTTACCCCCTACTGTCACTGTCCTTAGTTCAATTAAATCTTCGCTTATACACTCACCTCCTTTATACTCAGCTACCTGTGTTGATGTTGATGCCATTTCGTTATCGTGGTGTGTGTATTTCCATGCTCCATTCTCCGTCCACGTATTTCTTTCCTCTTCTTCCTTCTTCCCCACAAATTTACCACCTATCTCCTCTCTTTTACTTTTTCATTCTTCCAATAATTCCTCACTTACCTTTGCTAGTATCCTCTCTTCATCCTCTTCCCTCTCCTTCATCCTCCCTTTTCTTCTTAGTATGCTTTCCTTTAATTTCCCTTCTTCATACTTCCGTGCGCTTTCAGTTATGATCCTCTTTTTCCACATTCCCATTTCTCTGTCGTTCTCTTCTCTCTCCTTATCCTTTCTCCTCATCTCCCTTTGCTCTGCTTGTGCCATTCTTCCTGCTATTGCCTTAATGCGTTCTTCTTCCTTTTTCCTTTCTTCCTCCTTCACCTTCATTCTCCCAAGCTCTTCTTTTTGTGCTTTCTTTTCACTCTGCCTCTTCCGTGTTTCTTCCTCGAACTGCCTGAGCAAGGTGCTTCGCAAGTTCCTCAATTCTGCCAACCTTTCCTCCAATATCTCTTCCTCCTCCTGCAATAGTTGCCCCTCTCCCCCTATCTGCGTTCCCCTCTTCTCTTCTTTATTTACCTTTTTTACTGTTTCCTCCTCTTCTTTGTTTAATGTTCCTCGTAGTTTCAGAAGCACCTGTGCTGCTATCCACTCTTCTGGTCCCACGTCTGCAAACCTCCCCAGGGACCTCCTGTCATCCCCCTTCCTAACCTGCGCAGTCATTGAATCTGCCGTACCTATCTCCCCTGTCTTCTTGTTATAGTCATCCGGGGGCGCATATGGCAGGGGGCTGTATGTGGGGTTGGAGTACCCTTCAGCAGCCGTTAGTTGTTGTTGGGCCGCTTCCCTTAGTTCTGTTAATGGGTACAGCCACCCTTCCTCCTTCTTCACTACCTTTTCCGCTCCTTCTTTTTTCACCTTTACCTCTGCTACCGCAAACAAACCTTCCACCTCCTCTTCACTTTCCTCGGCGTTGGGAGCATTTTTATTGTTCTTATCTCTGGTCCCTCCTTTCTTGTTTCCTTCCTTTACTTGCAGTCCTTCCTCCATTCCCTTCTCCTCTTTTACCCTTTGTACTGTGTACATACCTGTATCTCCTGGCCTAGTTCCCTGGAACATCTTCAAGAGGTCAAAACCTTTTAAATGGCTTGCTAATTTCTTCCCTTTATAAGTGTTGTGAATGTATGTTAACAAATTATGCTGTGTGTATGCATCGAAGCTGCCATTGGGCGGCCACGATACCCTTACTTTATTGTCCATCCCTTGTGTCCATTCTATGCTGTACTTTATTATTTTCTCTTTGTGTGGTGTCAGTGTCGTGCAAATGTGCTGAAGTGGAGTTGTTAATGCACTTCCCATGTTTCTCCTCCCCACTCCTGCCCCCGATCCATAGTACAACGCCATGTTACAAGTTTACTTTTCCAAATGTCAACCTTTTACCTGGCCCCGTAAACTGGGCACTTCGATTGTCCGCTGAAAAGGAAGCGCCTTTTATATAACAGTTTATTGCTTATTACTACGGCCCCCTTCGAAAGTGGTACACAAAGCCCCCTGCGGCGATGTGTCCAGTGTGGCGTGCCTCTGGGCTGCCCCACCTTCCTCTTCCTTCTTTACCACACAACTCCTCCTCCTCCCTTCTTCCGCTCTCCTTCTTTTCAAACCACATCCTCTATTTTCACAAACCCTCGTTGAGCGCTGCCGGCGTTCTCCATGCACGGCCACCTCTTCCCCCGTGGCCCTCCCCCGTCGGAACGCGGCCTGCGTTCTCTGTGCACGGCCGCCTCTTCCCCATATCCTTTTCTTCTGCACCCTCCGTTCCTAACCGTCCTTGGATGGATGCAAGACGAGAAGCAAAGTGTACGGCGGTGTCCTATTCATACTCTGTGGGTGACGTCACCACTCTCTACAATACACTGTGAGTACCTACACAATGTCAATCTTTACAAATGCGTGCTTATTTATTACCCTCTTATCCCCCTTTTCCCACAGCTGTCTTCTCGCCTCTCCTGGAGCAAGGAAATCCACAATCAAAATAATCGGTCTGCGCACGCTGCAACGCCTCGCATGTGATACGCCCCCTCTCCAGAGTATCTTAACCAGCCAATTATCTTCCGCACTCGGTAAACAACCTAGCTACCCCCTGCGGGAAAACATCATCTACTTAACGAGCTTCAACACTCACTTAGTAGGGAACCTCATCTACTCATTGATCTATAATGTCAATTCATAAGAAAGCCACACTCCCTCTTGTACAGGTGTCTCTGATCTCCAACCAATCCACGCCCTTTAAAAATGACTCGTGGTTGCTCGAGGCCCCACCTTATCCACTCCGTGACACTGTAGGGGACGACCCTCGTGTCTGTCCCCTCACGCTTCACACCTCTGTTGCCGCAGAACAGCCAAAATCAATTTCCACACACTGTGTCAACCGCCCTCCTCCCTCTTTACAACTCCTTCCCCCTCCCGCACAACATTACATTGCTGGTTGGGTGTGCCATACTCACCAAGTCCTCGTGAGCTGGGGCTGCTCGACTGCGGGCACCCCTCCAAAAGTGGCTCGCCAACGCCCCTCTTCTGGACCACGCCAGGACACTTGCCAACCACGGGCGGGAGACTGTTCAAGTCAGCTCCCGAGGGCCAATATCCAGATTGCGCCATCTGGTCATCTCACAGTTCTGCAATGGTCCTGTAGTCCGCAAAAGGGGGCAACGGCAGAGGGGGCCACGCTGCCAAGTTGCCTCGCTGTAGGAGGCCTGGTAGTCGTGCTCTTAGAACAATTTAGGTAGATCTCAACCAGATCTCAGCAGTGCCTCCAACATGTCGGGGTGTTCTCCCGGGGGCCGGCAGAGCCGTCCGCAGACCTCCGGGGCTGGGGAGGCCCCAACTCCTCCCGTGTCCCAAAAAGGAGTATGAGGTACAAGCAAGAGCAAAGTAATTACTGCTGTTTATTATAATAACGGCAGGGATAGAGCTTCGCCCGTATGCATCCGATGAGACCTTCTCTTTCTTAGGAGGGCTCGCAGTCCCTTTTTACCGTAACATTACGCGCTACTCGCATCACCTGAGAAAATCATCACAAAACCTATTGCAACTTCAGGTTGGCTCCCCGAGTGGTAGGGTTACTATAGATACTTATATGAAGGAAGGTTATTGGATAAGGACGGGTCAGGTGGCACACTTTGGGGTGTCTCTAACACTTGCTACACTGAACTTGTTACAAGGGGACCCTTAATGATTGCCTAGCCAAAATGGCATCAGCAAAGAGCCCCGTGTCCCCTGATTGGTTCCCTCATGAGCCCCCAAGCCTGGGACCATCGTTGTTCCCAGCCCGCGAGGTACCTCGCGTTTGCAACATTATGTAACTATAAGCATAATTATGAGCATTTAATTTGGTTTGTTGGCCCGGAGGGTGCTTGGCAGTGGCAGGTGTAACCTTGGCGCTGGGAGCTCGGTATGAGGGTTGCACCATTTCGGCCTTAGTGATGAGCTCTCGCTGGAGCTCGCTCTGCCTGGTCAGTGAGTTGCGTTTCGTCTCAAGAGGGTTTTTGTCTTATGGGCTCCGGCCTGGGGACTCTTACTTGAGGCTTACTCTGGCCTAGTTCCTGGGAAGCGATATATGATCTACAACATGGGTGCCGCGGGGCAACAGAGTGTCACAAGTAGTAGTATTGTATGTACATATGACGGCATCTCTATAGGAGTCAGGTAGCATAATGCGTCGGCAAGCGTATACACAAACTCTTCAGGCATCTTGCATTTCTGCGGTGCTGTAGGGGCCTATGTGAAAAATAATAACGATGCACGTCCGTGAGTGAGTCAGTCCGCTATGTTATAGCACTGAGTATGTTCTTCGTGTGGGTTGGTGTGTGAGTGACCAGTGTGCATGGTGGCACGTGTGTTCCTGTGAGTTGGCTATGTCGTCATGGCATCTCTAACAATGTTGATGGCTTGTGCCTGTTGTTTTAGTCGATGTTAGGGAGAATTCTCACTTATGGCTGATTTCCTTTACCTATAGAGTCCCCCAGCAGCTTTTCTGGATTTGAAGGGTTTATTTCTTTTTACCTGCTAAGTGTAAGACTCTTTTTCCCACTCTTAGGCATCTTTGCTATGTGTGTTCTAGGCTATTTTGGTGTTTAATGCCTATGGGATCTTTTCTCTCAACCATAGGAACCATCTTTATGCACATGTGTTACACTGCACCGTCTGTGCAGTGACACAGGGGTGTCGTAGTGACCCCCAAATATAGACTCCATACCGTAGGGCTGACTACTGTCTCCCAGGGCATGTAAAGTCCCCATTGACTTTACTAGTCAATCTCTATGAACTAAACCAGTACACCCCATCTTCATATGGAAGTACTGGAAGGGGTTAATAGTTTTTCCCCTACGTTCATTTCCGAGAGGGTACCTTAAAGTCCCCCTCTACAAAGTTTCTGGCTGGTGGCAGTGGTTACTACCTTTTATATTCAACCGCAAATATTTTCCTATGGGATTTTCCCATTGTTCGAGGCTAACACTTTTACTGACAGCCTCTAACATTCCACTGGTTTATTTTATTATTAACTTTACTCCGGTAGGTTTTATTTGCCAGAACTTTTATATAAATTCTTTCTCAAGTCTTACTCCATTTTCCTAACCCAGGTCGGGGATCCTTTGCTCGCTCTTTTGGCGGGCTTCTGCCAAGTATTCCTCCTTTCGGCGCCTCTTTGTCTGGGGTGGGTCTGTTGTTTGGGAGGGGGAGTATAACCCCTGGACAGAGTTGCCACAGCAACTCAGGTCGCACTCTAACCTGATAGGCTGGAGGGTCTCCCGCCAAGAAGACCACGCCACTGTGTGAGTGACAGCTAGGCTGTATGAATGGGTCTCTTTCTGCATAAAAGCAGGGTCCTGAGGACTGGAAGAGCAAGACGTCGCCACTGGAACTACGGAACCGAAGGGGATAGAAGCCACAGACATCTTCAGCATCTACACCACCGGTGAAGCCCTGCCGGATCGTCTCACCACTTTTCTTTCACACGACGAGAGGAAATCTTCAGCAAAAGAGCCTCCTTTCCTTGAGCTGGTGGGGTCAATTAGTTCACCTATCGCTTCCTTGGACCTGCCTTGGTCGAATCGACAGTGTCCCACACTTGGAGACCGGATAGCCAGGCAGCTATTGACCTGGACCACGATTAAAAGGAGCGTACCTTTTAAACTTCGTTTGGCAGTACCGCGGCTGGTTTCATCCCTGAGTAGTGCAGCGACTCAAACCTTCCTCCACGGCGAAAGCCTCTCTTCCTCTGTTGGACCCCTCGACCTGCAGGAACTACCAGGAACAACCGCCACCGCAGGAGCCACTTCTTCACTTTTAAGGTACATTGTTCCGCCAGGACACCCTTTCTCCATGGTAGCCCTAAAGGTGTTTTAAATCCTTTAACTACTTGTGGGGTCGGCCGCCCTCTCTCTTAACATTGTCTTTCGCCTTGCATCTACCTCTTCAATATTTTTCTACTAAAGACTTGACTGCAGCTACAAGAAAAAATGTTCTCCTAAGCTCTTGGTCCTGTACCACTGACTCTGGCTCATGCCTATTGACTCTGGCTGATTTGTTAGATCTGCTCTCACTAGATTGGTTTTCAATGAGAAATATGTTGATGCACCTAAATCTTCTAAACCACTCTTCCTTCCTACTGTTTTAACTTGTGGAGTGCCATTTTGCTCAGTTTTCATTCACTTATCTTTTGGCTAAAGTGTTACTGTGCATTACTTGTTGACAAAATTTCAGGGAAGTGTTGCTAGGGGGTGTCTGAAGATAGTTTGGTTTAACTTGTGCTTTCCCTCCCTTTCGTTGAATTGCTAGAGTGCCATTTGTAGTTGGTTTTCACTGTGCCGTTTTGCTCAGTTTTCACTTTACCGCAAACTTGTCTACAATTGAATAGGGAGTTGTATATGCTTTTCCTTGACTAAACTTAACTTACTTTATCAACTGTGATCTATGTATTCGAACTAGATGTGTATAGAATATATATATTCTCCTTTTGATACAAAGCTTTGGTCAGTGTTTCCTTGCTCCATAGTACTGTACTGCCTATTGTGTAAACCCTGAATACTGCTCATCTCCCGCTTGAGATAAGTCCGACTGCTCAGCCACAGCTACCAACTAAATCTTTGTGGTACAGACTGATACCAAAAGGGGATTTATTGCTCTCACCTGTAGTCCTAATCTGGTGTAGTGCTCCCTAAGGGAACTGCACTGGATTCTGCCTAACAATCGATCTGGTCCATATCGCAGGCGTCGGCTTGACCGGGGCATGGCAATTGGCAGGCTGCTCGTGCATGTGGACCACAAACACATGGTACCTTGTCATCTGGTAAGGAGGTGAACGGGTCAAACTCCTCTCTTGGGGGTGCTTGGGTCGCGATCCTCTAGGCCATGGTCTGGATGAGAATGGAGGGAAGGAAGTTTCCCATTTTCCCTCGTGAACGGGTCAAACTCCTCTCTTGGGGGTGCTTGGGTCGTGATCCTCTAGGCCAGGGTCTGGATGAGAATGGATGGAAGGAAGTTTCCCATTTTCCCACTTCACAACGTGTGTCATATTCATTTCAATGGGTGTCATATTAATTCCATTGCATGTCGTATTCACTTCAATGTGTGTCATATTCATTTCAATGGGTGCCATATTTATTTCAATGCATGTCCTATTCATTTCAACACGTGTCTTATTCATGCCAATGCATGTTACATTCACTTCAATTTGTGTCATATTCATTTCAATGGGTGTCATATTTATTCCATTACATATCAAATTCACTTCAACTTATGTCATATTCATTTCAATGGGTGCCATATTTATTTCAATGCATGTCCTATTCATTTCAATGCATGTCTTATTAATTCCAATGCATGTTATATTCACTTCAATGTGTGCCATATTCTTTTTAATGGTTGTCATATTCATTCCATTGCATGTCGTATTCACTTCAACGACTGTCATATTCATTTCAATGTGTGTCATATTTATTCCATTGTATGTGCTATTCATTTCAACGCACGTCTTATTCATTGAATTTCAAGGTATGTTATACTCATTTCAGTACATGTCATACTCATTTCGATACATATTATTGTCATCTCAATGCATTCCTTACCCATTTCAATGCATGTTGTATTCATTTCAATATGTCACATTCATAAAGGTGTAATTTTGACCTGAACGGCTTCAGATACTCCCTGTCTCTCCCTGCTTGCCTCACTTATCCAGAAGATCCAGAGCCCCAAATGCCACTGACCGAGCCCTTGCATTTTTTCAAGCAGCAGCAGTTTACCAGGCCACCAACGGTAGCTACATCAGTGTGACACAGCAACCCACTTGGCTTAGCCAGCGGGCAACAATCTTCTAAATCATTTTGTCACAATCATTTATCACTTTAAATGGGTTATGTTATTTGGTTTCCATTGTAAAGTAAACATAAATGTAACGCAAATATTTAAATTGTAAACCACTCTTTGAGAACACATATTTAATATGTATAAACAAGAAAGATCCCTACTTTGTATTGCGCAATTATTGTTTCTTAAGAGGCCTTCTTTTGTCCTCCCGTCACGTACATAGCTACCTCTCCTATTTGCACTTCAAAATGACTTGTTGTAGTATGATGCCTCATCAAACACCAATAAAATAAAAGATGCAACAAGCTAAGGGTGAGAGAATAATGTGAGGGTGGATTGTTGCCAGCAAATGGGGGTAAAAAAAGATTCTGGTGCTAGTGATGGCAGATAGGCACTAAGATGCTATAATTGTGCACATTCTAATCATTTAGCCAATGCTAAAGAATGTCCTGGGGTAGGTGTAGGTGTAGTTTGACTGAATTGCTGCTGTAAGAGTAATTTTGCAAAATGTGCTGACAAACGTGAGGTAAAGGAGATTTGGTCAGTGGGTGAGCAGAAGGGTTAGGAGGCCTTGGGCATAGCTAAGTTGCAGCCTGGAAGGAAGAAAGAAACCCAGATGCTGTGATCATTGTAAACACATTTCTGGCGGGTACACTGGTGCATTCAGGCATGAATTATATTTTCATTGTAGCAAAATGGGGGAGAGCTGTTTTCATAAGTGTGATATGTGGAAATTGGACATTTGGTTTTAACACTATGGAGATCATCCTACCAATATGAAGGGAGAGTTTAAGTGACTAGAATTTTTAAAGAGAATGAGTCCCAAGGAATGTGTTTATGTCACTAAAACAGGGGGAATCTTTTAGCATGTAGTGAGCAAGGAAAATTAAATATTATTTAAAATGCCAATTTGAGTGGAAAAGTGAAAGTGTGAATGATGATCAGGATTTTGTGCATGTTTTAAAAGTATGTTGTTCAAACGTTTCTCAGAATCCAGTTAGATGCATGAAATGTTTTTGTTATACGGTTGAAAGAGGGAGTGAAACCTATTGTAGCTAAGGTGAGCAGTATTTATTTGGGAGTGAGGGAAGAAGAGGGAGTGGGACTTAATAATTTAGAAACAGCTGCTGTGATTGAAGCATTTGAAGGACTTTCTCCTATAACCATACTTGCAACTGCCTGGTATTCTCTCCTGCCTGGGATTTCTTATATGAACACACTTGCAACTGCCTGGTATACACCCCTAGCAGGACTTTCTTATATGCACATACGTGTAACTTGCATTTGCCTGGTGTACTCTCCTGCCAGGGCTCTTCTCATGTGTGCTCTGTACATACTCACAAACTCTACAGTCTCTTATTCTGTTTGGCCTTTTCATAATATATTAATTTAACTGTTCTTCCTCATGAATTTCATGTAGGATAATTCAGTTTTGACAGTACCTATACGCCCCAGTGTCCCCGCTTCCCTCGGGGTGCACTCACTGGTTCTTATTGGCATATGTTGGTTCTTCTGCTGTAAGCCTGCTGCAGCCCTACAACACTCTGCTCACTTTTGCTGTTTCTGCTGGTTTATTCACTTCTCTGTGTATCGTGGCTCGCGTTCGCCTATTTCCATGTCCACCTGTTCTTACATGAAGTGACAGTTGCTTCCTAGTACTGGCAAAAGCCCAGAAGTCTTGCATCTGCTTCTGGCATCCTCGCTGCATACTCTCCTAGCAAACTGCTCCCTGCTTCTATGTCAGTGAGCCAGTTGGCTCCACAGACTCCCATCTAGCACCGCAATATCTCCAAAAACACTGAGAAAAGCAGCGGTCTCAGCCAGCGTTCACTTTTCAGCTTCTTTGCCAGTGTAGTGGAGCAGCCAACTGTCCCTGCAGGAAGTCCCGCCCCCCTACTACCTGTATGCTGGAAGCCTGAAATAGTGCCATGTTTTGCACCAGCAGTTGTGACTATTCTGCGTTGAGTCTTCTAGAAAACATATCCACTAAGAAAACCCTATCAGATGTATTCCAGCAGAGATGACAATCTCTTGGAAGAGATCCTCGAAGGAATATGAAAAGGAGAGAAAGAGAAGTTGGTGACATCAAAAGAAAAGGGCATGACGCACAGAGAAGACTGGCTGAAGAAGATAATGTATGGACCTTATAAAAAATGATGACGAAGTAAAAAATCGATTAAACTTTCATATGCGGAACAAAGATTGCACATATGAAGAGCACCACAGAAAATGCAAGCCGTTTGATAACTATTCATATGTAGCAACGCAAATAAATCAAGTAATCTTAGAAGCTGGCTATATGTAGTGAATAGACTGCACGTGATGCCGCCATTAAATAGAAACTGGACATCGGTGTTACAATTTTAGTACGTTCAGACCATGAAGAGAAGGGCTGAAGTCTATGTCGCAGCAGAGAATTAGCTGAGAGCATGGAAGAAACGAGAAGGGCTGTCTGGCCTGGTGTCAAAACTGGAGGCAGCCAAGACCGGGTATCTATCCTTGAAGAACAGAGATTGTGAGAAGCGAACTCATCCCTTGTTAAGGTGCAAAGAAATAACACCATGAGTGCCAAGTTTATTAATTCAAGACAATTAAATGCTATAAAATGGGCCAAATTGTGGTCTCCTGTCACATGAATCAAGGATGAAATAGAAGTTGGGCATGTGGTCCAGAACTATGATAAGCAAGTGCTCACACTCCCTTATATTCCCAGAATTGAGAATACATTGCAAGGCCAAGTTCAAAGACAGTCTGCATGGCAGAAGGCATGGGTGATGAGAGATGATGGGCTAAATGGGTGGGGAGGTAAAGTCAAGTCCACCTCCCGGCACCTGGGTCTGAGTTCACATGCCGCTAAGTGAAGCGAATGTTCCAGAAGAGCACGAGCGTGCCAACCAATTGTAGATGGCCATATAACAAAGGGCCTTATAGTTTGAGAGCCAATAGTGTACTGTGTTTCTAATAACTGTTGGAGTTGACTTGAACTAGCGTTGGGCATGAATTGTCCACCTGACTGCAGGGATCCAATCACATCCTGACCCCTTATAGAAAATATACTTAGATGTTCCCCTTGTGCCAACCACAATCCCTTATAGGTTTTTCTTATTTGTCACATAGTATGATCTCACACATGACGATTTATTGCTATAAAAGTGTTGTTTTTTATTAAATGCTTTGAGAGAATGCTGTGCAACGTCTGTTGATGTCCATGTAAGTCCCTGTTTTAGACAATTGATAATAAAACAGCAAAAGGACCGTGCCATCTTCCTGAGTTGGTCTGATTATTGGTGTAAGGAGTTATTCTGTTTCCCGTCCACCTGCATGACACGCTATCTAACAAGGGCCCTAAACTCACCAGTTTACATTTCCCAGCATCAGGTTTGTTCCTCCAAAGTTCAGCGTGTGTTCTTGGCTTCCAGTGATCCTCGTTACTCAGTTCATCTTTTTTGTCACAGTATTCTTTTTCTTATGGTAATGCTAGTCTGTTTCTCATCTCTTATATATATATGTCTGGGAAAGTGTTCTCAATGATATTAAAAGGCATGTCAGATCTTGATGAATATGCATAGCCTGAAAAAGTGTTCATAGTGATTTTAAAAGGCAAGTCAGTTCTTGATGACTTATATGTGCAGTTTGGTAAGGTGTTCTCAGGATCCTTCCGAGGTGGGTGAGGGGAGGTATGACAAGATGCCATAAAGGCATGTGGACTGGCGAGAGTATCCTCAAAAGAAAAAGTGGGCTACCATGTCTCGTACAATGATGTCATGACTCCTTCCTAAGGGTCACATCCCCACATGGGATCCTCCCTCATATAGCTGCCCCAAAGGTTAGGATCAAGTAGCGATTGCCGCCACCTGGCCACATGGGGAGATGTCATCGCTGGGAATGGTGTGGTGACGACATTGGATTCATCACATTGGTTCGTTGTTTAGCCCAACTGAGGATGCTGCAGTGTTTTCCACTAGTGAGCTTATAGCTGCCCCGCCCCTCCCCCAAGTTGCATTGAATAGGAAATAGTAGGGCATATGGAATGCTCAGATTAAAAAAAAGGCATTTGGGCTTCTGCATGACTCTAGTGTGCATCAACCAGTGTTGTACAAGTTGTTTGTTAAGAGTAATTATGTTACCTGCTTTCTAGATGATGTACAGGCGCAGGGAAAAAGAATGAAAAGAACATGAGAGGGTGATGTGTTTGTTGACAATACTTAATAAGACAGAAATCACAGTGAGTGAAGATGAGTGTAAATTTAGGAGCTGCGCCATGGTATATTTAGGGTATAGATATCTAAGGGTGGGGATTGGACAACAGCGAGTTTGGTTAAGGACTTTGTAGAGAACTGTTAAACAAGCTGAATTGGCTTCCACGTTGGGACTACTTGAATATTATCCTACATATTTTGCAAACTTTGCTGGCAACACCACATATCTGGGAGGAATAAGAAGGAATACATGTGGTTTTGCTTAGTCAAATAAGTATGATATGTAAATCTAGAACATAAAAAGATATATTTTGGAGGTGCTCATTTTTTAATGAGGTTTGACATGAACAAGAAAACTATTTTAAAACAGATTCTGGTGACTTTGGCTTGGGTGACAATTTTTCTCAGATGGATGAAGGACAGGAAAGACCTATTGTGTTTGCGAGAGGTGCATAGTCTAAGAACTCTGTTATTGTGAAGAAAGCCCCATAGGTGTGTGGGGCATGAAGAACCGCAACATATGTTTAATGCAAAATACCATTCATTTTAAAGTTTAATCATAAGCTTTTGAAACTAATATTTCGGGAAAAGACCAGATTTGAGTATCTAACATCATTTCTCACTATCTGACAGTTATGCAAAAACAGTGTTTTTGTGTTGAACATGTGTCTGACAAGAGCAATACAGTAGTAGATCCTATTTCTAGCACATCAATTTATGATAATGATGAAGTTGAATAAAGGGAGTGGGTTTAGCAATGAAGTGAGTATTACTTCTCTGACTTTTCTGACTTTTCTGACTACACATCAGTGTGTGTTTAAGAGATGGAGGAGGCAATGATGATCAGTGAATTTTTAAGTAATGCCAAAAATTGTGGAAAGGAAATGGATACATGTGGACTTAGAGCATTGTCACAGATGGCACACAAATCACTCTGAGACCCAAGGGTGGTTCACACGTTTGTATGATTACTTTTTGGGCCCTAGGGCAGTTCCTCTTTCGCTCATCTCCTGTGGATTCCCACCCTAACCAAGATGCCCATGAATCCAGTTTAGTTCTACTAAACAGTTACCTCTGCTGTCTATTAGCTTGTCTTATGCTAGAGCTGTCTCTCTAATATGATGAGTATTTTAACTTCTTCAGGATTTACTCTATCCAATTGTCAGTATTCTGTGGGGAGTATGCCCTGCACTTACTCGGTCTGGTGGGTTCAGTCACACCCATACTCACCTCTCCCTTTCTACTCTTAATGCTAGACCCTTCCTCTTACTCGACCCACCACTTTTCTGTCCCTCAGATGTTTTTACTCCGCCTACCTTCCACAGCCATCCTTTGTTTTACCACCCCTCACGCTCCAACTCCCCTTTTCATCACTGCTCTCTGTGCACTTCTACTATACCCCTCCTCCCACTACTAATGCACTCTACCTCCCAATACTACTACACTCCTCCTTCCACTAGTACTACTATGCTTTCCTCTCACTGCTACTACCCACCTTACTCCACTACCATTACACTCGTCCCTACACTACTACTACACTCCTCCTTCCACCACTCAGCCACCCTCCTTTTTCCTTGTTAAACCTATCACACATAGTCCTTACACTAGCCTATATATACACTCACCGCAGAAATAAACCCACTCACACTGAACTACCCTTACACTCACTATATTGCTGCCTCACCTTTTCAAACAATAGCCTCCACACTCCACTGCTTCCTCCTTCGCCTTGTTGTTTTTTTTTCTGCCTCATTCTTCTCCACTGACTTCAACAAGAAAACTGCCACTTCCTGTCTCCTGCCCCCTATACATGTGCCTCCCTCTGTCTTCATTGGTCAGCTTTCCCTAGGTCATCCTGTCCTATCTTGCCCTCTTGGGAGGTGTATGTGCAGTTAGAAGTCTTTAACAAGGGACTAAGCCCCTCCCTCCTTCCGTGTGTTTTTGCAGAGTCTCCATTGTGGCCCTCTCGGGCAGCATCCCAGTTTGCAGCTCTGGTTTGGAGTCCCTGAAGGTAAGTGTTAGTGCTGGAATGGTTCCAGCTCCCGAAATGTGCCTCTGGTGGTCTAGGGAATCCAAAAATATTATAAAGACACACCCATCAGGGTGTTGAGGCACATCTCTCAGTGTGTGGTGACTGTACAAGTGCTGTGGATCTCCTCTTTCCCCTGATGCATTTCTCAATTGCTTGCACGGGAGGTCTGCTCCTCGTCTACCCCAACAGTTGTTATGAGTTGCAGGTGTTTCACTCTCTGCAGGTTTGGTACAGACATGGGGAACTTGTCGGAGTTTGGTATTCAGTTGGTTCTGGTTCTTCATCTCTACAAAACATAGAAAGAGACTGGCGAGTTTCTGATATGCGAGGAATGTTGTGATATAAAGGTGTACTGTTGTAAAACATATAGGCACCAGGCAAAGGGATAGGAACTAAGTACCTGTACTGCCTTCAGAGCCAGGATTAGTCCGTGATTACTTGGTGCCAGTTCTCCCTCTGGTGGCAAGGTCAGATGACTGACCTTGTCACAGAATGATGAAGTTAGGGCTATTCATTGTCTAAGAAATATATTAAGTGTGGAAGATGTAAATGTATACAGGGGAGGAAGACTAGTACCTCATTATTGAGTCAGAGAAATATTTGTGTATCTTGCTCATGAAGAGGATTTAGGCCTGGCTAAAATGAAAGGAAGTGTGCAGAGTGATTTTTGGTCATCTAAATGTTGAATTGGTGGTAATGGATTGGAGTGAAATGCAACAAAATATGTCATGTCAGGATTCAACCTTTGAAACCTATTGATGGCAGGAATGTAACATGGGAGAGTAATGGTTGGGAGAATTTGGAGTCAGTGAATGTGCGTGGTTTTAAAGGCAAATATATATTGGTGACTATGACTGTGTATTCATGATTTAAGGCTGGGGACATTCTAACCTCCAATTTAGGTTCTTCAACTAAGGGGCATGATGGCCTGCTGAACGGCTTTCTCAGGTGTGGTAAGCTGTTCCCACTGTACATCTGATTGAAAGTAACATGAAACACTGCTCTATTTATTTGTCTCTTGCCCAATTCATGAAAACCTTCAGGCACAGTAGATGAAGAAAGCCTTTAGGAGGTCAGGGGTGAGAACTGTATGGTAGGCATATATAACAACACGTGGAACAGAAGACAACATGTTGTAGCATGAAATGGCCCAGTTCTTTTGAAGAGTGTTGCTCTGAGATATGTGGGAGAGTAATCAATAGAGGAGATCAACAAGACCAAAAATGTGTAAAGGAAGAATGTTGGTGCTGAAATTTAATGTGCTTTAGTAAATTGTAAGATAAATCTGGTTAGATTAGTGAGCCATTGCCTGTTTTATTGCAGGTATGCTATCCTTTTAGAGCTAGAGAATGTTCCTTTTTTGCCCCCTCTTTCATTAGATTGATTGTTAGTATGTGTACTCAGTGGTTTCCAATGCTACTACGGTTGCAATGGTAAGCCTGAAATAAAGATGATTGATTTTTGATTGATGAAAATATGTTTTGAAATTGGCCAGAGGTATGTGTTACATGACACATATCTTCCACATTCTCACCAAATCACATTATTTTGCATCTTCAGCACAGCTACTTTACTCATCTATGGGCTTGTAAATCCCTTCCATGGCCCGAATGTTGGCTTTGTATACACCTGTTTTGTCTGTTTTTCAAGTAAACCTCATGACACGAGGTAACAGCAGTCCATTGTGCATTCACAAGTAGGTTTTGGAACTTGAAAGAGCTTGCTGATCACACGGTGGGCCATCTGGAAAGATAGATATTATCTCCATCACATTAGGACAGATTAGGTCAATAGGATCACAAGCTCAAGGACTGTAAAAATACAGACAAATTGACCTGAGTGCAATTTAAACAATGTACCTTACATTGATCAAATCTGGGAGGTTAATTCATGCCAGAAAGATCTGGTTTCTGGATTTTGTTCCATTAGGACAGTAAACTTAGTGAAACTACCTACCCCTAAAGTCACTGTTATGCTAATGGAAGGCTTCACAAAGGGGCCTCAGTCAACGGCACACATGATTTGTTTTGCTGACACAATGTTTTTCAAACGCAGAATTCAATAGACACGAAATTGACCATGTTATGTTGCATTAGAAATGCAAAAAACAACTTTCAATGTAACTCTGCTGCAAAATAGCTCAGATAAAAAAGAATAGGTGTTCTCATTTTGTGCAAGTCTACCTCAATATAGATGATTAAACGCAATAGTTTGTTATAATATTATTAATAACTTGAGCAAATATTCAAAAATAAATGTGTATGTGATCATGGAAATACAAAGAAAACATATTTCATTGATGGGAAAAACTCTGATATGGATTTATGGCATAAATATGAATTTGAGTCAAAATTGTTCAGAGCCATCCCACTGTCACATGTTCAGAATATTTTGGTCCTATTAAATTAAGTGGAGTATTCTCGGGGTGTATCATCCTTTTGAGCAAACCAATGGGGAGATTTCACCATTCAGATATTGTGATATATCAAATGACATTGCCTGGGAAAAGTATAGCCTATATAAGAGGGAATCGACAGGGAGTAAGGAGGGAGCTTTGGGATAAAACCAAGTTTTCTAAAGGGATAAATGCACAGAATGTGTCCACAGCCTCAAAGTGAAGGAAGCAAGCAGTGCAAATTATCTTTAGGCAGGTTCTGCAATGTTCAATTCCTAACTGAGAGGCAGTCCAGTCCCTACGAAGAGTGGAGCCTAGTGCTCAAATGTACTTTCAAATGCTGGTTCACGCGATAGTGCAGAAGGGCGAAAACAGGGTCTCAGGGAACACTCATGCGTAAAAGTGTGTGGATGCACAAGGGGCCGCCGGTAAATGTTGCAAGTGCTCACCGACCCCCAGCGCACTTGGGACCAAACTTCGACAGTCGAGTCCACTTCGGTTGCAGGTTCAAATGAAGCAGTTGTGCGGCTCTGCAGCTTTCAGCGGCAAAGTTACAGCATTGATTCCCAAATGGGACAGTGGCAACTTCTCTGCTCCTGGTGGATGGATGAGGCCAGGTTCACTGTAGCAGGCTTCAGGGATCAAAGGGGCACAGCAGCAAGGAACCTGCAAAGTTTGTCACCTCGGCTAGGTGACACAGTAACCATGTGTACCCGGTTCAAGCGCTCTCTCTTTATTCCAGACCTGGGAATGCCAAGTGTACAAAATTCATTGTGGGAGTGCTGTGAAAACAGAGCTTGTGACGTACTAAGTTTCAAGAGTCTACTTGAAACGGCACATGTGTCAGAGCAAAGGTCCAGCACAAGCTGGTCAGCCCACTGGTTGGCCCGGGGACACTTTCGAGAAGGCTTACTTGCAGGGTTTGGTGAAGGTGCTGATTGTAGTTGGTCCCACTATTCTAATGGGTCAAAGTGTCTTTGCAGACCTTCAAGTTCAATCAGAGGCAGAGGGGTCCAGCGGGACGACAGCGGGCTCAGGGTGCCAAACCTTACAATGGGCCACCAGTGGTTCCTCGACTCGGCTTCTTAGTTTCAGGATGATTGGATCCTATCCTGGGCTCAGTGAAAACTCAAGAGATCAACCTGGTGTGGGTGCTTGGGGCCTTCTCTTATCCATAATATCCTTCGCACCAAAACAAAGAGGACCAATTGGGAGATCTGCTCACATACAGACACACTAGATATGATCCAATCATGGTCCATGGTGGTCTCTAGTCATTCACAGCACACCAGACTCTCTGGCGCCCAGGATGTGTATTGGAAGTAGACAGTCCAGCCCACATCCTGGGAGCACACACGCAAGGCATGCAGGAGCCCATGAAAGCTTGACGTTTTGTGGGAAAATGCATGCCCAAATAAGGACTGCCCTGGTTGGCTCGACCTGGGGAAGGCAAAGGGGTAAGATGGGCAAAGGACAGGCCAAAGAACCTTATGGCATGGACAGTTTGGACCTACGCCACCTTCCTGTGCCAACCTCGGTAAACAAGGTTTGCATGGCAAGAAAGGGTTAAAATAAAGCGAAAAGATAAACTGCCACCAGCTCTGTCCAACTTCTCCTGAAAAATCCTTTGCGGGAGTCTAGGGCCTCTGAAAACAAATTGAAGACCCAAGCGCACTGTACTGTAAGGTACATTGTACACTTGTAACATGTTGCAGAAAAGTTGCAACAGTAGAAAGTACTAAGGGAAACAAAGTTTCCCAGTACTGACTGTCTTTAAGGGCATGTCAGTATCCCCATAACAAAGTGAGCGGAAGCCCAGTGGAGTGCAGCTGAAGGCTGTGCTTCACTGGCAAAGTCAGACGGTGGTGTTAAAACAGCAGCATAAAGTTGTGGGGTACACAACTGGAGAGAAAACTTTACATAAATGAGAATCTTTCCTAACACTGGGGCAGTGCCTTTGCCATCTAGTATGCCTGCCTGAAGGACTCTGAGGCATTGCTGTGCGTTGCTGAGATCTGTGTCACTGGGGATTCTGCACATGATGTGCCATCTAACAGGGTAATTCATGGAAATTCGCACAAAAGTGTCGCACGCGGCTGGCGCACAGTGTGCCCGTGCGAATGTCTGCGCCAGCCGCATGCGATAAAATCAATTTCCGCGCACAGCGTATTCATGGATTCTCGCCTCCAAAAGCAGACGTGGCGCAGAGTGGCGCAGCGACCCTGCAGCAGCGCCAGTTACGCCCCCAAGAACGCCCTCGCGCAAGGAAAAGCCATCAAGATCGCAAAACCATCGCAAAGGGCTGCGCCAACCCTGGACCAGTTTACCGGACTGGCAAACAGCAAACGCAAAGCATCCACATAAAAATAAACGATAGCATTCGGAAGATCTTTCTGTGCAATTAAAATGGCAAATGAGCATCCATTATAATCACTCTGCAAGGGAAGGGCAGAATTGCATACATTTCGCAGCGTGTGCAGTGATTTTGTCGAATGGATAATAACAAAACATTTTAACTAAATATGTTTTACGAAAAATTAATTAAAAAAGAGAATCAGTGTTTTTTTCATTAAAAATGAGAATCAGTATTTTTTTCATTCATTTTTTATTTATATAAATGTTATTCTTTATTTTCTATTCATTAAAATCACATGTAACCATTTTGCAGCTGGTACAATACGTCATGTTTCCCTACAGTGCTTGCCGGAAAAGTATCCTTAGCAAAGGACTTCACAAAGGATTGTGGTTTTATTTCTAAACTTGGAAAGAAAAACCGCAGCGTTTTCAAACACAACGTTGTATTTATGTGTGCGGTCGCTTCAAAAGCGACCGCAAACATAAATACAACATTTTTAAAGCTGCGGTTTTATTTCTAAGTTTTCCGGGCTCCTCCAGCTAGTGCTTATTTTTTAAAAAAAATAAATAGCACTTACCGAGATTCAGCTGCAGCTTTCCTGCTCTGGTCTCCGGTCCGCGTCCTCCGAGTCCCGGCACCAATGAAGGAAAAGCCACCCAGCGGTAGCTTTTGTTTACTACAGCTGGCTGGCTTTTCCTTCATTAGTGCCGCAAAAGCAAAAGCCAGCACAGGCGGGCATCCATTTCACAAAATGGATGCGCCCATGTGCTTGCTTTTGCGAATTTTGAGCTTGAATAGCTCAAAATTTTCCATAGGAAGTTTAAAAAAAATAGTGCTAGTATTATTTTTTTTATATTGCCTATCTATTTTTTAAATAACATTTTTTACTGGACTATCCCTTTAACGTTTGCCGCATGCACTGTCGAACATGACCGTTGTTTACATTCAGCCATTGGCAAAAATGTTTGTATTAAGATCCCAGAATGTTTGCTCATCCACTACAAGAAAAATACCAGTCTATATCGATGGAATTTGATAAACATAGACACGAACAAGATATAATGCACACACCAGAGACAACTTTGATTTCAAATTGAACTAGTACATAAATGACCACATCAGAAATGTAATTGTTAGAGCGTACAATTGTGATCATTTCGTTTTGTGAACGGGCCGAGGACTTGACCCTGTCAAGGGGGAGAGGCCCAATCCCAAACCTTCTCTATGCGTGCCATGAATAGTTGGTATTTTCTGTCACCCAATGCCTCCCAATACTGTTTCTGGTCAGTGTTCTCTCTTTTCTGTTTCAGAACTGCAACTACCAGAATACACCTAAACAACTAAGACCGGTGCAAGAGGAACAGAAACCCAGAAACAGAAACATGTTTTGACCCTTCACTGCAACCAGACAGTTTCCAGAATTCCAAAAAAAGCAAACAACTGAACAGGGCAAAAGAAAAATAGACTTTCAAACCCGCAGCAGGCCATAGTAACAGCAAAGAATGCACCAAAGACTGTTACGAAAACCATGCTGAAAAGGAGTGGGGCTTAAAGGGATCCTTAAAGCCTTTCACCTGTGTAGCCCAGCCAGTGGGAGGCACAGATTGACCCATAGAGTCAGGTGAGCACTGGAACCAATGGTTAGGTAGAAGGTTAGAAGCAGAAGGCACACAGCATAAGAGTGAAGCAAGTGAAAGACAGAGTGTGGGCTGTAGGGGTGAGGTCAGAAGGCATAAAGGTAGACAGAAGAACAGAGTGCTGAAGAGTTACTGGCAGAGTAAGTGTGGAGTGCAGATTAGGTATTGGTCTTGGAAGAGAGTGGTGACGGTTTGTAGTGAAGCAGAGAGTAAGATAGTGTTTGTGAGGGTGAATGGAAAAGTAAGGGAAGCGTGGTGAGTGACGTCCAGGAGTGAGGCTAGTAGGTAGAGTGGGAGGGGCTGGGTGTTCAACGAAAGTAAGGAAAGTACAGATAATGTTATGAGAGGGGCACAAGGAGAAGAGCTTGCCAGAGAAGTGAGGGGGAGTGTGAGAATAGTGATAGTGAGTGTATTCGGAATGAGTGTAGTGAAGGATTAGGCGCAAGGGGAGGTCGTTTAAAGAGATCAGGGGAGGTGTGAGGTGGGGATGCAGAGGTGTAGACAGTGGATTGTGTGTAGGAGAGAAGCAAGGAGGTATGAGATTAACAGGGTAGGTAGGAGAAGATGGAGACTAGATCATAGTGAGGAGGTGTAAGTAGCAGAGCAAAGAGGGGGTTGGTGACGAGGAGCAAGAAATGTGAATGAGAGTAGAGAAGCAAAATGGGGTGAGATGAACTTCAAGAAGATAGAGTGAGAGTGTGAAACATGGAAGGGACATGAGAGAGGGACAGAAGGGACGAAGGAACAAGAGGGAAAAGAGGGGGCATTGGAGTTATGAATGAGGAGAAAGGACGAGGAGTAGCAAGATAGAGGGAGAACAGAGAGAGAAGAATGGGTGGGTGAGAGGAAGGACATGGTGTTTTTTATCAGCACCAGCATAATACCATTCTTATGTGAGATCATATCCAGGGGATAAATTACATTAGGGTGCCACATTAGATGAATCCCAGATAGACAGAATAGATAGATAGCTAGATAGATAGATAGATAGATAGATAGATAGATAGATGTATTTATTTAGGTGTTCTCTTTATAACAAAGGAAAGGGCTGACCTTCATTCAACTGTTAATGTGTCTTCTCTATATTTAAGCAAATATTGAGTCCTGAAATAAATGACTGACCAATGTAAACATTAATGCAAAAGTAAAAATAATGTTATTAAATCGTCCAGTTAAGACATGTAGCAAATACACCATACAAATGCATACTCCCACAAAGTGGTCCAAAATCACATTGACACAAATGCAAACAGAGTAGCACATACAATACATTCTGTTATCTCAGGTAAATAATAAGAATGCATTTGCGTAGGCATACACACTTTTACATCCTAACTAGCACTACATTTTTCTGTCCTCAAATGCCAAGAATGTGCTGGACATTCCTCAGGGGCAGAATATTCATAGAAATGCGATCTGGAACACATGTACTGTACAATTAGAATGGATTCCATGAGATTGAATGAGCTTTCTTAATCGAAAAGGAAAGAGAGAGACACACCTCTTATTCCAATTTTAATTCAATAATTCTACTATAGCACACAGATAAAAAATACAAATAAACATTCTCTGTACATAACCAACGTGAAAAATCTTTTTTTGAAGTTCCTGCAAAGTATGCATGGTGTCTCCTAATATAACATCTCCAACATCCAGTTTACTGGCCTTCAAATAGCTATGCTGCAAAGCAAAACCAAAGCAAAAGAATATGAGAAGGGGGTACTTTGCTCCACTGAGAAACACCCCCAAACACATGAATATCCAAACATCTAATGTCATTTATTACACAGCCTGCGGAAACAGTAGTGTAGTTATGGTTAAGTTGCTCAACCCATAGGAAGAGCACTATTTAGCCAGCTAATAACTTTGCCCCCCGGATGAATCGTCACCAAACTTTGCAAAGCAAGTATATGGCCCCCTGTGATTGCTTCGGCCGAGTGTAGTGATATTTTGTCCATTGGGGGGCAAAGTTATAGGGGGGAGTCCCAAAATGTGTGTTTTCTCCTCATAGACTTAATGGAAAAATAATTGCTCACGCTTCCAGCCCAAACCGCTGGATGGATTTTCAATAAATTTGTGACAGGAGTGATGGATTGGTCCCGAAAGCGTGCTTTTGTAAATTAGGTGTAAACCCGGCCAGTAGTTTTTTTTTTTTTAAATGGCCAAAAAGTGCGTAAATTAGTGATATTTGGGTTCGGTCTGCGGACTCACTTGCCTATTAGTTCCACCGCTGCCCACTAATTGGATGGTGAAAAATGTGAGCTGCGTCATATAGTTTGAAACTGTCGCCATGTTGGATTCACGGACAGCCGTTGTTGTCCATGGACATCGCAGAAAAACTTGTTAAAAAATACAACATTGTATTTGTCAAACTAATGAAACAATCTCTGGGGATGAGAGGGGTGATAAAGATGGAATGGAATATGGCCATAAAAAGACAAAAATGGCTGGTTTTCCACCTTCGAAGTTTGAAAACAATTCAGGGCAGCCCTGTAATGTTCGCAAACATCTCAGATGTTAAGGGGCATCCATGCATATTTTTGCCTTACTAGGTTGGTGAAAAGCAGTTTTTGGATGTCTTAAAACTTTTATGCCACTGAATGAGACTGCATGACATTTTGTGATATCATTCTAGATCTGACTTTGAATGCTTCTACAATGGTTGGTGCTGAACAAAATTAGAGGGGGGGGTCCCAAAATATCTGAAAGGATAATACATTTGATGCTGTCTTACAAATCTGCACAAAAATTGCACAAAATGTAAGACCTAGATTTGAATGTTTTTTCAAAGTTTGGTGGGATTTTGTGAAGAGGGGGCACAATTAGAGGAGGGGTATGAAAATGTTTAGATGGCTTATAACTTTGTTGCCATTTGACAAAGGTATACAAAAGATTTTTGAAAGATTATAGACCCAACATTGAATGTTTGTGCAAGGTCTAAATGGATTTTGTCAAGTTATATGTCTATTTTATGTACGTCCATTTTGACACTTTTTTTATTGATTTAGTTGATTTTTATTTATCAAATATTTCAATTTCATTTCACAGAAAAACATGTGTTTTTAACAAAATAATATTCATTAATATACAAAATGACTGGAGAAACAAACTGTGTGAAAAAAAGAAATTAAATATTGAATAAAATAAAGCACATCTATGTGACATCATCTAAACAGAGAGACTTTAAGAAGTTCATTACGTATACCCTTAATGACATTTTGTTGGCTGAAAAAATCATAGCCCAAAAGATTTCAACATCAAGTGGTTGACGGCTAACAAAATGTTTGTACAGATGGAAATGCCTCTGATTTTTCAAATTGGGACATTCAGCCACTAAGAGTTTCAATGTTTCAACTTGTCTGATTTGCTGTTTATGATTCTTCAACGATCCAAAACCCGATACGTAGACCACAACTTCAGTCTTATTCGCTGCCATGCATTTCTTAGTTCAGTGATCCGACACTTAACCAAGTAACCTTCAACAGAGCAAAGAGGTTTAATGGCGAAAGTGTTTTCCTTTATAACCGATACACACCTGTCGTGTTTTGATCCAATCAAACAACAATAGCTTTCTCTTTTCTCTGGTTGGGGTATCTATCAAGAGTTCATTAGCTATATTAGACTCAAGTAACAGCCTTTTTCCAGTTTTGAATGAATTTGTGGTTCAATTAATTACCGTAGCAGGGCAAAACAGATAGAAGATGATTGTCGTGCAAAGACATTAAACACTTTCTGTAAAGCAGACATAATTTCCATAGGTACAAACAGCGCAATATAGTAATCCCCAGTTCATGCCACACAATAGCCATTGGAATTGTTTTAGGAAGACAAAGTACTTAATTCCAATATTTACCCTCCAACTTCACTAAAAAGTGTTCAGACAAAATCAGTTTGGTGGCAGTTCCATAAAGGACCTGAGCAGATGCTTTTTGGATAAAGAATGTAATCAAAGCTTCCCATATCTTGCATGTAAAATTATAGCCTGTGAGGTCGCAACACACATTTTCAAGACTATAGAGGCTATATATGATGCATCAGAAGAAACTGCTTCTAACAGTGTGGCAGTTAGCAACCAAGTTATTTTTTTTCTTGCCTATGGTACCTGGACACACCATGACCTTAGTCTTATCGAAAATTGTTGTCCAACAGATTCTGTTTCGCATAATTTCAGAGGGCATCTAACATTCTTTGCAGGCCTTTGGGCAACTTGGACATCAGGACTGAATTGTCTGCATAGAATAGACATGGGACTGATTTAAATCCCAACTTGGGTGCATCTGTTAGAATGTGTAATGTATTTTATGAAATCAGAAATAAAAAGTTAAAGAGGGCTGAAGCTAGGATGCATCCCTGCTTCAGCCCTCTAAAAGTGGTTATGGAGTCTAATAGAATGCCATCCAAAGTGAGTCGGACTTGAATAGAAGTATATGTGTGTAATAACATGATTAATGTTAATAAAGTTGGAGGGCAGCTAGCTACGTCCAACTTAATGCGTAAAGGTTGTCTCAAAATGGGGTCAAATGCTGCACGGAAGTCTACAAAACCAAAGTAAAGAGGCTTACGTTGAATCGCACATTGGGCTTTGATGGCCGAATGATCATTAGATTCACGTTCCCATGGCAGCCACTAATCTAGTTTGGTAAGGGTCACAATTTAATGTTTGTAATGTTCATTTATTGAACTCCTCGAGGATAAATCGTGCAAAGATCTTACTTGGTGCATCTAACAATGTAATCGGTCGATAGTTCACTGGCGCAGTTCTATCTCTTTTCTTGTATATTGGGATTATAATTGATTTAAACTTTGATTTTGGTAAGACATTAGTTCGATTTATATGTTGAAAAACTTCATGTAATATCTGTCCATTCCATGGGATGTTCTTTAAACATGAAGTTACCTGTTGAGGGAACTTAAGGCAGCCACGGGGTACAGCAACCCCGCATATGAGTCACCTACATATAGTAGTGACGAAAATCAAGGGAAGGATAAGGACAAGAATCTCACCTCTGCAGTCCCAAGGGGCAAGGGGAGGCGCGATGACGAAAGGAAGGATCAGGAACAGACAAGTGCATCTCTCGACAAGGAGAGAGAAGGGAAGAAATGGAAAGGGAGCGAAGACAAAACTGATGAGATATTATTCGCAAAAGACAAATGGATGGGAGGACAAATCTTATTGAAACTCGATGGGAAAGGCAGTGAAGACGTGAGACCAAAGGAGAGATTAGATGAGGCACAGAGAAAGGAGAAAGAGAAGGCATTAAGAGACAAAAGGATAAGAAGAAAAGGCAGACTAAGGCGAGAACTACTATATCGCGAAGAGCAAGAAAAACAGCTTGATCGCAATCCATGGGCAGCCTATGATCAAGACAGACAGAAACAGCAAAGGTTAGAAGAAGAGCAAAGGGTACGTGAAAAAAGGATAAGGAGACGAAGAGATGAGGAAATTCTAAGGGCAGATGAACATAGAAATGAAAAGAGAAAGGAAGATGATAGTGTCAAAGAAGAGGCGAGAAAGCGCAAAGAAATTAATGACGATATCGAATGTAAGTGAAGACAGAGAGCACGCGATCTCAAATATTTGGAGAGGGAAGTTAAAAAACCCAATCCAGTTGTAGACTGGGAAGACATTGAAGAATTCTATCCTGAGTACGATTCAGTACCAGGCACTACTAGGGCAAATATTGAAGATGACTTCAACACCAGAAGCATCGGGGAAACGATGGATGGAATATATGATGAAATGGGGTTAGAACAAAATCCCCAAGGAGAGGGGGAGGACGAGCGCTTAGAAAGCACTCAGCTGTATGACACTGAGGATGTCACCCGAAGTAGTGGGAATAGGAAACTGTCTCTGGATAGATTAGAAATCAGTAGAAACAATGAATACACAAGAAGTTGCGTGAATTGGGGACAAACAATGTCTGAGTCTGAAAGGGAGGAGCGCAAGGAAAACGAGGAAGGGAGACAGAGCGAAAGACGACTCCCAAGGGAAAGAAGGATACGATGGTCAGACACTAACGAGTCTGCACCAAGGGCATACGGGTCAGTTACACAGTCTGACCGACATGAAGGAGTACCTCATGGTCAGAGGGGGGTGTCTTCACCGCCCTATGTAGGCAGACTAAGGACATTGCCAGGTAGACGGCGATGCTGGAATATTACCCCTGCAACAGACAGGAGAACTATGAGAGAAGAGAAAGAGGGCTGTACATTCCAATTTCCACTACTAGAGAAGGGCGGAGTAAGACCACAATATATTCCATGGCCACACATGGATCGAGAAAACTTGAAAAACAAGCTTCCAATGCTGACATCGGGAGCCGGAAAATGGATACATGAGTTAGAAAAAATGACAGGAGGAAACACGCTAGCTATAGGAGACATAAAAGGTCTCCTGATCGCCATACTTGGTGAGAGAGCAGACGATGTGTGGACACAGGCAGGGTACCCTGGTGTAACCACAATTAACACTGCGCATGACGGAACGCCATTTATTAATTGTAGAGCAGCAGTATGGAAAGTGCTACGAGTGCTTTACCCGGATACTTCCGACATGGGAGCTATAATGACTCGAAAAATGAAGGATTCTGAGGATCTGTTAATTTATATACAGAATTTCCAAGATGAGTGGGTGCTCAAGACGCATGAATCTTGGACTAAATCAATACCTGTGTTTTACCATATATTGTGCAAAGGGTTGCCAGAACCAGTGGAGAAACAACACAAGAAATTGGTAAGGGTTGAGGCTAAGCCTTGGGCTGAAATACAATTGACTACTGCACATTATTGTATTGTATTCAATTTGAATTGTAGACTGTTGCAAGAAAAGAATCGCAAAAAGGAGGCAACTCGAAAGGGTGAGGAAGCAAAGTTGGTGCAAAAGAAATTATCAGGTGGCTAGTCCACAACAGAATAACCAGGGTAACACAGGGTTTTACCCACGGGGAAGAGGATTTATGAGAAGAGGATGGCAGAGCAATCAGGGAGGTTTGCAAAATAATCAAGGGGGCTTTCAAAACATGCAAAATTGTAACCCGGATATGTCAACTGGGCAAATAGTCCGACCAACGCCAGTATGTTGGCTGTGTGGAATGACAGGGCATTTGGCACGCACATGCAGAAGTCAAGGCATGATGCAGAACGCCCAAGGAATGGAAGCAGGCACAGCAAATCCACCTGCAATTTTACAACAGAACGTTGCACAGAATCACACGGTGCAACAACAAGGGCCAGGAGCACAACAAGGAGTGCAACTTCAGAGCATGGGCAGTTTTCTACAAAGACAAACCCAACAGGCGCCGTTGCAAGTGTCACACACAACGAGCACAGGGCAGACCCAGAACCTGGAAAGGGGAAGTAACACTGGGAATGGGGAAAATCCACAAGTGCACAGTGGGCCAAACCTATATATGAACTAGGACAGCTCACTGGGAACCCTGATGTGCTCTATCCTATCAGTGACACCAGACCCTCATAGGGAACCTAGGTTGGATGTCGTTATAGGGGGTAAAAAATCTTTCTTCCTAGTGGACATGGGTGCAACGCACTTGTGTATACGTGAAGGCAAGTTTTCCTTGTCTGGTGAGGCCATAGATACTCAGTGTTTTACAGGAGCTCACAGTAGAGTTCCCTTTACAGACGCACTCCCAGTCTCCATAGGAGAGTGCGAAATGAATGTACCTTTATTGTATTCACATCAGACCGCAGTAAACATTTTGGGTCGAGACTTAATGACAAAGTTGAACATGACAATTTCGTTCACGGAGAAGGTCGTAGTATGCTCCATTCCAGGAATGCACTATTCAAATGTATGCAAAATTATTCGAGCATACTCAGGACACATAACCATGAGGGCCATTGGAGCCAGAAGTTTTCACATATGGCATGTGTGTGCTTATGGCGGGATTGCCAGGCCTTACAGACAGAACCATGAGAACCCCTGATAAGTTTTTATTCAGACCTAGAATACCTATGCATGAGGAGGAGGGACAAGTATTTCCCTTGATGAGACACGCAGCTGCAGTGTGAGGGAAAGTAGTATAGGTTGATGGTTACGATGATGAAGGTAGACAATGGTGCGCGATGATCGCCATCGAAGAAGGATATCGAGTGACTGACGTCACAGATGACGATTTGTTTGAAGAAAAAGCAGACAAGGAAGAAACAATGGTGGAAGTAGTATCACCTTTTGGGTAAGGATGATTAAAAGAGAAGTACTGCAGAGAATGTTGTTGGTACTAAAACGTCCTGAATATTTTGATGATGACATAGCTAAAGTGCCTGTCTCAGTGTGGACTACAGAACCCTATGACGTAGGCCTCTTGAAGGGGGGTGGGAGAAGTAAGGATTAAACTGAAGCCAGGAGCAATTTTACCAAGAGCCCGACAATATCCCATGTCCAGAGAGGCAGATGAAGGGATTTCTAAGACAATTTCTGCCATGATGGACCAGGCCATCTTAGTGACGTCGGAGTCACCATGTAATACGTCAGTGTATCCTGTCAAAAAATCAAAGGGAGGGTCTTGGCGTGTAATTCAGGATTTACGACCAATAAATGATATTGCTGAAGCCGAGTTCCCTTTAGTCCCTAACCCGGCTACAATTCTATGTAATATACCCATTGAGGCAAAATATTTCACAGTGATTGACTTGAAAAAGGCCTTTTTCTCAATCCCGTTGCACCGTGACTCACAAGATCTGACGTCATTCACGTTCAGACAAATGCGTCTGAAAAGCACGAGGCTACCACAGGGATACTGTGAGTCTCCGTCTATTTTTAACTGAGTCCTGCAGATGGACTTAAGCAATATTGCATTAGAAAGTATTGTCTTGCAGTATGTGGATGATATCCTAATCTGCACCACCACAGAAGAGCACTGCAGGCACGATTCTGTTCAGCTACTGACTACACTGGCTGAGAAAGGTTATAAGGTTGACAAGGAAAAGTTACAATATTGTCAACAGGAAGTGCTGTACATAGGCCAGCTAATCTCACATGAAGGCAAGAAAGTGACCCCAGAAAGGGCTGAAGCCATATTAAACATGGCTAAGCCACACACAATAAAGCAAATGCAGAGCTTTCTAGGCCTGTGCAACTCTGTTAGGGCATTTGTTTTCGATTACAGCTCGTATACTAAGCGTTTACTTCAGGCCCTAAAGAAGGCCCAAGTGACAAAAGAAAAGATTGAATGGTCTGAGACAATGGAGAAAGGGTTTGCTGAACTCAAGAGAGCGATTTGTACAGCTCCAGTTCTCGGTATTCCCAATTATGCAGAGGAATTTTACCTGTTTTCACACACAGATGGCAGCGTTATGACGGCAGTGCTTGCTCAAAAAACCTTGTTGGGGTACAAGCCCCTCACATATTACAGTGGGAATTTGGACCCAGTAATGAGAGGCCACTTCCCATGCGAAAAAGGTTTATCTGCCACAGCGTTCGCCATAGAGATGGCAACAACAATTGTAATGGGATGCTCCAAGACGTTATACGTCGAGCACTCATTATTTTCCAGTTTAGAGAAACCAAAGGGCACATTGACATCTCAGAGAGCTTTTGCTTATAAAGTGATCATATCAAACCCATCGATTAAAATAGTCTGATGTAAGATAGCGAACCCAACTATGTTTATAGCAGAGCAGGTCACTGAAGGAGAGTCGATACATGACTGCACGAATTATGAAGAATTCTATGATGAAATTCCCAGGGTGAAAGAAAATGCCTAGGTTAGAGGAGAGATCGTCTTTATTGATGGGTCTTCGAGAATCGAACAATGTGATGGGCAAAGATACACAAGCGTCGCTGTGATAAAGCACACAGCGAATGGAGAGTTTCAAGTGCTTCTTAGTGCTCGAATACCATCTCATTATTCAGCACAGGCTACAGAATTATTGGCATTGATACTCACCATTGAGAATCACGCACTCTGCCTATGTGATGTCAATGGTGCATGCAGGCTTATCACACTGGAAAAGGAGGGGCTACCTCCGAGCGGACCGCACGCCAGTGCAGCACGCAGCCTTATTGGACAGGCTGATTAAGGCACCACAGCTCCCAGTCGGCATAGCGGTTGTGAAATGTGCCGCCCACACGAAAGGGACAGATTTTGTCTCACGCGGACATCACGCAGCAGACACGGAAGCCAAGCGTATGGCATCCAAAATTGAGACGATTATGGAAGTGGAAGTTGTGTGCACCCATGAAAGAATAATGGTTGCACGAACCACACCTGAAAGTTACAACGATTTTGGGCAAACGCATCTAATGGAACTCCAAGGTGAGGCACCGCAGGATGATAAAAACCTGTGGAAATGTTGAAGTTGTTCTTTAAAACCCCTCTGACAGCTTGTGGCGACAAGACAGCACTGCTAAACCAGTAATGCCTGTAGCCCTATTAAAAATAGCGCTGTAGCAACTACATTACCCGGCGCATATGTGTCATACACTCACCCTCACCCCTCAGTTTTCCTAGTGTTCCCCCTGCCCGTCTCACACCTCCACCCCATCCCGTCCTCTTGCCCGGTTCCGGGACTCACTTGTGCTTTCCCTGAGTTCCCATGTGCCACCGTGCATGGTTCGACATGCTGCCTACTCGCGGAGACGCCCGTTCCATTGGCGTGTTCCTTGGCGATTGTGAGACCAGCTCCTTCCGAGTCACATGACCAGCATCTTCTGCTCACGTGTTTCTAAGTTACGCTCACGTGATGCGGTTACGACTCATGTGACCGGAAGGTAATAGGCAGCGCCGGTATTTAAACAGCCGCATCGCAACACTTCGGTGCTTCACAGCTGTTTATTTGGACACCTGTTTGGCGCTACACTTATTCCTTCAGATTACTTGGACACTGACCTCGGATTACTCTGCGGACTGCTATTGGATTTCCCCTGGCTTCTGGTTCTTGCTTCATTGGATTCCTTGTTACGATTCACGGACTGTATTCTGGACATTCTACTTCCTGAATCCTTTGGTACTACGTTCTGCTCAGCTTCTTTGTCCGAATTCTGACAGCAGGTGGGCCCGGCACACGCAGCTCAGTGACATCTACTGCCCTGCAAAAGGAAACAGCCTTGCTGGGTGCCGGAACCTCCTCTATAGGTACAGCAGATACTCCACGGCCACTTATTGGTAAGACCGTTCCATTTCCTTGTTGTCTGGTTTGTTATTGCTGTCTTAGGCTTGTTACTTAACCGGTGCTTTCTTTACAGTGGTTCGGGGTTCCCAGAGGTCCACGGTTCTGGAAGAACAACTCCCACCTGTGGCCTCAAAGGTTGTACAGAGAGTGATTTAGATTCTCTCTGTGCGGCACTTGTGGACAGAGGACTCTTCTGACTACACGACAATCAAGACACAACAATATGACAAAAGAGAATCTAGCAGCAACGCTCGCAGAAGACTGGTTCATACCGAATTTAGCTGAGCATGTTGCATTCTTTATGATGAATTGCATAATCTGCCAGCAATTCGCCGCTGGGCACACATTAAAAATAATGAGTGGAGTCATCCCCAGGCCAAATGGGCCTTTTCAGCACTTGCATGTCGATTACATCGACATGATTCAATACTGCAATGGGTACAGATACTTAATTGTTGTGGGTTGTCCATTCTCTAGAAGGATAGAAGCAGGTCCATGTACACACCCAAACTCTACCTGTGTGGCCACATTTTTAGTGAGGGAAGTATTCCCCAGGTGGGGTGTGTGTGAAGTCATGAGATCAGATAATGGGGCTAACTTTGTAAATGCAGTCTATGAGCAGATTAGCTTGCTGCTTGGTATAAAGCACAAGTTCTCATCGGCGTATAATCCAGAAGATAATGGGGTCTGTGAGAGGCTCAACGGCTTGTTAAAGGAAAGGATAGCCAAGTTGAAGCCATATCTAAAAAAGGGATGGCTGCACTGCCTTCCACTGGCACTGTATACTCTTCAGAACCAACCTGGCTCCGACCATCATTTTACGCCACACGAGATAGCCACAGGAAGAAGAATGAGAACTCTCCTCACACCCCGAGATAGAGCTAGATGTGATGCCCAATTGACAGGAGAGGTTTTAGGGTCTGAAATGCAAAACTATCTGAACTGTATGACATCTTGCCTTACTATAATTTCAGACCAGCTGCAGCGACGATGAAAAGGGTGCAGGGCAGCACAGAACCCAGAAGGAGACACTACACCAGACTCAGCTCAGTGTCTACGTGCTCCACTTGTCTTCCCTGGAGATGCCGTCTTGGTGAGAAACCATACAAGGAAAAAGTGGGACGAGCCAAGATTCAACAAACCATTCACAGTTGAAGACGTTACTCCATCCGCAGTCAAGCTGCAAGGAAGAAGAGCTTGGATCTTCCTGGGTGATATCAAGCCATACATTGGAGGAACCACTCTGCCTGCACCCCCACCGCGAAGAGACTACAGACAACGGGGAAGAACCACAGCACGTGCAGACGAGATCCATGACGAGGAAGAAGGATGCATGACCAGCAGAGTAAAGACAAAGAACTTTTTGCAAGTTGTGGCTTAACTTGGACACTCGGACACTTCCTCTAAGCAAAAAAGGGGAAAATGACATAAAAACGGACACTCTGTGCATCCTAGTTGCAGGGTGAAGAAGAAAATTGCGCGTATAAGCTACAACATGTTTTTTTGATTTGAACTTTTGAACTAAGGCACTCTTAAGCCGTAATGAGAAAAAGACTATGACAAAGTTTGACCAAGGATGTTTACATTGAAAACAGATACAGTATCCCGATTCATCCAAAACCAAGACTTTGTTTGGAAGCACTTATGGTGTCCCAGAGTAGAGACATCACAAAGGACGTGGTCACATATTTCAACCTTGTGCTAAGATCATACCCGTCACTGGTAGCGAGGCTCACCAGTGTCACAGACTTCCTCCAAGATCCTGAAAATGAAAAAATAATAAGACAACTGCTTACTGTCATTGCCAAACAATTCTTCATACTCCCTGAGTACAGTGGGAAAGAAGCAAATGCTCCCAACACAGGCGGAAATAGATGAGCTCATCAATACACTTTTCTTTCGCATAATTCAAAGACTGTCCAACTCTTAGTGGAAGGACGACAGACACTCTCACATTCCTTCGACACCCAGCGAACACTGAACATGTAAGCCATCTTTTAAATAAAGTAATCATTTTGGTCGCACTCCACATGACCGGACAGTGCAGACATTGTTTACATCAAGGAAAGAACATATAATCCTGAATCTCAACAAAGACTGGACAAATGTCCCTATCACCAGAAGACAGTAGATTTGCATAACAGGTCTTCTTTCACCTCATTGAGAACTTTCCAGAGCTAGTGGGAAGACCAACCAATGTTGACGTACTTACATTTCTCGGGTATCCAGTAAAGTGTACTCAGCTAAACATGCTCTTGCATGCCATTGTAGCCCAAATTAAAAATTCCAATCTCCATTGAATCCTGAGGAGATCCTGAGGAGACTTTCCACCGACGGACAGATCAAGTTTATTGGTTATATTTGTTGTCACTTTTCCATATCTCTTCATACTGACCAGTGTCCAACATGTCCTCAGGACTGAAGCAGATCCGAGGAGTGGACTGGGAACTCACGCACTTTGAACATGCACAGTAAAGGTGTTGCATCGAAGTATTATTTTAATCTATTTCTCCCATAGTTTAGCAAAGGAACTGTATCCTGTATTAAGAGACAATCGTCACTCGCAAGAGGGGGACACTTGTGAAGCACCTGACATTTTTGACACAGAACTTGAAGAACGATATTGGGTGGGGGAACAATAACATTGACATTTGGCAAATGATCGAGATGTGGGCCCAGAGCAGTAAACTGGTCCTCCCACAAGCAAAGAGGCATCCCTGCTTCTCTGGAAGAAAATGCTCTTGCCTTACATATCGAACCATAATGTACCTATGCATTGTATTTATCATTATTTGACTGTCATTAACGATCAGAACTGCATGTTTTATTGGTGCACGGATCGTTCCAATTTCAGTGCACCCACCTGATGATACACGCATGAAACCCACAAAAGCACCCAGACCTTATATAGTAATTCCAGTCGCTAGAAAATCTGATGGTAGAGTAAATGAACTCGAAATGAAAATAATTGATTAATAATGATATACACACATTTATGGTAACGAATGAGCAGGAAAGCCGAAGACAGGGTCGGCCTGAAATGAATGAAGACAAAGCACTGACAACTACACGCACACACACACTGAATGCACACAAAACAGGCCTAGTGTCAATGACCGCAGAACCACAAACGGAAGCAGCAGAGAAGATGAGACTGCCTACTGTAAAAACCTTCACAGGAGATAGTGGGAGAAAACAAGAAGAATTAAGAGAAAGACCAATAGAAGCAGTCATATGAGAAGCCCTTAAAAAAACAGAAGTGGTCTCGGAACAACTCTCCACAAGGACACAAATGTTAGTAAACGTACTATTCCCATACATAGCCAGAGGAAGGAAACGACAAGTGGAAATGAAGAACAAAACGACAGAGGCTGTATTACCCAGCACACATATTCCAACACAAGGGGCAAATACCAGGCCTACAATACAGCCATATATCGGACCAGTGTTAGGCTGGTTGGCATGGGCACTTGCATGCAGCAAAGAAAAGATGCAAGAGGACCAGGAAAGAGCTGCCAGACTCTTGTCTACTCAAATGATGCAGATGAGGAAGCCTGCACCATGGAACAGGATACCTGAGAACCCGCCAGCAAGAAAAAACCATACAGAGACATTCAGTGATGTAGTTTTAGCAAACTGCAGGAAAAACTTAAGAATCAAGAGAAGCATGCATGAAGATAATAATTAACTCAACGACTACCTGGACAGCACAGCACATCTAGGAAACAACATTTGGTACCAGCACATGAAAGAAGTTGGAAGTCGAAATTCAGAAGGAGAATGCTTTGTTTGTGCACTTCTACCGTACAGCATGGGGAAATGCAAGATCTTCGTGGCTGTAGAAATAGAGGTCCCGAGAGCACACTGTCTCTCACACATAGCAATGTGCAACACCAGAGGCCAGCTCATGGGAAGTGATGCTTCATTGATATGGGCAACTGAAACAGCTTATCCCGATGAAGATGATTATGTCCAGGGCATTAAGACAAGAAATAGAGCCGATACTAGGAATCACGTGATCAGGTACGAGAAACCTGAAGTTAAAGGAGCAGGAATAAGATGGGAAGTAAACCCGAGACTGAGTATCCAAGGAAATATTCCAGAAGAGGCTCAAATGTGGAAAAACAGAGGCAAAATGTTGGGGAACAGTGCTTTCACCAGACAGATGGGAGCAAGGAGTAGTGATCTGCAGAGCATGGATGGTCCTCGGAGCCTGCAAAGAAGCCATTGAAAACTCACAGAAACTGTGCAAACCACTATGGCCAAAACTTACAAAATTACTGACATGGGTCAAAGACAGAGGACCCTTGCAAATAGTGCCACTAGAAAGCCCAAAATTGTGCTTCAGGAACAAAGGCAGAAGGAAGATGGGAGAGAACCAGAACTGCGGACACATTTTTGAGGCTCCAGGAATGACTCATCGGACTGCAGTAATTATGGATCATTAATGGGCATGTGGATCCAAAGCATACATCAGACTGCAAAAAACTGGGGAGGCATATGCACAATAGTGAATGTCCACATTCCAGCACTAGTGATCTCGAAAAGTGACCTAAATATTGATAGTTTCCTGAAAGCAGATGCCCACCTGAGGAAGATGAGATCTGTGGAACTGATAACTCGAGTGAAGAGAGAAAATTACTTCTGCCAAATCAGAATAAGCATTTCATGCAATCCAATATGAACCCCAGGCTGTTCAGCCTCGCCTCATCAGTGTTGTCAGCAATCATCATGCCAAGATTCCTAGTTGGAGCAAATACTAAATGGTTGCAGATAACCAGGTGGGAGTTACTGCAAACCATCAACACGACAATAAAAGGATTCAATGTGATCAAGGAAGAGTTAAGAGCCATCCGACTGATTACTCTCCAAAACAGATATGTACTTGACATGATCACAGCTATGGATGGAGGACTTTGTGCAAAAATTGGAGAATCATGTTGCACATTTATACCTTCTCACGATGAGGAAAATTGAATTTTAACAGAGGCTATAGGTATGCTGACAAACCTACAGAACCAGATGATCAATGAAACCGACGAAGTTGAGGATGACAGCTGGTTTGGATTGCTGTTTTCATGGGTTCCACAATGGATGGCGGATGTATTCAAGTTCCTAGGAGCGCTGCTAGTGATGATATTACTAGGATTTTGTGTTATCAAGACAATAATCTTGCAATGCCAGAAAAATGCGAAGAAAGCCATAGGGATGAAGATAATGATTGATGTCAAACCAGGATGGAAGCCCAGAGATCTAACTGATGATGAAATAAGAGACTTTGTGAAGGCCAGCGAGCGTGCGCCTGAAGGTACAAAGTTTCTTTATCTCAGGAAACGCAGAAATTATGAAGGAAAATGGATCTATTGCAGCCCAAATGGACAATGTCAGCTAATGACTCCAAAGAGACACTTCTTCACACCATCATGTACAAACCCAGAAGATGAAGAAGAAATGAATACAGAAGAACCCAGTAAGATGAATCCAAAAGATGAAGCGGAAGTGGACGATGAACCGACCAGAGGGGGGAGTGTAGAGGAGGTCCCAAATATGGCCTGCACTCCAGCCACCCATTTTGAAATACCAGGAACATTCACACTGAGATATGTAACGCATGATGAGCAAATAAACCAGCAGAGAGCCACAGTAGGGCTCTGCCCAACGCCTAACAGAAGAAGAATACCTATTGAAGTACCAATAACCAGACAACCATGGACAGTAAGGTATCCTTTGAGAAAACCCTACCAGCAAATGAAACAAAATGAAGATTACTTAAACACTGTCTCGGAAGAAACACAAAAGGCCTTAATTGAAGACGAATGGTGACGACATGAGGGCCCAGACAGACTCACAGATGAAAGAAAACGACAACCAAAAAGATAACACACAGAGACGAAACGCCATGGAATAAGGATATCATAACTTAGAAGGAGAGATGATGTTGAAATATCAAGAAACTTAAGCTGTAAGCAGGATGAAGACATTCAACCAGCTAACGCCTGTGCATATGCTTGTAACCGCAAGAAGCTAAGAAAACAGTGCAGCTTGCTATGCTTAGTAGAAGAATAGAGCGGCAAGTGTCACCTATACATATCTACCTCAACGAAGCACACTGTATAAGTGCGAGTCCACTTTACACAAAAGCGGAATTAACTCAGGTTACTAGGGCTCAAACAGGACAGGATTCGTGTTCCAGCTAAAACGAGAAGAGACGGCTGAATCGAAACTCAGCAGGAGCAGCTTGTGCCTGGGAAGTCGAGGTCAGACCAAGAGAAGAAGCGAACAGTAGATTCACAGAATCGAAAATTAAGAACAAGAACAGCCTATCTCAGGAAGGCCGAGATAAGGAGGCCCAGGCAGGTGGCAAGCCTAATAAGAACTAAATGTGCAAACAGAAGGAAGCCTAAGCAGATTCACGTTGTGCTAGCATGTGACCAGCCAAGGGAGAAGAGGCACAGTTTCACACCTATGCCTGGCTGTCACCCAGACAGAGATATCATAACCTTTTCTGACAAGAAGCTACAGTTTCAAGGCCGACCACAGCGAGCTAATTGACACATAGCCACCAAAGTAATGATTGATGGATGGGAGGCCGGGTGAACCTTTGGGCATCCTGCACCTGGTTGAGCATTCTGCGTGCTGCTAATTAAAGTGGAGATTTATGCATGGGGTGGAAGCCAATCCAATCACAATGGACCAAATAATCTAGGGTCCTATAGATAGTAGAACCAATGGGACGTCATACTTTTAGTGATGTCCACCGTAGTTATTTGTGAAGGAAGGGCTTTGACGCCCACCTAATAGTGTTTATCCAATCCCCACACTTGGTTGCCATATACAGATATAGCACCTATATTTAAGTTACTTTTCTCCAACCAATAGAATTGTATGTTAACTGTTGAGTGTTACACGTCAATGATGACAAATGTTTTGCATAAATGTTACTGTTTGTATGAAGTTATTGGGAGTTGAAGCGAGACGGGCTATCGCATCACTGTTGATTTCAATGTTTCCCCATTTTTTGTA
This sequence comes from Ambystoma mexicanum, assembly GCF_040938575.1. Taxonomy (NCBI): domain Eukaryota; kingdom Metazoa; phylum Chordata; class Amphibia; order Caudata; family Ambystomatidae; genus Ambystoma; species Ambystoma mexicanum. Next base: position 423,507,000 of record NC_090928.1, on the reverse strand, counting down.
CTTGTCATTAAACGGACTCCCCTTTGCCAAACCATTGAGATGTCCTTATTGATTGGTGTTGGAGTAAGAGAACCTTTAAACATGATGTATTGTTCAAATCAAAGCTTAATGCAGGACTGTTTATAAGTGGCCGGTAAAAAAGCACCTCCAGTCTCTCTGAGTAGTAGTGTGGAGTAAGAGAACCTGCACCCCCATCCACCTCAAGGTGCAGCTATCTCTTTTTAAAGTACTGCAGAGCAAACTCTGACTCTATGGGCCGGTCAGGGGTCTCTCCAGTATACAGTCATGAATGTCATTGGCTGGAACAGCCAATGATATTCGCAAAATACCTGTTGCTAGCTTTTTCCCGCACCCATTCTAAAGTAAGACTCTGGCTGCTGCCCTGTTTGCGCACAGATTGTATACTGGCGGGGCCACCCCTCTAGCGCCGTGCCAGTCTCCTATATTGTGTGGTGCAACATAGAGTGCGTGGAGCTACGAGCTCCATGCATCTACAATACAAAAAAGGTGCATAAAAGGGGATGTGCCCCTGTGTTGCAGCCAGGCCCAGTCATCAACATTGCAGAGCGGTCTGAGTCAGACCGTGCTCTGCAATGTTGATGATTCGGATTTGGGCCTCTCAGACTGAGCGGCAGTCATTAATTATTCATGTATTTGTATTATGCTGCTATGCAGCACTGCAAAAAAAAAAGAAATCACAAAAAAAAAGTGTTCAGTGTCAGCACTCTGCAGCAGACTATGGGCGCCCTGTGGAGGAGGGCACCCCCCCCTTCATGTAAGCAGCCGCCACTGGTGAATCACGTGCAACAAACAACACCTGTCCTCGTCTAGCCCGCTAAATTCAGTAAGCGTGGAAAAAAAGAGTTGCATACTGGTACTGAGAGCTCTTCATATTGTGCAGTGAAATGTATTGTAAATGTTCAGAGCGAAAACCAAAACAAAGTATGAACGGACTCAAAAAATATAATTTAAGAAAATAATAATTAATGAAAAATGAAAATCGAGTGTCCTGCCACAATCTAATTAATGGCCTACGGTACACTGGAAAGGTAAACAATAATACCTTCTACTTAATTTGTCATCGTTACCACATAACTCGTAAACCTTATTTTGGGTACATGTAAAAAGCTGAATATGGACGGTTCTACACCTAGAGGTCAGGATGAAAGAACAGGGATAGCTACCAAAGGATAGCTATACTCCCTCCCTAAAGTACGATGAAGATATGAACTAAATTATATGAACCCAATTAAAAACAAAATGATAAAACTGTCTCGAAATGATTAAGCAGGAGAATGCGGATGCAAAACCCCCTAACCTATCATAGTATGGCAAAAAATGCCTTTCAACAAAAAATGTTATCAACCAATACATGATACCACTTAGATCACCTCCAAGTCTCACACTGCATGGTATTTACAATCTTGTTATTGAACAGTGAACTACGGTTCATTGAGACACCCCTGCTGTAATTCAACTCAAATTAAAGAAATGGTGTGCCAATCCATATTCTCATTTAATCCTCGAATATGACTGACAGTTTTAAAAATTAACTTTTTTATATCTTCGAATGTGAGCACATTCCATATAATATTTAACTAACAAAGCTTATATTATTGTATTCTTGATGCAGCTTTGATGCTCAATGAGCCTAGTTTTACATGTTCTGTTAGTTTTCCCAAGTAGTGAAGTCCACATGGACAAGTGATCCTATACACCACATTATTACTGTTACAATTAGCGTGGGCACATAGATGACATTTTTCTTGTAACCGAATATCCACTTCTAAGGCCTTGCTGGAGAAATTGCACATGATACATGACCCGCAGGGAAAATGTCTGATCACTGGATCAATGCCCCACAGTCTGGTCTGTTTAGCAACAGTACAGGTTGTTTGGTTATATCGTTCCTCACAATTATATTTCTGAGGTTCATACTCCTCTTATATGCCAAAATAGGGGGAGGAACGGTTTTGGAAAATACCTTTCTCCAATTCTTCGTAACGATTCATTTGATTTGATATGAAATATTGGTGAAGGTATTCACACACACCAAAGGACCATCATTATTTTTTCCTTTGGGGTCGTGATCAAATAAAGCTTCCATGTTGTTGTTGTAAGCACGCTTCACAGATTGTCTCACTAGTTTGAAAGCATAAACATGATTTGGCAACTTATTAGATAGCTTCCCAGCTTCAACTTCATCTGCCTCCTTTTGTGCTACTCCTATGTTTCAGTCTAAGAAATTGATCAAAAGGTAAACTATCTTTGATATGCCTGGAGTGGTGGTGTTTTACTGTAATGTCTGACCAAAGGTATACTGTCATGGTAATAAATGGAAATATCCCAAAAATGTAACTCTGTGTCAGTGATATTTTTAGTGAATTTGAGGTATTTGTTCTGATCTTCAAGCCAAGCAACGAATGTGTTTGCACTGTCAATAGAGCTTTCCTACAAAATAAAAATATCATTGATGCATCTATGTCTTAGTTTCAAATGTGGTCTGAAAAGATTCTTTTCAAAGTAGATTGTTGTATTCTCAAACATATCTACGTATAGGTTCGCCAGGTTGGATGCCATGGCAGCACTCATGGCTGTACCTTCAATTTGTAAATAGAAATTACTTTGAAATTGATTTTTTTTTTTAGCATATTCTGCCCATCATAATATGAATGAATTGCTCACAGGTTGATCATTCATCCTACATCAGAGGATTTCCTCAGTAATAGATTTCTAAAGGCAAAGAAAATTCTAAATATATACATTTCGTCATGTATCTTTTCTATTTCACAAATAATTCACCAAAAATTCACACAAGTTGTCACAAGAACAATATGACACACCGCTTGGGATGTCTCTATACCGTTGGACAATATCTTTCTATTTTCATCTTCTAGTGCACATAAAATTCCTGTGAATCCTGTATGTGCATCCACCATTTCTAAATAGACAATGTGATTTTTGTTATTTCCCCCAACTCTCAATGCCTGACGAGTTTCGGATAACCAAGTATCCTTCTTCAGAGGCTAATTCATTTCTTGCTTCAAAGTTGTATTGCTAGCTTACAATCTCACACCATCCTATAGTCAGAATTAATTTAATTCTGTTCCTTTAGTACACGACAGTGGTGTCGGATGGGCAGCTCTTCTCAATCTTAGTCTCCTCCTGACCGCGAGATTAGGAAGTGCAAACACGACACCCTGTGACGGTGCTATGAGCAGACGACAAAGCACCAGACCAGAAAGTGTGCCTTTGGTTTCTGCCTTTTATTCGTGTAAGGAGAGCTAATTGGTATCAGGTATATGCATTTAGGATTATGTGTGTGTGTGAAGGGGAGGGGGGTTGGGACCTTGAAGCATCCTAAAACATAGGATGGGTTTGAAGGGTTTGATAAACAAAATAAGGGTGAATACCGTGTCTCGCCATCGGCTATCTCACCCCCACTCTCTGAAGATCCCTCACCCAGGTGCTCCTCCCGCACTACTCCACCCCCAGGCCACAAGCCTAACCTCTATAGATCTATTTTGGAGAATCTAGAAGCCATTTGTCATGTTAATATTAATGCTGAAGTGATCTTGTCTGAATACGAGCTCTTAACAAACAAACTTATCACACATATCTTAGTGCCAAAAAAGAAAAAAAACCAATAGGTACGATTGCAAATGTTTCCAGGCAAAGGGCGTAATTCTCAATTGCATATAATCGAGCTCAGGGTTGGACAAACAGAAACTGCGGGAGCATCAAGCAAATTATAAAATCTGATGCTTATGAAAAAAAGGGAATCCACTCAGGAGAAATGGATTGCCCTTCACGCTGCTCTTAAATCAGGGGACCATTCACTCTTCTGGATGTTGGTCTCGGCAAATGATATGAAGGACCGCCCAACCATTGCTCTGTCACATTAATGAAGATGGTTGGTGGTCGCATTTTGCCAACCTATATCGATACAAAGTGCCATGTGCACTGTCATCCGATCCTGCCAAATTCAGCTCAGACAACTGAAGCCCTGATAGTGTCCATTGAAGAGGTGGTTATAGTGCTTAACTTTCTGAAAAGTGGCAAAGCTGTGGGTCCTGATCTCATTCCCATTGACCTGCTAAAAGACGAGGTGGATATCTGGGCCCCTGTCCTTTGCAGGGTATTTAACGCTATCATGTGCAGGGGCAAATACCAGAGTCCTGGAGGAGGGCAGTGATCTTACCAATCTACAAGAAGGGGGTAGAGACCTTACGGGAAACTATCGCCCAATATTGCTTTTAGATAGCATTGGAAAATTATCCGGGAAGGTCATCCTTAAATACCTACAAGACTGGGACGATAAGGAATTTATTATCCATGATCTTCAGGCATGATTTATAGAAAATACAGGAACCATTGATCAATGTTTTATGCTCTTTTTATTGTTACAAAAATATACAATACTCAAATAAATGTGCCTTTACACGACTTTTGTTGACCTAAAAACTGCATTTGACTCCATTTGCAGAGAAACCCTGTGGCAGATTCTTAATGCACGGAAAGTGCCAGGCGCAATGATCAATATAATACGTTGACTTTATAGTGCTAATAGGGCAAATTAACGTTTCGGGCTAGGAGGCGACCTGACACAACCCTTTGATGTTGAAAAGGGGGTCAGATAGGGTTGCATTTGGCCCCCCTCTTTTTTAACATCTATATACAAGAAATTATACATGCACTAGTGAGGGAGTGCCAGGATTGCCCCAAAATTGATTCCAATACATTTCCAGCCCTATTCTATGCTGACGATGCAGTCCTTACTGCTACACCACCACAGGGTTTGAGCTGGTCATTGTCTGTATTCCTGAAGAAATGTAACAAATTAGACCTTAGCCGGAAACTTGACAAGTAAAAGGGGATGGTTTCTGATCCTAAATCGGTGAAATGGAGAACATTGAAGGTTGAAGTAGAGGGCTAAGTGCTCGAACAGGTTGAATTTTCTGATTATTTGGTACTTAGATTCGAGGAGTTGGTTGGTTGGGAGGCCTAAATTAATAAATTGTCCTCCACACTAGAAAAGGTTGGTGCTGCAATATTGGCGTTCCATGCGAAGTACGGAAGAAGTGCAGTTTCCGTAGCTTTGGATCTATTCCATAAGCAAGCTATCCCTGCAGCCTTATATGGTTCAGAACTGTGGGGATACAGTAACGTCCAGAGGCTCTGCATATATGAACATACATTCCTGAAAAAACACTTGCTGCTCCCAACCAATGCACCTACAGCTCTGGTATATCTGGAGCTGGACGGAACTTCGGCCAGTGACCAGATTCGTGACAGACCCGCTTTTTATTGTGCTGGACTGTGGAAACAGCATGGCCTTGAAGGTTATTGGAATGCAGCACTTCACCTCTTAGCCATGGTGGGTGGCAGGAGCCTAAAATGGGCATCCCATGTCAAGACCCATTTCCAGGATCTTGACAAGATTGATTTGTGGCTGCACCCTACTACTTTAAGGCCCCCTTGATTGAGAATATCAAAAACAGGGTTAAGCAGAGAAGTCATGAATGCCTACTGGTTGATGAATCACATTTAAAGCTGGGTCCTGATTACCTAGATTGGAGGTATCAACCAGGTTTCAAATTATACCTGGATGAGATCTTTCCAGTCTATGTAAAGGCCCTGTTCATGCCTTTTTGATTGTGAATCCTTACGGTTGCCTCCTTCACTCGAAATTGGTTACCGACTAATGTGCCCATTAGGTGAGGATGGTAATGAGACAGTTATGCATTTTCTGTTATTTTGCAGTAGGACTGTTAAGGTGAGGAACATTTATTTGTTGCCAATATTAAGAGAGTAGAGGTTAAACAATGTGCAGGTGCTGTGAGATTCCTGAGAAAGTGCTCAGATATGCATGTTGCTTGAGCAATGGCTCATTATATCCATAGAACCTGGCTACTTAGAATATAATTGTGAGTATACAGCCCAGCCGTCCATTAGATTAGATTATTCATGTTACTTAGTTGAGGCTGCGAGTTGTTGACTCTCCTCACTCTGGTTCCCTCTGTTTTATTCTATCCCCTTTAAAAATAAATAAAAGAAATCCTATTTAATCATGAAAAGCACATGCACTTTGTAGCAAAGATCTACCTTTGGTCTTAGTTGTATTTTATTGAATTCTGTGGACATGTCAGCTTTGTTGTGATGGTATTACTATGTTCAAATTCTTCTTTTCTTTTATCATGAATTCATTATCTTTTCATCTCTGTGTACTTTTATGGTTGACTAACCGAAATAAAGTTTATGATGATGATGGTATTTTGTTGTTAACAAAGTTAGAATAATAACTTTTGCAGTTGGATTTCTCAGAAAACTAAATGAAAATGTGTCATTTATGTTTTCTTCACTGATTTGTTTACTAATTCTGTGGATAATGAATCGATCAAGTTAGCATTTTTTGAGGTTTTCTTTCAGCAATTTCTCCTGTAGTTAAAACTTAAATTCACAATCCTGTAATTTATTCTGGCCAATTCCTGCTGAGGAATTTACATTTCACAGACCACACACTTGGCAGATGTAGAGCAGATGAAGGAGCTTTGAGATGCATGCGGATTAGTTCTTTACCTCAAGGATAACTTGAAATAAAGACCCACTTGATGTGCTTCTTTCAAAAGAACAGAACGATGTCTTCCCCGGTACATGGACACTGCAGAAAGTGGAATCAAAGATGATCAAATGCTAATGATACACTTGCATTTATTTTGCACTGTCAGTGGGGGAGAAGATGAAGGTTTCTTTGTTGAAAGAGATGTACACTGCCACCATTTCACATCTACACATGTTTCTTTGTAGATGAGTCACAGCAGGTATTTGCCCAGAAAAATCAGTGTATCGTTTTTTCATGTCAAATATTTGCATCACACAAGAACTGAACTTTAAAAAAGACCCCCCTCTGCTCTGCAACACTACTCTTGGACTTTCTGGATTGTTGCATTGATTTTCAAGGTAACCTCAGTCCCCCATTGTATTAATTTTCAGACACTAATTCATCATTTTGGGTTACCAGTGCTCTCCCTCTATCCTGGTATGTACGATTTTGCTGTGGCTGTTTCCCCACCGACCCTCTGTACCTAAATACCGCCCTAATAGAGTTAATCAGTCCTCTAGCTCAAACTCTTTGCAAGTCAAACGCTTCTCCAAGCAGAGAATTCTGGGTAGATCTCTCTTCGGCAGGAGCCTCCCTCTGAAATGGCCTTCCTGCCCCTCTCTGTCTTGGACCGTATCTCCTTAAATGCTTCTATGTCTGGTTGCCTGTCTCCCTTATGAGCCTTACTTGGTCCAGGCCCTCGTTTCAACCAGTCTCTACCTTTTGCCCCACCGGCACCTGCCCTCGGGCACCCTTCCCTGACTATCCTACTGAGTCTGGTCCATCCCACTCCCTCACAGTAGTTACCCCTTCCCCCTTTTTTCCCTGAGCACATGACCTCCTGGACCTTCCTTGCACTTGCCCATCCCCCTGACCCCCCCTCTCTCATCCACTTTTCCCTCCCCCCCCTCTCCCTGCACTTCCTGTTATTGTACTTGCATGATCCAAATGTCACATGGCCTAATGGGACCGTTACTGTTATTTTTTCCTCTGCCCCCTCACCCCTTTGTCTTGTGGCACCTGGAAACACTTTCTGATGTAGAGGCGCCATACAAAAGTTCAATAAATAAAATAAAATAAATAAATGTAAACTGCTGAAACACCCCCTTTGTCTGAGGCATGAGAGGTGCAAGGGGAATATGGCATCCCCTTTTCATGACATATTAATTTTCCCATTACGACACAATCTATCTTTCATGGATTGATGTTGTTACACTTTGTGTCCCTTTTACTCTGTAAGAAGTAACAAATCTGTTACTTCCCATGCACCCCCTGAATAGGCTTGTTGTAGTTGATACCGTTTCATATTTTCTGCATAATAAAGTTGCTTGTTAAATTTTGCATCATGATAATGCACTTATGGGGACCATATACGTGGCAGAGTTGTATGTCCTTTTCAAGATGCCACAGCCTTTGTTGTCCATCTCTCTGCTTTCACAAATGGGGGAGGGTGTTTTTTCGTCCTGCATCTTTGCGGGCTTTCCTCAGGATGACACGTGTATATGTGTAAGAAGGAAATGAGGAGGAGGCCTGTCTGCTCCTCATTCACATTCCTGAAGGAGTATGGCTGTGCCTTACCAGTTTCTGTACAGTGAAGCTAACCACAAGTCTGATTTCTGGGTATAAGGAGGGGAGCTTGAACCTGGGGGGGGGGGGGGTCGTCAAAAGTATTTCCCACTTGCATGGACCCAATTTCACCGAATACCATTTCTGCATAAAACTTTTTGAGGCATTTGACTATAAAAATGTAAATGGGGTTTGCGATATGTGTATAGAAAGGAGGGGGATAAGGGGGTGGGGGGGTAAGAGGGTGGTGCAGGGCTGTTTCCCCTACACTTTTGTGGTAAAAAGCAGTAAGAAAATGTGGGGAAAAGGGATTTGGTGACATCGAATGTGAGTCAGTCTGATACATTTTGGACGTCAGTCTTCTGCTCTACAGGGGAGACCTTTGCAACGTGCCTCCTTCCTGTTGAATGATGGGCATAACCAGTGAGCTGTCCTGCTTGACCTGCACCACCATTCCTGGGCCACAGGAGCTATGTCTTGCCTGGGAATTTTAATGGGTATCCTCAGTGCCTTGCTTTGATGCTGGAACTCTGCTGTGTTGACCTTCACAAGAAATAAAACATGCCAGTAACCCAAAGTCCAAGTACCGAGCTGCAGAGGGCTTGTTAACCCTGCCCAAGGTCTTTTCAAGTAGTGCATCCATCCAGACATCTTTGAAGGTCTCGCCTCTGTTTTGGGACCAATCGAATAAACCTCTATTTGAGCTCTCTAGAGGGACCAGGGGACAACCGTTGGTGGACGCCCACAAAAACGTGACCTAAGTACATAGAATGCCCCCAACAACAGTGAGACAAGTCTCCGCCAGCTATTTCCTATGGGGTTATTTCTACCCGTGAGGGGCCCACAGAGGCTGAGATTCCATATATGTCTTGCACCATTCATTCTTCCATAGGGTTTGCACTGCACGCAAAGGCCTTCTTACTTTAGTGTTTTGCAGGGTTGTCTCACATAGGTGGAGGCCGGACCAGTACATCTAGGCTAAGTCTTTTGGGGCCCTATGGGTGGTAGCTGCTTCCCACATCTTGGCATACCTAGTTCTATTAAGACAACTTATGCGACCTTGGAAAGTTATGGATGAATGTTTTGGAATCTAATTATAACCACTGAGATTGCTCTGGACAGTTACCCAAACCATTGTGTTGTAGGGTACTGTACCATTGCAAAATGAGATAAACCAATTGCATGTCAGACTCAGCCCCACCACAAAAGTGACCGCCCATCCTGAACTTCTGGGCCACATCCCTTTGGCAAGAGACAAAAAGCACCCCCAAACATTTAGTGGCATCATTGGACTTCACCGATGAGGTTTAGTTTGGGATTTTAAGCACTGCAGGCTTGGGATTCATGTCTCTGCATCCCTATCCTATCTAGGAGTACATAACCAATTTTCAGTCAGCTGTCCCATTACAGGAGGTTGCAAACCATATGAAAATTAGGCTTGTCCCCACTGCCCCCCAAAAAAGGATAGGACCGGACTTCTTTTATTTATTTGTTTCTATAGTGCCGAAAGTCCGCAGGCATCGGGGAGCTTACATTGACAGGATGGAACAAACAAAATGACAGAAAAGGGGCATCTAGGCCCTATAGTTTGAGCGTGAAGATCCGGGGAACTATTTTAGCAGAAGAGGTATGTCTTTAGTGTTTTCCTGAAGCAAATCCAATCAGAAATCCCTCTGATGGACAGCGGAAGGGAATTCCAGAATGCTGGAGCCCTAGTCTGAAATGATCTACCTAGCCCTCTGGATCTTTTAGTTCTAATTCCTTGTAACAGGTTGAAATCTGAGGATCACAGAGCTCTAGCTGGTCTGCAAGGTATGATACTGTGTTTTAAATACTTAGAGGCATTTCCGTATAGAGAACAGTGTATTAGTGATCCCCTTTTGAAATGCATACATTGTTGTTCCGGTAACCAGTGTAAATCTCTCCTAGTATCAGTGATGTGGGAACTCGTAGGAATGGTCATGGCGATGGGGATGGCGTCATTTTGAATCACCTGGCATGTCTGAATGTTGGACTTAGTTGCTCCACATAGTAAGATGTTGCAGTAATCTAATCTTGATAGAATCATGGCACGAGCAATTGTTACCGCGTTTTTGTTGTTGGTATAGGGGCATAAGGCACGCAGAAGCCTCAGGTGGTAGTTTCATGTTCTACGGAGATTTTGGACATGAGTGTCTGAGTTCAGTGATGTCTCCAGATAGACACCCAGGGTTTTCACTTTCGCTTGTGTTTTGATCTTGTTACCTTGGAGCACGAAATGTGAATATGCCAGTCTAGTTTGGCCCTCGCCTGTAGGGAGCTGAATATGAGAAGCTCAGTTCTATGGCCGTTAAAGCAGAGCAAGTTTAAGGATATTCAATTTTCAATTGCCTTGTAGATGTTTTCTAGGGTTACAGAGTCTTGTTGGTAATCCCCACTTAGCTTGATGACCAATTGTGCATCATCGGCATAGTTTGTAAAGAAGACTCCTAATGTCTCCATTAATACGCACAGGGCTTGCATGTAGAGATTGACAAGCAGAGGTGATATTGATGCACCTTGTAGGACTTCATATATTATTTGAGAGGCTGGGAGGTGGCTGCACCCTATTGTACCTTTGAAACTCGATTTGTCAAGAATGATTAGATCCAATGAACTGCCATCTCTGAACAGTTCTCTTGTTGATGTAGGTACTCTGATAGTCACTCGTGATCAACGAGATCGAATGCCGCCGATAGATCCAATAGGATCAACTTCTAAGTAACATCTGATCTACACAAAACCACAAGCAATCCCAGACAAGTCTGAGTCTCATTGGTCATTATCAATGTAGCTTTGGGCTCTAAACCAGCATGAATCTACATAAACTTCACCGTTATCACTCATGAAATACCTTACCACAGGTTTCACATTTAAGAGATCACGGATTATGCTCAACCTTCCTTCTCAATATGCCAATGGTAACTAAAACTATGGCCACTGAATACAAGCAGCCATGCCCTCACTGCAGCTGTATGGCCAGTGGGTGGAATGTGCTGCTAGAAGGTGGTGCTTAAAAGCATCATGCAGGAGATTTGCTCTTATAAGGGGTTTCACTATGGAAAAAACAAAATTAGATAATACCTATATTTCTCTAGTTTATATTTGTGCTCCCTTTGTAGTCTTCCTTAATTGGTCTTATTAATTATAAATAAATCCGGATTTCAAGTTACACACTCTCCATCATAAGAATGTGGTTCCAAAATGTTTAGACCACAAATCAAATGTTTCCTGAATGGTCCCTGAATTATTCTACTTGTTACCTCACCAACTTGCCAACACGTGTTTCAACCTTTTGGTCTCTTTGTGGCAAGATTTGATCAATCGTAGGTTAGTGAACACCTTAAGCAGTTTATACATTGTAATGATATGAACTTCATAAAGTGGCACACCATAGTTACTTTACATGAAATTAAAATACTAGTTATAATGTAAAAGATGCCATCACGTTGTTGAACAGAGAATTGTTTCAAAATAAAAATAAAATGTTTTTATAATGAACAAAATGAATAGAAATTAGTATTCGTATTGTGATGCACACTGTTACCCACATCATAATATTGTTAAAATGCTACATTACCTACTCAGATTCATGATGCTAGAGATTCCATATTGATCTGTTTGAACTTTAATACATTAAGAACTTTCTCACATTAAGGCATTCCTCTACTACCTTTTGTTGAGGGTGACTGCACCACCTGTAACTACTTCTAAGTGTATCTTCTTGTCAAGTTTATTGTGCCATTACTTTCCCATCTGAATTTATTGGGAGGTATACTAACCTCCCGCAATGGAGTTAACACATTTTTCTGGGGTCCCAATGATATTCCTTCTTAACTGAGCTCAATGTACTGTGCAATGTTCCTCAATTGCCTTTACTGATGTACACCAGAGATATGGTTGGACTGCATTTGACTGTTTCCATATCAGATCCACTAATTATATATGAAAATAATTCTGATTTCCTGCAGGGCTTTGTTGAACTCTTATTATTCTCGATGTGGTCTTCGTTCATCTGCTATCTCTAAAGTGGGATTAAGGATAAACCTTTGTAAAGACTGGAGGGGATATCTGTACTTCTGCCCTCTATATGGTAGGGTAAAGGCGCAGAACACCCCAGCATGGATTTCAATTTGGTAAAACATTGCCAGCAGCCAGGCTTAAGCTTTCAGGAGGTGATGCAGGCAGGCTCTTAAGTACAGTGAATCCCAAAAGCCCCCACAAAGGAATGTCCACGCACTATGTTAGGTGATAACACAGCTTCTTTATATAAAATAAGCCCCCTACCTGTACCACAAATATATTAATTTAAATAATAACACTTTCTACTTGGAATACTTATTCAAAGAATGGCAAATATATACAATCTATGTGGTACCACACAATACTTAATTCCAGTAATAGATGCACTAACTGCAGACAGTTTTAAATAGGCAGGTGGTTTCTTAAGAGAGGTGTAACATCATAGAATAGGGAAGAAACGCAGGTTAGTGGTGAACAGTGACTGAATACTTTATTTTGGCTAGATAGATAATTCTGAGTGAGGCTCTCCCCACCTGGGCAACCTGAAAGGGAAAAGTTAGGGAGTAATTTATCTTGTCTTTTACAGTCCAGTCCAATCATGCTCAATGACATTGTGCTTCCTTTAACAGGTTCTACAACTCCAAAGTACCTGAGAAGCCACAGGAGAACAGGATCCAAGGTGACTCTGGGACCCCTGGACGACTCCTGAGGCTAGAAGATGCTCTTCCTCGTCACAGTACCTTTGGTGCCTTGGCAGGTGAAGTGGCAGAGTTTCTCAGTTTCACGCAATGATTCCCTCAGAGGATTTACTCTCTTCGGAAGAAGGAGCCACTAGGATGCTGAGTCCAAGAATAAAAGGCAACCAAAGTCTTTCTGAAGTGCAGCAGTTTTACTCTTCACGTTGCTCTCCTTTGGTCAATGATTTCTCCAACTGTAGAAGTCATGTGAAGATGAAACTTGCTGTGGGCTCCTTAAAGGCTTTGTGAATGAAAGTAAGATCCCTGGGACCCTTGATGACTTATAGCAGTGACGGGTGCATAGGTCACTTTTGGTGTCGGGTTTCGGATTTACACGGTTATCCGACATTTGGTTCTTTGGTGCTGCAGCCACAGCACAGACCGTTGAACAGTTTCTGGTGATTTTGACTCGAACACTGGAGTGGACCTTGGACCCTCAACAAGTCTCGACCCTCGGGACGTCTTTGTTAGCTTCTGGAGGTGGGAAACCCACCGGCAGACCTTCCTCTGCACCCAATGACTATGGGCTCTCTCCTGCGGGAAAAAGTGATAAGTGATGATGGTAAGGATCTCCTTTGAAATATTCTTAGGAGGTTTGGAACTTTCGCAGCTCTGGGTGTACTGCAGCACTATGCCAGGGTACCCCCTCTTCCTGGCGGTAGACAGCAATGACTTCCAGCGGTCACGAAATGCACCTCCGGACGCTGGGCAACACCAATGTACTTTGTTGACTCCAGATGTCCAGGCACTCCTCTTCAGGACTCAGAAAGACCCCTTCTCCGGATGGCAGCACACAGAACTGGCTTCCAGAACACTTCGGATTAATTAATAGTAGCAGGTTTTCACGATGGTCCCTTGTAGCTCATGGAGAGGTCTCCTTCGCAGGTACTCTCTGGATCAATCCTTGGGGGACACAACAGCTTTCTGATTACTTGAAGAAATTGCAGCATCAAGCTTCTCCTTCATCTGGCCTTCAAGAAACAGTTTCTTCTTGCTAAACTTCGACTTCAGCTTCTGAACAAATTGGTAAGTGAGAGGTCCCCAGATATACGCATCTTTTCCCCATTCACTCTGGCTGAGCCAGGCTCAGTCAGCCAATAACACAGAAGGGCGTTCATGCAGGCAGGCAGCCTATTGGGCTCACAGGCATTCAGGCCATTCACTCCACCCAGACACCCATAACAAATAAAGTGGATTGGGGCAAGTACCCAGCCTTTCAACACACTACACTGCATTCATGTCAGTTTCAGTCAGGGCTGCCTCATTCTTTGTGTCACACACATAGAAACCAGACACCCTCAATGGAGAATGTGAGTTGACTCCCAACTCCATTCACACAGGTCCCACCCCTAGGGTGTACCCACAACACACAACATCTGGGAAGGTTCCATTCGGTCTGACCGGAGGCAGCCCAAGAGCCATATGTGGTATTTTCACACAACAACCAGTCAGGGGGAAAGGGAACAACAGAGATACATATGGGGTTTCCACCCAACAGCCATTCAGGAAGAAGGGACAGGGAGTAAGGGCTTCCCAGGACTTTGGGAAACAATGTAAAAGGCAATAGAAACTAAGAGGCCACAGTGATCATCTTGCCTTTGCGTAGGAATCCAGTGATTGCTATGGCAGGGCCTGGTTATCCCCAAAATGGAGGGCACTCAGAGCCACTGTCAAGTCAGCGTGTAGCTGCCACCAGCCCATAATCTGCTCTGTGGGCAATACACAGGTGCCCACAAACACAGTTCAGGTTTTTCTTCCCTATGATTACCCTGTTCACAAGCAGCTGGTGTTTGCTCGGGAGGGTAGCTCAGGGTCAGCCTGCTCACCTTGGAAGCAAAACGAGACGGAACAACACCAGTTCAATCCCTGGGTCTGCGCTTAGAAACCTCTGGGTATTAAGCACATTATAAATAACCTATCATATCGTATCATACCCAGATTTATCTTGAGAATCTAATTAATCGTTTGTGAGTCAAATGAAACAGAGCCATTGACTAATGCATGGTCCCTCTTTTGCTAGAGGAAATCGTTCATTCTTTTTCATGATGGTGGTGTAGGTGTTCCCCAAATTCTGGTTCTCAATGTTTCAATGGCGAGCACATTCTATAAGATAAATTATTTTAGCACTAATTGCAAATATGTGAAATTATATGATAGGTTATTTATAACGTATTTAATACCCAGAGGTTTCTAAGCAGGGACCCGGGAATCGAACCTTTGTTGATCGGTGTCATTTTGGTCCCAAGGCAAGCACCGTGCCCCTGAGCTATCCTCCCGAGACAAATAGCATATCCATGCAAAGTTTCTACTTCTTTCATGGCATATTGTGACATTGTCCAGTCCCCACATTCGTAGTATACTTGTTTTCTGTTAGGTAACCACAATTCCCCTGTTCTTGTATTGTCTGGTCAATGTAACTCCAATTTATATTTGATCAAATTGCGAGTGCTTTTTGACACACCATGTTGCGTGTTTAATTCATCTGTGTATTTCGTCAATTGTTCTAATTCCATTTTGTACTGATGTTTGATTACACTTTCTGAATTATGTCAATCTGAGATGCAAATTCTGATATTGTCTTGATTCTTCTTCTTAGCTTTTTTGGATGGCAGCAGCAATATCGTTCAGTCTACAGTCTTAGTGTTGACAATGGCTTATACTATGGTCCCATTAGCAAACCCCCTCTCGAGGGACCTTCCGTTGATCATCTCTGACTATTTCTAACATTGTTCACTTTACTATAGTTCCTCCTGTTCAGGATCATCTCACCACGTGGTATATTTCAGAGGTATTCTTAACTCTGTTTTCTCTCAGCATGCAGAGTTGAATTTACCTCTGTTTCTTTATGATAAGTCTCAGTCTCCAATGTGTTGTTTTTCATCTATGCATTCAGTTCTTGGACATTAATTGAGTCAGTACTTGATGTGCAAGTCAATTCTAAATTAAATGGGGTATTATTCAACCTGTGACTGTACTCCTGCAACTCTTCAATTGTTCCAGTCTTGATGACAAATATACCATCACTGTTGTGTCTCCACGTGTGCACATGTTTCTCTAAATTGTCCTCTATTCAATAGGACATGCATTATTTCATTCCATTCAATGAATAAACTAGCAAGGGATTGTGCGCAGCATGCTCCCATGTCATAAACTCTTTTTTGATGGTACAAATTGGCATTGAAGATAAAGATGTTATTTAATCTGAAACACATAATTTCCGCTATCACTATGCAAAAAGATCAATGTGATACGAATGTATCTCTGAAATAGAGCCACGGTGCAAATCCCGCGTTCCTTTTTTACTCGACTGTCGTCGGCATTGGATTAAAAGATAAAGTGAAATTGGAATTATTTGTTCTTATTCTATGGTCCAAGAATAAAGGAAACTGAGATACTCTGTTTGAGGTTTGGCAGGTAATTGATGCGTCGCTAAAATTGAAAGCCTGGATGCAAGTAACAAAACACAATACTTGCATACAGACAATGGCAGCTCCTCCCTGGGCATGCTGTTATACTATCAATATAAAATATACTGCAACCAAATCCGTGGACGACTGGCAGAACATGTGGGGATTTTGAGCTCTTTAGGTAGAATTTTACAAGGAAAGAACAAGTCAAAATAGGTTTTGGAGAAAAGGTAGAAAGAGGAAACAATATTTCAGGCCTAATTCATGCACAGGAGACACAGAGCAACTGTAACCATAGAAGGCACACCAAGAGGTGGCGCATAGAGTACAAACGTTACGATCTGCCTGGATGGGAAATGCCTAAGCATATGAGGGACGACCTGGTCCCAAGGCACCTACACTAAATGTGTGGTTACTAACTGAGAACATACAAATCATGTATAAAAAGCCTATCATAGTATCAGTAGTACAGTCAGAAAATTGCTCTCCACCTGTAAAGCTCCCATGGATTGTTGATCATAATCACTGGGGCCCAACAATTCATAAGTGGGTGAGCTACCCCTTAACTAATATAAGGTCCCTTCAAAATGTTCTTCAGTATGGAAACTACTCCCAGAGGACATTGAAGCTTCAATACTTTGTCTGCCAGGTCTCCACGTGGATTAGGGAGTCCAGCTCTGTAGAAGCGAAGAGTCTGCATTGCAAGGCAATTTTATCCAGTGGACATCCTCTTTATGCAGGGCCAGGCTAAGCTGTCCTTTATTAGTTTGTGTATTAGTTCCGGACATTCACACTACGTTCTCCATGATGCTGAGTGCAGGGGCGTACCCAGGGTGGCGTAGACAACCCTTTTCCTTGCTTGTGGCACTCAGGTTTCTCAGATGTTCTTTTCCTTAGGGAGTACATCTTCGTTCACCTTATGAGGTCTCTTCCATTTCATAGCAGGCTTCTGACGTGGCAACATTGGGTTATCGATGAAGGTGAGACTGTTGCCTGGTATGGTCAGCTGCTTGTTGTAGAACCTCCTGATATCCATTTAGAGATCGGGACCATCAGATCAGATTAACTCTTGAGAGATACGCCATTCAGGCTTGGAAAGGAAGTAATGTTACAATTGGCAATTCTTGCCTCACTGGCACAAACAATTGTCATGTCAGCAGCAGTTCCAATATGGACATGTCTTACATCTTTTGTTTGAAGTGACACCATGCTATGGGAAGGGGGCCCTTTGAAGGTGTTAATCACACTCTGCGTGGAAGACATTGCAGTGTTCCAATGTCTTGGAACATTCAGCACTCTTGATCACCCCGGTGAGCTGAACATTTTGATATCCATAGAGTGAAAACTAATGTTTTCTTTAGTTTGTTGAGCCACGTGGTGGTCACTGAATGTGCGAGTTGCGAGTACCAGGGAGAGTAGAGGAAATGTAACTGTTCAAGCAGCTCATCGCTGGACGGTCCTCCCACTTTTCTTCGCCTATAAGACAATCTTTCATAGTTTAGAAAGATGTTGAAGTCTATATGTATTAATCCTTACTCCCAATACAATGCACAACTGCACTTGAACATGAGTGCTGATAGTATCATAAATTATCATGATGAAGAATGGTTGTCACGGTAATTCAGCACGGCACAGTGTGGACAGAATTGAGCTTTTTTGTTTTGCTCTACATCATAACCTCAAAATGTAATTCTTACCATGCTAACACTCTTTCTGACAGTGTCTGGTAATATAGAAACAACAAGATTAATGACACTAAGCAAAGAAAAACATCTGTCGGGGCCTGTTTAGTAAACATGTACGCTAGGCAAACATTGACATTAAACTGTGTAATGCATTGTCAATATGCCATCGAGCGCAGGGCACACAGTCAGCTAAGGGCACTGTGGCCCAATGGTAAATACTGTGCACTGCCATGCATGAGATTTCCTCTGGAATTACCTCTCCCCTGAAGCCTTCCAGGCTGCAGACGCGGCCTGTAGCAGCCTTAACAGCACCTGTGCGGACGCCATTGGGGTGCAGAGCAAATGGCGGCCTGTCAGCACGAGGTATTGGTGGGGCGCACAGAGGCGCCTGCAGGTTCATGGTCACGCAGTGCCGTCATGCAGCGGGAGTGTCAACATAAAATGGCTACCAACCAATCTGCTAAAATGCTTCAGAGAGACATTAAAACTTTCAACAACACCCTGCAAATATGGCTCGGACGCAAACTACGCAATGAAAGGCATGTTTTGAAATTCACGCAAAGAATATCATTTCTAAAAATGTACACCAACCGTCAAGCAGCAATCTCATTTTAAGTAGAAAATGAAAAAGAATGAATTAATAAATACCTGGTGCATAGAACATTACATGATTCTATGTAGGTATGGAGCACTTTTACATGATTTGTTTCATGATTCATGGGCGAACTTCAAAAGGAGTTCACAGATGCTTTGATCTTCCTTCTCAAGATTCGAGCAATTTCGAGAGGGTTCGAGAACCATTATGAATATGGCTTTCACCCTCGCTGTGGGGGGAAGACATCGCTGGTTGCAGCCTGCCAACCTGGCGAGGACTGGGGGCCGTTACTGGCCAGGTCTGCCCCCACAGCAGGGTTGAAAGCCATTTGCACCCTCGGGTTTATCTGGGGTCTGAATGGCTTATTTTTTTTCCTTGGGAGATTGGCTGCGCAGGCGACACCAATCTCCAGAGGAAAACAAAAAAAAGATCGCTGCTGTCATAGGGAAAAGAGACTAAATCCATTTTTCATTTCTATGGCGGTGGCTGGGAGGAGCGCAAGACCGCAGCACAAAGCTCCGGGCCAGGAGGTAAGTGGGGAGGAAGATAGGGTGTGGGAAGGGGTCTGGTTTGTTTAGGGGGTGGGAGTGTGGGGAGGCAACAGTGAAGTCACCCTGTACAAATTGCCATTGAAGCTAAAGATGTTATTTAATGTGGAACACATTTCCTTTATCATTATGCAAAAAGATCAATGTGATACAGATTCATCTCTGCAATAGAGCCACAATGCTAATTTGTTTTCCTCTTTTTCTCGACAGTAGTCGGTATTGGATTTACAGTTCAAGGGAAATTGGAATTATTTTTCTAATTCTACGGTCCACGAATTAAGGAAACTTAGATACTCTGTTTGAGGTTTGCCAGGTAATTGCTGCATCACTACAATTGAAAGCCTGGATGCAAGTAACAAAACACAATGCTTGAATACAGAGGTAGACAATATCACCTCCTCCCTGGGCATGCTGTTATAATATCAACATAAGATACACTGCAAGCAATTCCTTGGACGACTGGCAGAAAATGTGGGAATTTTCAGTGCTTTAGGTAGAACTTTACAAAGGAAGAAAAAGGCCAAATATGTTTTGGAGAAAAGGTAGAAACATGAAACAATATTTTAGACATAATTCATGCAAAGGAGACACAGAGCAACAGTAGCCATAGCAGGCACACAAAGAGGTGGCGCATAGAGTACACAAGTTATGAACGGCATCCCACACCTCAACCATTGCACGCCACTCTAATAGAAAGGAAGGGAATATAACAACAGAAGAATTGTCACTTTCCACGAATCACTGAAAAGGTAATAGGGCACTTCTTGGTCAATTGGCACCATTATTCTCTATGAATTTCAAAAACATCAACTTGCTCACAGGCGACAGAAGGATACTCAGCAGGTGTGATGTCTTGATTGTGAATTTGAACAGAATTGAAAAAGTGTAAATACCCCCTTAAGGTCTTGTGGCATCAGTACCCCCAGTTAACCATTTCAGGAACCAGCAGAGGGGCACTGAGGTCTTGCTTGCCCCCACAGTTTCACACCAGAGGTGCATAACATGTTCTACCAGTTCACCTGCCTGGTGTCCAGGATCAAGATGTGACATGCCAGCAACTGACGAGGCATAGCCTTCCACCAAAGTAATCTTCCCGGAGGGGAGCTGCATAAGCATATGAAGGCCAACCTTGTCTTAGGGCACCTACACAAGATGGCTGCAGGTTACTAACAGAACACTTCTACACCATACAAATCATGTATAAAAGGTCCATGAGAGTACCAGTAGCACAGTCAGAAACGTGCTTTGCACCTGTAGAGCTCCCATGGATTGTTGATCATAATCACTGGGGCCCAGCAATTCATAAGTGGGTGAGCTACCCTTTAACTAATATAAGGTCCCTTCAGAATGTTCTTCAGTATGGAAACTACTCCTAGAAGACATTGAAGCTTCAATACTATGTCTGCCAGGTCTCCACGTGGATTAGGGAGTCCAGCTCTGTAGAGGCGAAGAGTCCACATTGCAAGGCAATATTATCCAGTGGACATCCTCTTTATGCAGGGCCAGGCTAAGCTGTCCTTTATTAGTTTTTGTATTAGTTCCGGACATTCACACTAAGTTCTCCATGATGCTGAGTGCAGGGGCGTACTCAGGGTGGCATAGACAACCCTTTTCCTTGCTGGTGGCACTCAGGTTTCTCAGATGTTCTTTTCCTTAGGGAGTACATCTTCGTTCACCTTCTGAGGTCTCTTCCATTTCATAGCAGGCTTCTGACGTTGCAACATTGGGTTATCGATGAAGGTGAGACTGTTGCCTGGTATGGTCAGCTGCTTGTTGTAGAACCTCCTGATAGCCATTTAGAGATTGGGACCATCAGATCAGATCAACTCTTGAGAGATACGCCATTCAGGCTTGGAATGGAAGTAATTGTGCAATTGGCAATTCTTGCCTCGCTGGCGCAGGCAATTGTCATGTCAGCAGAAGTTCCAATATGGACATGTCTTACATCTTTTGTTTGAAGTGACACCATGCTTCGGGAAGGGGGCCCTTTGAAAGTGTAGATCATACTCCCCATGGAAGTCATTGCAGTGCTCTGGCACCAAGCACCCCTGATGGGCTGAAAATGAAGGACTCAGGTCAAAAAGGTAGGACAGAGGGGATTGACGATCCAGCTCAAAAAGGATGTTGAAAAAGCTGGTGCTGTCAGGGAAAGAGGAGGAGTATTCATCTAGGAGTTCAGATCAGTGACCTAAGCCTTTGCTATATAAAGTCTCCATAATCTTATAGTAACTTCAGAGAGCTTATGCAAAGGGTCTGCACACATGGTAAGAGCCTAGGCAATGCAGGCAGATCAGGTGACCCATCGAGTGCCCATCATTTACTAGCAATACAAACACACACACCGTCAGAAAAAATGTGATCCTGAAATTCAGCACATAAGGAAAAATTAGGTCAGACCATCTGCCAAAACTCGGCGGTTACAGTATAAAGTTTGAACTACTGCAAGCACTCATAACTCCAGCCTCTATAGGGTGAGTTTCAAGTCTGCCTGTTAGGAAGTCCTCCTAGGTTGAGGAGGCAGGGGAAAGCTTGTGGCTTGTGCGAATGTCTGCCTTACTTTTGGTGGAATGTTTCGAGTAAGTTTTAGAGTTAGAGTGATTATTTCCCAAAAGGCCCATTTCACAATCACACCATCGGCTCAGATCCTCTGCTTCACTCGTTCCTTCATATGTTGCATTCTTCATGTATTTCCACCCATTCATGTTTGCATTAGTTGATCAGCGTTCAGGGTCGGACTTTACTTTGCCAGTGTGCTTATCCAATACTTACCTATGGTTCACCATAGTCTTACATTGTAATTTTAATTGGTTATTTCAGATCAGTATTGTGTATTTTTTTTATATCTATTTAGTTAAAACTATGTTTTAATTAGTTTGTTGAGCCAGGTGGTGATCACTGAATTGATGAGTTCTGAGTACCAGGGAGCATATTGTATTGTAGTTGTTATAGCAGCATTTTCCCATGTGTATGCCCTTAATGCACTTTGTGGTTGGAACGCGATGTCCATGTATGAGAAAACATTTGAAGATTGGACATTAAGATGCGTGTGTGAATTCTGCCAGGATTAGGATTTAGGATAGCTGGTTAGGCTCCAGTAAGCAACCCAAGAGGTCAAGTACATGGGCGGGTGCTGTCAATGGTCAATACAGAGTGCTAGCGCAGGAGACTCAATGTGTGCCCTGCTAGCCCGAAACCGTTGCAAGTTGTCGCTGTATACTAATGGCAGAGGTGCTGAGGCATGTCTGGGGTTTCAGTGCAGTAGGCTATGTGGGCAGCTAGAGCGAATTTGACATAGCCGTAGTTGCATTCTGGAGTGCCAGGATGGAGAGCTGTGTCTATGGCATGTGTTCACAGATGTTGTGCGTTTATACATATCTTAAATTCGGGCAGAGTTTATCTTCAATGTCACTTTGACTCCTAAATCTCCCAAGACGATAGGCTGGTTGTGTGAGTGCATCTTCTGGTAGGGTTCGCATATTACCATTGGGAAGGACCTGGCTAGTGGGATTTTTTGAGTGCAATAGGAATATAAATTAAAGGGACATTGCCACCAATGGCTTAAGACCAGTGGTATAATTTCTTGTCCCCAAAGAAACTGCCATCTAAGTGCGTAGTGTTTTATGCCCCCCAGGAGCATCTTAGTGCATCACCATTCCTACCCACAAGAGCCATCTAAGGGAATACTGTGTCCTATACCCCAAGAAAAACTGGCACACTTACCCTCTACATCCAGTGACAACCTATCAATTGAGCGCTCTAAGTGCTTGGATAAGCCCCTTGATAATTATATAGGGTGGCCCAATTTAGTGTGTAACATGTCCTGTGCCCAAATCAAGGTAGGGATGCTGTGGTTTCTACCTCTAGTGGTCCATCTAACCAAGCATTCTGCCCAGAAGCTTCTTTTCACGGGCAACGTTCAATGTACAATCAGATTTTCAGATGTTATTCAGTAGCCAGGGTGCACCTGTTAGAGAGTTGGGGTCAGGGAGTAGAGTGTGGTGGAGAGATTGGTGTATAATCATTTGTGGGCGTGGAAAGGGGTGAGTTTATCACAGTGTGCCACTACGAATGCTGCCGGCATCCGTTGTTGTGTGAAATTGTTGATGTTTTGTTGGGTCTGTGCCAGCACTTGTGTGCGAGGAACAATCAAAGGATAGTGTGGAAAAGGGATTTAAGAGGACTGAAATGCACAGGTTTGCATGACAAGGGCAGGGAGCAGCCCACCTGCATTATCAGTAGAATGGCTTTGCCATTGTGTGGGCATTGACAATGTTTAAACCATACTTGTATGGATCTACTTTCAGAATTCAAACCAACTGCCAACCCTTGAGATGGTTAATGCAGATGAAGGTGGAAAATCCAAAATCGCTAAGGTTGTCAATTAGCTTTCAGAGCTTTGACTTCACCATAGAGCATTGGTCATGCATCCAACATCAGAATGCTGAGGGTCTCTCTAGAAAGTATGACTGATTGGAACCACAGATCCATTCAGGAGTGGATTAGATGATTCTCCCCCTTAGACTGGGGGGACGAGTGTTAGGGAGATTTATCATTGTTTTGCCAAATCCCCTCTTCCTGCCAGACCCCAGCACTTTTGCTGGACTACCGGACCCTTTTCTTATTCACCTGAATGAGTGGAGTCTTTTTTCCCTCATTCATTATTTTTGCCCTGACCACAGGAATCCTGTTCATTGTGTTCATGCTTTCCTCTTTACCTTTTAAAGGCCTCTGTGTTTCACTTTTACAGCACACAACACTCTTTGTGCAATGTTGCTTGGGAGCCCTTAGGGCTCTCCTTTTAACTTCTTTAATTTTCCTTAAGAACTATCATTCTCAAGGGTATTTTGTATCCTTCTTAGCTTTTTCTTTTGAGAGATCAGCACACACCACCCCCTTTGGAGCGCTGAGGGGGGACTTAGCATCCCCCTAATCTCTGCTCATGCAACATGTCTGCTACAGTGACAAGCACACAGCTGGAAAATGTAACAAGGCAACAGTTGCTTCTCTTTTCAAGCAGCTCATCGTTGGAAGGTAATCCCACTTTCGCTTCATCTATAAGAAAATCTTCCATAGTTTAGGAAGATGTTGAAGACTTATTTTAATTAATCTTTATTCCTGAGAGTGACATGTGGCAGCACGCCCCTCCACCCCCCACCAGCACATGTTCACGATTTCTTAAAAAAGAAATAGTTTAATTTTGAAGTTACTAGTGGAAATCATTTCTTTTTGCAGGCAGAGGGACTTCAAAATGAAACTATTTCTTTTTGAAGTCATAGGGCTCCCTTCACCCCATGACATGGAAGCCCCCAGATCCTCTGCAAATAACGGGAACAAGCGTTACTGGATGCTGCAGGGAGCTGAAGACATTGTTCGCTGGACCAAAGAATTCAAATAGGTAAGAAAATGTATTTTGTTAAATGTGTGTGCATGCATGTAAGTGTGTGTGTATATGTATATAATGTAATGTGTGTGAATGCATGATATATGGGTGGCTGCCTGGGTGTGCCTGTGTAAGTGTAAGCTGAAAGGGTACACATGTCAATGTACGGGTGGCTGGGTCTTTGTGTGAGTGTATGGTGAATGATGTGCATGCTTGTATTTAATACCTGCATTACTTATTGGTAATCTTTATCATTCCCAGCCCTACTCTTCCTCATTACAGTTCTTGTGTAATCTTCATTACTCCTAGTCCCACTGTTCCGAGACCCAGTACTTGCCTATGAGGTAAGGTGCCTCATACGTATGCACTGGGACAAGGAAGAACAACATGGAGGTAATTCTGGGCATGGCAGGCTAGGTCGGCCCAGAGTGTGGCGCGACCTGTGATTTGTTGCTGAGCGGGGGGGGCCTCAGCATGGCTCGCAGAGGGGCCCACAAATGTGGTGCTACGCCACTGCTGATGGTATCATACATTATCATGATGAAGAATGATTGTCAGGGTAATTCAGCACGGCACAATGTGGACAGAGTTGTGTTTTTTTATTTTGCTCTACATCTTAACCTCAAGATTTCATTATTAGCATGAAAACACTCTTTCTGACAGTGTCTGGTAATACGGAAACAACAAGATTAAAAACTCAAAGCAAACGTTTCTTGGGGCCTATTTAGTAAACAGGTACACTAGGCTAACATTGACATTAACATTTGCATAACATTGTCAATATGCCATCGAGCACAGCGCAAACAGAGTCAGCTAAGGGCACTGTGGCCCAATGGTAAATACTGTGCACTGCCATGCATGAGATTTCCTCTGCAATTACCTCTTCCCTGAAGCCTTCCAAGCTGCAGACGCGGCCTGTAGCAGCATTGGTGGGGCGCACAGAGACGCCTGCAGGTTGATGGTCACGCAGTGCCGTCATGCAGCGGGAGTGTCAACATAAGATGGCTACCAACCAATCTGCTAAAATGCTTCAGAGAGACATTAAAACGTTTGACAATACCCTGCAAATATGACTCGGAAGCAAACTACGCAATGAAAGGCATGTTTTGAAATACGTGCAAAGAATATGTTTTCTAAAAAAATAACTACAACCGTCAAAGCACCAATCTCATTTAAAGTATACAATGAAAAAGCATAAATTAATAAATACCTGGGTTCATTCAACAGGACATGATTCTCTGTAGGTACAGAGCACTTTTACATGATTTGTTTCATGATTCGTGAGCGAACCTCAAAAGGAGTGTATAGTGATCTGAAGTGTGGGGTCTCCCAGGTTGTGATGTCATGGGTCTGTGTTCTATGGAGTGTGGGTCTCTCAGGGTTCTGCGAGAGACGGTTGAGGCAGTTGAGAGAAGCTGCTGCCTGGATGGTTTGGGGGATCCCCCATTGTCCGTGATCATACGTTCCTGTCTTCGTGTACCTTACCTACCGTGTGAGTTCCCCAAAGGGCTGCAGATCAATGGGCAATAAAGCGTGTGTATGACTTAACGTCTGTGACACCAACCTCCTTACTTCACTGGCGATGATGATTTCATGGTAGAAGCTGCTGAGGGCGGTGCAGCAGGGCACGGACTATGCCCGCAGTGAGATCTTTCCCGCATGACCCCACATCCCGAAGGTTGGAGTCAGCACAGTGTCACCGCGGCATCGACCATTGTCGGTGTCCCTCCAGACAACCCAGTGCCCTTAAGCCTGTCCAACCTGCTTAGATGGCTGGTGCGGTGCCAGCGTGCAAAATGCTGGCTCTTCCTGAACAAGTTGTGCCACTCTGGCAGACATGGACAATATGGTGTCGGATAGTGCAGTCACCGGCACACCAAGACCAAAGCTGCGGGAATACCTGTCGGCTGGAGGGCCCCTTGAGCAACGTTTGTGTTCCGGTGAGGAGCGTTGCCAGCCTGGAGCAAGTTTGGCTGAGTGGCATCTATGGTGTTCCCATACTCCCTCATTGAGCGTTCTGACAGAGGGGAGGAGTGAATCGTCTGGACCGTCCCGACTGGCTAGAGGGTTTGGGGCTGTCCTCCGAACGATGGTGAGGCCAAAATGATGATGTCAGACTCGGAAGCGCATGCCCTGGTATCGCGTCAGGGCGCTGGTTTGCATGCAGCAGTTCCCCCTCACACATCTCCTTGGAGGAGGCAGCAGTTTTGTTCCACATTCATCGAGTGATGCATGTCGGCGAAAGCACCAGTGAAGTTACTACGTCTGGTGATGAGAGTGCCGGTGAGGGTGTCCAGCTAGCCATATGCGGAAAAAGCAGAAAAGAAGGCAACGTTTCAGGTTGTGCCCGGCCTGAGGTCCTGCCCATCTAGGAGTGGAGTTGCAGAATGTGTCAAAGAGGAGATTGGTACGCCGCGTAGATTTGTGGCCAGTGTTGCAGCAATTCTGCAAAGCTGAGATGGTTGGACTTTGACCTGTGGTCATGGTATATGGATCCAGTCAGGTTAGGCTGGGGTTACCTGGTAGTCAGGGTGTAAATCCGCGTGGGGCCTGTTTCTTCTACTTTTGTGCTTGTTACATGTCGTGGCCCCTTTTGTCGTGGGATAGGGTTTTGCCCCGGGTGTCGTGTGTCTAGGCCGTTGTTTGTGCTCCTTTTTCGGTGTTTACGATGTAGCCCTTCCTCTGGATTAGTAGAGTGCCCCACTATAAGTCTCAGGTTCCTCTTCCATGGGCGAGGGAGGGGTATTGTGTCTTCAGTTGCGCAGTTAAGTTTACTCAGCGCATCTTCACATGGGGATTCAAGTGTGCTATTCCATACCATATGTTGGGACATGGACATGAGGGTGAGGGGAACGATGGGTGCGCTGTAATGGCATTGTTGTACATGTTTTAATTACAGATGAACATTTCTACACCCTTGGATTTTGGATATGAGGGTGCAGGGTTTCCTCTGGGTGCCAGGAGAACAAGATCTTGCTAAATCCTATTCAAATTGAAAATCTCATGAAATCTCATCAGATGAAGCCTACTCAAGCCTGGGAGCATGTGCCAGGTGTTCAGAGGAGCCTGCCTGATTGGTTCCTTTATCTGCGATCGGACGAATAGGACACTTAGATGCAAAACAGAGAGACATCAACAAGACAGGAGTTTATAAACTCTTTGACTTGCAGCATATTTAGTGATTGCTTCTCTGCATCTGGAGTTAAAGCACAAAGAAGGAGTGTAGTTCAGAAGAAACTCAAAGGGAACTAGTCACTATTCTTAGATCTCTGGAATTCAATTGCTTACCTTTCGGCAACGCCACATCGCTAGAGCCATGGGACCAGCACTATGAAAGAGACAAGAAAAAGGGTAAGCACTGGAGAACATTTTACAATAGCACACTCTTCTATGAACAAAATCACTTGTCTCATCAGACAAGACAAAGCGGGGGAGATTAACCACCACAAAAACGTTTTCTCCTGTAATCTGCAATGTGAATCTTAAACTATCACGATATTAACGACCGCCTCTTAATCTTACGAAAAACCAGGAGGGCAGGAGGTTAGTAGACCCTTGGAGAATGCTTCAACTGTTGCTGGGCACTGCTGAAGCAAATTGTGGGTACATCATACACCCTACAGGTACCATTCATTCCCATAATAGGGAGGATTATTAGGATACAGGGGCAGGTGTGTCAGAAGTGTGTATTGTGAGCCCTGATAATTCTCATTAAAGGGGAAGGTCTATGAAGGTGTAAAGAAAACCACATCACCATGTTTGCGAGACACCATCTACAAAAGGAGAAGACAAATCACATTAACAACCTTCTAACCCAACTGAACCCTCTTTTGGCTGATTCCTAATCCAGTCAATGGTGAGTTCAACAGGATCTGGATGGATGCCAACATCAGGGAAGAGTTCTGTGATGTCCCTGGAAGCTAGTCATCTGGTAGGTAATTACACGAGGGTGGAACATAGTTACAGGCTTGAGCGTAGCGAGGGCCTTAATGAAGGCTCTGGGGTTATAACCTTTCACAGTAATGGCCCGCAGGCGAGGGGTTTCTTGCCATTAGGACCCCAGCCCATTAGAGTGGGGTACTAATGGTAGGGTTTTTTTGTCCGGGAGACTTGTTGCATTTCGCAGCCAGAAAACAAATGTGAAAAAATGGCTGCCGTGGACAGGAAAACGTAGTCCGTTTTCTCTTGCCGTGGCGACCATAGTCAACAAAGAAAATGGCTGCCATGGAAGAGGAGAAGGGACTATGCGTAGTCCCTTCTCCCTTTCCATGGTGGCCTAAAAAAAGAAAACAAGCAGCGCGAGGGTCACGCAATAGCGTAAACAGGTTTACCGTCTGGTAAGGCTTGCAAACGAACAAATCGGTGCATTTGTATGTATAAGATAAACCTGCACTGGGTATTAATGTCAAGTATCATGCAAAAAAAAATCTTATGAAGATCATGACATGGAATATAGTGGGGTTAGGCAAACATTCGACAGAAGAAGATTGGAAAGAATATATCAAGAGAATCCTATCTGGTATGGTTATAGGAAAAATTGGCAGTGGAGAAAGTTTGTATAGATGGTAACCGGTACTATTGTATTCCATCTAGGAAAGAATGAAAAGGTAAACCAAGCAGTGGACTAGCTATTCTTGTAAAAATGACCCTAGATGTTAAAACAAAAATGGTAGCAGTAAAGTAACCAGATTTGCAAGCTTTATGGATATATCTCAAAAGCAATGTGGATAAACTCTTAGTTAATGTTTAGAATGGGTCATACAGCAGTGACTGAATGTCTAGTATACGAATGATGGAAAATATGATAAATAAATGTAATATTTTGAGAACACATGAAACAGAGATTTTCGTCATTGTACTGGGGGACCTTAATCTACAGTACGATCCACTCCTCTTCTAGATGGTGTAATGAATGTAGAGGACAACCTAAGGAGTATTCCAGTGACTAACACAGTATTACATATAAGGGTACATCATTTATCATATGAGGTCATCAAAAGCCTCTTCACATAGGAACCTGGATCAAGTAATGAGAGGACAGATAGATACTGTGATGAATTGAGGGAATGTGTCCCTTCTCCCCATGGGGGAGACCCCACTGTGAGGCTAGGGAGGTAAGCCTGCTCTGCAACACGCTCCCTAGAGGTTGAGGCAAGTGGGGCCTCACCGGGAGAGACTCCCCCTTTGGGGACAAGAACTTGCATTCTTGTGAGTAATTCCCTGATGGCCTCCAAGTGATGGCTTGTATGGACTTAGGCAATATACCAAACTGTTATCAAACTCACAAAGATAACTTGAAGCTGTATTATGAAGGACAAGAAATGAAAGATATCCTTTTAAATCCGAGTCTCCAATGGACTGCAGTGAGGAGGCAGAAAAGGGAATGCGAGACCAACAAGTGAGAGAGAGAAAAGGCTAAGAGCCGAGATAGAGTAAAGATCTGAGAGATGCAGGGAAAGCTAACTGTGCCTAGCAGAGTGGAAGAAGGTGGAGCTCTGGGTCAACACAGCTCCAGTGTGGAACCAGAAATGCTGAGCAACCGGCGTGCGAGAACAGAAGAAAACCCATCACGGTGGAAGAGAACAAACAGTGGTGGCATGACCACGCCAAGCGGGACTCATTATAAGTTAAGCGAGACCCATCCCAGAGAACTGTTGACCCAGAAGCAGCACAGAGACAGCAACCATACAGGTGGTCGACAATGCCCTCAACATCCTTGATGACGGCCACCCATGCCTCCTGGTTCTACTCAACCTTTCAGATGCTTTTGACACAGAAGGTCACCAAGTGTTTACGGACACCCCATAGGAGCACCGGAGACCCAAAGTGAAAGCCAAGGCAGGCAGAAACACAACGCGGTCGTGTTTAAATGCCGCAGTGTTTCTGCCTAAATCTGATTACCCATTTGGGGCTCTCGGGCTCCCCATGGGGGGCCCGAGAGGCCCAAATGGGAAATGCTAAATGCTGCAGTGTTTCTGCCTAACTCTGCCTAACTCTGCTTTCCCATTTGGGGCTCTAGGGCTCCCCCTGTGGGGGAGCCCTAGAGCCCCAAATGGGAAAGCAGAGTTAGGCAGCAACACAACGCGGTTGTGTTTGAAAACGCTGCGGTTTTTCTTTCTAAGTTTCTCAGGCTCAGAGCAGCCTGAGAAACTTAGAAAGAAAAACCACAGTGTTTTCAAACACAATAACTTTGTATTTATGTTTGCGGTCGCTTCAAAAGCGACCGCAAACATAAATACAATGTTTTTAAAGCTGAGGTTTTATTTCTAAGTTTTCCGGGCTCCTCTAGCCTGGAAAACTTAGAAAAAAAACGCAGCTAGTGCTTATTTTTAAAAATAAATAAATAGCACTTACCAAGATGCAGCTGCAGCTTTTCTGCCTGTAGTCTCTGGTCCGCATCCTCTGAGTCCTGGCACCAATGAAGGAAAAGCCACCCAGTGGTAGCTTTTGTTTACTACAGCTGGCTGGCTTTTCCTTCATTAGTGCCACAAAACCCAGCACAGGCGGCCAGCCATTTCACAAAATGGA
Organism: Ambystoma mexicanum; assembly: GCF_040938575.1. Classification (NCBI taxonomy): domain Eukaryota; kingdom Metazoa; phylum Chordata; class Amphibia; order Caudata; family Ambystomatidae; genus Ambystoma; species Ambystoma mexicanum. Next base: position 423,475,912 of record NC_090928.1, on the reverse strand, counting down.
TGCGCCCATGTGCTTGCTTTTTCAATTTTTGAGCTAGAATTGCTCAAAATCTTACATAGGGACTTCGAAGAAAAAAAAAACGGCAATCGTTTTTTTTTTTTATGTTGCCTATCTATTTTCGAAATAAAAGTTTTTGGGCGAACCATTCCTTTAAGGGCTTTGTGCGTCAAGGACAGAGTTTTAAGCTGAATTATATTATTTGTGGATAGCCATTTGTGTTGGCGTCTGAGGGATGAGATATGAGTTCTTTTGTTAGTGCCTAAGGCTGTTCTTAAGGCATTATTTTGTAGTATCTGGAGCTTCCGAATAGTAGTTTTCTTAGCTTCACTGTAGAGGGCGTTACAGTAGTCAATCCTGGAGAGTATTAAAACCCTGGCCAGAATCAAACAACTATTCTCAGAGAGGAAGGGTGTACCTGCTCATAGCAGCTTACAAGTGTAGGCTGTGGATGAATTAAGGGATTTTAGTTGTTTGTCGAAAGACAATGTGGCATCCAGATCGAATCCCAACGTTTTTACCTCCTTAGAGACCTTGATGGTATTCCCATCAATATTAAATGAGGTAAACTCCTGACCTAGTTTTTTGATGTTAGCCTGTGAACCTAAGATCAACAACTCAGTTTTATCGTCGTTTAAGCATAGCGCATGTGTGGCCATCCAAGCTTGGATGATAAGGTAAATCTTGTTCACCAACTCCGTGTCTTTACTATGATCCCCATAAAGCGGAAGGAGAATCTGAGTGTCATCTGCATAGTTAGTGTAGGTGACACCCAGAAGATCTAGATCATCAAACAAGGGTTTGTTGAAAATATTGTAGAGTGTTGGCGAAACACAGGAGTCCTGCGGGACACCGCACTGAATAGGGGTTGGGCCAGCTTCTGCCGAAGGGGAGAAGACTCTCATCGTTCTCTCACTCAGGAAAGATTCAATCCATCGGATAGCTTCCTGGGAAAAGTGGGCTGCTGAGTCAAGATGTCCACAGAGGACTCTGTGATCAACCAGATTGAATGTGGCTGAAAGATCAAGCAGAAGCAGAATTACTACCCTACCTTTGTCTCTCAGCTCGTCAATTTGTGATTTTAAGTCAATTAAGGCTGTTTCCGTTTCGTGTAATGGTCGGAAGCCAGATTGTCTATTGCCTAGTGGTTTATGGCGATCAAGATGTTGTTGGATTTGAATATAGGCAGCTTTATCTAGAATTTTAAGTAGAAATGGAACGTAGTAATAGGGCGGTAATTGGTCGGAATGAGGGGATCTATAATCTGTTTTTTGAGGAGAGGGAGCACCCATGATTGTTAAAGATTGGCTGGGATGGTACCTGATGCGAAGGAGGCATTAATTAATTTGGTAATGAATGGAGATAGATCTCTGGCAGCATCCTTTATAAGTTGCGCTGGACAAATGTCACCTTTACAATTAGAAGGCTTAAGTGACAGGATTATTTTTTCTACATCCGGGATAGACATTTTAGAGAAGTAGAATGTATTATTATGTGCTATCGGTGATGGGAGAAGCAGAGTGTTATTTTGTGCGCATTGTAAATTTAGTGCATCTTCTGCTGGATTTTGTGTTGGAGCATATTTATTTTATTAGCTAATGCCTGTTGGATATCTGTACACCATGTGCCCCTGAGAAATGTTCTACTCACAGACACATACCTTATCAAGGGTCTACACCGATACAACCTCATCACCCTAGCCCCCATTTACCTTCACTGCCTCCCACTGCACGTACCAATCACCTTCAAATCTTGCAGCATCATCTATAAGGCAGTCCCTCTCAAGTCACCCTACTTTCTTGTGAAGAAACTCTGCATCTCCAGCAGACAGTACACCACCTGAAGCCAGGACATGTGCAGACATGAAATCCACTGCTGCAAAAGGGAAAGAACCAGAAAACAAGCCTTCTCTGTCTATGCCCCAAGACTATGGAATCTCCTCCCCATCAGCATCAGACCCACTCCCACATTCCTACAATTCAGAAAAGAACTCAAGACCCACCTCTTCAAGGAGTTCCTCCTCCTCAACACCTAGGTCATCACCTCGCCCCTTGTGCCACCTGACTCACTAGATGCCTCTCCCCTTTTGCTCCCTGCCACCCGGTACAGCTGTACCCCTCTTCTGTCCCCCTCTGTATCCTACCCCCCGCTGTACATCTGTTCTGTTGTTACCACTGAAAAGCACTCTGTTTTGCATCTGTATTGGTGTATACCTCTGTAAAGCGCTCCATTGCTTCTCGAAGCTAGGCCCACGCTCAATAAAGACAATAATAATAATAATAATAATAATAATAATAATAATAATAATAATAATAATAATAATGGAAATAATCCAGTGAAACTGAACAGTTTGAGTGTTATAGGAAGAAATATGAAAACCATAGAGTGGGAAAGAAATCAAATGTGAGACTTATCACTTTGGGAAGAGGGGAAGGCCCACCCTTATCTGGAAGATAAGAAAGAGTGTGATGGCTTAAACGCCATAAGGAAATGTATTTTCCTACTGACAGTTTAGTTTCCTGCTGTGTATGCTCAATGAGGTATGTGAGGCCAGGGGTGTTCTGCTTCCACAACTGTCATGGCCCACTGGGGATGCAGGCTGAGGAACCACACCTTTGAATGTGTGTGGGGGAACTCCCATACCTCCCTGCACATTGAAAGGTTCTGGGACAGCGACAAGGTTGCAATCATGCTCCTGTGGAGCTGTGCAAGAACCAGGAGTGGTTCCTTGTTTCTGTTTGAGTGCCACTGGAGCCCTAGAGCTTTGGTTTTCTTGCCAGCATGGGGAGAGGAGTGCAGTCAGGATTGGGGCTAAGGGTAGAGTTGTGTATTATATATGTATTATGCATTATGTATGTACTATGCATGTGTGAAGTGTGAATGAATGAATGAGTGAGTATCTGTTACATGAGTGAGTGCTGGGTGCATGTATGAATGAGCAAGTGTATGGGTGCACAAGGGATTGCTGTGCGAATGAGTGAATGAGCGAGTTAATTTTTGGTTAATGTGCCTGATAGTGTTTGTTTGTGCCAGGCCGGGAGGCTGATTTTGAGGAAAAGGGGTGTCACGCCGGCAAAATCATAGATGGCAAGCACATATTATGCCATGTGTGAGAAACCTGAACGTACTCTCACATCTACTCCCAAGGGATCTTCTGTTCAGGTGGACAGGAAAGGGCCATCACTTTTGGATCCCAACCGTGGGGTTGGACAAGCGATGGAGGGTCACCTGAGTGGAGGGTCCTTGGGGATTGGAGAGAGGGTACATGAAGGTGAGGCATGATATTCCCCCTTTTCTGATATTTACCTACCCTCACCTCCATAAGTCTTTATGGGCTATTGCCAATCTCATCCCATCTTCCCATGTAGTTCTCCTTTAAGTACTGAGAAGAAGTAGAAACAACAATGAGTAATGCAGAGCTCCTATTAAAAACACCACTCTGGTACTGGGATGAAGCAGAGCGGTCTGTAGGTATGTAGTAATAAAGATCAGGCATGTCTCACTCATAGCCTTAAGCAGGGTCGGGCAATTGAGTATACCTCATTTCGTCTGCAGCCTGTCAGTAGAAGATAACAGTATAAAAGGTGGAAATAAGAAGCTCATGGGAGATGCAGTCGCAGAAGGAACAGAGAACCGAGGAATTGTCGGGCGGAGAAGCGAGAAGCCGACATGCCAAGGTGCTGAATGAGATCCTGAGAGTCTTGCCGAGGTGGCTGTGCAGGACTGGAAACCCTTGTGGGGGGAGCCATAGAGCAGGTGCTGCCAGGGAGCACAGGCGGAGCTAAGCACGAAGACCGGAGTGTGCGAAGTGAAGCACACAGCAAACTTGCAAACTGGTTTTCCCACTTGGGGAGAAGCTGCCAAACTAAGTTGCAGAGACCCAGTAATTTTCGGGAGACACTAGGAATGCTGGGGTGCTCCAATGGAGCATGGAAATGGTAACGGTCCACGGAGGAATAGCACTTATTGAACACCGAACTACATGAAAGGTGTTACTTAACACACGCACAACTTAAAACTGCATTTATTGAATATGGAACCAAATAAAAGGTGCTATACAAGTCAGGTAAGCCCCGTGCCCGATTGTCACACCGGCACGTTGTGCACCCTCTTTTACTTGTTTTACTTTCTCTAACTCCCCATTTGCTGAATGTGATTTAATCCGTTTTTAATCCGTTTTTCAGCGTGGAGTGAAGGAACCTTTTTCCATCTGCCAGCTATACTTGTAGCTTTTTCCAAGACCGAACTCCATTAGTTCCAGTCTACAAGGTATTCTACTTTCACCTGTTTTTAAACACCCACCCGATACTGCGAGTCTTAAGAGATCCGAATATTGCCTTCTCAATGGACCCATTCACCCCCTATCTCTTTCTCTCTATGCGGCCATCTTGCCTGCTCCTTTCATCCCTCCGGGTGACAGTACTTATCCCACTCATTGATCCCACTGAACAGTCCTATTATACACCATACATTGGGACAGTTTATGATTATGACTGCACGTTCACTTCGATATGCTTGTGCACCTGCATGCCACGGGTCATCCCTGTATTGATTTCCCCATTCCGGAGCTCCATTCCACGGCTAGCTATACTTATGGCCAGCTCACCTTATCACACTATCTAGCCTTGTTAATCAGAATGGTCAACTAATTCTGCTTTAATGTTGTGAGCACATTTAAAGCTTTTTCTTTTAAGCAATTCATTATGCTTAATGTATTATATATTCTATACTCCGTTGGACTGAATAATTTGTCTACTACTACCTACTTACTGAAGTAGAGAGCCCCCACCAGCACCATTCTAGGTAATTATTCCCCTACTTATGGCGCTTGAGTTCTTTCATTAGAACACATCAAAGTATTTAGCTATCCTGAAGCTGACCCTTTGTTTTATGTGTTTTTAACCCCACAGATGCTATGAGACATTCGCTGATTGTATTATTGATCCAATTATAATTAGGCTACGTTGTTAAAATTCTTCCTCCTGATGAATTTTCTATACTAATGTCTTGATGAACAGAAAGATGTTGAGACAACTCTCTGGACTATAAACAGAGATATAATTCTATGACACATGTATTTCAATAGAATTGGGTACTTCACTATTTGTTTTACAAGTACCAATTGTGTTTGTTTTTTCTGTGAAACTGTTTTAACTTGCTATTGAAGCCTGTTACGTATCCCTGGTTTTTTATGTATTGGACGTTAAGTATTGTATTGTGGACCACTTTATTTAATTTTTATGACTAATTATTAAAATTGATACCTATCTTTTAATCATGACTGGGGCCCCCACCTAAGCCATTATTAGTACTATATAAAAAAAAAATTCTCTAGCATCTGCACATTAGCTTTGTCTTCTTATATATACTGGCTATTCAAGTCAGCACAGCTTAAAACTACATTTATTGAAAACTGAATCAAATGAAAGGTGTCACCCTCACAAATACAAGTGAATGCTGCAATTATGAAGAATTGAATGAAAAGAAAGTTTTTACTTGATCAGACGATGAAATGCTAAAGACTGCATAAACATTCTGGGACAACCAAGTGTATCAAGTGACCTATTGCCAGAAAAACACCTTAAGAATAATGTGCAAAACATTAAGGACTTTGAGGAGTTGTCTCGAATATTACTGAACAATAGCTTTTGGGGACACTTATGGTTGCGTGACCTGTGAGGGGTGGACTGGGTTGTCTGACACCTGCGCCTAGACCAGGAAGTTTCCTAAACTTTGACATTGCCAACATCAAAAGTCAAATTACAGACAAGGCATGTGGTTGCTGGTTGTGTGATCTGTGATGGGTGGACCATGTGGTCTGACAACTGCGCCTAGAGCAGAAACCACTAACTATTGGAAAAGCCAAAAATAATTGCCTGTCCTTGGGCAAGCTATCTAAAGGACGGGTCAAGTGGACCATGTATTATCAGTAAAAATGTGTGGACAGTGGAAACAACTACACTACTCAGTAAAAATCTTGGGGAAGGGAACCGTCAGGACCAAAGAACGGGAGAGTGTTTATCTTGGGGAACGGAGTTCAAAGAACACAGTGCTGTATGAACTTGGTTACATTTGAACTTGGGGAAGGGAAACCCAAGACCCTCTTTTGATGCAAACTGTGATACCCGTGAATCTACAGAAGGTAATTTCAGAATGTGATCAAACCTCTTTGAAACGATGCTCCATTGGAACTGTATTGAAATGGAACACTTACATTCGGTTGAGAACATTTTCCCACTAGATTTTGGTGTAGTTGTGAGGACAAGCATAGGTTTTGACACAGACAGACTTTTGATTTGAACCGGTAGCCATGGAACTTCCTTAGATTTAGAAATATACATCTGTTGTCTGTGTCATCTCTCTTGATACCATGCCTGCTTCACACATGATGGCATCATTTTATACTGTGAATCTTTGATAATGCTAGCATGATAATTGTTAAAAGATGGCTAAAATGGCATTTTGGTGCAGCCAGTCTGGCCATTTCTTTTTGTGGCATGACATTTTTTACTGGGAATCTCTGATACAGCAAGCATGATACGTGTTATTGCCTGGCTAGGCTAGTATTTTGATACAGCCGGTCTACCAGTTTCTTTGGCATGTTTTTTTTTACTGGGCATCTATTAAAAAACAAGCATGATCTATTATTATGTGGCTAGAGTAGCATTTTGGTTCCTTCAGTCTGGCAATTTTTAACTGTGGTGTGGTATTTTTTACTGAGGATCTTTGATAAAGCTGGCATGATATGTGTTCTTACCTGGCTAGACTGGCATTCTGGTGCATCCAGTGTAGGTTTTTCTTTGGCGTACATTTTGTACTGGGCATCACTAATGAAGCAAGCATGATTAGTGTTGTTAACTGGTTGTACTGGCCTTCTAGTGCAATTAATATAGCTACTACTACTATTTTTTGCTGGACATCTTTGATAACGCAAGCATGAGTAGTGTTATTACCTGGCTAGACTATCATTTTGGTGCAGTCAGTCTAGCTATTTCTTGGGAATGACATCTTTCTCTGTGCATCTATGATACATCAACCATGAAATGTGTTACTAAGTGTTGAGAGTACCATTTTGGTGCAGCCAGTCTGGCCATTTCTTACTGTGGTACGCCATTTTTTACTGTGCACCTTTCATAAAGCAAGCATCGTAAGTGTTATTACCTGCCATTTTTTTACTGAGCATCTATGATAAAGCCAGCATGATGTGTTACTACGTGTCTAGACTGGCATATTGGTTCAGCCTGTTTAGACATGTTTTAATATTGTGGGATGGCATTTTTCATGGGACAGCCAACTGAAGTATGTTCTTACGTCGGTGTACTGCCATATATTGCTAGAACCACTGTGGACATATTTTCATAAAGTATCATCATAACAGGCATTATGCGCAAAGCAACCATTAATGTGCTCTTATATGGGAATACTGGCATATATTGGTGCAGCCAACATGGAAATGTATGGGTACAGCCAGCGTGCAAATGCTTTTACACTGGCATATATTGTAGGCAAAAGGCATCATGAAAATGCATTGGGAAATGCTTTTGTGCACTGTTGGTGACTTGCATCTGTTGTAACTGTCTGGCTTTTCACCCAATTGTTCACTCAAAATGTGCTGTAAAATTCACCTTTTTAACATATTTAACCCATTATTCAGAAAATGTTCTAAGGGTGAGGACTTACCCAAAACCTCCTTGGATGGCTTAGGGTCTCTCGCTACGCTAAGTCACTTGGGCATATTTGGTTAAATATTTAGACCGTTCCAATTAAAATGCTTACCAGCAGCTATTGGAAAAGTGCTGTATTATTGGTGAGATCAACTCAAATGGTAGTTAATTTTAAAGGATATTTGTACTGCACACTATCACCACTGGAGTGGTCTCCTGGCGCTCTGGCGGCTCTGAAAAAAGGGAAAGGGTGGGTGAGTTAGTGGGAATAAGCTGGAAAAGTGCAAGAGAGCAGTGATGGGCTCGGGGTGTTTTATGGTCGGTAATCATCGTGTGCTGTTGTGCCAGTCTATGTGTGGTTTTTTTTGTTGTTGCAGTGTAGTGAAATTTGTGCAGATTTTTGTGTTTTAGGCTTGTGGTTGTGTTTGGTTAGAGTTTGAGAGGTGTATGCAGAGGGATGAAATTGTTAGTGGATTGCTTAATTGGCACTGCTGTCCTTGGAATTATGTCTAGGTGTGATGCTTGCTTTCATTCACCATTTCATCTGAGTGTGGCACCCGCCAATCCTCAATATCCTATCTAGATGCGTGACAGGCCAGTGATCACGACTCCATCCCAGTATGGCACCTGCCAACATTCACAGTTTTATTTAAGTGTGGCACATGCTAACATTCACATCTCCATCCAGATGGAGCTAAAGTTCAGAATTCCATCCAAGTGTGGCACATGTCAACATTCACACTTCCATCTAGATGCGACGCAGGCCAAATTTAAGAATTCCATCAAAGTGTGGCGCATGCCAACACTCACATCTCCAACTAGATGCGACGCAGGCCAAATTTAAGAATTCCATCAAAGTGTGGCACATGCTTAACATTCATGATCCTATCTAGACGTGACACAGGCTAAAGTTAAGAATTCCATCTAAGTGTGGCACATTCTAACATTGACCTTTCTATCTAGATGTGACGCAGGCCAAAGTTAAGAGAATTCCATCTAAGTGTGGCACATGCTAGCATTCATAATCCTATCTAGATGCGACACAGGCTAAAGTTAAGAATTCCATCTAAGTGCGGCACATGCTAACATTCATGGTCTTATCTAGATGTGACATGGGCCAAAGTTAAGAATTCCATCTAAGTGTGGCGCATGCCAACACTCACATCTCCAACTAGATGCGACGCAGGCCAAATTTAAGAATTCCATCAAAGTGTGGCACATGCTTAACATTCATGATCCTATCTAGACGTGACACAGGCTAAAGTTAAGAATTCCATCTAAGTGTGGCACATTCTAACATTGACCTTTCTATCTAGATGTGACGCAGGCCAAAGTTAAGAGAATTCCATCTAAGTGTGGCACATGCTAGCATTCATAATCCTATCTAGATGCGACACAGGCTAAAGTTAAGAATTCCATCTAAGTGCGGCACATGCTAACATTCATGATCTTATCTAGATGTGACGCAGGCTAAAGTTAAGAATTCCATCTAAGTGTGGCGCATGCTAACATTGTTATACCTGTCTAAATGTGAGGCTGGTCAATCTTCACCGTTCTCTCTAGGTCGGCACTAGTTAACATTGGCAAGTATGTTACTATGTAATGGAAGGCAACATTAACAGTCCAGCCAAGTTTAGTGTGAGCCTAGGGAATAGGTCATAACAGCAGTCATTGAAGTGTAAAACAAGCAGGTGGTATCTGGTGCAGTAGATGGGGAAGAAGTATGGGGGTTCTTGCCCAGTGATACATTTGTGAGATTTTAAAATATCTTCCTAAACAGACTATACGTCTTACCAAAAATGCATCAAACACATTACTCATGTAGAGCTGAATGTAATATACATAGGCAAGAAGATCAGTCTAAAACCCCATACATACTGGATCTACCTATGGGCCAACCCATCATTACAGACACACACAGAAGAGTTGACGGAGATACTCAATACTGAATCTTTAAGATTTTCAGATGGGCTAAGCACGTAACGTTGATGGTAGAAAAATGGTGTCTCCCGACCTCTGATATAAACCGGAGATCATTAAAAAATGAGCTGAAGCCCAAGTTCAGGACGCTAACAAAATATATTGTTGCATGGAATATTTTGGGGGAGGAATCTTCTAGGGAGAATGGTGGATACATAGAGCAGCAAAAATGACGGGGGAATTTGAGCTTTACCTTGATAGCATCTGCCTGACAACACAGAGGTCGTTATATCTGAGATTTAGATTTGGGATGTTACCGTTGGGGATAATTATAAATACATGCAAGATGTCACTTAATTGCCATTTCTTCCTAGATGAAGCTGAGTCTGTGCAGCACCTTTTGTTTTTCTGCCCGGTTTACAGAAATAAACCTAAGAGGTGTTTGTCACAGGTGCTCCTAGTAGCTGGAGTAAGAAGCTTGGACAAAGCTGACAGTTTGTGTATATTAACTGATCTTATTACCATATCAGTGTCTTAGCTTGAATTGGCTTGGAGCTTAAGAATGAAAAAACTATTGAAAGAAGGATCAGTTAGGCCTACTGCTGAAATTATTGGTGAGCGTGCATAATAGTTGAGATAATAAGATTTCAGGTACATTATAATATAGTATATCATACATATACTAGTGGAATTGTATTGTTCTAGGTCTGCATGTGCACTTTAATTAAAGTATCTACAGTAACTTGACCAATGACATATATTAGTAGTGTTAACTGTCTTCAGTATTTTTGTTTTTTAATTCTAGTGGTGTTCTTCCAGGGTTTTCAATGTTTTTAAAAATCTGTGTTTATCACTGCTTACAATTATTTCCCTCATAATAATTGCATATAACTGTGTTTTTTCCAGTGCAAATAAGAATGTATCTTTGATTGATGCATGTATGTTATGCATAATTGTTTTGAAACAAAAATCATCACAAGTTATGCTGATGCAGCCCTTGTTACCTCTTTGCACTCTTCGATCTGTAGTCACAAATTTATATTGGAAACAGAAATCTACACATACAAAAATGCAAAGAATCAAATAAGAACTTGATGGGCTCCATTTGCCTGATGGAGGGCAAAATAAGATCTCACGTTAATTTAGAGTTAACCCTAAGGCATGCACTGCCCGAGGTTAAAATAATTAATGGTGAAAAGGAGATGAATGGGAAGGCACATGGGGAAAGAGGCAGGTTTATAAGTGTATTCATGTTTTCATCTTCATGCATGACAAACAACTGAGAACAGTTTTCTTTTAAAACCACTTGGGTGGAACTACGCTTCTTATCACACAGATGACAATGAAGCCCTTGGAAAAATATAATGTTTGCATATTTACTAATTGGACTATTAAATAGGGTCATAGCAAGAGCTGGACATTTTTTTAATGAGCATTAGGGATTCCATATCAGTGTTGTAACTCAGCTATTTTTCAACCAAAATGTACAATCAGATTTTGCTGAAAACACTTTTTTTTGCCCTTTCCCCAATGGAATGTCAATGGAATAGAAAAGGGGTCTACAACCTTTGGCTCTTCAGATGGTTTAGACTACAAATCCCACTAGAACTAGCCAGCATAGTTGATGGTGAGGGATCATGGGAGTCATAGGGCCTCATTCCAAGTGCGGCAGTAAGGGGTTAACGGAGCCGGTACGGATGCCGGTGCCGTTAACCCCTTACCACCGCATTCCGAGGTCCTTTAGCGGGTCTCGCTAAGGGCGGCTGGTTTTACCAGACGCCCTTAGTGGGAGCCGCTAAAGGACCAGGGAGCTAATAACGGGCCTGTTATTAGCTCCCTCCCCATTCCCATTGAGCCCTATGGGGGCTTGAATGGGAATGGGGATGGCTTCCCTGAATGGGGAAATACCGGGTCCTCCAAGGTTGGAATGACCCGGTAAATCGCCATTCAGGGAACCCGTACCCGATTTTGGAGGCAGCCATGCCGCAAATAGCGGCATGGCTACCTCCAAACTCGTAATGAGGCCCATAGTCTAAAACATCCGGTGAGCCGCAGGTTGCAGACCTCTAGACTAGAATTTCATAGAGAATCATACGAATAAAAGGCATTTGATCAAGCAATCGATTTGGATCTTCTCTGATAAGTGGCTATCAAATGTCAGGCCTGTAGCTTCGGGAATCCAATAATTAATTCCCACTTGCTGCTTTTTAAAATATATGGACAATTCAATAAATAATTTTTCATGGGATCATATTATATAGCTATTTCAGTTTGGATCATATTTATGTTAGAAAATTCCTGAACATTTCTGCTAGATGTCAGCACTGACCTTGCTTTTAATTTTAAATGTGATACGGGAATCCACGTTTAGCAAGGTCAGTACTTTCCTGTAGTGGACATTTTCAGATAAACCACCAAAAGGGAACATTATTTCAAGGGGGCATGCGTTGGATTTTATTGAAATCCAAAAAGCTTGTATATTAGGAATGGTATTACCATAATAGATCTTGAATTGTTTGTGTAACATAATGAATGACAAACATATGATGTACAACATATTTAGACAATAGAAATCCTTGAGGTTAAGCTTATGCACTTTAGTTATTGCATCTGGAGTAGAATAATGTTTGATATGTATTTATTTATATATTCTTTTAATTATCACAGGCATTGTGTATTAAGAATGTTTTTACACTATGATGGGGCTTGAATGGCCCATGGATAGAACGGTAATGGACCTTTATGCATTTCTGTGTACCGTGCATTTTAAAATTGACAGTTATAGGATATGTATTGTTATTTTAATGGGAGCTTGTCCGTTTATCTCATATCTCTATAATGCCAGACACATGCTATAGAAGCTTCATACTGGCTCCTTCATCCGTTGTTTTATTATTAGTCTTTGGCATTTGTATGTATACTTATTGTATTTGTAGAGTTTTAGGGCAACTGCTGAAATAAAGTTAATGTTTGTAAAACTTTGCATGCAAACAAAATGCAAAGTCGCACCATGGGGCAGTGTATGTAGAGTTAGAACATGTCAAGAATCTGCCTACAAAGAAATATTTTGTAGGGGAAACAAAAGGGGTTCTCTTTGTGTAATCCATGTGTGATGATACCAGAGGTGTAATGGTCTGGGCTCTGAATGGGTATGATAACAAAGGGAAAACAGGTCTCAAAGTCCTCACACTAGGAAGCATTTCTTTACCAAAGTTGTCACTTATCTCTCCATGGATGAATCAGGATCCATTAGGATGGCCAAGTTCATAAACATTTGAGTGAATTTAGTTGCACTCCAAAGTTGCAAGCAACATATAGGGCCTCATTACACGGTAGGCGGTAGCCATGGCGCTATTAGCGCCATGGCTACCCTCTTACTGCATTCCGGGTCGTGTTCCCGGAATAGGGACTTACCGGGTCATTCCGACCTTGGAGGACCCGGTAAATCCCCATTCCGGGAACCATCCCCATTCCCATTTGAGCCCCCATAGGGTTCAATGGGAATGGGGAAGGAGCTAATAACGGTACCGCAATTTGCGGCATCGCTATTAGCTCTGAAGTCCCTTAGCGGGTCCCTCCCCTAACGCCTGGTAAAACCAGGCGTTAGAAGAGGGATCCGCTAATGGACCTCGTAGTAGGGCGGTAAGAGATTACCGGCACCGGTGCCCTTACCGGTGCCGGTAATCCCTTACCGCCTACCGTGTAATGAGGCCCATAGTACATGTCAGCACCATTTGTAATAGCAGCAAACACACACTGCACCCTTTCCCGCATACAAGACCCATTGTGTCATTGAGCAACCTCTGCTAGATTTCTTTTTCAGCATTGCTGATATGCCTACAGAGAAAGAAATTGTGCCTCTCCTATCTCTGCGTAGTATAACACTCTCTTTAAACCACACTTCTCATGTGCACGGTTTTGCCCAACCTGGGATTGAATAACACCTCAGCCGATGCCCATTCTGAACATGATCTATTATTTTTTTCATTTTATTCAATACAGACCTACATAATTAAAATAAGCAGATTCCTTTGTTAAAACGTATGCTGTCCTTTTCAGTGCTGTAGCTGTCTTCCCCTCGTCACTCACACTTGACAACAACTGACTCCCATGTGAAAAAGTGCAATGTGTTAATAGTGGTGGTATAAGAACTTTGCATGTAGGTAAACATGTGCACCAAACCAGACATACAAATCCCACATTTTAAAGGTAACATAAGAAAGGCAAGTAATGGAAAGAGTCCAAAATATAGTGCACATTTTAATATTTATGTAAAAATAAAGAATCATTATTCTTCCCAAAAACTAAAACTTATTTTGTTTGTCAAGCAACTGAAACCCTTTTACTATTCGATCCATGGACAGATTGATTCAAACCATATGTAGATGCCTTGAAACATAGAGAGAGACTATCTCCAGCTTGCAAGTCAGTGCGCACACTAGTATTTGCATTGTGTTTTTTTTATTGTTTTTGTAATTTCAGTTTTTGAAAATATAACAATAAACCACCAAAAAAGTATATATTTCTTTGTGCGAAATGGGCATATCGGAAATGCACTAGTAGAGGCGAGATTTGAAAGCAACTCTGCTGGTTTCTTGATATTGGAGGCAAGCATTCTCACTACTTCCCCACCAACATCATGAAGATACATTCTGAAGAAGAATAGATGAGCATTAGCACATCCCCAGGCATCACAATGCACTCGGCTACAAAGTGGCAATTGCATTGCACCTTACTACAGTGCACTATGCTCGTTGCTACTCTGTCTTTCTGTTTCTGTAACATTGGCACTGTTACAAAAGCAAGCATTGGCAAAACGACCTTAGGCTTTTGTATGGAGGGATCTGCAACTCTCCTGGTGCTTTCGGCTACAACTTCCATGATCCCTCCCCATTACCAAATACTGCTTGTTTCGCTCTATTGATAATACACTGTAAATCCCTTGCTGCAGATAGAGGCCATACTTTGATTCATAAAGTACTTCTCTTTCATTCTTGCTTCACCATTTCAATGTTGTGTTTGGATTACTACGGGGCCAGGGCATCCCTCAACTATGAAGATGGTAACATGACATAACATAGCATACTAAATTCAGAATCTACTATTTCAAAATATGTTGGGTTTTTGGTTTACTGAATGTGAATTCTCTTACAATTCCCAATGAAAACGGACACTTTGTTGTTCCATCATATGCTTTATTAATCTGGTACTAAAAACGTGTTAATTACTTTGATGAACAATTCTTTTTTTTTATAGTTTTTATTAAAGTATATCATGTACAGATATAAATTCATTATATCTACGGCATAATGCAGTAATCCATTGACTACAAAACCACTTAATGATCAACAGTTAAACAAATGTTGCTATATATAAAGGTTAAGAATATTCAGCTAGAGTACTGACTAGCAATAGAAAGATTGTAATAAGGCTTACTTAAACCACAATGAAGTATAGCCATATGTTATGCGCAACTTAGTGTGGAAACAATTCTGCATCCTTATATGTAGAAATGGGGGAGGACAAACGCATGACAAACACATGACAAACACGAGAAGATGGGATAGATTGGGGAAAGGGGGCTGAATAAGGACGAGAGGCAATTTTACGATTAATATAAATATTCAATAACGTATCAGGTGTAATATTCATATATTAACAGATCTTTGGAGCATCCGAGTAGTGTTATACATTAGGCAAAATCACCTTCCATGTGTGGTTGCATTAAAGTGATCAAGATAACAAATGAAAAATGACCATTTAGCATTGTATTTAGGTATAGCATTGAGATTGTTAGCCATGCACAATTCCATCCGTTGTGTGAGACAAATGTTATTCCACCAGCTTTTGATGCACAATGAACGTGAGTTATTCCAATTAGCAGTTATACTTTTCAGAGCAAGAGAAATAAAGAGATCATATAGCTTAGCTGCACCTGTTGGTAAGTCGGTGTTAATAGCGAGGCTTCCTAAAACAATATTCATGAAAGAAAGTGGAATGTCTGTGAAAAAAATAGCTCTTAGATACTTCCACACTTGTTGCCAAAACTTGAAAGTATAGGGACACCAAAAGAACATATCCATAAATGATGCTGAGGGATCTCCACATGACCAGCAGTTGTCATTGTTCTTAATCTTGGATAAACATAGTTTAGTAGGTTTAATGAATGCTCTGTGTATAAAGAAGAAGAAATGCTGAGATATATTTGCCGAGGTGGAGATATGTTTAATTCTATAAAAAATCATAGACCATGTGTTATCATCTAAGGAGTGGCCAAAGTCTTCTTCCCATTTGTGATGAATTGTACATAACTCTAGTGAAGTGCTGAGAATGTTGTAGAATTTTGAAGCTTTAGTGTCAGCCGGCATTGTAAGCTGAAGCAGTCTAAAGGCATTTGGTGTTAACATATCATTGGAGGAGGTGTGAAGTGCATCTAAGCAAGAGTTAACTAATTTGTTATAAAAATTGTATTCTGTATTGGGAATGGAGAACTGAGTTTTAAGCAGTTGAAAAGAAAGTATGGTTGACCTGTTAGTGATTTGTTGTATGAATCTAATGCCCTTTTTCACCCATGATTTTCTGTATAGGATTCTGTTATTAATCAGAATCTTACTATTATGCCATAGAAAAGGGGACAGGCATTTTTTTGGAGAGTTTACATGTGGGAATAAGAATAATTGAAGTGCAGATATTGTGGCTCTAATAGGGTCTGAAATGATCATGGAGGAATGATTAAATGTATAAATAAGGTCCGTTATTTCAAATGGGCACACTAAGTGCTTTTCTATGGTACACCATGTGGGGATATCTGATAATATTGGACAGGCGAACCAACTTCTAGCTTGTTTTAAGAGAAAGGCAGTGTGGTATGCTTTAAAATCTGGAAACCTAACTCCTCCTTTATCGTAAGGAGCCTTCAGTTTAATCAAGGCAATTCTCTTACTTTTGCCCTCGCCCCAAAGGAAATTAAGTAAAATGGAATAAATAGATTTATAAAAGGAGGGAGAGATTGGCACACACAGGAGTTGTAGATAGTATAGGATTATTGGGGACAACATCATCTTGATGGTATCGAGTCGTCCCCACCAAGATTGATATAAGGGAGACCACCTGGATGTTAGTTCCTTTAATCTATTTAATAAAGATTGTGTGTTAAGTTTTATAGTTTCTTGGATAGTAGGAGCAAATCTTAAACCTAGATATTTAATGGAAGAACTGCTCCATTTGAAACCGAAGGTGTCAATGTCATGTTTAAGGCAGTAGGGATTGAGTGGCATAATTTCAGATTTGTCTTTATTAAGTTTATAACCTGATACTGAACTGAATTGAGAAAGTACTTGAAGTAAGTATGGGAGGTATGTTTTAGGGTTCTTAATGAGGATGAGGATGTCATCCGCGTAAGCGGCTATTTTAATGGAAGATGAACCACTTGGTATTCGAGGGATATTTTTGTTAGATCTGATTAGTTCTAATAATGGTTCTAAGGAAAGTATATATAATATGGGTGAGAAGGGACATCCCTGTCTCGTGCCTCTTTTAAGGGAAAAAAATGGGGATGATAAGCCATTAATACTTATTGAGGATTTCGGGGAGGAGTACAGTAATTTAACTAGAGAAATGAACTCGTTGCCACAACCATGCCAGTGGGCTTGAAACATAAAGTCCCAGTTGACCCGGTCAAAGGCCTTTTCTGCGTCAAGTGCTATAACGGCCGAGCCTTGTTTATCTTTTCAGTTTTTGTTTGATATATGGATAGCATTTAAAAGTAGTCTAGCGTTGGAAGAAATGTTACGACCTTTAACATAACCAACCTGATCCGGTTTTACAAGTGAAGGAAGAGAAGATTCGATCCTATTGGCTAATATTTTAGCAAAGATTTTGCTTTCTACATTGATAAGTGAGATAGGGCGATAATTTCCGGGTAAGGAGGGATCTTTATTGGGCTTGGGGAATAGTACGAGTAAGGCTTCTTAGAAGGAACCTGAGGAGGCTTTCTGGGAATAAAAGTAAGAGAATAGTTTCATGAGCTTAGGAGTTAGAACTTGTGATAGGCTATTGAAGAATTCAGTAGAGAGGCCATCAGGGCCCGGGGCCTTACCTTGACCTAGGCCTTTTATTGTTCTGGAAATCTCTAACATAGTAATTTTGTTATCAAGATGGGATAAGTCTAATTGAGGATATGAGGATCTGTCTATGTTATCGAAAAAGGATGAGATGGTATTATGGGGAATAGAATTTTCAGGAGTGTATAGGTTAGTATAGAAATCTTTAAAACAATTTAGAATATCCTTAGGCTGGTGCTTAATAGTACCAGATGAGTCTTTAATATGGGAGATAAGAAATATCTCTTTTTTCGTTTTCAAGTAAGACGCTAATGTTTTTCCGGCTTTATTGGATGTTTGGTAAATTTTTGTTTTATATTTGAGAATAGTTCTGGCTGCTAGGTTTGTAATCTCCTTATTTATGTGGAAGCGAATTGACAGTACTAGTCGGAGGTTGTTAGGGTTGGAGTCTTTGTAATAATTTTGTTCGGCGGTAGTAAGCTGAGAGTAAAGGTCATCTAGATGTTTTTTGCGTAGAGCTTTCATTTTTCCAGAGTAGGACATTATGTGACCTCTTAAAGCGGCCTTAAAAGCATCCCAGTTATTTACTACCGATGTATCGCAGTCTTGATTGTCAGCATAGTATTGATGAACAAACGCCTCAACAGATATAATAAATTGAGGATCTTGTAAAAGAAAATTATTAAGCTTCCAGCGGGATGATGGTTTATGGACGTCAGAAAGACTAAACGAGGCACACACAGGGGCATGATCTGAAATGATGATGCTGTCTATTTTAGAGTCGATGATGGTGCCTGTCAGGTTTTTAGTAGTGAAAATATAATCTAGGCGAGAGAGAGTATTATGTGCAGAAGAGTGGAAGGTGTAATCTAGTTGGGTAGGATGAGAAATCCTCCAAGTGTCAATAAGGCTCGTTTCAGCTAGACATCCCAAATAAGACTTGTGAGATTTGTCGCTTTTGAACACGCATTTCGATTTCCTATCAAGAAAAGGGTCAAGGATTTGATTCATATCGCCACACATAATGAGATTTGCAAAGTCATTTTGAAGTATCAATTATTTTATGGCTATCCAAAATTTGGGGTCAGGATTAGTGGGTCCATAAATATTCAGAATAGTGATATATGTAGATTCTATTTTTAATTTAGCCCAAACCCACCTTCCTTCTGTATCAGCACCTTGTTCAAGAACTTTGCAGGGTAGGTTTTTATTAATTAGAATTGCTACACCATTTTTCTTAGCAGCAGCAGGGCTGGAGATGATTTCTTTAACCCATCGAGATTTCAGTTTTAGTGCTTCTTTGTTAGAGAGATGTGTTTCTTGTATACATGCTATTGAGGGGTGGAATTTGTTAAGATGAGAAATGACCTTACATCTCTTAATGGGGTTATTACATCCTTTGATGTTCCATGTAACGCATTTGAGAATCATTGTAACATTTCAAAGCATATGATAATAAAGCCGTAACCTGAGACCATGTAAGAACAGATAATAGGTGCAAAAGAACAATATTTTGAGTAACATATGCCAGTGGTAAGACACATAAGGAGGACACGAAAGGTGGAGGGATGAGGGATGGGGAGTCTGATCATAACCAACTTCTTGAAAACTTAAAAATATGGAATAGAACACAGATCAGACAGGATAAGAGAGGCTAGGGGAGAATAAAATTGTAGGAGGGTGTGACACCCCCTGAGTCGTCAAAAAGGAAAAAGAGCGACTCAGGATGGAAGACGAACATCACAAGGCCATCCGTCCCACATTTGATATATATGTGATAAATCTGGCATTATGTTAAAGATTATACAGTAAATGAAGGTAGCAAAAACGTTCAAAGAGCAAAAGAAGAAGAGGTACTTGCAATAGGGGATGTGTCCATATTCTCAGATTTGATGGATTGTATAAATGTTCTTAGTTTTGCGGGTTCATCAAACATTATAGTGCGGCCTTCATATGTTATTTTAAAGGAGCAGAGGTGGTATAAACCATAACATATATTGAGCTGTTTCAAGGCTGGACGGAAGGATAAGAATACTTTTCTTCGCTGAGCTGTGCTTTTAGCTACATCCTGTGATATATAGATCTTATTGCCATTCCATATGAGAGATTTGCGTTCTTTAGCAGCAGCTATGATGAGCTGAAGTTGGGAGTATTCTAGTAGATAGAAAATCAGTAGTCTGGTTGGTGGTCGATGAGAGGTTGAGGAGGTTGCTTGGCCAACTCTGTGAGCCCGTTGAATATTGAGCTTTAAATCAGGGGGTAGGTGAAGCAGAGTTATTAGAAATTTTTGCAAAAAGATAATGGCGTCAGATCCTTCTGTGCCCTCTGGTAGACCTGAAATACGAGGTTGTTTCGCCTACTACGATTTTCCAAATCTTCATTGTGCTTTTGAAGATCCTTAATTGACTTTTCCAGAAGCGCTACTTTAGGAGTAGTTTCTTCCACTAGACCTACTCTTTTCTCAACCTCATCCATTCTGTTCTCAAATCCTTTCCATCTATCATCCAGCTGTTGTAGTTTTAGATTTGTGGTCTCTATAAAGGGTTTGAGGGATATAATTTCAGATAGGATTGCTTCTATGGCAGGGTCTGAGATGCTCAACGGAGGAGGAGAGTCACTTTTGGGTCTTTTGAGGTTGGAAGCAGGCATAATAGGTTCTTTGGTAGTGGATGAATTGGTTTTTTTATTAGCCGCCATGTTATTAGTTGTGATAAGTGTATATGAGAACAGTAGCAGAGCGTATGGTTATAAATATTGATGTTGAGCTGTTAAGAGACGCTGGTAATTGTTAAGAACAAAGCAATTGTAAGTATCATTTCCAAAAAGATCAGTTTAGCAGAAGGCTTGTGGTAGTCAGAAGTATAGAGACTCTTAGCTTCTGATATGTGAGACTCTATAACCGTGAGTTTACAATTATTATATCCATATTATAAATGTAGTACTCCTCCTGTTATAGGAGGTTAATAGGAGCACTCTTAGATAATAAGGCGTAAACTCAGGTACATATTAGTAGTACTACCGGCCTTGCATCAATAGTATGCTTCCAATTATACGGATAACCAGTAAAAGGTAGGTGCCTTTTAGAATTATGAAAGTGCCTGGTTTTTGGTATATTGCAATATGTTGCATTTAGAGTTCATAGATAGTGAGGATATAAGTAGGTCAGATATATACCGTCCATAAAATAGAAGAACAGCAAGGGATGCGCCGCTGTTATAACTTGAAATGCATACTGTCCGCTGGAATAATACAATGTGCTTTTCCAAGTTTTACTTGCCACAAAAAGCTTAAAGAGTAACAGGAGGAGGTTCTTCAGAGGTATATAATGGGAATGATATTATTGCAGTCAGTACCTCAGTGTTGCTTCCGTTTTTCTTAATATTTTTAAGAAAGTTGAGAAAAAAAAAAAAAAACGTTCTGCTTTCTTTTCTATTTTTTTTTTTATTTTATTTTCCTTTCCTTCCTTTCCCCTCCTTTTTATTTATTTTTGCCTCCCTCTCCTTTGTTAAAGGAGGTTTTGGCGTTCAGGGCAGTTGTGCGCCTTCGCCAGAGGCGGCAATGCAAATGAGGGAGGGCCGACAAGGCCGCAGCCGGCGCGCCGCAGTGGGCGTGACGCCGGCACTTACTTCATGTGCTGTGGACTGTGGAGGGCGGCAGCCGCGGTAGTCAGGATCGAGCTTCCGGAACCCGCGACGTTGGAGGAATTATGAGGAACTGCGACGAGTTTCGTTGAGGCGTTCCAGGTCAGGGTCCAGAACGCTGCGCAGACAGGGAAAGGTAGGTAAAATACTTATTTGGATATAATATGCCTTTTTTTTTTTGTTCTGTGGGACGGAGCTGCCCGGCTACGCGTCCGTCTTCATCGGCGCCAAGCCACGCCCTTGATGAACAATTCTTATTTTCACAATATTCTTTAGATTGCAGTGATTTGAAGCAGCGTCCATTGGAGGAGGTAAAGGACATTTTGAAACATTTTACATACTCTCACTTATAGTTAGAACTATTTCAAACATCTTGTATATGTCACTTTGTCCAGTTCAATGTCCAGTTCAATAAGCTAGATGTTAATGTCCTGAATATAAAATGTCGCAGCCATTGCTTGAAGTTCTCAGGATAGTGTCCTGTGCAATGCCTCAGAGTGGAATGGTGCACATAATGTTATTAATAGTTTAGCTCAACTCCCCCATGCAAGAACACATTGCGCATTGCAGTAAGCTACAGAGGAAAGTGAGCAAAAGGGATGTGTGTATGAATCCCATTAGCCTAACATTACATAACAAATGCAGAATCTACACAGAGGTCACTGCAGTGCATTGCAGCAGAGAGGGAGGGAGAAAGAGAGTGAACGAGGGAGAGGGACAGAGAGAGAGAGAAAGAGAGGGAGAAGAGAGATGGCAAGCACTGCAGTATGCAGCGAGAGAGAGAGGGAGAAATAAAAAAAGAGAAAGAGAGAGAGGGAGAGAGAGAGAGCGAGAGAGGGAGAGGAACAATTAAAATCCCTGTAAAATAACAAAACATAATGAACAGAAGATGTACAATATGCAATGCCTCTGTGCCAATGTTGCTGACGATGTCCAGGCAGACAGCTGTGGGGGTTCTGATAAGAAATATTATATTATAATCTTAAATCATAATAATTTAAACCCCACTCTATGGCAGGACCCACTGTACTAAGTTGCAGAAGAAAATGTGAGTGAGAGCGAGAGACAGAGATGAAAAAAAACTGCACCATACATAGAGAGAAAGGGTGAAAGTCGTTGGAATTGGAAGTGATGTACGGTATAAATTGGAGTAACATGAATCATTATTAAAATGTGATCATTATTATATAAAGTCACAAGAATTATTTTTCCCACATCCTGCTCAACACTACATTTGACTTGCTTGCACCTGTTTGGTGTAATCATGTAATAATGTAATCATTATTATGCAAAGTCAAAATAATTATCTTTTCCACATCCTACGCAACACTACATTTGACGTGCCTGTACCTGTTTGATGTATCATTATTCTGGAAAGTTGTAAGACATTTCTGCAGCTATGTTAACAGAAATATTGGATATATAGGAGATAAGCTATGGCATGATCAGTATAGAAATGATGTGGGCATTGTTTTGTTTTTTGCAGATCTCAGCTCCTAAATCCGAAAATACATCTCCCAGGAACAAGACCAGGAATTTAAGTGCTATGCCAGATGTGCATACTGTATAGTAAACAGACACGATAGCCTTACAAGTTTGTGTCTGCAACATGTGACTCTCTGGATATTCTGGACTACAAAACCCATGATCCCTCAAAATTGACCAAGCCAGGTATAGGAGCTGGAGTTCAAAACATCTAGAGAACCAGTGGTTGAAGATGCCTGATTACTTTTGTGACAAGATAGTCACTCCCTGATGATACGGTATTTTTTTGTTGTCTCTGGTATCCTGTTACTTCTGTGAATGTTGCGGCTTGTTGACACCGAGCTGCAGCAGATTCTCATAGGCAGTGTCCAGAATTGGTCAATGGTCGTCACAAAGCTCAACTTGTCTTTCGACAAAATCTTCACCAGATTGTGCCCAAAGCAGAGCTTACTGTTATCACTGACACACAGAGATCTTCAACTTTTATTGTTGTATTGTATGTACACTACATGGGAATGAAAACCCATAGAATAAATGTTGAATATCTTGTTCACCCCACTCCCACATTCATTCTTTGGGGGCCGAGAAGAGCAATGTTAATAATGTTTTCGCTGGAAACCAAACTGTAGGTGCCGGCACCAATGGGGAGGGGAAATGTTTATGGTGTCTGGCCCACAATCGTCACTTTCTGGGATCCTTTAAATTAGGCATTAGTAAAGTTGATGCCAGGGTAACAGCTTAAAGCCAGGTGTGAATGTGTGACTCTGATGTAAGATCAGTGCAAAGCAGGAAGGAGGAAGAATGAAAGTGTTGGATGCATAGGGGGCAAGGGTTTGGGGCATAGTGACGGGTAACAAGAGACACAGATAAACACGTGTGCAGCCTCCTCAGATGTATTGTAATGAAATTATACTGCACTGAATTTGTTGCCAGTGGAATATCTTGGGGAATGTACACTGTAAGGTAATGTAACATAAAATGCTACAAAAAACATTGCTGTTACTGTATTATCCAGATTACAGATACTTTCATTGTTGTTTGAAATATCTGCTGGCACACGATTCTCCCTTTGCCCCAATACAAGAATATTTGTCTCAATGACTGACTCAGGGCTGTGCCCAATGTTTTGCCAGTTCTGATTTCATTTTTTATTGTTTGCACTGTAGATTGTTGCTGTATTAAGTAATTACCAAATGCAGCATGCACCATGCATTCCATATGTTCTGTAAAAACAGCAAGGGATGACTAAAATATGAAATAATAAATAAGTAGCATTGCACACATTCAACAGTGCTTATAATCAGTGCTTATTAAAATCCAAATAATAAATAAATAATAAACATAAACCACAGGTGTAAAATGCGTGATTTACTGAATGCATTAAGTAACAATGATGGGGTGGATCGAATCCCGGGAGTCAGGTGACTTAAGGGTGACTCAAATAATTAGGTATATACTGAGGGGATGAGGATCACACCTGGTTCAAATCCTCATCCCCAATCTATGATAGGTGCACCGGGAAGGCTCTCAACCCCACAGCCAGTGCTGCTACAGAGAGTGAAGGGCATCTGACTGCATTCGTGCTTGAAAGGTTGCATAAGTCACACTCTTGCCACTCGCACAGTGAGTGTGGCATGAAGGTGTGGGTGCTTCCATCAACAAACAAGCTGCAAGATCTGTCGATGATGTGGTTGAATTTCCTGATTAAAGTTGCTATATGTTTAGGCCAAGTTGTAGTAGAGGCTCCCACTACTTAAATCACCATTGTAAATTAATGCATCTCTAATTTGTTCAGTCTCGTACAAGAGTTGATAAAAGGCAGGCATTCTGAACATTTTTTACGGGATTACATTGATCCTGAGTGATCTTGAACATTAGCTGGGTGTTGTCTGCAAAATTGCATATCTGTGCCCCCATTTGTGAATGTTAAATATCTTAGGGGTGATATATGTATTAAACAACAGGGATGCCATAGCTGACCCCTGCAAGACTTACAGGGTAATTCATAGAATTTCGCACAAAAGTGGCGCACGCGGCTGGCGCACAGTGTCCCCATGCGATACACTGCGCCAGCCGCGTGCGATAAAATCCATTTCATCGCACAGCGTATTCATGGATTTTAGCCTCCAAAACCAGCCGTGGCGCAGAGTGGCGCAGCGACCCTGCAGCAGTGCCAGTTACGCCCCCAAGCACGCCCTCGCGCAAGGAAAAGCCATCAAAATCCCCAATTCATCGCAAATGTCTCAGCTAACCCTGGACAAGTTCACAGGGCTGCCAAACAGCAAACGCCAAGCGGGGAACGTGTATTTCAGGGGTTCGCGGGAAGTTTCACACGCGATTGTCCTGGGTACGTGTATTTCAGGGGTGCGCGTGAAGTTTCACACGCAATTCCATCAGGGCACGTGTATTTCAGGGGTGCACGGGAAGTTTCACATGCGAATACAGCAGGGTACGTGTATTTCAGGGGTGCGCGTAAAGTTCCACACGCGATTGTCCTGGGTACGTGTGTTCCAGGGGTGCGTGTGAAGTTTCAAACGGGAATTCAGCAGGCTACGTGTATTTCAGAGGTGCACGTGAAATTTCATACGCGATTCCATCAGGGCACATGTATTTCAGGGGTGCGCGGGAAGTTTCACACACAAATTCAGCAGGGTACGTGTATTTCAGGGGTGCGCGTGAAGTTTCACACGCGATTCCATCAGGGCACGTGTATTTCAGGGGTGCACAGGAAGTTTCACACGCGAATACAGCAGGGTACGTGTATCCCAGGGGTGCGCGGGAAGTTCCACACGCGATTGTCCTGGGTACGTGTATTCCAGGGGTGCGCGGGAAGTTTCACACATGAATTCAGGAGGGTACGTGTATTTCAGGGGTGCGCGTGAAGTTCCACACGCGATTGTCCTGGGTACGTGTGTTCCAGGGGTGCACGTGAAGTTTCACATGTGAATTCAGCAGGGTACGTGTATTTCAGGGGTGTGCGTGAAGTTTCACACGCGATTCCATCAGGGCACGTGTATTTCAGGGGTGCACGGGAGGTTTCACACGCGAATTCAGCAGGGTACGTGTATTTCAGGGGTGCGCGGGAAGTTCCACACGCGATTCCATCAGGGCACGTGTATTTCAGGGGTGCGCGGGGAGTACTACACATGAATTGGCTGTGTGGGTCCTCCCAGGTGTTCCCTCTACACCCTCCACGGCCCCTGCAGGCAGCCCACACCACAGGGGACTACCCTGCACCCCTGCTCATGTCCCGCAGGCAGCCCATCCACCATGGGCATGCCCCCCAGCCAAGCCACATGTCACCTTACACTACTGATCAACAACGCATGTCTCCCAGCACCCCCACCCCCCAGCACGGTGGGGCACCTGCCATCAGGCCCCCACTCATGTCCAACTCATGTCCCCCTGCACCCCCACCCCCCAGCAGTCAGGGGCACCCTCCACCAGGCCCCCACACATGTCTCCCAGCACCCCAACCCCCCAGCATCCAGGGGCACCCTCCACCAGGCCCCCACTCATGTCCAACTCATGTCTCCCAGCAGCCCCACCCCCCAGCAGTGCAGGGCATCCTCCACCAGGCCCCCACACATGTCTCACAGCACCCCCACCCCCCAGCATCCAGGGGCACCCTCCACCAGGCCCCCACTCATGTCCAACTCATGTCCGTCTGTACCCCCACCCCCCAGCAGTCAGGGGCACCCTCCACCAGGCCCCCACTCGTGTCTCCCAGCACCCCCACCCCCCAGCACTGTGGGAAACCTGCCAGCAGGCCCCCACTCATGTCCCCCTGCACCACCACCCCCCAGCATCCAGGGGCACCCACCACCAGGCCCCCACTCATGTCTCCCTGCACCCCCACCCCCCAGCACTGTGGGATACCTGCCAGCAGGCCCCCACTCATGTCCCCCTGCACCACCACCCCCCAGCATCCAGGGGCACCCTCCACCAGGCCCCCACTCATGTCTCCCTGCACACCCACCCCCCAGCATCCAGGGGCACCCTCCACCAGGCCCCACTCATGTCCAACTCATGTCCCCCTGCACCCCCAACCCCCAGCACTGTGGGGCACCCTCCACCAGGCCCCCACTCATATTCCCTGCACCCCCACCCTCCAGCACTGTGGGGCACCCTCCACCCGGCCCCCACTCATGTCTCCCAGCACCCCCACCCCCCAGCACTGTGGTACACCTTCCAGCAGGCCCCCACTCATGTCCCCCTGCACCACCACCCCCCAGCATCCAGGGGCACCCTCCACCAGGCCCCCACTCATGTCTCCCTGCACACCCAACCCCCAGCATCCAGGGGCACCCTCCACCAGGCCCCCACTCATGTCTCCCAGCACCCACACCCCCCAGCACTGTGGGACACCTTCCAGCAGGACCCCACTCATGTCCCCCTACACCACCACCCCCCAGCATCCAGGGGCACCCTCCACCAGGCCCCCACTCATGTCTCCCTGCACACCCACCCCCCAGCATCCAGGGGCACCCTCCACCAGGCCCCCACTCATGTCTCCCAGCACCCCCACCCCCCAGCAGTGCAGGGCACCTGCCAGCAGGCCCCCATACATGTCCCCCCAACACCTCATGACGATCCATAATCATGGCCCCCATGCCCCCTCAATACACTGCCTATGCCACCCCAGTCCGAACACACCACCAGGTATGACATCCACCCCACAAAGAAATCACAAGCACATGATGCATCCCAAATGGCTAGTCTGCACATCAACACATATCCGTCAAACCCACACAATGATAGCATGTGAATGATAGAACACACATTGTGACATGCATGAAACCAAAGAGAGAATACCACACATTGAAGTACCAAATGATAATGGCCCTCATTACGACCTTGGCGGAGAACCAAGCTGCCAACTCCGCCATGGTGGTTGACGGACTTACCGCCCCATTCCGACCTTGGCGGGGCGGTAAGTCCCCAATCCCCATTTACCCTTCCCTCGCCATCCCAGATGGGTACACGATCTTCAAACAAGACCGTACACACCAGAGAGGTGGTGGAGTAGCTCTCATCGCCAAAGAAACCTTTGCTATTAGGGAGATTGAAGGTGCGTACGGTCATAACTGTGACTACCTTCTGCTCAAAATGAATTTCTCCCATAACTGCACCATTGCAGTACATATTGTCTATCGACCCCCGGGTCCCTTCTCAGAATTCCATGAGGCCCTCATCCTTCCTCTGTCCGACAACTTGAAAAAGACCTCTCAAGTCCTGCTCTTGGGTGATTTAAATCTGGGCCTTAATGACCCTAAGGATGCCCATGCTATCACCTTGAATAACGCTCTATCCACCTTACGGTTATCTCAAGTCATCTCCGAGCCTACACATATTAAAGGCTGCACTTTAAATTGGATCAGTCACCACAACTGTGCTGTTCAAATCACTGGAATTACTCCTATTCCATGGTCTGATCACCACTATATTCAATTTGACCTTAATACTAACAAAGTGCCCCCCAAACCTGCGATCCTGCTTCCTGCAACACTCGCTAGAAGTTCACATCAACTTACCTCGGAAAAGATTGCACCCTTCCTTATGGTGCGCCCTCTCTCCAGCCTCCGTTCTCCAACGACCCTGGCACTCTCTCTAGTGCTTTTAAACTTGCCATCAGCCAAGCTGTGGATGCCATCGCTCCTCTTTCCCTAAGGAAAGTCAAGAAAGCTAAACACTCCAATGCCTGGTTCTCTCAAGAGTTGCTGGAACTACGTTCCAAGAAGAGGCTTGCACTCTCAGCCTGGAAAATGAACCCCACTTACGTCACCAGGAGAGCATTCCAGGCTATCTCCCAAGACTACAAATCAAGGCTAAAGCCACGCCATTCAATTCTAGGATAGACAATGCTAAATCAGGATCAAAAGAAATCTTCACCATCTTTAGAGAGCTGGAAAAACTGTCCACTCCACCTCCTATTCTACTTAAGGATGAAAAATGGTGCAACAACGTTCATTTTGCCATTATAGATAAGCTAAATACTGTGCAAACTAAAACCCTAACCCTTCAGAAGGCGCTGACGCACCTCATAGCCAACCTGCACAGTAACTCGCCTACAGCCACTAACTCTAATCCCTCCACGCCTTTCGACTTTAAAGATATGAGTGAACCAGAAGTCATTGCCCTGCTCAAATCTATTAAACCATCCAATTGCAAGGGGGATGCCTGTCCTGCCCAACTCATTAAAGATTCTGCCCCCATCCTTGCCCGCCTTCTAACAGCATTAATTAATGCATCCTTGCAGTCTGGCCATGTCCCAACTGGATTTAAGGAATCTTGGGTACGCCTGCTCCTTAAAAAACCTTCCCACGTCCCAACGGTACCGGGGAACTACAGGCCCATTACCACTGTCCCACTCTGGCTTCCGTCCACGACATGGCCTCGAAACGGCCCTCCTAGACCTGAAAAATCAAATGTACGACATCAGAGATGCAGGCAAACCAGCGCTCCTTCTGCTCCTTGATTTATCTGCTGCATTGGACTTGGTGGATCACAACACACTCTGCCACCATCTCTCCAGTGCGGCTAATTTCTCCCCAACGGTATGCGCTTGGATCACCTCCTTTCTACTGGAAAGGTCCATGAAAGTCTTTTCCGACTCAGCATGTGCCACTCCAAGCCACATCAAATGCAGAGACCCACAGGGCTCCTGCATTGCGCCCACTCTCTATAACCTATTCACGAGGCCCCGTTCAACATTCTCAACGCCCTGTGCATCTCATAACCAATTATGCTGATGACACACAGGTACTTATCCCCCTTACAGGCGATTATGATGCCGACCTGAAGAGCCTCACCACTATCTTGGATCACCACCACCTTGGGTAATTTGGACAAACAATACATGTCTTTCACCATTGACAATATACCTATCGCGGTATCCGAAAATGTCAAGACTTTGAGCGTCTACCATGACTAATCTGACCATGAATAGACGGGTCAATGCCATTGCCTCTTCCTCGGCTTATTACTCAATGTAGCCAGAACCTTCTTATCTCGACAGAACTGCCTCACCATTGCTAGGGCAATATTCGGATCAAGACTGGACTACTGCAATGCCCTCCTTGTAGGGACCTCCTGTAAAAACTTGGCTAAACTCCAACTTGTTCAGAACAATGCCCTTAGCTCTGCCACAGGGACCTCAAGAAAGGACCACATCTCTGAGGTGAGGAGGCAGGTTCTTTGGCTTCCCGTCAAAGAGAGAATTGTTTTTAAAACCCTCTCCCTGACGCATAAATGCCTCCATGATCTGGCACCCCCCTTCTTGGTCCAACGAATTACCAAGTCTACCTCCTCTAGGCCTGTAAGAAAGGTCTACACCAACATTATCGCCACTACCAAGACCCAGGGACTCCGTGCCGGCGGCACTAGCTTCCCTACTATGGCCGCCTCACACTGGAATGCTCTTCCCACTCACCATCGGATGATTGACTCTCACCTAGCCTTCCGCAAAGCTATTAAAACTCAGCTTTTTGTCTGAATATTTACTCTGTACCGGCTCCCATCTGCTCATCTTGCTGTACTGCGGCCGGATGCTAGCACCTTCTGAGAACGATCTCCCACGTTATTGTAATGTTTGCTAACCATGAAACCTTTCTTTTCTACTTCTGTTTATTACCAATGTATCTGCAACCAAGAGGCCTTTGTTGTTCCTATGTAACCACTGAATCAAGCTTACGTACAATTTCATGTAACAGCGCCTCGATGCCTCTGGACTGCTAGTGCGTTCTACAAATGCAAATAAATAAATACACTACAGAACAAACCAATTGCAATATAATAAACACTATTTAGTAACCTTTTATTTCAACAAATAAAATAATTATAAAAACAGCGTGTAAAATGTACTAATTTATTAAATGTTAAATTATAATAGCTATACTTTACATAAACACAAATACAAACATCCAATTATTATATAAAAATAATTACTAAATGCAAAATTGAAATAGTAACAAAAGCAGCCTAAATATAATTACACATTAAAAACATGAATCAACAAAAATGCTTTTCACATTTTTACTAAACACCAATATTCATTAAAAAAAATCACTTTCACTGTAAACAAAGTTAAGGTTACAATGATATTTTATTTGAATATATTTGTACCTCTCATGTTTGAAGACTACGTTTTTGCTGGTTTAACTCTCTTGTAAACATGTTTCAAAGTGTATAGCAATAGCCGTCCTATAGTTATACAGATAAATCTAACCTCTCCACCAGGGAATCACCTTACCAAGCTTTCCCCTCGGGGGAACTTCTCTCAACCAAACTCTCCTACCCTAACACTGCAACCACCACCATGCACATTGTATACAGACCACCAGGCCCATTACAAACCTTTGACGAGGATATAACTCCACTCTACTCTCTCTTTGCCTCAATGCTTACAGTATCTTCACTATACAATATGCTTCTGTAAATACATCTGTTCTATTGCATCTGTAAATTACTCATGTAAATAAGATTGCACACCCAGATATTGATTATTACAACATGTTTATACTTACGGGACCAATGTAACTGTAAATATCTCATGTCTGTAAATATGTTGAATATAATATATCTCAAGCCCATGTTATCCTTTGTTGCCTGTGGTAACTCCTGTAATGCGTATTACATGCTCTCCAGAGCCCAAATACCCACGGGTTTGGCACGCTCTACAAATGTTAAATAAATAAATAGTTACGGTAAGTCACAGACACATAGGAACCCCACAAAATTCTATTGTTAATATAAATTTGATTCGAGTAACGGTTTTGACTGAAGTTTCAAAAGTGATGAAACATCTGCGGCCCCCCCCAGACTGCAAAGTTTCGTAAAGATTTGTTAAAAAATGAGAAAGTTATTAAGCATCAAAGTTCTCCCCCCCCCCCCAAGTGCAGCCTACTTCCCATTCATTTTACCATAGAGAAAAAAAGGTCATTTTTTTCCAAACCGCAGAGCCCACACTGCTGGACGAATTTGGACCAGATTTGAAACAACCTGGGCACGAAGCATTCAAAAGAGTGCTTTGCTTGGTTTGCGATTATTCTATGCAGTAGTTATTTAAATATTTGATTGAGAAGGGGGGTGCCCCCTTGCCAAAAATAGAGATAGCTCTTGATAGTCTAGAGACTCTCCCTACAGCTGCTGGAAGCAGGTGAGTGAGCCCTGCTAGAGCCCCCTGGGCCCCAAAAATGGGCCAAAATGATCACCTTGGGCGCGCTCCGTCGAGCCAGCAGCCCCTTTGTCCCCCGGTTTCCCTTCCCTGTGTCCGCTTCCTCTTTCTCCCTCCTCCCGCCTCCCAGCCCGCCCCCGCAACGTGATTGGTCCGTTGCTCCTCCACCACTGAAGGCCTACGGCCTGCGCTGCTCCGCGCCTCCACTCTCCCTACAGCTTCTGGAAGCAGGTGAGTGAGCCCTGCTAGAGCCCCCTGGGCCCCCCAAAAAAATGGGCCAAAATGATCACCTTGGGCGCGCTCTGTCGAGCCAGCAGCCCCTTTGTCCCCCGGTTTCCCTCCCCTGTGTCCGCTTCCTCTTTCTCCCTCCTCCCGCCTCCCAGCCCGCCCCCGCAACGTGATTGGTCCGTTGCTCCTCCACCACTGAAGGCCTACGGCCTGCGCTGCTCCGCGCCTCCACTCTCCCTACAGCTGCTGGAAGCAGGTGAGTGAGCCCTGCTAGAGCCCCCTGGGCCCCAAAAATGGGCCAAAATGATCACCTTGGGCGCGCTCCGTCGAGCCAGCAGCCCCTTTGTCCCCCGGTTTCCCTTCCCTGTGTCCGCTTCCTCTTTCTCCCTCCTCCCGCCTCCCAGCCCGCCCCCGCAACGTGATTGGTCCGTTGCTCCTCCACCACTGAAGGCCTACGGCCTGCGCTGCTCCGCGCCTCCACTCTCCCTACAGCTTCTGGAAGCAGGTGAGTGAGCCCTGCTAGAGCCCCCTGGGCCCCCCAAAAAAATGGGCCAAAATGATCACCTTGGGCGCGCTCTGTCGAGCCAGCAGCCCCTTTGTCCCCCGGTTTCCCTTCCCTGTGTCCGCTTCCTCTTTCTCCCTCCTCCCGCCTCCCAGCCCGCCCCCGCAACGTGATTGGTCCGTTGCTCCTCCACCACTGAAGGCCTACGGCCTGCGCTGCTCTGCGCCTCCACTCTCCCTACAGCTGCTGGAAGCAGGTGAGTGAGCCCTGCTAGAGCCCCCTGGGCCCCAAAAATGGGCCAAAATGATCACCTTGGGCGCGCTCCGTCGAGCCAGCAGCCCCTTTGTCCCCCGGTTTCCCTTCCCTGTGTCCGCTTCCTCTTTCTCCCTCCTCCCGCCTCCCAGCCCGCCCCCGCAACGTGATTGGTCCGTTGCTCCTCCACCACTGAAGGCCTACGGCCTGCGCTGCTCCGCGCCTCCACTCTCCCTACAGCTTCTGGAAGCAGGTGAGTGAGCCCTGCTAGAGCCCCCTGGATCCCCCAAAAAAATGGGCCAAAATGATCACCTTGGGCGCGCTCTGTCGAGCCAGCAGCCCCTTTGTCCCCCGGTTTCCCTCCCCTGTGTCCGCTTCCTCTTTCTCCCTCCTCCCGCCTCCCAGCCCGCCCCCGCAACGTGTTTGGTCCGTTGCTCCTCCACCACTGAAGGCCTACGGCCTGCGCTGCTCCGCGCCTCCACTCTCCCTACAGCTGCTGGAAGCAGGTGAGTGAGCCCTGCTAGAGCCCCCTGGGCCCCAAAAATGGGCCAAAATGATCACCTTGGGCGCGCTCCGTCGAGCCAGCAGCCCCTTTGTCCCCCGGTTTCCCTTCCCTGTGTCCGCTTCCTCTTTCTCCCTCCTCCCGCCTCCCAGCCCACCCCCTCTTCCCTATTGGTCCGACCACTGCCCATTGCCGACCCTTCTGGGTCAGCCCTCTGCCCGGCAGCCCCCAGTGGCTAAGGGCCCCATGGCCAAGGGCGGCTCCAACAGAGGCGGCTCCAGGAAGTGTCAGCAGGTGTCCGCAGGGGAAGCCAATGAAGCCAGCAACTAACAGACACCACCAAAACCGTGAGTGTGGTATGGATAGGGGAGTAGAACAATCACTCCACTCCAGAATGCCACTCTATCTTACCTCCAAATAACATAGATTGCCATAATGTTAGCATGTCCACTCCTAGACGGAATTGTGAAAGTTAGCATGTCCACTCTTAGATAGAACTGTGAAAGTTAGCATGTCCACTCTAGAACTGTGAAAGTTAGCATGTCCACTCCTAGATGGAATTGTGAAAGTTAGCATGCCCACACTTAGATAGAACTATGAAAGTTAGCATGTCCACTCCTAGACGGAATTGTGAAAGTTAGCATGTGCACTCCTAGACGGAATTGTGAAAGTTAGCATGTCCACTCCTAGACGGAATTGTGAAAGTTAGCATGCCCACACTTAGATAGAACTATGAAAGTTAGCATGTCCACTCCTAGACGGAATTGTGAAAGTTAGCATGTCCACTCCTAGACGAAATTGTGAAAGTTAGCATGTCCACTCTTAGACGGAATTGTGAAAATTAGCATGTCCACTCTAGAACTGTGAAAGTTAGCATGTCCACTCCTAGACGGAATTGTGAAAATTAGCATGTCCACTCCTAGATGGAATTATGAAAGTTAGCATGTCGACTCTTAGACGGAATTGTGAAAATTAGCATGTCCACTCTAGAACTGTGAAAGTTAGCATGTCCACTCCTAGACGGAATTGTGAAAATTAGCATGTCCACTCCTAGATGGAATTATGAAAGTTAGCAAGTCCACTCCTAGACGGAATTGTGAAAATTAGCATGTCCACTCTAGAACTGTGAAAGTTAGCATGTCCACTCCTAGACGGAATTGTGAAAATTAGCATGTCCACTCCTAGATGGAATTATGAAAGTTAGCAAGTCCACTCCTAGACGGAATTGTGAAAATTAGCATATCCACTCCAGAACTGTGAAAGTTAGCATGTCCACTCCTAGACGGAATTGTGAAAGTTAGCATGTCCACTCTTAGATAGAACTGTGAAAGTTAGCATGTCCACTCTAGAACTGTGAAAGTTAGCATGTCCACTCCTAGACGGAATTGTGAAAGTTAGCATGTCCACTCCTAGATGGAATTATGAAAGTTAGCAAGTCCACTCCTAGACGGAATTGTGAAAATTAGCATATCCACTCCAGAACTGTGAAAGTTAGCATGTCCACTCCTAGACGGAATTGTGAAAGTTAGCATGTCCACTCTTAGATAGAACTGTGAAAGTTAGCATGTCCACTCTAGAACTGTGAAAGTTAGCATGTCCACTCCTAGATGGAATTGTGAAAGTTAGCATGCCCACACTTAGATAGAACTATGAAAGTTAGCATGTCCACTCCTAGACGGAATTGTGAAAGTTAGCATGTGCACTCCTAGACGGAATTGTGAAAGTTAGCATGTCCACTCCTAGACGGAATTGTGAAAGTTAGCATGCCCACACTTAGATAGAACTATGAAAGTTAGCATGTCCACTCCTAGTCGGAATTGTGAAAGTTAGCATGTCCACTCCTAGACGAAATTGTGAAAGTTAGCATGTCCACTCTTAGACGGAATTGTGAAAATTAGCATGTCCACTCTAGAACTGTGAAAGTTAGCATGTCCACTCCTAGACGGAATTGTGAAAATTAGCATGTCCACTCCTAGATGGAATTATGAAAGTTAGCATGTCCACTCTTAGACGGAATTGTGAAAATTAGCATGTCCACTCTAGAACTGTGAAAGTTAGCATGTCCACTCCTAGACGGAATTGTGAAAATTAGCATGTCCACTCCTAGATGGAATTATGAAAGTTAGCAAGTCCACTCCTAGACGGAATTGTGAAAATTAGCATGTCCACTCTAGAACTGTGAAAGTTAGCATGTCCACTCCTAGACAGAATTGTGAAAATTAGCATGTCCACTCTAGAACTGTGAAAGTTAGCATGTCCACTCCTAGACGGAATTGTGAAAATTAGCATATCCACTCCAGAACTGTGAAAGTTAGCATGTCCACTCCTAGACGGAATTGTGAAAGTTAGCATGTCCACTCTTAGATAGAACTGTGAAAGTTAGCATGTCCACTCTAGAACTGTGAAAGTTAGCATGTCCACTCCTAGACGGAATTATAAAAGTTAGCATGTCCACTCCTAGACGGAATTGTGAAAGATAGCATGTCCACTCTAGAACTGTGAAAGTTAGCATGTCCACTCTTAGATGGAATTGTGAAAGTTAGCATGTCCACTCTTAGATGGAATTGTGAAAGTTAGCATGTGAAATTTGCATTTAGAAAGTGTGCCCTACAGCCTCTCCGTCAAGCTTAGAAATGTGCCCAATAGCCTCTCTGGTAAATTGAATTTAGATGTGTGCCCAAGATCCTCTGTGAAAGATGCATTTAGTAGTGTGCCCAATAGACACTCTGGAAAGCTGCATTTAGAAATGTACCCAATAGACACTCTGGAAAGTTCCATTAGAAGTGTGCCCAATAACCTCGCTGTGAAAGCTGCTTTTAGAAGTGTGCCCAACAACCCCTCTGTGAAATTTAGAGGTGTACCCATTAGCCGCAATGAGAGTTACATTTAGAGGTGTGCCCAATAGCCTCTCTGATAAATTGAATTCAGAAATGTTCCTAATAGCCTCGCTGGAAAACTGAATTTGGAATTATTCCCAATAGCCTCGCTGGAAAATGGATTTTAATAGTGCGCCCAGTAGCCTCTCTGTGGAAATTTGAATTTAGATATGGGCCCAATATCCTCTGTGAAAGCTGCATTTAGAAGTGTGCCCATTAGCCACGCTGTGAAAGCTGCATTTAGAAGTGCTACCAATAGCATCTGTGAAAGTTGATTATAGAAGTGTATCCAATAGACACCCTGGAAAGTCGCAATTAGAAGTTTGCCCAATAGCCTCTCTGGAAAA
This sequence comes from Ambystoma mexicanum, assembly GCF_040938575.1. Taxonomy (NCBI): domain Eukaryota; kingdom Metazoa; phylum Chordata; class Amphibia; order Caudata; family Ambystomatidae; genus Ambystoma; species Ambystoma mexicanum. The sequence goes on along the minus strand of NC_090928.1, from coordinate 423,439,260 downwards.
TTGAATTTAGAAATGTGCCCAGTAGACGCTCTGTGATAATTTGCATTTAGAAGTGTACCCAATAGCCTCCGCGAGAGTTACACTTAGAAGTGTACCTAGTAGCCTCGCTGATAAACTGAATTTAGACATGTTCCCAATAGCCTCTGTATGGAAAATTGTACCTAGAAGTTCGCCCGGTAGCCTCTCTGGGAAAGTTGATTTTAGAAGTTTGCACATTGAAAGAGCATATAACCATTCTTACCACACCCCACGCTTACTCTCTCCTTTACATCACCACTCAACTAGAACACAGAGATACTATGACACCATTCGGTATAACTGTTCTCATACGAACATCCACCGCTTACTCCACATCATTCTATGTAATCACTGCTGGTCTCACAACCCCAGCCAGGCGTCTTCCTCAGGCCTAACGCAGCCACATCCGTTCCGGATAAATCCTGCCAGAACGAACACATTCTCCTGATCTCTCAACCACCACACCTACCGATAAGAATCAGCTATTACACATGTACCGCACGAGCTGCACACATATCCGGTGTACACACGCACCTTTTGACTCTCCCTACTCTCTCTACTGATCTGAACTTCGGTTCCCAAGGGCGTTCAACCTACCAGCGCCTTCAGACCATACCAATGGTATATAAGGCGCTATATATTTGCAAAATAACAATAACAATAACAATTCCCATTTTTGCCCCATAGGGCATAATGGGAGTGGGGAAGGCGTTAATTACGCCACTGTAAATTACGGTGGCGTAATTAACAACGAGGTCCCTTAGCGCCATGGATTTTAACACCTGCTAAAAGCAGGTGTTAAATCCGCCATGGCGCTAAGGGAACTCGTACTCAGGCGGTAAGGGTCGGCGAAGTTTACGCCGGCGTAAACCCCTTACCGCCTGGGTCGTAATGAGGGCCAATGTATTAAACAGAAAAGCAAGGCAATGAAATGGAACAGAAGAAAATGGAAATAATAAATGAAATCCAGCATGTCCAATAAATGAAAAAGATGCATGAAATCCAAATGAAAAGCAATCCAAAAGCAAGTCTCCAAAGTGTCAGTCTGAAAAAGTATATCCAAAGTTCCAAAATTAGAAAAAAACATTGATCCATGGAGAAAAAAAAATCAACAATCCAAATCCATTGTCAAACTATGTACAAGGTGAATATCCAGGGTCCATGTGCCCAATCCTTTAAATGAAACCTATAAAATAAAATACTACCTAATGAAGAACTATATACAAGAAGTTGGGGCATTGTCCAAGCGCCCCAAAACAAAACAAAACCGAAAGGAAACTTAACACTAAAGAACTATTTACAAGGGCAGCGGGCTAGTCCGACGGCTCACTTCTGGATGTTCCGGGCCAGGGCATCATCGAACTCCTGCTCAATGTCCCGGAGGCGGTCCTCCTCCATGGCCCCGAGGGTCCGCAGGGCCAACGACATGTTCTCTTCCAACTCCCTGCGGATTGCCTCGAGGCACTCGGCCCGCCTCAGGGCCCTCCGCATGGAGTTCTCCGCCCTGATCATCGTGAGCCGTGCCTCTTCCGCCCGCTGCCGCTTCGATCTATGGCGTGGCACAACCGCTGCCACACGGAAGACACTTTCTGTCCTGGGTCCTTCTGCCCTCCGGCCGATGCCTGCCCCTCCGATGTCGAAGGCCCCGAGCCATCATGGCTCCCACCTCATTGCTGCTGCTGTTGTGCCTGTGCCCGTGCCCTGGCTCCTGCTGCCTGCACATCCTCCACCGGCCGGGGTGCAGTCGTTGATGTGGCCACCCTTGCTGGACGTCCGACTCCCGACTGTGGCAGGGATGTGTCCTCCACCAGACTGGCCGCACCGTCAGAGGCAGCTCCACAGGGCACCCAGGTGACAAATGGGTGGAAAGATGGCACAAGGACGACTGGCGCATAGGGTGTTCAGTTGAGGAGGGGGTCGGAACAAGATCCAGCAAACGGAGGAATCCGGCCTGGGTGACCTGTCCCAGTAGGCCGACGCGGTCAGCGAGCCATTCGAGATGACGTGCAGTCTCCTCATGAAAAGACTGCAGGTCACCTCGCATGGCCCGTTGACGCAACGCCACACCAGTCAGGACAGGCTCAAACCGTACCTGGATAGCCACGTCCGCAGGCAGAGGAAGGCCAGTTATTGTAAGCTCATCCCCTGCCTGAAAATGGGTCTGGACGTAGGCATCCCTGCTGGTGCAAGATGATGCAGTGACAGGATCAGGGACAGGATTGCACACAGGCACCTCCGCGGCGGCTTGTGTTTCCTCCTGTCCCTGGTCTTGCACTGCACCACTAGCACCAGTGGAATCCCCACCTCCAGACCCCGTCTCTGTCGCTTGCACGGCCTCCTCCTCCACCAAACCCCCCACCAACCTGGATGACTCCGTGCCATCTTCCCCTGTTGGGCCCTGTGGGCTCCCAGCTGCCCCTTCTGCTGCCGGGGAGTCCAACTCCGACCTCCGCCCCTTGGACCTCCCCCTGGAAGCTGCGACCTGGGACGCGGCACCAGAGTCCTCACTCCCCGACGAGATGACAACGTGGGAGGGGAGCCGGGCCTTGCGTCTCTGGCTGGCGGTGCAATCCCTGCCGCTGTGCTCCACAGCACCTTCTCCGCCCTCTTCATCAGTTGACGCTGCAGACAGGGAGAAATAAAACACAGGCATCAGGGCACTGTACAAAGGACACATACACACATGACAGTTGTACATGAGTGGCATTGGGAAACCTCAGACATGGCATCACAATCGCCAACACACATGTCATTTCAACTCGCACACATGAGCCATACACAGCCATATCGCAACAGCCAGCACCATCCATACACATACAACAGCATGAGCAGGCAAAGGTGAGCCAGACATCACATGCAACACAGGGAGTGCACTACATATGCACACACACCACCACACTTGCATGCATGTGTACACCTCTGCCAACTGTCACAGTGTTCAGATTGGCATCCATGTCACATCTGCCAATCAGGCTTCCACATCCCGGTGTCACATGCATCCATGTCGCATCACTGTTGCACCCTTGTCAAATACACACACATGCACATGTACACAGTGCTGATACATGCAGCTGAAACCAGCATCCATGTGTGACATCACAAACATGCCTACTTACATACACATTCATCCAAACATGTGTGCCCACACATCTGTATTTGGCATGCAAGTCTACACACACAAGCACCATCCATGTCTCACACATGAGAGCCCTCGCATGTGTTAGCCTCACGGCCCTGTACACCCCCCCCCATACTTGGCCCCATAAAAACACATGTGCAACCTGCACACTACTGCCACACCACCACACGCACAGCTTACAATCAGGATGCATGTACACTTACCGCTTGACTCCAGACGTGTCTGCCTCTCAAGGACCTGGACGTGGAGCGCTGGGGATATGCGTTCCAGGACCCTCATCTGATCGTCCGACAAGTGGCCCAGGCGCCCCTTAGCATCCGCTGCCTTCAAGAGGCGCCGGGCCTTGTTGAGGGTCCTGGACCTGAAGTCCTCCCAGCGCTTCTTGACATGATGGAATAGTCGGACTGCCACCCCCTCCGCGTTGATGGCAGTCACGATGTCCGTCCAGATCGGAGTCCGTCCTTCCTTGTCAGCGCGCAAACTTCCGAAGAGGGCATCATACTGCCCCAGGACTTGCTCCACCAGGACATCAACTTCGGTGGCAGTGAAGCTGGTGCCCCTCTGCCTCTCTGGCCGGGGGTTGCCAGTGGTGCCAGATGTTGCAGTGCCCGACATGACGAACCCCAGAGGCAGGAGTGGGTGGGCAACTGGGTCCTGGGGCTGGTCTGTGGAGCGATGGAATCCCAGTCGGGAGTCTTCGGTTCCAGCAGGGGTGGTCACAGCAACAGCACCCCTGGCTGATGTGCAGGCAGCAAATGGCAGGGCACGTGGGCAGTAGGCAATCAGGCAGCAGCAGATGGCAGGTGGGAGCGTGCTCTGGCCTCTGGGGGGCAGTAATTCGGCCTTCTGGACAGGAGCGTGGTCTTCCGTGTGCTTACGCGTGGCCAGCTTGATACAAAGTGATTTGGCACGTGAAAATCCAGCACGTCTGCGTGTAATTCGAGGAAAGGGCCTTAGCGCGTAAGCGCGTCAGCACATGTATGCGAATTCATTGGCCCAAAGGGCCACAGCGTGTAGGCGCGTCTATGATGTTATGCGCACGTGCGTTTTCCATGGCGCGTAGAAAAAATAAGCACGTCAGAGTGTCATAGCGTGTAATTGGTGGAAAGGGCCTCAGCGCGTATGCGCGTCTGTGACGTGCGTGCGCGGGCTTTTCCCTGTACACGGGTGCATGTTACACGTCCAATGACTGCACGTCAGAGTGTCAGCTCGTGTAATTGGAGGATAGGGCCTTAGCGCGTACACGCGAAAGTGACGCTGGACGTATTTAACATCTGTGCTTGCCCCGTGTGTTGCGTACCCCTTCAGAGGTCATTCTAGGCTGCGTGTGACACGCATACGTTCATTTTTGTGTTTCTGGGTGCCACAGTGTAGTGCAGGTTTATTTTTCCACGCACGTGGTCTAGCAGGGGTTGCGTGTACATTATCTCCCTTTTTTGGGGTGCCTGTGCGTTGTGTGACCCGTCATCTTCCCCCAGGGGTCACATTGAAGTGGGAGAATGGAAGACCAGGCTCCCGTCCTTCACCTCTCGTGCTTGGCCTAAAGGGTCACGACCCAGACACCCGCCGCGAGAAGAGTTTGTCCATTTGCCAGACGACCAGATACCCTGGTACAGGAACATACGGATGTGTCCATCTACCTGCCCAGCAGCCCGCACTGGCCATGCCGACACCTGCGGCACGGACCAACTAGACTAAAATCTACACGTCGTTAGAGATGCCATGACGACCTAGACAACAGTAAGCACACCTGTGCAAATATATACACTGGACATTCCCGCACCAATCTACACGAAGAATATACTCAGTGCTATGACGTAGGCGACAGGCAAACTCACGGACGTGCATCTTTATTATTTTTATATAGGCTTTCAGAATGCAGAAACGCAAGACGCGTCATGAACTCATCTATAAAGCTTGCTCACGCTTCTCTTAAAACCAGTTACCACCATGAGAGATATAATGAAGACACGATACTGGTCATGGAAATATATGGTACTGTAACCTAAAGCACCTGTGCATCAGGCGGACCCACTTATACACCAGGCCTGAGTAGGCCTCAAGCAAGAGCTCCCGTGGACATTAACAAAACAAGAGTCAGGTTGCTGATCCTGCAGAATGAGCCCGGCGAAGCAACCAGCCAAGGTCGCAATGTTGCAAACCTACATTCCACGAACAAATCATCAAGGGCACGATGTTGCAACTTCGCACTCTGAGCACCAACGTTAAAATCACACCTGCAAATTAAACCAGACACACAGTGGAAAAACAATATTAATTGTGCAGAATTCTGCCTCAAACACGGTCCCACCTCACGTGACCAAGCCGAATCTGACGAGATGCCAAGCCCAGGAGAAAAGAGGCGTCTGGATCCCTAGTTACGAGACACAGGCAGATACACTTGAAAGGCTCAATGGAGATTTGCGACAGTGGGAGCGGTCAGCCTTCCAACTATGAATAAATCCTCACATTGTCTGCACGTACCCAGAGTGAAACATTGTTGCAAATTGCAGGTACACCGAGAGCTGGGAACAGCGGTGGTCCCAGGCTGGGAAGCTCACGGGCGCACCAATCAGAACATGGGGCTCTTATCAATGACGCCAGTAATATTAACCAATCCTTAGGAGTCTTCATGTAACAATTCTCATGTATCTAATTGTAGGGACAACCAAGATATATCACCTGACTAACCCTCGACCACTAACATTGTTCTCTATACGTGTGCTATACTAACCCTACCACTCGAGCAACCAATTAAGAGTGGCGATAGGTTTTTTGTTAACTTTCTAAAGTGATGCAAGTAACGCGTCATAATACAGTAAAAAGGGCCTGCGAGCCCCACGATTGTGTGTGTGTCAGGACGGACGCGTACGCTCCTTGACCCATCCCTGCCGTTTTGTCTAATAAACAGCAGAGTCACCTTGCTTCTTGCGTGTGTCTCATACTCTATCTCATCTGGGATTTACGGGAGGAGTTGGGGCCTCCCTGCCCGGAGGTCCGCGGACGGCCCGGCCGACCCCGGCAGAATTTCCCCCCCGACAAGTTGGAGGCACTGCTGAGATCTGTTTAAGATCCACCTTTTATTTTTTACTTTTTCCAGGCACTCCTGTTGCGAGGAGGCCCGGCGGCGCGGCCCCCTCTGCCGTTGCCCCCTTCTGAGGACTACAGGACCATCGCGGAGCTGCGAGAAGACCGGACAGCGCAATCCGGATATTGGCCCTCGGGAGCCGGTTGAGAAGTATCCCGCCCGCGGTCGGCGAGTGTCCAGACGTGGTCCAGACGAGGGGAGGTGGCGAGCAGCTTGGAGGGGTGCACGCAGTCGAGCGGCCCTGCATCGTGAGAACTTGGTGAGCATGACACGCACAACAAGCAATGCGAAATTGTGAGGGAGGGGGGAGGAATTAAATACGGGAGGTGGGAGGTGTTGTACAGGTGCGCGGCGACGGTTTGACAACTCAGTGTTGGCAATGGAATGAATGGTAGTAAAACGAGTGCGAGAGCAGTCGGCTACGTCACGCGAAAGAGGGGGGCGGAGCACGAAAAGATCACGTGCGGCCGCTCGTAGACACTGATTGGCCTAGGTCACGACCACGTGTAAGGGTGGGTGTGTGTGTGGTTTCCTACGATTTGGCATTTATTGATCAATGAGTAGATGAGGATCCCTATTGTTCGAGCAAGAAACTCGATAGGTAGATGACGTTTCCCTGTAGGCGGTAGCTAAGCTAGTTGCCCAATACGGAAGATAATTGGCTGGTTAAGCCCTCCTGTTGAGGGGTGTATCACACGCGAGGCGACGCAGTGTGCGCAGTCCGATTATATTATTGATTTGATTACCATGTTGCAGGAGTGACAGGAAGACAGCTGTAGGGTTAGCGGGGGTAGATTGCAAGTGTATTTTGAACTTAAAGAACATATGAAGAACTTACCAGTAGCTCGAAGAGATCGGTGACGTCACCAGTAGGGCTTTAATAGGATATAACGAGCACAAGGCACATTGGTTTTGAGAGTGGTAGGAAAGAGATATATGGTAAGGGAGCGAGCGGACACGGAGATAAACGATAAACGAGTTGATCGGGGAAGGGAGAAAGGGGGAGGGGCGTGGCTGCACACGGAGAACGCCGGCCACGGCATGTGTAAAAGGGGGAGGAGAGCGTGGAACCAGGACGACTGTATAAGAGCGTCATAAGGGGTACACAGCCGCAGGGGGCTGTGTGCGCTTCAGCCGCAGGGGGCTGCAAGGGTGTTGTATGAAGAAAGAAAGATAGAAGGAAACATACAAATGTAAAACCCTATATATATTTTTTTTATTATTATTTTTTATTATTTTTTAATTTTGTCAAAGGATTGTCGTAAGTCCCCAAACTTACGGGGCCAGGTAAACAATATAAGGTTGTATATTGTAAATTGCTAGTGAGATAAACTGCTACCAGATAGGAGACGGGTGAGAAGTGGAGCGCTACTATGTCATACGGGACAGGGTCGGGAGGGTGGGGGAACACCCTCACTACCCCACTACAACACATATGCACCACACTGCCACCCCATAGGGAGAAACTGATTAAGTACAGCATAGAATGGACCCAGGGGACGGATAACAAAATGTTAACACCATGGCCGCCTAATGGTAGCTTCGATCCATATGCCCAACATTCACTGCTAAACCATCTGCACAATACATACAAGGGGAAGAAGTTGGCAAACCATGTGTAGGTGTTTAACTTATGGAGGATGTTCCAGGGGTCCCGACCAGGACCAAATGGAATGTTCACTATGGGGGAAACACCGGAAGAAAAAGAGATTAAGAAGGAAGAAGAGGATGGGAAAAAGGGGAGTGAAAGCACAAAGAACACGGGGTACGGAGGAGAGAGAGGAGGAAAGGTCGATAAATTGGATGACATAAAAAAGGAACCAAGCAACGAGATACCCATAACACCGGGAGTGAAAACAGAGGGAGGGGGGTTGTACCCTTTAAGAGAATTAGGAGAAATAGAGGGAGGACAGTTAAGGGCGGCTGAAGGATACTCGAACCCGGCGTACAGCCCTCCACCATATGTGGCTCATAGAAAGATGCCAGTGGGGGAAGGAAGGATTGGAGAAGAGCAGACTGTAGAGATAGGAAATGATGAGTGGGTAGCTGCACAGATATTATTAAAATTACGAGGTTCACTAACTGGGGAAGAGCGGGAGGTGATAAAGAGAACAGACGAGGATAGTGCCAGAGAGAGTGAAATGAGGGGGGAAGAGCTATTAAGGCAAAAGGAAGAGATTTTGGAGGAAAGATTAGCAAAGCTAAGGGATGAGCAGAATGAATTGATCAAACAGCTCGAGAGGGAGGAAAGAGAGAGAGCGAGGAAAAGAAAAGAAGGCAAGAACGAATTGGACAAATTAAGGGAACGAAATGAGGAGCAAAGGAGAGAAGCTGAAAGGGTAAAAGCAGCAGCAGACAGGGTATCAAGAGTAGTGCTGAGAGAGAAGAAGAGGGAAGAAGAAGAAAAAGAAAAGGAAATGGCAATATGGAAGAGGAGGTTACTATCAGAGACAGCTAAAAAATATGAAGAGGGGAAGGTAATAGAGAGTATAGTAGAAAGAGAAAGGGTGAAATGGGAAAGGAAGAAAGAGGATGAAAGAATACTGGAACAGATGAGCAATGAAGTGATGGAGGAATTGAAAAGGAAAAGGGAGGAAAATAGTAGGGAGATGGAGGAGAGAAGTGAAGGAGGAAGAGAAGAGAGGAGTAGGGAGAGTGACAGATGGGGGAATGTATACAGAAGCAGAGAAGTAGCGACAACATCAGCACTAGGGGGAGGAGTTGGTAATGGTGAAAAAGGGGAAATAGACCTAATAGACTTACAAACAGTAACAATAAAGGGGAAAAAGACGGAGTGGGGGATGCCATTTATGAACGATTTTTGTAGTGAGGAGGAAGAAGGAGTGGAGAGGGAAGGAAGAAAAAGTGAAAGGGAAAGCTTAGATAAGCTATACCTCACTAGAACCAACATAGACTCACCATGGATCAGTAGGAGAAAGGAGGAGCTGGAGAGAAGTGAGGAGGGAGAGCAAGGACTAGTGGAAAGACAAACCCATGAAACCCCACCATCCCCATCCCCATCACGCCCTCCCCCATCGCGCCCTACATGCTCAACCACCTCACGCTCGCTGCGCAGAATAAAGCTCGCGCCCTTCATGGACGAACTGACACCCTATGCATGTCGGCTTAGAGACCTCCCTAGTCGCAGGCAGGACAGACTAATAAACATGCCCACATTAAAAACAGGAAATGACGAAAGGAGGGGAAAGGATGGAGAAGGAGTTGAGGGCAGGGGTAATATGGATGAAATTGAAGAGGTAAAAGAAACGAAAGAAGAGGAGGGGTGTGAGGACTTGAGATTATGGAACGTAAAGGGTGACACAAGACACAATCTAATGCCACTGTTGGAGAGAGGAGGGGTTAGACCACAGTATGTCCCTTGGAAGCATACGGATAAAGAAAATATAAAATGTAGGCTTCCATCACTAAGTGGAGGTGCGGGTAAGTGGATATATGAAATGGAAAAACACACCGCAGGACAGAAACTAGCAGTAGGAGATGTAAAGGGCCTGTTAATATCAATATTGGGGGATAGAGCGGATGACATTTGGAAGAGAGCGGGATTCCATGGGGTAACAATAACAAACACATCGCATGATGGGGCACCATTTGCAAACTGCAGACATGCACTATGGCAGGCATTAAGAGTACAGTACCCAGACACATCAGACATAGGAGCAATTACCTCCCGTAAGATGCGTGAAAATGAGGATCCTGTTGATTATATCCAGGATATCCAAGAGAAGTGGCGCATGGAAACTAGAGAACAATGGGATAAAACACCAGCAATATTCTATCATATACTGGTACAAGGGCTCCCAGAAGGAGTTCAGAAACAACTAAAGAAAGTAGTGGGAATGGAAGCAAAACCATGGCCAGAAATACAACTGACCATAGTACATCACTGCAGGACATGGCAAGGAAAAATGAAACAAAAGGAAGAGGAGAGGAAAACAGAAGAGGCTAAACTAGTGCAGAAAAAACTTACTAAATACACAATGGAAGGGGCACTAATAACTACGCCCACACCAATGGCCCAAAGCCCCACACAAGTAGTGGCTGCACAAGATCCCGCTCAAATAGTACATTCACAGACTACAACACAACAAGTGCCGCCACTGCAATTACACGCACCAAACATGGGAGGAGGATACCCAATGCAAGGAGCTGGGTATTATAATTATAACAGGGGGAGAGGAGGATTTATGAGAGGGAGAGGATACGGATATAACACCCAACAGCAGGTGGGAGGACTTAGAAATTCCTACCCCACAGGGCAACCACAACCAGTATACCAGGACAATACAGGGAGCTTCCCATGGCAAAGCAGGGAACCACCAGTGTGTTGGAGTTGTGGATTATTAGGACACATGTCACGCACGTGTAGGGTCAGGCCAGGAACACCAGCATGGAATGAACAGGTACAACCTAGGATCTCACAAGAACAGCAGGGCATACAGCAACAGCAGACGTTGCAACAAGGAAGTGAACCACAACAACAAGTAACACAACAACAGCCACAAACATATTCACTGCCACAACAACAAGTAGCTATAACACAACAACCCCAAATGCAACAAACACAATTGGGTAGGGTGACGGTCTTGGGACACAACCCTTACACAGGGAATGGCCAATCATTGTACCCTCAATAGGACAGCCCACAGACGGCCTTGGTGTGTCCCATCCTGTCAGTAACACCTAATAGTGCGGAGGAGCCACGCAGAGGTAACGATAGGTGACAAAAAATTATCATTCCTTGTTGACACCGGGGCAACCCGGTCTTGCATAAGGGAAGGTAAATTTAAGATGTCAGGCGAAGCCATGAACACCCAAGGATTCTCTGGGGCTAAAGGGTTGGTTCCCTTTACTGATAACGTTCCCTCATCTATTGGAGATTATGATCTGTCAGTCCCACTTTTGTATTATAGTGCCTCACCAGTAAATATACTGGGGAGGGACATAATGAACAGGTTGAATATGACGATCTCCTTTACAGAGGACGGCATAATTTGCTCTACTCCAGGGATTAACATGCTCGCAGCACGACAGATTATGCAAGCATACTGTGGACAGACAGCGATTAGGGCGGAGCCAGTAGATGGCGAGCTATTCCAGTATGGAACAGACATGGCATTTGCATGGATGCCAGGGATAGAAGGGAAAATATGGAGGAGGCCAGCAGCCTATCTGTTCCGACCAGAAACACCTGTTAATGAACCAGAAGGAAATGTGGTTGTAATGGACATTGAGAGCATTATTGCAACAGCTGATTATATTGCTGTGCACGCCCAAGATAAAGAGGGGAGAGCATGGAGGGCAGTGATAGCACTAGCAGAAGGATGTAGGCTGACCCAGGTGTCAGATGAGGAGCTGTTCTCAGAAGAAAAGGAGGAAGGCGAAATGGTGTTCATGATGAGTGTAGAAATATGGCTAAGAGTGGCTCACAAACAGGTAGCACAGAAAATTGCGATGGCACTTGAGGCACCTGCATGCACCCCAGTCCCCTTCTTTAAGGAGGATATGTCAAAAGTTCCCAAATCATTGTGGACTACTAGCCCTTATGATGTAGGATGCATAAAAAGTATAGGGGGAGTAAGGATAAAATTGAAAAAAGGTGCCATACTACCCAGGGTGAAACAGTACCCACTGTCAAAAGAGGCAGATGAGGGAATATATGAAACCATAACTGCCCTTATAAACAATGGCATATTGGTCCCCTCAGAATCACCGTGTAACACGGCTGTGTACCCAGTGCGCAAGGCTAAAGGGGGGTCTTGGCGCTTCATACAGGACCTCAGGCCCTTGAACAACATAGTAGAAGCAGAATATCCAGTAACAGCAAACCCGGCCACGATATTGTGTGGCATTCCAGCGGAAGCATCACGATTTACAGTGATCGACCTTAAAAATGCTTTTTTCTCAATACCATTACACCCAGACTCACAAGATTTGACAAGCTTCACTTATCGAAATACAAAATGGAAACATACCAGATTGCCACAGGGGTATTGCGAATCACCCTCAATTTTCAATAGAGTAATACAGATGGATTTGGGTAACGTTGAAGTGGAAAGCACAGTGTTACAATATGTGGATGACATAATAATTTGCAGTACAAACGAAAGTAAATGCAGAGAGGACTCCATAAAGATGTTGACAATATTGGCTGAAAAAGGGTACAAGGTAGACATGGAAAAGATACAATACTGCCAGGAACATGTACTTTACATTGGCCAACTGATTTCCCAACATGGAAGAAAGATTGCACCACAAAGAGCACAGGCCATTTCAAGCACTCCAATGCCACAGACTGTGAGAGAACTGCAGCAATTCCTGGGGCTGTGCAACTACTGTAGAGCATGGGTATTTGATTACAGTTCATACATAGGACCCCTGCTTGAGGGTTTGAGGGAAGCCAATAAAGCGGAGAAAAAGTTGGGGTGGACTATGGAAATGAGGGAGGCTTTTGATGAATTGAAAGATGCGATATCAACTGCTCCAGTACTGGCATCCCCAGACTATGAGCGACGATTTTTTGTATTTTCACATTGTGACTCAGCAGTGATGAAAGCAGTATTGGCCCAAAAAACAAGCATGGGCTATAAACCAGTAGCATTTTACAGTGGTCACTTAGACCCTGTGATGTTAGGTCATTTCACTTGCGAACAAGGTCTCGCTGCAGCTGCTTTTGCAGTGGAAAAAGCATCAGCAATAACCATGGGGTGTCCAACTACACTGTTTGTGGAACATGCACTATTTGCAATATTGAATAAACCTAAGTCCACTCTAACCACGCAGAGGGCATCAGGTTACGAGATCATTTTGTCTAGAGCTGAACTAGCAATTGTTAGATGTAGCACGGTTAACCCTGCAAGGTTCCTAGCAGAAGTAATTGAGGAGGGAGATTATGCCCATGACTGTACCCAAACAACTGAAATGTACTCATGTACTAGGAAAGTTGAAGAAAACGCACTAGATGGGGTACGGAGGACTGGGGCGGCAGTGGTAAAAATGATGGAGGCACCGGTGTGTGTGGCTATGAAATGTGTACAATTACCACAGCATTACTCCGCTCAAGCCGCGGAACTGGTTGCACTAATATTGGCATTAAAGGAAAGTTTTGACAAACGAGTAACCATATACTCTGACAGTGCATATGTTACATCCACTGTCCACTCAGGGCTATCAAAATGGAGAAGAAGAGGGTTTAGGAGAGCTGATGGCACTCCAGTGCAACATGCCCTCTTATTGGCTGAACTAATTGAAGTAATAAATGATCCCCAAGAATTAGCCCTAGTAAAATGCACCGCACACACCAATGGTGAAGACCACGTCTCAAAAGGGAATGCAGCAGCAGACGCACATGCGAAATATGCTGCATACTATGGTGAGATATGGAGCCCCCCAGAATCACAGAGAGGGAGAGGGAGGGGAATGGCTAAGGAGATGTTGATAAGAGAAGGGTACACCCATATCCCAGCCACGCAGATTATGGAGCTACAGGCGGCTGCACCAATGGCCAAAAAAGAAATATGGGTAAAAAGAGGATGTACAATGTCACCAACCGACGCACTATGGCGCCAGGGTGGCACTGGAAAAGTTGTAATACCATTGGCACTTTTGAACACCGCCCTGAGCCAATTACATCACCCAGCCCATACAGGCAAGGAAGTGATTGCAGCACGAATTAGAGAAGATTGGTTCTGCCCCGAGTTAAATTCTCATGTGTCGAATTTTATCAGCAATTGTCTCACATGTCAACAGTTTACGGCCGGTCATACCCTAAAAGTGATAAGAGGTACTATATCCCGGCCAGAGGGACCTTTTCGGCATCTTCACATTGACTATGTTGATATGATCAACATATGTCAAGGTAATAGGTATATGATTGTAGTAGTATGCCCATTTTCTAGGTGGATTGAAGCAGGGCCCTGTTCACACCCAGATGCATTTAGAGCAGCCAAATTCCTAGTAAGGGAGGTCTTCCCCAGGTGGGGAGTGTGCGAGGTGTTAAGGTCAGACAATGGCCCGCATTTCGCAAACGAAATGTTCCAGCATATCACATCCTTGCTGAGCATAAAACACAAATTCGCATGTGCATACCACCCACAGGCTAATGGTGTATGTGAACGCCTGAATGGCCTATTAAAGGAGGCAATTGCAAAAATACAACAAACAACAAAGAAAAGCTGGTTGTATTGCCTTCCATTAGCCCTATTTGAATTAAGGAATAGGCCAGGGTCCGACCACCACCTCACCCCTCACGAGGTGGTTACCGGACGTCAAATGCGCCTTCCCCTAACGCCAACGTCAAGGGCATTCACTGATCACGAAAGCACAGCGAGTGTGTTAGGTGATGAAATGTACCAATATGTGTCTTCTTTGATTACTAGTGTTGTGTTTGTGTCTCAACAGCTCGAGCGCACACGGGGCGGGTCTACCAGCAATCAACAAGAAGGCGCCAACACAGAATTGGAAAAGGAGAACTTGTGCAAACTTGCTAAAGGTGACCACGTGCTACTTCGCAATTTCAACAGGAAATGGAACGATAAGAGGTTTACTGGCCCCCACCTGGTAGAGGAAGTATCAACAAGAGCAGTAAAGTTAAAGGACAAGCGTGCCTGGAACCACCTACATGATGTAAAGATCTACAAACTGCAGACCCGCCCCAGCGCCAACGACAGGTCCATTGGGAGAACAGCAACAACATCCCCAACAGCGGAAGGAAGTTCTACTACAGCCAACGACCCAATTGTTCCCATACCCTGTCACTACCCAGCTTCCCCGGAGGAAATAACTGACGAAGAAAGGGGTGATCTCCATACTGCCCACCCCATGGTCACACGCTCAAAGAGTAAAAACATTCCCGCCAACTGAGCTCTCGCCACCCCCCTGCCCATTGACCCCCAAATATACTAATAACTGAACTGAAGGACGTTGCCTGCACAAGTACACATGTAAACACGTGAATGTTCTCTTTTTTCTCTTCTCTCGCACATACAGGAACTGCGTATTATTGTATTGTTGAGAAAATAGCTAACTAACAAATTCACTACCCAGGCGTAGATGGTACTCCCAGACGATAACTACCCAGAAGAATTGTCACACCAATTTGTATACGAAATAAAAAGGCCAACGTACCTAAAAAGGAGAAGGGTACGTGTCTACTACACAGCATTCCTCTTGGCCATAGAATATTCAATGCCCCACCTCCGCCCATACTTGCCGGTCCTAAGAGATAGATCACTTAGAGTAGCGTGGGAACAGCTCTTCGCCTGGGCACTGAATGACTATTTGATAGGGAGAGCTTAAAGGAAAACAACAACTAACATTTAATAACAAGCATTTTGAGAATTTTTAGGCGGGCAACTTTAACGTCGCAAGAATACGCTGCCAGGACTGCAGCAAGGTAAGAGCAAAATGCCGGTGAGATTAGCATATGTAATAAAAATAATAGGGATTTTGATGATCACCGGGTTTTTGGCTGCCTCTGTATGGCAGTACAGCTATGCTATTAATTTTATTGCTGCACCCAAACCTAATACACCCCCGTCCCCTGCTGCAACAGGTGTTACGTCAGGTGATAGTAGTAACATTGCACCCAAGCAAAATAGAGTTAAACGCAACACATACTCAGACAATAAAGGTATTGATAATTATATACAAGATTCAGCACACGTCTCAAACAACATATGGTACCAACACATGACCCGCATTGGTAAGCAGACAACAGAGGACAGCTGCTACGTTTGCTCGTTAATACCATACGCCATGAGTGCGTCACGAACATTTGTTGCCACAGAAATAGATGAAAAGACAGCACAGTGCATAATATACTTGGCACTGTTCCAAACGAAAGGAAGATTTCAAGGGACAGTGGTGCATATGACGTGGAAAACAAGAGACTCGTACCCATATGAAAACAACTTCCTCAAGACCTATTTGAGTTACCACAAGAGCAGTTTACACGCTGAAGCATTCAGATACATAACAAGTGGCCCTGCAAAAGGAGAAACAAAGAAAGTAACACTGCAGTATCTACCATGTGATTGGTACGCCACTGAAGTTCCGGGTAAACAAGGATGTTGGGAGAGGCCGCTGGTGACGATAACCGGGAAGGTGTACCTGGACAACAGCTGGGAGATAGGAGTGATTGGCAGCAACATGGTAACAAGAGAAACTATCTCAACTATCGAGGCACACAACCACCGATGTTGGACGACGTGGATCAAGTATGTACCAATGCTCACGTGGGTAGAAACGGATGAAGACCCAATAACAATACTACCGCTGACTGCGCCCAAGGTATGCTACCAGCATAAAGGAGAGGTGGACGTAGGATATAACACCAACTGTGCAAGTGTGATGGAGTTACCTGAGGGGGGAGCAGGAACAGCAGTAATAATGGACCATTATTGGGCCTGTGGAGAAAAGGCATACCATACACTGCCTCCCCTGTGGAATGGTGTGTGCACAATGGTGCACGTCAATGTACCATCACTAGTGGTACCCAAGAAGCATGTCAATGTGGCGAACTTTCCCAAAATGGATGAAGGGGACAAGAGAAAGAAGAGATCTGCACCACTTCAGGAGGAGCAAGGGAACAGGACCAACAGCAATGATACTGTCCTAAATAGAAGGAAAAGACAAGGAGAACCACTGACAGGAAATTACCTATGGGGAAGGTCGGAAACGGCACTCACTTCAATACCGCCAGAACACAGACTATTCAGCAGAGCAGCAATGTTCTTCTCCTCAATAATACATCCGGGACTGCAGGCTTACGCAAACGCAAAATGGCTGCAGATAACTAGATGGGAACTAATGATGACCATCAATTCCACAGTAAATGGATTCAACGCAATAAAAGAGGAGCTGCGAGCTATAAGGATGGTAGCACTCCAGAACAGATATGTATTGGACCTTCTCACAGCAATGGAAGGAGGAGTTTGTGCAAAGATAGGACAATCATGTTGCACGTTCATACCTGCCAACGATGCTGACAATGGTACACTGACAGAAGCAGTTTCACAATTGGCCCAGATGCACTCCAAAATGATGGATGAAAGTAACGGTGTAAACAAGGATAAGAGCTGGTTTTCACTATTATGGTCATGGATGCCATCCTGGCTGTCAGATGGACTGAAAATTATAGTGGGTTGTACTATTTTGGCTGGAGCTACGCTGATCATAATTAGATTTTGGAAGGCCCGGAAGGCACGTACCACTGACGAGTTGCTCGAAATGGTGGGAATGCACCCCTTGATGCCAGCAGATGACAGCCAACATACAGGTGTGATAATACAGGAGAGGGAGAAGTTGCGCAACCAAATCATCACTAACCATCTAGACCCACCATCGGTGAAGATCGAGAACCCAAGAAACCCCAGGAGCTACATAGGGAGATGGGTATACTGTACTCCTGGAGGAACCTGTGAATATATGTATTGGTCATTTGAAGATCATGTAAACCACTATGGACATCTAGGAGGAATAACTAAGATATGGCGAGTAAGAGGAGATAACGAAAAGGATATGTTTGTGGTCGACAAGTCGACCAGAGGGGGGACTGAAGTGGGAGAATGGAAGACCAGGCTCCCGTCCTTCACCTCTCGTGCTTGGCCTAAAGGGTCACGACCCAGACACCCGCCGCGAGAAGAGTTTGTCCATTTGCCAGACGACCAGATACCCTGGTACAGGAACATACGGATGTGTCCATCTACCTGCCCAGCAGCCCGCACTGGCCATGCCGACACCTGCGGCACGGACCAACTAGACTAAAATCTACACGTCGTTAGAGATGCCATGATGACCTAGACAACGGTAAGCACACCTGTGCAAATATATACACTGGACATTCCTGCACCAATCTACACGAAGAATATACTCAGTGCTATGACGTAGGCGACAGGCAAACTCACGGACGTGCATCTTTATTATTTTTATATAGGCTTTCAGAATGCAGAAACGCAAGACGCGTCATGAACTCATCTATAAAGCTTGCTCACGCTTCTCTTAAAACCAGTTACCACCATGAGAGATATAATGAAGACACGATACTGGTCATGGAAATATATGGTACTGTAACCTAAAGCACCTGTGCATCAGACGGACCCACTTATACACCAGGCCTGAGTAGGCCTCAAGCAAGAGCTCCCGTGGACATTAACAAAACAAGAGTCAGGTTGCTGATCCTGCAGAATGAGCCCGGCGAAGCAACCAGCCAAGGTCGCAATGTTGCAAACCTACATTCCACGAATGCAAATTAAACCAGACACACAGTGGAAAAACAATATTAATTGTGCAGAATTCTGCCTCAAACACGGTCCCACCTCACGTGACCAAGCCGAATCTGACGAGATGCCAAGCCCAGGAGAAAAGAGGCGTCTGGATCCCTCGTTACGAGACACAGGCAGATACACTTGAAAGGCTCAATGGAGATTTGCGTCAGTGGGAGCGGTCAGCCTTCCAACTATGAATAAATCCTCACATTGTCTGCACGTACCCAGAGTGAAACATTGTTGCAAATTGCAGGTACACCCAGAGCTGGGAACAGCGGTGGTCCCAAGCTGGGAAGCTCACGGGCGCACCAATCAGAACATGGGGCTCTTATCAATGACGCCAGTAATATTAACCAATCCTTAGGAGTCTTCATGTAACAATTCTCATGTATCTAATTGTAGGGACAACCCAGATATATCACCTGACTAACCCTCGACCACTAACATTGTTCTCTATACGTGTGCTATACTAACCCTACCACTCGAGCAACCATAGAGCACGAGGGTATGAATTCCATCTAGTACCCTACCCCTTTGACCCCCAATTGCCCAGGACAATAGTTTACTGCAACTCCCATATGCCCAATAACATCAGTGCCATGGTTGGGAGGCGACCACGCGGTAAGGGTGGCAAAGGTGGCCGAACCTCAAGAGGTGGCCGTGGTGGATACTGTACGGGACGTGGCTGGGACTTGCCGGGTGCCCCTAGCCCCCCATGTGTGGGTGACCAGTCAGGGACTTGTGGTTGAGGGTAATGTGGCTGACACCATCCCTGCTCGTTGGACCAGCCCATTGTGGCACCAGACCTGGCACAGGGTGACTCCATGGCTGACTTCCAGGTCAGCAGGTCTAGGCCACGTGTGGCGGTGCACGTTGGTGTCACCAGGCCATGTGGATCAGGGGCAGCTATGTCATCTGCTGCCCCGAGTAGGCAGGGTGGGGAGGCTGCAGGGGCAGCTGCGGCTCCATCCACCCCAGCTCTGAGTCTCCCAGCCAGGACAGTGTCGGTCCCAGTCCATCCTGCTGACGTTCCCCCTAACTACATCACACTTCAGCCAATGCCTGCACCAAGTCACATGGTGAGTGTTCATTCCCACACTCCTAGTCCACAGTCCACTGGGGCTCCTGCCCCTAGTGTCCAGAGCGGCATAGGACACTCAGGATCCCCACCACCTTCCAAGCGGAAGAGGAAGAGTGCTCGTCCAGTACAGGCTGATGCCCCAGACACGGCTACACAGTGCGGCCCACCAAGGAAGCCCAGCTTCAATCAGGCCGAACTTGATGCACTTGTGGAGTATGTGTCCGCACATGACAGCAAAATGGTGATTAGTGCAGGATGCAAGACCACACCTGCACAACGTCTGGCACACTGGCAGACCATCGCGGACATCATAAGTGCCCTTGGATTCGTGAGGCGCACAGCTAATGATTGCTACAAGTGCTGGAATGACCTGAAGCGCAGGGCAAAGAAAAAGCTGGCCTCAAGTCATGCCGCTACTCTAGTGACTGGAGGTGGGTCTCCAGCAGAGGACATTGAACTCACTCCACATGAGTATGTTGCTGTGACCTACATCACGGAGGGACAGATCCAAGGCGTGGGAGACCTGCCAGATTACGAGGCATTGTCCGGTGAGTGAACATGCATGTGTGTGTCATCCATGTGCATGGTGTGTGTGTGAGGGCTTCTGATTGAGTGCCAAGTGAGGGTGTGTGTGCCTGAGTGGTTTGGGTCACCCATGTGCTTCATCCAATACATTCTGAGCACCAGGATTTGGGTATTGCAGTATCCCTTCTGGCAACAGTAGACATTTAGCCCAACCTCACGCCAGTTGCCCTTGAAGTGTCATCTTGCCACAACATAGTTGCATATTATTCTGTGTTCATTCAGGCTGATTGTTTGCATTCCACCACTTTCACTAGGCATTTCTCAGTCCTATTGTCACATGTGTGACATGGCTATGGTACATGCCATCTGTGTGATGGCATGTGTCATGTATGTGTATTGGACATGCCAATCACAGGCCAATGTGTGATGGCACTGCTAGCCAGCATGCAGAAAATGTGTTGGTCTTCTATCGTGGTGTCATCAATGTTATGTTATGTTATGTTATTTTGCATTTATATAGCGCCTTATATACCATTGGTATGGTCTGAAGGCTCTGGTAGGTTGAACGCCCTTGGGAACCGAAGTTCAGGTCAGGAGAGAGAGTAGAGGGAGTCCAAAGGTGCGTGTGCGCACCAGGTATGTGTGCAGCTGGTGCGGAAATCGAGTGGTAGCTGCTTCTTAGCTGTAGGTGTAGTGGTTGAGAGGTCAGGAGTATGTGTTTGCTCTGGTCGGTTTTACCCAGAACGAGTGTGGCTGCGTTAGGCCTGAGGAGAACGCATAGCTGGGGGGTGTGAAACCAGCAATGATTACTTAGAGTGATGTGGAGTAAGCGGGAGATGTAGATATGAGAACAGTTATACCGAATGGTGTCATAGTATCTCTGTGTTCTAGATGAGTGGTGGTGTAAGGGGGAGAGTAAGCGTGGGGTGTGGTATGATGTATGTTTTAGAGTGTTTCCTTCATTCCAAAGCATATTAAGTATTGTCCGTTGCACATATACGTCTGTTCCTCATACTCGTCCGCTCCACACATTCGTCCAGTCATTATCATCGTCTAGTTCACATCTCGTACACTTCTAAAATGCTGTTGGGAACAATTCTGAATTCAACTTTCACAGAGAGGCTATTGGGTGCAACTTTGCCTCCCCTTCATACGCAGTGACGGTGCATGCATGGGAGGGTTATAGTCATGTGGGACATGTGTCAATGAAGTACTGTTTCTGTTGCTTCTCAGCCCTAATTCTGTGCCATGGTGCTAATGCCTGTTCCCATTTCTTTTCTTTCATGTCTTTGCAGGGGATGACGCACTTGATACTGCTGGGGTTGTGGAGATGGTGCAGACCCAGGAGGGTTCTCAGGCCCGACCGGGCACCAGTGAGGAATGTGGTGTGGTGGTGGGTGAGAACCCACACTTGCTGCAGACCATTATCTCAAGGGGTGTCTCTGAGTGCACCTCCCCCGAGCTCTATTCAGGTGTCGATTCGGATGATGAGACCTATGTGCGGTCGCAGGTAAGTGTTTCTGGGAGGGATTCTGTACTGTCCAACCCTCCTGCACCAGGGGTAGAACCCTCAATGGGGATGTCCGTGTTGGTAGGTCCGCCTTTGGTGGTTACGGATGCAGGGTCACACTCCGCAACATCTGATCCTGTTCCTGGGCCAGCAGATCAGAGGGGGAATGCAGTCCTACAGATTCAGGCAGTGCCGGCACAGCAAGGTGCAGTTTGCCTTGCCCCAGACAGGTGTGGTGCCCGCCGACGCGGTGGCCGTACGCCACCTGGCAATACCGCATGGGAGCAATCCATATACGGTATGACAAACCAACAGGCAGCATCATCTGAGATGATGGCTCAGGCCATGGATAGGGTGGCACTTCCATTGTCTCCCAAGAAAGGCTGATGGAACAACTACAGCAGGCAACAGACTCCATTTGCCAGTCACACAGGGAGGACATGTTAACGTCCAACAGGGACAGACGGGCGGCACTGGAGACTCTGCGGGAAGCCATTTCTAGTGAGTCCTAGGGCCACAGGGAAGCCCTGAGGGTGGAACTCCGTCAGCTCAGGGTGACTCTTGTTGAGCTTGAGGCTTAAACTGACACAAGGACAGAACAGCAGCTGGAGCGGCTCACACGTACGCTCTCAGCTGAGATGCAGGCAACTAGGGAGGAGGTCCGGGCATCCCGTGAGTTGTTGCATGGGGACCTCCGCACGATTATCCTCCAGAACCATACCTTCCACACCCGCATGCTTGCTGCCATGGAGGACCAGACTAGGGCATTGCGTGGGCTGCCTCCCATAGTGCCACCACTTCCTGATGCAGCTGCAGAGGGTGAGGAGAGCGACAGCAGCAAATCTCTCACAATAGGGTAGCCATGCAGGCCATGAGCCTATGGAGGTGTTTTTTTTCCCAAGATCCACACAGGTGGATTTTGGTGTGCACCCTGTCCTTGGACCTCCTGGGTGGCCTCCCCCATCCCCCTGGCCCATTCATGGCCATTTTTGATTTTTGATTTTTTTTACAGTGTGTTGCCTTGTGTGGCTCCCGTGGGCATACGCTGTATTGTGGCTGGGCACATGCAGGCTTGTCCTGAATTTGGGTTAGATGCTTGGGTTTGTGTGACACACACCCCTCCTGCTTCCCGTTTCCATGGGCTTGCAAAGCGTGTGCCCAAGTGACATTGACTTACACAGTGACGTTGGACTCCCATTTGATGTGTGGGCAGTCTGTAGTCAATACTGTGTATACATTCCTAGTGCATATTGTTGTTGTATTGTACACTGCATGGTGTATTGATATGTGCCTCTGCATCCATCTCATCCTCCTAATTTGCAGGTCAATTTCTCATGTCTTCACAAGGCGGTCTACTTTGGAAATGGAGTCCATGCTGTAAGCAGTGCACCTACACTTTTGCGTGGCGCTAACACTGTACAGTTGGAAATGTTCGAAGTGCTGGCATTATCAGGTAGTGAGACTACCATTTTTTAAATCCGTACTGTCATGTTTATGGTAGGTAGGAGGTTGTGTAGGTGATTAGTATTATTGCTAAATATTTGGTAATGTGTGTTGTTGGTCCTGCATTACTGTGAGCATTTCATGTGTGGCCAGTTTCCATTAGGGACACTGTACTTTGTGACACTTGTGTCATGTTGTGGGGATTAATTTGTTTGCTCTCACATAGCATGACATGCCATGGTGTGTTGTATGGCGGTGCCGGGGAGGGGTTGGGTGACATGGCACTGTTCTCATGTTATATTTTGCAAGTGGGTATTCATTTTTGCTGCATAGAAGTCTGTCTTTTGATGACACTGCATTGGTGGTGTTTGTGTAGGTAGGGATGCACACATTGTGACACTTCCAGGTGAACAATCTCAGGCTGCTATGGTTCTGACAGTTGACTGTCCCTTAATTCATCAGAATTGTCAGATTGAGTCATCATTGATTGTCAGATGGTATGTGCTACGGCTGTGTGCACTCCACAGGGGTGTGATTTCTATGTGAAGTAATTAGCCACCAGCTGCGTACGGGCTGCCTCACCCCGTGCCCTTTCCCCTCCCATGCGCAGCGGGTGTGCATGTGGTTGGGGATTTGGGGGCACCACCATGTCCGCAGCCAGGCCCCGGCGTGTTGCAACATTGTGCAGGACACATGCTGTCACTATGATTATGCACACTACTGGGGGAGCATATAACAGCTGCCCGCCAGAAGGGTCAAGGGAGCGAAAGCGTGACTTGAGCACTCCGAATGTGCGCTCCACTATGCCCCGGGTTGCAATATGGGCTGTGTTGTATCTTACCTCGGGAGGCGTGATGGGGTTCCGAATTGGCGTCATCATGTGGGTGCTCAGAGGGTAGGCACTGTCCCCTGGGGAGGTGGTGATGGGGATCATTAGTGGGGTAGTGACATTACTCTGTATCTGTCATGCATGCGTGTGCTGTGGCATTTATACTCACCAAGCAGCCATGCATCGCCATGCCGCCCAGCTTCCATGTCCCGGTTTAGGGTTGACATCCTGTAAATTAAGCTGTCGTCGGCGGACCCTGGATAGTTGGCATATACTGAGGTGATGATTCCCTTGGCATCACATACTACCTGGACGTTGATGGAATGCCAGTGCTTCCGGTTTCTATAGATGTGCTCAGATGCCCTGGGGGGACGTAGAGCCACATGGGTGCAATCAATGGCACCTAGCACTTTGGGGAATTGTGCCACCCTGTAGAAATCCTGGCTGACAGCCTACCTTTCTGCAGGTGTTCTGGGCAGGTATATGTGCCTGCGGACTGATGGGCGTGCAGTGTTGATGGCCAACACCTGGTGTAGGCACCGTGACTGCGTGGCCTGTGACGACCCCCCCCCCCACTATGGCACTTGTGCGCTGAAACGATCCGGTAGCCAATAAGTGCAGTACATTGAGGACCTTCTCCAGGGGGCTGAGTGCTTGGGAACACAGGGTGGGTGATGTGAGGTCATCCTCCCACTCACTGACCAGGTCGAGTATTATGTGAGGTGGAAACCTGTACCTCCCATAGATCTGGTCATCAGGCATACCAAAAAGGCTGGTTCTGGGTGTGAAGATTCTGGCCCTGACTATCCTCCTCCTCCTCCTGCGGTATCCCACGGCCACTGCTGCTAGGAACGGTATATTCATCCTGGCATCTGAGCTTGTTTGTTGTTTGCGCACACTTTTATGCTGTGCGGGACGTGCGCCTGCTTCATGCTGGCGTACGTGTTTCCGGATTGGGCCTTTTTTTTTGGCGCATTGTAGGCGACCATGTAAATCTTCCCGCCCACCCCAGGAATACACATAACATGCTCTCCCAGGCCCAGTCGCAAGTGAATATTCCCGGCCACCCCAGGAATACACGTAACATGCTCTCCCAGGCCCAGTCGCGAGTGAATATTCCCGCCCACCCCAGGAATACACGTACCGCCCAGGCCCAGTCACGTGTGGAAGTTCACGCGGACCCATAATACACGTACCCTGATGAAATCGCATGTAAGACTACCCGCGCACCCCTGAAATACACGTACCCAGGCAAATCGCACTGCTGGGGGGTGGGGGTGCAGGGAGACATGAGTGGGGGCCTGGTGGAGAGTGCCCCTGACTGCTGGGGGGTGGGGGGAGACATGAGTGGGGGCGTGGTGGAGGGTGCCCCTGGATGCTGGGGGGTGGGGGTGCAGGGAGACATGAGTGTGGGCCTGGTGGAGGGTGCCCCTGGATGCTGGGGGGTGGGGGTGCAGGGAGACATGAGTGGGGGCCTGGTGGAGGGTGCCCCACAGTGCTGGGGGTGGGGGTGCAGGGGGACATGAGTTGGACATGAGTGGGGGCCTGGTGGAGGGTGCCCCTGGATGCTGGGGGGTGGGGGTTCAGGGAGACATGAATGGGGGCCTGGTGGAGGGTGCCCCTGGATGCTGGGGGGTGGGGGTGCTGGGAGACATGAGTGGGGGCCTGGTGGAGGGTGCCCCTGACTGCTGGGGGGTGGGGGTGCAGGGGGACATGAGTGGGGCCTGGTGGAGGGTGCCCCTGGATGCTGGGGGGTGGGGAGGGGTGGGAGACATGAGTGGGGGCCTGGTGGAGGGTGCCCCACAGTGCTGGGGGTGGGGGTGCAGGGGGACATGAGTTGGACATGAGTGGGGGCCTGGTGGAGGGTGCCCCTGGATGCTGGGGGGTGGGGGTGCAGGGAGACATGAATGGGGGCCTGGTGGAGGGTGCCCCTGGATGCTGGGGGGTGGGGGTGCTGGGAGACATGAGTGGGGGCCTGGTGGAGGGTGCCCCTGACTGCTGGGGGGTGGGGGTGCAGGGGGACATGAGTTGGACATGAGTGGGGCCTGGTGGAGGGTGCCCCTGGATGCTGGGGGGTGGGGAGGGGTGAGAGACATGAGTGGGGGCCTGGTGGAGGGTGTCCCTGACTGCTGGGGGGTGGGGGGATGGGAGACATGAGTGGGGGCCTGGTGGAGGGTGTCCCTGACTGCTGGGGGGTGGGGGGGTGGGAGACATGAGTGGGGGCCTGGTGGAGGGTGCCCCACAGTGCTGGGGGGTGGGGGTCCAGGGGGACATGAGTTGGACATGAGTGGGGTCCTGGTGGAGGGTGTTCCACAGTGCTGGGGGGTGGGGGTGCAGGGAGACATGAGTGGGGGCCTGGAGGAGGGTGCCCCTGACTGCTGGGGGGTGGGGGGAGACATGAGTGGGGGCCTGGTGGAAGGTGCCCCTGGATGCTGGGGGGTGGGGGTGCAATGAGACATGAGTGTGGGCCTGGTGGAGGGTGCCCCTGGATGCTGGGGGGTGGGGGTGCTGGGAGACATGAGTGGGGGCCTGGTGGAGGGTGCCCCTGGATGCTGGGGGGTGGGGGTGCTGGAAGACATGAGTGGGGGCCTGGTGGAGGGTGCACCACAGTGCTGGTGGTGGGGGTGCAGGGGAACATGAGCGGGGGCCTGGTAGAGGGTGCCCCTGACTGCTGGGGGGTGGGGGGTGGGAGACATGAGTGGGGGCCTGGTGGAGGGTGTCCCTAACTGCTGGGGGGTGGAGGTGCAGGGGGACATGAGTTGGACATGAGTGGAGCCTGGTGGAGGGTGCCCCTGGATGCTGGGGGGTAGAGGAGACATGAGTGGGGGCCTGGTGGAGGGTGCCCATGGATGCTGGGGGTGGGGGTGCACGGAGACATGAGTGTGGGCCTGGTGGAGGGTGCCCCTGGATGCTGGGGGGTGGGGGTGCAGGGAGAAATGAGTGGGGGCCTGGTGGAGGGTGCCCCTGACTGCTGGTGGGCGGGGGTGCAGGGGAACATGAGTTGGACATGAGTGGGGCCTGGTGGAGGGTGCCCCTGGATGCTGGGGGGTGGGGTGGGTGGGAGACATGAGTGGGGCCTGGTGGAGGGTGCCCCTGAATGCTGGGGGTTGGGGGTGCAGGGGGACATGAGTGGGGGTCTGGTGGAGGGTGCCCCTGGATGCTGGGGGGTGGGGGTGCAGGGAGACATGAGTGGGGGCCTGGTGGAGGGTGCCCCTGGATGCTGGGGGGTGGGGATGCAGGGAGACATGAGTGAGGGCCTGGTGGAGGGTGCCCCTGGATGCTGGGGGGTGGGGGGTGGGAGACATGAGTGGGGGTCTGGTGGAGGGTGCCCCTGGATGCTGGGGGGTAGGGGTGCTGGGAGACATGCGTTGGTGGGCAGTAGTGCAAGGTGACATGTGGGTTGGCTGGGGGGCATGGCCATGGTGGATGGGCTGCCTGCGGGACATGTGCAGGGGTGCAAGGTAGTCCCCTGTGGTATGGGCCGCCTGCAGGGGCCGTGGAGGGTGTAGAGGGAACAGCTGGGAGGACCCACACGGCCAATTCACGTGTAAGACTCCCCGGCACCCCTGAAATACACGTAGGCTGCTGGATTCGCGTGTGGAATTTCACGCGCACCCGGAGTACACGTGCCATGCTCATATCACGTGTGGAAGTTCATGCGAACCCCATAATACACGTACCCTGCTGATATCACGTGTGGAAGTTCATGCGGACCCGTAATACACGTACCCTGCTGATATCGCATGTGGAAGTTCACGCGAACCCCGTAATACATGTACCCTGCTGATATCGCATGTGGAAGTTCACGCGGACCCGTAATGCATGTACCCTGCTGATATCGCGTGTGGAAGTTCACGCGGACCCATAATACACGTGCCCTGATGAAATCGCGTGTAAGACTACCCGCGCACCCCTGAAATACACGTACCCAGGCAAATCGCACTGCTGGAGGGTGGGGGTGCAGGGAGACATGAGTGGGGGCCTAGTGGAGGGTGCCCCACAGTGATGGGGGGTGGGGGTGCAGGGGGACATGAGTGGGGGCCTGTTGGAGGGTGCCCCACAGTGCTGGGGGGTGGGGGTGCAGGGAGACATGAGTGGGTGCCTGGTGGAGGGTGCCCCTGACTTCTGGGGGGTTGGGGGGGAGACATGAGTGGGGACCTGGTGGAGGGTGCCCCTGGATGCTGGGGGGTGGGGGTGCAGGGAGACATGAGTGTGGCCCTGGTGGAGGCTGCCCCTGGATGCTGGGGGGTGGGGGTGCTGGGAGACATGAGTGGGGGCCTGGTGGAGGGTGCCCCTGGATGCTGGGGGGTGGGGGTGCAGGGAGACATGAGTGGGGGCCTGGTGGAGTGTGCCCCTGGATGCTGGGGGGTGGGGGTGCTGGGAGACATGAGTGGGGGCCTGGTGGAGGGTGCCCCTGGATGCTGGGGGGTGGGGGTGCAGGGAGACATGAGTGGGGGCCTGGTGGAGGGTGCCCCTGACTGCTGGGGGGTGTGGGGGTGGGAGACATGAGTTGGGGCCTGGTGGAGGGTGCCCCTGACTGCTGGGGGGCGGGGGGGTGGGAGACATGAGTGGGGGCCTGGTGGAGTGTGCCCCTGACTGCTGGGGGGTGGGGGTGCAGGGGGACATGAGTTGGACATGAGTGGGGCCTGGTGGAGGGTGCCCCTGGATGCTGGGGGGTGGGGGGTGGGAGACATGAGTGGGGCCTGGTGGAGGCTGCCCCTGACTGCTGGGGGGTGGGGGGTGGGAGACATGAGTGGGGGCCTGGTGGAGGGTGCCCCTGGATGCTGGGGGGTAGGGGTGCAGGGAGACATGAGTGGGGGCCTGGTGGAGGGTGCCCCACAGTGCTGGGGGGTGGGGGTGCAGGGGACATGAGTTGGACATGAGTGGGGGCCTGGTGGAGGGTGCCCCTGACTGCTGGTGGGTGGCGGTGCATGGGGACATGAGTTGGACATGAGTGGGGCCTGGTGGAGGGTGCCCCTGGATGCTGGGGGTGGGGGTGCTGGGAGACATGAGTGTGGGCCTGGTGGAGGGTGCCCCTGGATGCTGGGGGGTGGGGGTTCAGGGAGACATGAGTGGGGGCCTGGTGGAGGGTGCCCCTGGATGCTGGGGGGTGGGGCTGCAGGGAGACATGAGTGGGGGGCTGGTGGAGGGTGGCCCACAGTGCTGGGGGGTGGGGGTGCAGGGAGACATGAGTGGGGGCCTGGTGGAGGGTGCCTCTGGATGCTGGCGGGTGGGGGGGTGGGAGACTTGAGTGGGGGCCTGGTGGAGGGTGCCCCTGGATGCTGGGGGTAGGGGTGCTGGGAGACATGCGTTGGTGGGCAGTAGTGCAAGGTGACATTTGGGTTGGCTGGGGGGCATGGCCATGGTGGATGGTCTTCCTGCGGGACATGTGCAGGGGTGCAGGGTAGTCCCCTGTGGTGTGGGCCACCTGCAGGGGCCGTGGAGGGTGTAGAGGGAACAGCTGGGAGGACCCACACGGCCAATTCACGTGTAAGACTCCCCGGCACCCCCGAAATACACGTAGGCTGCTGGTTTCGCATGTGGAATTTCCCACGCACCCGGAGTACACGTACCTTGCTGAAATCACGTGTGGAACTTCACGCGCACACCGAAATACACATACCCTGCAAATTTGCGTGTGAAACTTCACGCGTACCTTGGAATACACGTACCCTGCTGAAATCGCGTGTGAAACTTCACGCGCACCCCGAAATACACGTACCACGGACAATCGCGTGTGGAACTTCCCGCGCACCCCGAAATACACGTACCCAGGCCAATCGCGTGTGGAACTTCCCGCGCACCCCGAAATACATGCACACGCTATTTTTCGCACAGCGGGTGTCCGTGTGTGTCGGTACCCCTTTGCACCTCATTTGTCCAGTATGGATCATTCATCATAGCTGTATATAGGTGCTTTTTGTTAGCGCACATTTTGGCGCACATTTATTTCAGGCGCAGGGACGCTACCGCCTGCTTTCTTGTGGTGGACTTGTTTGGCCCTGTGCGCGTCTTTGACCGTGCGCTGGTTTGCCCTATTCGATTCCATGAATACGAGTTGTAGGCGAGCATGTGGGCGTTCCGCGCACTTGCCTCCTGTACTTCCCCCGTGACGCCTATATTTTCACGCGTTGTTCCCCATTCTGAGTGTTACGCCCCGTGTTCCGCCTACTTTTGTTATGTGCGCTGCGCTATGTGCGATTTCGCTGTGGCCGTGGCGCACGCCGTTGGATGCCCTGTGTCCGGCATGCTCCGCGCACTTTTTCAGCGCACATCCAATATTTTTCTCGCGCACGGACTTCCATGAATCGATGTGAGCTGGTTTCCCTGCGATTTTCGCACTTGCACTGCGATTC
Source organism: Ambystoma mexicanum (assembly GCF_040938575.1). Taxonomy (NCBI): domain Eukaryota; kingdom Metazoa; phylum Chordata; class Amphibia; order Caudata; family Ambystomatidae; genus Ambystoma; species Ambystoma mexicanum. The sequence continues at coordinate 423,408,987 of NC_090928.1, read as the reverse complement.
GCATGTTTTGGCACCTCTGCGCCAATTTTCGGCGCACATTAATTCCATGAATCGGCCTGTTAATGTTCAAGATGACGTTGGATGTGAAAGCAGAATACCATTTCTTGTTGGTTTTAAAGGAAAGTTGCATCCACTCCAAAGCTTTTCTTTCCATCCCTATCTGCTACAGACAGCTGAGCAGTCCCTGGTTGAAAATGGTGTTGAATGCTACTGACAAGTCTAAGGTCAGCAGATCACCTATTAACACATTAGCTACAATCCACCTCTATTCATCCATAACTGCAACCATTATGGACTCAGTACTGCAGAATGATCTAAATCCTGGTAGTGAATACAGACCTATGGTCTCTTTAATGAAATGTTGCAATTGCAAATCTGCTGGCACCATCCGTCCTCTCAGAGAATTATTAAGAATATTTCAGAGATGGCTCAGTACAATGTAAATTCCAGGGGACACAAATGAACTGGTAATAACGATTTTGCACTCTTTGATAGCAACTGATCTAAGTTTAGTGGCATAAACTCTGTTAATAGTCATAGTTGGCTCATCTATTATGACCTCTATATAGGTCCACGTTATCACTTTACTCTTTATTTTCTTTTATTTGAGATGTCTCCAATGGAGTCACAAATGACATGAGATGGGTTGATTGTAGTGTTGTAGTGTTGTATATTGTTGTATATAATTAGATGTTGAAGTTCTTCATTCATTCATTAATGTTACATTTGTTCCCAAAATTCTCTGTAATTCCTGGTTCCTGGAACCCTTGTTAGGGCTATTTGCCCATTCCCGTTTTTTCAGAGAGATTTGAAAGATTTCAATTGGAATGTACCAACTATTCATCTTGGAAAGATAAACCCCTCCTCTCCATTGTATATATGTTCCCTTTTTCTCCACTTTTCTAGTTGGGAATGGTCTGCATATTGCAGATTAACTCAGCTTTTTGTGTAGTTTGCAGAGCTTACTGGGTCTTTAGGCCACTTTTTCCAGGTTTCTCTTTTTGTGCTTCCTGCTAGAGGGACGGCCACCATTATCCCATGGCATTCTTAATATGCCACTATGAACGTGTAAGCCGGTTTATGGTTTTCTTGTGAAAAATGCACACTGTTGCCATTGACAGTCAAGTTTACTCTGGCTTACTAAATGTCATTCTTGATATGTCTTTTCCTGGGACATACTGTGGCAATGTACCCTCCCTTCAGTTTTCTGCCCCTGGCCTCTGCTGCTTTTTTTGTACTCCAGCAGGGTATCCAGTCATTTTATTTCAAACATTACAGAGTGGTACATAACAGAGCAAACAATAACGATGAAAAACACTGAAAATAATAAATAAATATATAAAGGGGGAAGGGGTTAAAATTGGTCAGCATGGGGTTAGGGTGGCGTTAAAAGGATATAAAATCAGGGGGATAAGGAGGACCCCCCAAATAAAAAGAAAATTTGTTTTTTTCAGTGTTTTGCTCGTGATGAAATGTACCACTTTGTAAGTGAGGTGGGTAAAATCACATATAACCCTCCAGCAGGGATGCCCAGTGTTCTGGACCTGAGTTCAAATGAATCTTTGCTTTCAGAAGCATTTCAACTTAGAAAGAAATCTGTGTCACCAGACTTGTGTGTGCTATGCTTTCATTGCCTCTTTTTATGCTAGTCGTTTACATAGATTGATTGTGACAGCAGCTTCATGCAATCGAGTCATGGTCTGTAAATCACTTGCATCAGCCTGCACCCACAACCTATCTGTGCCAATAACAGCCTCAGTAAATCACTTACAAGTGACTTTGGCCACAGTCTATCTATGCCAGTAATGGGAAGTGTTAATCACCTGCATGAGACTGCCGTCACAATCTACCTATGCCAGTAATGGTCACTGTAAATCACTTCCACAAGAAGCAAGGGCATGTGGATACTTGCAGTTCGCCAGTGCTGGAAGAAAAGACCCAGAAGTCAGGCCTACTCTGTTTCTTCCCCCTTACCATGGAATCTCCTCCCTGTCAACACCAGATTGTGCCCTCTTGCTTCTACATTTCAGGAATGAGTTCAAGGCTCTCTTCTTCAAGGAATATCACCTCCCTGCACCTCAGTCCGCACACCCTCCACTACCCACTTAACCTGTGACTGAGCAGTCTGCTCCCCTCTGTTTCCTCCCCTGGTTACTTGTAGATCCTTGCCTGCCAAATGTCACCCTCCCCTTCCCCAGTTGTAAGATCCCTGCTTCCTTCTATTGATCCATTTCAATCTGCTTCCCTCGCTTTATATTTCCAATATGACTATAAAATACTCTGTTGCTTCCCAAAAATATGTTAGTGCTAAATAAATACCCTGATAATAATAATAATAATAATAATAATAATAATAATAATAATAATAATAATAATAATAATAATTAGTAATAATTTGCACAAGGCTGAGACCACAATACATCTGTGCCAGAAATGTTCAAAGAAAATCTCCGGCCATATTCTATCTATGCCAGTAATGGTCACTTTAAATCACATGCACAAGGCTACAGCCACAATAAATATTAGTCAAGAAGTTATTTATAGTGCCTATTACTGGCATCTGTAAATTGTGGCACAGCTTAATGAAATTGATTTACAGTCTGTAAATGACTTTCATGAAGTAACATACACAATCAATCTATGCCGGTAATGGTCCTGTGGCCATCTCTATCATTAGCCATACCTGAAAACTATTCCATCATCCGCCAGTACAGAGACTCCAAACTTACTAAAGGCGGAGGCATCACATTCATCACCAAAACAACCCTAAGCATTAAACTCATGCCCAGCAACCCCATCAAATCAGTGGAACTTTTATCCATTAAACCACCCATCTCACCATCCCGCACTATCACTATACACCTAGTCTATAGACCGCCAGGGCCCCCCTCCACATTTGAAGAGGACATTACTCTTATCCTTACCACCAACACCAAGCCAGGCTCCCAAATTATCTTGCTGGGTGACCTCAACCTGGGCTTCCAAGACCGTAAAGATCGTAAGGCATTAAACATTGCCAACTCAATTTCTGAACTAGGCTTCAATCACCGCATCACAGAAGCAATGCATAACAAAGGAAAAACGTTAGATTGGCTGGTCAACATCAATTGTGACATTAACATACTTGCCAACACACCCTGTGCTTGGACTGACCATCATCTTGTTACATTCACCTTGAAGGAAACCAATCAGTCCAACCAGCAAAATGTAGCCCCTCCTTTATGCACAAGAAACAATCGCAATACAGCAGCTGAGAAATTACTTCCACTGTTACAGTCCATCCTCATTGCTCCTTAAGCATACTCCAAGGACATCAACACATTAGCTCTGCTGACACCACGCAAAGCTAAACCACGGGCCCACCTTAACTTGTGTTTCACCCGGCACCTCAGGTACCTACGCAAAGTTAAAAGAAATGTTGAAACTGTATGGAAGAGCATCCCTACAGTCACCAACAAAAACAACTTTATACTGGCTACCCTCATTATAAAGAATCTATTCTACAGGAAAGAAGTAGACACATAAAACAATCACATCATAAATGCCAAATCTAGCATGAAAAAACTCTTCAACATTCTCAAAGAGATGAAACCCCCACCTCGTCACCTGACACCTGCACTAAAGATACTACCTGGTGTGCTGACATCCAGAGAGCCTTATTGGGAAAAATCACAATGCTACAAGAGAAAGTGGAAGCTAAGAAACGAAGCCTGCCACCAGACATCTCCCAGCTGACCACACCTATGCTCCCCACAGCCAATCATAAAACATTCAACTTCTCCCCCCTCTCAATCAAAGAAGTTGAGGACTTAATCTCTAAATTAAAACCCTCAAGATGTCAGGGTGACATTTGCCCTGCTCCAGTCATCAAAGAGGCAACCTAGAACCATTCATCACATCTTTCATTAATGCCTCCTTTGAATCGAGCATAGTTCCGAACAACGTAAAAGATGCCTGGGAACTCCCACTTCTTAATAAACCAACCCTTGCCCTCAATATTCCCATGAATTATAGACCTATCACCACTGTGCCGTTTCTTCTGAAAATCTTGGATAGAGCAGCTTACCTGCAAATCCAAGAACATCTACAAGCAAACAACCTCCTTGGACTTAGGCAATATGGCCTAAGACCCAAGCCTGGGAGCGAAACAGCATTAATCGACCTTAAGACCCAAATTGAAGACCTCAAGGACAAAGGCAAATTAGCCCTCCTTCTACTATTAGGCTTGTCAGCTGCATTCGACTAAGTCAACCACAAGGTCCTCTGCAACCACCTTTCCTCAGCTGCACACTTCTCGGCCAAAGTTAATAGCTGGATACAATCATTCCTCAGCAGTAGAACAATGAGGGTCTTTGCACCCTCGGCCTCTGCACAACCAGCACCAGTCACATGAGGAGTCACTCAAGGATTATGTGTCTCCCCCACATGTTAAAATGTGTTCCCAAAACGACTGTTTGATGATCTTGACGATCTGGGTGTCACCTACACCAATTATGCCGATGACACCCAAATACTCATCCCTCTTACCGGTGACTATGCTTCCGACTCTAAAGCACTGAATGACATTTACAGCATCATCCAAGCCTGCAAGGCCAAGCATGGTCTTTGTCTAAATGATGACAAGACGGAATTACTCATCTTGGGCTCACCTTCCAAACTTAATAACCTTGACGATCAGTTCAACTCATTTAACATTGATGGTTACAACATCAAGGTCTGAAAGGTTGTAAAAACCTTAGGCATTTACATTGACTCTACTCTGAACATTTCTAGACAAACCAATGCCATAGCTTCCTCAACAGTCTACACCTGTAAATTAATCACAGCCTGCAAATTATATCTCACGATTGCCAATCGCATAACCCTAGCCAGAGCACTAGTCGTATCTAAACTGGACTACTACAATGTGCTCTATCTGGGAACTAACCAACGAAACCTGCATGAGATGCAGATAGTAAAAAACGAAGCCATCATGTCGGCACTAAACATTGTCAGATCTGAACACATTTCCTCCTCAAGACGGAACCTGAATTGGCTCTCGATCAAACAAAGAATTGCCCTCAAAACCATATCCTTGACACACAAGTGTCTCGTTAATAAAGCACACAGCTACCCTACCAACAACATCTCTCGAAATACCAGAGCTGCACAGTCACATTGTCTCAATATTCCACGATTCAAACTACAGAAGGCAGGTGGTAGTAGCTTCCCGGTATTAGCAGCCAAGATGTGGAACTCCTTACCCTTAACGCTTAGATCTGAACTGTCCTTTCCCACAATAAAAAAAAAAAAACGCAAAAATCTGGCTTTCCATGCAAGTGAATTAACAATCTGTCGTCCTGATGACTGTCCTCTCATATATTCTGCGTTGAACTAAAACTGATTCACCTTAACCTGTACTCACCCTTGTAATCTGCACCGTATGCAACCTATTGTAACTTCAGTCATGTCATTACTTGCATCTTACTATATGTATTACTGTAACCCATCTTATGTTACCATCTGCAACCACATTTATGTCACCGTTGCAACTTAATGTGTGGTCTACTGTCACCATCATTTGTGTCACCTTTTGTAACTTAATGTATGTACTACTGTAACACTGTATTTATCCTCCTATAATTTATGGTAACTTGTAATCCATTCTTATGTAAGTAATGCAGCCAGATGCCTCAGGGCTTGGTGTGCTCTATAAATAAACAAAATACAAATACACAATGTATGCATGCCATTGATGGTAGCTGCTCATCCCTTTCATGAAGCTGTGTTCACACTCTATCTATGCCAGACACATTCACTTTAAATCAATTTCATGGACCTGTGGTCAGAGCCCACATACTATGCCAGTAATGGTCACTGTAAATCACTTGTCATGAGGCTGCAGACACAATATATGTTAGTAATGGTCACATTCATGAAGCTGAGCCCACAATAAATATCAGCATCAATTACTGCCCTGACCCCATTTCGTACACACATACACGCATTCATTGGATTCATGTTCACACTCATACTGAGACACCCACACACTCAGTTGGACACAGGTACATCCACACACACTCACTCTGACATTAAAATATACATACACACACACAAAGACTCACTCTCACTAAAATCTCTTGCCCATACATACACACACACACACACTGCATGCATTGCAGTGAAGCACACATGCACGCACACATACACTACAAAAGTACAAAAACCTATTTAAAAAATCAACGTTCTTACTTTATGTTGACTTCTGTTCTGGGATGAAATGTTCATGAGAACGCAGCATGCAGGAACAAATCAGAGCACACCGTGGAAGGACTGGAGCATGTGAAGCCTTCTCGGTGCTCCTACCTCACACTTTTTCTTAATTTCTAATATTTTGATTGAGCCCACCAACCCTGCGGGAGTCCGGATGGGTGCACCGGCCACTGTGGAGGTTGCCTGGGAGGGTGGTTGCCAAATGACCCCCAGGGCCCTGGCTTTGCCACTGGCGAGGTAGGTTTTTGAAGCTTAAAGGAATTTAAGATGGAAATTGCCCTCAAATTGTGCAAACCTCAGATAATAAAACATAGCACTTCCTACATGTCATCTCTGAATTGCTCATATTTCTGTCATTCCTTGTTATTGTACAACAAGGCACTGCCATACCTAACTCCTGAAAAGATGTAATAATATTTACCATCACTATAACAGTGTAGCTTCATTGATATATGTTGCCAGGCATAACATCATAAGTATTTTGAAATGAAGGATTAGAAAATAGATCACAGGTAATTATTTTCTGAATTTGTTGGATCCAAACACAAATGAGCATGATTCATCCTCCATGACCTGCTTGTTATTCTATGTTCTTTCGCTGCTTCTGCAAACGATGCAGAATTATAGCCATAAACGACAACGAGGGAAACAATAAGCAGTGTTCTATTAACAAAAGGCATGTTCTGAAATTATTCTTCACGCTGAGTCGCTGGCAAACATTGTGCATCTCAGCCTGTCATAATGAGACAGTTTTTCAAATGCGCCTATACTGATGAACCGCATTTTAGTTTTCCATGAAATGTCATTGAATGATACATGAATAATGATTAAAATGTTGCTGTTGTAAATGATCCGCGGACATCATGTGCTTGCTACTAGGTCAAGCCTGTTTTTATGTTTCATGTGTTTATGTTCTGGCACGTGCCCAGTCAGTTCAACCACGATCATTTAGAGGAGCTTTCATTGAGCCACCATGTGCTGGAAATGTTACCATTGTGTTTTGTATAAAGTACTTTGCACTGAACTGTTAAGGATGATCCATGAAAAGCCCCAGGAAATACAGCCAATGGAAACACTGCCTCATTAAAGGTCTGATGGTAACCCTGCTGGTGGGGCTGCCGCCGGACCCAAAAACATTTACCGATGCCTGACTTCCAGGTGCCACCGGGAGATTACAACCCCAGCGGCCCAGAAAGTCTGGTGCCAGTAAAATGTATGTCCCCATTCCCATAGAGTCGAATAGGACTCTATGGGAGTGGGAACACAGAAGCACCAGCACCGTTGCTAACAGTGCTGGTGCTTCCATGACCGGTCTGCCTACCATGGCTGCTGTGCCCGGCAGGGTCAGACCTGTCGGGCACGGCGGCTCCGGCAGGCAGACCTGTAATATGCCAGTCCGGAAACAACAATGCCAGTAAGCTTACCGGCACCCTTCTTTCCAGACCGGCAGGGTCTTAATGACGCCCACTCTTACCTTTCTATACCTGTGACCTGGGTTTTTAGTGAAGACATTGGACTTCATTTCACATTTGGCAGTATTCTGGCAGTAAATGAGCCAAAATACTGCCAAACTCAGTTGCCGTTACCGCCACTTGGACCTGTGGAATTACAGCACAGTAAATTCACAGATTCTTGGAGGTAAAGTGGAGGAGTATTTACCTCCAGAAACAAGCTGGAGGTGATTCTGCCACTTTTCCTCTGAAAATCAGTGGATAAACTGCATGTTAATTCTGCCAGCAGTAAATCCACCCCAGAAAATTATTGTGCAGTGTGGGAAACAGGCGATACTCCAAATTACTGCCACTTTTTTCTTGCACTGCCAAACTTGTAATGAGGTACAATGTAACTGGGAAATATTTTTACACTGCTGCCAGGATTATACCGTTTACAAATAGCCCAACCCCTACTGCAATAACCACATTGTTGGAAAGCCCAGAGGCAACCCGGTTGTCATGGCACCTAAACAACTCCAACTTCAACCAGCACGGATTTGATGCTGGTCTCGCGCTTAGAGGCTGGAGCCAGGCATGAAGCACAATATAAATAAACAATTTGATTTGATTTATCCAGGTCTCCCAAATAAGCTAAACATACTGGTTGCAGACAGGCTGGTGCCAACCCTATGCTTCCAAGACAGCATTACATCACCATTAAAAACTCTTTTTGGAAAAACAAGTATTTAAATATAAAACTGTATGCTTGACACTCAAAACGTTTTGGAGGAAATCAAAAATATAATATTCAACTATTTTATTTGGGATTTATATAGCACTTGCTAGCACAATCCTCCATCTTCAAAGCTCCAGACAGGAGATGAAACCCATGTGGCAGCTTGACTTGCTTGGAAAGTGGGTATTGTTGGGATGCATGTTCAGATCACCACCCCTCCTTGACGAGTTAGATTGCAAAAAATATATCAAAATATGTAAATGAGCACGGGGTGGTGTTGGGGCAGAGGGGTCTTTTGGGTGGGGATAATTGGCGGGAGTGGGAAATCACATAGGGGAAGTTAACCAGTAGTGTTGCAACTGAACTATGCAGGATGTAGTATGCATATATACATGACAGACATAACATGAACTAATACATTTACAAGAAGGCCTGAATCCTCACAGGCCATGTTTTTAGAGAAACACAGAACAACAAGGCCTGGTCCCTCACCTCACCATTGCATCTCAATACCCAGGCACGGCAAATAACATGCATATGTCCCCACATCAGTTAGGCCTTTGAATCAATTAGGTAGGAATGTGTGTAGCTGAACAAGTGAAGGGCTGTGGCCCAGTACCAAGGTCACATTCCTGGGAGCAAAGAAAGATGCCTTAGTTGCCAAAACACAAACCAAGTTTTAAGACACGCCCCCACAATATGATGGTTACTCCATTTGAAGTACCAGATGAGCAGGGAAATGAGCCTTAAATCCTTTGTGGGCTGAATGGATTAGTGGGGCACGAGGTTTACTCTCGGGAGGAGAACTGATTAAGGGGGAAGCGGGAAACGACATGATCTATGATTTGTGATAAGGAGATCTGAGAATGATGCCGTGTATAGTGGGGCCGGCATGATGGGAGCACCAATGTGTCTGGGATGAGAAAAGGGCTACTTTGTTGGAAAGCACTAGACTGACCTCGAAGTTACCCACTGAGTTCATGTTGATAATCATGTGCATGTCACATGGTCAGGATTCAAGGTAGGGTGGTGTCAGCTGAGGTTAACCAATTGCTTTACAGTATTTCAAGATGGACTCGAATGTAACCCATGTGTGGTGAAGATGAGAGAGAAGACAGCGGAACCAATTCAAGGATGGGCTATATGTAAGCATTAGTATGTATATAGGCAGCAGCCAATTAGGGTGGTGGATTAACACTGTATATCGAGTGTGTCATGAGCAACGCTTTTTGTGTTTTTAACCTGAATCTTGTTTGAGAGAAGACAGAGAGCTATGTGGCAGTGGATTTGTAATACCCTGTCATCTTTTTCTTTTGTATACAAAATAATATTCTTGTCTTTCTCAAAATAGGGTGCACCTAGCAGATTGTATTTCATTGGTCCGGTCACTGCGAATTATCCAACATTTTCAGTGATGCCGACATGATCCCAGTAACCCCCGCGAAGACAGAGGGTTCCTAGCTGCACACTGGGAGGGGCGTGCCCACCTGCAGCGACCAGTCCCTTTTGTGCACAACCTTTGAGAGGTTTACATGAGCTGTGTTATCAGAATTCCTGTCTGCTCTTTGGAGCAGGGAGACGTCCGCAGATTGTGCATGCTTTTGACAGGACCCCCTGACGGAGGACTTCGGGTGAACATGGGCACGTAAGTGCATTGTCTTTTGGAGAAAAATAAGTGAGGTATGAGACGAGAATAGGAGTGTTGCAGGTGTGAAGAAGAGTGGGTATGTATGTGTGGTGAATTAAGATTGGATTGACAAGTTGGAAAACCACATGGCGTTTTATATATTCTTAATGAGATTTTTTCATTATGGCTTGTGGATTAATGGGATCCTTTCCTAAGATAATAAGGGAGAAGACAGCTCTGTATAATGGAAGAAATGTGCCCTGGTAAATGAATGATAAAAAAAAAATGATTGGATCTACTGTTGGTCTAACGAATGTTCGTGGATTTGAATAGCATTTGCTAGGGTCAATTTCAAACTAATCAATACATGTTAAATGTGTGGGCTAATCTAGTGCGATATTCAGGGTTCGCAAACCAAATGTTAAGATATTAGCTTTTTGGTGTTTTATGTGCTCTTCTGCAAAGTGAATTTAGATAGTGGAAATGAGTTGTTAATTACTTGTTTGATATCAATGTTTTTTATGGGTAAATACTTGGAAAAACTTGGAAGTTTGTACATTTTGTAAATTGTGAAATTGTTATTTTAATCTTGTCTCTTTTTGTAAAGGTTTTATATAAACCAATGCAAATAAATAAATACAAAACTAATAATGGAAGAAAATAGGATATGGATAGAGGCTCTGTATATTTAGTGGGTCTGGGGTCTCTCCGTCCGATATATAGGGGGGGGTGTGAGAATGAAAAGGTAGTTGCGGTAGAAGCCCTTGTTGGTCTGGGATCTCTTCAGCCGATATATTGGGGGTGGTGGAATGAAAAGTAGAATTTATTGTGATTTTATTGTTGGTGACTGTCTTGGTGTGGTTAGTAGTGGCAGAAGTGAAGTCGACTGAGGTGTTACGTAGGAAGAGTGCGTTTGCGAGTGTGGGTTATAAGAAGGTGTATTGGGGAGGGGTACAGTTTGCCGGGGCAGGCCAGGGGTGGCTATCAACCCCATTGGACTACATGTGTAGAGGCCTCCCAATATACTGAGACAAAAGTCTCAAATATCATAGGGAGTGGTGTGCGGAAACAAAGGGAGGGATGTTTAAGTCATGGGCAGACATGGGTACTAATAGCAGCAAGATACTAAGTCATATGTATACGTTTTTAATGGCTAAATATTAAGGATGAACGCCAAAAAATAGAAAAGGAAGTACAGGAATTATGGAAAATGGTGGAAGACTTGGACGATAGCTCCATAGACTCTCTTATGACAGTATGTGAGGCGTTTACCTCACCAAGTACTATTGCTGCTGTGACTACCATCCCAAGTGCCATTGTGGCCCCTATGGAAACAGACCAGTGCCCCCCATTAGGGTGCTACCCTACACATGCCACGTCGGGATACACAAATCCCTTGTATGCCTCTTTGCCCACCACAGCTAGCCTGCCACCCACATTGGCTCACTATCAGAATCTACCCAACCCGACAGCGTCAGTAGCAATGGGGGTCAAGGAGTTGGAGGGAGATGATGCAAAACCACAAAAAGAGTTGGTAGCTGCATTAAGGAAGATAGAGGGCGAGTTGGCGCTATTGAAACTAGAACAAAGGGATGGACAGCAGATGCCCGTAGGGGTGGATGAATGAAGGGCAGGAGACATTTTGTTTCGGATAGATAGTACATCTATCGGGGGTGTGCATATAGAAAAGGAATGCAAGGACAGGAGGAGGTGAGAGAGGGATGTGGATTATGCAGTGGTCAGGTCGGAGAAGAACTACGATTATGCACACGAATGAGAAGAGTAGTGGGTTACACTAGATGACTTGGAAGGAGCCACCTATAATAGCCCCACGAGTAGAAAGCTTGTGGGGACCTAGGTTACTTAACAGGTTTGGAGAAATGCCAATAGCTGAGAGGTCAATAGTGGGTAAGAAGAAAGTTGGGAAGGTGGTAGGAGCACAGTTCCCGTTGCTACACAAGGGCCCCGGGACAGCACAGTATATCCCTTGGGCACACATGAGCAAAAATAACCTCATAAATACACCCCCGTCCCTTACAGCTGGAGTGGGAAAGTGGATATGCGCATTTGAAAAACACACAGCTGGGGCTACTTTGGCAGTAAGGGATTTAAAAAGCTTGTTTGTGTCAATATGGGAGATCAGGCTGTCGACAAATATGGGTTAAAGCAGGACAGTGCGGCTGTGAAGTTGAGTGATGAGAGCTATGATGGAGCACATTTTAACAACATTAGGCCCTAAGTATGGGGAGTGCTACAGCCTGCATACCCAGATATGCCTGACCTTCAGTCAATTATGCACCGAACAATGCACAATGATGAGGATCCTGCCCAATACATTCTACATATACAAGAGATGTGGCAGACGGAAACAGGGCACTCATCGGATTGAGCGGTTCCATTTTTCTATTTTGTGGTTAAAAGAGGGATCCTGTAAAAGGTGCAGAAGGCACTTGACAAAATAGTGGGGATAGAGGCAAAGGGTTGGGCAGAAATTCAGTTTACTTAATTTATCATTGTAAACGGTTGAAAGAAAAGTAGAAGGAAACTGTGCATTGAGTGCAAGCAGAGGAAGCGAAACAGGTCACAAAAAATGTTAGCAAAAGTGGCATAAGAGGGGACTGTGGCAGCAGTGCAGATGAAAGGGTCGGTGGACCTCAGGACGATTCAGGTGGACCTGCAAGTGGCACCTATGTTGGCAGAAGGAAACGGTTGGGCAGGTCGGTTCCAGCCTCAATACCAAGGAGAGTTTGCAGGGGGTTACAGCAGGGTAGAGGAGGGTTCCCGTGTGTCTGGAGAGGGTGAGGAGGTTTCAGAGGGATTGGACCACGGGGAGGAGGAGGAGCAGGTCAGAGTTGGACGTGTGGGCGAATGGGCCATTTTTCAAGAGAATTTAGGAGTAGACAACCAAATGCTTATCCCCAAGAACTATTATACACTTATTCTCAGGGATGTCTGGCCTAATACCCTCAGTCGTACAGACATATGCCCCGGGAGGCCTTATGGCATGCCCTTGCCTGTGGCCGCTTCTGCTCCCCACCAACATTTCCACTGTTACCAACCCCAGGTTCAAGTAATGTGCCTCGATATGTTGTACACCAAGGACAGCAACAGGGCACCCACATTCCGATTAACAATACAGTTCTGAATGGCACAGTGACACAGTATCAAGGAGCCACTGTGGCCGGACGGAACCCATTCGTTTTGCCAGGGACAAACACATACCCAGATTAGGACAGCCCACAGAGAGTCTTAGTGTGCCCAGTTCTATCCGTCACCACTGACCCAGAAGAGGAACCCTTTGTAGGCATGGTGGTAGGAAACAAACCATTAATTTTCATGGTGGATACAGGTGCAACTAATTCATGCATTAGTGAGGGAGGAGTTCCTTTATAGGGTGTGGCAAGAGGAATTCCAGTGGCCCCTGATTTGTTCCTATATGGTATTACCATATTACTGAGAACAGTGCTACAGGTGGCAAACAGGTACTGGCGAGTACCTTTTGAGTGTTTTTTAGGCCCACCCAGCTCCAGGAGATAGTTGTGGGTACCATCACTGAACTGGATGTAGAAGGGGTTTTAGTAGCAAACGACTTGATTGCTTTAGTAGCAGTTGATTCAAATAAAGGGGAATGACGCACAATTATGTGCATTCACCTCACAATACCCATGAACAATTTCTCAGATGAGGAGTTCTTTGAGAATAGAGTTAATGAGGGAGAAATAATATTGGAAGTGTGCGTCCCTTGTGAAAAAAAGATACAGTACAGGCATGTAGTTTGTCCTATGCTACTAGTAGGGACTTCCCCTCTATTTACCTCTGCAGATTGTATTGTATTGTATTTATTAAGTTTATATAGCGCTTTACACCAAAGCGCTGCACATTTTAACAACAACAGGATACATTTAACAATAACAAAATAACAGTAACAGTAGAAGCAAATTACAACTTTTGAATCAGACCAACAAAACAGTATGTAGAGCAATTAGACAGAAGGGAAGGGGGAGAGTAGTGGAGTAGAGCTGGGAGGAAGAGGGCGGATGGGTAGGAGGAGGAGAAGGGAAACGGAAGGGGTGAAGGGGTGAGAATGGGGGTGGAGGGGGAAGGGGAGGGGGAGGATTAAGGGGAAGACGGAAAGGGTGGTTAAGGGGGAGCGAGAAGGGGGAGGGGTATCATGGCGGGGAATGGAGAAGGTGAGATTTAAGGGAGGTGTGGAATGAGGAAAAGGTAGGAATAGAACGGATTGAGAGAGGTAAGGAGTTCCAGGGGAGGGGGGCTAGGAGTTGGAAGGAGCGGAAATGGGAGGAGGTACAAGGGGACGGAGGAACAGTGAGGAGCAAGTGGTCAGCGGAAAGAAGGGAGTGAGAGGGAGTGTAGAAAGAGAGAAGGGAAGAGAGATAAGGGGGAGCAAGATCATGGAGAGATTTGAAGACTAGGCAGAGAAAATGAAATTTAGGTTGGGAGTGAAATGGAAGCCAGCCAATGGAGGACAGGGAAGCTGAGATGGAGTCTTGGGAGGTGAGGAGACAGAGGGTATGGATGGCAGAGTGGTAGATAGATTTGAGGGGGCAAGATGTAAAATAGGTAGACCAAAGAGTAAGGAGGAGCAGTGGAAGAGGCGAGAGAAGATAAGGGAGGAGATTAAAAGTTTGGTGGCATGGAAAGTAAGAGAGGGGCAGACTTTGCGAATATTATAGAGGTGGTAGCGACAGGCACGAGAGGTGAGAGATATATGATGGGGAAAAAGTGAGAGAGGAGTCAAAGTGAATGCCTAAGTTGCGAGTGTGGGGGGAGAAAGTAAGATTAGAGGGAGGAAAATAAATGAAAGGAGGAGGAGAGGGAGGGGGAAGGGAATTGGAGGGGAAGAAAACTACTTCAGTTTTGTCAGGGTTAAGGGAAAGAAAGCAAGAAGACATCCAGTTTTTAATGGCAGTAAGACAGGAAGAAAGTTTAAGGTGGAGATCAGAAGAGAAGGAAGAGAAGGAAAGAAAGAGCTGCGTGTCGTCGACATAGAAATGGTGAGAAATGCAAAATGAGGAGATAACCGGAGCAAGGAGGGAGGTGTAGAGAGAGAATAGGAAAGGGCCAAGCACCGGGCCTTGGGGTACTCTGTATTCCAGAGGCTGGGTAGGAGAGGAGCGGCCACCCCAGGAAACAGCAAAAGAGCGGGAGGATAGCCAGTTGAGTACAGATCCTTTGAATCCAAAGGAAGAGAGAGTATTGAGAAGAAGGGGGTGATCGACAGTGTCGAAGGCAGCAGAGAGATCAAGAAGAATAAGGACAGAGGATTGCTTAGAGTGCCGGGAAGAGAGGAGGGAGTTAAGGATGTAAGTGAGGGCTGTTTCAGGAGAGTGTTTGGGGTGGAAGCCAGATTGAGAAGGGGGAAGGAGATTAGTGACAAAGGATGAGAGCTGCGAGTAGGCGAGGCGCTCAAGAAGTTTAGAGAGGAATGGGAGAAGTGAGATAGGACGGAAGTTAGAGGTGAGCAGGGGATCAGCAGAAGGTTTCTTCAGAATCAGAATGATAGTGGCATGCTTGAAAGCAGAGTGGAAGGTGGCCGTGGAAAGCCAGGTGTTGCAGAAGGAAGTTAGGTAGGGAATAAGAAGAGAGTATATTTTAGGAATAAGAAGGGAGGGGAAAGGGTCAGTTGGAGCAGACAAGGGGTGGGCTTTGGAGAGGAGGATAGAGACGTCAGAAGGGGAGACAGGGGAGAAGTCAGTCATGCAGGTAGCGGGAGAGAAGGGAGAAGGGGGACGGGGGAGTAAGAAGAGGAATTGATTTTTTTGCCGAAGGGCAACAATCGTGGAGGAGAAGAAGTTTTCAAAGTCAAAGGTAGAATGGGTGGAGGAGGTTGAGGGATCAGGAGTTGGGGGAGAGAGAAGACGAGAGAGAGTGTGGAAGATGCGGCGGGGTGGAAGGCTTGGGATTGAAGAAGGTTAGAGTAGTAAGAGCGTTTTGCCGAGGAGAAGCAAGAGTCATAAAGGAAGTGGTAAGAGAAGTAGGAGGGTTGGTTAGATAGCGAAGGAGATTTGAGCCAGAGTCTCTCAAGACATCAGAGGAGACTTTGCATGGAGAGAAGTTGAGGAGAGAGCCACGTTGAGAGGGTTTCCGGGTTGGACGGAAGAAGGAAAGGGGTGGAGTAGATCAAGTGAGGAGGAGATAGAAGAGGAGAGAGTAGAAAGTGCATCATTGGCCGATAGTGAAGAGAAATCTTGGAGAGAGGGGAGAGAAGAAGAGCAAGTTTCAAGAAAGAGGGAGGGATCAAAGCTACGAAAGTCATGTCATGATAAAATAGATAGAAGGGGAGGGCTTAGGAGAAGAAGGAAGGGGAAGGGGAGTAAGGGAGAAGGAGAGTAAAGCATGATCGGAGAGATAGAGAGGGAGTGTAGTGACAGTAGAAGAGAGGTAGGAAGAGTTGAAGATAAGGTCAAGAGTGGAGCCAGAGGAGTGAGTAGGAGAGGAAGGAGGTAGGAGTTGAGGATGGATGAAAGGGGAGAGGAGTGAGGGGGAGAAGGGAAGTGAAGATTAAAGTCGCTGAGTACAGTAAGAGGAGAGGGAGAGGGAGGGATGAGAGAAAGGAGGTGATCGAGGTCATCATAGAAGGAAGAAAGAGGTCCAAGGGGTCGATATATGATTAGAAAGGAGATGGGGCGAGGAGAGGAGAAGGATTTGTAAAGAAACACGAAAGAGGGGAAAGAAGGAAGAGATGGAGGGGAGGGAGAGGAAAGGTATTTGGGGTGGAAGAGGAGGCCAATACCTCTGCCACGGCCAGTAGCACGAGCGATATGAGAGAAGGAGGATGAAGAGGTGGTTAGGGAAGCAGGGACTGTAATGTTGTGAGGAGGGATTCCAGGTTTCAGTAAGGCAAAGGAAATGAAGAAAAAAGATTAGGCTCAGGTTCCCGATAAGTTGTGGACGAGCAAAATGCATTACACCAATACGCATTACATTGAAACCTGGTGCTGTGCTGCCATTAGTAAAACAGTATCTTTTATCAAAGGCAGCTGAGGAGGGAATTTATGACAACATACTGTCCCTTCTGCACCATGGCATTATAGTACCTTCCAAGTCACCCTCTAACAGAGCTATTTATCCAGTGAAGAAATTGAAAGGTTTTAGCTAGAGAATGATTCAAGATCTCTGCCCTCTTAATGACATTGTACAGGCAAAGGTTCCAGTGGATCCGAACCCTGCTGCAATATTGTGTAATATACATGTTATATACCTGATGCTACCCTTTTCACTGTGGTAGATTTGAAGAATGACTTGTTCTCTGCACCTTTACATCCTGACTCACAGTGTCTTACCACGTTTAAGTTGTCCAGGAGCCGACTCCAACATACTAGGCCCCCTCAAGGGTACTGTGAGTCCCTGAGTATATTCAAATGTGGGTTACATTAAGATTGTGCAACATTGCTGTTCCTAGTACTATAATTCAATATGTGGATGATTTGGTAGTATATAGCAACATGGAACATCAGTGCATGGAGGACTCTGTAGCGTTAGTACAATTGTTGGCCAACAAAGGGAATAAGGTGGACAGAACAAAATTTCAATACTGCCAACAACATGTGTTGTATCTGGGGGAATTGATTTCAGTGAATGGTAAAAGAGTAACTCCAGAATGCACAGGAACAGTGCATGCTATGCCTCACCCAGTGATGGTTAAAGACATGCAGACATTTCTTGGGTTATGTAATTATTGCAGAGCATGGATTTTTGATTACACATTTTATACTTAACCATTGATCCAGGTCATTAAACAAGCACCATGAACAAAACATACTATCATATGGACTGATGAAATGGTTTCCAGATTTCAGAAATTCAAAGAAATAATCTCCACTGCCCCAGTTTTGGCTACTCCTGACTACACCAAGGAGTTTTATCTTTTCTCACATTCTGCTAGTCAGATGATGACTGCCATGCTGACACAACACAGCACAATGGGACATAAACCTTTGGTCTATTACAGTGGCATGTTAGATTCCGTCATGCAAGGACACTTCCTGTATGAACATGCGTTGGCTGATGCTGCCTTCATCATTGAGAAATCTGCAACTGTTTTCATGGGATGCTCGTTAACATTGTGAGTGGAGCATGTGGTTTGTGCAATACTAGAGAGGTCTAAATCTACTTTGACCACACAAAGGGCTTCTGCATATGAAATGATCCTCTCAAGTCCATCTATCCACATTATTCAATGTAAAACAGTGAATCCAGCTGCTGTTTTGACTGAACCTATTAGTGACGATGACAAGGTGCATTCCTCTGTTACATATGAAGGTCCTGAGGATGACATTCCTAAGGCACGTGATCATGCTCTAGATGATGGAGAAGTATATTTAATTGATGGGTCTTCAACTATTGACCAGGGGACGGGTGAGAGACATACTGTTACGCTCACCTGGTATCCACGGGGGCGCCACCCAGCCCTGGTTGGATAATTTTCACTCTCTAACCCTCTCTGGTCCCTTGGTAATGCCTCTGGTTAATGATGGGTCTGCAATATAGGAGAACTAGATTGAATACCAGATTGTATTTATGTTTTCCCACCTCCCTTGGCCTCAACTCCTTCCTCCCCTTTGGGCCTTCTCATCACCTTAATATTGTAAAAGGTGGATTCTCTGTCCTGCTCCTCGTGGCAAGGGTGCATAGATGTGGGTGTGAGCAGCGACCAAGTTACTTCACTGGTGCAAGCCCTCCGTGGGAATCCAGGCCTGCTGCGACTCTATAGGTTGGCTGCTTTTCAGTCTTTATATGCAGTTCTTATGTTCCGTTTAGTTTGAATAATAATGTCTTGCTTCTTTCCTTTTAAGTATGGAAAGGTATTTTGGTGTTGTAATGCAGTTTGAAGATGAGCATGGGCCGGTAGGCGAAAGCAAGGTGTGCGCAATGCTGTCCGGTGAGTAATGCGCGATGCACGGCGCTGTTTCACCTTTATATTGCTAACCTGTGTCTTTTCTCTCCTTGCAGGTTGTGATGTTCCTCGCCGAGCGCTGTAATGTTACAGCAATGATACTGACCAGGAGATGACTACAAAGGTAAAAATTGTGTGGCTTTCTTCATTTAGGAGGAAACGTGAGTAAAAGCTTACTAATGCTGTCTTTCTTTCTCCTCTTTCCAGGTTATGGTATTCCAGGATGCATGCAGTGCCGAATGATGGAGTTCGTACCTTCAGGTGAGTGGAACTGAAGTCAGCGATGGATTGAAGACAGGATAATGTTCCAGGTAAGTTTTGTAGTGTTCTTTCTCTCTCTGCAGGTCCTTGGTTTCAGGTAAGCTGGCATCAAAGAACTGGACACGGTGAGCGTTACTCTGCCCACAGTAGAATAACGCAAAGCATGTTCTGCTGTTTGGGTGTGGTTTAAATAGTCTCAGGTAACGTAGTCAAGGTAAAATAGTCCCAAGCCTGCCACACCCTAAGTAGTCCAGGTAAAGTAGTCCCAGGCCTGCCACATCCAAAAGACTAGCCCGCATGGCTCAATTCGTTGTAACTGAGCTATGTGTGTGCCTCCGTGTTGGCTGAACCCCCCCAAGTTAAATAGTCCCAAGTAAATAGTCCCATTCTAATGTTGGTCTTCATGATGGTTATGAGCCTGGGGCGAAAGGCACCAGGACTGACTCCAAGAGATTCTTGGATGAGGTTTTAAGGCCTTTGACCTGGCCCTAACTGGAAGGCTGACTTGCCAGTGAGGGCCAGGGGCAAGGGTCATGACAGCACTTCACCCCAAGGCCCCTCTCACTGTGGCACTTCTGCCTGGTCCTGGTTTGGCTGAGTAATTCTGATGGAACTTTTTAATTAAGCGAGGTGCATGGATATATTCACTAGGTTCCCATGATCTGTCTTGAGGGCCGTATCCCTTCCAATCAACTAAGTAGTGTAGTTTGGATCTGGTGTATTTTTAGTCTAGGATATCCTTTACTTCAAACTCTGGTTCTCCGTCAACTAATACTGGTTTTGGTGATATTGTAACCCGAGTACCGGGTTGTACCGGTTTCAGGAGTGATACGTGAAACACAGGAAGAATCTGCATAGTGGGTGGTAGGGCTAATTTAACTGCCACTGGATTTATTATGGATTCAATAGAATAAGGTCCCATATATCGGGGACGAAAGGTCTGAGTACTTTTTATGGGCACATATTTTGATGCTAACCAGTCCTTATCTCCAATTTGATAGTCGGGGGCTTTACTACGATGTTGGTCAGCAAATTTCTTTTGTCTGTTCTTGGCGTGGAGTAAATGTTCTGCTGCTCTTTGAAGGCCTGGGAAATAGTCATATGTAGGGTTTTAACTGCTGGCTTTTCCAAAGGGGTTAGGAGATCCAATTCTGAAGTACGTGGATGTCTACCATATATAGCAAAGAAAGGGGTTTGTCCAGTGCTGGTGTGTAATGAATTATTATAGGCATATTCAGCTATCCATAACAAGTCCTTCCAATTTCTTTCCACTTGATGTAACATGCAACGTAAGTATTGCTTGAGGGTTTGGTATGTTCTTTCTGTTTGGCCATCTGTTTGAGGATGGTGACTTGTCGATAGTCGAATGTCAATTTGGGCCATTGAACAGCATTTCCTCCAGAAGTAGGATACAAACTGACTACCTCGATCTGAGATCAAGACTGATGGAAAGCCTCGTGGCCGTATGATTTCCTCCAGGAATACGTTTGCTAAATTGGATGCATTTGGAAGACCCTTAAAAGGAATAAAGTTTGCCATTTTAGAGAACAAGTCTACAACTACTAAGATGGTGTTCAATCCTTGACTGGGAGGTAGATCTGTAATGAAATCAAGGAATAGTGTGTGCCATGGTGTGGGAGGAATTTCCAATGGTTGAAGAAGACCAGCTGGTTTCTGCTTTTGGGACTTGTTTGTGCACACACACCTCAGGATTGAATAAATTGTATGATGTCTTTACGCCATGTGGGCCACCAATAGTTTCATTTTACTTTAGCTAGAGTTTTGCCAATTTCAGGATGACCTTCAATCGGGGAGTCATGATAACCCGAAATAACCTGCTCTTGTAAATCTTTACCTGGCAAGTATAGACGGTTCCTAAAATATGGTAACTGGTCTTTAATGGTGTAATGTTCTCCTTGAGTACACCACTCTTGTGAGAAAGTGTGATCCATTAAGAGTTGGATCTTGTTTTGGAGTTCACCATGTGTCAATGTTGTTGTAAAACCCAGGAGTTTGTCTTCTGGAATGATGGCTACTGGATCTGGAGTTATGTATACCTTTTCATCAACACCCATGCGGGACAAGGCGTCAGCCTTTCCATTTCGGACTCCTGGCCGGTAGGTGATCACATACTCATATTCAGCGAAGAAAAGAGGCCACCACAGTTGACAGGATGATTGACCCTTTTCTGTTTTTAGGTATTGCAGGTTTCGATGATCAGTTATGACCGTGACAGTACGTCTAGCACCAAGGAGATAGTGTTGCCATGCCTTGAAAGCTGATTTTATAGCCAAGAGTTCTTTGTCTGTGATAGCATAGTTGAGTTTGCGAGGTGAGAATTTTCGTGACCAGAAGGCCACCGGTTGTAACTGGCCAGTTCCTGGGTCCCTTTGTGAGAGAACAGCTCCCATAGCCATGCTAGAGGCATCTGTTTCAACTATATAAGGGAGGTCTGGGTGAGGATGGCGTAGAACTTGAGCAGAAGTGAATTCTTTCTTAAGTTCTAGAAAGGCCTTCTCTGCTTCTTCGGTCAAATGGAACTTTTTATTGTTTTTTCTCAATAGTGATGTAATTGGATGCACTATTTGGGAAAAATCTGGGATGAATCCGTGGTAAATGTTTGCAAAGCCCAACATACTCTGGATTCCTTTAAATGAATTTGGTGACGGCCAGTTAAGAATCTCATCTACCTTGTGCCTATCCATTCTGATACCTGTTGGTGTGAGGATAAAACCGAGGAACTCCACTTCGGTGACATGAAAAGAGCATTTTTCTAGTTTAGCATACATTTTATGTTGGCAGAGTTTAGTAAGGACGGAGCGGACATGCCTGACATGGTCTTGTTTTGTAGCAGAATACACTAAGATGTCATCAATGTAAACCAGGGCGCAAACGTCGATTAACTCCCACAAAACATAATTCATAAAGTACTGGAATGCAGCAGGAGCGTTGCAAAGTCCAAAAGGCATTACCTGGCATTCATACAAGCCGCATTTGGTACGAAAGGCGGTTTTCCATCTGTCTCCTTTCTTCACTCGAGCAAGATGGTACGCCCCCGTAAGGTCCAGTTTGGTACAGATTTTGGCGTCTTTGACTTGATCCAATAATTCAGGAATAAGGGGCAGTGGATAACGTTTTTTTACTGTGATCTGGGTTAATGCGCGATAGTCGATGCAAGTCCTAAAATCTCCTTCCTTCTTTGGTACGAAGAATAAGACACTGGCTGCCGGTGATTTAGATGGGCGAATAAATCCATTTGCCAGGTACTGATCAAGATAAGATTTCAAATGGAGGTTTTCTGGTTCAGTAAGTGCATAGATTAGACCACAAGGAATTTGCACACCAGGTATGAGGTCGATCTGACAATCGTAGGGCCTGTGCAGTGATAGAATATTGGCTTGTTCTTTCTGGAACACATCTTGAAAATCTTGGTATTCATTTGGTAGGGTACTAGTCACACCTAGTACAATTGCTGCCGTATTGGGAGTAGCAGATGTACATAAGTCTGTTTTCCCCTTTTCTTGGTAATAACAGATGCGAGCACAATCATCAGAAAAGGCCAACTTTGCACGTCAATCTATTAGATGGTTGTGAGCTACCAACCATGGCATTCCTAAGATTATTTAAAACTGAGGAGCTTTGATGAGATCGAATGCAATAGATTCTCGGTGTCCATCCCGGCACAGTAGGGTTAGTGCTGCTGTACATTGGGTTACTGGTCCGGAAGCTATTTCTGTTCCATCAACAGTAGTAACTTTTTCAGTAGTCGACTTAGAGCATAAGGGAAGCCCCATCTCTGCTGCCAGATCTTGGTCTACATAATTCCCAACTGCTCCGCTGTCTATGTATGCTTCAACAGCATGCATCCGAGACGGTGTTAGTGATTGATCAAAATTACTGGTAATACAAAGTGTGAGGTCTGGGTCTCATCCTTCTCGCTCGACAAGCGGACCTCTACGCTTGCCGGGCTTGGTAGTTTTCCGACTCCTTGTTATTATCTTCCTTCTCTGTGGTGCCAACAGTTCTCCTTGGTGGTTTCACTGGACATTCTTTGAGGAGGTGGCCTGATTTTCCGCAATATAAGCATAATTGCTGTTGCCGTCTCTTGTCTCTTTCAGTTTTAGTTAAAGGTGGCCATACACCTCCGACTTGCATGGGTTCTACCATGTTTTCCAATGTACGAGGAACATTATCCTTTGACCGGACATACACAGCTTGAGTGTCTAACCTTATCCGGTCCGCTTTTCGGTCTTGTAATCTGTGATCTAATTGTACCACAAGGTTGATGAATTCTCCACAGTCTTTAGGTGGGTTAACCACTTGAGCAAGTACATCCTTTAGTTCCCCTCATAGACCCCGATGAAATAGTGTGGTCCTTTTTTCCTCAGGCCACCCAGCTTCAACGACTAGTCTGTTAAATGTTGCTATATATGTAAGCAAGTCTTGTCTCCCTTGACGGAGTGACAAACATTTTTTGTCTAATGCTTGGCCTTGGGTGTGACGAGCAAAGAGTTTTTCCATTTCCATCTAGAAACCCCCAAAGTCATGCAACAATGGGTTATCCTGATTTACCAATGGTACCGACCAATCCGCAGCGCTGCCACTCAGATATGACAAGACAAAAGCAACCCGCACTTGGTCGTTAGCAAAAGCCCCAGGTCTGCAAAGGAAATGAAGACGACGCTGGTTCATGAACGTTGCGTACTTCTTGGGGTCCCCTGTAAATCGTTCAGGTGGCGCTAAAGGAACTGCCCCAGGAAGGGTTATTTGTACTGGATTGGTGGAAGAAGTTGGTACAGGTGCTGGGGGAATGTTACTAGGCAATGGGGTCTTTCCTGCCTGTGAGTGGAGCAATTGTCTACTTATTTTGTCGCTATGATCCTTAGTAACAATGAAATCCCTCCTAAGAGCGTTGGTTTCTTGCCTGGTTGAATGTACTTAAGTGCGTAATTGTCCCAACAACTGAACCAACTAGTCAGTCTCTGAAGTCTCCATGTCGCCCAGGTGGATAATGTTATTGAGGCTTTGTGTTCTGTTACGCTCACCTGGTATCCACGGAGATGCCACCCAGCCCTGGTTGGATAATTTGCACTCTTGAACCCTCTCCCAGTCCCTTGGTAATGCCTCTGGTTAAAGATGGGTCTGCAATATAGCAGAGCTGGATTCAATACCAGATTGTATTTATGTTTTCCCACCTCCCTTGGCCTAAACTCCTTCCTCCCCTTTGGGCATTCTCTTCACATTAATATTGTTAAAGGTGGATTCTCCGTCCTGCTCCGCGTGGCAGGGGCGCGTAGATGTAGGGACGAGCAGCGACCAAGTTACTTCACTGGTGCAAGCCCCCCTGTGGGAATCCAGGCCTGCTGCGACTCCGTAGGTTGGCTGCTTTACAGTATTTATATGCAGTTCTTATGTTCCATTTAGTTCGAATAATAATGTCTTGCTTCTTTCCTTTTAGGTATGGAAAGGTATTGCAGTTTGAAGATGAGCATGGGCCTGTAGGAAAAAGCACGGTGTGCGTGATGCTGTCCGGTGAGTAATGCACGATGCGCGGTGCTGTTTCGCCTTTATTTTGCCAACCTGTGTCTTTTCTTTCCTTGCAGGTGCTCCTCGCCGAGTGCCATATTGTTCCAGCAATGATAGTGACCAGGAGATGACTACCCAGGTAAGAATTGTCTGGCTTTCTTTTTCGGGAGGAAACGTGAGTAAACGCTGACTAAGGCCCTCATTACGACCTTGGCGGAGAACCATGGTGCTATTAGCACCATGGTCCATGGCGCTAAGTTGCCAACTCCGCCATGGTGGTTGGCGGACTTACCGCCCCATTCCGACCTTGGCGGGGCGGTAAGTCCCCAATCCCCATTTACCCTTCCCCATTCCCATTTTTGCCCCATAGGGCATAATGGGAGTGGGGAAGGCGTTAATTACGCCACCGTAAATTACGGTGGCGTAATTAACTCCATGGTCCCTTAGCGCCATGTAAATCCGCCATGGCGCTAAGGGAACTCGTACTCAGGCGGTAAGGGTCGGCGATGTTTACGCCTGCGTAAACCCCTTACCGCCTGGGTCGTAATGAGGGCCTAAGTCTTTCTTTCTCCTCTTTCCAGGTTATGGTATTCCAGGATGCATGCGGTGCCGGATGATGGAGTTCGTACCTTCAGGTGAGTGGAACTGAAGTCAGCGATGGAATGAAGACAGGATACTGTTCCAGGTAAGTTTCGTAATGTTCTTTCTCTCTCTGCAGGTCCTTGGTTTCAGGTAAGCTGGCATCAAAGAACTGGACACGGTGAGCGTTACGCTGCCCACAGCAGAATAATATAAAGCATGTTCTGCTGTTTAGGTGTGGTTTAAATAGTCTCAGGTAAAGTAGTCCAGGTAAAATAGTCCCAGGCCTGCCACACCCAAAGTGGTCCAGGTAAAGTAGTCCCAGGTCTGCCACACCCAAATGTCTAGACCGCAAAGCTCAGTTCCTTGTAACTGAGCTATGTGTGTGCCTCCATGTTGGCTGAACCCCCCCCCCAAGTTAAATAGTCCCAAGTAAATAGTCCCATTCTAATGTTGGTCTTCATGATGGTTATGAGCCTGGCGCCAAAGGCACCAGGACTGACTCCAAGAGAGTCTTGGATGAGGTTTTAAGGCCTTTGACCTGGCCCTAACATAAGGCTGACTTGCCAGTGAGGGCCAGGGGCAAAGGTCATGACACATTCTGGGGCAACAGTGGTGTGTCTGGTTGATGGGGAATTTGAGGTTGAGTGGAGGCTGCCAGGACATTATTCAGCATAAGCAGCAGAGTTGATTGCCCTTATTGAAGCACTTGAGGCAGCACAGGTGTGCAGAGTAACAATATATTTCCTCTTGACATGTGTTACAATGACTGTTGATTCAGGGTTGTCAAGATGGATGAAAAGGTGGTTTTGCAGATCAGGCGGGTCTGCAGTGCAGCATGGTACTTTGTTAGACAAACTGATTGTTGTGTCTCACAGCCTACGCTTGTCGCAATAGTGAAGTGGGCCACCCACACAAGTGGGGCAGGCTGCCTTGGAAACGAAGCAGAAAACACTGTGGTGAAACAGGCTGCTATTTGCCAGTACCAGACATACCTGAGCATCCAATGTTCATGAATATGCAGTTACAGTTGCAGGTTCCATACATGGCCCTTCCGGTTACATAAATTATCGAAATGATCAACATACAAGGACAGGACCCACAAAGTGAGAAGCTAGTGTTTGTTACAATGTCCAATGTGTACCGCCCAGAGTTTAACAATATGATATGTGCTATAGCTATATGAACTTGGTGGTGAAACAGAGGTACAACAGGAGTTGTTATGTCTCCTTCCGCATCCCCCACACATCAGGAGCACCTAAAATGTTAGTACCTAAGGAGATATCGCCCTTGAAGGCCCAGTGTTTGGTGAACTTCACACTGTGTGGAGTTTGCAGTTTATTCCAGGGGCACAAAGTACAAGTTGTATTATTAGGCAAAGATGACGAGAAGTGTGCAAAGGACAATAGTGTCCCTCAATGCAAGCCTCGGCAAAGGTTGAAATTGGATGGAGTATTGTTTATATCAAACAGATGGGAGAAGACAGTGGTGAGCTGTGCGGCAGGGGGGTTGGCAGGGTTCTGAGAAAAAGTCATAGGGAACATTAATAAGAACTTTTTCGAGATATGGTTTGTACATATACCTAAACTAACATGGATTGAAGCACATGAAACACCAGTCAAAGTGCAACCAGGGGATGAATATCAGTTCTGTTTTTGAGGACATGGAACTGTTCCAGTAGGCACTAACGTTAAGTGCAAAAACACATTATTCATTGCAGATCTTGCAAAAGGAACAGCAGCATTGATGAACATGTAATGGGTGTGCGGTCAACAAGCATACCTGCATCTTCCACCCATTTGCCGAGGCACCTGTGCACTGAAAAACCGGCACTCTGCTATCCTGGTGGTGCCAGAAGTACACTTGATAATAGCATCCGAATGTGAGGTGTTGCAATCTGTTTCACCATCCATCCAACTGCCCCCAAATGAAGAAGAACAAGTGGTCTGTGAAGATGAGAAGAAAGAGGTCAAACTATTTGTCGGAATAATCATCCAAGCTGCTTAAAGCAATCCCAGATAAAACCAACTGTGCACCAAAACAGAAGTATTATTTGCATCCCTCGTGACCGCAGGAATTCAGGGTGCCATGAATGTCAAGTGGCTGCAAATTGTCCTTTGGGAGGTGATCCAGGTGTTGAATGTTACTGAACAAGGTCTAAATGCAATCAAAAGTGAGCTGAGAGCAATCCGGTTGATAACACTCCAAAACAGAAATGTTAAGGATCTCCTGACGGTGATGGAAAGGGATGTGTGCAAGAATATTGGGTTGTCATGTTGCACATACACACCCACAAATGATGCAGAGAATGGGTCTCTGATGCATATCAAAGGGGCCTTGCACAAATTGAAGGCTGGGATGGAAAATGAAGCAGGTGTGCATGCCGAAGATTGGTTTGACATGTTGTTCGGATGGGCATGGTCCTGCCTTGGCACTGGTGAAGATACTGGTCCTGTTTGTGATACCCCTGTTGAGGTGTTTTGCACGTGCCAGATGATGCTTCGATGCTGTGTCAAGACTATCCCAAGCAGTGCAAAAATGATGGTTACTATTGGGTCAAAGATAGCTCTCCTGGGCACAAAAGAGGGACAGGTTCAAACTGAGGATTTGAGTAAACCACGCATGGTCAGAATTGAACAACAACTTCACCCCAAGGGACTTTAACAGCAACCTAACCAGATCCTGAGAACTACACTGCGCACTGGGTAGATACAGCGGGTGATGGGTAAAGCATGTATCTTACACCTCAGAAAGGTATGCACAAGATGGGGGTAGTTTGCATCACGTCTGCAGGGCATGAATAAAGGGAAAGAGATGGATGAAGGATTAACTAAAGGGAGGAATGATGGGATGCACGTCTAAACCACCGCCCCTCCCCGGTGATTTAAATTGTGAAAAATGGATTAAAATAAGGGAATGACCACGGGATGGTGCAAAGGGGACAGGGGCGTTATGGATGGGGACAATTGGCGTGAGTAGGAAATCAAATAATGGGGGTTAACCAGTAGTGTTGCAATTTAACTATGTAGGATATAGTATGCAAATATACACGACAGTCATAACAGGAACTAACATTTTGTTTTGCAAACAGGCCTGAATTTTTACAGAACAACAAGACCTGGTCCCTCACATCACCATTGTATCTCGATTCCCAGGCGCGGAAAATAATATGCATATGCCCCCAGATCAGTTAGGCCTTCGAACCAATTAGATAGGAATGTGTGCAGCTGAAAAAACAAAGGGCTGCGGCACAGTACCAAGGTCACATTCCGGGGAGCAAAGGCAGAGGTCTCAGTGTGCCAAAACACAAATCAAGATTTAAGACACTAGTGCCCCCCCCCCCGCATCTCCCCACCCCCATATGATGGTCACTCCATTTGAACTACCAATTGTGCAGGGAATTGGGTCTTAAATCCTTTGTGAGCTGGATTAAGTAATGCAACACTAGGTTTACTCTCGGAGAGGGGAACTGATAAAGGGGAAAGCAGGGAATGACATGATGTATGATTTGTGCCAAGGAGAGCTAAGAATGATGCCCCATGTAGTGGGGAGGGCATGATGGAGGTACCAACATATCTGGGATGAGAAAAGGGCTGCTTTGAGGGCAAGGACCAGACTGACCTCAAAGTTCCACACTGAGTTCACGTTAATAACCAGGTGCATGTCACATGGTCAGGATTGAATGTAGGGTGGTGCCAGTTGAAGTTAACAAATTGCTTTACAGTATTCCAAGATGGAAGAGGACATAACCCACGTGTGGTGAAGAAAAGAGTGAAGACGTCAGAAACAACTGAAGCCTGGGCTATATGTAACCATTAGTATGTATATAGGCAGCATCCAATGAGGGTGGGGGTTAACACTGTATATCAATTGTCATGAGTGACAATTTTTGTGTTTATAACCTGAATCTTGTATGAGAGAAGAGAGTTCTGTGACAGAGGATTTGTAATATCCTGTCGCCTTTTTCTTTTGCCTATAAAATAAAGTTTGTGTCTTTCTAAAAAAAGGGTTCACCTAGCCTTTTTCCCTAGCGGGTTGTATTATCTTGGTCTGATCGCTGATAGTTATGCAACAGTGTTCTGCCCCTGAGACATCCTCCCAGCCTAATTTGCTGGGATGCAAGTTTAACTACCAATGACCAAACTCACTCGGTCCAGTTGAGCAAACAAAACATCAACCCAACCATGCAAGAAAAGCTGTGCTCTATCCTGTGGAACAAGTGTGGACCAGGAATTCCTTGCCAGGTTCAGCAAGGCCATGCAAACTGAATTGCTCAAACAAGAATTCTGATAAGGAAAGTACTTCTATTATGGGTAAGACGTTCAATCATTGCCTGTTTTTTTCCACAGATCATTTTTGTGTAAAGATTTTGCTGACAAAAAACTCATAAAAAAATATGGGGGTTGGGGGGTCAAGGGCATATGAAGGGTACGTGGGGTGGGAGGATAGGGAATACATACAAGGGTGGGAGGGCTTGGGGGAAACCCCCAAAATAACAAAATTCAATTTGTTTTATGGGGTGCAACAATTTCGCCAGAAAAGTCAGCGAAAAATAAATGGGGATGAATGAACATATAACTAACTCTACTATGGGAAACGTGAAAGACCTAAAAAGCTGGCTTGGCTTGCCTTCATCACGGTAATCCAGCCCGATCACTTATTGCTCGTTGGAGTGAGTCCAGGGAGGATAGCTTGGATCCAGATATGAATGGCCTTCTACTGTAACCTTGTCTTCTCCTGACTCTTACTTTCTACTGCCCTCCCATACCAACACCACCTATCATCCCTGGTACTAGGATGTGATCTTTTTGGTGTGTGTCATGTTACAAATTACATATATATATATATATTGTATATTTAGTCAAGAGGTGATGTTGGCATTAGAATGAACTTGGATTAGGGTCATCACAAAAAGCAAAAAGATACATGGCCTCATTACGACCCAGGCGGTAAGTTACCGCCTGGGCCGTGACTTTACCACCATGGCGTAAACTACGTTTACGCCATGGTGGTTGGCGGACTTACCGCCCCATTCCGACCTTGGCGGGGCGGTAAGTCCCCAATCCCCATTTACCCTTCCCCATTCCCATTTTTGCCCCATAGGGCATAATGGGAGTGGGGAAGGCGTTAATTACGCCACCGTAAATTACGGTGGCGTAATTAACTCCATGGTCCCTTAGCGCCATGGATTTTAACACCTGCTAAAAGCAGGTGTTAAAAGCGCCATGGCGCTAAGGGACCTCGTACTCAGGCGGTAAGGGTCGGCGCTGTTAACACTGCCGTAAACCCCTTACCGCCTGGGTCGTAATGAGGCCCACAGAGTGCAACATTGTGCATACAAAAGTATTAGTTTCATGCTAACAGTTTTGCAGTAAATGTAGGAGATTAAAAGGTAACCTGTTAACATTGAATCCATTTGCAATTTGTCTACTTCTGTCTCTTTAAAATGACAGACTAGCAAAACATGCTACAATGTCATCAGACAGTTTTTTTTCTATCTTCTGCCACATTGGCCAGTGTCTTACCGCATGCTAACAGATGCTGAAATAATTTGCTATCTGATTATGTGACTGTCGTAGTTCTGGCATTGCCCAATCTGCTCACGTGTCCATTGCTGGTGGAGATGGAACGCATTTAGCCACATTTTCTTTTTGATGAACGTTTTTGTCTTGAGGAATATTGGCAACTGTTTGCCTTATCAGTGGTATAATTCCTGCAACTGGTAAAACAAAAGTTGTTTCCGCTTAGTTTTGCTGGCAAAAACGGTCTTGCCTTCCCATGACAGGTGTACACTGTTGCTCATATTCACGTTAGTTTTTGGATTCCCAGTTGCCTGCATGTGAGGGATTGTCATCTGGTGAGGGCATAGAAGTCCTGGCTTTTTAAAATGTTTCATAATAAAATGCTGCTGGTAATTTGGTCTCAGAAGGGTGATCTGATAACCACACACTCCCTTTCAGCAAATACACCTGTGCCCTGCTGCATCAGTATCCTGGTCTGCAGCACCGCACCTGCTCTATAGTGGCACAGAGCAGGTTGAGAGGTCACAGGTGCCCTTTTGACAGCAGAAATGACAACCAATTCACTTTTGCTTAGGGCTGGATTTAAAATATGCACCTTTATTCCGAAACAACATGCTTATAAGATATTAACATGATGTGGTGATTATAATATGTGCAAATAAACCCTACCTGAGTTAGGAATATAGTGGCTGATATTTCATGTAATTATTAAAACCAAACCTGAATCTCTATCATACAAGTGTCAATATTGTAAACTACTCCATCCATGGACAGGCTGTGTGCCTTCTCCCTAGGCTTGCTATCTATGCTGCAACCAGTAGGGCAGGAGCCAGTGAGAATATCCTGTCTTTTGAACCTGACCGGATCAGCCAGGATCCCTGTTCTACAGCTTCAATCCAGTCAAGCCGTATTTTGAACTATTATCACCACACTCAAACCAGAAGGACCCACTGGTGCTGCTCTTGGCACTTCATTGAACCTTTGAACAACGGCAGCTTTGTATCAACTGAACCAGCTTGCCTCTGCATCATACCAAGTGGAGCATATCAACTCTTAGGCTCGAACAACCTGCTCGCTGCTGCGCACCATTTCAAAGCACTTACTCTTCAAACCCTACTTTATTTCACTAAGGACATTGCATCAAACTGAGGCCTTGACTTGAACTGCTGAGCATCTCATCACTCGCTGATCCAAACCAATGTTTACCAACTTCTCAAACCGTTTCGACCCTCGACCTGAACCTGGCTAGCCATCTAAAGAGCATGACTTGAATGCCACACTTGAGCTATATCAAGCACCCGCTTTGAACTGACTAGATGCCAGCTTGTAACTTGACCTAGCATGACTCCTCACACCCAAACCTGGTTGGACCCACACCGCAGTACAGCTCGAAGCCTGGTTCAACACTGTTGTATCACTGAACATTGGATTAATGTTCTCTGAACCTACCATGTCCCCTTGTTTCACCTTTTGGGGCCCTAGAGACTGGCTAAGTGCCTTTTGCACCTTCTCCCACATAAATGCATTTCGAGTTTGACTTCTTGATTGCATTACATGCCTATTTTTCCTCCCTGCTGAAAACCCATAGTGCTCTACCATTACATTCTGCATTTCTCTGCCTTTCCTTTACAGGGGTGGGTTGTTATATTGTTTTTATAGTTATTTGTTTATTGGTGTGCTTAATTAAAGTATAAATATTTGTATAGAACCTTGATAGGACATTCCTTTTATTTTGGACTTTTGTACGTTGATGTTTGGGTTGCTACAGGATCACACTCACACCTCTTCTGAGAGTATAGCCTCCCTTGGCCCACATTACAACAAAAGGTGAAACAGGTATATCTGTTGGCTGTGCCTGTGTTACCGTTATGATTGGGATCACTTTTGGTTTGTAGAAGTGTGGGGGCTGATTCGGCTGAGTAGTTTGTCTAGCCACTATTCATCCGTATACTCCTACAGAGCTGAAATCCTTTCCGCACACTGGGAAAGAGCATTCCAGAGTGTTGAGTCTATTAGAGAGAAGGAGTCCAAGTGGAGTCGGCACTCTGGGTGTGGGGGAAGGAAGGTTTGTAGGGAGAGAAGAGTCACAAAGATTGAGAGGGAGATTAGATAGAGATGCAGTCAGCAAGGTAAAAGGGGGGGGGGAGAAGACTATAGACTTCAAGATGGCCTAGAGCAGCTGCAGTAATGAATGAGCCTGATGAGACCAGGGGTCAAGTCCTAAAAATTAAAGTGTGGGGATTCATCAACAAACGCAATGGGATGTGATGTCACCAGAAATCTGCATATCAAGGTAAACTATTCACATTTAATTAAATTGGCTTTGCATAACCACCCACATTGCACAGGACAAATGACATTTGCCTTTCATAAAATCAACACACACAAAACCAGGAGAGGATATTTTCTTTTAATAGTGTATTTGAAAATGTTAAATGATGTGCATGTTTTAAACTCCAAGAACCAATACAGATGTTTTGCCTGGAAGCTAGTGTCAAATGAGAAGTAATATTTATGCCAAAATCAACATTTATCTTATGCAGAAAATGTTTGCTTTTCAAATAAACGTGTATAACAGTTGCATTAACATGTCATACATACCACAATAAAAGCGTTATACTTCTAACACCCTAGAAAGCACTGTAGTCTGTGATTCATTGAAGGGAATGGGAAAATTGATAAACACTCCAAATGTTGCAGAAACCACTGGAAAAACACCACGGGAAATACAATGAAATAAAAACTGATCACAGGAAATCCTACATATTATGGACAAAGTGAAACTCCAAGTAAAAGCCAAATGCTGAAAGCTAAAAGCCAAGAGAATTTGCAAATGCCACAGAAGCCACCGAAATAACTCTGAGCCTCAGACACAGTTCAATGAGTTTAGATTTTTAGTTGTGGCGACTATGGTTGTCCCCCTCCCTCTCATCTTGCTTTGACTTTCCTCCCTAACCCAGGTGTCTGTAACCCCTGGTTAGTACTACCGAATATTGACTCTACAGGCTAAAGTCCAGCTTCTTCTAATGATGGTGACCTAAATGCAGACTATCTAGACTCCCTCATGGACTTCCTAAATGTCCCTACCGTAACCAGAGATTAGTGTTCTAATGGGAATTGAAATAGCGCTTTGCGCTTACTCTGCCAGACTAGTTCAGTCTCAGACACTCATCTGTCTCCTTATCTTTCTACCACACACCATGATACTTCATCCACACTCTTCAGTCTCTCTGGCGTTTCACTACTCCCACCCCTCACCTTCAACCTTTGCGGTTACTTCACTTCCCACTCCACTTCACTACTTCTCCTCGTCCCACTACTCCTACCCCTTCTTCTACTCTTACTCTTCCCCAACAACACCTCCTTTCAGCTACCACTCTTCTTCTCCCACTTCACTACCCCTCCAACCAACATCTGCTCTACTTCTCTCAGTCTACTACTCCTCTTTCAAACCACTACTCTCCTCCTACTACTATTCCTCCACATAATTAGTCAAACACCATCCTTTCACACAGTACCATTTACTTCAAAATCAATACTTACTCTAACTCCACTAATCAGTTGCCAAACAAGTACACATTTCCAAAGACAGAACCACTTTCACTCCTAAACCAATACCTCACCTGATTCATGAATCTCCTCCACAAACTGCCACCTACTCGTTGTTCACCCTCCACCTCTGACCTCACCCGGTAAACCCACACTCTGGCATTCTGTCCCCTGCTTAAATCCCCCACTCCCTTTGGTTATTGGTCAACTCTGCCTGGCCAATCTGGCCGTGACCTTCCCCACTCAGGGCAGGTATATGCAAGGGAAAGTTTTGAAAAGAAATCTAAGTCCCCCCAACTATAATGCACGGCTGTTCCAGTTCATGTTAAGCTCCCCGACCACTGGGTTCCACTACTAAGTCTCTTGGTGGAGGGTAGTTTTGGCCCCCTTCCTGGTGGTCTAGAGAATGTTCATGCTCTTTTTTTTGTCATGCTTGTTTGCTGCTGCAGCATTGTGAGATTCGTTACACAGCCACGGGCTTGGGCTCTCATTGGCAACTCTCTCTATCTCTCTCTCTCTCTCTCTACCTCTCTCTCGCTCTAACTCTCTCTCGATCTCTCTCTCTCCATCTCTCTCTGTCAGATGTTGTTCTGTGGTTTTCTCTTATGCCACGTCTGTAGCTTCACCATGTATGTTATGAGGCAAGGCTGAAGATAAGGGTCTGCAAGCAAGCATGCTGGCACAAAGGCGAGTCCACGGGCTGGGGTCTTCTTAACTGGTATTTCCCAAAGGAGAAAAACTGACTCTGGATTTTTCCCTACACCTCCCACCACCAACTTCACCTCCCACCACTTTTTTGACAAGGTCTGGGACTTGATATAAAGCTTTGATTTAATAATATCTGACATTCCTTGCTTTTTAGAAAGACGTACTGTGTGTTTTGATTTCTCTGACCAGCACCTGCACATGCTGCAGAAGTCAGTCCGGTCTCATTTGCATACCCACGAAGCCCTGTTCTTTAGCTTAAACACTGCTGAATGTGTCCTATAAATCATGCAATGTTTTCTTACAGGATGGATGACAATTGGTTAAGTGGAGGGAGATGGGTGCATGGGCAGTAGTGTGAGAGCAAACATGGTCAACAAAACCTTTGTTTTTTAAATAAGTACTACTACCTTTAAAATGTTTCTTCAGTACAATACACTAACAAGAAATAGAATCACCTGTTTTTACTCTATTGATGCCCCCACAGTTGCACCCATCCCTCAGCAACATTGGAAATCTGAATGGAAACGTGCACTATCTTCTAAAACAGTTTTCTAACACTATAATGCAGTAATTCATTCACTAACACATATCACTAGATGCCATAGCTGAAAGTGGCACACACAAGGAACGTGCACACTGAGTAGAAACATTACGTCGGAGCTCAGACACAAACACATCAGTAATGATAAGAATGTCAGGAGTGTCCAACCATGCCAATTTTCAAATACCGTATGAGTTAATAAAAGGCACCCTCTGCATTTTTATAATTGGATAAGCAATATTATATTATGTAGCTACGTTGTAATTGAAAAAAACATGGATTTACTAACCAGCACTGCAACAAAAGAAGTAGTTAAAGTAAAGCTGACAACCCTCTCCTATCACACACAGTTGTACTGGCCCCTACAAAATGACTTATGCTTGATGGCAAGATGGCTGCCGGTAGGTCGCCCTGTGCAGGGATTCTGGAATTTGGTAAGATATCTCCACTAAATCTCCCTTTCCTGATGCCTTTGTCTCATTTCAAACATCCCCTTATGTCAGATTTGAGATTACAGATGTTGTTTGCAATGCTTGTATGTCCTTCTTTACGTAACATGATGGTAGCTCTCTGTATTTTAGCTGTCCCTTTTTTGGTGTTTCATTAATATCCTTGGGCGTGCTAGCCTCTCTAACATGGCGAGGGCTTTGCTTTGCTCTTTTTACCTGTGATGCCTATATATTCCTTTGTCCATTAATCAAGGCATTGTGGACACTAATCTTTGCAGGGTGACTTGTATCCTTCTTTGGGACACCCTTCATCTCACTTGATAATTTAATTCTGGGTATGTGTTTATCTCTTTGTCCACTGATATTATTTACCAGTTACACAATTGTACATCTAATTTTATCATGGTACGAGTTTCACCGCGAATCCTGGGCCCCCGGCCAGAACTCCTAGTTTGAAAGCTGGGATGGGCTTTACATATTTATATTCTGTTTATGACAATGCAAATTTACAATTGGAGTATTTTCTTAGAACTGTGATTACAGTGACAAACAGAAGGAAAGGATATTGGGATCTCCAAGCTCTTGGGAGTCTGGAGTTGGACAT
This sequence comes from Ambystoma mexicanum, assembly GCF_040938575.1. Classification (NCBI taxonomy): domain Eukaryota; kingdom Metazoa; phylum Chordata; class Amphibia; order Caudata; family Ambystomatidae; genus Ambystoma; species Ambystoma mexicanum. The sequence goes on along the minus strand of NC_090928.1, from coordinate 423,372,283 downwards.
ACGCAGAGAGTAAGGTGCATGATGGAATCTCATCAGAGCTGGAACAATATTGGGTGAGCACCCACAGGAACTCAGATCAATTGGGAGACCTGTCTGAAAGACCTGGTAGGAATCCTTTCATCTCCACTATGGTGGGGGGTCGACGTGGATGTCACTGAAGATCTTTACACATGTCTGAAGCCTGCTGTTGTGAGGGAGAGGTTGGGTGACTAAATGGAGGTGGGTTCATTCCTACCAGCGATCTGAATGAGTGTTTTTTTGGGGTGGCATCCAAGCTGACTGTAATGTGGTGGTGTGCATGCCCATTGTACTCAAGTGCCTTCCGCAGCCCCCCCAAACATTTGAAGACTTTACAGCTGTTGCTTGAAGCCCAGGTTACACACCTCTTCCTACCATGCCCTTACTATGTAAACCTGGCTGTACCCCATGTACATGCCACTTTTCATTGATTTTGAGACAGAGGGTGAGATGATTTTGATGGGGTGCACAAGTGGACAAGGGGTTATATAGAAGGGACATTTCTTTTGGATATTTTGTTGAGTAGGCGTTGCGCTTGTAAGTTTCAGGATGGGCCCCGGTCTATCATGGTGCACTGCCCTTTAGACTGGCCATTTTTGCGGTTAATTGCCTACTATTTTTTCACTGCTCTCTTTCTGGTCTTGGTGCTGCAGATACTTGGGAATGCGGTGTTGAGGTGCTCAGTATTCAGATAAGAGCACTCTCCGTTGCATTTGATCCCATTTGCTATGTCTGTGACCAGTCCTGTAAACATGTTGGACTTTGTTTAATAAGGTTAGACACTAAGCTGCAGCTCTACATGGACTGACTTTAGCTGATTTCTGTAATCTTTTATCCTTGTTTTTGCCAATTCTTCTCTAATTTCATTCCTTTTCTTATGTTTCCCTTTTTTCTCCCCATGACACTTTTTGCTAACCTTACATATCGCTTCTATTGCCCACATTCCCTCTCCTCACTCCATCACCCAGATGTGCATTACACACTTTGCTTTGCTTCCATTGTCCTTCCCTCTCTTGACATATGGAGCCACTTTCCCTCCCGTTTTTCCACACTCTGAACTCTTTCATGATGCTTGTGATCCTTGAACCTTTAATCAATCACCTCTGTATACATGATTCTACCCCTTGCAGTGTTTCCATCTTCAAGCCCCTTCTCACCACAATGACTCTCCATACATGTTCACATCTCCTACCTGTGTAAATCAGAGGGGATGCTAGTGGGCAATTACTCTCTTTCTTTTGTCACTTTTTTAATCTACTTTCCTTGAGTATATGTTGTAGAGGAGGAGCTAAGTACCCCCACCTCAACCACTTCGCCAAAAATAATTTTAAACACATTTGATGGTTTTTTTTTCATAAAAAAATCACGGTAAAAAAAACAGCGTATAAACATCCCGCGATGAAATGACATGGAACCGTGCAATTCATTCCTTCGTGTGTCTAATGATCTGCAGAGAGTTTTCAGCCTTGAGTGTAGATGCAGGTTTTTGCGGCCGACACACTCATATAAAGCTATTGAGCCAAGTTTGAATTGAGTGACCAGGCCACATGTATGTTGCAGAATCCAACAGGCCATTCTATGATTTCAGCATACTCTGTACACCTGGGAATTGAATACATTCTATCAGGACATGAACATGGAATACATACCTTGCAATAATATTTTGCCTTCAAGGTCCCAGGCTGTCAATATGAGATGTAGTCAATCAAGCTGTCCTGCCCCTCCCTTTCATTGGTCATCAACCAGCAGCCATCTTTTTACACAGTCTATTCTTGACTAGGCCACTCTCAGGCTTGGCAGTCCCAGAATTACTATACAGGAAGGATTTGCCCAGTGATACAATGTAAATATATGCCCTTTCACGTAAGCCATTAAACTTCCAGGGTATGCTTGAGAACACTGTGAGTCCCCCAAATGTCCAAGGAGTAAATTGTTTCCTAATTTCCACTCCGCTAAATCCGCCTTGTAACACAGTCTAATTAAGCACAAGTCGTACCCTTGTCTCTGCATAATTCAATTATGGTCCACCTAACAGGACTGTTGTCTACTCGTGCTGACACAAAACATTCTTTCCCCCACTGCATAGCTCGGTCCCTTATTGTCTGTGGACTCTATTCCCTCTTTCTCATCTTCATGTCTTTCCCCTGCTCATTGTTTACGTCCGCAGACAAAGGTCTGGATATTGCTGATGAGGGCACAATAAGCCATTTTGCGGACTAGTCTAGGACTACTCCAGTGGCGACCAGTTGCAGTATGGAATGGTTAACACATAACAGAACAGAGCTTTGAACATGATGCATTCTTTTAGCATCACAATGCAGCTGAATTATGCCACAGCCTCACTACCTACCGCTGCAAGAGCATGGGCAAAGAGCTAAAGCGGTCTTTTGAGAGACCTGAAAAGGGAACATGAAAACGAAACATTCAAGAAGAACTACGGAAAACCATATTCTAAGGTTATCTACTGTTACGCAGTGTGTTAAGCAAAAGGTATTAACAAATATAACAAAGCACTGTCCTGAGAAAGTGGTTATACATTAATTCTATATTTATTTTAGTTTTATGTATTCTTTGATTTCAGAAAAGAGTATGGGAGCCCCTATACTAACGACAATAGCTCAAATAACTTATTCTTTGGAATTTCTTCCACTAAGGAGGGCCTACAACCACATTTTAGCCCACTCTACCCTTCACAGAGGAGAAATATCCATTTGCATATCAGTCTTTATCCCACCCAGAATGGCAGTCCAGCACTGAAATGTGAGGTAATTCTCCTCTGAGTAAGAGTACCATCAGTAGCCCAAGACACATGTTTCAGCCTTCTTGAGCATCCTCAGTGAGGTGAAGCTGAGACTCGCTGTGGCACATTTAGCAATAGGCCCACGTCTGAGTTACCTGGTTACTTCAGGTGAAACCGCACATTTTAAAAATCAAACAAGAGTGTGGGAGACTTGTATTTATTTTTTATGTCAAACACTGCTAAAGTTTAGGGATAACTGAATGGTATTGAATTGATGTACAAATAACAAGGTAGAAATACATTTTTTTTTATATCACATTTTATTGTTTTCATCTTAACATCATAAAACATACATTCTTCATATAAACATTCCACCTATATGACCAATAACTCAATTCTTGGTTAGGTGGAAGAAGAATAACAGAGAAAATAAAAAAGAAAGGGAAGAAAAGGGTCTTGCAATGTCCGTTGTATCTCACGCTATGTGCCAGGTGGATTACTTTTGTACACTGTGCCTTATCGTCCATTTTTCATGTTGGTACAGTCATTCACTGGGCCTCTTCCCATTTGTTCCATACCTTGTCCGCCTTCCTCGGGCACCCCCTGGCTGTATATACCCTACGTTCCATTGCAATGCAAATGTTGACGTCCGTCACCCATTGTTCATACTGCGGTGTTGTTTCCGAGACCCACAATTGTGCAATGTTCCTTTTAATTATTGCTGATGTCGTCGATAGGAGCAACTTCTCGTATTTAGACAGGTCTCCCTCCTCCTCCACCCCAAGCAGGAATAGCTTCGGATCTCTGTGTATTGTTCTCCCCAGAACCCGCGAGAGTTCATCGCAACATTTTTGCCAGTACTGTTGTATATGGTTACAGTCCCACAGTATGTGGAAGAAGGTTCCCTCCTCCCTCTTGCACCGTAGACAGAGTGGGTCGGTTGTTTTCCCCCAGCGATATAGCGCCACCCTTGGGTAGTAGATCCTATGTAATATTTTGAGCTGAATAAGTCTGAGTCTGGCCGAAATGGCCACCTCCCGAGGGAACATTAGAACCCCCACCCAGTCTTCCGGCTGTATAGGTCCTATATCCCTTTCCCATTTGTTTTTTAGGCTGGTTAGTTCGGTGGTGGCAAAGGAAGTAATTACATTGTACATGGTGGACGTTACTTTAGCCTCGATGTTTGCCTCAACTATGTTTCTTTCTAGGGGAGTGCTTTCGGCCATGTCTTCTAGTGCTGGGAGGTGTGCTTGCAGGGCATGCCGCATCTGCGCATATTGGAACCGTTCTGTGCCTGGGAGGTGAAATCTGGATTCAAGGGTTTCAAAGATACCAGGCTACCCCCCTCCACAATATCGCCCACTGTATTGATATCATGTTGTAACCATGTGCGCCACCTCGGAAGCTTATTCACCTCAGGTAGATTCCTGTTGTTTCACAGTGGATGTAGTGGGGTGATTTTCCCTTCCCATCCCAGGAACCTGTGTGTATCTTTCCAAACTCGGGCAATGTGTGAATGCATAGACTGTGGGGTTGAATCACCTATTACTCTGTAAAGGAGTTCAGTTCGAGGTCTGTCGCGTCCTCCGATGCTTCCCAGTCTATTGTGTGGCAACGTGGTGTCCCCGTGCAGTAAGTCATTGACCACTGCCATTTGGCTGGCCCAGTAGTAGGACTGTAGGCAGGGGAGCCCTATTCCTCCCTCCCATATGGAGCTCTGCAGAGTGCTCAGTGCAATGCGTGGATGTCCATTGTTCCAGAGGAGTTTTCTTAGTGTGCTGTCTATCTTTTTGAATTCTTTCGCTGGGATGTGTAGTGGGGCGTTTTGTAGTATGCATAAAAAACGTGGGAGAGCCATCATTTTGAATAACGCTGCCCTTCCTAGTTGGGTCAATGGGAGAAAGACCCAGTGTCTGGTATCTTCTGTGAATCTGGTTGCTATCGGGTGGAGATTGTTGGACACATATTTACTTAAGTCATTAGTAAACTGGATGCCGAGGTATTTAAACTGCTCAGTTTCTAAGCGAAAGGGACAATCGGCTGGTGGTATAAAAGTTGTGGTGCCTATTGGGAACAGAGTTGATTTGGGCCAGTTTACTCTTAGCCCGCTGAAGGCACTGTAACCCTCTAGTATCTCTACAATCACAGGGCAGGCGTGGTGTGGGTCTTTTAAGAAGAGAAACAGGTCATCCGCGTACAGGGAGACTCTATCCTCTCACCCGTCTTCCCATTGAATACCGCGCCAGGCCGGTGACGTTCTCAATGCCTCTGCTAGCGGTTCCATGGCCAGGGCAAATATCATGGCGGACAGTGGGCACCCCTGTCTGGTACCCTTCCCAAGCTTAAAAGTGTGCGATGTCCACCCATTCACCCTCATTTGTGCCTCAGGGGATTCGTATATGAGTTGTACCCAGCTCAGGAACTGGGGACCAAACCTCATCCGGTGCATTATTTCCCAGACTGCCTCCCAGTACACAGAGTCGAAGGCCTTTTCAAAGTCAATTGCCAGTACAGCCAGGGGACCTCGGGTGGTGGGCGCTTCCTCTATCACTGTATGCAGCCTGTGAATGTTCATGCGGGTGGACCGTTTGGCATAAAACCGCACTGGTCAGGGTGGATTAGTGTCGTAATGACCTGTTGCAAGCGGTTGGCCAGCACTTTTGCTAATATTTTGGTTTCACTATTTATGAGTGAAATTGGTCGATATGAGCTACAGAGGTCCGGGGGTTTGTCTGCTTTGGGGATCACGATTATCGTGGCTTTCCGGAGGTCTGCCGGTAGGCATCCTCCCTCTTTAGATTGTAGGAACATTCGTAGCAGGTGGGGGGCAATTACGTTCGTACCCAATTTATGCCACATCTCAATCGGGAAGCCGTTTGGCCCTGGTGTTTTCCCTGTCTGGAGTTCCGACATGGCCGCTACCAATTCCTCCTCTGTAATATCTCTCTCAAGTAGAGCCTGCTGTTCTATGTCGAGTATGGGGAGGGTTATGTCGTTTAATACCGAACTGTTGATAGGCAGTGTGGGTGGCCTGTACAGCTCTGTGTAGTAAGCTGCGAAGCCCTCGGCTATATCTCGGTCGGTCAGTAAGGGTTCAGCTCTTTCTGATCTTATCTCTCTGACCTGGCTGCTGCCTATTTCGTGCTTTTCTAACCAAGCCAGCATTTTGCTGCCCTTATCACCGGTCTCATATATTCTGGCTCTCATTGTCTTATGCTCTTGTCTAGCATTTTCTAGTGCCACGTTCTGTAAACGTTCTGCTGCCAAGTGGTTTAGTTCCGCCTGTGTCACTTGTTCTTCGGCTTCTGTTAATTTCTGTTGGTGTTTCTTTTTATGTGCAGCAGACCATGACAGACTCTCGCCTCTCAGCACCGGTTTGAGCGCCTCCCACAGGATCCCGGGATCGTCCACCGATCCCGTGTTTAACTCAAAGTATGTTTTAGTCACTTCTTGTATTTGTTCCAGAAAGTCTGGGAGGCCTAGGTAGTAGTTATTTAAGCGCCAGGAGGGAGGCGGACGTGGTCTAGCCATGTTAAGCTCGATTAGCAAGGGGGAGTGACCTGATATGCCGCGCGGCAGTAGAGTTGCCATTGCGACCCTGTGGATCTCTGGCCCTGGCAGAAAGAAGTAAACTAGTCGTGATAAAGAGGCGTGTACCCCTGAATGGAAGGAGTATTCTCTCGTGCCCGGATGCAGGTCACGCCACACATCTCGCAGCCCCATTGCCGTGGTGAACATTGCTAATTTGGTTCGGGCAGTGGGGTTTCTTCCTCTTAAGTGAGAGCAGTCCATCCCCACCTCCATGACTTTGTTGAAGTCGCCCCCAATTATCATTAGGTCTGAGTTATCTCCCGATATTAGAGGTGTAATGTCCTGTAGCAATGTGGTAATCAGTGCTGGTGGCGAGTAGATCCCGAGCAGGGCTATCGTCTGGTTCCATAGTGTTCCTGAAATTAATGTGTACCTTCCACTAGTGTCTTGGCTCACCCGTGTCATGGTCAGAGGTAGGCGTTTGTGTATTAATATAAGTACCCCACGAGAGCCTGTGGTGAACCCAGCGTGTATTGCAACTCTGTAGTTCGTACGTTTGAACAAATTACATGTAGTACCTGCTAAATTAGTCTCAGTTATGAAGGCTACATCTGGTGTGTGTCGGTTTAGGAACTGTGTGATGAGTCGCCTCTTGATCCCGCCTCCCATCCCGTTAACATTCCAGGTTAGGAGTCGTAGGGTTCTGACATCTACGTTAGTGGAGGCCATTTAGTGAGGAGTAAGAGTTAGATACTGGTTCATAGCACCCTGTACATGTGTCATTTGCTGGTGGTGTTATGGAAAAGCGTTCTGGATATGGACCTTGGACCCCTTTCTTAACAAAACTATCGTTTAACAAACTTCCCATCCCCCACCCTATACTCCTTCCAACTTGGAGCATCTGTCGCCCGAACTTTCAACTATAAACCTCAGCTAACCGCAGCTGAGTGAGCCCGCTAACAAGTATCGCTGACACTCAAAGAAGGTAGGGTGTCAACCTAACAAACTCTTAAACAGATTGAACTAAAAAAGTTGGGGGGGTGCCATAACTTTCCCCCAAGTGCGATGGCGATACGCGATACGCCCCGCTAGCCGCATAGTAAAAGGTGTAAACGCCTTACAAAAGTTCCTGTGGCATCACTCTGCACATTCCACCGTTGCAGCTCCGCCTCTGCTCGTCGGATCTGGTTCTTCGTTGGGGGGTGACCGATGTCAGTCCCCGACTTCCGCCGGCCGGTTCGGTGCGGGTGCTTGATCCGGCATCGGACGTTGGTCCGCTGAAGATCTAGGGTTTCTGCCCCTGCCGGTTCAGAGTGTCGACCAGTCCCCCTCGATGTGCTGCTCAGCCCATCGCCAGGCTTCCTTAGGATCTGTGAAGTGGACCGTCGTGCCTTTATGATAAATTTTAAGTTGGGCAGGAAAAGCAGGCCATATTTGACTCCTAGTGCTTGCAGTTGCCTCTTAAGCTTTTCAAAGGATTGTCTCGCCTTCTGCACCTCTCTCATGTAGTCAGGAAAGAAGGCTAACTTGGAGCTATTGTAGGTGATTGTGCCTTTGGTTCGTGCAAGGTGCAACAGTGTGTCGCGGTCTCGATAGTTTAACAGCTTTGCTGTCACCGTTTGTGGAGGGGCGCCGGGCACAGGTCTGCCTGTGGGGATTCGGTGTGCCCTTTCTATAGAAAAGAATTTAGAGAAGGAATGCTGGTCAAACATGTCCGTCAGCAACTGCTCCAGAAAGAGCTCCATACAAGGGCCTTCGGCTTTCTCTGGAATGCCAAGGATTCGAATGTTGTTGCGCCTGGATCTGCCCTCTCCCTCTTCGACTCTGGCCTCCAGGATCTTGAATTTGGTAGAGACTCCTTGGAGTTGTTGTTGCACAGCATGTAGCCCGTCCTCTGTGTTGGAAATTCGCTGTTCCGCTTCTCCAGTTCGCACTGAGAGCTTCTGCAAGTCGTGTCGGAGGAGGGATACATCCAAGCTTATTCCATCCATCTTCTGCTCCATTGATGAGCGGGAGTCCGCTATAGCTGCCATGACGTCTCTTAGGGAGAGCGTAGGCTCAGGGTCCATCACTTCAGAAGGTGATGGTTGAGGTTCGGGGGATTGTGATGGAGGGATCGTGTACTGGTCGATCCTGTTCTGCACAGTGGGCCTCTTAGTTTTGTCCTTCCCCATGCTTGCTGCTAGGCCCTGCAGGAGTGTTTCTATGTCCAGAGCCTTGTCCGGTTGCTCGGGGGATCGATTTCCCAGACTTGTTGCCCAGCTCGGTAAGCAGTTGGTGACACTATGGGCTCGGTCAGACTCGCCGCGACGTCGTGATGACAGATCCCTGGGGTTATCCCGGCTCGGATGGGAGAAGGGCTGCCGGGACACAGTGAAGTTTGATGGGTATAGCACGCCCATAGGTGTTCCGTGGGTTTCGGTTCCAAGCTGCCAGCGCCGGCGGGTGTTTCCTTATGGTCCGCTTGTCCACCCCCCCCGGCTATTTGTATGCTGTTGGTAGATTACCTCCCTTGGTTTCGTCCCTTGGCTTTGTACGCTCGGAATGTTGGCAATAGATCCGCCAATCAAGGCGACCCGGGGCAGTTTTCAGTATGACTGTCTCAGGGCTGGTGTCGCCCCGCACAGTGTCGGGCAATGGACAGTCCGGTTATGCAGATCCGTTCAGTGCAGTGTCTGGCCCCACATCCCAATTGGTTCCGCAAAGTTCCAGGCGTGGGGGCTGGTCACCTTTCCCCCTATTTTAGATTTCTTGGGGTTAGTCTGGTACCCGCCACATGTTGTCCCTCGTGGTGGGCCCAACTCCAGTGCAGCCCTACCCGGTTAGACCGGGACCCAGGGGGAGAGGGGAGGCAGGGTATGCTCCGCTGTACCTTGCTGCGGTGGCTCGCCGCCTCTTGATTCACTCCTGGGCCTCCTTGTTACGATCCATGAGGCCGCCGCTGGTCATCCGCAGGGAACACCATTACAGTCTGGATTCATGTGTGTTTGTTTCTTCCCGCACTGCCAGGAGGACCGGGGCACCGCTCACACGTCGCGGTTCAGCCTTTGCCGCTGCCGCACTTCGGCCGTGTCCATAGGAGTCACCCGCAGCTGGAGCCAGCGGTCGGGTTTGGATTCCCGACGCGGGGGAAGACGCCGCTCTCCACACCTTCGAAGGCCCCAAGCGGCTACTCCGGGCGCCACCCGCAGGGCCGTCTAGGACTGCAGGCGGTCTCTCCTTATGTCCTGGGGGGGCACAGTTGTTTCTGGCACTGGCGGCCGCAACACAAGGCTGGTGGTCCTACCTTCTCACGGGCACCTCGGCCAACTCCGCCGATCCTCACCGCTGCGTAGCAGCCGCACCCCCAGGGATCCCCGGGCAGTGCAGGGGGGACTCTCCACCGGTCAGGCGAACGTGGGTAAGCCCCGTTCAGAGCACCAGGACAGTCCACAGTTGGCCATGCCCCCAGAAATACATTTTAGATGCAAAACAGAAAGAAGACAACAAAACATGATCCGAAGAGCATTATTTAAGAGCTCGTATATTTAGTAGTATAACTATATGCATCATGTAACTGACTATAGTGTAATTTAGTGATAGGTCAATAATGGAATACTAGCAACAGATTAGATGAAATTGACCAATTATGTCTGAGGTTGAGGTGAGGAACCAAGTGAATCAAATGCAGAATGACGTTTCACACGGCATTTCAAGAGGCTATATACCTGAAACATTTTATCATTTTTGATTGACGGCACTATGTGGCATGTGAGTGGTGAGAGCAGTGGGAATGGCTGACATATGATGTTAATACTAAAAAAACGAATGCCAATGTCTAGAATAAGATGTCATAACTTACCACATGATGATATGGTATTCCATGTTATGTCATGTTATGTTATGGTATGTTATCAAGCACAACAGTCAACCGAGGGTTTCAATGCACTATTGCTGGGATGAATCATATAGTTAGGGAGCAAGATTTAACCTAAGAAAGATTGAAAAGGAAGGCTTTGAGATGCTTCGTAAAAGTCAATCAATGATATTCTCTGGTGGAACAGTATTCCAAAATGTTGCTACCTGGGCCATACAGGAATGTGATCCAAGTTCCTGGGAATTTGCTGGGAAAGGTGCAGTATAATATTTGAGCACCTGCATTTTCATTGCACAAATATTTGAATAGAGTCTATCGTCACACACATTGTGTGTCATTGCGAGTTTGGCGGTCTGGAAACAAAGGTGTCGGTAAGCTTACCGGCACCCTTGTTTCTGGACTGCCACATTTCAAGTCTACCTGCCGAGGCAGTCACGCCCAGCAGGTCAGACCCTGCCAGGTGCAACGGCCCCGGTAGGCAGAGTTGTCATGGAAGCACTGGCACCGTTAGCAACAGTGCTGGTGCTTCCGAGTCCCCGTTCCCGCGGAGTACTATGGGACTCTGAGGGAATTGGGACTTACCGAATCTCCCGCCTGACTTCCCACTCGGCCGGGGCTTGTAATGTCCCGGTGGCACTGGGAAGTCAGGCAGCGGATTCAGTGTTTCGAGGTCGGCGGCAACCTACCGGTAGCACCGGCGAGTTACCGCCGACCTCGTTTTGAGGCCCAATGTGCTGCTGGTGCTGCGCCATATTCCAAAGAGCACTGATCAAACCCATGCTAAACACTAAACTAATTGAACTTATTCTCTGGCCCATCCTCGTTTTGAAAACAATGATGTATACATGCTTCAATGATTGCAAAATAGTGTTAACTGTAATATATTTTCACTTTTCAAAGATACATTTAAATCTCCTGTAAATGGCAAACTTGAAAAACGTTGTAATTCATCTAATAAATTCCACTTAAAAACCCCACAAGGTTTAGACCAATGGCGCTCTAATTCACGTGGCTTGTGGACACCGTTTTCAAAGAATCTATTAGCAATTTAAACCACTTTTATAACAACATACACATTTTAAACATCCTGTACATCTTAATTTCATAAAAGGCATGCCTTACTCATGGCATATGCTTCTAGTATGAAAAGAACTCTGGATGCATTTGGCGTAGAAATAAATGATTTACATATGCGTCCCGGATATGTAAAAAAAAAAGCTCTTTGAGCGTGACTGGATACTTACCATGGAAGAACTTTCAAAGTTGAGTACTTACTCAGAGTATGCAAAGTATCCATGTAAAAGGGAAGGGTGCTATTCCTAAGTCGCAACCTTTCTCTGTAATATTGCACGAATGTCCTATAAAAGATTTAAATTGAATCAGATTCACACTCTTGAAAGGGTAAAGCATTGGGGTCTGACTAAATTAACAACGTTGGGTACGCACTGTCGATTTCACAAATGCGATGAACCTGTTGAGACTCTGAAACATCTTGTACTGGAGTGTTCCTATTTTTAAAATGCTCACAGAACGTTTTTGATGCGATTTCTTAATCTTAACTTTGCTGATTGCATGGAGACTTTGTGGGATCGAATGCTGCTGGGGCAGGGAAAAGCTTTAATCTTTTCCTTGGTAACTTTCACAAAGGCGATTGATGATGAATTACTATTATTGTAAATTTGTTTAAATAATAGTAATGATAGAATGGATGTGTTTTAGGATCCACGAGTATTGTTAGATTGCATTGTTTGGCAAATGGAATATTTTAATGTTTAGTTTTATACTAATCTGAAAGAAATGAAATGTGATTAATAATATTATTTTGTAATTCTCTTTTTGTAAAGGTTTACATTTCTGGTAACCATATACAAATTAAAAAAAAGCATGCCTTAGAGAAATGATGAATCAGACCACAGAGCAAAAACACCAGCATACATCTCTTGGCGTAATGGTAACAAAATCAACTAACCTGAGCAGCAAGTGAATAGAACCTTTACTCCCTGTTACCTCTTAATGGAAATGAACAACAGACTATGGTCTTAAACTTAGAAACATATCTTTAATTGTGCACAACAATTATATAAATGCATTATCAGAGACAGTCTCATTCGAGGAGAGGGGCTCTCTTACACTTCTGTAAAGTGGATGCAGCGTGAGAAAGCTCAGACGAAGGCTCTAATATCCTGCCAGACTATCCTGAAAGTTGAGAATTTACACCTCCATAAACGTGCTGCTGGTCGATCAGGGGGTGTATTGCAGCTGATTGTGGTGGTTTTGCGGCTGGGGACTGTGGCACCACTGAGTATCCCGGTGTGGCCCAGTAGAACAGCTGGGCCTGGCAGCCTGGAGGAGAGTAGAGTGCTGCAGCGCAATGACTTCTGCTCTCAGTGTTCTTTGCAAGACGGTGGGAGCCCGACTCACTCTGCCTGTGACACCGATTACTGCTGCTGACCGTGCCTCAATTGGGGGTGCAGTGAAGGTGGTGGGGGCTCCTTGCAGGCGGCGTGTTTGACGGTTGATGGCATCGGAGCAAGGACTACATCCTGTGTGGGACAGAAGCAGGCAGTGGCCTGCAGCCCATCTTGGTGAGCCCTGCAAATGATATCCAGCTGGATTGGAGCCCCCCTGGTTTATTCAGAGCTTTGTGAGGCAATGCTGCGAGGAACTGACCCATGCGCCAACACTTGCATAATTTCCCGAATCATGAGGTTAGCTGGGTGGTAACATTGCTTTATCCTTAGATTTGAAAAGATCATCCACAGTCCGGCTTGCGCCCCCCAGAGCTGCCACGAGATGGGCGGCTATAGCTGAATATCATGGGCTGTTTGATGCTTGGCAGTTTATGCATTCCGCTGCCTGGGAGTACTCTTACTATGCCGGAGTACATGGCAGCTCTTAGAGAATAGTTAATGTGAGGGTTTCTGTGGATATTACCAGAGCGATTGCAGAAGCTAAGATTTTTTGGACTGCTGCTTCAAAGAATATCCATGTTTCAGCAATTTCTCTTTATGCAAACGATATGCTTATGTATGTAAAAAATCAAGGCAGAACGTTCAGCCGCTAGTCCAGGAGATTTTCTGATTCAGCGATCTCTCAGAACTGAAGATAAACTGGTCTAAATCTGAGGTTCTCCCGTTGACTCGCGAAGTGCAGCAGGCTGACGTTGGAGACACCTTTAGATGGTGTCCTCACAGCATTCGATATTTGGAAAACTGATGGCACTGACTGCAGCGGCGCTATACGCGACGAACTACATAGCAGCACTTGAACAACTGGAGCATAAGGTGGAGGCTTTTATACCTCTTTCTACATCACAGATCACAGGTATATCTTTGGCCAAGATGGTGGTCCTCACGAAACTCTTATATATGTTTAATAATGTACCGATCTTGCCTCCTGCCAGCTTCTGGACAAGACTGAGAAGTCTGATGGTACGATTGGTCCATGATATCCTATGATGTACCTGCCCAACTGGATGAGAAAGGGAGCCTAGAATACCCTGACATGTATGCATACTACCTCACTGCACAAATGCAATACTCTGTTTGGTGATGGTCTCCATCCTTAGAGCTTCCACATATCTTGCTGGAAGGGGCAACCACTCAACCGAGTGATTAAAGGGGACTGCTTTTGGGAAGCCAGAGACTTTGATGAGAACTGAGATCCAACCGGTGGAAACCACCTGCGGTACCAATTGAAGTGTTTGGTTGGGTTAGGTGCTCTTTATTCACCTGTGTTCTCCATTTATAGTGTGTGCAGGTAGCAATTGCTTTCAAAAAGATATTCTGAATTCACTTTGAGAAGTTGGGGGTACACACACTTGGGGACTTGATACAGTATGGTACATTGGTTGCCTGGGGTACCCTTAAAAGCATGGGAGAATGGAGGGCATTGACCATGTTGTTATATTTTAGACTAGGGGAAAGTGACTGAACTATTCAGATGCTTCTACTGTCTCGCCAATAGTGCAGTTCATTCCTGAACCACTGAGCTGTACTAGACTCGTATCCTTTAACTGGGTTAGAACTGGTGGGCGGACATTCTCGGTGGCTGCTGGTAAACTGTGGACAAGCTTCCACCAGCCCTCAGGGGCACTGAGAACCATCTGGCGTTCAGGCACTCTCTGAAGACTCTACTTTTCTGGTTTCACTCTCCCCTGCTGTCGCTTTCCTTGCGTGAAGATACCTTTGGTGAATGTGCGCGCTATACATTTCCATAACATAACATCTTCCTTATACAAGATCATTTAACTGAAGAAGGTGGATGAGCAGAGTCGTTTCATGGTCAAGGGCTATATTGGAGACACCGTGAAAATCAGTGTTTTTGCAGTTTCCGTGTCACCCACTTCAAATTCCTACACCAAGTTTATTATTCCCTGGCCTTTCCTGGCACGGCTGCATAGGTATTATCGTGAGAGACCCTTTCAATGTCTTTGATGTTCCTATGTCCCGGCCGATTTTCTGCACGTAGTATGGTATTGTCCCCATATTCACCCAAAGTGGGGCAAGATAGACAAAGCCATTGCCCAGATGTTACATGATCAAATAAAATGTCCCCCTGAGCTGTGGTTACTGTCATTGGTGGAAGTGGGGTCCTGTGCCGATAAGAGGTTGTTAGGCATGACATCTATTGTGGCATGAACTTTGATCGCTAGGGATTTGGGGAAGCGCGGGGCACCATGCTTTCAGGAATGGCTGAACCTCCTGAATCTATGCGAGAGAAGAGAGACACAATATGCTGTATCCTTAACAGGCTGTAGCAGGCTGTTGGCATATTGGGGCCCTCTCAGAGCCTATATGTCCTGGGACACTGAAAGCTCTTGGGTGGTCTCCCCACTTATCAGAGACATGACTGATGTCAGCTAGATCACTCATGGTTTTCCCCTATGTGTAAGAGTGGGGACAGTTTGAAAATGAAGCGAAAAGTGATGGGATGGTTTTGTGTTAGTAGGGGTTTGTGTATTTATATGCATTGAATATTATAGGTGGAGGAGGGTGTGGGCGGGGGGTACTCTTTTGTGTGATCTTCCTGGGGGTATGTCTCTGCTCTTATGCTTTTTAACTTTTGTGCACTGCCTCTTTGTTTGTGGGGCCTATACAGGGTAGATTGTTTGGGGTTAAGCTTATTGACTTGTGTACTATGGAAAAAAATAAAGAAAGTTTGAAAAAATTAAAAGAGACAGTCTCATTGAAACCATACCTTATATCTGCACTGGGGTTATAAATCAATTTGTTTTATGTATTTTGGAAACCTTTATGGCTAAATGTCAAAATAAAGTATGCTGAGTAAAGTAACAGAGTAATAATATGATACATACTTCAGAAGTTACTTATCTTTCTCACAGAGACATCTTCGGGTTTGAGAACTATAATGTGGTTGCTTTCCCCCGTCGTCTCTTGCATTCTAGTGCCAAAAGTTCAGTATTTACATTTTGCCCTTGTAGTCTCACACTGTCTCACACTGTCAAGTAGCTGGCAGCATATAGGTCTTTTATCGCTTTCAATAATGTAGACAGTATATCTTTGGGTGATAATGCTTGTCATAGAGCCTCTCTGGGTATCGTGAGAAACCAGAGGGTGTCTCAGCCTCTAGTCCCCGGGGATCTCCATCTCAGGTGGCCAGGGCATGGACATCGCCTTTGGATCCAGACCAGTGCAGGAGGATCACCTGTGTGAGGGATCTTCAGGGAGTGCCGGTGAGGCAACCGAAGTAGGGACACGCTATTCCCCCCTTTTTTATACATCCAAGCCCTCGCAGTTTGTAGGATCCGAGGTCCCAATTCCCCCCCTCTTTCTGCACAAAATTTAGGCTGAGGAAGAGGGCGACTGAGACTAACTCTTATACATCATAATGGACATGTCGCGCAAATCGGGTCTGCCAAAGTCAGGCACTTCACTTCAAGTGCATATACCTGATTCCAATTAGCTCTCCTCACATGGATAAAAGGCGGAACCTAGAGGCACACTCTGAACAAGCTGGAAAATAAATACGAGCAGAACGTCTGGGGAAAAAGGCAAACCTACTGGCGCAGAGCGATGGACCAGGGAACGCGAGCAGCGGGTTGAAAACACCAAGAGTTCCCGATAGGAGGTTGTTGCCTCCACAAGGCCATTAAAGACACATGGAGAAGGTTCGATCCTAATATTGAAGACTGCATTGTGTTTTCAGGGATGCCAGCGACTCTCCTGGGTGAACAACAGAGTTGAGGAGGCTAGGCCAATCCTGTGGTACTAATCTTGACCTGTGAACTGGAAACGAAAAGCAAGAAGAACCGCACACAGCCGGTGAGTTGGCAGCAACCTGAGAGACAAGTGTGAGCTATGAAAGATTGAGATTTGCAACAATATATTGCAAGTGAATGCTGCACGTGTGTGGATGAGACACAAAGAAAGGCAGACCTGTGAATGAACTTTAACATAAAGGCAGCTGTGGAATCAGTGGTACTGAGTAACGGAGTGGTCTCGCAAAAAGGAGTAGCCCATTCGAAAGTCTCTGTTAAAGGTGCATTATTTGAAGTGTTAAAAGTGAATGAACTGCAAAAGTGAACGAAAACAAAACTAATCCTTAAGAGAAGGGGAGAGGAAAAGTTGAACATTGAAATCTAAGTCAAAGTGGTCTTGCGGTGGTCAGAAAAGGGAGCTTGCATATTCAAAAACATTCGACATCCGAAAAGCGGTCTGAGCTCTGCTGATGGAGACCTGAAGTGTGAAAAGCTTGGGGAAAGGAACGCTGGAAAGCATTGAACTGTGCAAGTTCTGAGCCCGGCAGAGGGGCGCAACATTGAGCTTTTAAAGGCTAATTGGGGTTTTGCCATTATAAAACGCTTCTGTAAATTAGGCCCTTAGTTTCTTTGAAGAAGTCTGAGCCCGAGAGAGGGGCCGGTTTGAACTTTTTGTTTCGTAATTTGAGGAAGAATTGAACAGGATCCTTTAACGTGGAAGGCCAGGCGGGCCTCGATCCACATTCCGAACTTTTTCAGTGCTAAAGCCAGAGCCAGAGTGTGTCATCCTGCTTACATAGACTGCCTTATTCTGTGCTGTCTAAATGTGGAGTGGGAGGGCTGGATCAGCCACATTCATCATTTGTCGAACACTGGCTTTCCTTTTACATACATACTTCCTTTACACACTTTCTTGTACAAGAGATAGGGCAAGCATTAGGGGTTTTTGTTAGCATAGTCCATTTTGATTTGACAGTCATGACTAAGACTGTTTTTTTTAATTATTTGATGTTCGAGACGACTCCCATCTTAGTTATAGGGCAAAGTAGGGGTTTTTCTAAACGCCACAGTTAATAAAGGTTTTACAAATTGTATCTTTTGTGTCAGTGTCATACTTGTGATGCCATGCCTCCCCTACAGTATGCTGTCAAAATGAGCTTTAAGATCAATGAAGAGTAAATGCAGATTGTCACCCTTGATAGTCACATACTTGTTCATGGTCAATATGAGTCTAAGAACCTGGTCCATAGCACTCACCCCTTTTCTAAAGCCCGCCTGGAGATGGTTTAGGGCATACAAATCTGTTACCCATGATTCCAGTTTGGATTGAAGGGTTTTACCGAAGGTTTGTCTACTAGCATCTAACATAGAGCTTGGCCTATAATTTCCATGGTTGCAGGGGTCGCCCCTTTTGAAAATGGGGCTAATTCCTGCCACTTGCCATGGAGGTGTCCATCCCGGTTTTAAGTATGGTTTTAAATAATAGCCAGAGGTAATAGAGCTGGCTCACATATGTACATGTCCACTGGAGCCAAATCAGTCCATATGGCTTTCCCTCTTCAGTGGTTGCATATGCCTACAGAACATCCTCCTGTGTCATTACTAGAGGTGAAAAGCCAGGACTACTAACCACAGTATTAATGAATTCCTTTCGATGAGTCCAGAGTTAAGATCTTGCTTCATGGTTAAGACCTGCAAAATGGTTTTACCAAATGCTTTCAGGAGTGGCAGCTTCAATGGGATTTTGGCGAACACTAGTTCCCTTGAAAAACATTCCTCCAGAAATCTTTTCTATTTTTCTAAATTGGAGCTTGGTTAAGGGCTTCCCACATTACCCTTGCTTTAACCTTTTTGTTCCTTTCCATCAGAAACTTATAGTCCTTTCTATACGTTTTAACCTTCTCTTTCCCCTGCCATCCTTGTCTTTAAGGACCTCCACTAACCTAGTCTTGGCTATCCTACACTCTTGATCAAAGCAACCATCTCTGTCAGTTTAAAGCCCTGCCACCACCTTTGAAAGTTAGTTAAAACATGGGGCGAGGGCAACTGAAATGGTTGTGGCTGAGGTAAGTATAGAGGAGTCATTTGTCTGTCTGGAAATCATTGTGCATTCTAGGATTGGTAACATTTCCTGGTATGCTGCTGATAGATTAGATTTTACATCTGCATCCTCCCAGTTTAACCTTCTTCTATTAACCTTGGCGTGTGTTGCACCTTGTTGTAGCGGCAAAACAATAGCAATGGTCAAGACTACTGGTTTGTGGTCACTCTCTGCCCTCAAATAGATTTTCAATATCGGGGCGTGGCTAAATGGCTGCGTAAGAGGACACTCTTGTGAGGAGCTCCTGAAGATCCATCAGTGATCCATGAGAAAACAAGCGTTTTTTGGTGACCCATGCAGGCTAGAAGCACTTTTAAGGGTGCATGAATTCTGGGGGCATGATCTGAGTGCTCGGAGGACCCGTGCGGTGGCCGAGACTGGACGTTGCAGCCACGGAAGAGTATACGGGTGCCTGCGATTGTGTGACGGGCAAGATGGCGGCCAAAGAACAAAGGGCCGGCAGCTGACCGCAGAGTTTCTCTGGGAACATATGCTATCACGGCTGCGGCTGGCCCCGCTGCAGCTGTGCGGACTGTGGGTGGCCGAGCCAAGGAGCGGATCGACGGACCCGATCGAAGCGGGGGGCTGTGGGACCCAGAAGCAGGCGCTGGAACCCACAACGGGAGCGGGGAAGAAGAGCGATCCTTGCCATCCTGGACCGTGGGTCGCGGAACAGGATTGGAGTGGAGCGCCCCCGGATGTGCTGTAGCCATCGAGCGCGGGGGACCACATTACAGAGGCCGTGTGCCCGGGGGCCAGCTGTTGGGCTTGGGGGATCCGGGTGGAGCGGGGACCCCCGAGGTGTTTGAGCCCGAGGGGGCCGAGTGCAACGGAAGGCGCCGTACGCTCGGCGGATCTGGAGCTTTATCAGGAGGGAGCCGGAGCCCTCCCTGTGTGGCTGCGGAGGGATCACGGCAGCGGAACAATAGAAAAGCGGAGACGGTACATGGCAGTGCTTGCAGCACGTATATCCCTGCTTTGCGGAGTTCTGTGCAACAGCATATCAAGTCATCAGATCATGCAAAGAGCAAAGCTGGCATATAAGGAATTAATGAGAAAGTTCTGACTGCTACACACATCCTACATAACCCAATAGTAGAGTCGCGATACAAACTCTTTGAAGTGGTTGCAGTATCCCTAAGAACCGGGCAGTGGAGGCACAGAGGGGCCTGGTGGGAAGGGCTCCCCTGGATTTCTTGTACCTCGGGGGCACCCTGAGGGAGGTGCCCAACTGGCCCACAGCGGAGTGCCCGGACAGCACGCAGGTACGCGCACCTAGCCCGGTTCATAATTGTGGGCAACGGCCCCCACCCAGACACAATACCTGCAGCAACAACATAGAGTGCAGGCGGGTGAGAGCTCGCCCGAAAGGAAAAGAAATAAAACACAGCGGTAGACCACAAGACCACCACGAGCAGATCTCAGGCAGGTGTGGTAACGCATGTAGGCATTTTACAAACACACATAGTGGCAGGAGAGCCACACCAACGCCAGAAGTAATGCCTGACACTGGCAATTGAGGGAAACACAGTAAGGGCCTGCAGAACAATATAGTGCTGGAGCAGGCACGCGAAGGGTCACGGCGCATTTCAAGTGCGTAGCAAGTTGTAGGCGCATATCCTTGGCACGGTCGAGGTGGGCCATAATCATCAAGGAAACCCTGACTCCAAGCAGACCTGCATACAAGAGGTCTCTGCGCTGGCCCACACCAAGGCGGAGCAGCACAATGTCTAACATAATTGTGAGACCCAAGAGTAAGCAGCCCACGCTAGAGGCTGATACCAAGACACCCCCAGGGGCGGAGGGGGCCAAGAACAAGGACAAAGCTATCACTGTGACGGAGGAAGCCCCGGGCACGATCCAGGAGGTGCTGACAGCAATTGTGGACCTGAACGTTGCCTGGGAGACAAAACTGGGCCTGGCCATGAATGAACTCAAAGTAGCTCTGGATCTTAAGGTCGGAGCAGTCCAGGAAGATGTGAACCTACTAAGACAAGACGTGAGAACCCTTGCGGAGCCCACTGAAAACCTTGAAAAAGAGATGGCCCCAAACACAGCGGAAAGCGCCGCCCACAGATCCGAAATCCATGCCCTTGTACAGCGAGTGGGCAACTTGGAGAACAGAGCGGAGGAAGCAGAAGGACGTGCCAGATGCAACAACATCTGCATCGTGGGTTTGCCAGAAGGGATGGAGGGGCCGAACCCGACGGAATATGTGGAGACCATGCTGCTGCAGGGAATAACCGAAGGGGCATTGACCCAGGGAGGCGCACAGGGCTCTGACAAGGAGGCCGCCCCCAGGAGCCCCCCCAGGCCGTTGATCATGCAGATCCTGAACTACCGGGATCGGGAAAAAATACTCAAATTCATCCGGAAGGGCGGAACGATCGAAAGGGGGCCTGCAAAAGTCACTGCATTCCCGGACTACACCTTGCAGGTACAACGCAGTAGAATGAACTTTGGAGCGGTGAAAAGAAGATTGAGGGAAACGGGTCACAGATACATGTTGCTTTACCCGGCCAAACTGAAAGTGTTCCACAGGAACAAAGCTTTGTTTTTCGAGACGCCAGAGGATGCCATGGAGTGGCTGGATATGCAGAGTCGCCCCCAGGAGTTGGGTATCCAGACAGAAGCCGAAGAAGATAAGTAGATGGCCGCTGTGTCGCCCCAGGCGGCATAGCGCAGGGCACTGGGACTAGATTATAGTATCAAGTTAAGCTCTCAGAGAATGTGCTGATGGGAAAGTATAAGCTTGCAAGATCCGTTTGAACTAAATAATTCAGTTTATAATAGTGGGAGCTCCCGAGATACTACTCTTGAACCCCCATAGCATTGTGCTTAGTTAGGTCACTGTTAGCTTGGTGACACCCCGCGGGGTCCTAGTCCTCGATACCACGAGACAGGACCAGATGCGGGTGGGCCTGAGGTCCAGGGATGGAGCTGGGCAATTGTTGGGGATGGGTAGGGAGCGGGAGGGACAGAGTGGTGTGCAGTGGGGCATAGTTGGGGAAAGGGGAGGGGGGAAGTTGTTGATGTTGGGAGGGATAAGAGCCGGAAAACGAGCCATTGGGAACGATATGGGAGGAGGAGGGGAGGGGGAAACATCGAGTCAATGGCATCGGGTAACCTCAGAGTCGTGACCTGGAATGTGCGGGGCATCAATAGTTAACTAAAAAGCAATAATGTAATGATGTACCTAAAGAGGATGAGGATTGATATAGCCCTGCTACAAGAAACTACCTCACCAAGGAGAAGTTGGAGGTGGTTAGGAGAAAATGGAAGAGTAGCATCATAGGAGCCACTTACTCGGCTTATGCAAGAGGAGTGGTTACATGGGTGGCATCACATGTGCTGTTTCAGGTGCTCAGATCGACGACAGACCCGGAAGGTAGAATGGTGGTGGTGGCAGGACTCCTGGAGAACAGAGAAGTGAACATCATAAATCTGTATGCCCCTAACCATGACACAACGGCATACTTTAGTTCCTTATATAGTAAAATTAGCCCCCTGTTGGGTGGCGCAATAGTGTGGGGAGGTGATTTTAATTGTACCCTGAACCCCGGGATAGACAGGTCAGATAGCAAGTTTGCAAAACCTACGTCAGCAGCTAAAGCACTGGGGACACTGTTGACAGATCTCGGACTGGAGGATGTGTGGAGAAGGCTGCACCCAACATATAGGCAATACTCGCACTACACAGCGCCACATGACCTGCATACTAGGCTGGACTATGTGTTCGCCGCCGCCGAGATAGCGGGAGAAATGATGGGCGCAGAATGTAAGGCCAGCGTACTGTCGGACCATTCACCTTTGGTTTTGGAGTGGCGGCATCAACCCCCTAGAGTGCGGATCCCGACGTGGAGGCTCAGAGTCGAGGCCCTATAGGACTCGGGATTCCAGGAGGATCTGAGGGAGGCCATCGAAGAATATTTTGACATCAATACAGGCCGTGTACGATCCATGGGAACAGTGTGGGAGGCCTTTAAGGTGGTAGTGCGCGGGGTAGCCATATCAAAATCCAACGGGCTCCAAGGGGGTATTGAACGGGAACTGCAGGAAACTTAAAGAGAGCTAGAGTGCCTGATGCGAAGGGGGCACCCGAGAAGACAGGGCAAAGAAAAGAGACTTACAAAAGGCTAGTAGTGAACTCTGGGACAGATTATGCAAGCTACATTATAAGAAACACACAGAGAGGCAACACGCAGGGGGAGACAAGCCGGGCAGACTATTAGCCTGGTTATATAAAAATGAGACACCCCGGCCGGTGATTAGAGAAGTCAGGGACGCGGGAGGTCAGATCCGTAACACCCAGGAGGGAGTAAATGAGGAGTTCCTCATATACTATAAACGATTATATGAGGACGTGGGAGGAGATATGGGGCAAGAAATACTGGAAACAATAGAAGATATAGGACTGCCCACCTTGGATGACCTAGAACGTGCAGATCTGGAGGCCCCTATCACCTCAGATGAACTGGAGGTGGTGATCCCACACCTGCCCACAAGCAAAGCACCCGGGTCGGATAGGTTACCCAGTGAATTCTATAAATCATATGAGCAGGAGCTACTCCAGCCGCTGCTGGCCATGTTCAATGAGGCCTACGAGCAAGGGGAGCTGCCGGAGTCCCTCCGAGAGGCAGTGATCATCCCTCTCCTGAAACCGGGCAAGCCGAATGGGGAGTGTGGCTCCCATAGGCTCTTATCTATGCTTAATCAAGATAGTAAAATACTCACGGCAGTGCTTGCCAACAGACTTAAGCGAGTAATTGGCAAGTTGATACACCCGGACCAAACAGGCTATGTCCCCGGCAGAAACATCACAGACAACCACAGGAGGCTACATCAAATTATTGATCAAACTGAGAAAGACCCGGGTGAGTTGGCCATCGTGTCGCTGGATGTGGTCAAAGCCTTTGATTCAGTGAGGTGGCCATGGTTGATGGCGACCCTGAAAGGGTACGAGATAGGTCCGGGATATATTAGATGGGTCAAGATGTTATATAGCTCCCCGATTGCAAGGGTAAAAACAGGAACTATAATCTCAGACAAATGGCAACTCAGTAGGGGGACCAGACAGGGATGGCCCTGGTCGCCCATGCTATATATTCTTGCATTGGAGCCGTTGGCAATTTGCCTTAGGCAACAATATGGAGAGGTGGGGATTCATACGACGGGAAGCACACACCTGATATCTCAAAAAAGGTAGCTGGCGCTCCTCTCCAGAAAGAACATGGCATGATAACCTGTTCTGAGATGAGAGTTTGCAGCACACGCTTTTTGCTCACTGTACCTTTCACAGATGGGAAATATCCGTTTGCATATCAGTCTTTGTCCCACCCACATGGGAAGTCCAGCACTGAAATGCTCTGGCAATTCCTCTCTGAACAAGAGTACCAACAGCAACCCCATACACGTGTTTCAGCCTTGTTGGGCCTCATCAGTGAGGTGAAGCTGCACCTCTCTGAGCACAGTGAGCAGGGAGGCCACGTCTGGTTGCCCCCAGGTAACTTAGGGTGACCAACCCCAAGTTCCTTGCAAATATTTCAAAAAAGGTAGCTGGCGCTCCTCTCCAGAAAGAACATGGCATGATAAGCTGTTCTGAGATGAGAGTTTGCAGCACACACTTTTTGCTTACTGTACCTTTCACAGATGGGAAATATCCATTTACATATCAGTCTTTGTCCCGCCAGACGTGGCCTCCCTGCTCACTGTGCTCAGAGAGGCGCAGCTTCACCTCACTGATGAGGCCCAACAAGGCTGAAACACGTGCATGGGGTTGCTTTTGGTACTCTTGTTCAGAGAGGAATTGCCAGAGCATTTCAGTGCTTGACTGCCCATGTGGGTGGGACAAAGACTGATATGCACTCAATCTTGTTCTTCCAGCTGTCTAGCTAAGTCTATTAGCAAGGGAGAGAGTCAGAAAGGCATTCTATACCTATCTTTGATGATACTCATCCATATATTTACCCACACGTGCAACCATATACACCCACACAACATTCTAACCAGCCACATAATAATATTCACCCACTTCCCCATCCATAATCCCATACAACCATATTAATCCACTCATATATCTATTCAAATATATTCCCCCACTCTTTCATTTATCCACCCATCTACCATACAGCCAGTCACCCACTCATTAATCCACCAATGCAACTATTTTCACCTACTCATCCATCCATGTAACCATAGTCACCCAGCCAGGCTTTTATCTCTGAAATCATGTTCACCTGCTCATCCATCCAAATATAAAAACATATTTACCCACTGGTCTATCCAGCCTTACAACTATATTTTCGAATTCATTCATGTGTGCATGTACCCATAAAACCCTATTCACCTTCTGGTCCTTCCATCTCCCAGTACAACCATAATCACCTATTTGTTCTTTCCACACATCCATGCATTCATACCCACAAATTCAGTCATCCATCCATCCGAGCAACAAAATACCCCACTCTTTGTTCCATTCACCCATACAGACATATTTATCCACATATCCTTCCATCTAGAGCGCTTGGAGACCATGCAAATGGTAGCGGTGTGCGGTATAAATCAACATAACGTAACATCTATCCACCTGCACAGCCATATTCACACCCATTCCATCCTCTAACTCACCTACTTATCCACACTTACAATAAGGCCCTTTTAATTAAAGAATATTTGTTTTACTTTGTGACCTGTATTTTGAAAACATAGAGGGGCCGATTCATGGAACAAACGTGCGCCGAAAATCCATGCGCAAACAGGCGCAAGGGAGCGCAAGCGTGAGAAACGCAGCGCACGCGTGCGATTCAAGGAAGACGCTGCGCGTGTTTCCCGCTGTCCATGCGCCCAATCCAGCCATGGCGCACGCAGGCATACATGGCGTGCGCTACGCGCACAGCAAAAGCGCACATAGCGCGGCGCACACAACCAAAGTGGGCGGAACAGTGGGCGTAACATGTGGAATGGGGAACAACGCGTGAAAAAGAAGGGGAAGTACTACAGGGAACTACACGGAATGCCCACACGCACGCGAACAACCCGTATTCATGGATCCGAATACGGGAAACCCGCACAAGGCAAAAGACGCGCACAGGCGTCAACGCGTCCGCCACACGAAGGCAGGCGGAAGCGTCACCGCGCACAGTATAAAAGTGCGCGCAAACAACAAACGCGTATATACAGCTACGATGAATGCCCCATTTGTCGCAGCACTGATCGTGGGACACCGCAGGAGGAGGAGAATAGCCAGGGCACGCATTTTCGCACCACGGACAAGCCTTTTTGAGATGCCTGATGACCAGGTCTATGGCAGGTATAGGTTTCCACCCCATATCATCCTAGACCTGGTCAGGGAGTGGGAAGATGACCTTACATCCCCCACCCTTTGCTCCCAAGCATTGAGCCCCTTGGAGAAGCTGCTCAATGTCCTGCATTTTTTGGCCACTGGGTCATTTCAGCGAACTACTGCCATAGTGGGGGGGGTCTCACAGGCCACGCCGTCACGCTGCCTACACCAGGTACTGGCAATCATGACAGCGCACCCCTCAGTCCGCAGGCACATATACATGCCCAGAACACCCGCAGAAAGGCAGGCCGTTGTCCTGGATTTTTTCAGGGTGGCACACTTCCCCAAAGTGCTCGGTGCCATAGATTGCACCCATGTGGCCCTACGTCCACCTAGGGCCACTGAGCACATCTACCGAAACCGCAAGCACTGGCATTCCATCAATGTTGAGGTGGTATGCGATGCAAAGGGAATCATCACCTCTGTCTATGCAAACTACCCTGGCTCCACCCATGACAGTTTCATATACAGAATGTCCGCCCTGAGCCGGGCCCTGGAAGCTGGGCAGCATGGCGACACATGGCTCCTAGGTCAGTACAAATGCCCTTGCACATGCATGCATGTCACACACAGACAAATACCCAAACCCTAATAATCTCAACTATTATCAGCTGCCCAGGGGACAGTGCCTACCCTCTGAGCAACCTCATGATGACGCCAATCCGGAACCCCACCACACCACCCCAGGTAAGATACAACGCCGCCCATATTGCAACCAGGGCCATAGTGGAGCGCACATTCGGAGTGCTCAAGTCACGTTTCCGCTCCCTTGACCGCTCTGGCGGGCAACTACTCTATGCACCACCAGTAGTGTGCAGGATCATTGTGGCAGCATGTGTCCTGCACAATGTTGCAACACGGCAGGGCGTCCCGGTGGACATGGTGGTGCCCCCACATCCCCAACCACAGGCACAGGCGCTGCCCATGGGAGGGGACAGGGCACGTGGCGAGGAAGCCTGGACCCAGCTTGTGGCCACATTTTTCACCTAAACTCCCACCCCTGCGGAGTACACACAGGCCTGGCACATACCAGGTGACAATCGATGATGACAAAGAGACAGTCAACTGTCACAACCCTACCACCCTGAGATAGTTGCCATGGAAGTGCCACATCGTCTGCATCCCTAGCTACTTAAACACAAGCTATCCCGTGTGACCAAAAGGCACACATATGACATATGACATGATATGGCCTATACACAAGTATTTCAAGGTGCGATGAGGCAGGGAGGGGGGAACAAGGGAAGACAGACAACGGTACTACTAGGCCAGGTGTCATTCAGATTGTGCAAGTGCAGGGGTAGGGCGAAGGGAAAAGTGCAAGGGGAAGGGGGGGAGTGCAGTACAGGGGAAGTAGACCAAAAAACAAATACATAGGTCGGCTGGCGGCAAATGCAAAGGTAAGTGCAGACAAGTGCTGGGAAGGGTGGGCTGTAGGGATAGAGAGACAGTACCGCAGTGCAGGGGTTGCCAGGGAGGCAGTGCAAGTGGAGAGTGTCTGGGCCAGGGACCGAGGCCGGTGAGAGTGGGCCAGTTGCTGCTCCAGTGCAGTTCCAGTGAAGAATTCCGCAAGGGAGAGGCAGAGAGAAAGCAGAAGCAAAGAGGAAGGTCTTGAGGTGCTTCCAGAACTGGAGATGGTTCCCCTCAAGTTCAAGTGAGGCAGGAAGGCTGTTCCAGAGGGAGGGCCCTGCCGCGGAGAGAGATCTACCCCCAGCTAGTTGCTCTGAGAAGCGGATGACCCTGACATGCAAGGTGTGCATCACACACACCTGCAAAACAGGCCATGGCCATCACTGTCATGTCACTCAAACTCTCCCAAACCACAACATGACATGGCAAGCAATACCCATACACCAACACAGTAATGATAAGGTACACATTGCCATGTCCTAAATCTACAGTGGCATCAGACAATGATGTCTGACCCGGAATCAGATGAAATGACAGACCAACAAAATCTCCCACCCAAAATAAGTCATTTCCAAATGCATTACAAGAGTTGTAGACGTAACATAACAATGAATGCTTGTCTACATGCACATTGTGCATTGCAAAATCAACACTGCAGCTCATGTGTGCTGTGTCCTACTCCTGCAACACACTGCTCAGAGCACAGCACAGTGAACAGCCATTGTGTGTGATGCACACCCTGAGCATCACATCTAAGTGACAGACCACATCAAACAGCAAATTAGGCATTTACAGGATCCATAATCGGTCACAGAACATGTGTTGCAGGGACACAGTGGGCACCAGAAGGCAAACAGTGTACACGTGGATATGCAAGGGTGGGAGTACATGTAGTGCATCAGAGTGCAAGTGTGTGGTTCTGCAAGGACATGCACTCCACATATGCATGTGCACTCAAGTGACCATTAGTGTTCTCTACACATCACATGTGAACATTCACCATGTGTACACCCCAGCATGTCAAACCACAACTATCCCCTCGCACCTGAAAGGTAAACACAGCACATGAACAGGCATTGATCAGCAGAACACAACATGTACATAGGATACCACCATTACTATGTCAGAGTTCCCATCACACTGCAGGGCAAGGCAACTATCAACAACAACCCCCCCTCCCTCACAAATGACCATGACCCACTGAACAACTGCACCTGGGTCATGGAGCCTTCAAACCTCAATTCCACCTGGCCACAGGATCACCTTTACCCTTCGTCACCATCTCCCACCTTGTGTGTAAAAAGGTGCCTGCACCCTCAGAATCCACACTCATATCCAAAATCACAAAATCCAAGCCAGAAAAACGAACCAGAACACCCTCCAGTAGATGACTTGACGTAGCAGTACCTCACAAAGGCCAAGTACTACCACAATGATGCAACAACCAAGGTAGCACAGTAAAACAATGTCACAACAGGATGTGAAACATGTGTGGTACATGACATAGGATGATGCACCATGAATGGATGTGTACTGTCACAGGTCCCCTGTACAGGCGTGGGAGTGTCACGAAACAACCACCCCCACCATGTCCCGGGTGCCTGCAAGGTCAAACTCACACAGGCCCCTGAGACCCTGGTGGGGAAGGAGGTTCAGGGATATGCAGTCGGGACAGGTGTTGACACACTGGATGACTGGAATGAGTGGCAGGAGAGGGGAGGAGGAATGACACATGAAACTAGGGAATGCACGAAAATGTACTACCTGCATGAACACATACACAATACAAACAAACTTGGACATCATTGTCATGGCCTTCTGTAGTCCAGGCTCAGGAGTGGTACGAACCAACCACCCCCTCTAGGGTTTTGGCACCTGCAAGTTCGGGGCTTACACAGGCATCCGCAACCCCAGCCGGGAAAGAGGGTCAGGGAACGTTGCTTGGATAGGTACGGGAAGCAGGAACACCGGGTAGAGGGTACAGGGTTCAAAATTGCATAGGATTACGGGTGATTAGGGGGAAAAACATACCAAATTGAACCACTCATACATCCATGCATTAGTACACTCCCCAGCAAGCCTATGCAGAGCAGTTTGAAAGAAAAACAACAAGACACTTAGCTCTGGTTTTGAGTGCTGGCCTCCTGCCTGCGCACTCTCAGGTCCGGTTACAGGAGCACTGCAATGCTGCAAAGAGAGCCACAGTCAACAACCTGTACGTGCCAATTACACAAAAACACAACACCAAACATGCCCCATAGCAACAAACTACTCTACAAACAGACAATCTGGTGTAGATGCTTCGTACCCATATATAACATCACCCCTGTGACGGGTCATACACAGTCAATGCAGTAAATCAGCCGCCGGTGGGTGCATGGCAAATGGAACACCAATGTGTCACAATTCACACAACATGCAATGTTCCCTGGGTAAGCAGACAGACCCATATAGCAAGCCATGACTTCTGAGCAAGTTGCGTACCACCATGACCGAAACAAAGTTGGCAGTGCATTTATCATAAAGTACATGGAAAAGACATGCACTGCATGTCCCTTGCTGTATGTCCCTGTGAGCTGCCCCTTTCCATATCTCGGAAGGCTACATGGTTGATACAAGTGCCTCAATGGACCTTGGTGTACCGGAGGGTATGTGCCACTGCCCCTGCATGTGTCCCAGACAACCTTACAATCAACAGCCATCAGTCCACCAACACATCTGAGCTGCATTGTGTGCTTCAACACCAATATTCGTCTAAGCTCACCCTCAGTGCTGTGACTAAGCCTGCATGTGCAACTCGCCTGGTGCAAGCTTTGCTGTGTCGTGGCCCCCCTGTGCTGCTCACCTTGCCTGGAGTTCCTTGGAACATGTCAGCAGTTCTAGGATGTGGGTCTGCAATCCCTGTGCCTCTGCTTGTGCACATATGTGCATGTGGGCACCAACAAATGTGTCCAGAATTCTGTCGTCCAATGGGCCATGTCTGCTGGCAAAGGTGCTCTGGAGGCTCATCCCCCTGCAGAAAGGGTATGAAACATATGATTAATGCTTCAAAGTCATCTGT
The DNA here is from genome assembly GCF_040938575.1 of Ambystoma mexicanum. Classification (NCBI taxonomy): domain Eukaryota; kingdom Metazoa; phylum Chordata; class Amphibia; order Caudata; family Ambystomatidae; genus Ambystoma; species Ambystoma mexicanum. The sequence continues at coordinate 423,342,004 of NC_090928.1, read as the reverse complement.
GTGTGTCTCATCAGGCATCTCATTACTTGACCATGTCAGAGAGTCACATCACAAATCACACCATCAGTCCATCTTTCACATCCAAAGTGTGGAACACCATCTACAGCATGAATCGCAACAAGCACGTGTACAGTAAAGATATGAAACATACTACACAATGCATAGCAATTAATGTACACATTAATCATGACACACCCCATCTAGCAAAAGCTGAACAGTGGACAATAACACCAAAATCATCCCTACTGGGGGTGTCAACACAAGTCACACAGCACCAGACATGCCACAGATATGACAGTCCAAAGCCCTTGTGTAAAATTCTGTAACACCGAACCATCCTTGCGAGCCCATGGATAAGGGAGGCAGGAGTGGCATATGTGAGTCAAGGACCCCAAGCAGCAAACACATACACAAGACAAGCCTGAAGGGCCCAGCTGGAACAGACAGTGGATGCCTTCAAAAGCCACAAAGCACCGCACCGTCACATGAAAGCACAATAGACTAGCAATTTTAAACTAAATCAACTATTAACTAATTACACTAACAATGGAAAACCTACATTACCTAATTAAACTAACTATCAAACAGAAACTTAACTAACTAAACTAAAAGAAAAATCAAAAATGGCCACATACGACCCGGGGGGGAGGGGAGGCACCCAGGAGAGGGGAGGTACAGGGTGCTGCTCAACATCCACATGCGATGATGCTGAGCCAAAAAAAACCCTCCATGGGCTCAACGCCTGCACAGCCCTACCTATGTGGGAGATAGATGGTCGTCCGAGTCTGGCTCATCCTGTAAAGGAGGATGTGGCACAGTAGCCTGGCCACGCCTAGCCACAGCTTGCCCTTCGCCGGCAGCAAGTCTGCCGGACGGGTGAGCCTGGTTCTGTGTGGCGATGTGACGTAGGTCTGCATGCAGAACCTCACGTGATACATGTGCTTCCTCTTGCAAGGTAGCACGTGTAACACGGAGTTCCTCCTGCAATGCCTGGCTGGACAACCGCTGCACCTCCCGGCAAGCCTGTAGCTCAGCCGAGATGGTACGCTCAAGCTGTGCAAACCTCTCCTCTGCCTGCTGCCTCTGGGACATCATAAGGACACCCAGAGTGGATCTGAGGGAAGCATACTCCTCCCTCAGGGCATCCATGTGCACCTCTGCGTGAGCAGCAATTGCTTGACGCAGAGACGACATTTCAGCCTGGCGTGCCCTGTCTGAGGCCGCCATGCCCAGCCTGAGCGAGCGGGCCGTGGACCGTACCGCCTGCTGCTGGAGAAGCACCTGCCTAGCAGGGGGGAGCACAGATCGGGCCACACGCTCCATGCTCTCAGCGATGTTCTCCATTGCTGCCCCCTGCCATTCGGAATTGGCAGTCATGTCTTGCTCCCACTCATTATACTGCGGTTGCACGCGGCGACCGCGTTGCCGGGCTTGACCCCTGCGGGACCCAAGGACCGGGGGACCTCGCTGTATTGGCACCGCCCGCGGCTGCACGACTACATGCCCCTGTCGACGTGATGTCCCAGGCACATCAGTGACTGGTGTGGAGGGTGACCCTGCGTCCCGATCCACCACGGGCGGAGGAACCAAGAATGTCTGATCCCTCAGTGCAGGGGTCTCAGACAGAGGAGTGTCCACATCAGAATCACTCACCCCTGACACATGGACTTGATGCTCATCCAACTCAACATGGACGTCAGAGTCGTCATCAAGGCTGGACTCATTGGCAGCCAGAGACAAGATGGACTGCAGCACTTGTGGGTTTTCGTGGCCTACCACCTCACGACCCCCACTAGTGCCGGGTTGATGTGGTGGTACCAACCCTGTGTCTGGCATGACAACACCATCCTCCGCCTCCATTGCGTCATCACCTGAAAAATAGAGAGAAAAAAGGTCACTACACATGTCAGAAGCACACAACACACACACACACCGACGGCAAACGCATCCGGCAGACATGTGACACACAACATATAACCTGGCATGCATGCTGGGTCAACTTTGAATAGCTTCTGTGATCAGACCTGTTGAAAGGTGGCAGTTTCCATGGAAGTGGGTCTATGCAGTGCAGAAAATGTGTACGCCACTCACTACCTACATGTACAAGGACTCCATGGTGTGTGCCAGGAAATGTGAAGGCAGTGCAATGTCAAATTCAGACATCACGTGCATTGTGCATTCAATGTGTACCATATCTAGAAGCCAAGCTCCCCTCCACCCCAGTACCAAAGCAGGGATGCCTAGCATGGTATCAAAAGGCTGACCATACACCTGTGTATTGACAGGCAGTGTTGACTGGCATCAACAGCTTAATGTGATTCAAGTGACAACACTGCAAATGATGCTGGGACAGTAGGCAGGACACATGATGAAAACTCTGGAGGCCGCCCACGTGTGAAGAAGACACAACAAGAGTTGGACAGAGTCATTGGCCATTGAACAGGCTGAGGCCTGTGAGCCAAACAGATTGTCAGAGCCTAAACATGTGTGCAACGCAGGACTGAGCCACAGTTGACATGGGAAGGCTGATGAGATGGCGGGCAATGTATGTAACCAAGGACTTGTATTACAGTGATCATCCAGTCAAGGACAGATAGGGGCATGGGTGCAATGCACATGGAGCATGAATGGGCACTCATGTCCCTGCGGGACATCTGACCCATGCACAGTACAAGTGAGATACCCTGCATCGAGTACTAAGGCTGTACCACACGGCATATGTCTGGCAGATTCTACGCTGGAAGTTAGCATCTACAGAGGACACATGAACAAGAAAGTACACATTGGCAAGATTGAAGCAGACCAGTGCAAAAGTGGAACTGGGGTGCAGAGTGGCGGAGGAGGGGCAAGGGAGCATGCCTACATGGAGTCCCGCATGCAGGCAGAGGAGACATGCATGACGGAAGCATTGCATTACTTACACATCAGAACCATGTACACGTCACATGTAGCGGCAATCATGCACAACACATCCCACAAGTGAAACACACACGTCCTCAACAAACATGCATCAACACTCACTGGACTGCGCATCAAAGTCCAGCATCTCTCCCACTCCTTCGACCAATTCAGGTGGTATGAACTCAACGAGAGCCTCATGCGGAGTGAGCTTGTCCTCCTCTGGTGCAGGCCCACCGCCAGTCACCAGAGTCAAGTTGTAATTAGAGGCACGCTTAGCCTTAGTGCTGCGCTTGATGTCATTCCAACGCTTTTTGCACTCTTGCGCCGTGCGCACCTCATGGCCGAATTAACTGACATGTTCCGCAACATGCTTCCAGTGGGTGTCAAGTTGGGCAGCCGTAGTCTGACTATTGGCACCCACTAGCATGCCACGGCTGTGGCCCCGCACATAGTCCACGAGAAAGTCCAGTTCCTGCTTACAGAAAGGCTTCTTCCTCGACGTGCAGGAGGTTGTGGCTGTGTGTGGGGTCCCAGCCTGTGCTGCAGGTGCAACCTTCCTCCTCTTGGACTGTGGTGCAGACCCTGGCTGGCTAATGCCGCCCTGACCAGTATGGCCAGTGGGTTCGGTGGATTGAGCCAAGGGAGTGGCAGGTGGAGGGATGACCAAAGGCCTGACTTGTGTCAGTGGCAGCTGGGTGCCCACTAATGGACCCTGCGCAGCAACATCAGCTGTGGCAGGGTCATTGACCGCAATGGTCCTGGTTGGCAGACTCACAACCGGGGTGCTGTTGGGTGCATCTGCCCCTGCACTTGCCAACACCCAGCTGTTCGGGGCAGCAGATGACATGACTGCCCCAGGGACACGTCTCTTGGTCTGAGCAGCCCGGCCTGCCCCTATGGTTTCCCCCCTGGCCTGTTGGAGATCTACCAAGGGCTCTTCAAGTGCCAACGCAGCCTCCGCTGGCAGACCCTGAGCCTGGGTGGCGGTGTCCACAGCTGCACCTGCAGCTACCACTACCCTTGGGCCCGTGGCAGTCGATGGAACGGACTGCCGGGTCAAAGGGGTGCCAGTGCCAGATGCAGGAGCTGCATCCCCCGGAACCACAGGGGGTGGTGGCATGACTGCACCGACACATGGCACAACATTGTGCTCAAGTGGCGCACCCCTGCCTCTTCCCCCTCTGTGGTCGCCCTGGACACCCTGGAGTCCCCCTACTCCCTGGTCACCATGGCCACGTCCCCGACCACGCCCGCCACTAGGAGGACGCCCAGCTGAGGCCCCCCTCACCTTTGGTGGCCTCCCAACCATGGCACTGATGTAGTAGTGCTGGCACAGATGGAGTGGTTCCAATGGGAGGTGTACACCACAATTGACCTGGGCAATTGGGGTGAAGGGGGTAGGAAGTAAGATGTTAACAGCCCCCCTGCACCTGCAACGCTGTATGTGACCCCGGTGATGTGGTGACGGGTCACGCAACGCTCAGGCACCCCAAAACTGCAGTAAAACCGTGCACGCAACCCTGCAGCCTACGTGCATGGATTCAACCTCCCGCAGTACGCGGTGTCACCCAGTAACACGAATAACGCGTACGCGTGGGACACGCAGGCTACTATGACATCGAAAATGGGTGCGATACACAGGGGCACCCACAGTGGGAAAAAGAGCGTGTGCGACTCACCGTCTGACTAGCGCGATGCAGAAAAACACGCGTAGCCAATACCCCCGCCAAAAGAAGAGATACGTCCTTGATAGCTGTTAAGTTGTGATGGCGCGCGAAACAGCAGGAAGCAGCAACACACGTCAGTCTCCACGAAAGGCACGTACAGCAAACTGCTGGGCCCGCTCACCTTTAACCCGTGCTGAGGGAAACGCACGCGCGCGTCACGTCACTTACGCGCATGGGCCCTTTCCTCGTATTACACGCGGACGTGCAGTTTTTCACGAGCGCTGAAATGCCCATGCACGCCTGTGCGCGTCACGTCACAGGGGCGCTTGCGCTTCAGGGGCCTTCTGTCCAATGAAATTGCGTATGCGTGCAGATGCGCTTACGCGCTAAGGGCCTTTCCTCGAATTACAGGCTGACGTGCCGTATTTTCACGTGCCAAATCACTCCGTATCAAGCTGGCCACGCGTAAGCACACAGAAGACCACGCTCCTGCCCAGAAGGCCGAACTACTGCCCCCCAGATCCCCGAGCACGCTCCCACCTGCCATCTGCTGCTGCCTGACTGCCTGCTGCCCACGTGCCCTGCCATTTGCTGCCTGCACATCAGCCAGGGGTGCTGTTGCTGAGACCACCCCTGCTGGAACCGAAGACTCCCGACTGGGATTCCATCGCTCCACAGCCCAGCCCCAGGACCCAGTTGCCCACCCACTCCTGCCTCTGGGGTTGTCATGTCGGGGCAAACACCATCTGAGACCACTGACAACCCCCGGTCAGAGAGGCAGAGGGGCACCAGCTTCAGTGCCACTGAAGTTGGTGTCCTGGTGGAGCAAGTCCTGGGGCAGTATGATGCCCTCTTCGGAAGTTCCCGCGCCGACAAGGAAGGACGGACTCGGATCTGGACTGACATCGTGACTGCCATCAACGCGGAGGGGGTGGCAGTCCGCGACTTCCAACATGTCAAGAAGCGCTGGGAGGACTTCAGGTCCAGGACCCTGAACAAGGCCCGGCGCCTCTTGAAGGCAGTGGATGCCAAGGGGCACCGGGGCCACTTGTCGGAAGAACAGATGAGGGTCCTGGAACGCATATCCCCAGCGCTCCACGTCCAGGTCCTTGAGAGGCAGACCCGTCTGGAGTCGAGCCGTAAGTGTACATGCATCCTGATTGTGAGCTGTGCGTGTGGTGATTTTTCAGTAGTGTGCAGGTTGCACATCTGTTTGTATGGGGTCGAGTATGGGTGGGGGTGTACAGGGCCGTGGGGCTAACACATGCAAGGGCTGGAATGTGTGAGACATGGATGGTGCTTGTGTGTGTAGGCTTGCATGCCAAATGCAGTTGTGTGGGCACACATGTTTGGATGAATGTGTATGTAAGTAGACATGTCCGTGATGTCACGCATGTATGTTGTTTTCAGCTGCATGTATCAGCACTGTGTACATGTGCATCTGTGTGTATTTGACAAGGGTGCAACAGTGATGCAACATGGATGCATGTGACAGCGGTATGTGGAAGCCTGATTGGCAGATGTGACATGGATGCCCATCTGAACACTGCGACACTTGGCAGAGGTGTACACATGCATGCAAGTGTGGTGGTGTGTGTGCATGTGTGGTGCACTTCCTGTGTTGCATGTGATGTCTGGCTCACCTTTGCCTGCTCATGCTGTTTTATGTGTATGGATGGTGCTGGCAGTTGCGATATGGCTGTGGTATGGCTCATGTGTGCGAGTTGAAATGACATGTGTGTTGGGGATTGTGATGGCATGTCTGAGGTTTGCCAATGCCACTCATGTACAACTGTCATGTGTGTATGTGTCCATTGTACAGTGCCCTGATGCCTGTGTTTTATTTCTCCCTGTCTGCAGCGTCAACTGATGAAGAGGGCGGAGAAGGTGCTGTGGAGAACAGCGGCGGGGATCCCACCGCCAGCCGGAGACGCAAGGCCCGGCTCCCCTCCCATGTTGTCATCTCGTCGGGGAGTGAGGAGTCCGGTGCCGCGTCCCAGGCCGCAGGGCCCAACGGGGGAAGATGGCACGGAGTCATCCAGGTTGGTGGGGGGTTTGGTGGAGGAGGAGGCCGTGCAAGCAACATAGACGGGGTCTGGAGGTGGGGATCCCACAGGTGCTAGTGGTGCAGTGCAGGACCAGGGACAGGAGGCAGCACAGGCCGCCGCGGAGGTGCCTGTGTGCAATCCTGTCCCTGATCCTGTCCCTGCATCATCTTGCACCAGCAGGGATGCCTACGTCCAGACCCGTTTTCAGGCAAGGGATGAGCAAACAACAACTGGCCTTCCTCTGACTGCGGACGTGGCTATCCCGGTCCGGGTTGAGCCTGTCCTGACTGGTGTGGCGTTGCGTCAACGGGCCATGCGAGGTGACCTGCAGTCTTTGCATGAGGAGACTGCACGTCATCTCGAATGGCTCGTTGACCACGTCAGCCTGCTGGGACAGGTCACCCAGGCCGGATTCCTCCGTATGATGGGGCTTGCTACGACCCCCTCCTCAACTGAACCCCCTACGTGCCAGTCGTCCTCCGTGCCATCTTCCCACCCATCAGTCACCTGGGTGCCCTGTGGAGCTGCCTCTGACGGTGCGGCCAGGCTGGTGGAGGAGGCATCCCTGCCACAGTCGGGAGTCAGACGTCCAGCAGGGGTGGCCACATCAACGACTGCACCCCAGCCGGCGGAGGATGTGCAGGCAGCAGGAGGCAGTGCACGGGCAGAGGCACAGCAGCAGCAGCAACGTGGTGGGAGCCATGAAGGCTCGGGGCCTTCAACATCGGAGGGGCAGGCATCGGCCGGAGGGCAGGAGGACCCAGGACAGAGAGTGTCTTCCGTGTGGCAGCGGTTGGGCCACGCCATAGATGCGGAGCGGCAGCGGGCGGAAGAGGCATGGCTCACAATGGTCAGGGCGGTGAACTCCATGCGGAGGGCCCTGAGGCGGGCCGAGTGCCTCGAGGCAATCTGCAGGGGTTTGGAGGTGGACACGTCGACGGCCCTGCGGACCCTCTGGGCCATGGAGGAGGACCGCCTCCGGGACATTGAGCAGGAGTTCGATAATGCCCTGGCCCGGGACATCCAAAAGTGAGCCGTCAAACTAGCCCGCTGCCCTTGTACATAGTTATGTAGGTAGTGTTAGGTTTCCTTTTTTTTGCGATTTATTTTGGACCTTTTGGACATTGGCCACATTTTTGTATATAGTTTATTTTATTAGTTAGTGTAGTTAGATAGGTTTCATTTCTTTTGTTGGGATAATGGACCCTGGCTTGTTCGTATGTACATAGTTCACTGTTGGATTGTATTTTTCTTTCACATTTTAACCATGGAGCAATGGCTTTCAATTTTATTTCCCATTGGATTTTGTTTTGTGGACAGTGACTTTGGACACCATTACTTTGGATTATGATTTTTGGTTTTGCTTTTTTTCACGGACATGCTTCTTTTCATTTTCGTACATTCCCATTTCTGTTTCTTTATTTTTGATTCTATTTATGTTTCCTTTAATACATATTTTTTTATCGAACTTCAATGTGTAGTATCTCATTGGTTTCATGCATATCATGATATGGGTTTTGAGATTCACTGACACCCATTGGGTGTATGTGAGGGAAATGTGTTTGTTTCGGAACTTGCAATTGGTGTTCTGTCATGTAATTGCCAATTATGAGTGGGTGGATGCAATACTCGGGTGGGTGTTTTGCATTTGGAGGCTGACCATAGGGACCAGGGATCTAGATTGTGAGGACATGTTGGCTGGGGAACATGAGTTGGACATGGGTGGGGGCCTGCTGGCAGGTGCCCCACAGTGCTGGGGGGTGGGAGACATGGGTGGGGGCCTGGTGGAGGGTGACCCTGCACTACTGCCGGGTGGGGGTGGTGGGAGACATGGGTGGGGGCCTGGTGGAGGGTGACCCTGCACTGCTGGGGGGTGGGGGTGGTGGGAGACATGGGTGGGGGCCTGGTGGAGGGTGACCCTCCACTGCTGGGGGGTGGGGGTGGTGGGGAACATGAGTTGGACATGGGTGGGGGCCTGCTGGCAGGTGCCCCACAGTGCTGGGGGGTGGGGGTGGTGGGGAACATGAGTTGGACATGGGTGGGGGCCAGCAGGCAGGTGCCTCACAGTGCTGGGGGGTGTGGGTGGTGAGGAACATGAGTTGGACATGGGTGGGGGCCTGCTGGCAGGTGCCCCACAGTGCTGGGGGGTGGGGGTGGTGGGGAACATGAGTTGGACATGGGTGGGGGCCTGCTGGCAGGTGCCCCACAGTGCTGGGGGGTGGGGGTGGTGGGGAACATGAGTTGGACATGGCTGGCGGCCTGCTGGCAGGTGCCCCACAGTGCTGGGGGGTGGGGGTGGTGGGGAACATGAGTTGGACATGGGTGGGGGCCTGCTGGCAGGTGCCACACAGTGCTGGTGGGTAGGGGGGTGGGAGACATGGGTGGGGGCCTGGTGGAGGGTGACCCTGCACTGCTGGGGGGTGGGGGTGGTGGGAGACATGGGTGGGGGCCTGCTGGCAGGTGCCCCACAGTGCTGGGGGGTGCGGGTGGTGGAGAACATGAGTTGGACATGGGTGGGGGCCTGCTGGCAGGTGCCCCACAGTGCTGGGGGGTGGGGGTGGTGGGGAACATGAGTTGGACATGGGTGGGGGCCTGCTGGCAGGTGCCCCACAGTGCTGGGGGGTGGGGGTGGTGGGGAACATGAGTTGGACATGGGTGGGGGCCTGCTGGCAGGTGCCCCACAGTGCTGGGGGGTGGTGGGGTGGGAGACATGTGTGGGGGCCTGGTGGAGGGTGACCCTGCACTGCTGGGGGCTGGGGGTGGTGGGAGACATGGGTGGGGGCCTGGTGGAGGGTGACCCTGCACTGCTGGGGGGTGGGGGTGGTGGGAGACATGGGTGGGGGCCTGGTGGAGGGTGACCCTGCAATCCTGGGGGGTGGGGGTGGTGGGAGACATGGGTGGGGCCCTGGTGGAGGGTGACCCTGCACTGCTGGGGGGTGGGGGTGGTGGGAGACATGGGTGGGGGCCTGGTGGAGGGTGACCCTCCACTGCTGGGGGGTGGGGGTGGTGGGGAACATGAGTTGGACACGGGTGGGGGCCTGCTGGCAGGTGCCCCACAGTGCTGGGGGGTGGGGGTGGTGGGGAACATGAGTTGGACATGGGTGGGGGCCTGCAGGCAGGTGCCTCACAGTGCTGGGGGGTGTGGGTGGTGAGGAACATGAGTTGGACATGGGTGGGGGCCTGCTGGCAGGTGCCCCACAGTGCTGGGGGGTGGGGGTGGTGGGGAACATGAGTTGGACATGGGTGGGGGCCTGCTGGCAGGTGCCCCACAGTGCTGGGGGGTGGGGGTGGTGGGGAACATGAGTTGGACATGGCTGGCGGCCTGCTGGCAGGTGCCCCACAGTGCTGGGGGGTGGGGGTGGTGGGGAACATGAGTTGGACATGGGTGGGGGCCTGCTGGCAGGTGCCACACAGTGCTGGTGGGTAGGGGGGTGGGAGACATGGGTGGGGGCCTGGTGGAGGGTGACCCTGCACTGCTGGGGGGTGGGGGTGGTGGGAGACATGGGTGGGGGCCTGCTGGCAGGTGCCCCACAGTGCTGGGGGGTGCGGGTGGTGGGGAACATGAGTTGGACATGGGTGGGGGCCTGCTGGCAGGTGCCCCACAGTGCTGGGGGGTGGGGGTGGTGGGGAACATGAGTTGGACATGGGTGGGGGCCTGCTGGCAGGTGCCCCACAGTGCTGGGGGGTGGGGGTGGTGGGGAACATGAGTTGGACATGGGTGGGGGCCTGCTGGCAGGTGCCCCACAGTGCTGGGGGGTGGTGGGGTGGGAGACATGTGTGGGGGCCTGGTGGAGGGTGACCCTGCACTGCTGGGGGCTGGGGGTGGTGGGAGACATGGGTGGGGGCCTGGTGGAGGGTGACCCTGCACTGCTGGGGGGTGGGGGTGGTGGGAGACATGGGTGGGGGCCTGGTGGAGGGTGACCCTGCAATCCTGGGGGGTGGGGGTGGTGGGAGACATGGGTGGGGCCCTGGTGGAGGGTGACCCTGCACTGCTGGGGGGTGGGGGTGGTGGGAGACATGGGTGGGGGCCTGGTGGAGGGTGACCCTGCACTGCTGGGGGGTGGGGGTGGTGGGGAACATGAGTTGGACATGGGTGGGGGCCTGCTGGCAGGTGCCCCACAGTGCTGGGGAGTGGGGGGGGGGTGAGGACCATGAATTGGACATGGGTGGGGGCCTGCTGGAAGGTGCCCCACAGTGCTGGGGGGTGGGGGTGGTGGGGGACATGAGTTGGACATGGGTGGGGGCCTGCTGGCAGGTGCCCCACAGGGCTGGGGGGTGGGGGGGGTGGGAGACATGGGTGGGGGCCTGGTGGAGGGTGACCTGCACTGCTGGGGGGTGGGGGGGTGGGAGACATGGGTGGGGGCCTGGTGGAGGGTGACCCTGCAATCCTGGGGGGTGGGGGTGGTGGGAGACATGGGTGGGGGCCTGGTGGAGGGTGACCCTGCACTGCTGGGGGGTGGGGGTGGTGGGAGCCATGGGTGGGGGCCTGGTGGAGGGTGACCCTGCACTGCTGGGGGGTGGGGGTGGTGGGGAACATGAGTTGGACATGGGTGGGGGCCTGCTGGCAGGTGCCCCACAGTGCTGGGGGGTGGTGGGGAACATGAGTTGGACATGGGTGGGGGCCTGCTGGCAGGTGCCCCACAGTGCTGGGGGTGGGGGTGGTGGGGAACATGAGTTGGACGTGGGTGGGGGCCTGCTGGCAGGTGCCCCACAGTGCTGGGGGGTGGGGGTGGTGGGGAACATGAGTTGGACATGGGTGGGGGCCTGCTGGCAGGTGCCCCACAGTGCTGGGGGGTGGGGGGGGGTGGGGAACATGAGTTGGACATGGGTGGGGGCCTGCTGGCAGGTGCCCCACAGTGCTGGGGGGTGGGGGGGTGGGAGACATGGGTGGGGGCCTGGTGGAGGGTGACCCTGCACTGCTGGGGGGTGGGGGTGGTGGGGGACATGGGTGGGGGCCTGCTGGCAGGTGCCCCACAGTGCTGGGGGTGGGGGTGGTGGGGAACATGAGTTGGACGTGGGTGGGGGCCTGCTGGCAGGTGCCCCACAGTGCTGGGGGGTGGGGGTGGTGGGGAACATGAGTTGGACATGGGTGGGGGCCTGCTGGCAGGTGCCCCACAGTGCTGGGGGGTGGGAGTGGTGGGGAGCATGAGTTGGACATGGGTGGGGGCCTGCTGGCAGGTGCCCCACAGTGCTGGGGGGTGTGGGGGGTGGGGAACATGAGTTGGACATGGGTGGGGGCCTGCTGGCAGGTGCCCCACAGTGCTGGGGGGTGGGGGGTTGGGAGACATGGGTGGGGGCCTGGTGGAGGGTGACCCTGCACTGCTGGGGGGTGGGGGTGGTAGGAGACATGGGTGGGGGCCTGCTGGCAGGTGCCCCACAGTGCTGGGGGGTGGGGGTGGTGGGGAACATGAGTTGGACATGGGTGGGGGCCTGCTGGCAGGTGCCCCACAGTGCTGGGGGGTGGGGGTGGTGGGGAACATGAGTTGGACATGTGTGGGGGCCTGCTGGCAGGTGCCCCACAGTGCTGTGGGGTGGGGGGGGGTGGGAGACATGTGTGGGGGCCTGGTGGAGGGTGACCCTGCACTGCTGGGCGGTGGTGGTGGTGGGAGACATGGGTGGGGGCCTGCTGGCAGGTGCCCCACAGTGCTGGGGGGTGAGGGTGGTGGGGAACATGAGTTGGACATCGGTGGGGGCCTGCTGGCAGGTGCCCCACAGTGCTGGGGGGTGGGGGTGGGGGGGAACATGAGTTGGACATGGGTGGGGGCCTGCTGGCAGGTGCCCCACAGTGCTGGGGGGTGGGGGGTGGGAGACATGGGTGGGGGCCTGTTGGAGGGTGACCCTGCACTGCTGGGTGATGGGGGTGGTGGGAGACATGGGTGGGGGCCTGCTGGCAGGTGCCCCACAGTGCTGGGGGGTGGGGGTGGTGGGGAACATGAGTTGGACATGGGTGGGGGCCTGCTGGCAGGTGCCCCACAGTGCTGGGGGGTGGGGGTGGTGGGGAACATGAGTTGGACCTGGGTGGGGGCCTGCTGGCAGGTGCCCCACAGTGCTGGGGGGTGGGGGTGGTGGGGAACATGAGTTGGACATGGGTGGGGGCCTGCTGGCAGGTGCCCCACAGTGCTGGGGGGTGGGGGTGGTGGGGAACATGAGTTGGACATGGGTGGGGGCCTGCTGGCAGGTGCCCCACAGTGCTGGGGGGTGGGGGTGGTGGGAGACATGGGTGGGGGCCTGCTGGCAGGTGCCCCACAGTGCTGGGGGGTGGGGGTGGTGGGAGACATGGGTGGGGGCCTGGTGGAGGCTGCCCCTGCACTGCTGGGGGGTGGGGGTGGTGGGGAACATGAGTTGGACATGGGTGGGGGCCTGCTGGCAGGTGCCCCACAGTGCTGGGGGGTGGGGGTCGTGGGAGACATGGGTGGGGGCCTGGTGGAGGGTGACCCTGCACTGCTGGGGGGTGGGGGTTGTGGGGAACATGAGTTGGACATGGGTGGGGTCCTGCTGGCAGGTGCCCCACAGTGCTGGGTGGTGGGGGGGGTGGGAGACATGCGTGGGGGCCTGGTGGAGGGTGACCCTGCACTGCTGGGGGGTGGGGGTGGTGGGAGACATGGGTGGGGGTCTGCTGGCAGGTGCCCTACAGTGCTGGGGGGTGGGGGTGTTGGGAGACATGGGTGTGGGCCTGCTGGGAGGTGCCCCACAGTGCTGGCGGGTGGGGGTGGTGGGGAACATGAGTTGGACATGGGTGGGGGCCTGCTGGCAGGTTCCCCACAGTGCTGGGGGGTGGAGGTGGTGGGGAACATGAGTTGGACATGGGTGGGGGCCTGCTGGCAGGTGCCCCACAGTGCTGGGGGGTCGGGGGGGTGGGAGACATGGGTGGGGGCCTGGTGGAGGGTGACCCTGCACTGCTGGGGGGTGGGGGTGGTGGGAGACATGGGTGGGGGCCTGCTGGCAGGTGCCCCACAGTGCTGGGGGGTGGGGGTGGTGGGAGACATGGGTGGGGGCCTGGTGGAGGGTGCCCCTGGTGGCTGGGGTGCAGGGGGACATGCGTTGGTGGGCAGTAATGCAAGTTGACATGTGGGTTGGCTGGGGGGCATGGCCATGGTGGATGGGGTGCCTGCAGGACATGTCCAGGGTAGGCCCCTGTGGTGTGAGCCACCTGCAGGAGCCGTGGAGGGTGTAGAGGGAACATCTGGGAGGACCCACACGTGCAATTCACATGTGGTGCTCCCCACGCACCCCTGTAATACACGTACCCTGATGGAATCGCGTGTGGAACTTCCTGCGCACCCCTGGAATACACGTACCCTGCTGATGTTGCGTGTGAAACTTCCCCCGCACCCCGAAATACACGTACCCTGATGAAATCACGTGTGGAACTTCCCGCGCACCCCTGAAATACACGTACCCTGCTGAAATCGCGTGTGGAACTTCCCGCGCACCCCTGAAATACACGTACCCTACGGAAATCGCGTGTGGAACTTCCTGCGCACCCCTGGAATACACGTACCCTGCTGATGTCGCGTTTGAAACTTCCCCCGCACCCCGAAATACACCTACCCTGATGAAATTGCGTGTGGAACTTCCTGCGCACCCCTGAAATACACGTACCCTGCTGAAATCGCATGTGGAACTTCCCGCGCACCCCTGAAATACACGTACCCTGCAGAAATCGCGTGTGGAACTTCCCGCGCACCCCTGGAATACACAAACCCTGCTGAAGTCACGTGTGAAACTTCCCCCGCACCCTGAAATACACGTACCCTGATGAAATCGCGTGTGGAACTTCCCGCGCACCCCTGAAATACACGTACCCTGCTGAAATCGCGTGTGGAACTTCCCGCGCACCCCTGAAATACACGTACCCTGCGGAAATCGCGTGTGGAACTTCACGCGCACCCCTGAAATACGCATACCCTGCTCGCACGGGGCCAATCGCGTGTGGAACTTCCCGCGCACCCCAGTGATACACGTAGCCCGCTTGCCGTGCTGGTACAGGGTTAGCGCAGCCCTTTGCGCTGGATTGGGGATTTTGATGGCTTTTACCTGCGCAAGAGGCGTTCTTGGGGGCGTAACTGGCGCTGCTGCAGGGTCGCTGCGCCACTGTGCGCCACGGCTGGTTTTGGTGGCTGGAATCCATGAATACGCTGTGCGCGGAAATGGATTTTAGCGCACGCGGCTGGCGCAGGGATTCGCATGCGCACACTGTGCGCCAGCCGTGTGCGCCACTTGTGCGCTTAATTCTATGAATTACCCCTAGAGTGGCGTAGGTACATTTAAACTCGGAACGTTTTTCTCCAGATGCAAGAATGTGAATTTACAAAATGCATGTTGCTTTCAGTATAGCACTGACAAGAGTAAAGGCATGTTCGCACCATCATGATGTACACCTTTTTACACATGTTGATGTAAGAATGGCACTAGATGTTTTCATGCATTCTGTGCTTCCTTCACCAAATACATAGTGACATCACTCACAAAGGCCTCCCCAACTAAAATGGGAACTGAACCACCATTGCACTTTTTGTTTGGAATGATCTATGTGTCACTGTAAAGTAGTAAGTCATTTTTTTCACTTGAACTAAAAGCACCTACTCACGTATTGACCAAGATATACCCTTCCGATGAGTACTTAATAGGTTTTGTTAAGTTATGCTACTGCGTTTGGCCCATTGGTGCTTTGGACCTGCAAGAGAAAAGTTGGGGTTGTGGGCGGGTTTATGCCTGGAAATGTAGAATGATTGACTCTGCAAAGCAGTCCAGAAATACCAGTGGCTGTGATTGATCAACAGGAGCGGAATGTGAGCCAGATTTGTCCCTGTAAATGATGTTCAATGTGTCCCATATTATGAGTGTGTGTAACAGCAAACCCAACCCCTCTAAGGAGGATAAGGGTAGCCTTTGTAACTACCTACCTGTTCATCCAGCCTCCAGTGATATCAGTGGGTTGGTTTCTAAAAACCCTTTCCCTTCTTGCCATTCTCCACCAACTGGGTAGTAACAGTTAGGAGGGGTACACCACCAAGTGGTGGGAAATGCCTGAGTTATGGGGTTTCTTCCCTGAGACTGTTTGGACAGAGTTCTGAGTAATGAAGTGTGCTGTTCTCTGTGTGATGACCCTGTGTGATGCATAGGGTGATGTTAGTGACAGTGTTCTGCTACCCTTCTCCCCTATCCGTCCTATGAAGATGTGCAATACCTGTATGAGGCCTGCAGTGTTGCTCTGCCCCAGTTGATCTCCTGCCACTTCCCCACTAAGGCCTGAATCAGTGGAGGTCCCCTTCATGTTGACAGACTTCTCTGGATCATAAGAGTTAGTTCACTCCACTTCCAGCGCTCCCTCGGGCTGTGAGTGTTCTCGTTGAATGTTAACTAGGTATGAGAATTGATTGTCCCAAGAGTCTTAACAAATGTCCCAAGAGGCTTTACAAGTGTCCAAGCATAGAACACATGACTTACATCAACAGTTCATGGTGAAAGGCACTAACCTTTTTCCTTTACTTTTTGACTGGCAGGAGACGAAGGGCAGACTGCCAGCGTCAGGACCAGGATCAGGAGGCTGGAGGGAGAAGACTCTTTCACCAGAGCCAGAAAGTTGAGAAAAGAGTTTCTACTAGTTAAGTAGGTTTTGTAAAAATAAACACAAATAAATGTCCTATGCCCAAATATAAAGCCACTGCTTGCCTTTGTTCTGTGTCCTTCAGGTGTGTGCCAGGGCTGTATCCCAAGTGCAGGAGTGGTCAGGTAGGTGTTCTGGAGATGTCCATGATGACTGGCATGGATGCCTGTGGGAAATGCCTTTAATAGACTGGCTCTGGTCACTTATGAGTAAGCGTGGCTCTAAAGTGGCTGCCTCCACCCGAGTGCGGCTCAAATTGAGCAAGGGTTGGTTTTCCCATGAAATGTCATGGGTTTTAGTTCAGGGAGGATGCGGGCGAGGAGGGAGGGGTGGAGAGAGCAAGCACCAGGATAATGTGCCACCACACCCTACTCTCTGCTATCTCTTTCCCCCTGATACCCATCCCCTTCCTAAGACATTGGGCATCATTCTGAGTCCGGCGGTAGCCGTGCCAGAAAAACTGGCAGGCTGCCGCCAGACCCCAAATACCATTCCGCCTCTGTGATTGCCGGAGTCACTGGGGAATTACAACCCCGGTGACCTGGTAATTCCAGAGGCAGAATTCCGTAAATCCTCATTCCCATGGGGATGGGGACAATGGAAACACCAGTTCCATCTATGACGGAGACGGTGTTTCCATTTCCGCCTGCAGGCGGAGGCGTTACTCCCGCCAGGTCAGACCTGCAGAACTTGGAATCAACCGGTCCGGAAACAATGGTGGCAGCGGATTTACCGCCACCGTTGTTTCCAGACCGGCAGGGTCTTAATGAGGCCCATTGTTCACAACCTTGGATTCTATTTGGCAGGGAAATGAAACTCCCCCCGCTCATTACAGACAAGGCCACCATTATCAGACTGAACCTCCTAACTATTAGAACAATCTGCCCACACCTTGCCACCACTCACCTAAAAATCTTATCTCTACTCTTGTGCTCAGCAAATTGGATTACTGTATGAGCCTACTTCTTGTTCTACCTATCGATTCCTTTGCGCTCTTCAACAAAGTCTTCAACTTTGCAACACACTGTGGCTGGCTGGGAAGGAGGGTAAGGCGGCAGTTGCCCCCCAGACTGGCTGGGCTGTTGCTCTCCCAGCAAGAGCAGCAACATGTAAAAATAAAATCCTTCAGGATCCAACCTGCCTTAAGGGAACCGGGTGCTGAAAGGCCTGCTCGGCTTCTGCATAGATGGGCTGAGACTCTCCTCTTGATTTCAGCAATGTGAGTGGTTCCCACATGTGGACCTCCACAGTGAGTGAGTGGGAGAGAAGCCTAAACTGCAGGCACAGGTATATAATGCTCAGTGGCAATGTACCCATGTAAATGACAGATTCTTTGACCCTGGCTGGTAATGTTGGCACCATTGTGGCCTATACACCATTGGTCTTTAACAATCCTCAGCAACGTATCATGCAATGCTTTCCCTATGTTCTGCTGAATTTCTTAATCATGGGTGAGTTCTTTATAAAAAGATTTGAATAGCACCTTGAATCACTACAATGTATATTGCTATGCAGCGGTTATAGGAAAGGCTGCTGGGTTGTTTGCACTGCTCACTCTTTGGCAAGGTTGAAAACACACAGAGGAAAAGGTAACATTCAGGAATTAGATATTGGTAGACTACAAAGTAGGCAAGGTTATTCAGAGTAAGGCAGATTTGTTTATGAAATACCACCAGAAACAGATGCCACCTCTGCCAGGGATATTTCATTAAATCCACTCAATTCAGAGTTTACCACTGGCATAGCTGGCATTTCTGGAACACCTATGGAGGTATTTCAGAAATAGTACCCCTGCCAGTGGCAAACATAAACAGCTATTTTTAATACATTTTTCTGTCAGTTCCACCTTTAATTTGAAAGTGGAAATGGATTATGTACAGTAGTGGTTCACACCAGTATTATAAATCGTTTTCTGCACAAAATGGTCAGTTCTGACCCTTTTCTGCAGTAATTGGTTAAGGTGGTGACAGGGTGACATGAGAGATACACACCTTTTCAACCTCTTAGCATGGACCTAAGCAAGAGCCTTTTTCACTGTGTTGAAGGGACGCATCTGCACCTCCAATATGTACAGTGAACAAAAAAATCTCAAAAAATGGGGCCAAATATGTTTTTATTTTTTAAAACCAACCTCTTAACTGGAGGTAAAAATGGGTGGATTCTTGGCACAGAATATATGCTTAAAATGCTGCAACCAGTATTCTCATGGATTACCACTGGTGGCATTTGATCCACCCCTTACCTGGGCGAACGGTAAAATCAGGTGTATTTGCCAAATACTCTGTAACTCTGAATAATCCCCTAAGGCTGTTATAATTTTTCATTGTCTTTTCTAGAACACAGTACGTGATCAGCAAAAGACACATGCACAAATCAACAACATATTCACATATATAGATTCAGAGTCCCATGAACAAACAAATATATCCTTCCAAATATACTATATTTAAAAAATACATATTTTATTACTTGACTTAATTGTTATTACAATTTTTGCAAGAGGAGAAACTCCTTCAGTCTTCTGTCTTGATGTTTTGACATGAAAATGTACAGACGATGTTATTTTCATTCTTCAAGTTTGACTGATTCTTCTCAAGTCGTTTGGGAGGCTTAGCAACCGTTTTCCAAATTCCAGAATTAGGTTGCCCCTGCCAACTCCAGGCCAACTTTCTGAAGAAATTGTGCAACGGCAATCACAAGTTTTGTGCTTTTGCCATTCATCAAATGACTCCACCATAACTCCTTTTCGTAGGTCTATGCATCCTTTAAAAGGTGTCCCATGTGTGTGAGTCTTTTTGTAGATGTTCCTGGGCAGGACAGTAGAAAATGTCTTATTGTTTCCACTTTGTCCTAGCAACCACAATATTGACATTTTTTGCACTTTGATTTTTCTCATTTGTTTTCAGTATATTTAGGCGTGCTCTCAAGAATGTTGTTCTAAGCTTCCTATTAGGAAATTTTGACAAGTATTCCATTGTTATGTTCATTTTTTGTGTTTTCGTTGGTAAGTACTATATACTTAAACATAAATACACACACACTCACGCAAACATGCACACACAGACGCCACCTTTCCTAAAAACACATATCAATATAATAAGTCATCTACTCCTTCTTTATCACCAGATACCAGGCGGGCATTGAAATATGCTGCTGACTTTTCAACAAAGTACAACTTGTGAACTCAATAAAACCCAAGTCCCCCTCAGTGACTTTAGCTCTGTTTTGTCCAAAAGCAGACCCCGAGCTACAATTTCCAGCAAGATCCTGGCCTAAGCTTCATGTCGTGCCAGGCCCGGCTCCAGCAGGGGGGCCAGGGGGGCCAGGCCCCCCCAAGGCCACTCCCTGGCCCCCCTAGAAAGGAGGACTTCAATGTGGGACCCAAGGGAGTGTGGAATTTGGGGTGTGGGGGGCATTTAGAGTGGTGGAAATGGAAAGAAATTGGTGGGGGATCCCACAAGGGCCGGGTGGGGGCAGTGGTTTGGGGGGACGGTGCCCAAGGAGGAAGGGTTTAGGGGAGCGTAGTTAGCAGTTGACCTCCGATCAAAGGAAATGTCAAAAATAATAGTTTTAAACAGCGCTATTACTTTCATGCTGCTTCTTTTCTAAACTATATATCAATTCCACTTTAAACCACTTCCATGGCACTGGTGATGAGTTACTTCACTATGTTGAAAAATAGTTTTGACCAGTGTTGCTGAGTAAATATTCTTTAAAATGCACAGTTTGCACCCCATTTTTTTTTTAAACTTCCCCTTCGGTACTATTCAAACAGGGTGATTTCTGTTGCTATAAGCAAGGTTTTCTTTTACTTGAACCACACCCGGCACAGCTCCTGCAGCTCCCCTCTGAAAGCAGTTGGGTGGCTGCATCATGTGTTATAGTTTCAATGTTAATGGGGTATTTATTTATTCATGCAATATTTGTCGGATACCTGCATATATATTTATTTATGCAATGTTTGTCGGATACAGGTATTTTACAAACATTACAGAAATAAATAAATAATCTGGGTCCATGTATCCGACAAACATTGCATAAATAAATAAATGAACTAGGTTGTGGCTGAGGACTGTAACTCCCTCTTGTGACCCCTTGCACACGGTCACCAGAGGAAGTTATAGTTTGCTCACGGGCGCTTCCTTTTTTTTTCCCCCAGCGCTGGCTCTGGCCGGATCCCGAGATCCAGCTACACATCTGGTGCCAGATCTCGGTTCTGGCGAGAGCCGGCTCAATCGCCAGCACTGGGCATTTCACTCGAAGGGCCTGATTCACAGAAGTGTTTTAAAACGGCGCAATCCCATAGGAAAGCGTTCTGTGAATCAGGCCCTTAATGTGCAGCAGGAACCTCTGAGAGATTATCATTCTGAAAGGCTGCCCTGCAAGAGGCCCAGCCAGGATTTGTTTGCTTGCCCTGGACAATGATCTATGCCTCACAGACATGAAAGCACAAACAACCAGGGAGATGGAGGGCCATTAAACACCACTAAGCATACTCAATCACACTTACTTAAGCAGGCCTACAACTATTTTCTCAAACCTAAAATCACAAAGTTGTTTTCTGTCATTTAAAGCATGTCTATTTTGTTGTGGGAATATAGCATTTTTTCACATCATGCTTTATTAAATGTTTAACTATATCAAACAATAAATGACACATGGGGGGTCATTATGAGTTGGGCGTTAAGGGATTACCGGCACCGGTAAGGAGACCGGTGCTGGTAATCCCCTACCGCCCAGTTCCGAGGTCCTTTAGCGGGAACCGTAAGGTACGTGTACACGTCCTTTACGCGTCCCGCTAAGGGACCAGGGCGCTAATAACAGGCTTGCTAGTCGCGAGCCCGTTATTAGCACCCTCACCATTCCTATTGAGCCCTATGGGGGCTCAAATGGGAATGGGGAATGGTTTGTTCAATGGGGATTTACCGGTCCCTCTGGGGCGGAATGGACTGGACAATGGACTTGAACAAGACCGGACTCGGTCACGGTATGGGAGGCAGCCATGGTGCTAATAGGCTACCGCCTATCTCGTAATGACCCCCATGATGTTGCTTTCACACAGATGTCTACAGAAGGTGCATCAATCAACTGGGGTCCTTTACAAATTACATTGAAAATATATATTCTGCTGCAATAACAACTTAAGTATAAGTGAAAAAATAAGGTTGGTAGTAACAAAAATGTAATTCTGGAGCGGAGAGGAGTAAAATCAAAAAGTGAAAAAAACAATGGGGACCCTGGGAGTCCCTCTGTCGGACATTAGTCCCAGTTACGAGAGACTTACCCGGAGTCTTTAGCTCACTATCTTTCACAGATGAGAAATATCTAAACATATCAGTCTTTGTCATGCCCTAGGGCAGTCCAGTACTGAAATACTAAGCAATTCTCCTCTGAACAAGAGTACCAACAGCAACCCCAGACATGTCTTTTGGTCTAGTTGGACCTCATCAGTAGGGTGGAGCTGTGTCTCTCTAAGAATAGTGAGCAAGGGGTCCACGTCTGGATTCCCCTAGTAACTGAGGGTGAGACCCAAAGTTACTTAATATGCAAAAAAACAAGGGGGGACCTGGGAGTACCTCTGCCGGACATTAGTCCCGGTTATGATAGACTTACCCAGAGTCTTTAGCTCACTATCTTTCACAAAGGAGAAATATCTAAAACATATCAGTCTTTGTCCTGCCCTAGGGCAGTCCAGCACCGAAATGCTAAGCAATTCTCCTCTGAACAAGAGTACCAGCAGCAGCCCCAGACGTGGACCCTTTTCTCACTATTCTTAGAGAGGCACAGCTCCACCATACTGATGAGGTCCAACCAGACCGAAACACTTGTCTGGGGTTGATGTTGGTACTCTTATCAGATTTCTTTTAAATTCTCATTAACTTTTATGCTGGAGTTTGTAGGCTATCATTGAGGATGGGGAAAATAATGCTACAATCATTGTGGATCATTTCCCAAGTCAAGCGAAGTGGAAAAAGTTGCGCTAAAAGCATTTATCACAACTTTTTGTTCACTGCAGGAATTTGGATGGTGTGGTAGGCGAAGTTGGAGAGCAGATCGAATTTAACAAGTTTGCCTGCTCTTAAAGGTCCCTTTGCCGAATCCGATTGGTTTTCCACCAGAATGTATTTTTATGTTGCTGCAAAACCAATGGATTCCTATGGAATTCGCCTGACTTTTTTACACTGGTAAAAGCAGGCAGATTCCAAAAGAAAACATTGTGGATGACTCCCACAATTAACAATTGTGGGAGGTATTTACACTTTTCCAGACACATAGAGGAAAAGGGAAGATCAAAGGCGATATTTACCAGTGTTTTATGCTTTACTTTACCAGCACTTGGTGGAAACAATTACAATTGCATGGGGGTGTACTTTTGCCAAAAACTGAAAAGAGGAGTGGTGCAATTTAGGATTGCAAACAAAATTACTCCCTTACTCTTTTTCATCAACACGTTTCTACAATGATAATCTTGTCAGGTTGGTTTATCATGTGACTTTTTAAAGCAATTGTATAAAATTGAGTATTATTTTAGATATTCAAAACCAAATTTCAACACATATTTGTACCAACTTGAGCTTGGACGATGCGTAGTCAACTATCTAAATTTCAATCAAGTTTCAAATTCTGACTTTCCCGCTTAACCAAAGTGTGTGATCCTGGGCAATAATGTAATCATTCAGTTCACAGTATAAGCTATTTCAAAAAAGCCTCACTCGCGGTTTAATAGATGAGCAGCGTATGTGTGAGGACCTGCCAAGAACACACACGCACCATTCTTTGAAAATATCAGGCCACATATATTGAACAAAATTGTGAAATTGAATAGCAAATCAAAGTAAACACATCAAACAAAAAGCCATCATGGACAATTGCATATTTTCTAACCAGCATGTAAACAGTATGTACTAGACATTGATGTACAGGGGGATGGCAGGGAGGAGGCACCTCTCCTCCCTGCCAAGCCCAACCGGGAGCGATACCAGGAAGCTGGAAACCCCTTAACCTGTACTGTCTGCCTATTGATCCCACTCCCCCCAACCCTAAACTCTCTCTCCTACATGCTACCACTCCCTCGTGCACTCAACTCAATTAAAGTGTTCTTCAAAAATGTAACAAAAAAATAAAATGTTTTTCTGCGAAATGTCATTTTGTAAGAAACAAGATGTCCTATTCCTTGCTTCAGTATTCTGGAAAGGGGGGACTTTCTTTTACAACTAGATGGCGGGACAAAAAGCACCTCCTTCTGGGCCTGCTGGGAGTAGCCACAGTGTTTAGGATGGCATTGTTGGGCACGCATCAACTGAAATGGAACAAAGACTGGGGGCCTCGCTGCCCAGTCCTTGCAGAGGAAGAGGCAGCATCACCGTTGATTCTCCACAGCCAGGCCAAGAAAGACATGGGGGGCTCATTAAGAGTCTGGCGATAACCGTGCTGGTACTACCGGCAGGTTGCCGCCAGACCCTTGATGATTAACCGGTGCCAGACTTGCAGGAAAGACTGGGGTATTACAACCCAGGTGTTCCGGAAAGTCAGGCGCCGGTAAATTGTAAGTCCCCATTCCCATGGAGTCCCGTAAGACTCCATGGGAATGGGGACCAGGGAAGCACCGGCACCGTTGTTAACAGTGCTGGTGCTTCCATGACGGTCTGCCTACCGTGGCAGATGTGTCCGGCAGGGTCTGCCCTGTCAGACACAGCGGCTCTGGCAGGCAGACTCGTAGTTTGCCAGTCCGGAAACAACAGTGCTGGTAAGCTTACTGGCACCATTATTTCCAGACCGGCAAACTTGTAATGATGACCGTGGTGTGGGTTTTTGGGGTAGGTGGGATTGGAGGTAAATGGGAATGGTGGTCAGGGGGACCTGACCTGAAGGAAGGTGATTAGGTGTGCAAGGTGACGGAGAAGTGGATATAATAGAAACAGGAGGAGCAGATGACAAGTGAAGATAGGTAGATTGATGTTGCAACACTATGTTCCTAGTTTCTCTTTTGCTCTGTGCTGTTTTTATAGAGAGGTGCACATTTATTTTTGTCCGGATCTGGGAAGACATTTTCTTCTGGATCACGGATCTGGGAAATCTGGATCAATACCAGCCCTTTCTTTAGAGTACTCAAACGCCCACACAGAATAGAAATTGGGCCCCCCTGATCACAAACCTGGCCCACCCAGATGAACATTCCTGGAGCCGGGCCTGTGTCGTGCCTGACAGAGGTTGACTGTCAAATCAAGGTGGTCTAACATCTACACGTGTGGGCCAGGGAAGGGGTTGTGCGAGGAAGGATAGGAGATCAAGTTAAGGGTTAAGGAATGGCAGAAAGGGGGAATGTGTGAATAAAGGTTCATTGTAAGGAGGTTGTGGGGTATTGAGGATGTGCTACAACTGAAGGACACCAGAGGTTTGTTGGGGAGAAGCTGGACCCCCACCAGGGCAGTGGGGGGCCAGCAGCCATACCCTCACCAGCTATGGAAGACCCCAACACCTCCCATATGGCCCCCAGAAATGCAACAGAGTCCCAAGCAGGCAGCAGCATGTTCCAAACTGCGTTTATTTCTTGGCAGCAAAAAAAAAAAAACACGCAGAGCATCGTGCACATCGAAAGTTCAGGCGTCGCCTCCCCGGGGCTGGCTTGCAAGCCAGCTTTGTAATCACACTGCAGGCTGACCTCACACAATTGGATCAGTTCCCAGAAACCTATCTCCTCCTGCTATTGGCTGCTAAGTGATAGGTTACCTATGTAGCCCTTATAGAGAGCCTGACAATTGGATGTTGGCCTTTTGCGTCAGTGAATTGGTTTAGCTGTGCCAGCCCCCATTACCTAATTCTAACTTGTTACATTATGACTTTGTTCCCATAACTTTTTAGCTGAAGAAAGCAGTTTGTACTTGAGCTCTGAGCGCAGATTGGCTGGGCTGCGCCATTCTTGTTACAATTATGTTTCAAATGTTGTGCGAGTCCTTGAGAAAATGTCTTTCTTTCCCAGAAAGAAAAAAAAAACACACTGGGTTGCCGTGGTTTATTCGCATTTGTGGCAATTTTATCTTGAATGTGCGGCCTTGGCAGCTCGGGGGTTTTGCGAGGAATGTTGCTGAAGGCTTCTGCAGCCAGTGTTCAGTGAGAGAAATGAACTTGGCTGTAATTTTCCTGAAGCATGGCTTTACACTGTGCAATTAGACCATGTTAATTCATATAGGCATTTGCAAGCCTTTAAACAGGGATTTTTGTGTTTGTAGGTTCTGATATTGCAGCATTGATTCTAATGTAGCATGGAAGTTGCACTGTTGGTGAAGTGGGTGTGTTTCAGCATATTTGTCACCCATGGGTGCGCTGGGGCCTGGTTCAAAGGATAAGTGCGCTCCTTGTTCTTCCTGCTGTTCTTCTGTATATGCGCCTGGGGTGAGGGGGCATGGGTTTGATCTCGGTTTTCCCTCTTCAGTCCCCCCTCTGGTCGACTTTGTCGACCACACCACCAAGCAACATTCACCTCCTTCCGGTCTGCATATCTTTGTCAATTCCTTGAAGTGTCCATAATTTTTTGCATTGTTGTTGATGAACAGTACATATAGGAGTGTTCTCCTTCTGTGTTCCACCACACTCACTTCCCTTCGTACTTCCTCTGATCACAGGGAGTGGCCACCTTTATTACTGCTGGAACCATGTTGCACACTGCTATCTTCTCCCTTAGTCCGGCTCTTCCTTTCACCATGTCTCTTATTTGCATTCAGATGTCTTCTTCTGTTGTTCTCTTACATCTTGTAATGTATCTCTATCTTGCACAATGATGCTGTGCTCGGTACTAGTCCTTCCGTTATCACCTTCAATCAACCAGGCAGTCATGATGTCATCCATTACCATGCAAGCACTAGCTAGTTCTTTGCTTTCTCTTTTCAGATGCATTTTTTGCTGATCATTCTTTAGTATGCTGGTACTTCACCCAATCGTTCTTCTGTCTCGCTCGTGAAGTAATTCCCCCCTCTTTTTACTCCTCTGTCTGTTTCTCTTCTTCCGTTGTTTTCCATCTTGGTGAATGTGTCACTCTTCACATCTTCCTTGGTCATCACCAACAAGGGCATGCTGATGCGCACCAATGAACACTCTCCTCCCCAATTCAGTGGTAGTTTCTCTTGATCTTTAGATGCATGTGCTCAATAGTAGTCCATAAGCAGTGATGTTCCTGCTTTCATCTCGCAACTTCTCTCAACCTTCTTGCATCCAGCATGATTGTCCACTTCTTGTCACTGTTGTACTGGTAACATAACGCTGGTACCTTAACAGTATACGTCCTTCTTCATTCTCCACCCAAGTGACTATCTTCGCTCTTTTGTCTCACTCCGTTAGGCACTTATCATATTTTTCTCTCCTTTGTTTTATTTTTTTCTTCTCTCTTTTTGTTTTTCTTCTTTTATTATTTATTTATTTATTTATTCTTTTTTTTTTTTTCTTTTGCAGCTTGCTCACTGGTGCATTTGCTCGTTGTTTCTTCTCTCTCTGGTCACTTTCCACATACAGTTGTTCTCCAATTAGCTGCTTTATGTAATCATCTTCCATAGGGGATTAACCCCCTTTTTTTTTTTTTTCAATCTCAATGTTGCTGTCTTCCCTTGCAATCTTCTTCGCACCTTGGCATGCCGGGCGTCGTGCTCTGCTGTAGTAATTTCTGTTGTTATCAATTCTCTTCCGGCATATGTTAAAGAACAGTCAGGACAGCTCTCTCCAGTGGTGTCCCTACCAATTTTGTACATGTGTGCATGTTGTTGGTCACTTCTGATATGTGTGTTATGTGTATGTTTTACTCCCTTTGTGTCTGCCCTTAACTCTCCTTACTTTAGCAGCAGCTTTTCCTCACCCACTGACGCCGTAACTCTTCCTCCTTAGGTTAGGGAATGTTAGCAGGGGATACAGCGGTAATGCTCACTATTACATATAATTTTCAAATTACCACCCCCATTATTTCGTTCATCATTAATAGTCCCATCGTGAAGGTAAAAGTCCTTATTTGCGTGCCCATAACCACTTACGCTGCTGGGTCCTTGCAGCTGATGAGATGATAAAGTTGCCCGCCTGAAAATCGCAAGAAAGGCGTTAATACGTTAGTACTTGTTAGTAACCTCAAGCTCCGCGAACTAAACAATCACTAAGGGCAAAAATCAAACCTCCCCCTGGACATTTCGTGTTTTCAAAATTTCTCAATATGGGCATTGAAAATCTTGGGCTGTTTATTCAATGGAAGCAAGGAAATATACTTCAGGGAAACATGCTCTAAGGGGTCTAAGGTTCCTGATAGGGTGGGCAATTGAGTGGGGAATGCTTCACGATGTTTTAATCAGTAGTCCTCACAGTTTCTAATGGAAGATAACATTAAGGACATTTCCTACACATTTCTAACAGCATACATACGCAACAACCTGCATGTGCGGGAAAAAGAGAAGGAACAAAACAGTGTTACAGCTGTAGGTGCACAAAATGTAATATGAAACTCAATTAAACTTTGGAAATGCGTGTGTCAGTCCCTATTCTAGTTGCTAGTGTGCGTTGGACCATAGGATGGCCATGTTTCCCTAACTCGGGAGTGTTCGTGCTATTTTGCAGTTCATGAAAATCTCTTGCGTTGGCCATGTTGATCGTTGCTCCCTCGTTGCCAGGGTGGCCACCGCTTTGTAGGGCTTGACGCCTCACACATCTAACAAAGTCTGTCAGGAGGGGAAAATGTCCCACTGTAGTCCATAGCCATTGGGTGTTGGCTGTCCGTTGTCTTCAGGCCTGCCCTGGGTCCTTTATATCTGGCGAGAAATGAAATTGAAGTGCTTGAGACCTGAGAATTTACATATTCTTCAATTTCTTGACCTAACCTCTCTGCACTACTCTCACACTATTCAGTGTCCTAGTGGGAGGAGCCAATGGTACACCTATGCACCATCCTGTCACCACCTGGTGGCGTTCAATGGCGGTCTGACTGTAAATTGTTACACAATTCGAAATGTACTCAGAAAATGGGTAGGCACTTAATTTATGTGAAGATACTCATTACACACTTGGATCATATATACGCAATTTAGGTGCTAGTGTACAAATGGGCCTTTGGATCTTTATATTTACTGTGCTTTTGTTGTAAGCTATTTATAGTGCGTGCCTTTTTCCCGTGGGGCATCAGGCACTGACAAGCTAAATAGGGAAACATCAGGGTGGTAAATTTGTCATATAGGGTGGCTGTGTTTCTAAATTAAGTGCACCATGTTACTTAGTTAAGATAATCGCAGGGTTTTAAAATCTTTTTTTTTTTTTTTCTATGGCTCCTCTCTCAACTTCTCAGGGCGTGGCTCGCAGTGAACTGCAGGCACTTTAAGCTGGTACTAATGAAATTCGCTACCAATTATTCGCTACCTGTCTCTCCCCCCTCTTTTGTATTTATTTATTTATTTATTTACTTGTTTATTTCCTCTTTTCTTTCAAACCCAACCCTCACAATTTACTCCCATTCTCTCTATCCCACCCCATGTCCACTTTTTAAACCCTACCTACTCTGTTAATTACTCACTTAGTCTAGTATTTTATTACTCCACTACTGTAATTACTGTTACATTTAAACAATATATTTCTCCCCCCATTATCTGCTCTCAAATTTTAATACAACCATCATTCTCCAGTTCGTGCAGCAATGACCTCTTTCCCTATGTGTGTTGGCTAATGCATTTGTGCCAGTGCTATTTTCAAAAGCGCTAGTGGCATTACCACTTGCACTGTTATTTTGTCGCCAAATTCATTCTGTTGGGAACATGGATCATCCACCCTTTACCTCCATTTCTCTCCTCCCGTGGTGAACTGTCAATGAAATGTAGGCCTCCCCCCTCAAGTGCACCTTCTTCCACCTTGTGTGTCTCATTTAATTGTTCTGTGTTATTCGTGTATTCATGAGCCCAGTCTCCTCGCTGAAAGATGTGCGCTCAAAATGTAGCTAAATTTACTCTCTTGTGAGGCACTATCATTATGCACCCCCCTCTGTACCGTGCACCCCCATTATGCTTAAACAATCTTCCTTACTTTCAACATGTGCATGCCTGGTGTTTAACAAGTTATGGATTTCTCTGTTAATAAGGTGGTCATATCCACATTGCTCATGATGTCACAAATGTCTCTTCCCTAATGCATGGCCTAGTCGCCCTACTGTCACCCAGAAAAGAAAATGTTTTGATACCTATCACCACCCCTATGCAATTGTCCTCTGCATTATTGAGTGTGCGTGAGTGTGTGTGTCGGCGCGCGTCTCGCCCGCTCTGTCGGGGAGGTGGAGCATGAGTGTGTGTGGCAGAGTGAGTCAAATCAAGTTTGTCTTGGGCTGTCTTATTAGCGGTATAATGTCAATCTATGTCCTTTGAAAGGTTTGTTTCCCATCAGGAAGACCCCTCCCAGTCATGTAACCGGTACCATTGCTATTGTGTCAGTGTTCTGTATGGGTGCTGGCTGCTGTGCAGTGCCCCTGTGTTGTGATTCTTGTCAGTCCTGGGGTAGTGGTGCTGTCATTTGTTGTGTCTGTACATGTAGTGGTGATAGTGCCTGCGTTGGTGCTTGTGGTGTCTGCTGAAATCATCCCGTCCTGCCCCATGTATCCTCCCCACATGGGCGGTGCATATTGTGGTGGTTGTTGACACTGCTAGTGTGATTCTTGTGCGTGTGTGTTGAGGCTGTTTTTAACTGCCCCTCCCACTGCATACATTAATAATTTATTTTGTGCCTACTTGTCCTCATCTGCCTTTCTCTGCCCCTGCCGTTTTATTTATTTATTAACCGTCTTCTCTTGCCACAATCTACAATGCACACAGTCAATGTCTAGCGCACTATCCTTCCTTCCTCCCTTCCATAACCCCATGCATGCTGCACCACCCCTTTCTGATCCTCTATCATGTTTGGCTGTGCTGTCTCGTTCAGTCCTTCTCTCCTCCTCCAATTCCTTTCTTCCCTTTCCAGTTCCCCCTCTATGTTGCTATTGTTACTCCTTGCACCTCCCCTGTTATCTTCCCTTTAAATTTAATTCCTCTGTACCTGTGCCTTCAAATCTGCTTCCATGCACTGCAGCCCTCCCTTGCTCACTCCTGTGCTGCTAGTGGGTTGTTCTGCACCTTCCTGCTTGTTCGCTTTAGTGTATTGTGATTGTGTGTGTGTGGTGTTTAAATGTACTTCTGCTGTTTTCAGTTCTCTCATGCAATGCATTCCTTGCTTACCATCTGTGTCATCAAATATTACACTCCCGGAGGTTCAGAAGGGTGAGTCCCCTCTTCCCTCTGCTCGTGCTGGTTCAGCATCAGCTGACCCCTCGCATCTTCCCTTTCCTTCGTGCACACAGTTCAACTGTAGCCATGTGCTTTTAAAGCTATTCCCGTGTAAGTGCTGTGTATGTGTGTCCTTAGCGATTGCTGCACGCTTCTGGAGAAGCCGCCTATGAGCAGCCATGGTCTTTTTTAATTTACCTTCAGTACTTTTGAATCTTTGCACACTATGTTTTACTGACTTATTTCGGCATGGGAGCTGTGTGCTACACAACAGATGAAGGGGAGTCATTTCTGTATTGTGTGATACATTTTACCTCTATTCAATTTGAAAATTTCGATAGTCCGCTGTTCAGGGTGCAAAAGTTAGAAGATAATTGAACATTTTTCAACTTCTGTGAGCCTTCTTGGCTCCGCACCTTAGCCAGTGCACTCCACGTGCAGCCCATCTTCACCAAACCATTGCCTTCTCCGGCACACCCCCACAATCTTGCGCATGTGTCTTCCACACACCGCCTCTGGGTCACCTATTCTCCAAATCCAAAACCACACCACTATCTCCTCACCATCAAAACTCTGTGTCCTTTGCATCAATCTGAAGGTGACGTCACCAAACTAAAAACACAGTGCAAATGAACAGACAAATGTGCATACACAGAACAATAACCCATTTGTCCCAACCCCACAAAAATCCCAAAATAAAACCCCAAAATCCCCACAGCTGTCTTCCTGTCTCAACTGGAACAAGGTAAACTACAATAAAAACTCTTATAATTGGACTGCACACGCTGCGTCGCCTCACGTGTGATACGCTCCTCACCAGGGGACCTTAACCAGCCAACTATCTTCCGCACTCGGGAACAATCTAGCTACCTCCTGCGGGGAAACATCATCCACTCACTGAACTAAAACGCTCAATTAGCAGGGAACCTCATCTACTCATTGATCTATAACGTCAATTCATAGGAAATCCAGACCCCGTACATCAAATCACCATCCAGACCAATCAGCGCGGCACTCCTGTTCTATATGTAGGGAGTCACTACCCCACCCAATAAGCTCAAAAACACAAGAAGGGACCACTGCCACCGCCCCAGTCCCAACTACAATTCACGTGCCGATCACCACCAATGCGCTGAATTTTGCGACAATGTACAATCACCCACCACCCAATTTACAATGCCTCCCCCAGTTTCTACCCAAACAAAAGAACTTAACATTTCTGCAACATACTGATCAACAATGCATCATAATACTTTAAACATTTCCCCCCCTCAAAGCCCATGTTGCTGGTTGACTTACTATTTCCTATGCTGCACTGGCACTTGCTCTGCTGCTGGACACCCCCTCAAGGCGCTTCACCGGACCCCTTCTCCTGCAGGGCTCTCACCTGCCCTCAAGCGGGGTATTTCCAAGTGGCCCCCGATGCCTTTAGCCGGTTACGTGTTTTCCGGTGGTCTTCAGGTGCAGGCGAGGGTCCCACAGCTTCCTTGAGTCGGCGGCAGGGAGTGCAGTTCAACGCAGGGCTTGCGCAGGCAGTGCTCATTCACCCATGTTACAATGAGCAATGAGCCTCACAGAGGGCACCAACTTGTTGGGGAGAAGCTGGACCCCCACCAGGGCAGTGGGGGGCCAGCAGCCATACCCTCACTAGCTATGAGAGACCCCAACACCTCCCATATGGCCCCCAGAAATGCAACAGAGTCCCAAGCAGGCAGCAGCATGTTCCAAACTGATTTTATTTCTTGGCAGCAAAAAAAAAAAAACACGCAGAGCATCGTGCACATCGAGAGTTCAGGCGTCGCCTCCCCGGGGCTGGCTTGCAAGCCAGCTTTGTAATCACACTGCAGGCTGACCTCACACAATTGGATCAGTTCCCAGAAACCTATCTCCTCCTGCTATTGGCTGCTAAGTGATAGGTTACCTATGTAGCCCTTATAGAGAGCCTGACAATTGGATGTTGGCCTTTTGCGTCAGTGGGTTGGTTTAGCTGTGCCAGCCCACATTACCTAATTCTAACTTGTTACATTATGACTTTGTTCCCATAACTTTTTAGCTGAAGAAAGCAGTTTGCACTTGAGCTCTGAGCGCAGATTGGCTGGGCTGCGCCATTCTTGTTACAATTATGTTTCAAATGTTGTGCGAGTCCTTGAGAAAATGTCTTTCTTTCCCAGAAAGAAAAAAAAACACACTGGGTTGCCGTGGTTTATTCGCATTTGTGGCAATTTTATCTTGAATGTGCGGCCTTGGCAGCTCGGGGGTTTTGCGAGGAATGTTGCTGAAGGCTTCTGCAGCCAGTGTTCAGTGAGAGAAATGAACTTGGCTGTAATTTTCCTGAAGCATGGCTTTACACTGTGCAATTAGACCATGTTAATTCATATAGGCATTTGCAAGCCTTTAAACAGGGATTTTTGTGCTTGTAGGTTCTGATATTGCAGCATTGATTCTAATGTAGCATGGAAGTTGCACTGTTGGTGAAGTGGGTGTGTTTCAGCATATTTGTCACCCATGGGTGCGCTGGGGCCTGGTTCAAAGGATAAGTGCGCTCCTTGTTCTTCCTGCTGTTCTTCTGTATATGCGCCTGGGGTGAGGGGGCATGGGTTTGATCTCGGTTTTCCCTCTTCAGGTTGATGGGTTAGTAAAATAGAGTAAGTGAGACAGAGATATGTTTTTAAATTTTGTATTTATTTATTTATATAGTTGAGAAACCAACTTTTCAATATTTGTACATACAAAAATTGTAAAATCATTAAAATTAAATACAAATCAAGATGGTCAGTATTTCATGTTACAACATAAATTGTTACAATACAGAACTGATAACACATCAAACACCATCCTCGCATGCAATAAAATATAAGATACAAGCATGATCATCAAAAGCAAACAAGTAAAGGCAAATCAAAAATAAAAATAAAAATAAAAATAAAATTAGGAAATTTAGTATAATGGCTTTATGTTGTCATCTTTTGTTTTGATGGAAAAAAGAGATTAGGTACATTTTCTTATTCATCTTAATTTTCATTTCCTAAATCAAGTGTTATTAAATAATTTCTAAGTGCAATTCTAATTTTGTTTAAACTAGTATTATACATGATATGCCACAATAGTTCAGCAGTTATGATCTTAACGCTCTCGACATGGTGTTTAAAATGCTCTATATGACGATTTAGCAAGGCAGGACAACTTGTTATCAGATGAGACAGAGATACATATCTGGAGAGGTAGATCAGCAAATGAGTGACTGTTTCTTAGATCTGTGCATGGCCTGCATGGAACAATGCCGAATTATGTGACTGGCTCAACATCTTTCTTTTGTCTGACAAAGTGATGCAAACTTTCTTGATGAACATATGTTTGGATTAAGACTTCTGTTATATTTTGACAGGCTGCTTTATCATGTGACTTGGCGCTTTGAAATCCAAATTTATTGACCCGTGTACTAGTTTTGCCCTTGAATAAGAGCTTGCAGAACGTATTTTATTGGTTCTAGTATTGAAGTTGGAATAGGATAGGATGAGGTTTCGTCTGCTGTTTTAAATTGGAATTTGTGGAACCAGGAAGCCAGGACTCCCTTGCCCAGATTCCACACATCACAAATTAAGTGACCAATTTTCATCACTGTGTATTATTTACCTTATCCCACCTGTCCTACACTCACCAGGCTGGTTCTCTCTTTAAAATCCTAACTTCTGTCTATTAATGCATCCACTGTCTTGCCCCCCACTTCCTCATTGAAGGCATCTCACTGTAATCTCAGTCTTGAACTCTCCACTCCTCAACTCTTCATAACCAACAATTAAAACCATCTATTCAGGGATCTCTTCAAAACTAGGTTCAAACACCATCAACTAGCAATGGAAGGAACCCACAACCACTGCACCCTTCTTGCCAAACTAACTACCAAGTCCACTTTTCCGGCAGTCTGCCCTCTGACTACTCTATGTAATGTGTAAATAGACAAATACTGGCCTTATGCTCTCAATGTTAAACCTGCTGTAATTTCCCATAGTCCTAGTGCCTGGTTTATGTTCCTATTAGTTTCTCTTCACCACCTAATACACACCATTCAATATGACTTTCACACCAGCTGTGTGGGGCGGACATGGCCTTTAAAGACCTGCCAGCCATCCTGAGCCCAGGTAGGCACAAGCAAAGCAAGGGCACCAATGATGGATGTGGGCCGTTAAAGGCCATGTCCACCCCCCAAAGCCGAGGTAAAAGCCATTTGCATCCCAGGGTTTATCTGGGATGTGAATTTGTGTTCTTTCCCTCAGGAGATTGGCATCGCTTGCACAGCCAATCTCCTGAGGAAAAATAAAAGAAAAGACATGGCTGCCACCATAGGGAAAAGGGACTAAATCACTTTTCCATTGGCAGCTGGGAGACTGGAGGAACGCTGGGACCGGAGGACAAAATTCCACTCCAGCAGATAAGTGGGGAGGGAAGAGGTAAGGAAGGATTGTCTTGGGGTGTGGCTACCTGTTGCCTCCCCACATAATAAAAAATATGTCACCACCCGGAGAAGGGCCTCGGGTGGCTGGAAACAGTAGACATAGAATGAGTATTCTCGCCTCCTATTCCAACCACCTGATGGACCAATGACACTTCCCTGGCTCTGAATACAAAATGTTTTTATGTAAAGTCTTGTTATCCTAGGACAGCCCTTTTCTCTAGGTTATTGTGCTTATACATATATGTTCATAATAACACCCTGTTCTTACAAATAAAAAGTGAGGAAAAGACTCTGAAATCCTTAAAGCAATTCTACACACCAAAGACCGATGAGGGATGAGAAGAAGGTGGGTGAGTGACTGGCGTAGCGGGTAAAAGGTAGCCTAATCATTCCTTGAATGCAGAGGTAGCATGAAAGATTGTGCAGGGGCTGCTTCAAACTGGTAAAACAGAAGATAGAGCAGAGGGGCAATTGCACTGGGTGCCTAACTGCATTTATTGGCATGTTACTATAAAGAAGGAAAGTTCACAGGTGGTACTTGTTAATGGGAATGTATATGCTAACCCTGCTTCCAACCTTCAAAGTGACCCAGCGACACCCATCTGTGGTTAACCTTGCTCATAGCTGAGAACATCGAATGGTGATGATAGGTGTGAGTGACCGTGACATAATTGTGAGACAATCTCTGGGAGAAAGGGACCAATGGCTGACAGTTAAGCAGTGTTTGTTTAGGGCCATCGGTATACGTCTGACATGCTAGACTTGTGAATGTAAGGCAGTGAGGGGCCTTCAAAGAGTCATTTCTCCTTTGGCAGGAAGTCAGAAATCTTTCTGCTTTAAACATCAGCCACTGCAGGGTCACAGATGTAGGTTTATGGTCCTGCATCCATTGTAATTCAAAGCAGGAGCCACGCCTTTGTTTGTGGTATCGTGGGCGTTCCTTTCCCATAAATGAGTGCTGGCACACATAGTTGGTCCCCCCTAGATTTTGGCATTTCAGGTATTTAGGAGAAATATGAAGATTCTCCGTATATCCAGGGGTCTCCCAACTGGGTCTTTGTATGAGGCGTGTTGCCTGAAGAGAGTTAAATTGAGGGAACCTAATGTGGAGTTCAACTGCTGCCTGTCAGGGTTGGACATTGAAAGTTGGATGTTATTGCTGATTGAAGTTTCATGTGTTAGTGCTGATTAAAGTTTCATGCCATGCACATTGACTTACATTGCACTGAGCAGCAGCCAATGGCAAGTGGCCGTGCCCATACTGCACCACTGTGGATATGTCAGCAAAGCATGGACATAGGACAGCCTTATGTAATACCTTGACCTGGAGCAAGACTTTCATTAAATGGTGGCATATGTTATGCTATCATAAACCTTCCTGAGATAGGGGAGTGGTCAGGGAGGGTGAATGCTGAAGGAGGAGGTGCATCGAAGGGATATTGGAGAGTGCAGGAAAGTTATGCAGAGATTAGGTGCATTATAAAAAAAACAATTAAATATATAAAAGACGGGGCGTGGCCAGCGAGCACGGGATGAGGACGTGATTCCTCGGAGCTCCCGCGGCCGTCAGCCAAATCCTGGAGATATCCTGTTATTTGGGCACCACAACGGCGGAAATTATATCCAGGCGTAGCGGAACCTTGGACGCTCAGGTCGCTATACTACCGACCCGAACCGCAGCACCAGTCGGGCGCAATTGGTCCGGGAAGCCCGAGACGCCGACAACGGACAAGATGGCCGCCGGAGCGGCGGACTAGGAGAGGACGCGTAATACGGCGCCAACTGCAGGAGGCAGACACCCTGCCCCGCTGGTGCCTGGAGCAGCCACGCAAGACAACAGCAGAGAGCGGAGGGGAGAGACGGGCCCGTGGACTCCTGCCGGGCGGAACGAATCGTACAAGCGGGAGCTGCCTGCGATTGGGAAGGTAGGCGGTCCCCGCTGCTTGCGGCCAAATCCTGCCGTGTGCTTTCGGGCGCACACGAACCCGTCCCCCGCAGCCCCCGCGGATGCGCTTGGCCGCCGGAGCGGCAGACGAGGAGAGAACGCGTAACACGGCGCCAACTGAGGAAGGCAGACACCCGGCCCAGCTGGAGGGCGGAGGGGAGACACGAGCCCGGGGACCCCTGCCGGGCGGAACGAGTCACACAGCGGGAGCTGCCCGCAAGTGGGAAGGTAGGCGGGCCCCGCTGCTAGCGGCCACATCCTGCTGGGTGCTTTCGGGCGCACATGAATCCGGCCCCCGCGGAGGCGTTGTCTCACCGGAGGCAGGCATGATTCCACACCCCGCCCCGCGTGATAGAGACTGAGCGGCTCCGGGGGGAGCGAGAAAGTTGTTGGAAGTTTGGGGCCCTGGGGAGCGGATTTGGGAGAGCGGCACCGCGGCGCCTGAAACGACGCACTAAGCCACAATACCAATGTGGTGTCCATCAATAAACACTACATGAGCAGCGATTGGAGTGCCTGCAGACCTGAGGTGACCTGAGGTTTGGTGCTTGAGACACAGTCTGCAGACTGACCTCTCAGCAGTGCCACAACTAGAGGCCAACAATCAAGCACACATTGCTGCAATAGAGAAGTAGAGTCCTTGCGGAGACACCACACGGAACACACAAGGAAAGGGGCGTACGGGGGGGGAAAAGGCGGGCAATCCCCAAGTGCGCAAACCAACCCACCCATCAACCGTTGGGCGCCAACATAGCCTACCAGCTCCGGAACGGGGTACCGTACCTACCCGCCCTACAAACCGTCTTAACGAACATACGTCGCAAAGCCTTATAAACAGTGCGTGAGTGGGGCCGACCTGCCGCGGTCCACTATATACCTTCAGATATGGGGAAGGATAAGGCAAGGGGCATGACAACGCAGAGCAAAATAGAGCAGTATACGACCCCCGCCCAAGCCCTCCCGCCGGAGCAATCCAGTACTAGCGCAACACCAGAAACAGAGGAGAACATTTCACTGAAGGATGTCATGAACGCCATAGCAAGCTCGAGAACCTCCATGGAAAAGAAAATGGATGGCATCAGCGCAGAGGTGTCATTATTACGCCACAACCTCCAAAAACTCACAGCCCGTACTGGAGAAGCCGAAGGTCGAATATCTGAAACAGAGGACAACTTAAGAACAATGAACCAGCAAATGTCAGGAGCACTAGCCCGCCTCAAAGCATTGGAAGAAAGGGTGGAAGAGGGGGAGGGCAGGGCAAGACGAAACAACATTCGGATCCTCGGTCTGCCGGAAAAAACGGAAGGAGCAAGCATGGAATTGTTCCTAGAGCAATGGCTCGCGGACATCTTTGCCCCCAAGACCTTGTCGAACTTCTTCTCAATTGAACGGGCCCACCGAATGCCAACTGGCAGGCAAATCCCAGGAGCCCCACCCCGCACAGTGATCGCGAAACTCCTGAACTATAGAGACCGAGATGCAATACTCCAAATGGCCAGAACCAAGGGCACTATAACGTTCAACGGCTCCAAGATAGGTTTCTTCCCGGATTTCACTAGAGAAGTGCAAAGAGCTAGACAATCCTTTGGCCCTCTTAAAAAACGTCTCCAGACCCTCAACGTAAAATACGGACTCCTATTCCCGGCGCAGCTGAAAATATACTTTAATGGAACAACTGTGCACTTCACGGACCCAGCTGAGGCATGGAATTGGGCGGCAAGACACCTGGAGGGTGACTGGAGGCCAGACGGAAGACAAGGTAATGGTAGGAATCGCCCGAGACGAGACAGGGTACCTCCTGAACTCCCGCAACACCAACCCCAGGCACAGCCACACAGGGACAATGACTGAAATGGAGAATAAGGTACCCATTCGCAGTTACGCTTTAAGACCCGGCACCATGTTATTAGACCATGTTAACAGCGAATTCATTGTGAACCCGATGTCTGTATAACTGACGGCCCAGACCACGCAACCCCCACGGCCGGAACAAGGCAACTTAAGACTAAGTAGAGTTATACCACTTGAGGAATAGTTCTAGGTTGAGGAGTTGACTGTCCCTTGACAGTCGGTTGTATTTGTATGTTCGGGCGACAGGTACTTCAGGTTGGGGTGGAGTATAGAGTGGGGGATGAAAGGGAAAGTTTTAATGTTGCTTTGTTAGTCTGGATCCATAGCATGTCCAACCACAGACCTAAGTGCAACCCTGTGCACATTACACCCTGCTGTACTATGTATTGGGACCATGTTCCCGACAGACACACCAAAGGGAGGCAGCTCTCCCGACTCAAGCATCCTGCGTGCCCTTTAACGGGAAGCTCTAGATGACACACCCACAAACATACCCACCCCCACCCGATCGCCCCAGGTCCCTTAAGCTGCTCAGTTGGAATGTGAACGGAATGGGCTCTGGGATTAAAAGACGTCTGATTAAACAACTGTTGAATAGGCACTCTCCCGACTTGGCCCTTCTATCAGAGACGCACCTAGCGGGAACACACTGCACCCTTTTCCAGAGAACAAATTACAGGACCGCATTCCATGCAGGGTACACGATGGGATCCAGGGGCACCCTTATTCTTATACACAAGAGGCTCCCGTTCTCCCCACAAGTTGTGGAACTGGACCCACGGGGTCGCTATGTACTCATTCTAGGTTCACTCTGGGGTGAAACGCTGGCCATTGTGTCAATATATTCCCCACCCGGACTGGGCCAGGGATTCTTGGAGGATATCACCACTCTCCTAGGGAAACACCACCCAGATCGATGGGTCCTGGGGGGAGACTTTAACGATGTCATGTGCAATGCTATGGATCGTACCCATCTTAGAGGGCGTAACCCGGATGTTCCCACGAAACTCTCCAACTTTGTGTCCGCCCTAGGCCTCCGAGATGTGTGGCGCAAATTACACCCCCAAGATAGAGGCTACTCGTTCCACTCTGGAGCCCATGGCTCCCTCTCTAGACTTGATTACCTCCTGGTCCCGAACACAGACCTATACAGGGCAATATCCGCAGAATTCCTCCCTCGTGGAATCTCGGACCACTTCCCCCTATTGATTGAAATACGAACGCACTCTGTAACCCCCCCTAGAACGTGGAGGCTAAACAGCTACCACCTTGGCTTCCCAGAATTGGTAGACCGCCTTACGGAGGTGTCCGATGAATACTTTGACATAAATATACCAGCAGTGGATGACCCGGTGGTGGTGTGGGAGGCTTATAAAACGGTGCTGCGTGGGGAAATCATCTCCTGGGTAGCAAACAAAAAGCGGGAGAGACTCCAAAAAATAGTAGAGGCAGAGGCTGAAATGGTCCAGGCCGAAAGCACGCATATTCTTGACCCTACCCCGCAGACTCAAGGGTCCCTCAAACTAACCACAGAAACCCTCAGAAATATCATGCTAGATAATGCCAGGCAGGCCCACTGGGACACCAGAGCGAGGATATACGAGCTGGGGGACAAGGCGGGCAAAATGCTGGCCTGGCTGGAGAGGAGGGAGGAGGGGAGACGTCATGTCAGGGAGATTGTTGCCCCGAGTGGTGTTGGATACCAGACGGATGCTGAAATAGCAGAGGCATTCGCCCAGTTCTACGCGGAACTCTACCGAGTCCCGACAGCACCTTTCGACCAGACCCTACTGGATGAAATTACACTCCCAGCACTGACACCACAACAACGAGAGGAGCTAGAATCGGATCTCTCTGAATCCGAAATAGCCGAAGCCCTAGCGCAACTCCAAACAGGGAAAACACCGGGCCCTAATGGTTTCCCGGCCGAGACCTGGCAAAAACTTGGAGGGAATAAAATGGCGACCCCCCTTTACAGGATGTTTCTTGGCGCCCGCGACCAGGGCACCCTCCCACCTGACCTATGTAAAGCCACCATTGTGGTCATTCCCAAACCCGATAAGCCCCCAGAACAGTGCGCCTCTTATCGGCCTATCTCGTTAATTAACAGCGAAGCCAAGGTTCTTGCTAAGCTCCTTGCTAACCGGCTGCAATCAGTGATCCATACCTTGATCCACCCGGATCAATGTGGCTTTATGTCACACAAATCAACGCGTATGAACCTGCGCCGGCTCCATCTGGCGCTGGAGCGGGCCCCGATCATTGACACCCCTCTCGCCCTACTGGCAGTAGATTTTGAAAAGGCCTTCGACTCGGTTAGGTGGGACTGCCTTTGGGAAGTCATGAGGCGTATGGGGTTCGGAGACAGCTTCTTGAAATGGGTGAAATTACTCTACACTAACACTCGAGCGGAGGTCAGAGTGAAAGGTTGGCCGTCCCGGTCCTTCCCGTTGGGAAAGGGCACGAGACAGGGCTGTCCCCTCTCTCCCCTTCTTTTTGCCCTGGCAATTGAACCTCTAGCCCTTTGGCTTCGCCAAGACGCTGCATGGACGGGGTTCAGATGGCCTGAAGGACATGAGGACCGCGTCTCCTTGTACGCAGATGACCTCCTGATTTACCTGGGGGACCCAGCTCGGTCCTGCCCCAAGGTGACGCAGATGCTTACCCGTTTTGGTGACCTTAGTGGGCTTAAAATCAATTGGGGAAAATCAGTTCTCTTCCCGGTGAAAGGCAATGTGCAGGCTGACCCTCGGGAATGTCCGTACCGAACAGAACCGCAAGGTTTTCGATACTTGGGGATCTGGGTGACCACAAACCTGAGTGAATACACACTACACAATTTTCAACCGGTCCTTGACCGTTTTGTCAATGACGTCCACCACTGGAGACTTCTTCCTCTTACGCCCATGGGAAGAGCCGCACTCTTTAAGATGATGACTCTCCCAAGGTTTCTCTATGTCTTACAAAATGCCCCACTAAAGATCCCAGACTCCGACTTTAGGCGGGTTGAATCCCTTTTTCGGGAACTAATATGGGGGGGTGGTCAGCCGAGGATAGCGCTAACTACGCTCCAAAGATCGGTCTGGGAAGGTGGGATAGGAGCTCCACGCCTCCAAACATATTATTGGGCTGCACAGCTGGCAGTGGTCAACGACCTGCTTCATGGAGATAGGGAACTCCCCCACATCAAGGCCAAGGTTGCAGCCATGCACGATACCGACCCATGGCAACAGCTATACCAAACTCTTCCGAGACCCCTTCCACCAACGACCACGATTCATACTATTGTGGTTTGGAAACAGGCGCATAGATTCGTTGGGTGGGAAAATAGTGTAACTGTGGCACAACCCCTGTGGAGAAATTGTAACCTTCCCGAGATAAAGAAGCTTCAACCATGGCCCCGATGGGTAAGGGCTGGGATTGTGAGGGTTGGGGACATTCTTGAGGAGGGGGACATAGCCTCGTTTGAAACTATCCAGCAAAAATTCCAACTCCCGGGCACTGAGCGATACCACTATGTACAGCTGGCCCACGCCCTAAGAAACCACATACCTGCAGGCAGCAATATCCCGGATTACACACCAATAGAGCGTAACATATTACCAGCTCTCATCCCCACCAAATGCACCTCCATCCTATATAATGCTATTACATCCTTTGCTACGCCAGAACTCACGACCCTGAAAGCTAAATGGGAGGTAGATGTAGGGGTGATAGATCCAGAAGACTGGATCCAAGTACTAATGCACCCAAGGGAGGTGGCCGTTTCTTCCAGGATTCGGCTGGTTCAATTAAAGATCCTGCACAGGGTCTATTACCCCAGGACGATACTATATAGATGGGAGAGAGCCTTGAACCCGAATTGTCTCCGCTGTGGGGATGAGGAGGGGACCTTCTTCCACATCCTGTGGGCATGCCCCCAAATCCGCACCTTCTGGAGTGAATGCTGTACTGTACTCGGCAATGTCTTGGCGTGCCGCATACCACTAGACCCGAAGATTCTCATTTTGGGTGCTCCGGATGAGATTGGACTTACTAAATGGGGCAAGCTGCTCCTGAACACAGCAGCGGGACTGATGAAGCGCAACATAGCGCAAAAATGGGGAGCCCCGGAGTCCCCAACGATGGAGCAATGGGCAACAGATATGAACATTTGTGCCACTATAGAGCACCGAGTATATACTGCCAGAGGATGCCCTACTAAGGCGGACAAGATATGGGGAAGGTGGGAAGAGAATGGACCCTAGAACCGGCTGGACCCTGTTGTGTGCAGTGAGGGGGATATGGTCGGATTGCACTAAAACCTGGGGTAATGTCATGGGTGATTGATACTTGATCTGTTAATGTTTGAATTTTGGAAGGACATGCTAATCCACACAAGCTGTTGTTGTGTTGTTTTGAATGTAAAACAATAAAAAATGTTTTATTAAAAATAAAATATATAAAAGACATGGAAGGGCATATGGCAGGTGCAATGAGGTGGAGGATGGGGAGTTGCACTTAGAAGGGGCTAAGGATTGTAAAGTTGGGCTAGGATGGAGGCAGGGAACATGGAACAGATAAAATGGACATGATAAGATATCACTGTACCATAACTTGCCATGGCATTAGATAGCATTGCATCGCTTTGAACAACATAGAGTGAAACAGGTGCCAGGCGTCACCTTTTTCCCAATTCCACTCAAAATCGGAAAAAGGGAAAGGCGTGTGTACTTTTCTGGCTATCCACGGTTATCACCCAAATATGCCAGAATGCAGACAGCGAAACAGCCAAACCGAGTTCTCTTGGAATGCTCTGCACCTAAAACGTGAACTTACTCAAAGCTCAACATTTTCTGTGGCGTAATTCACATATCAGTTTAAACTTGTGCGGGTTCTGGTCAAACTCACAAGAGGATTATGACCCAATCGACTTTCTATTCACACGCAGAGTACGTCAGGCATTGCTCAAGGACGTGTGGCTGTCTGACTCTTGCAGTTAATGTTTTTTCACAGCTGTGCTGCATCTCAGGTCTGACATTTCAAGCTCTGTGACCTTTGCAGCGAAACTAACTTGCATTAAATTGAACAAAATACCATTTCAACCGTCTCCTAAATATACTGTGCATTGGGTTGATCCCATATCAAAGACACAACTCCAACCCTACTATGCAACTAGTAAAAATCTAATTGCAATTACAGGGTGTGATGAAAAAAAAAAACAAAAAAAAAAACACTGCGCCCCACAAACACCCAGAAGCAAACCCTTCAGTTCTTGGCTGCTTGACATTTTTCACACATGCCCAATTAATGAAAAAAATTATCTTAACGATAATTAAACTGGGAAAGTGTTAAGGCAGCAGGTCGCTTTTGGGCTTCTTCTTTTTGTTATCCATTCTGTGCCATAAATTAAACGTGTGAAAAACGTCGCTTTCTTTTTGCTGATGTGAACAAAAACCTCCCATATTTCCATGATTCCGGGACCAATCTGGCAAACACATTCTACGAAATTCTGAATCAACCAATTATTGGACGTTTTCGTACAGTCGAGAAATCCCGAACTTTATCCGGGGTTCAAGGGATTTTTGGCGAGTTTGTGTGAAATGATATCAATAAAAATGCATGCTTTGGCTTCCACATCAGATTTTTAGGAGGAGGGAATAGGCTTCA
The DNA here is from genome assembly GCF_040938575.1 of Ambystoma mexicanum. Classification (NCBI taxonomy): domain Eukaryota; kingdom Metazoa; phylum Chordata; class Amphibia; order Caudata; family Ambystomatidae; genus Ambystoma; species Ambystoma mexicanum. The sequence goes on along the minus strand of NC_090928.1, from coordinate 423,297,619 downwards.
GTTGGGGGAGAGGTAGAAAATAAAAAATATTTTCGTTGGGAGAGAGGGAAACATTAAAATAGGCTTTAGTAGAGGGAAAGGTGGAGAAATAAAATGGGATAGGAGAGGTAGAATGTTGAATGTTGAAATAAGGTGTTAGGCAGAATCATCAGTGCAGTACCCTTTGGGAACACTACAGGCAATTAGGGCTACAAGTGTAAGCAGAATTTCACATTTGGTACAAGAGTGTACTACACAGTAAAGTGGTAGCGATGGCTGAGCAGCCAGACTTATCTCAACAGTTTAAGTGAGCAGTAGAATAAGTTACACAAAGGACCAACAAATACAGTGATTCAAATATACACTTACTCAAGGGTTCTTGGTAAAAAAATATACATTTACTTACTCAGTCAGTTAGAAAACATTAGACTAGCATAAGCAGCTCAATAGCACACACTAATAAACCACAAAAATATAACCGGTAAGTAAATGAACAAGTTTAGCTCCAATGAAGTGGGAGCAAATTGGCACTTCAGAAACTAATTAAAGGAGTAAAAAGAAAAGGTTATAAGACTAGACAGCCCATATACATTCATAGGCAGGGCAATGGGTTTCAGTTAAATACAACCAGCAATTCTTCTCAATAGGCGTGGACCAAAAGAGGCCTGACCCGACCCCCAACCTTCACAGCGCTGCCTGGTCTCTTCTTCTACTGCCGCCTGGCCGCTAGTCGCAGACAGTGTACAGGGGCCCAGGGCCGGTGCTATCACTACAGGCAGGGCAAGGTAAACTTAGTGTGTGAAGGTTAAAGGTGCATTTTGCCGCTCTGACATTTTTAACGTATAGGCACTGGTCTTGTGAACTGTAAAACAAAGCCTGAGAAAGGCCAGGGGAAGTGAATCATTCGCCCTAGTGTTGTGAACTGTGAAACTAAATCCAAGAAAGACCTGGGGAAGGGAGTCATTCACCTTAGTGTTGTGAACTGTGAAACTAAATCCAAGAAAGACCTGGGGAAGGGAGTCATTCCCCCTGGTGTTGTAAACTGTGAAACTAAATCCAAGAAAGACCTGGGGAAGGGAGTCATTCCCCCTGGTGTTGTAAACTGTGAAAGTAAAGGCCAAGAGAGTGTGAGAACAAAGCCAAGAAAGGCCAGGGGAAGGGGATCGCTCCCCAGGCATTTTGAAATCATGGAACCAAGTGAAAAGAGAGTCCTGGGGAAGGTGATTAATTCCCCCTGTCTTTGTGTCAAGATACATGGAGAAGGGAGGCATTCTTCAGGAACCCAATAGTGTAGAAGCAGCTAAGGGCAATAAGGAATGTTGATGTTTGAACTGGAACTATACCTTTTGAATTTCAATGATTGAGAACCTTACTATCTTTTGTCATTACAACATGGAACTTTGTTTTGTGCCTTGGAAAAGGATTGAGACCTGAGGAAGGGAGTCATTCCTCAGGTAAAGATCCCACTTAACAATCAGAACTTTGATCTGCTGTCCAGAGGAAGAGAGCCACCCATCTGCTCCAAGAAGATCCACTACCTCTTTAGTTTAGTTATAAGTGTGAGGGACAGAAGTAGGTTTTTGACCCAGGACGGTGGACTGTTGATTTACACTGACATCTTGACAGAACCCTTAGTATTTTAGTTGAGGCAGGGAAACCCTGCTTAGAGTTAGGGAAAGTGAGGTATTCTCTTCATTTTCATTACTAATAAATGTTATGCCAGCAACCATGCCACCTGTGTGTCAATCTCCTCCTTCTTCACCCTTACAGTAAACTATAACGTTATGTTCAGTCCATATGAGCCATCATGTTTAAATGTCATCTAGAAGTTTCTGAATGCACCTTTATAGAAATTCCCAGACAGAATGCCAACATCCTATTGGTATATTTGTGTGGCAACAGTTTTCTTGGTGAACCAAAACTACCTCCTGACAAGGGTTGGTGTTAAGCTAACCATGCTCTTCTAGGCTGTAACTAGCTGCTAGAAATTTCCATCTCAGCATTTGGAAAAGGGTGGTGGAGGGGTTGGTGGCTCATTGATAAATGGTGCAACGCATGCAGCTGGACTTTAATGTCACTGACAATCTGGGCTGGCGTATGAATTGACAAGACTATGCATTTTGCTTGCTTTGCACATTCTGTTCACCTTGTTGTTTCCAGTTTAATCAGCAGTTGCCAGTCTGTGAAGAAAATGAGCGCTGTTGCCCAGAACATCAGCTCACATGTCATCAAGGTATGCAGTGCAAGAAATGTGCCACTCCAATTTCTGTTCCACCACGTCGAGCCACAGCACAACTTGAAGATTGCAAATGCCACCTGCTTGCATTCACCTTTGTACATGTTGGACTAGCTAAGTGGAAAATGCAACGTGATCAATGATAACTGCTAAATAGCAGATAGCAGATAAAGCAGAGCATTAGTTGGTGCATTCTTTATGTAATGTCATCACCCCCCAACCATGTTTCAAGAAAAAAGTGGCTGCTTTGTAGCTGCATGAGAACTCTGATAACCCAGAACAATGAGACGTAGCTAAAAAGTGCAAAGAGGCTCTTATTGGTGAACATGAAATTGTAGGAATATCAGAAGCAGTATGAAAGTGTGACAACCTATGTGCTCAACACGCCACCACAGATGCCAAAAACGTTATCTTCTACGTCATCAGGAAGTGCACTTCTCTTCTTGTCCCCACTAGCCTCACCATCTTCTGTGAATACTGCTGATAATAGTGGTGGGCTGGAGTTGGACAGCATGTGGGATACACTCCTCACTCAATCGGAAATTCTCAATGCAAGAGCATCCTGCAGACCTGAAGCAGCTGTGGTGGTGGATGGTTATCCTTTTGATGCGTCTCACACCGTAGGGCTCATGATCAACTACAACAATGGTTCAGTAGGTCGAATGCCTGACCAGAAATACTTGTAAGAGTAGTCATTGGATCTATCAGCTGCCCTCCTGCTAGGGGGGGCTATTGCATCTGACCTCTTCCTTGATGAACATTTAACTTACTTTAAAATAAACCAGTACTACTTTGTAAGAAGCTTATGGAAAGACACCTAGCCTTTTCCAACACATCAACTCCAATGGTGAAGACTGGTTGTCCACTAAAAATCACACACCAAGAAGCAGAGACTGGGTACTTAGTGGGGCTTATGGTTGTAAAAGCATATAGCTCAAGTGACAGACTGCTGGCATCTGACTGTCATATCATGATGAGATCCCATTAGCAATCACAATGTTCTTTTTATGTCCTGCTTCTGCTATTTGCTAACCACAGTATTGTAAGCTAGTTTCACCTTCCAAAGGGAACAGAGCACGCATGACATTTTTTCGAGTTCTTCCCATAACACGACAATCAGCAGCATCAACATGTTTTGGGTTCTCAAGAAAGAGGCACAGTTAACACACTTCTCTGGTACTTCCTTCTTCAGAAGAGTCCCCGACATGAGCATGGTTTGGTTTCTGAAGAGAGAAGCAAATGTAAAATATGTTACTGTAGCTCCATGCTATGCAATAGCTAAAGCCACGGATACATTAAGGGTCCTAACGCACTCATAACAGCTGCTTTCTTCTAATTTAGTTCACAGTGCCCATATTGATCTTTAACCCCTTGTTAAATCCAGAGAGGGGATGTTTGGATGATGACCACACAGTTGAGCCTCCAGACCATCATCCTCTGTACTGTGCTCCAGCACCACCAGCTGACCACCACGTTGGAGTGCAGACAATATGTGCTTGCAAACCAGAAAAGCAAATTGCACAATCTGCTCTATATGTGGGTGTATTTAACCTGTCCTCCACAAAGGGGCAGAGAGACAACCAATGTCTGATGTCACTGAATTTGGTCTGGATTCTTTTTTCCACCAACTGTAAGCCACTGTGCTCTTTGGTGTGGTGTGGAAAGGCTTGCATATCCTGGGGTGCTAGCAGATACTTCCACTGCACCTCTAGAAATGAGATCTACGGCAGCTAGGACATTAAATGTTACACAGGTCCTACATTTCAGTTTACACAACTGTAACATTGGGTTATGTGTTCAGTCATGCCCAATACTTAATGCTTTCTTTTACACAACCCTTTACAGGTCATGCCAAATTTACCAAGAAAAGATACTTACACCTCAGAACTGCCATTTCAATAGGCAGATCCATGAAGACCGACTCCGCCCACCTACTCAGAATAAAGATTACACTCCCAAGCAATGAAATATAATAAAACTATACTACACGTAATACAATTTTATATACACTTTTTTATCTACACTTTTATCAGACACTGTGGCAAGATTCTAAATAAGTAAAGTAACTGGTAGATACATTTTAAAGTTTTCATTCAAAAAGAAACCATACAAGAAAATGGTAATTGGTGTTCTAGATATATGGGGGTCCATGTATGCTTTCCCTCAGACTTGAAGGGGGGCCCTGCCTTCCTGGTCCAGGCATCTGTTTTCTCTAAAGGCCTAGACAAATATTGTTTTACTATAGCCCGGGTACTCTGACTTTCTAACCTGGCTCTTCTATAGGGTACCTAAAGGCTGAAGCCTTAGCTACCAAAAACACTCATGGACTTTCTAAGTATCGAGGATAATCTTATTGCCCTATATGGTTTATTTTGACAGTCTTTCAATCCTTCACCTCTTTCAATATGCCATCCTTCCCTCCCTGTCTCTGCCTTTCCCTTCACTTTTCCTTCACCTGATCTGCCTCTTACCTTTCTTTCACCACTCCCAATTAACATTCCTGATGTTACTTCTTCTTTACCTCTCTCTGAACCACTCTGAGCGCCTCTCTCTCTCTCTCCTTCCTAAAGTATCCTCAATCACTCTCTCAGTCATCCCCAAGCATACAACAAATAACTGGTAGCACTCTTTTAATACCATCGCCTTACCGTCACTATCTACAGACACGCAAAACGTCTCCTCAAAATCATCCCCATCTGATGTGGCATTCCTGGGTGGTCTATTGGTCTTCCTCCAACCTCACTCAAACACCTCTCATTGCATATTGACTCTGTTGGCTTTTCACTGCCCTTTCCTTCCTGCCCAGAAGGTTCCCTGTATTCCCATTGTAGTATCTGTAAATATAGTATTGTAAACGTGACGAGCGGGCACGAGGAGGATTCCACCAGAGCGCCTCTCAGAACACGGGGAATGTGCTCGTGAGAGAAGAGCGTGGGTGACTCGAATGTAAAAAACATTCTTATGCTAGTTGGTGGAGCTCGACTTACTATCTAGTTTATCTGCTCATTGCTCCTTCAATATATGTTGCTACAACAAATACATATCTTTAATATATTCCTTCGGGATCCTTACCCACACTTCAGTCTTCCTCCAACCTCACTCAAACACCTCTCATTGCATATTGACTCTGTTGGCTTATCATTGCCCTTTCCTTCCTGCCCAGAAGGTACCCTGTATTCCCATTGTACACCCAGGTCAGCTGCTTTCCTTGTCCAATCCCTCACTTACTACTCCCAACTACTCCCATCTCCTTCCCTTGGGAGGTGGGATTGCCCCAGGAAGTCCTCATGAGGGAGCCATGCCCACCTCCATTCCAGTCTCCATATCCCTCCAGCCAGCCATGTGATCATGGTGGTCGTTTGTTCCCTGGCTCTCTGATCCTTACCCACACTTCAGGTGGCGACGAGGATTCGAGCTCCACCGTCTCCTTGTGTGAATCCGACGGTTGTCACTCCTCGCCTCGCCATCGGATCAAGGGCTTGGGCCTGGCCGCTCCGTTCATACGAACGTGGTAGCGGCTGCAACGCTCTCCAGTCCCCAGTCCGCTCCATTAGTGCGGACGCATCCGCGACTACAGGAAACGTCTCCCAAGTAAGTTTCCGCTGCGCCAGCGCTGCCTGCATTAATTTTGTCCTCCGGAGCCAGCTCCAGCCCTACCTGGTCCCCAGCCTATCACAGCCTCTTATCGTGTGTTAGGCAGAAACCTGTGCAGTTCCCTCTGGGACCACTGCAAAAGATTTAGGACTACAGGTGTTTGGCAGTAAACCCACTTGGTAGCACTTGGTAGCAGTCTGTACCACACAGATTCACTTGGTAGCTGTTGCTGAGCAGTCAGACTTCCCTCAAGAAGAGTTAGGCAGTATACAGAGTATTCACAATAGGTCAAAAGAACATAATAGAACAAGTAAACACTGACCAGGGCTTGGTGTAAAAGAGATATAATTATTTATTTAAAACCACATCTAGAAAAACACACAGGCACTAGTAGTAAGCAATTCAGAAAAACGGCCTCAGGAGTGAAGGCTAAGGAGACTGTGCTGATCCCTGCAGGTTTACCCTTATATCTGGGATCTCCTTTGATGTGGTCAGTTGCCCCACAGAGATAGCATGTTCCAAATGCTCTCTGAAAGGGTGGCTTGGACTGACCTCCTTCTGGTTTGTGACCAGAAGGTACACTAGCCTGTTGTGGTTTGTTCCCTGCCGGCCGGCTCACCACTTAGGCCAATCACACAAGAGTGCGACTTCAGTTACCAAGGTAACTCAGTCTAGGGTGCCTAAACCCCCTCCCACACTCCCTGTGGTACCCAGACAGAGTGGCACCACTTTTGGAGGCTTATGTGGAGAAGCCCGTCAAAAAGTGGAACAAAGGGATCGACTTGGGTTGGAGTCACAGAAGAGAACACAAATGCCATTTTAGAATCGAGTCCTGGCAAAAAATACCAACCGGCGAATTAATAGTAAATAAATAAACCGGCGGTATGTTCGAGGCTATGAGAATTAAATAATTAAAGTTGGTAGCCTCGAACAATGGGAAAATCCCATAGGGATATATTCGCGGTCGAATATAAAAAGTAGTATCCACTGCCACCAGCCAAAACTTGATCAGGGGGGACGGAGACATGCCCCCTCGACTAACAGACCCCGGGGCAATCGAATTGCCCCGACCAGTACGTCCACAATATGATGGTTTGTACCAGTTTCTGTTAATAATTTGAGACTAGTAAAGCCAATGGTGACTTTACATGCGCTTGGAGACAGTAGTCAGTCCCCGGGTATGGAGTCTATGGTGGGGGGCCACTATGACACCCCTGTGTCACTGCACGGAGGGTGCTGTGTAACACACATAGTAAAAACACATGAGACCCTATGGAGTAAAGGACCCCATAGCCCATAAAACACATTAACAGTCAAAGGAACACCATAAATCATGTCCAAGAGTGGAAGAAAAAGAGTCTCACTCTTGGCAGGAGAAAAAAACAAACTCCAGAAATCCTGCAAAGCTGCTGGGGGACTCACTAGGTTAGGAAATTCAGCCTAAAGAGAGAATTTTCCCTAACATTGTGTACCGTAATACACGGTATAGGAGTGCACTGCACTTTAACATCAGTAATACATCTTTCTAAATGTGACCCTGTGGAACGGACAATCAACAGTTCAGCCCCAGGCATCCCAATATTGAATACTGTCAACACTATTTTGCACACAATTCATAGGACTTTGAACCTTTAAAGCTAGTGCAACCCAAGACTGTGTGCCACACTGTTTTGCACAGACATCATAAGATTTTGAATCTTTGAAGCAAGTACAACCCGAAACTGTGTATCAAATCTGCAGCAAATGTTAATGCCACTCTAGTACAGAGAGCCAATCCAGCCATACGCAGTGATCTCACACATGTTTTAAAATAGTGCACCACGTGAGGATAGTATTCATCCTCGTGCAGAGGTGTGTGGAGTGCAATTAAACTTCTCGCTTTGCAAGAAACAAGTTACTATCAGCTGGTGAATAGTTACTATCAGCTGGTGAAATAAAGCAATCACCATCATGTCTTTTAGTGGCGTTCCACCTCCAATGTTTTTCCTATCAGAGGGGGGAGAACCAACAATTCCATGGAAGAGATGGATTAAAGCCTTTGAACATTATTCGGGAGTAGTATGTGGCCAAAACTGTAGTGTGGAAAAGAGGAAATCACTGTTATTACACTGTCTTGGCCCAGCCGGGCAAGAAAAATGTGAAAATTTACCTGAATTTTCTCCCGAGGAGAGTGCAAACCTGAATGATTATGAGTGTTCAATAAGGAAGATGAGCAAACATTACGAAAATAAAGTGAGCACTATTCTTGAACGCTACAAATTTGGGAAAAGAATTCAGGAGGAAGGCGAAAGTGTTGAACAATACATAACTGAATTGAGAAAGTTGGCCAGAACTTGTAATTTCAATGCTCAATTGGATGAGAGGCTTCGCGACCAATTCATGTTAGAATGCAGGAGCATCAAAGTTAGAGAGAAGCTATGGCCGAGGATGATCCACCTCTAGATACAGTTCTGCGGATAGCCAAAGAGGTTGAACATACTGAAAAATGCGTTCAAGAATTGGAAAAGAGAGTACAATCAGTTGAAATTAGACATGATATCCCTGAAAGTAATGCCGTAATGAATACCAATAAGAATAATGAATCAATAGCCCAAGGGACAGATATAGCTGGCGGTAAGAACAGGTTGGAGAAAGCTCGAAGACTGCAGTGGAATGAGGACAGGAGAGACAGAGGTGTATCCATGACACATGTGAGGAAAAGGAGTCCATGCAAGCAAAAGAGCAGTCCAAGAAGGAGGAACACTGGCAGGTGTTTTACATGTGACAATACGGACCATTGGGCGGATAATCCTGAATGCCCCGCTTTGAAGATTATATATGGTAGATGCAAGGGCAAAGGTCACTATGCCAGATGTTGTAAAGTACAAAATACTGCTATGAATTGGATTGGCGAGGATGATCAAAGTGATGGTGATGAGGACGAATGTTTATTTGTCATATCTGGTGAGGAAAACGAAGAAGAAAAGGAGAGTCCTAAGGCCATGGTGTGCGTAGATGGAGTGAATGTACGCATGATGATTGACTCTGGTGCCAAATACACTCTTATGCCGCAAGATATGTGGGACAAGGGAAAACATGAATATTTACAGAAACCTGACATAAAACCCAGAGCTTATGGTGGAGTTAAAATAGATGTTATCGGCTGGTTTTGGGGCACTTTCAAATTCAAAGAGAGAAGAGCGAATGGAAAGATTTACATCACGAGTGCTGGAAGAATTCCTCTGCTAAGTTGGACCCATCAAAGTAAACTTAAAGTAAAATTAGATGCCAGCGCCAATGAGTCAGTAATGAATATTGAAGGCCTCCATACGAAAGAAAAAGGCACAGAGATAATGAAAGGAGACTTCATGGATGACATTGGATGTCTGTGAGGTTTTGCAAATAAGATCATGATGAAACCAGGGTGTGTCCCAGTGGGGCAGAAACTGCGCAACATTCCTCTCTCTATGAGAGATGAGGTAAAAAGAGAGATAAAGAACCTGGAAGATCAAGGTGTCATAGAGAGCATCAACGCTATTGAATGGGTATCCCCACTAGTAGTATTAAGAAATAAATCTGGCAAACTGAGAATATGTGTTGACATGCCTGAGTTAAATAAGTGCGCGATACCAGACAGGCACCCACTCCCTAACATTCAAGAGATAGTGTCAACTATTGGTCCGTCAAAGCATTTCTCCACCCTTGATTTAACTTCGGCGTATCACCAAGTTAAGTTACACAAGGAATCCAGGAGTATGACAGCATTCATTACACCAGAGGGTTTGTACCAATACAAAAGATTACCTTTTGGACTTATATCTGCCGCTTCTGTCTTTCAGAAGATTATGCACAAGTTTTTCCAAGGGGACCGTGGCATCATATGTTTCCAGGACGATATATTGATCCATGCTGTTGATCAGGGGACATATGATGAGAGACTGCGATATGTGTGCGAAAAATTATATAAGGCAGGCATGACATTAAGTAGAGAAAAATGCAGAATTGACTGTCGTGAAATTGACTACTTAGGACATACTATATCAGCTGAAGGTATGCAGCCCAAGAGACAGTTGCTAGATGCTATAGAAAATATGCTCAGACCTAAATCTAAAGAAGAAGTACGTACCTTCATTGGCATGGCTGAGTACTACTCGAAATTCATGCAAGACTTTGCCATGCACACTATTCCCCTACGTGAACTGTTAAAAAGGAAAATGTTTGCATGAGACATGGAGTGTGAAGAGGAATTTGTGTGGATAAAACGTGAATTAAATAAAGCACCATCTTTGAGAAATTTCAAGAGTGGCGAGAAAACTGTGATCACAACAGATGCCAGTAATGTTGGCCTCGGTGCAGTCGTTACGCAGGAAATCAATGGCAAGGAGAGGTTGATTGCTTTTGCATCCAGACTGTTAAAAGGAGCAGAAAAATCATATGCAGTTATTGAGAAAGAAACACTGGCCATCAAGTGGGCTGCGGAAAGGTTTTGGAGCTTTATCTGGGGTGCAGAAGTAGAATTCCGTACGGACCACAAACCGTTGGTCCATGTCATAATGAATAAAGGTTTGGACAATGTATCAAGTCGCATAAAGAGATGGGTCATACTCCTGCAAGAATATAATTGTGTGGTTAAATATGTACCAGGCACAAGGAATCGAGCTGCTGACTGCCTCTCAAGACTTACCAATGTCTCTGAGATAGATGATGATGAGGAAATGATGTCCGAAGTAGTGCTGAATGTTGATGCCATTTCCATATCAGAGAAGGAATGGCAAGAAGCAGAAGAGTTAGAAGATGCATTGATACATTTGAGGCAAATCATAATGAGTGGAAACTCCTCAATGAAGGTCAAAGTGGAGAATAATAGAGTTATGAGGAGTGACAGAATTGTTCCACCCACGAGTCTGCCACGGAGGATCATCGAGTTGGGCCATGAAGGCCACCAGGGTATAGTGAAGACGAAGCAAAGGATACATGACAAATTCTGGTGGCCAGGATATGACCTACAGATCGAGAGAGTTATAAGAGACTGTATCCTTTGTAAAGAGAGTGATAGAGGATGTGTGAATGAGAAATATCCCATGGTGGTCACGGATCTTCCAGGTAACGTCTGGGAGGACTTTGGTATGGATATATTGGGACCAATTTACAGTGATAGTAGGCAACAGTATTGCTTAGTGATTATTGACCTTTTGACTAGGTGGGTTGAAGTTCTGATTAGGCCATGCATGACTGCCAAGATGGTTGTTGAATTTCTAATGGAAATTTGTGGAAGAGAAGGTTTGCCCAAGAGCATATTAACAGATAATGGGGTTCAATTTCGCTCAAAAGAGATGAAAGATTTCTGTGCGGTGAATTCTATTGTGCATAAAAGAAGTGCCATATATCACCCACAGACCAACGGGATTGTTGAGCGTTTCAACAGAGTGCTTAAGGATGCTGTGTGATGGGCATGGGCCAATGGTGTGAGATGGGAAGAAGCTGTCAGGCAAAAGATAAATGCTCACCATTTCTCACCACATTGCACGACAGGACTGTCGCCATTTGAAATGAGTAGGGGTCGCAAGGCCAACACTAAGTTGACTCCATCTTGGATGAAAAGGATGACTGTTGTAAAGAAAGATTTTGGAGATGCGTGTGAGAACATCAGAGTAATGCAGTTAATAAACAAGAAGGCCCATGATAGTTCCGCAAGTGGTAACAAAAAAGGAAGCACTACGGAGTGTTGGAGGAATGGTGAGGATTAAGCTTCCACCTGTTTTGAGGAATGGTCCATGCAAGTGGTCAAAACCTGTTGGTGTGGTTGAAGTGTTTAATCATACAGTAAGGGTTGAGGATGGAAGAGTATGGAACTTAGAGAGAGTATGTGTGTTGGAATCACCCAGAGTAAATGCGCAAAATCATCATAACCATGAAAGTCCTAGAGGGATGGGTAGTGGTGAGGAATCTGGTGATCGTGAAGAGAGTGGCAGTGGTGTGGGGTATGGAAAAAGCATGTCGGAAATTTCCTTGCCAAAACCCAAAACAGATTCTTCACGTATGTCAAGCAGAGGAAGGATCATCCACAATCCTCGTTTTATGAAGGACTTTGTGTGGGAACGCAGAGCATGCAGGAAGACTGTAAAATAGTATAGTGTTAAGTTTTCTTTTAGTGTTAGAGGAGTTTAAGGAGGGGAGATGTGTAGTATCTGTAAATATAGTATTGTAAACGTGACGAGCGGGCACGAGGAGGATTCCCCTAGAGCGCCTCTCAGAACACGGGGAATGTGCTCGTGAGAGAAGAGCGTGGGTGACTCGAATGTAAACAACATTCTTATGGCAGTTGGTGGAGCTCGACTTACCATCTGGTTTATCTGCCCATTTCTCCTTCAATATATGTTGCTACAATAAATACATATCTTTAATATATTCTGTGTCCTTCGTGATCCTTACCCACACTTCAGTCTTCCTCCAACCTCACTCAAACACCTCTCATTGCATATTGACCCTGTTGGCTTTTCATTGCCCTTTCCCTCCTGCCCAGAAGGTACCCTGTATTCCCATTGTACACCCAGGTCAGCTGCTTTCCTTGGCCAATCCCTCACTTACTACTCCCAACTCCTCCCATCTCCTCCCCTTGGGTGGTGGGATTGCCCCAGGAAGTCCTCATGAGGGAGCCATGCCCACCTCCATTCCAGTATCCATTTCCCTCCAGCCAGCCATGTGATCATGGTGGTCGTTTGTTCCCTGGCTCTCTCCAATATTGTGTACGGTAATGTCCACAAAGGCTTTGGGGATGGTCTCCTGGTCTCTCCCTAGGGGTGTATTCTTTTCTACTGGTTGCATCTCTGCTACTGCTGCTCCCTGCCTCACCTATAGCATGCTGGGAAATCTGTAGTAGGTGCTTGGTCTCACATGTGGCTCCTGAAATGGTAAGCCTAGTCCATTTCAATTAGGGCAACAAGTTTGTTCCGCCTGTTCTCAGCAAGATCGTTTTGGTTGGGTCCAGGTGCATTGTCGTACTTTTAGCTCTTTGGATGGTGCTGCCTCGGGGGAACCAATATGCAGCCCAAGGGTCTGAGGAGTCTGGTACATGCTGGCAATTGTAGTCTCTCGGAAACCCCTAAAAAAGAAAGGGAAGAGTTAAGAGCCTTAGCCAGGTAGAGGCTGCTAGGCTTTGGGTCAGGGAAAGTGGCAGCAATATGCATCCATGACTCCATGCATAACAGGGAGCTGGAGCAGAAGTGTCCCCAAACTTGGCAACACCACTTCTGGGCTAGGCTGGCTCGGATTTGACCTGGTAGGCGGTCTATACAAGGTTTGGAAGGGTCCTTGCTCCCCACCCCTGCCCCTTGGCATGGTCAGACCCCTGACCATATCACAACACCACTACATATGCATAACACATCCAAAGCAGTAATGCCACAAATGATACACTGAACCAATATTTGCATCTCACTTATGCCATCCTTTTGCAGGCAAAACATACTTCCTGCAAGTCCTGAAAACTCAATGATTCCCAACTAATTTACATCTGGCGCCCAAGACCATGGTATGCCATGAAACAGCCACAGATCATCAAACACTCTGTGGTAAGGCCATGCAATGATACACATGACAACATGTTTTTTGTGGTTCTCACAAATGGTTTTATTGCTAAGAGTTTGAGGGTATGGGTTGGACTGAACACCTATAGAAACTAGGGAATTGCTACAATCAATAAGGACGTTGCAACAGCAAACAGTGTCAGGGACAATACAACACAAAGTGGGTCCTTATCCATGTTTCTAGCATTTCCAATCTGAGCTTTGAAATCATAAAGTTCTTAACATAGTCTTAAGAGCTAGTCTACAAAACAATGTTCAAAAGTGTGGCCAACAGAAAGTTCCAAATCCTACCCTTGACATGTTCTTAGGCTACTTGTTGCCCAAAACAATAACACAAAATGTTCCAGGAATTTGCCAATAAAAAGGTTCACAAATCCTACTCTCATATGCCCCGACCTAGTTTTACTCAATTTCACAACATTTCTCCTGGGAAGGCCTTTTCAAGGTTTTCTCACAGTCTGGATCTGTCATCGGTCTTCCTGCATTCACAATGCTACTCAAGATCGCTCCCAAGTTTCAGGCCTCCCAGGTTGCTCTTCTCATGCTTCAACTCAGCCTTTCACATCTACTGCTTGAATAGGACTCCCCTCAGTGATCCTTGCTGAATTTGTTTGATTTCTTACCAAACTGTGATATTTTAGATTTTCAGATATGTCTCTCCCAGACCTCGAGTTGCTCGCAATTTACTTTGGGTCTCTCCGGACCCTGGGTTGCTCGGCATTCACGTTGGGTCTCTCCTGATCCCTGGGGTTCTCAGCATTCACTATGAATCTTTTCCAGACTTTACCTTTCTCAGCATGTATCCTTTTCAGGCATACACAATATGTTACCATCCTGCCAGTGGTGTGTCCTTCTTGCAAGTACTTCCCCTTTGGGCTGCGTTGTGGGGTTCAGTGCTTGACTGAAAACCCCTTTTCTATGTCTGTTTCTTCTTACAAAATCCCCTCTTGAGGGTTGGTTCTCTGGAGTACTATTCTCCAGGATAAAAGCAGCAGGGGTGCCAAAACATGTACTACCTCTTTCCAGATAGTGGTTTCTACATGTATCCAAGACCAGCGGGAAACCCAAGGGCTTCCTTCTGACCTTCTGCTCTTCTCCCTTCACTGAGTTCACCCCATCTCTGTTATAGTCCTTGTTAAGCCTTAGTAACTGCCTAGTGCTTTGGGAATTTTTGGGGAGGCTATGGATTTGGTTCCAGACTTTGGATTCACTTTGGTTTTGTGCTTCCCCCAAAAATATTCAAGTCTATTTAACTATCTTTTTCTATATTAGATAATATGGTGATTTGTCTCAACTATACTTTCCTCACCTTTATGTGCAGATGTTGGCACCACTAACATCTTGGAATCCTTTCAAGAGTTCAGCCATACGCGGCATTCTGTGGTTGCTGAAACATGGCCCATGGCTTCTCGTAACATCCCCATTCAACAGCAATGATTGGGGTTCCAATCTCCCTTTATTCAGTAGGTTTCAGAACTTATTTTCTACTAGTGGGCAAACCTTGCTCTTTGTTTTTCAAATGAAGTGCTTTTCAGAAGGCGCTTACAAATTGTAACACAAGCGGTGTAGTGTATGCAATCTGGTGCCCCTGTCCCAGGTTATATATTGGGAAAACGGAACGTAAGGTTAAGGTCGCATCAGGAATAAGGTTTTAACAGCTCCACTAGTAGGTCATTTCTTAGCCTGTGATCACAGGTGTGAGGAATTTCATTGGTGAATCCTACTGAAAGTGAGCACGTCAAGTAATATGAATGCGGACAAGAGGGCCTTATCACAAGCAGATATGAGATACATTTCTCTCACTAATAGCCACCAGACAAGTCTCAATGAACAGTTTGATTGGCCTCTGTGGATCCATTCTGTTCGAGATTTCAGAGGGTCCGCCTGACAGAGGATCCATGTATGTCTTTATTAGACTGCACGTTATTTTGTGGGCATCTGACTTTATAAAATCTACTGTATTTGAGAAAGTGTACCTCGTGTGGATTCTATACCGGGACGGCTCTACAGAGAGTGTTGGAGTTGCACAAATTCGGCGTTCCTCTTTGATACGAGAACGTAGACACTTCAAGATGGCTGTGTCCCATTGGTGCGTACTAGTATGTACGTCAGATGCACGTTTTAGAACACACTATTTATAGAACTAGTTTCTAGTCTGTCATTGTTTCATTTACCAACAGATTTCCAATAGTGTGAGACGTTGGTGTCTGTGTCCTCTCTTGTCAGTAAGCATCCAACTAGTGTTAAGTTTGTATCAGACGTATAAGTAGGCAGGAGAGGGATGGTTGTTTCACCCAATCGTAGAAACGTGTACGCATGCATACTGGGAAGTATGTGCAGACCCTAATCCATCGAGCGAATAGCTAACAAGGTTTTATGATATGGCGCGTGTCATTACCTGGATAGAACATGGCCAATTCCAATTAAGGGCCTATACAAAGAGCTGTTCCATGTTTCTCTTTATAAATGTGAGTTTCATACTCGGACGGTGCCGTGGCTAATTGTTCTGATACACTATGATTGTATTTTGATTGCCAGTGATAACAGGAAGGAGCCAGAGAATCTGTGTGGGCTACCGTTGCAATGAGAATTATGGCTATTTTGCAAGAGGCTTAAACCGGTACACCTCATTACAAGTGAGTGTTCTAGACCACTTTCTTTGTAAATGTCAACACCTATTGATACAGGCATGGTATGACAATGTTGCAAAGTGATGGTTAATTATGTCATTACAGCCGGATGTGTCATCGAGTAATCTTTATACTCAACGCTCTTATTGCGAGTCACCTCCTGACGGGCTGATGAAAGAAAACCAACCCTATTAATCAATGGGCTATATAGAATCATTTACACAGATGATACAGTGTAAGTATGCACATTTGTGCCATCTCATGAGAGTTGCGTTTGAATTTGTGTGCAACTATGAGGCAATTTATAAGACAAATTCGGCTGACTATTTCCGGCCACTCCCACAAATGTCAGTTTTTCTGATTGAGCTGTTACAGCTCCCAGATGTTAACGTACCGGTCTCACGAGTGTCTGTCTGTAAAGAGATGTATGATGTTGTCCTCTTTCAGAGATAATGTATCTCATTTCCTTATGTTGAACGGCTAAATGGTTATCCGTATCCTTTGGGTGCGTGTATATCTAGTGATACAGGACCTTGAAGAGGTATCAAATTGGTATTGTTTCCTACTCATTGAGTGCGATTAACATAGAGTCCACCGGGCCAGTTTAAACAGTGCTGGATAGGCGTTTAGATTTGTCCAAACTTGACCCATTAACAGAGTCGACTTTCTGCATTATGAGCGTGGTATATTTACTCAAGCGCATTCATTGTATGCTTCTGTTATTTGTGTAGGTGAAAGACCAAAGCACTGACAACATATGCATCGGTGATGATTATGGATTGCCCTCTTCTTGAAGACTTCACTTCTTACAAACCCTGAAGAATTTCCACTTATCCAATCAATAACGGATTGGGAAAGAAACATGTTGGGTCTTCGTATTTTATTAATCAGATACCGATGATTTATCGGTAATAGGTAGTGACTAATTTACATAGTCACACCAGTCTGAGTATTTAACAGTGTTCATATTCTCGTAGTTTAGTTTGCTTTATGTGTTGTTAATTAGTCACAACACATTTATTTGTACTATAGTGGTGATATATTTTGCTTTTTGCGCTGTTTTAATTAGTTGCTTGTATTATTTGAGTGAGTTTGGTGATGTGGTACGAGTGAAGTGAGGCTGGAGTTTTTGAGAGTTGTGGTAGGATTAGGGGAACTACCGTCTGTGCTCTGCATGGATCTGAATGTCAATGAAATCAGCCATTTGAGTTTTCATGAATCCTTGAAGTCTTTACTCTTTCTAATGCCTGATTAGGCTTCCATTTTGACAAAGATGGTTGCCTTTTACGGTTGCATTTCTACGTTAGTAAATCATACGTATAACGTTTATGTTGTATTTCAGCATATACATTATTGATTGTGTTATGTTCTTGGTGTCTTTATGGTTGCAAGCAGTATTCTTCATGTATAAATGCGCATTTGACCTAGTGTCTGCGTTTCATCATGGTGAGTGTGTATTTGCTTCATGTGTATTGCATGTGCATGCATCAGTTAACAGTACATTTGCTTAGTCTCATCATCTTTAGTTACACCAGGTCCATCTCTTCCTGTATCTGTCTAGGAAACGGCTGATATGGTCGCCTTAGTGCATAGAGGTTCACATAATAAGTGATATTGGGGTGGGGGAGAGGCCATAGCTATGAATGACATATTCATCTGCCTGTCAAACTCAACAGAACTCCACCGACACACCTTCAATTCCATGCACAAAGCTGGAGGTACACCTGCTATTTTTTAAATACCCTCATCTATACATCCCTAGAAGTCAGCACACACCCCACACACACACACCTTTCGACAGAGCAATTGGCCAATCAGCACATCTGGCTCTCATTCCATCAAATGAACCAACTGTAGAATCACCCCTCAGCCCACAGATACACATTAGGGGAATTGGGTCACTCAAGAGTGTAAATCAAAAAATGAAGCAACCGTGAAGTAATGCAAACAACAAAGATGCATCTTGAAACTATTTACAATCATGAGTAATCATAACAGTATGAAGCGCACACAGTCCTCACCCACAATCTCTACTGAAGATAGAACACAAAGTACATGCCAAATCATCCATTGCATGATGGCTAGTGGAGAGACTTCCCAAAAGCCCACCCACAGGAGTTTCAATGTCAGATATGGAGGTGCTGATGCACTTTTGCCTGAAACACAATGCAGAAATGCATAACCTCCCATGACACCATCTCGGCATTATAAGCCAAAGGGGTGTCCTCCGGGAGAGGTTCGGTAAGGAGGCAAATTCCCTGGGCTTCTAGTGTGCCACATCTGAAGAACTCACAATGAAATGAAGTATTGGAAGTGCATGTGAGGTCCATGCACACCAGGACCCTTTCAGTTGAAGAAAAAGGAAGCCGCTCATACTCTGCACCAGAAACCCTCAGCCCCGAGCGTGGAACATCCTTGCCTCCATACGTGAGGAATCACAGATGGAGATACAAAATTCTTCAACCTCACTCAAACACCTCTCAGGTTGATACCCATAAACCATGTGCCATGACGCTTAGTGAATTAGAGCATACTAAACGTTTTCTTTCCTTAGTATAAAGACAGGAAATTGATGACTTTACGCTATTGGGACATTTAGACATAGAATATGTCACGCCTTGTCCAAGTGATTTGAAGAAAAAGTCCAAGTTCATGCCCCCCCAGTTCTGAAAATATTTCTGTTTATTTGTTATTTTTAACTATTAGTCACAGATTTGCAACACTTGCAGAAAAAGCACAATTGCTTTTTTGACAATGTAAGTAAAGAAGAACGGAATGCTCTTAATAGTATTAATAAAATAAAAAGTCCTGTAACTAAGTAAGTAGAAAAAGAAGGGAACATAGTAGTTATGAATACTCCGGACTTCATAGGTGCTGCAGAAGCACACTAAAGACGTGGTTGTTATTCTTAGTTGGAATTAGATCCTACAAAAAACGTTTTTAAGGAATTGAACAAATTGCTCATGAAATGGCATAATTTAGGATTACTAAATGATAGTGAAAAGCAATTCTTAACCTTCACACTGGGCAGAATACCCACCATATATTTCCTGCCCAATGTGCGCAAGCAAGTTGTACAAGTTGTACAGACTCTGGAGGTGAGACCGATCATGCCAATCATTGGTTGGGTGTACAGAACCACTATCAGAATTCATTGTCACTTATTTAAGGGAACACATGTACAAACTTACATCATACACCAGAGATTCCAAGGGCATCTTTAAGACATTAGAGGTGATTGCACGGCAATGGGAATACCTCCTGGTCACTTTTGATGTCAAGGCATTATATACAAGCGTTAGACATGATCTTGTTTCAGAGACAGTTACATTTTGGATGAAAGAAAAATCAGCTTTGCACTATCGCTTCAGTGAAATGATCATTTAAATGCTGGAATTTGCTCTTAATAAAAATGACTTTGTGTTTAATGGACAATATTACACTCAAAGCCATGGAGTAGTCATTGGAGCCAAATATGCCCCCACATTAGCCAACTTATTGATGGGTGAATTTGAAATAACTTATGTATTAGCACCTTGTTCAGGTGTGTCAAAAAAGCATGTTCTGCTTTGGAAAAGGTTTATTGATGATATTTTGTGTTATCTGGACTGGCAACACTGATGATTTACAAAATGTTACCAACAAGTTGAATAACAGTTGGTTCCAAATAGAACTCAAATGCACTCACAGTCAAACTACTATCACATTTTTGGATCTTGAGAATAGCAGTTAATAACAACCTAGTTACTAAAACTTACAGGAAAGGTACTGAGATCAACTCTGATCTACATGCACTGAGTGGCCATAAGTTGAGTGTCATTAGGAACATCCCGAAGTGTGAAATGTTGAGAGCAAAACGTAATTTCAGCATTAGTACAGATTTTGAACATGAGATTAATGTTATTGCTGACAGGTTTAAGAGCAGAGGTCACAGAACACAAGACAATGAAACAGCCATCATGAAAGCGAAGGCAACTGACAGAAACACATGATTAACACCCAAAGTCAAGTCTGCTATTGAACGGAATGAATGGTTTGATTTATTACTACATTTTCTGCACCGAATCAGGAGGTTTACATGTGTACTTAGGAAGCATTGGAATGTCTTATGCTTGGACAAGTTTCTTAAGGACTACATCAAAGATAAACCGGCCGTTGTCCTTACCAAGGCTAACAATTTAGGCATTTTGATCAGCCCCAGTTGTTTGAAATTCTCAACCTCCAGTACATTCACAAATTGGTTGTCAAAACCCACATTTTTTTAAAATGTGGTACTTGCAGTATTTGCAACATTGCATACAACAAGATCACTGATTGTGAGACTTGTACTAACAAACTGATACGTATACAGGGGTTTCTTAATGTAGATCTACATATATTGTATATTGAATTGTTTGTGTATGTAATACATTTCATGTAGGCGGGACGAAACACAAATTGAGACTCAAAATGTGTGAACATCTTTATGCTATAAGGATTTACAATATACAATACCTATTGGAAAATCACTGGCTTTGTGAACATCAGAGTGAAGACAGTAAAGTGATTCAGTTTTTTGGAATCAACAAGTTCAATCAAAAACCGAGATGTGATAATAGAGAAACTGCAATGAGGCAAATGGAGGCTAGACTTATCTTTGAATTGAAAGCAACCAGAGATGGTCTCAACACAGATCATGAACTGCATGTATTTACCAATGTGCAAAGACACAAATTCTCTGATGTCTCACCATCTCAATGCTATTTCAGATTGATTGTTTTTTGTAATATTATGGCTTCTGTATGGGATATAGAAAAGTTCTGACATACCTTATATTAAATACAGACCACTCTGGGAGCTGTCAGGCACAACAAACAAATTGACACATCACACATTTTAACAACATCTGGATAAGATCATATTGTTCATATCCTATTCAGTTGTTGGAGACAGTTTAATACAATCAATCCAAGTGCCGTGCAAAACTCAAGCCAGTGCAAAGACAATATTTTGAGAATATGTTTTTAGAATACTGTTGCAACCATTAGGACTCAGATGACATTGCGTAAACAGCTTTCTGGTTAATTAAACTTAGTGCACAAATATGTTTCAGTTCAAAATAAGCGCAGACCCGGGGATTAAACCGGTGTTGTTCTGCGTCATCTTGCTTCCAAGGCAAGTGTGTTGCCCCTGTGCTTTCCTCCTGAGATGAGACATTAAACTCGAGAATGTAGCCTTGTTTTTCTGTCACATATCACAAAGCATATAAGCCATGAAATCCAACATGGCGCTTGGCTAACATACCACATATCTCACGCGCGGTGCAACGTATGTTACAGCAGATCCCTTTTTGTAGTTAATGATTCTCTATCACTCCCTTCCTGGGCAAGCTCCTGGAGAAACTAGCCATCTCCCAGCTTAATCTCCACACTGAATCTGTTGGTTGTCTTCATGACCATCAGTTTGGCTTCAGAGCTGCCAGAAGCATGGAAACTGCTCTCCTGAACATCCATGAAGACCTGCTCTACAACCTTGACTCCAACACCCCATGCGTCCTCATCTTGCTTGATCTCTCTTCTGTCTTTGATACTGTCAATCATGCCATCCAGCTCAACCGTATCCGTGATAACCTGGGTATCACTGGTCAGTCACTGGCGTGGCTGACTTCTTTCTTCTCTGACCGACCCTCCCAGGTCCAACTTGGGTCCTTCCTCTCCAATATCTTTTTCTCTTCCTGTGGTGTCCCCCAGGGATCTAACCTCTCTCCCTGGCTGTTCAACCAATACCTGGCACTCCTTGCCCACTGCATTGCTGCTCTCTGCCCCAACTTTCAGTGCTATGCGGATGATACCCAGCTCCTTTTCAGGCTACCTTCAGCCTCCTCCTCTCTTTCCCTCATCTCTGACTGTCCGTCTGTCATCCAGGAGTGGTGTGCCACCAATGACCTCTGCCTTAATGCCAGTAAGACCGAGATTCTACTCATCGGCACACCCACTCCCTCCTTCACTGCAGCTCTCTGGCCGGCCTCTCTTGGCCCTCTTCCTGCTCCCACCTGAAAGGCTAAAAACCTTGGGGTAATCTTCGACTCCACACTCTCCTTCTCTCCTCACATCTCTGATGTCTCTAAGAAGTCACACTACCAGCTGCACCTCCTCAGAGGTATTCTTCCTTTCCTCTCCTTCCCCCAGAAGCTCACTTTCTCCAGGGCCTGGTTCTCTCTAGGCTGGACTATTGTAACAGCTTCTATCTAAATCTGCCTGCCTCTACTCCAGGCCCTCTGCAATTTATCCAGAACAGGACTGCGAGACTTGTCCTTGGCCTCAAGCCCAGGGATCGTATCTCTCCAGGACTGAAATCTCTGCACTGGCTCCCAGTGGATGCGAGGATTAAGTTCAAAACCCTCTGCATTGTCCACAAGGTATTCTGGGGCCTGGGGCCGCAAAACCTTCAACTCTCTCTTCCTAAATATCTTCCTTCTCGAGCTCTTCGCTCATCCGCATCCAACTCCCTCAGGGTCAATCGCTTCTGCAAGCAACGAATTGGTGGAAGATCTCTCTCTTCGGCAGGGGCCTCCCTCTGGAACAGCCTTCCTGCCTCCCTGAAACTTGAGGAGAACCATCTCTGGTTCCTGAAGCACCTCAAAACCTTCCTCTTTGCTTCTGCTCTCTCTCCCCCTCTCCCCTACTGAATTCCTGGTAGAAACTGCACTGGTTACCTGGCCACCCTTTCTGATCTCTGGACCAGGCCCTGCCTTTTGCCCACCTGCACTGCCTCCCTACAGGCCCCCTACCAGCACTTATGTCTGCACTTACCTTGCACTTGCCACCAGCTGGCCGTTTTATTTATCTTATTTATTCAACTATCCCATGTACTGCACTTTCCCCTCTCCCTCCCCCCACACAACTTTCCCTTTCCCCCTCCCCATGCACGTACACGATCTGAATGACACCTGGCCTCGTAGGATTGTTGTCTGTCTTCCCTTTGTTCCCCCTTCCTTTCCTCGTTGCGCCTTGAAACACTTGTGTATAGGTGCGTTATAAATGCCATATCATATCATATATCAAATCATATCATCATATCATATCATTCCTCTCTTCGGTTTTATGCAGCCGTATCAGGGATTAATTTCTTTCCGTGTCAACACTAGTATATGACCAAAATGAATCCATCTATTTTTATGCACAGATTGCGGTTGTTGGCTACATAACAATCCAATCTATTTGTCACTTGCAAGCCGAGCACTGGTTAATCACTAGTGTTTCATCCTCAACGAGTCATGAGTAACATCATTGCATATCACTACAATAAGCCAGTTATCTCACTGGTTTCATTCATATCAACTCATCTTACTGATAAGGATGACAATTACTGTTCACTTTTTGTCATTTTAGTGCCAGTTCTTTTTAGAAATCATAATTAGAACATCAGTTATGATCGCCAGTACACTACACTCTTTTCTAACATGTTAACATTACCAATGGATTCACACCAACAATTTCACTTTATTCTATGGCACTGGCATGCATCACATTGAGCAGTATGTTTAGTCTGCATTTCACAATAAAACATGAGCATTGAATAGAGATGCGCATGCTTCATAGTCAGTTTCAAAATAACTTTGTTGTGCTTCACAAAACCCACAGCAGCACTTTGTGAAATTGAATTCGTCATGCAATGACACCAGCACATTGCATGGAATGTTATGGAAACAAATAGTATTTTGTTTCCAAAGGAATTGCTTGGAATGCTTCCCAGTAATGGAAGGTTTTTTTATGTATTCTCTCTTGTCTTGTCTTTTCTTTGATGTTTGAATAATACATATTTTTGTTCATTTTTTGTCTTTCTGCCCAAACTGAATGTTTGCCATCTATATGTTGATTTTATGTATATTACTTTTCAGATGATTCTGTCATTCTGTCCTTCTGTCATAGTCCTGATGAAGCCCACTGCTAGAAACATGTGTAGGCTACTTTAGAAAATTGCTGTGACCATTTCAAAAATATTCTTTTCTATTACATGTGATATAATATATTTGTTGAATGTTTGATTATGTTTCAAGTATGGGTGATGTGCCCCATTCATGGCACAAGGCAATTTATAATACCATTTTACAAGAAGGGAGACTAGAAGGGAGACAACAAGAAGCCTGGCCGATCTCACTGTTAGATAGGGTTGGGAAGGAATGCACACAGGCATTGTTGACTCGCCTACAGTGCTGGGCCAGTGAAGGCAACCACATTAACCATTTACATGCTGGTTTCAGCTTTGCATTGGAACAGTAGACCAGTGCCTTTGGTTATGCACAGTCCTGCCAAAGTATGTATCCTTGCAAAATCGTAGGATCTATGCTGTTTTCATAGAACTACGGACTGCATTCGACAGTGCGTCTAGATGTACACTGTGGTCTGTTTTGCAAAACCAGGGAGTACCAGATTCACTGTTGTCCTGTATTATGCCCCTTTATGGTAATAATGGTGCCTCAGTGAGATGGGGATTGGGTAGCAAAACAACGGATACCTTTTCAGTAGAGAGATGGGTGCAGCAGGGGTGTGTGCTAGCTCCCCTCCTATTCAGCCTGTACATAAATATAATAATTGAAGAGCTGTTAGAATGTGCCTTGACACCCCAAAACTCGGCACATGTATATTTCCAACACTCTTCTATGCAGATGATGTGGTACTGTTAGCCACCACCCTCATGGGTTTAAGCCATAATCTAAAAGTCTTCATTGAAATGTGTGAAGATCTTTCCATGAAACCTAACACAGAAAGAAAAAACAAGGTGATGGTGTTTGGCCATAAAAACAGTAAGAAAATCAATTTGAAGATTTTAATAGAAGAGTGTATTTTGGAGCAGGTATATTACTATGATTACCTGGAGATTAGGTTTACGGAAGATGTTACTTCGAAGGCTCAATGTGCTAAGGCAGTAGCCACCCTAGAGCAGCATAGCAGTGGAAACCGCCAGTTTTTTAACACACACGGAACAGTGTAATTTCCCCTGCTCTTAATATATATAGAGCCCAGGGTTGGGCAGCAACACTTTATGGGGCAGAACTATGGAGTCACTGCATTAGTGCACAAATCAATCTGGTGGATAACCATTTCCTGAGATCACTACTTATGCAACCAAAGGGCACCCCAATGGCTATCATGAGATTGGAATGTGACATGAAGCCCTGATGTCACATTGCAGCAAGTAGACCACTAAAATATTGGATCAGATTTTGGAGCACCCCAGACATGCTAAATACAGGGAGGCAATTGGGAGGCTGTAAAGTGTTCCTGGGCCATTTCGTAAAGGATTTGAGGCCCTTAATTTACCAAATTTCTGGACTGAGGCTGTTGAATTAACAATGAGCCCGGAGAAAGTGGCCCAAATTATGTGTAGCAATTACCTGAACAGGAAAATGTATAGAGCATGTGCCACATTAAAAACAGGTGTAGCATATTTGTTTATGAAAGGAAATGTGGGTTGTGAGTCCTATTTAGCCTGGGTAATGGCTGGGTATGCCCATTCCCTGTATTTACAACTATGCACCAATACACTGAAAGTTGCCCTTTTTACAGCCAGGTGGTCCAGCTCATTTGACACCCAATGTAAAATTAGCGGTGACCTTGAGGAAACATTAAAGCATTTCCTACTCATGTGCTCCGGGTATCTGAACCTCAGGAAATGCTACCTTGCGCCACTTTTCAGGTTAAAGGGTGTGTGGCAAATCGAAACAGCTGTATTCTTTTGTAAAAGTACTGCTGATATGAACCCTATCTATTTTATTGCAACAATTGTACACAGAGCATGGCTAAGAAGAGCGAAATCAGTGCTGCAGAATTGACACTATGTAACAAGGAATTTACCCACCTCTTTAAATAATGTCAACCCTGATTGGTCCTTTAACTGCAATACCATGTTATGGCTTGTGTGGCTTAAATCAATTTTAATTATTTATTCTAACTGTACTATTGCTTTTATGGTTAGTAATGCTGAATAAAGCTTGTTTGAACACATATTTGTAAGAATACAATACACTTAATGCAGGGACGTCATTTCACCAAAATGCCAGGGGTAGCGGAAGTGACATCACACGACCCTTGACCCCTGATGACATCACAGGAACTGATATCATTTGACCCCACCCCGAAGTGATATCGCGGGAAGCGATGGAACACGAACCTTTCACCCGTTGCCAAAACAGGAAGTGACATCACAGCATTGTACAGTACGAAAAATATGGTTACGATATCACTATAATGTGATGTACATTTCATGCAAGAATGGATTGCCATATGTAGCGTTAAGGTCAGTGTGTATAGGCCCATATTACCAAATTACTGTGAATGCAAGCAGACGTCCATGACCAAATGATAATGATGTGTTACTATATAGCACTTACACTTAAGCGCTTTATATAGAAAAAATATACACCCAATATCACCCAACCTGTCTTGGTACTCATTTATCGACCTCAGAAGGATTAAAGGCTGAGTTGAGGCGTTTAAGAACAGACTAAATCAGTGACTCACCCCCTGAAGTGTGCCTGAAATAAACCTTTAATGAGTTTAGCAATTATTGTACAGAATTCCAGAAAGACACATTATTTGGTTTCCTATTCTTTCTTATTTAGGGTCAGTGCTGAAAGTGTTAGACTTGTGGCACTCCTGTTCTTATTTGTCTTATTATTTGTTTTTAAAGGGCCTGAACATGAGAGCCAGCCACTCCAGGACCTTGCATTACAAAAAACGAAAAAAAAAAAAAAAAAAAAAAAAAACGAATTTTTTTTTTTTTTTTTTTTAACAGAGGTCGCAAGGGAGACCACAGAGGTCGCAAGGGAGACCTCAGAGGTCGCAGTTGCGACCTCTGGCGACCCCCAAATGACGTCCCTGACTTAATGTATCTCTGAAATATGCATCTATTTATCAAAACTTTAATGAGACGCGCACTTTGAAACTGAATGTTTTTCTTTTGTATTTACTTTCTTGGTTGACGTTAAGGAAGCATCTCCACAGCTTTTCTTGCAACTCCAGTTCAATTATCAATGAATATTTGATAGCTGATTCACATTGCCACAAGCACCTCACAGGTAAACTCGATATCTCGGTTGCAACTCCAATGGACCAAACATACAGTTCACTGTGGTCAGGGTCGACATTCATGCCAAAACGTCACATTGTACTTCCCACGCTTGCCACATCTTTGACAAAATGGGAAATGGGGAGAACAGTGGAATGAACAGGACAGCCCTGAGGGGTCCAAACAGCATGTTTCACACACACATAGCTAACACAGCAATCGATTACATGACACATCTGTTGTCCCTTGTGAATGTTGAAGCATATCACCTGACTGTGGAGGCATCCACAATGTCACACCAAAAGTAAAAAATCTCAGCAGCTCACAAATAGATCCCCAGGGTCAACTGTTAGGGTATATAGTCCTTTTTTCTTGTGTTAAAAAACCTCTAGGGCTGCTTGAGGGGAACATATAATGTAAGGCCTCACCTGTGAGGGCCCATTCCACTGACAACCCGGAACTCTGACGTACCACTAGAAGCACAGGGAGCACACAGTATCAAAGGGCACAAAATGTTAAAGGCATCCATGCATGCTTGTCCCAGAACACTGCTTGACCCAATCTGAGTGTAAACAGTCAAAGTACTAGTTCTATACACTCCTGCAGCACCTGCACAACTGGGAGGCAAATACAGCAACTTGCACTCTTGCACAAATGAGTACCAACGCTACAGGAATCAACACCCCACGAGGAAGGTGATCCACATCTAAAACCTGACATGATGTCGGAATAAAATTGGTCCAGTGTTGGTACTGTCCCCCATGGTCCAATTCTTGGCAGTCATGTTGCTGTATAACGACGCGCACTCCTGCGTATGTCTTACATCGCATATCCAAAACAGCTAAACCATGTCCACTACTTTCACTATGATACACTGGCACCCAGAGAGCCAATCTAAGACAACTCACAGACACTTCTGCATCAGGCACTCACAGATGTCCAAGTTGTCCCCTGGATTGCGAATTCAGACATTGCTGCTACCTTGCTCAATTAATTGTGCACCATTCTCGACCAGGAACGAGCTCAAGCGGCGATTGGGGTGTGCACACGTTCCCTGCAGTGTGCATGCTCACGGTGTGGCTTGCTGGCTGTGAGTGACCTGGCGGCCTGCTGTTCTGCTGTGCCATGGGTTGTCCCGCTTGTCCAACTGCTTTGTTGCCGCTGTCCGCGAGGAGCCCTGCTGTGTTGCTTATGGGCTCTAGCGCTCTTGTGCTGTGATGAAGTGGCTTCTGCTGCCATTTGCTCTGGTAGAATAGTGGTTCCGAATGCTGATTGTCTGGACATGTGGGTTCACTGATGGTCAGGCAGGTGGCATGTTGCATTGAGAATGGCCCTCAGTTTACAGCATCACATTACATTGATTTGTGTCGGATGATAGTTTGTTGTTGGGTTCCTAGCTGCCTCTCCTCTTATTGTCTTGCTTGTGTCATTGTGCTAGGTGCAGCCAACAGAAGGGAGTGTTTGGAACATTGGGGGGCTCGTTTAAAGGCCCGAAGTCGTTCCTGCTGTTATTTGTTAAACCTGTGAAAATCTTTAGGTGATGAATTGGTGTAGTGTGGTTTAACATCCAACCGATGAAATTGTTCTAGCAACACCAATATGACACCTATGCATGTTGGTGCTTTCACAAGAGAAATTGAAGATGAGGCGTTGACCCAGTCCAGGACTTATGTAACGGAGGTTGAGGGTGTCACTCGCAAGTTCTATACCCTGGGGTTCTTTATTTGGTTCTACAAGGGCCTGTTACCCCTTCTGTCACATTTATGTCCAGGGGGAATCGTCTCTCTGATATCCTGAAAAGGAGTGGCAGAATAAGGCAGCGACTGAAGGAATCAAGAAGGGTAGATAGCGAGGCCGTTGGCATTGATGAGATGGAAGAACTGAAACCCAAAGGTTATAATGCTTTTGTTTGTCAGGCAGGTTTAGAGCAACCCAGCAGTGCACTATCAGGAGGAATCTAGGGAGGCTCCTTAGGTGTTGTAGATGCAACTGTGTGACCTTCACCGTCGCCTATAACGAAAGAGGTGGGAATAGTTCCTCCTAAATCCCCCCCAAAGTTCTCTCAGAGTGCCTTGTCAACACAGGTTATGGCGGGCTGTGAAATGATGGACCCAGCTGATTGGCAACTCACCAAAGATCGTATTTTATCTACCCTTAATCAATTTAGTAATTTAAATGAGTTCCGTCAGTGTCTTGAAACTCTAGAGTAAGGAGTGATCAAAGTTCAGCTGGGAACAGAGGATAAATAGTCAAATGGCCCTGGAAGAAGATAACAGTAACAGGTTGGTTCTGGAAGAAAGTGACGGAGGGGCCGGGCAACCCAACTGCCTCATTGTTCATGCCAGCTCCACTGACAAATCAATCGCCGGTTAGATCTACAAATATGACACATGGAACATCTGGATCCTCTACTTCAAGGGATATTTGCTTGGCTAAAACACAGATGCCTATTATTGCTGATAGTTCTTGAAGAGATTTTCTTTTCGATAAAATAAACATAATCATCACTAATGTGGATAAACATGTAAGTATTGAGCCAAGAGAGGCCTTGAGAAATAAGGTGCTAGCTTGGCTATATCAAAAAGTAGGGCATGGGACTATAAGACTTCATGATATAAGAGTGCTTCGAAGGGTACAAATTGATGGATGGGGCAACTCTAATAGACACTGCATAGTAGTGGGTTGTGGGGGAAGCAACCTTCCTTATCTTTTAAGTATATGCAAAAATCCGACAAAACTTTCTTCAAATATGAATATTGTGGTTGATAATTTAGGTGTTTTATAACTGTTTTAAGTATGTGGCAGTGCCTTGAACCTGCTTGCTGCGCCATGTCAATGTGTTTTAAATGTAATGCTTAGTTATTGTATGATTCATGGGTCGGGTACTTGGCAGAGTTTAGGAACATTTGTATGGTGCCATCTGCAAATGTATTTTTATTTTATTTTTGAAATTCTATGCCCATGTGTTCTTAGTACCAGTTTATAATGGGTGTTTTGTCGGAGGTTTTATTATAGTTTTACTGTATTTTAGTCAGGCTGTTAAGAATTTCTTTTTCTAGTTATTTGTGCTCTAGTGTGTTTTGTGCTTTCATTGTTATTGTTTATTTGTATATTTTTTGTTTTGTGTATGCGCCTGTTTACCTACGGGACTAATGCGCTATATAATAATGTCTTAATAAAAAAATAAAAAAACAACAAGTCATACTTCATACCCCAATCAAGTCAAAAAGGCTCCCATCTGATGGAAGTTACAGAACCCACAACAAAAACTACTATGATACTGCTCTCCTCTAGCTCTGTCCTCCACACTCTAAATAAACAAAACTCTGCTGCGTGAATCTCTGGACACACCCCTACACCCACAAAAGGTAAGTACCACAAAATAAAATATGAGAAGAATAAGAAAGAAGAACGAATGCCATAACAACTCTGTACCTAGGGACTATTCACAACTCCACTAACCTACACTTACTGACCATCTCCTCTCACAATCATTCTCACCATATCATATGCTTATCACACACACACACACACACACACCACAGATTAATAGAAACACCGTGCTTCAAACACCCCTAAACCACACATTGTTCTCAAACCAACTCGTAAATCTCTATTAGGCCATACAAACATGATTACTCAGACACTGGAGGTCTCCCACCTGGAAACAATATGCCCCAGTGTTCAAAACTAAACAAATAAGAAAGCATACCAGCACAGACTAGAAAGCATACCAGCTCAGACTAGAAAGCATACCAGCTCAGACTAGAAAGCATACCAGCACAGACTAGAACGCATATCAGCACAGACTAGAAAGCATACCAGCTCAGATTAGAAAGCATACCAGCACAGACTAGAAAGCATACCAGCTCAGACTAGAAAGCATACCAGCTCAGACTAGAAAGCATACCAGCACAGACTAGAAAGCATACCAGCACAGAATAGAAAGTATACCAACGCAGACTAGAAAGCATACCAGCACAGACTAGAAAGTATACCAGCACAGACTAGAAAGCATACCAGCACAGAATAAAAAGCATTCTAGTACAGACTCAGATATCCCTGGTTCTGCACACATCAACAGCTGAACACACCACCTGCCTTATCCCTCTTTCCAGCCTAATCCAACCCACTCCCACTTTGCCTTACAGAGCCACAAGAGTGCCTGTAAACCATGCTAATGGCAAAGGTGCGCGGAATAAATCAACACAATGCATTAACATATATGTGAACATTTGTCATTGCAAACCTGAAATGTTATTGATAGGCTCAAAGGCTGGTTAGCCAATGGTGCCATGCTCGACAAGGTACCTCACTCCTTCATTAATTCGTTCATGTTTCCACTTAAAATACATCCGATACAAACCATACAGCTGTCTAGTTTACCTAACAAGGGGTTTCTGATTGCAGAACCTTTGGTTATTAATTACACATTTCCAACACTGGAAAATATTCCCCTCTATTATACATCCTTATAAAACAGATACAAATAACTTTTTACAAAACATGTATTATATATCCACCTCCATAATGCATCCCAACAACACAACTCAAAGTCACTTTTCAAAATATTAACAAAGAACCATGAAACTAACAAAATGTGCCGTTACCTTATGCCACTTACACCCCCAGGAAAAGGAGCCCTGACACTGAGGAGTAGGAAATTCAAATATACAGAGAAGAGATGTGGAGCCCAATGCTTTGAACAAGAGTGGTAATGGAATGAGCAACCCATTAGAAAAGCCTGCAGGATAATTGCATGAAATAGGATGCATTGCTAACATTACAGCATAGAAAGGGAAACATCCCTCTCAATGTCATGGCGACCGCAATATTCATGGCTTTTTGAAATGTAAATGGCTTTCTTATTTTTAAATCATAAAGCAAAATGAGCTAACACTTTTTTTAGTGACATCCGTTCTATAAAATACCATTTTATGGTAAGGTGTATTTGAAACATGAAATACAAAACCTGTGTTAGAGATTTCCGTAATGTGAAAGCTCTGCGTACTATACTAATTCGTAAGGACAAATTTAAGCGCCAACTTCAATATCATATAATTTCTTTGACTTGATCAAACTACGTGCTGAAAAAGTCAGGCAGCACGCTATTCTGGTCCTAAAAATCCGTCAGAAGATGTGTTTTAGTTTTGTCCCCTAAATATTGCTTTAGCGCCCATAAGGTGTGCAGAAATAGTGTGGAATAATGGTGGCAGAAAAAGTCATCAGGTGACCTTGGGATGTTTAGTTATGACTCTGGGTGCCCTTTAGCACCACCAGTAGCTTTGGCTAACGGCTGGTGTTGGTCTTCTTGAGTCACCATTTCTGTTGACACATCGATGATGTCTTAGTACCATCAATCGTTTTGATTCACAGATCACTCTTTAGTGCCACCATTGATTTGGCTCAGAGGTGGACCTTTAGCACCCCTGTTAGTTTTGGCTCTGGAAGGGTGCAGAAGAAAGACTCTGACACAAAGGTGGCATGTGTAGGGCTAACACCTTGTATTAAATAATAAAGTGGCTGTCAGGGTGTCTGTTAACGTAAATGTGTCCAACATCCTGTGTCAAGAAAACCTTACTTTTGTCCCTTACACTACAAACTAAAGAGTAAAGCAGTAATGTTCTGGTCCCAGGATAATACCTCCTTCTCCTGGGTTTTGGTCAAATGCTTCCTTGCTTGTGAAGAGAAAATCCTCCATCTCTTGATGTTCAGTCTCAGCCTGGGGGAATGATTCCTTTGCCAAGGTCACAAAGTTCCCAAAAATATACACTTTGTAGGCTGGGAGAATGCCTCCCTTCTCCTGGCATTCAGTCTCAAATAACCTTGGGGAATACCTCCCTTCCACAGGTCACAAAGTTCCAAACAATGTTTACTTTGTAGGGCAGCAGAGTGCCTCCCTTTTCCTGGTGTTCAGTCTCAAGTAGCCAGGGGGAATAACTCACTTCCCCAGGCTTGTGGGACCTCCCTCCTGGTCCGAATTGTGTGAGAATGACTACCTTCTCCTAGTAATTACAAAACAATCTCTTACAACCAGCGGGAATGCTTCCCTTCCACAGGCATGTTGAACCTTCCCCTTGGTCCAACTTCCTGGGAGAATGACTCCCTTCTCCTGGTAATTACAAAACAATCTCTAACAACCAGGGGGAATGACTCCCTTCCCCAGGTCTGCTTCTTCTTTGGTTTGACCCTCATGGTTCACTTCCTTGTCAAGTACTGCCACGAGGAAGATGACTTGTATCACGCTCTTGGTTTGGGTCCCTGACCCTGGCTTTTCTTCTTCTTTGGTTTGGCCCACTTGGTTCACTTCCATGTCAGGTACTGCCACAAGGAAAATGACTAGTGTCACTCTCTTGTGTGGATCCCAGACCCCTGTTTCTCTCCCCTTCTCTTTCTGTCTCCTTGGCTGCCTCACTTGCCAAATTATGCCATGAGGGGAATAGTCCTGCTCATTATGTCCATACAGGGCTTTTGCCTCCTGTACTTTCCAGCCCATTCCGGCCCCCATGCCTCGCCCGTTACCTTTTCTGTTCCGGGAATGAGTGGTTGGTTCTTCCAGGGGTCCTTCTCCTATTCCATATGCTGCACGGGCATCTCTGTGTCTCAGTGCCTTCATCTCGCGGACCTCCTGCATGGGGTTGGGACCAGTGGTATGGACGCTGCCTTTTGCATTTGCATCGTCTGCCAGCCTCCTGTTACCGTCTAGATGCCATTGGGCAAAGGAGTCCCATTATCCTCTTGACTCTGGGAGTGAATTGCTCTCGGCTCCATCCTGGCCTTCTTCATGTCTCCTTTGGGCTTCCTGAGCTTCAATCTCTCGTCCTGGTTGGCTGTGTCTCTTTTTTGGCAGTCCTTCTTTTGTTCTCATAGCATAGGAAGAACCAAGCCTCAGCAGAAGTCTATACTGCTGCAGTTCTTTCTTGACATTGCTCTTCATTGTTCAGGTGTTCCACCTCGTCCCAGTACTTGGAGTACTTATATTCCTGATATTATCATCGCAGTACTTTCCAGGACTTTGAGATAGTCTGCTTTGTAGCAGTACATATGTCTACTGTCTACCAAGAGATTACTAGAAGAGGGAGAAGTTAGGGTATGTTGGGGGTGTGGTGTCTTCATAAGTGCTGTACCCTAGATGGTCATCGTTCTCCCTAGGGGGGTCACTCCCAGGTGGTCCCTCCCCATGAGATCCTCCTGCAGTATACTACCCCCAGGGGGACTATTGGTTAGCAGCCTCACCTGCCCGGCTTCATGGGAAAGGGATCCCCTGGGGAGAAGTGGCAACATGTAGTGAATCGTCATAGCACATAGGTTGTGTTTTAGCAACAATATTAGTTCTATCTCCTTGCGGCACTGTGGTGCCAAGAAGAGAGAGGCCAAGACAATGTCGAATAAATTTGGCACTTGGAATGCAACAGATGCTTCACACTGTCGTCACCTTGAACAAAATTAAGTTTGGGACTGTGGTAAAAATTTAAATGAAGATGATTCCTGAACGAGGTGAATGGTCCACTGCAGCTATGAGCACTCAAATTGTCATGACTTAATGGCAGTGTTTGCTTTGAAAATGCAGGGGATAAATCCCACAGGTTGAGCGCTGATCAGCGCGTAACCAGCAGTGTTTTGTTTGTGTGAGGCCAAGATTATCATCTTCATTTTAATTACTCATCCACTTTTCCTTTGACAATCATTTGGATACGATGCTATTCATGTGATGAAACATTGTCATTTGGACAAACATGTCCGTAATACAAATTCCAAGGAACTAGCCTCTTTCTATTTTTGCTGGTCCACGTGACATTCAGTCTCCAAAGGGAATCGAGGGGTTTCTTGGGGCGAAGTGTACAAATACAGCACTATGAAGCAGCTATTTTGATTTATTTGGAAAGAGGAACATTTTCCACCTTCATACAGTCTTCAGTTGTTCACAGTTGGTCCACGTTCCAGCGCTTTGACCTCTCACAGTAAATAATCTGCCATTGCATGATTTAAGTGACAGAGGTCATGAATGGAGGACTAAGTCCCTCTTGCCCATTAATAGTTGTCTAAAGTGTCCTAATTTCAACACATTGAGCCACTGAACGTGAATACAATGAGTCCAGGGCAGGTGTAATATGGCCGTGTTTAATGGGCTGGGGAGTGGGTGAAAGATGTGATGCAACATTTTGCAAGATCAGCAGTCAATAGACCAAATACCGTTGCTGGGTCCTAGATATGTGATATGATTTCAGCCTGGACACCTATGTGGAAAAGACAGTGGAACATTTGGCTGAGGGTCGTAAGGTGAAAGATGCTCTTCCTGACTACTGCTGATGTCTGAAGTCCCCCTCGCATGGTCACCCAGTACCCTGACCCTTACTGCAGAAGGTGTACAACGATCTATTTGATAGTGAGAGAGATGAGGAGAGAGAGAAAAAAAGAGAGAGGGAGAGAAAGAGAGAGAGAGAGAGAGAAAGAGAGAGGGGGTCAAAGAGGGAGAGATATATGGGGGAGATTGTGGCAAAATGAGACAA